>NC_082692.2:44629368-47050270 GCF_949987515.2 Delphinus delphis | reverse complement strand
TTTCCTCATTGGCATTTAGAGAGCTGCGGGCTCAGTTCTCCCTGGGAAACAGTGTTGTTGCACAGTTGCCTTTGTGATGACAAGTGAGTTTCCTGGAAGGAAATTGGATGTTGCTGTTCCTCGGTAAGTGCTCCTACTTCGGTTGTCCTCAGGGAAGGGGAGAACCACACGGGGCCTCTGGCCTTAAGCTAATGTTCAGGTTTTCTCATGAACGAGGTAGGCATGCAACAGACGCCATGCAGCCTAAGTCCCTGTGTTTCTTGAACCCTAGGAAGAATATCAGGTCTCTCCTGAGTTGCCGGTCTGCAATAGGATCTGAAACGGACTAAAAGGGCCTCCTGTGTCTTCGGGGAGTGGTGAGCAATGCACCGCTGGCAGGAGCTAGATGCCGAGTCATGGGCAGTGAAGGGCTTCGTCGGAGAAACACCTAGGTTGGGATAGCTTAGAAACAGCCAGCTATCAGCGTTCTGTTCATTCCTTCATGCAAAACGTGTCTGCTTTTCTGCCGAACCTAGAGCACACAAAACGTACAGTGATTCGACCCCGCCTTCAGGGAACTCGCACGTGATGGAATTTAGCCCAGGCGGCCACAGGACATTCAGTGTAGCCTGAAAAATTTCAGGCTCTCCCTTGAAAGCCAGGTATTCCGGTGATACATTGTACACCCCAGCCTTCCTAACCCATGACTTGCTAATCCTTTCACCATGATCATGACCCCGTATCACAAAGTGTATCACAAAGTTTACTCACGAAAGGGTCTAGGTGGTCAGCTGAACGTCCAGTAGGGAGTCAGGAACTGCAGCATAAGACGCTGTGCCCTCGCCTTGGAAACTGAAGCGTGATGGGAACTTTATTTGGCACACTGGAATGTCGACACGCGACTTCAAGGTTACCTGATGGACAGTGTAGTGGCCTATCTTTTCTTCATTGCAGAATTGCCTTTCTGAGGACAAGTGGTTTCCCCCCCCCAACCCCGTGAGGCACACGTGGCCTTTCACTCCCTGCTAGGTGCTCATCCCTCAGCAATCGTCGGTGAGCAAGCCAAACATATAGGAGGACTGGCCCCAAGCTAAGGTACCGTTTTGTTCGTCACACAGATAGGCAGGCAACAGGTTCCAGGCAGCGTTTGTCAAAGCGGTACTTTAAGTGTAGGAAGCATTTCTGGTGTCTTAGGACAAACAGGTCTGCACTGGGATCCAAGATGTACACGAGGGACTGCCCGTCGCTTCTAGGAGCTGAGAGCAGTGTTCAGCTGAGGACAACCATAAGCCGAAAGAAGGGCAGTAAAGGCCTTCTTTTGCTAAACATCTAGCATGTGGTAAGTGAAACAACTCAAGTATCTCCGTTCTAACGCACCTTGGGAGTACAAACTAGGGAAAGACAGAGCAGGGTGAATGCTCTGTGTGGTCCCTTTTGAAAGTAAGGCTGCGAGTGAAACTTTATTTTCCTCATCGGGATTTACAGAGCCGCGGGCTCAATTCTCCCCAAGAAACACTGTTGCTGCACAGCTTCTCTTCGTAACACAATTGCCCTCGTGATGACGTGAGTTTCTAGGCAAGAAACTTGGAGGTTGCCATCCCTTGGTAGGTGGTCAAACTTCAGTAGTCTTCAGGAATGGGCCCACCACATGGGGCCTCTAGCCTCAAGCTAACATCCAGGTGTTCTCATGACAGACTTAGGGAAGCAACAGATTGCATAGAGCCTTAGTCCCCGTGGTTCTTGAACTCGAGGAAACATATCAGCTCTCTTTTGGACTCGCGGGTCAGCGCTAGATTCCGAAATGTACTGAGAAAGGACTGCCTGTGTCTTCGGGGAGCCGTGAACCATCTACCGTCAGGAACAGCTAGATGCCGACTCCGGGCAGTGAAGGGCTTCGCTGTGTAGACATCTGGGTTGCGATAGCTTGAAAGCAACCCAGTTATCAACGTTCCATGCCTTCCTTCATGCAAAGGGTGTCTGCGCTCTGGAGGAACCCTGAGCTGCACTGGAAAATACAATTAGCCTACCACTGCTCCTGGGAGCTGCTCCATGACGTCTGACTACCTCAAGCGGCAACTACACTTTAAGTCCGGCTTCAAAACCTACAGGGTTTTCCCGAACTGGTAGATAGTCTAGAGAAGTACTGTCACCTAGGCCTAACTAAGCCCTCACCTTGATATCCTTACACCACAGTCAGGACTCCCAGCATGGCAATGGTGACTAGTGTCACGAGCCACTGTGTCCACGGGATGTACAAGAGAGAGTCCGATGCGACTTGTTAATACGCTGCTTTGTCCTGCTGGAAAATGAGGCTTCCTGGGAAAGCTGATTTTCCTCATTGCAAAGTAGAGAGTTTGCGGCCTCAGGGTTACCTGGTAAACACTGTTGTTGCCCATCTTCTCTTTGCTGCACAGTCGTCTTTGGGAGGACTAGTTATCTTCCATGAAAGAACACTTGGCTTTCAATTCCTGCCACGTCCTCATCCCTCAAAAATCGTTCGTGAGTACGCCCACAACCCCGGACGACTCGCCTCAAGCCAACGTTCTACTTCTCTCATCACAGACATAGGCGGGCCGCAAGCTCACGGCAGCATTTGTCAAAGCGGTGCTTGAAATCTAGGAAGCGTTTCTGGTGTCTTAGGACACGGGTGTCTGCACTAGGATCCAAGATATAAACGACGGACTGCCCGTCCTTTCTGGGCCTTGTGAGCAATGCTCAGTTGAGGGCAACTATAGGCCGAAAGAAGGGCTGTGAAGGGCGTCTTTTGTTAAAATGCTAGGATGCGGCAAGTTGAAACGACTGTAGTATCTCCGTGCTATGCGCACCTTGGACGTGCCATGGAGAGACGGAAAGCACAGGGTGAATGCTCTGCGGTCCATTTTGAAACTAAGGCTTGAAGGGAAACTTTATTTTCCTCATTGGCATTTAGAGAGCTGCGGGCTCAGTTCTCCCTGGGAAACAGTGTTGTTGCACAGTTGCCTTTGTGATGACAAGTGAGTTTCCTGGAAGGAAATTGGATGTTGCTGTTCCTCGGTAAGTGCTCCTACTTCGGTTGTCCTCAGGGAAGGGGAGAACCACACGGGGCCTCTGGCCTTAAGCTAATGTTCAGGTTTTCTCATGAACGAGGTAGGCATGCAACAGACGCCATGCAGCCTAAGTCCCTGTGTTTCTTGAACCCTAGGAAGAATATCAGGTCTCTCCTGAGTTGCCGGTCTGCAATAGGATCTGAAACGGACTAAAAGTGCCTCCTGTGTCTTCAGGGAGTTGTGAGCAATGCACCGCTGGCAGGAGCTAGATGCCGAGTCATGGGCAGTGAAGGGCTTCGTCGGAGAAACACCTAGGTTGGGATAGCTTAGAAACAGCCAGCTATCAGCGTTCTGTTCATTCCTTCATGCAAAACGTGTCTGCTTTTCTGCCTAAGCTAGAGCACACAAAACGTGCAGTGATTCGACCCCGCCTTCAGGGAACTCGCACGTGATGGAATTTAGCCCAGGCGGCCACAGGACATTCAGTGTAGCCTGAAAAATTTCAGGCTCTCCCTTGAAAGCCAGGTATTCCGGTGATACATTGTACACCCCAGCCTTCCTAACCCATGACTTGCTAATCCTTTCACCATGATCATGACCCCGTATCACAAAGTGTATCACAAAGTTTACTCACGAAAGGGTCTAGGTGGTCAGCTGAACGTCCAGTAGGGAGTCAGGAACTGCAGCATAAGACGCTGTGCCCTCGCCTTGGAAACTGAAGCGTGATGGGAACTTTATTTGGCACACTGGAATGTCGACACGCGACTTCAAGGTTACCTGATGGACAGTGTAGTGGCCTATCTTTTCTTCATTGCAGAATTGCCTTTCTCAGGACAAGTGGTTTCCCCCCCCCAACCCCGTGAGGCACACGTGGCCTTTCACTCCCTGCTAGGTGCTCATCCCTCAGCAATCGTCGGTGAGCAAGCCAAACATATAGGAGGACTGGCCCCAAGCTAAGGTACCGTTTTGTTCGTCACACAGATAGGCAGGCAACAGGTTCCAGGCAGCGTTTGTCAAAGCGGTACTTTAAGTGTAGGAAGCATTTCTGGTGTCTTAGGACAAACAGGTCTGCACTGGGATCCAAGATGTACACGAGGGACTGCCCGTCGCTTCTAGGAGCTGAGAGCAGTGTTCGGCTGAGGACAACCATAAGCCGAAAGAAGGGCAGTAAAGGCCTTCTTTTGCTAAACATCTAGCATGTGGTAAGTGAAACAACTCAAGTATCTCCGTTCTAACGCACCTTGGGAGTACAAACTAGGGAAAGACAGAGCAGGGTGAATGCTCTGTGTGGTCCCTTTTGAAAGTAAGGCTGCGAGTGAAACTTTATTTTCCTCATCGGGATTTACAGAGCCGCGGGCTCAATTCTCCCCAAGAAACACTGTTGCTGCACAGCTTCTCTTCGTAACACAATTGCCCTCGTGATGACGTGAGTTTCTAGGCAAGAAACTTGGAGGTTGCCATCCCTTGGTAGGTGGTCAAACTTCAGTAGTCTTCAGGAATGGGCCCACCACATGGGGCCTCTAGCCTCAAGCTAACGTCCAGGTGTTCTCATGACAGACTTAGGGAAGCAACAGATTGCATAGAGCCTTAGTCCCTGTGGTTCTTGAACTCGAGGAAACATATCAGCTCTCTTTTGGACTCGCGGGTCAGCGCTAGATTCCGAAATGTACTGAGAAAGGACTGCCTGTGTCTTCGGGGAGCCGTGAACCATCTACCGTCAGGAACAGCTAGATGCCGACTCCGGGCAGTGAAGGGCTTCGCTGTGTAGACATCTGGGTTGCGATAGCTTGAAAGCAACCCAGTTATCAACGTTCCATGCCTTCCTTCATGCAAAGGGTGTCTGCGCTCTGGAGGAACCCTGAGCTGCACTGGAAAATACAATTAGCCTACCACTGCTCCTGGGAGCTGCTCCATGACGTCTGACTACCTCAAGCGGCAACTACACTTTAAGTCCGGCTTCAAAACCTACAGGGTTTTCCCGAACTGGTAGATAGTCTAGAGAAGTACTGTCACCTAGGCCTAACTAAGCCCTCACCTTGATATCCTTACACCACAGTCAGGACTCCCAGCATGGCAATGGTGACTAGTGTCACGAGCCACTGTGTCCACGGGATGTACAAGAGAGAGTCCGATGCGACTTGTTAATACGCTGCTTTGTCCTGCTGGAAAATGAGGCTTCCTGGGAAAGCTGATTTTCCTCATTGCAAAGTAGAGAGTTTGCGGCCTCAGGGTTACCTGGTAAACACTGTTGTTGCCCATCTTCTCTTTGCTGCACAGTCGTCTTTGGGAGGACTAGTTATCTTCCATGAAAGAACACTTGGCTTTCAATTCCTGCCACGTCCTCATCCCTCAAAAATCGTTCGTGAGTACGCCCACAACCCCGGACGACTCGCCTCAGGCCAACGTTCTACTTCTCTCATCACAGACATAGGCGGGCCGCAAGCTCACGGCAGCATTTGTCAAAGCGGTGCTTGAAATCTAGGAAGCGTTTCTGGTGTCTTAGGACACGGGTGTCTGCACTAGGATCCAAGATATAAACGACGGACTGCCCGTCCTTTCTGGGCCTTGTGAGCAATGCTCAGTTGAGGGCAACTATAGGCCGAAAGAAGGGCTGTGAAGGGCGTCTTTTGTTAAAATGCTAGGATGCGGCAAGTTGAAACGACTGTAGTATCTCCGTGCTATGCGCACCTTGGACGTGCCATGGAGAGACGGAAAGCACAGGGTGAATGCTCTGCGGTCCATTTTGAAACTAAGGCTTGAAGGGAAACTTTATTTTCCTCATTGGCATTTAGAGAGCTGCGGGCTCAGTTCTCCCTGGGAAACAGTGTTGTTGCACAGTTGCCTTTGTGATGACAAGTGAGTTTCCTGGAAGGAAATTGGATGTTGCTGTTCCTCGGTAAGTGCTCCTACTTCGGTTGTCCTCAGGGAAGGGGAGAACCACACGGGGCCTCTGGCCTTAAGCTAATGTTCAGGTTTTCTCATGAACGAGGTAGGCATGCAACAGACGCCATGCAGCCTAAGTCCCTGTGTTTCTTGAACCCTAGGAAGAATATCAGGTCTCTCCTGAGTTGCCGGTCTGCAATAGGATCTGAAACGGACTAAAAGTGCCTCCTGTGTCTTCAGGGAGTTGTGAGCAATGCACCGCTGGCAGGAGCTAGATGCCGAGTCATGGGCAGTGAAGGGCTTCGTCGGAGAAACACCTAGGTTGGGATAGCTTAGAAACAGCCAGCTATCAGCGTTCTGTTCATTCCTTCATGCAAAACGTGTCTGCTTTTCTGCCGAAGCTAGAGCACACAAAACGTGCAGTGATTCGACCCCGCCTTCAGGGAACTCGCACGTGATGGAATTTAGCCCAGGCGGCCACAGGACATTCAGTGTAGCCTGAAAAATTTCAGGCTCTCCCTTGAAAGCCAGGTATTCCGGTGATACATTGTACACCCCAGCCTTCCTAACCCATGACTTGCTAATCCTTTCACCATGATCATGACCCCGTATCACAAAGTGTATCACAAAGTTTACTCACGAAAGGGTCTAGGTGGTCAGCTGAACGTCCAGTAGGGAGTCAGGAACTGCAGCATAAGACGCTGTGCCCTCGCCTTGGAAACTGAAGCGTGATGGGAACTTTATTTGGCACACTGGAATGTCGACACGCGACTTCAAGGTTACCTGATGGACAGTGTAGTGGCCTATCTTTTCTTCATTGCAGAATTGCCTTTCTCAGGACAAGTGGTTTCCCCCCCCCAACCCCGTGAGGCACACGTGGCCTTTCACTCCCTGCTAGGTGCTCATCCCTCAGCAATCGTCGGTGAGCAAGCCAAACATATAGGAGGACTGGCCCCAAGCTAAGGTACCGTTTTGTTCGTCACACAGATAGGCAGGCAACAGGTTCCAGGCAGCGTTTGTCAAAGCGGTACTTTAAGTGTAGGAAGCATTTCTGGTGTCTTAGGACAAACAGGTCTGCACTGGGATCCAAGATGTACACGAGGGACTGCCCGTCGCTTCTAGGAGCTGAGAGCAGTGTTCGGCTGAGGACAACCATAAGCCGAAAGAAGGGCAGTAAAGGCCTTCTTTTGCTAAACATCTAGCATGTGGTAAGTGAAACAACTCAAGTATCTCCGTTCTAACGCACCTTGGGAGTACAAACTAGGGAAAGACAGAGCAGGGTGAATGCTCTGTGTGGTCCCTTTTGAAAGTAAGGCTGCGAGTGAAACTTTATTTTCCTCATCGGGATTTACAGAGCCGCGGGCTCAATTCTCCCCAAGAAACACTGTTGCTGCACAGCTTCTCTTCGTAACACAATTGCCCTCGTGATGACGTGAGTTTCTAGGCAAGAAACTTGGAGGTTGCCATCCCTTGGTAGGTGGTCAAACTTCAGTAGTCTTCAGGAATGGGCCCACCACATGGGGCCTCTAGCCTCAAGCTAACGTCCAGGTGTTCTCATGACAGACTTAGGGAAGCAACAGATTGCATAGAGCCTTAGTCCCTGTGGTTCTTGAACTCGAGGAAACATATCAGCTCTCTTTTGGACTCGCGGGTCAGCGCTAGATTCCGAAATGTACTGAGAAAGGACTGCCTGTGTCTTCGGGGAGCCGTGAACCATCTACCGTCAGGAACAGCTAGATGCCGACTCCGGGCAGTGAAGGGCTTCGCTGTGTAGACATCTGGGTTGCGATAGCTTGAAAGCAACCCAGTTATCAACGTTCCATGCCTTCCTTCATGCAAAGGGTGTCTGCGCTCTGGAGGAACCCTGAGCTGCACTGGAAAATACAATTAGCCTACCACTGCTCCTGGGAGCTGCTCCATGACGTCTGACTACCTCAAGCGGCAACTACACTTTAAGTCCGGCTTCAAAACCTACAGGGTTTTCCCGAACTGGTAGATAGTCTAGAGAAGTACTGTCACCTAGGCCTAACTAAGCCCTCACCTTGATATCCTTACACCACAGTCAGGACTCCCAGCATGGCAATGGTGACTAGTGTCACGAGCCACTGTGTCCACGGGATGTACAAGAGAGAGTCCGATGCGACTTGTTAATACGCTGCTTTGTCCTGCTGGAAAATGAGGCTTCCTGGGAAAGCTGATTTTCCTCATTGCAAAGTAGAGAGTTTGCGGCCTCAGGGTTACCTGGTAAACACTGTTGTTGCCCATCTTCTCTTTGCTGCACAGTCGTCTTTGGGAGGACTAGTTATCTTCCATGAAAGAACACTTGGCTTTCAATTCCTGCCACGTCCTCATCCCTCAAAAATCGTTCGTGAGTACGCCCACAACCCCGGACGACTCGCCTCAGGCCAACGTTCTACTTCTCTCATCACAGACATAGGCGGGCCGCAAGCTCACGGCAGCATTTGTCAAAGCGGTGCTTGAAATCTAGGAAGCGTTTCTGGTGTCTTAGGACACGGGTGTCTGCACTAGGATCCAAGATATAAACGACGGACTGCCCGTCCTTTCTGGGCCTTGTGAGCAATGCTCAGTTGAGGGCAACTATAGGCCGAAAGAAGGGCTGTGAAGGGCGTCTTTTGTTAAAATGCTAGGATGCGGCAAGTTGAAACGACTGTAGTATCTCCGTGCTATGCGCACCTTGGACGTGCCATGGAGAGACGGAAAGCACAGGGTGAATGCTCTGCGGTCCATTTTGAAACTAAGGCTTGAAGGGAAACTTTATTTTCCTCATTGGCATTTAGAGAGCTGCGGGCTCAGTTCTCCCTGGGAAACAGTGTTGTTGCACAGTTGCCTTTGTGATGACAAGTGAGTTTCCTGGAAGGAAATTGGATGTTGCTGTTCCTCGGTAAGTGCTCCTACTTCGGTTGTCCTCAGGGAAGGGGAGAACCACACGGGGCCTCTGGCCTTAAGCTAATGTTCAGGTTTTCTCATGAACGAGGTAGGCATGCAACAGACGCCATGCAGCCTAAGTCCCTGTGTTTCTTGAACCCTAGGAAGAATATCAGGTCTCTCCTGAGTTGCCGGTCTGCAATAGGATCTGAAACGGACTAAAAGTGCCTCCTGTGTCTTCAGGGAGTTGTGAGCAATGCACCGCTGGCAGGAGCTAGATGCCGAGTCATGGGCAGTGAAGGGCTTCGTCGGAGAAACACCTAGGTTGGGATAGCTTAGAAACAGCCAGCTATCAGCGTTCTGTTCATTCCTTCATGCAAAACGTGTCTGCTTTTCTGCCGAACCTAGAGCACACAAAACGTGCAGTGATTCGACCCCGCCTTCAGGGAACTCGCACGTGATGGAATTTAGCCCAGGCGGCCACAGGACATTCAGTGTAGCCTGAAAATTTTCAGGCTCTCCCTTGAAAGCCAGGTATTCCGGTGATACATTGTACACCCCAGCCTTCCTAACCCATGACTTGCTAATCCTTTCACCATGATCATGACCCCGTATCACAAAGTGTATCACAAAGTTTACTCACGAAAGGGTCTAGGTGGTCAGCTGAACGTCCAGTAGGGAGTCAGGAACTGCAGCATAAGACGCTGTGCCCTCGCCTTGGAAACTGAAGCGTGATGGGAACTTTATTTGGCACACTGGAATGTCGACACGCGACTTCAAGGTTACCTGATGGACAGTGTAGTGGCCTATCTTTTCTTCATTGCAGAATTGCCTTTCTCAGGACAAGTGGTTTCCCCCCCCCAACCCCGTGAGGCACACGTGGCCTTTCACTCCCTGCTAGGTGCTCATCCCTCAGCAATCGTCGGTGAGCAAGCCAAACATATAGGAGGACTGGCCCCAAGCTAAGGTACCGTTTTGTTCGTCACACAGATAGGCAGGCAACAGGTTCCAGGCAGCGTTTGTCAAAGCGGTACTTTAAGTGTAGGAAGCATTTCTGGTGTCTTAGGACAAACAGGTCTGCACTGGGATCCAAGATGTACACGAGGGACTGCCCGTCGCTTCTAGGAGCTGAGAGCAGTGTTCGGCTGAGGACAACCATAAGCCGAAAGAAGGGCAGTAAAGGCCTTCTTTTGCTAAACATCTAGCATGTGGTAAGTGAAACAACTCAAGTATCTCCGTTCTAACGCACCTTGGGAGTACAAACTAGGGAAAGACAGAGCAGGGTGAATGCTCTGTGTGGTCCCTTTTGAAAGTAAGGCTGCGAGTGAAACTTTATTTTCCTCATCGGGATTTACAGAGCCGCGGGCTCAATTCTCCCCAAGAAACACTGTTGCTGCACAGCTTCTCTTCGTAACACAATTGCCCTCGTGATGACGTGAGTTTCTAGGCAAGAAACTTGGAGGTTGCCATCCCTTGGTAGGTGGTCAAACTTCAGTAGTCTTCAGGAATGGGCCCACCACATGGGGCCTCTAGCCTCAAGCTAACGTCCAGGTGTTCTCATGACAGACTTAGGGAAGCAACAGATTGCATAGAGCCTTAGTCCCCGTGGTTCTTGAACTCGAGGAAACATATCAGCTCTCTTTTGGACTCGCGGGTCAGCGCTAGATTCCGAAATGTACTGAGAAAGGACTGCCTGTGTCTTCGGGGAGCCGTGAACCATCTACCGTCAGGAACAGCTAGATGCCGACTCCGGGCAGTGAAGGGCTTCGCTGTGTAGACATCTGGGTTGCGATAGCTTGAAAGCAACCCAGTTATCAACGTTCCATGCCTTCCTTCATGCAAAGGGTGTCTGCGCTCTGGAGGAACCCTGAGCTGCACTGGAAAATACAATTAGCCTACCACTGCTCCTGGGAGCTGCTCCATGACGTCTGACTACCTCAAGCGGCAACTACACTTTAAGTCCGGCTTCAAAACCTACAGGGTTTTCCCGAACTGGTAGATAGTCTAGAGAAGTACTGTCACCTAGGCCTAACTAAGCCCTCACCTTGATATCCTTACACCACAGTCAGGACTCCCAGCATGGCAATGGTGACTAGTGTCACGAGCCACTGTGTCCACGGGATGTACAAGAGAGAGTCCGATGCGACTTGTTAATACGCTGCTTTGTCCTGCTGGAAAATGAGGCTTCCTGGGAAAGCTGATTTTCCTCATTGCAAAGTAGAGAGTTTGCGGCCTCAGGGTTACCTGGTAAACACTGTTGTTGCCCATCTTCTCTTTGCTGCACAGTCGTCTTTGGGAGGACTAGTTATCTTCCATGAAAGAACACTTGGCTTTCAATTTCTGCCACGTCCTCATCCCTCAAAAATCGTTCGTGAGTACGCCCACAACCCCGGACGACTCGCCTCAGGCCAACGTTCTACTTCTCTCATCACAGACATAGGCGGGCCGCAAGCTCACGGCAGCATTTGTCAAAGCGGTGCTTGAAATCTAGGAAGCGTTTCTGGTGTCTTAGGACACGGGTGTCTGCACTAGGATCCAAGATATAAACGACGGACTGCCCGTCCTTTCTGGGCCTTGTGAGCAATGCTCAGTTGAGGGCAACTATAGGCCGAAAGAAGGGCTGTGAAGGGCGTCTTTTGTTAAAATGCTAGGATGCGGCAAGTTGAAACGACTGTAGTATCTCCGTGCTATGCGCACCTTGGACGTGCCATGGAGAGACGGAAAGCACAGGGTGAATGCTCTGCGGTCCATTTTGAAACTAAGGCTTGAAGGGAAACTTTATTTTCCTCATTGGCATTTAGAGAGCTGCGGGCTCAGTTCTCCCTGGGAAACAGTGTTGTTGCACAGTTGCCTTTGTGATGACAAGTGAGTTTCCTGGAAGGAAATTGGATGTTGCTGTTCCTCGGTAAGTGCTCCTACTTCGGTTGTCCTCAGGGAAGGGGAGAACCACACGGGGCCTCTGGCCTTAAGCTAATGTTCAGGTTTTCTCATGAACGAGGTAGGCATGCAACAGACGCCATGCAGCCTAAGTCCCTGTGTTTCTTGAACCCTAGGAAGAATATCAGGTCTCTCCTGAGTTGCCGGTCTGCAATAGGATCTGAAACGGACTAAAAGGGCCTCCTGTGTCTTCAGGGAGTTGTGAGCAATGCACCGCTGGCAGGAGCTAGATGCCGAGTCATGGGCAGTGAAGGGCTTCGTCGGAGAAACACCTAGGTTGGGATAGCTTAGAAACAGCCAGCTATCAGCGTTCTGTTCATTCCTTCATGCAAAACGTGTCTGCTTTTCTGCCGAAGCTAGAGCACACAAAACGTGCAGTGATTCGACCCCGCCTTCAGGGAACTCGCACGTGATGGAATTTAGCCCAGGCGGCCACAGGACATTCAGTGTAGCCTGAAAATTTTCAGGCTCTCCCTTGAAAGCCAGGTATTCCGGTGATACATTGTACACCCCAGCCTTCCTAACCCATGACTTGCTAATCCTTTCACCATGATCATGACCCCGTATCACAAAGTGTATCACAAAGTTTACTCACGAAAGGGTCTAGGTGGTCAGCTGAACGTCCAGTAGGGAGTCAGGAACTGCAGCATAAGACGCTGTGCCCTCGCCTTGGAAACTGAAGCGTGATGGGAACTTTATTTGGCACACTGGAATGTCGACACGCGACTTCAAGGTTACCTGATGGACAGTGTAGTGGCCTATCTTTTCTTCATTGCAGAATTGCCTTTCTCAGGACAAGTGGTTTCCCCCCCCCAACCCCGTGAGGCACACGTGGCCTTTCACTCCCTGCTAGGTGCTCATCCCTCAGCAATCGTCGGTGAGCAAGCCAAACATATAGGAGGACTGGCCCCAAGCTAAGGTACCGTTTTGTTCGTCACACAGATAGGCAGGCAACAGGTTCCAGGCAGCGTTTGTCAAAGCGGTACTTTAAGTGTAGGAAGCATTTCTGGTGTCTTAGGACAAACAGGTCTGCACTGGGATCCAAGATGTACACGAGGGACTGCCCGTCGCTTCTAGGAGCTGAGAGCAGTGTTCGGCTGAGGACAACCATAAGCCGAAAGAAGGGCAGTAAAGGCCTTCTTTTGCTAAACATCTAGCATGTGGTAAGTGAAACAACTCAAGTATCTCCGTTCTAACGCACCTTGGGAGTACAAACTAGAGAAAGACAGAGCAGGGTGAATGCTCTGTGTGGTCCCTTTTGAAAGTAAGGCTGCGAGTGAAACTTTATTTTCCTCATCGGGATTTACAGAGCCGCGGGCTCAATTCTCCCCAAGAAACACTGTTGCTGCACAGCTTCTCTTCGTAACACAATTGCCCTCGTGATGACGTGAGTTTCTAGGCAAGAAACTTGGAGGTTGCCATCCCTTGGTAGGTGGTCAAACTTCAGTAGTCTTCAGGAATGGGCCCACCACATGGGGCCTCTAGCCTCAAGCTAACGTCCAGGTGTTCTCATGACAGACTTAGGGAAGCAACAGATTGCATAGAGCCTTAGTCCCCGTGGTTCTTGAACTCGAGGAAACATATCAGCTCTCTTTTGGACTCGCGGGTCAGCGCTAGATTCCGAAATGTACTGAGAAAGGACTGCCTGTGTCTTCGGGGAGCCGTGAACCATCTACCGTCAGGAACAGCTAGATGCCGACTCCGGGCAGTGAAGGGCTTCGTTGTGTAGACATCTGGGTTGCGATAGCTTGAAAGCAACCCAGTTATCAACGTTCCATGCCTTCCTTCATGCAAAGGGTGTCTGCGCTCTGGAGGAACCCTGAGCTGCACTGGAAAATACAATTAGCCTACCACTGCTCCTGGGAGCTGCTCCATGACGTCTGACTACCTCAAGCGGCAACTACACTTTAAGTCCGGCTTCAAAACCTACAGGGTTTTCCCGAACTGGTAGATAGTCTAGAGAAGTACTGTCACCTAGGCCTAACTAAGCCCTCACCTTGATATCCTTACACCACAGTCAGGACTCCCAGCATGGCAATGGTGACTAGTGTCACGAGCCACTGTGTCCACGGGATGTACAAGAGAGAGTCCGATGCGACTTGTTAATACGCTGCTTTGTCCTGCTGGAAAATGAGGCTTCCTGGGAAAGCTGATTTTCCTCATTGCAAAGTAGAGAGTTTGCGGCCTCAGGGTTACCTGGTAAACACTGTTGTTGCCCATCTTCTCTTTGCTGCACAGTCGTCTTTGGGAGGACTAGTTATCTTCCATGAAAGAACACTTGGCTTTCAATTCCTGCCACGTCCTCATCCCTCAAAAATCGTTCGTGAGTACGCCCACAACCCCGGACGACTCGCCTCAGGCCAACGTTCTACTTCTCTCATCACAGACATAGGCGGGCCGCAAGCTCACGGCAGCATTTGTCAAAGCGGTGCTTGAAATCTAGGAAGCGTTTCTGGTGTCTTAGGACACGGGTGTCTGCACTAGGATCCAAGATATAAACGACGGACTGCCCGTCCTTTCTGGGCCTTGTGAGCAATGCTCAGTTGAGGGCAACTATAGGCCGAAAGAAGGGCTGTGAAGGGCGTCTTTTGTTAAAATGCTAGGATGCGGCAAGTTGAAACGACTGTAGTATCTCCGTGCTATGCGCACCTTGGACGTGCCATGGAGAGACGGAAAGCACAGGGTGAATGCTCTGCGGTCCATTTTGAAACTAAGGCTTGAAGGGAAACTTTATTTTCCTCATTGGCATTTAGAGAGCTGCGGGCTCAGTTCTCCCTGGGAAACAGTGTTGTTGCACAGTTGCCTTTGTGATGACAAGTGAGTTTCCTGGAAGGAAATTGGATGTTGCTGTTCCTCGGTAAGTGCTCCTACTTCGGTTGTCCTCAGGGAAGGGGAGAACCACACGGGGCCTCTGGCCTTAAGCTAATGTTCAGGTTTTCTCATGAACGAGGTAGGCATGCAACAGACGCCATGCAGCCTAAGTCCCTGTGTTTCTTGAACCCTAGGAAGAATATCAGGTCTCTCCTGAGTTGCCGGTCTGCAATAGGATCTGAAACGGACTAAAAGGGCCTCCTGTGTCTTCAGGGAGTTGTGAGCAATGCACCGCTGGCAGGAGCTAGATGCCGAGTCATGGGCAGTGAAGGGCTTCGTCGGAGAAACACCTAGGTTGGGATAGCTTAGAAACAGCCAGCTATCAGCGTTCTGTTCATTCCTTCATGCAAAACGTGTCTGCTTTTCTGCCGAACCTAGAGCACACAAAACGTACAGTGATTCGACCCCGCCTTCAGGGAACTCGCACGTGATGGAATTTAGCCCAGGCGGCCACAGGACATTCAGTGTAGCCTGAAAATTTTCAGGCTCTCCCTTGAAAGCCAGGTATTCCGGTGATACATTGTACACCCCAGCCTTCCTAACCCATGACTTGCTAATCCTTTCACCATGATCATGACCCCGTATCACAAAGTGTATCACAAAGTTTACTCACGAAAGGGTCTAGGTGGTCAGCTGAACGTCCAGTAGGGAGTCAGGAACTGCAGCATAAGACGCTGTGCCCTCGCCTTGGAAACTGAAGCGTGATGGGAACTTTATTTGGCACACTGGAATGTCGACACGCGACTTCAAGGTTACCTGATGGACAGTGTAGTGGCCTATCTTTTCTTCATTGCAGAATTGCCTTTCTCAGGACAAGTGGTTTCCCCCCCCCAACCCCGTGAGGCACACGTGGCCTTTCACTCCCTGCTAGGTGCTCATCCCTCAGCAATCGTCGGTGAGCAAGCCAAACATATAGGAGGACTGGCCCCAAGCTAAGGTACCGTTTTGTTCGTCACACAGATAGGCAGGCAACAGGTTCCAGGCAGCGTTTGTCAAAGCGGTACTTTAAGTGTAGGAAGCATTTCTGGTGTCTTAGGACAAACAGGTCTGCACTGGGATCCAAGATGTACACGAGGGACTGCCCGTCGCTTCTAGGAGCTGAGAGCAGTGTTCGGCTGAGGACAACCATAAGCCGAAAGAAGGGCAGTAAAGGCCTTCTTTTGCTAAACATCTAGCATGTGGTAAGTGAAACAACTCAAGTATCTCCGTTCTAACGCACCTTGGGAGTACAAACTAGGGAAAGACAGAGCAGGGTGAATGCTCTGTGTGGTCCCTTTTGAAAGTAAGGCTGCGAGTGAAACTTTATTTTCCTCATCGGGATTTACAGAGCCGCGGGCTCAATTCTCCCCAAGAAACACTGTTGCTGCACAGCTTCTCTTCGTAACACAATTGCCCTCGTGATGACGTGAGTTTCTAGGCAAGAAACTTGGAGGTTGCCATCCCTTGGTAGGTGGTCAAACTTCAGTAGTCTTCAGGAATGGGCCCACCACATGGGGCCTCTAGCCTCAAGCTAACGTCCAGGTGTTCTCATGACAGACTTAGGGAAGCAACAGATTGCATAGAGCCTTAGTCCCCGTGGTTCTTGAACTCGAGGAAACATATCAGCTCTCTTTTGGACTCGCGGGTCAGCGCTAGATTCCGAAATGTACTGAGAAAGGACTGCCTGTGTCTTCGGGGAGCCGTGAACCATCTACCGTCAGGAACAGCTAGATGCCGACTCCGGGCAGTGAAGGGCTTCGTTGTGTAGACATCTGGGTTGCGATAGCTTGAAAGCAACCCAGTTATCAACGTTCCATGCCTTCCTTCATGCAAAGGGTGTCTGCGCTCTGGAGGAACCCTGAGCTGCACTGGAAAATACAATTAGCCTACCACTGCTCCTGGGAGCTGCTCCATGACGTCTGACTACCTCAAGCGGCAACTACACTTTAAGTCCGGCTTCAAAACCTACAGGGTTTTCCCGAACTGGTAGATAGTCTAGAGAAGTACTGTCACCTAGGCCTAACTAAGCCCTCACCTTGATATCCTTACACCACAGTCAGGACTCCCAGCATGGCAATGGTGACTAGTGTCACGAGCCACTGTGTCCACGGGATGTACAAGAGAGAGTCCGATGCGACTTGTTAATACGCTGCTTTGTCCTGCTGGAAAATGAGGCTTCCTGGGAAAGCTGATTTTCCTCATTGCAAAGTAGAGAGTTTGCGGCCTCAGGGTTACCTGGTAAACACTGTTGTTGCCCATCTTCTCTTTGCTGCACAGTCGTCTTTGGGAGGACTAGTTATCTTCCATGAAAGAACACTTGGCTTTCAATTCCTGCCACGTCCTCATCCCTCAAAAATCGTTCGTGAGTACGCCCACAACCCCGGACGACTCGCCTCAGGCCAACGTTCTACTTCTCTCATCACAGACATAGGCGGGCCGCAAGCTCACGGCAGCATTTGTCAAAGCGGTGCTTGAAATCTAGGAAGCGTTTCTGGTGTCTTAGGACACGGGTGTCTGCACTAGGATCCAAGATATAAACGACGGACTGCCCGTCCTTTCTGGGCCTTGTGAGCAATGCTCAGTTGAGGGCAACTATAGGCCGAAAGAAGGGCTGTGAAGGGCGTCTTTTGTTAAAATGCTAGGATGCGGCAAGTTGAAACGACTGTAGTATCTCCGTGCTATGCGCACCTTGGACGTGCCATGGAGAGACGGAAAGCACAGGGTGAATGCTCTGCGGTCCATTTTGAAACTAAGGCTTGAAGGGAAACTTTATTTTCCTCATTGGCATTTAGAGAGCTGCGGGCTCAGTTCTCCCTGGGAAACAGTGTTGTTGCACAGTTGCCTTTGTGATGACAAGTGAGTTTCCTGGAAGGAAATTGGATGTTGCTGTTCCTCGGTAAGTGCTCCTACTTCGGTTGTCCTCAGGGAAGGGGAGAACCACACGGGGCCTCTGGCCTTAAGCTAATGTTCAGGTTTTCTCATGAACGAGGTAGGCATGCAACAGACGCCATGCAGCCTAAGTCCCTGTGTTTCTTGAACCCTAGGAAGAATATCAGGTCTCTCCTGAGTTGCCGGTCTGCAGTAGGATCTGAAACGGACTAAAAGGGCCTCCTGTGTCTTCAGGGAGTTGTGAGCAATGCACCGCTGGCAGGAGCTAGATGCCGAGTCATGGGCAGTGAAGGGCTTCGTCGGAGAAACACCTAGGTTGGGATAGCTTAGAAACAGCCAGCTATCAGCGTTCTGTTCATTCCTTCATGCAAAACGTGTCTGCTTTTCTGCCGAAGCTAGAGCACACAAAACGTACAGTGATTCGACCCCGCCTTCAGGGAACTCGCACGTGATGGAATTTAGCCCAGGCGGCCACAGGACATTCAGTGTAGCCTGAAAATTTTCAGGCTCTCCCTTGAAAGCCAGGTATTCCGGTGATACATTGTACACCCCAGCCTTCCTAACCCATGACTTGCTAATCCTTTCACCATGATCATGACCCCGTATCACAAAGTGTATCACAAAGTTTACTCACGAAAGGGTCTAGGTGGTCAGCTGAACGTCCAGTAGGGAGTCAGGAACTGCAGCATAAGACGCTGTGCCCTCGCCTTGGAAACTGAAGCGTGATGGGAACTTTATTTGGCACACTGGAATGTCGACACGCGACTTCAAGGTTACCTGATGGACAGTGTAGTGGCCTATCTTTTCTTCATTGCAGAATTGCCTTTCTCAGGACAAGTGGTTTCCCCCCCCCAACCCCGTGAGGCACACGTGGCCTTTCACTCCCTGCTAGGTGCTCATCCCTCAGCAATCGTCGGTGAGCAAGCCAAACATATAGGAGGACTGGCCCCAAGCTAAGGTACCGTTTTGTTCGTCACACAGATAGGCAGGCAACAGGTTCCAGGCAGCGTTTGTCAAAGCGGTACTTTAAGTGTAGGAAGCATTTCTGGTGTCTTAGGACAAACAGGTCTGCACTGGGATCCAAGATGTACACGAGGGACTGCCCGTCGCTTCTAGGAGCTGAGAGCAGTGTTCGGCTGAGGACAACCATAAGCCGAAAGAAGGGCAGTAAAGGCCTTCTTTTGCTAAACATCTAGCATGTGGTAAGTGAAACAACTCAAGTATCTCCGTTCTAACGCACCTTGGGAGTACAAACTAGGGAAAGACAGAGCAGGGTGAATGCTCTGTGTGGTCCCTTTTGAAAGTAAGGCTGCGAGTGAAACTTTATTTTCCTCATCGGGATTTACAGAGCCGCGGGCTCAATTCTCCCCAAGAAACACTGTTGCTGCACAGCTTCTCTTCGTAACACAATTGCCCTCGTGATGACGTGAGTTTCTAGGCAAGAAACTTGGAGGTTGCCATCCCTTGGTAGGTGGTCAAACTTCAGTAGTCTTCAGGAATGGGCCCACCACATGGGGCCTCTAGCCTCAAGCTAACGTCCAGGTGTTCTCATGACAGACTTAGGGAAGCAACAGATTGCATAGAGCCTTAGTCCCCGTGGTTCTTGAACTCGAGGAAACATATCAGCTCTCTTTTGGACTCGCGGGTCAGCGCTAGATTCCGAAATGTACTGAGAAAGGACTGCCTGTGTCTTCGGGGAGCCGTGAACCATCTACCGTCAGGAACAGCTAGATGCCGACTCCGGGCAGTGAAGGGCTTCGTTGTGTAGACATCTGGGTTGCGATAGCTTGAAAGCAACCCAGTTATCAACGTTCCATGCCTTCCTTCATGCAAAGGGTGTCTGCGCTCTGGAGGAACCCTGAGCTGCACTGGAAAATACAATTAGCCTACCACTGCTCCTGGGAGCTGCTCCATGACGTCTGACTACCTCAAGCGGCAACTACACTTTAAGTCCGGCTTCAAAACCTACAGGGTTTTCCCGAACTGGTAGATAGTCTAGAGAAGTACTGTCACCTAGGCCTAACTAAGCCCTCACCTTGATATCCTTACACCACAGTCAGGACTCCCAGCATGGCAATGGTGACTAGTGTCACGAGCCACTGTGTCCACGGGATGTACAAGAGAGAGTCCGATGCGACTTGTTAATACGCTGCTTTGTCCTGCTGGAAAATGAGGCTTCCTGGGAAAGCTGATTTTCCTCATTGCAAAGTAGAGAGTTTGCGGCCTCAGGGTTACCTGGTAAACACTGTTGTTGCCCATCTTCTCTTTGCTGCACAGTCGTCTTTGGGAGGACTAGTTATCTTCCATGAAAGAACACTTGGCTTTCAATTCCTGCCACGTCCTCATCCCTCAAAAATCGTTCGTGAGTACGCCCACAACCCCGGACGACTCGCCTCAGGCCAACGTTCTACTTCTCTCATCACAGACATAGGCGGGCCGCAAGCTCACGGCAGCATTTGTCAAAGCGGTGCTTGAAATCTAGGAAGCGTTTCTGGTGTCTTAGGACACGGGTGTCTGCACTAGGATCCAAGATATAAACGACGGACTGCCCGTCCTTTCTGGGCCTTGTGAGCAATGCTCAGTTGAGGGCAACTATAGGCCGAAAGAAGGGCTGTGAAGGGCGTCTTTTGTTAAAATGCTAGGATGCGGCAAGTTGAAACGACTGTAGTATCTCCGTGCTATGCGCACCTTGGACGTGCCATGGAGAGACGGAAAGCACAGGGTGAATGCTCTGCGGTCCATTTTGAAACTAAGGCTTGAAGGGAAACTTTATTTTCCTCATTGGCATTTAGAGAGCTGCGGGCTCAGTTCTCCCTGGGAAACAGTGTTGTTGCACAGTTGCCTTTGTGATGACAAGTGAGTTTCCTGGAAGGAAATTGGATGTTGCTGTTCCTCGGTAAGTGCTCCTACTTCGGTTGTCCTCAGGGAAGGGGAGAACCACACGGGGCCTCTGGCCTTAAGCTAATGTTCAGGTTTTCTCATGAACGAGGTAGGCATGCAACAGACGCCATGCAGCCTAAGTCCCTGTGTTTCTTGAACCCTAGGAAGAATATCAGGTCTCTCCTGAGTTGCCGGTCTGCAGTAGGATCTGAAACGGACTAAAAGGGCCTCCTGTGTCTTCAGGGAGTTGTGAGCAATGCACCGCTGGCAGGAGCTAGATGCCGAGTCATGGGCAGTGAAGGGCTTCGTCGGAGAAACACCTAGGTTGGGATAGCTTAGAAACAGCCAGCTATCAGCGTTCTGTTCATTCCTTCATGCAAAACGTGTCTGCTTTTCTGCCGAAGCTAGAGCACACAAAACGTACAGTGATTCGACCCCGCCTTCAGGGAACTCGCACGTGATGGAATTTAGCCCAGGCGGCCACAGGACATTCAGTGTAGCCTGAAAATTTTCAGGCTCTCCCTTGAAAGCCAGGTATTCCGGTGATACATTGTACACCCCAGCCTTCCTAACCCATGACTTGCTAATCCTTTCACCATGATCATGACCCCGTATCACAAAGTGTATCACAAAGTTTACTCACGAAAGGGTCTAGGTGGTCAGCTGAACGTCCAGTAGGGAGTCAGGAACTGCAGCATAAGACGCTGTGCCCTCGCCTTGGAAACTGAAGCGTGATGGGAACTTTATTTGGCACACTGGAATGTCGACACGCGACTTCAAGGTTACCTGATGGACAGTGTAGTGGCCTATCTTTTCTTCATTGCAGAATTGCCTTTCTCAGGACAAGTGGTTTCCCCCCCCCAACCCCGTGAGGCACACGTGGCCTTTCACTCCCTGCTAGGTGCTCATCCCTCAGCAATCGTCGGTGAGCAAGCCAAACATATAGGAGGACTGGCCCCAAGCTAAGGTACCGTTTTGTTCGTCACACAGATAGGCAGGCAACAGGTTCCAGGCAGCGTTTGTCAAAGCGGTACTTTAAGTGTAGGAAGCATTTCTGGTGTCTTAGGACAAACAGGTCTGCACTGGGATCCAAGATGTACACGAGGGACTGCCCGTCGCTTCTAGGAGCTGAGAGCAGTGTTCGGCTGAGGACAACCATAAGCCGAAAGAAGGGCAGTAAAGGCCTTCTTTTGCTAAACATCTAGCATGTGGTAAGTGAAACAACTCAAGTATCTCCGTTCTAACGCACCTTGGGAGTACAAACTAGGGAAAGACAGAGCAGGGTGAATGCTCTGTGTGGTCCCTTTTGAAAGTAAGGCTGCGAGTGAAACTTTATTTTCCTCCTCGGGATTTACAGAGCCGCGGGCTCAAGTCTCCCCAAGAAACACTGTTGCTGCACAGCTTCTCTTCGTAACACAATTGCCCTCGTGATGACGTGAGTTTCTAGGCAAGAAACTTGGAGGTTGCCATCCCTTGGTAGGTGGTCAAACTTCAGTAGTCTTCAGGAATGGGCCCACCACATGGGGCCTCTAGCCTCAAGCTAACGTCCAGGTGTTCTCATGACAGACTTAGGGAAGCAACAGATTGCATAGAGCCTTAGTCCCCGTGGTTCTTGAACTCGAGGAAACATATCAGCTCTCTTTTGGACTCGCGGGTCAGCGCTAGATTCCGAAATGTACTGAGAAAGGACTGCCTGTGTCTTCGGGGAGCCGTGAACCATCTACCGTCAGGAACAGCTAGATGCCGACTCCGGGCAGTGAAGGGCTTCGTTGTGTAGACATCTGGGTTGCGATAGCTTGAAAGCAACCCAGTTATCAACGTTCCATGCCTTCCTTCATGCAAAGGGTGTCTGCGCTCTGGAGGAACCCTGAGCTGCACTGGAAAATACAATTAGCCTACCACTGCTCCTGGGAGCTGCTCCATGACGTCTGACTACCTCAAGCGGCAACTACACTTTAAGTCCGGCTTCAAAACCTACAGGGTTTTCCCGAACTGGTAGATAGTCTAGAGAAGTACTGTCACCTAGGCCTAACTAAGCCCTCACCTTGATATCCTTACACCACAGTCAGGACTCCCAGCATGGCAATGGTGACTAGTGTCACGAGCCACTGTGTCCACGGGATGTACAAGAGAGAGTCCGATGCGACTTGTTAATACGCTGCTTTGTCCTGCTGGAAAATGAGGCTTCCTGGGAAAGCTGATTTTCCTCATTGCAAAGTAGAGAGTTTGCGGCCTCAGGGTTACCTGGTAAACACTGTTGTTGCCCATCTTCTCTTTGCTGCACAGTCGTCTTTGGGAGGACTAGTTATCTTCCATGAAAGAACACTTGGCTTTCAATTCCTGCCACGTCCTCATCCCTCAAAAATCGTTCGTGAGTACGCCCACAACCCCGGACGACTCGCCTCAGGCCAACGTTCTACTTCTCTCATCACAGACATAGGCGGGCCGCAAGCTCACGGCAGCATTTGTCAAAGCGGTGCTTGAAATCTAGGAAGCGTTTCTGGTGTCTTAGGACACGGGTGTCTGCACTAGGATCCAAGATATAAACGACGGACTGCCCGTCCTTTCTGGGCCTTGTGAGCAATGCTCAGTTGAGGGCAACTATAGGCCGAAAGAAGGGCTGTGAAGGGCGTCTTTTGTTAAAATGCTAGGATGCGGCAAGTTGAAACGACTGTAGTATCTCCGTGCTATGCGCACCTTGGACGTGCCATGGAGAGACGGAAAGCACAGGGTGAATGCTCTGCGGTCCATTTTGAAACTAAGGCTTGAAGGGAAACTTTATTTTCCTCATTGGCATTTAGAGAGCTGCGGGCTCAGTTCTCCCTGGGAAACAGTGTTGTTGCACAGTTGCCTTTGTGATGACAAGTGAGTTTCCTGGAAGGAAATTGGATGTTGCTGTTCCTCGGTAAGTGCTCCTACTTCGGTTGTCCTCAGGGAAGGGGAGAACCACACGGGGCCTCTGGCCTTAAGCTAATGTTCAGGTTTTCTCATGAACGAGGTAGGCATGCAACAGACGCCATGCAGCCTAAGTCCCTGTGTTTCTTGAACCCTAGGAAGAATATCAGGTCTCTCCTGAGTTGCCGGTCTGCAGTAGGATCTGAAACGGACTAAAAGGGCCTCCTGTGTCTTCGGGGAGTTGTGAGCAATGCACCGCTGGCAGGAGCTAGATGCCGAGTCATGGGCAGTGAAGGGCTTCGTCGGAGAAACACCTAGGTTGGGAGAGCTTAGAAACAGCCAGCTATCAGCGTTCTGCTCATTCCTTCATGCAAAACGTGTCTGCTTTTCTGCCGAAGCTAGAGCACACAAAACGTACAGTGATTCGACCCCGCCTTCAGGGAACTCGCACGTGATGGAATTTAGCCCAGGCGGCCACAGGACATTCAGTGTAGCCTGAAAATTTTCAGGCTCTCCCTTGAAAGCCAGGTATTCCGGTGATACATTGTACACCCCAGCCTTCCTAACCCATGACTTGCTAATCCTTTCACCATGATCATGACCCCGTATCACAAAGTGTATCACAAAGTTTACTCACGAAAGGGTCTAGGTGGTCAGCTGAACGTCCAGTAGGGAGTCAGGAACTGCAGCATAAGACGCTGTGCCCTCGCCTTGGAAACTGAAGCGTGATGGGAACTTTATTTGGCACACTGGAATGTCGACACGCGACTTCAAGGTTACCTGATGGACAGTGTAGTGGCCTATCTTTTCTTCATTGCAGAATTGCCTTTCTCAGGACAAGTGGTTTCCCCCCCCCAACCCCGTGAGGCACACGTGGCCTTTCACTCCCTGCTAGGTGCTCATCCCTCAGCAATCGTCGGTGAGCAAGCCAAACATATAGGAGGACTGGCCCCAAGCTAAGGTACCGTTTTGTTCGTCACACAGATAGGCAGGCAACAGGTTCCAGGCAGCGTTTGTCAAAGCGGTACTTTAAGTGTAGGAAGCATTTCTGGTGTCTTAGGACAAACAGGTCTGCACTGGGATCCAAGATGTACACGAGGGACTGCCCGTCGCTTCTAGGAGCTGAGAGCAGTGTTCGGCTGAGGACAACCATAAGCCGAAAGAAGGGCAGTAAAGGCCTTCTTTTGCTAAACATCTAGCATGTGGTAAGTGAAACAACTCAAGTATCTCCGTTCTAACGCACCTTGGGAGTACAAACTAGGGAAAGACAGAGCAGGGTGAATGCTCTGTGTGGTCCCTTTTGAAAGTAAGGCTGCGAGTGAAACTTTATTTTCCTCATCGGGATTTACAGAGCCGCGGGCTCAATTCTCCCCAAGAAACACTGTTGCTGCACAGCTTCTCTTCGTAACACAATTGCCCTCGTGATGACGTGAGTTTCTAGGCAAGAAACTTGGAGGTTGCCATCCCTTGGTAGGTGGTCAAACTTCAGTAGTCTTCAGGAATGGGCCCACCACATGGGGCCTCTAGCCTCAAGCTAACGTCCAGGTGTTCTCATGACAGACTTAGGGAAGCAACAGATTGCATAGAGCCTTAGTCCCCGTGGTTCTTGAACTCGAGGAAACATATCAGCTCTCTTTTGGACTCGCGGGTCAGCGCTAGATTCCGAAATGTACTGAGAAAGGACTGCCTGTGTCTTCGGGGAGCCGTGAACCATCTACCGTCAGGAACAGCTAGATGCCGACTCCGGGCAGTGAAGGGCTTCGTTGTGTAGACATCTGGGTTGCGATAGCTTGAAAGCAACCCAGTTATCAACGTTCCATGCCTTCCTTCATGCAAAGGGTGTCTGCGCTCTGGAGGAACCCTGAGCTGCACTGGAAAATACAATTAGCCTACCACTGCTCCTGGGAGCTGCTCCATGACGTCTGACTACCTCAAGCGGCAACTACACTTTAAGTCCGGCTTCAAAACCTACAGGGTTTTCCCAAACTGGTAGATAGTCTAGAGAAGTACTGTCACCTAGGCCTAACTAAGCCCTCACCTTGATATCCTTACACCACAGTCAGGACTCCCAGCATGGCAATGGTGACTAGTGTCACGAGCCACTGTGTCCACGGGATGTACAAGAGAGAGTCCGATGCGACTTGTTAATACGCTGCTTTGTCCTGCTGGAAAATGAGGCTTCCTGGGAAAGCTGATTTTCCTCATTGCAAAGTAGAGAGTTTGCGGCCTCAGGGTTACCTGGTAAACACTGTTGTTGCCCATCTTCTCTTTGCTGCACAGTCGTCTTTGGGAGGACTAGTTATCTTCCATGAAAGAACACTTGGCTTTCAATTCCTGCCACGTCCTCATCCCTCAAAAATCGTTCGTGAGTACGCCCACAACCCCGGACGACTCGCCTCAGGCCAACGTTCTACTTCTCTCATCACAGACATAGGCGGGCCGCAAGCTCACGGCAGCATTTGTCAAAGCGGTGCTTGAAATCTAGGAAGCGTTTCTGGTGTCTTAGGACACGGGTGTCTGCACTAGGATCCAAGATATAAACGACGGACTGCCCGTCCTTTCTGGGCCTTGTGAGCAATGCTCAGTTGAGGGCAACTATAGGCCGAAAGAAGGGCTGTGAAGGGCGTCTTTTGTTAAAATGCTAGGATGCGGCAAGTTGAAACGACTGTAGTATCTCCGTGCTATGCGCACCTTGGACGTGCCATGGAGAGACGGAAAGCACAGGGTGAATGCTCTGCGGTCCATTTTGAAACTAAGGCTTGAAGGGAAACTTTATTTTCCTCATTGGCATTTAGAGAGCTGCGGGCTCAGTTCTCCCTGGGAAACAGTGTTGTTGCACAGTTGCCTTTGTGATGACAAGTGAGTTTCCTGGAAGGAAATTGGATGTTGCTGTTCCTCGGTAAGTGCTCCTACTTCGGTTGTCCTCAGGGAAGGGGAGAACCACACGGGGCCTCTGGCCTTAAGCTAATGTTCAGGTTTTCTCATGAACGAGGTAGGCATGCAACAGACGCCATGCAGCCTAAGTCCCTGTGTTTCTTGAACCCTAGGAAGAATATCAGGTCTCTCCTGAGTTGCCGGTCTGCAATAGGATCTGAAACGGACTAAAAGGGCCTCCTGTGTCTTCGGGGAGTTGTGAGCAATGCACCGCTGGCAGGAGCTAGATGCCGAGTCATGGGCAGTGAAGGGCTTCGTCGGAGAAACACCTAGGTTGGGAGAGCTTAGAAACAGCCAGCTATCAGCGTTCTGCTCATTCCTTCATGCAAAACGTGTCTGCTTTTCTGCCGAACCTAGAGCACACAAAACGTACAGTGATTCGACCCCGCCTTCAGGGAACTCGCACGTGATGGAATTTAGCCCAGGCGGCCACAGGACATTCAGTGTAGCCTGAAAAATTTCAGGCTCTCCCTTGAAAGCCAGGTATTCCGGTGATACATTGTACACCCCAGCCTTCCTAACCCATGACTTGCTAATCCTTTCACCATGATCATGACCCCGTATCACAAAGTGTATCACAAAGTTTACTCACGAAAGGGTCTAGGTGGTCAGCTGAACGTCCAGTAGGGAGTCAGGAACTGCAGCATAAGACGCTGTGCCCTCGCCTTGGAAACTGAAGCGTGATGGGAACTTTATTTGGCACACTGGAATGTCGACACGCGACTTCAAGGTTACCTGATGGACAGTGTAGTGGCCTATCTTTTCTTCATTGCAGAATTGCCTTTCTGAGGACAAGTGGTTTCCCCCCCCCAACCCCGTGAGGCACACGTGGCCTTTCACTCCCTGCTAGGTGCTCATCCCTCAGCAATCGTCGGTGAGCAAGCCAAACATATAGGAGGACTGGCCCCAAGCTAAGGTACCGTTTTGTTCGTCACACAGATAGGCAGGCAACAGGTTCCAGGCAGCGTTTGTCAAAGCGGTACTTTAAGTGTAGGAAGCATTTCTGGTGTCTTAGGACAAACAGGTCTGCACTGGGATCCAAGATGTACACGAGGGACTGCCCGTCGCTTCTAGGAGCTGAGAGCAGTGTTCGGCTGAGGACAACCATAAGCCGAAAGAAGGGCAGTAAAGGCCTTCTTTTGCTAAACATCTAGCATGTGGTAAGTGAAACAACTCAAGTATCTCCGTTCTAACGCACCTTGGGAGTACAAACTAGGGAAAGACAGAGCAGGGTGAATGCTCTGTGTGGTCCCTTTTGAAAGTAAGGCTGCGAGTGAAACTTTATTTTCCTCATCGGGATTTACAGAGCCGCGGGCTCAATTCTCCCCAAGAAACACTGTTGCTGCACAGCTTCTCTTCGTAACACAATTGCCCTCGTGATGACGTGAGTTTCTAGGCAAGAAACTTGGAGGTTGCCATCCCTTGGTAGGTGGTCAAACTTCAGTAGTCTTCAGGAATGGGCCCACCACATGGGGCCTCTAGCCTCAAGCTAACGTCCAGGTGTTCTCATGACAGACTTAGGGAAGCAACAGATTGCATAGAGCCTTAGTCCCCGTGGTTCTTGAACTCGAGGAAACATATTAGCTCTCTTTTGGACTCGCGGGTCAGCGCTAGATTCCGAAATGTACTGAGAAAGGACTGCCTGTGTCTTCGGGGAGCCGTGAACCATCTACCGTCAGGAACAGCTAGATGCCGACTCCGGGCAGTGAAGGGCTTCGTTGTGTAGACATCTGGGTTGCGATAGCTTGAAAGCAACCCAGTTATCAACGTTCCATGCCTTCCTTCATGCAAAGGGTGTCTGCGCTCTGGAGGAACCCTGAGCTGCACTGGAAAATACAATTAGCCTACCACTGCTCCTGGGAGCTGCTCCATGACGTCTGACTACCTCAAGCGGCAACTACACTTTAAGTCCGGCTTCAAAACCTACAGGGTTTTCCCGAACTGGTAGATAGTCTAGAGAAGTACTGTCACCTAGGCCTAACTAAGCCCTCACCTTGATATCCTTACACCACAGTCAGGACTCCCAGCATGGCAATGGTGACTAGTGTCACGAGCCACTGTGTCCACGGGATGTACAAGAGAGAGTCCGATGCGACTTGTTAATACGCTGCTTTGTCCTGCTGGAAAATGAGGCTTCCTGGGAAAGCTGATTTTCCTCATTGCAAAGTAGAGAGTTTGCGGCCTCAGGGTTACCTGGTAAACACTGTTGTTGCCCATCTTCTCTTTGCTGCACAGTCGTCTTTGGGAGGACTAGTTATCTTCCATGAAAGAACACTTGGCTTTCAATTCCTGCCACGTCCTCATCCCTCAAAAATCGTTCGTGAGTACGCCCACAACCCCGGACGACTCGCCTCAGGCCAACGTTCTACTTCTCTCATCACAGACATAGGCGGGCCGCAAGCTCACGGCAGCATTTGTCAAAGCGGTGCTTGAAATCTAGGAAGCGTTTCTGGTGTCTTAGGACACGGGTGTCTGCACTAGGATCCAAGATATAAACGACGGACTGCCCGTCCTTTCTGGGCCTTGTGAGCAATGCTCAGTTGAGGGCAACTATAGGCCGAAAGAAGGGCTGTGAAGGGCGTCTTTTGTTAAAATGCTAGGATGCGGCAAGTTGAAACGACTGTAGTATCTCCGTGCTATGCGCACCTTGGACGTGCCATGGAGAGACGGAAAGCACAGGGTGAATGCTCTGCGGTCCATTTTGAAACTAAGGCTTGAAGGGAAACTTTATTTTCCTCATTGGCATTTAGAGAGCTGCGGGCTCAGTTCTCCCTGGGAAACAGTGTTGTTGCACAGTTGCCTTTGTGATGACAAGTGAGTTTCCTGGAAGGAAATTGGATGTTGCTGTTCCTCGGTAAGTGCTCCTACTTCGGTTGTCCTCAGGGAAGGGGAGAACCACACGGGGCCTCTGGCCTTAAGCTAATGTTCAGGTTTTCTCATGAACGAGGTAGGCATGCAACAGACGCCATGCAGCCTAAGTCCCTGTGTTTCTTGAACCCTAGGAAGAATATCAGGTCTCTCCTGAGTTGCCGGTCTGCAATAGGATCTGAAACGGACTAAAAGGGCCTCCTGTGTCTTCGGGGAGTTGTGAGCAATGCACCGCTGGCAGGAGCTAGATGCCGAGTCATGGGCAGTGAAGGGCTTCGTCGGAGAAACACCTAGGTTGGGAGAGCTTAGAAACAGCCAGCTATCAGCGTTCTGCTCATTCCTTCATGCAAAACGTGTCTGCTTTTCTGCCGAACCTAGAGCACACAAAACGTACAGTGATTCGACCCCGCCTTCAGGGAACTCGCACGTGATGGAATTTAGCCCAGGCGGCCACAGGACATTCAGTGTAGCCTGAAAATTTTCAGGCTCTCCCTTGAAAGCCAGGTATTCCGGTGATACATTGTACACCCCAGCCTTCCTAACCCATGACTTGCTAATCCTTTCACCATGATCATGACCCCGTATCACAAAGTGTATCACAAAGTTTACTCACGAAAGGGTCTAGGTGGTCAGCTGAACGTCCAGTAGGGAGTCAGGAACTGCAGCATAAGACGCTGTGCCCTCGCCTTGGAAACTGAAGCGTGATGGGAACTTTATTTGGCACACTGGAATGTCGACACGCGACTTCAAGGTTACCTGATGGACAGTGTAGTGGCCCATCTTTTCTTCATTGCAGAATTGCCTTTCTGAGGACAAGTGGTTTCCCCCCCCCAACCCCGTGAGGCACACGTGGCCTTTCACTCCCTGCTAGGTGCTCATCCCTCAGCAATCGTCGGTGAGCAAGCCAAACATATAGGAGGACTGGCCCCAAGCTAAGGTACCGTTTTGTTCGTCACACAGATAGGCAGGCAACAGGTTCCAGGCAGCGTTTGTCAAAGCGGTACTTTAAGTGTAGGAAGCATTTCTGGTGTCTTAGGACAAACAGGTCTGCACTGGGATCCAAGATGTACACGAGGGACTGCCCGTCGCTTCTAGGAGCTGAGAGCAGTGTTCGGCTGAGGACAACCATAAGCCGGAAGAAGGGCAGTAAAGGCCTTCTTTTGCTAAACATCTAGCATGTGGTAAGTGAAACAACTCAAGTATCTCCGTTCTAACGCACCTTGGGAGTACCAACTAGGGAAAGACAGAGCAGGGTGAATGCTCTGTGTGGTCCCTTTTGAAAGTAAGGCTGCGAGTGAAACTTTATTTTCCTCCTCGGGATTTACAGAGCCGCGGGCTCAAGTCTCCCCAAGAAACACTGTTGCTGCACAGCTTCTCTTCGTAACACAATTGCCCTCGTGATGACGTGAGTTTCTAGGCAAGAAACTTGGAGGTTGCCATCCCTTGGTAGGTGGTCAAACTTCAGTAGTCTTCAGGAATGGGCCCACCACATGGGGCCTCTAGCCTCAAGCTAACGTCCAGGTGTTCTCATGACAGACTTAGGGAAGCAACAGATTGCATAGAGCCTTAGTCCCCGTGGTTCTTGAACTCGAGGAAACATATCAGCTCTCTTTTGGACTCGCGGGTCAGCGCTAGATTCCGAAATGTACTGAGAAAGGACTGCCTGTGTCTTCGGGGAGCCGTGAACCATCTACCGTCAGGAACAGCTAGATGCCGACTCCGGGCAGTGAAGGGCTTCGTTGTGTAGACATCTGGGTTGCGATAGCTTGAAAGCAACCCAGTTATCAACGTTCCATGCCTTCCTTCATGCAAAGGGTGTCTGCGCTCTGGAGGAACCCTGAGCTGCACTGGAAAATACAATTAGCCTACCACTGCTCCTGGGAGCTGCTCCATGACGTCTGACTACCTCAAGCGGCAACTACACTTTAAGTCCGGCTTCAAAACCTACAGGGTTTTCCCGAACTGGTAGATAGTCTAGAGAAGTACTGTCACCTAGGCCTAACTAAGCCCTCACCTTGATATCCTTACACCACAGTCAGGACTCCCAGCATGGCAATGGTGACTAGTGTCACGAGCCACTGTGTCCACGGGATGTACAAGAGAGAGTCCGATGCGACTTGTTAATACGCTGCTTTGTCCTGCTGGAAAATGAGGCTTCCTGGGAAAGCTGATTTTCCTCATTGCAAAGTAGAGAGTTTGCGGCCTCAGGGTTACCTGGTAAACACTGTTGTTGCCCATCTTCTCTTTGCTGCACAGTCGTCTTTGGGAGGACTAGTTATCTTCCATGAAAGAACACTTGGCTTTCAATTCCTGCCACGTCCTCATCCCTCAAAAATCGTTCGTGAGTACGCCCACAACCCCGGACGACTCGCCTCAGGCCAACGTTCTACTTCTCTCATCACAGACATAGGCGGGCCGCAAGCTCACGGCAGCATTTGTCAAAGCGGTGCTTGAAATCTAGGAAGCGTTTCTGGTGTCTTAGGACACGGGTGTCTGCACTAGGATCCAAGATATAAACGACGGACTGCCCGTCCTTTCTGGGCCTTGTGAGCAATGCTCAGTTGAGGGCAACTATAGGCCGAAAGAAGGGCTGTGAAGGGCGTCTTTTGTTAAAATGCTAGGATGCGGCAAGTTGAAACGACTGTAGTATCTCCGTGCTATGCGCACCTTGGACGTGCCATGGAGAGACGGAAAGCACAGGGTGAATGCTCTGCGGTCCATTTTGAAACTAAGGCTTGAAGGGAAACTTTATTTTCCTCATTGGCATTTAGAGAGCTGCGGGCTCAGTTCTCCCTGGGAAACAGTGTTGTTGCACAGTTGCCTTTGTGATGACAAGTGAGTTTCCTGGAAGGAAATTGGATGTTGCTGTTCCTCGGTAAGTGCTCCTACTTCGGTTGTCCTCAGGGAAGGGGAGAACCACACGGGGCCTCTGGCCTTAAGCTAATGTTCAGGTTTTCTCATGAACGAGGTAGGCATGCAACAGACGCCATGCAGCCTAAGTCCCTGTGTTTCTTGAACCCTAGGAAGAATATCAGGTCTCTCCTGAGTTGCCGGTCTGCAATAGGATCTGAAACGGACTAAAAGGGCCTCCTGTGTCTTCGGGGAGTTGTGAGCAATGCACCGCTGGCAGGAGCTAGATGCCGAGTCATGGGCAGTGAAGGGCTTCGTCGGAGAAACACCTAGGTTGGGAGAGCTTAGAAACAGCCAGCTATCAGCGTTCTGCTCATTCCTTCATGCAAAACGTGTCTGCTTTTCTGCCGAACCTAGAGCACACAAAACGTACAGTGATTCGACCCCGCCTTCAGGGAACTCGCACGTGATGGAATTTAGCCCAGGCGGCCACAGGACATTCAGTGTAGCCTGAAAAATTTCAGGCTCTCCCTTGAAAGCCAGGTATTCCGGTGATACATTGTACACCCCAGCCTTCCTAACCCATGACTTGCTAATCCTTTCACCATGATCATGACCCCGTATCACAAAGTGTATCACAAAGTTTACTCACGAAAGGGTCTAGGTGGTCAGCTGAACGTCCAGTAGGGAGTCAGGAACTGCAGCATAAGACGCTGTGCCCTCGCCTTGGAAACTGAAGCGTGATGGGAACTTTATTTGGCACACTGGAATGTCGACACGCGACTTCAAGGTTACCTGATGGACAGTGTAGTGGCCCATCTTTTCTTCATTGCAGAATTGCCTTTCTGAGGACAAGTGGTTTCCCCCCCCCAACCCCGTGAGGCACACGTGGCCTTTCACTCCCTGCTAGGTGCTCATCCCTCAGCAATCGTCGGTGAGCAAGCCAAACATATAGGAGGACTGGCCCCAAGCTAAGGTACCGTTTTGTTCGTCACACAGATAGGCAGGCAACAGGTTCCAGGCAGCGTTTGTCAAAGCGGTACTTTAAGTGTAGGAAGCATTTCTGGTGTCTTAGGACAAACAGGTCTGCACTGGGATCCAAGATGTACACGAGGGACTGCCCGTCGCTTCTAGGAGCTGAGAGCAGTGTTCGGCTGAGGACAACCATAAGCCGGAAGAAGGGCAGTAAAGGCCTTCTTTTGCTAAACATCTAGCATGTGGTAAGTGAAACAACTCAAGTATCTCCGTTCTAACGCACCTTGGGAGTACCAACTAGGGAAAGACAGAGCAGGGTGAATGCTCTGTGTGGTCCCTTTTGAAAGTAAGGCTGCGAGTGAAACTTTATTTTCCTCCTCGGGATTTACAGAGCCGCGGGCTCAAGTCTCCCCAAGAAACACTGTTGCTGCACAGCTTCTCTTCGTAACACAATTGCCCTCGTGATGACGTGAGTTTCTAGGCAAGAAACTTGGAGGTTGCCATCCCTTGGTAGGTGGTCAAACTTCAGTAGTCTTCAGGAATGGGCCCACCACATGGGGCCTCTAGCCTCAAGCTAACGTCCAGGTGTTCTCATGACAGACTTAGGGAAGCAACAGATTGCATAGAGCCTTAGTCCCCGTGGTTCTTGAACTCGAGGAAACATATCAGCTCTCTTTTGGACTCGCGGGTCAGCGCTAGATTCCGAAATGTACTGAGAAAGGACTGCCTGTGTCTTCGGGGAGCCGTGAACCATCTACCGTCAGGAACAGCTAGATGCCGACTCCGGGCAGTGAAGGGCTTCGTTGTGTAGACATCTGGGTTGCGATAGCTTGAAAGCAACCCAGTTATCAACGTTCCATGCCTTCCTTCATGCAAAGGGTGTCTGCGCTCTGGAGGAACCCTGAGCTGCACTGGAAAATACAATTAGCCTACCACTGCTCCTGGGAGCTGCTCCATGACGTCTGACTACCTCAAGCGGCAACTACACTTTAAGTCCGGCTTCAAAACCTACAGGGTTTTCCCGAACTGGTAGATAGTCTAGAGAAGTACTGTCACCTAGGCCTAACTAAGCCCTCACCTTGATATCCTTACACCACAGTCAGGACTCCCAGCATGGCAATGGTGACTAGTGTCACAAGCCACTGTGTCCACGGGATGTACAAGAGAGAGTCCGATGCGACTTGTTAATACGCTGCTTTGTCCTGCTGGAAAATGAGGCTTCCTGGGAAAGCTGATTTTCCTCATTGCAAAGTAGAGAGTTTGCGGCCTCAGGGTTACCTGGTAAACACTGTTGTTGCCCATCTTCTCTTTGCTGCACAGTCGTCTTTGGGAGGACTAGTTATCTTCCATGAAAGAACACTTGGCTTTCAATTCCTGCCACGTCCTCATCCCTCAAAAATCGTTCGTGAGTACGCCCACAACCCCGGACGACTCGCCTCAAGCCAACGTTCTACTTCTCTCATCACAGACATAGGCGGGCCGCAAGCTCACGGCAGCATTTGTCAAAGCGGTGCTTGAAATCTAGGAAGCGTTTCTGGTGTCTTAGGACACGGGTGTCTGCACTAGGATCCAAGATATAAACGACGGACTGCCCGTCCTTTCTGGGCCTTGTGAGCAATGCTCAGTTGAGGGCAACTATAGGCCGAAAGAAGGGCTGTGAAGGGCGTCTTTTGTTAAAATGCTAGGATGCGGCAAGTTGAAACGACTGTAGTATCTCCGTGCTATGCGCACCTTGGACGTGCCATGGAGAGACGGAAAGCACAGGGTGAATGCTCTGCGGTCCATTTTGAAACTAAGGCTTGAAGGGAAACTTTATTTTCCTCATTGGCATTTAGAGAGCTGCGGGCTCAGTTCTCCCTGGGAAACAGTGTTGTTGCACAGTTGCCTTTGTGATGACAAGTGAGTTTCCTGGAAGGAAATTGGATGTTGCTGTTCCTCGGTAAGTGCTCCTACTTCGGTTGTCCTCAGGGAAGGGGAGAACCACACGGGGCCTCTGGCCTTAAGCTAATGTTCAGGTTTTCTCATGAACGAGGTAGGCATGCAACAGACGCCATGCAGCCTAAGTCCCTGTGTTTCTTGAACCCTAGGAAGAATATCAGGTCTCTCCTGAGTTGCCGGTCTGCAATAGGATCTGAAACGGACTAAAAGGGCCTCCTGTGTCTTCGGGGAGTTGTGAGCAATGCACCGCTGGCAGGAGCTAGATGCCGAGTCATGGGCAGTGAAGGGCTTCGTCGGAGAAACACCTAGGTTGGGAGAGCTTAGAAACAGCCAGCTATCAGCGTTCTGCTCATTCCTTCATGCAAAACGTGTCTGCTTTTCTGCCGAACCTAGAGCACACAAAACGTACAGTGATTCGACCCCGCCTTCAGGGAACTCGCACGTGATGGAATTTAGCCCAGGCGGCCACAGGACATTCAGTGTAGCCTGAAAAATTTCAGGCTCTCCCTTGAAAGCCAGGTATTCCGGTGATACATTGTACACCCCAGCCTTCCTAACCCATGACTTGCTAATCCTTTCACCATGATCATGACCCCGTATCACAAAGTGTATCACAAAGTTTACTCACGAAAGGGTCTAGGTGGTCAGCTGAACGTCCAGTAGGGAGTCAGGAACTGCAGCATAAGACGCTGTGCCCTCGCCTTGGAAACTGAAGCGTGATGGGAACTTTATTTGGCACACTGGAATGTCGACACGCGACTTCAAGGTTACCTGATGGACAGTGTAGTGGCCCATCTTTTCTTCATTGCAGAATTGCCTTTCTGAGGACAAGTGGTTTCCCCCCCCCAACCCCGTGAGGCACACGTGGCCTTTCACTCCCTGCTAGGTGCTCATCCCTCAGCAATCGTCGGTGAGCAAGCCAAACATATAGGAGGACTGGCCCCAAGCTAAGGTACCGTTTTGTTCGTCACACAGATAGGCAGGCAACAGGTTCCAGGCAGCGTTTGTCAAAGCGGTACTTTAAGTGTAGGAAGCATTTCTGGTGTCTTAGGACAAACAGGTCTGCACTGGGATCCAAGATGTACACGAGGGACTGCCCGTCGCTTCTAGGAGCTGAGAGCAGTGTTCGGCTGAGGACAACCATAAGCCGGAAGAAGGGCAGTAAAGGCCTTCTTTTGCTAAACATCTAGCATGTGGTAAGTGAAACAACTCAAGTATCTCCGTTCTAACGCACCTTGGGAGTACCAACTAGGGAAAGACAGAGCAGGGTGAATGCTCTGTGTGGTCCCTTTTGAAAGTAAGGCTGCGAGTGAAACTTTATTTTCCTCCTCGGGATTTACAGAGCCGCGGGCTCAAGTCTCCCCAAGAAACACTGTTGCTGCACAGCTTCTCTTCGTAACACAATTGCCCTCGTGATGACGTGAGTTTCTAGGCAAGAAACTTGGAGGTTGCCATCCCTTGGTAGGTGGTCAAACTTCAGTAGTCTTCAGGAATGGGCCCACCACATGGGGCCTCTAGCCTCAAGCTAACGTCCAGGTGTTCTCATGACAGACTTAGGGAAGCAACAGATTGCATAGAGCCTTAGTCCCCGTGGTTCTTGAACTCGAGGAAACATATCAGCTCTCTTTTGGACTCGCGGGTCAGCGCTAGATTCCGAAATGTACTGAGAAAGGACTGCCTGTGTCTTCGGGGAGCCGTGAACCATCTACCGTCAGGAACAGCTAGATGCCGACTCCGGGCAGTGAAGGGCTTCGTTGTGTAGACATCTGGGTTGCGATAGCTTGAAAGCAACCCAGTTATCAACGTTCCATGCCTTCCTTCATGCAAAGGGTGTCTGCGCTCTGGAGGAACCCTGAGCTGCACTGGAAAATACAATTAGCCTACCACTGCTCCTGGGAGCTGCTCCATGACGTCTGACTACCTCAAGCGGCAACTACACTTTAAGTCCGGCTTCAAAACCTACAGGGTTTTCCCGAACTGGTAGATAGTCTAGAGAAGTACTGTCACCTAGGCCTAACTAAGCCCTCACCTTGATATCCTTACACCACAGTCAGGACTCCCAGCATGGCAATGGTGACTAGTGTCACGAGCCACTGTGTCCACGGGATGTACAAGAGAGAGTCCGATGCGACTTGTTAATACGCTGCTTTGTCCTGCTGGAAAATGAGGCTTCCTGGGAAAGCTGATTTTCCTCATTGCAAAGTAGAGAGTTTGTGGCCTCAGGGTTACCTGGTAAACACTGTTGTTGCCCATCTTCTCTTTGCTGCACAGTCGTCTTTGGGAGGACTAGTTATCTTCCATGAAAGAACACTTGGCTTTCAATTCCTGCCACGTCCTCATCCCTCAAAAATCGTTCGTGAGTACGCCCACAACCCCGGACGACTCGCCTCAAGCCAACGTTCTACTTCTCTCATCACAGACATAGGCGGGCCGCAAGCTCACGGCAGCATTTGTCAAAGCGGTGCTTGAAATCTAGGAAGCGTTTCTGGTGTCTTAGGACACGGGTGTCTGCACTAGGATCCAAGATATAAACGACGGACTGCCCGTCCTTTCTGGGCCTTGTGAGCAATGCTCAGTTGAGGGCAACTATAGGCCGAAAGAAGGGCTGTGAAGGGCGTCTTTTGTTAAAATGCTAGGATGCGGCAAGTTGAAACGACTGTAGTATCTCCGTGCTATGCGCACCTTGGACGTGCCATGGAGAGACGGAAAGCACAGGGTGAATGCTCTGCGGTCCATTTTGAAACTAAGGCTTGAAGGGAAACTTTATTTTCCTCATTGGCATTTAGAGAGCTGCGGGCTCAGTTCTCCCTGGGAAACAGTGTTGTTGCACAGTTGCCTTTGTGATGACAAGTGAGTTTCCTGGAAGGAAATTGGATGTTGCTGTTCCTCGGTAAGTGCTCCTACTTCGGTTGTCCTCAGGGAAGGGGAGAACCACACGGGGCCTCTGGCCTTAAGCTAATGTTCAGGTTTTCTCATGAACGAGGTAGGCATGCAACAGACGCCATGCAGCCTAAGTCCCTGTGTTTCTTGAACCCTAGGAAGAATATCAGGTCTCTCCTGAGTTGCCGGTCTGCAATAGGATCTGAAACGGACTAAAAGGGCCTCCTGTGTCTTCGGGGAGTGGTGAGCAATGCACCGCTGGCAGGAGCTAGATGCCGAGTCATGGGCAGTGAAGGGCTTCGTCGGAGAAACACCTAGGTTGGGATAGCTTAGAAACAGCCAGCTATCAGCGTTCTGTTCATTCCTTCATGCAAAACGTGTCTGCTTTTCTGCCGAAGCTAGAGCACACAAAACGTACAGTGATTCGACCCCGCCTTCAGGGAACTCGCACGTGATGGAATTTAGCCCAGGCGGCCACAGGACATTCAGTGTAGCCTGAAAATTTTCAGGCTCTCCCTTGAAAGCCAGGTATTCCGGTGATACATTGTACACCCCAGCCTTCCTAACCCATGACTTGCTAATCCTTTCACCATGATCATGACCCCGTATCACAAAGTGTATCACAAAGTTTACTCACGAAAGGGTCTAGGTGGTCAGCTGAACGTCCAGTAGGGAGTCAGGAACTGCAGCATAAGACGCTGTGCCCTCGCCTTGGAAACTGAAGCGTGATGGGAACTTTATTTGGCACACTGGAATGTCGACACGCGACTTCAAGGTTACCTGATGGACAGTGTAGTGGCCTATCTTTTCTTCATTGCAGAATTGCCTTTCTCAGGACAAGTGGTTTCCCCCCCCCAACCCCGTGAGGCACACGTGGCCTTTCACTCCCTGCTAGGTGCTCATCCCTCAGCAATCGTCGGTGAGCAAGCCAAACATATAGGAGGACTGGCCCCAAGCTAAGGTACCGTTTTGTTCGTCACACAGATAGGCAGGCAACAGGTTCCAGGCAGCGTTTGTCAAAGCGGTACTTTAAGTGTAGGAAGCATTTCTGGTGTCTTAGGACAAACAGGTCTGCACTGGGATCCAAGATGTACACGAGGGACTGCCCGTCGCTTCTAGGAGCTGAGAGCAGTGTTCGGCTGAGGACAACCATAAGCCGAAAGAAGGGCAGTAAAGGCCTTCTTTTGCTAAACATCTAGCATGTGGTAAGTGAAACAACTCAAGTATCTCCGTTCTAACGCACCTTGGGAGTACAAACTAGAGAAAGACAGAGCAGGGTGAATGCTCTGTGTGGTCCCTTTTGAAAGTAAGGCTGCGAGTGAAACTTTATTTTCCTCATCGGGATTTACAGAGCCGCGGGCTCAATTCTCCCCAAGAAACACTGTTGCTGCACAGCTTCTCTTCGTAACACAATTGCCCTCGTGATGACGTGAGTTTCTAGGCAAGAAACTTGGAGGTTGCCATCCCTTGGTAGGTGGTCAAACTTCAGTAGTCTTCAGGAATGGGCCCACCACATGGGGCCTCTAGCCTCAAGCTAACGTCCAGGTGTTCTCATGACAGACTTAGGGAAGCAACAGATTGCATAGAGCCTTAGTCCCCGTGGTTCTTGAACTCGAGGAAACATATCAGCTCTCTTTTGGACTCGCGGGTCAGCGCTAGATTCCGAAATGTACTGAGAAAGGACTGCCTGTGTCTTCGGGGAGCCGTGAACCATCTACCGTCAGGAACAGCTAGATGCCGACTCCGGGCAGTGAAGGGCTTCGTTGTGTAGACATCTGGGTTGCGATAGCTTGAAAGCAACCCAGTTATCAACGTTCCATGCCTTCCTTCATGCAAAGGGTGTCTGCGCTCTGGAGGAACCCTGAGCTGCACTGGAAAATACAATTAGCCTACCACTGCTCCTGGGAGCTGCTCCATGACGTCTGACTACCTCAAGCGGCAACTACACTTTAAGTCCGGCTTCAAAACCTACAGGGTTTTCCCGAACTGGTAGATAGTCTAGAGAAGTACTGTCACCTAGGCCTAACTAAGCCCTCACCTTGATATCCTTACACCACAGTCAGGACTCCCAGCATGGCAATGGTGACTAGTGTCACGAGCCACTGTGTCCACGGGATGTACAAGAGAGAGTCCGATGCGACTTGTTAATACGCTGCTTTGTCCTGCTGGAAAATGAGGCTTCCTGGGAAAGCTGATTTTCCTCATTGCAAAGTAGAGAGTTTGCGGCCTCAGGGTTACCTGGTAAACACTGTTGTTGCCCATCTTCTCTTTGCTGCACAGTCGTCTTTGGGAGGACTAGTTATCTTCCATGAAAGAACACTTGGCTTTCAATTCCTGCCACGTCCTCATCCCTCAAAAATCGTTCGTGAGTACGCCCACAACCCCGGACGACTCGCCTCAAGCCAACGTTCTACTTCTCTCATCACAGACATAGGCGGGCCGCAAGCTCACGGCAGCATTTGTCAAAGCGGTGCTTGAAATCTAGGAAGCGTTTCTGGTGTCTTAGGACACGGGTGTCTGCACTAGGATCCAAGATATAAACGACGGACTGCCCGTCCTTTCTGGGCCTTGTGAGCAATGCTCAGTTGAGGGCAACTATAGGCCGAAAGAAGGGCTGTGAAGGGCGTCTTTTGTTAAAATGCTAGGATGCGGCAAGTTGAAACGACTGTAGTATCTCCGTGCTATGCGCACCTTGGACGTGCCATGGAGAGACGGAAAGCACAGGGTGAATGCTCTGCGGTCCATTTTGAAACTAAGGCTTGAAGGGAAACTTTATTTTCCTCATTGGCATTTAGAGAGCTGCGGGCTCAGTTCTCCCTGGGAAACAGTGTTGTTGCACAGTTGCCTTTGTGATGACAAGTGAGTTTCCTGGAAGGAAATTGGATGTTGCTGTTCCTCGGTAAGTGCTCCTACTTCGGTTGTCCTCAGGGAAGGGGAGAACCACACGGGGCCTCTGGCCTTAAGCTAATGTTCAGGTTTTCTCATGAACGAGGTAGGCATGCAACAGACGCCATGCAGCCTAAGTCCCTGTGTTTCTTGAACCCTAGGAAGAATATCAGGTCTCTCCTGAGTTGCCGGTCTGCAATAGGATCTGAAACGGACTAAAAGGGCCTCCTGTGTCTTCGGGGAGTGGTGAGCAATGCACCGCTGGCAGGAGCTAGATGCCGAGTCATGGGCAGTGAAGGGCTTCGTCGGAGAAACACCTAGGTTGGGATAGCTTAGAAACAGCCAGCTATCAGCGTTCTGTTCATTCCTTCATGCAAAACGTGTCTGCTTTTCTGCCGAAGCTAGAGCACACAAAACGTACAGTGATTCGACCCCGCCTTCAGGGAACTCGCACGTGATGGAATTTAGCCCAGGCGGCCACAGGACATTCAGTGTAGCCTGAAAATTTTCAGGCTCTCCCTTGAAAGCCAGGTATTCCGGTGATACATTGTACACCCCAGCCTTCCTAACCCATGACTTGCTAATCCTTTCACCATGATCATGACCCCGTATCACAAAGTGTATCACAAAGTTTACTCACGAAAGGGTCTAGGTGGTCAGCTGAACGTCCAGTAGGGAGTCAGGAACTGCAGCATAAGACGCTGTGCCCTCGCCTTGGAAACTGAAGCGTGATGGGAACTTTATTTGGCACACTGGAATGTCGACACGCGACTTCAAGGTTACCTGATGGACAGTGTAGTGGCCTATCTTTTCTTCATTGCAGAATTGCCTTTCTCAGGACAAGTGGTTTCCCCCCCCCAACCCCGTGAGGCACACGTGGCCTTTCACTCCCTGCTAGGTGCTCATCCCTCAGCAATCGTCGGTGAGCAAGCCAAACATATAGGAGGACTGGCCCCAAGCTAAGGTACCGTTTTGTTCGTCACACAGATAGGCAGGCAACAGGTTCCAGGCAGCGTTTGTCAAAGCGGTACTTTAAGTGTAGGAAGCATTTCTGGTGTCTTAGGACAAACAGGTCTGCACTGGGATCCAAGATGTACACGAGGGACTGCCCGTCGCTTCTAGGAGCTGAGAGCAGTGTTCGGCTGAGGACAACCATAAGCCGGAAGAAGGGCAGTAAAGGCCTTCTTTTGCTAAACATCTAGCATGTGGTAAGTGAAACAACTCAAGTATCTCTGTTCTAACGCACCTTGGGAGTACCAACTAGGGAAAGACAGAGCAGGGTGAATGCTCTGTGTGGTCCCTTTTGAAAGTAAGGCTGCGAGTGAAACTTTATTTTCCTCCTCGGGATTTACGGAGCCGCGGGCTCAAGTCTCCCCAAGAAACACTGTTGCTGCACAGCTTCTCTTCGTAACACAATTGCCCTCGTGATGACGTGAGTTTCTAGGCAAGAAACTTGGAGGTTGCCATCCCTTGGTAGGTGGTCAAACTTCAGTAGTCTTCAGGAATGGGCCCACCACATGGGGCCTCTAGCCTCAAGCTAACGTCCAGGTGTTCTCATGACAGACTTAGGGAAGCAACAGATTGCATAGAGCCTTAGTCCCCGTGGTTCTTGAACTCGAGGAAACATATCAGCTCTCTTTTGGACTCGCGGGTCAGCGCTAGATTCCGAAATGTACTGAGAAAGGACTGCCTGTGTCTTCGGGGAGCCGTGAACCATCTACCGTCAGGAACAGCTAGATGCCGACTCCGGGCAGTGAAGGGCTTCGTTGTGTAGACATCTGGGTTGCGATAGCTTGAAAGCAACCCAGTTATCAACGTTCCATGCCTTCCTTCATGCAAAGGGTGTCTGCGCTCTGGAGGAACCCTGAGCTGCACTGGAAAATACAATTAGCCTACCACTGCTCCTGGGAGCTGCTCCATGACGTCTGACTACCTCAAGCGGCAACTACACTTTAAGTCCGGCTTCAAAACCTACAGGGTTTTCCCGAACTGGTAGATAGTCTAGAGAAGTACTGTCACCTAGGCCTAACTAAGCCCTCACCTTGATATCCTTACACCACAGTCAGGACTCCCAGCATGGCAATGGTGACTAGTGTCACGAGCCACTGTGTCCACGGGATGTACAAGAGAGAGTCCGATGCGACTTGTTAATACGCTGCTTTGTCCTGCTGGAAAATGAGGCTTCCTGGGAAAGCTGATTTTCCTCATTGCAAAGTAGAGAGTTTGCGGCCTCAGGGTTACCTGGTAAACACTGTTGTTGCCCATCTTCTCTTTGCTGCACAGTCGTCTTTGGGAGGACTAGTTATCTTCCATGAAAGAACACTTGGCTTTCAATTCCTGCCACGTCCTCATCCCTCAAAAATCGTTCGTGAGTACGCCCACAACCCCGGACGACTCGCCTCAAGCCAACGTTCTACTTCTCTCATCACAGACATAGGCGGGCCGCAAGCTCACGGCAGCATTTGTCAAAGCGGTGCTTGAAATCTAGGAAGCGTTTCTGGTGTCTTAGGACACGGGTGTCTGCACTAGGATCCAAGATATAAACGACGGACTGCCCGTCCTTTCTGGGCCTTGTGAGCAATGCTCAGTTGAGGGCAACTATAGGCCGAAAGAAGGGCTGTGAAGGGCGTCTTTTGTTAAAATGCTAGGATGCGGCAAGTTGAAACGACTGTAGTATCTCCGTGCTATGCGCACCTTGGACGTGCCATGGAGAGACGGAAAGCACAGGGTGAATGCTCTGCGGTCCATTTTGAAACTAAGGCTTGAAGGGAAACTTTATTTTCCTCATTGGCATTTAGAGAGCTGCGGGCTCAGTTCTCCCTGGGAAACAGTGTTGTTGCACAGTTGCCTTTGTGATGACAAGTGAGTTTCCTGGAAGGAAATTGGATGTTGCTGTTCCTCGGTAAGTGCTCCTACTTCGGTTGTCCTCAGGGAAGGGGAGAACCACACGGGGCCTCTGGCCTTAAGCTAATGTTCAGGTTTTCTCATGAACGAGGTAGGCATGCAACAGACGCCATGCAGCCTAAGTCCCTGTGTTTCTTGAACCCTAGGAAGAATATCAGGTCTCTCCTGAGTTGCCGGTCTGCAATAGGATCTGAAACGGACTAAAAGGGCCTCCTGTGTCTTCGGGGAGTTGTGAGCAATGCACCGCTGGCAGGAGCTAGATGCCGAGTCATGGGCAGTGAAGGGCTTCGTCGGAGAAACACCTAGGTTGGGATAGCTTAGAAACAGCCAGCTATCAGCGTTCTGTTCATTCCTTCATGCAAAACGTGTCTGCTTTTCTGCCGAAGCTAGAGCACACAAAACGTACAGTGATTCGACCCCGCCTTCAGGGAACTCGCACGTGATGGAATTTAGCCCAGGCGGCCACAGGACATTCAGTGTAGCCTGAAAAATTTCAGGCTCTCCCTTGAAAGCCAGGTATTCCGGTGATACATTGTACACCCCAGCCTTCCTAACCCATGACTTGCTAATCCTTTCACCATGATCATGACCCCGTATCACAAAGTGTATCACAAAGTTTACTCACGAAAGGGTCTAGGTGGTCAGCTGAACGTCCAGTAGGGAGTCAGGAACTGCAGCATAAGACGCTGTGCCCTCGCCTTGGAAACTGAAGCGTGATGGGAACTTTATTTGGCACACTGGAATGTCGACACGCGACTTCAAGGTTACCTGATGGACAGTGTAGTGGCCTATCTTTTCTTCATTGCAGAATTGCCTTTCTCAGGACAAGTGGTTTCCCCCCCCCAACCCCGTGAGGCACACGTGGCCTTTCACTCCCTGCTAGGTGCTCATCCCTCAGCAATCGTCGGTGAGCAAGCCAAACATATAGGAGGACTGGCCCCAAGCTAAGGTACCGTTTTGTTCGTCACACAGATAGGCAGGCAACAGGTTCCAGGCAGCGTTTGTCAAAGCGGTACTTTAAGTGTAGGAAGCATTTCTGGTGTCTTAGGACAAACAGGTCTGCACTGGGATCCAAGATGTACACGAGGGACTGCCCGTCGCTTCTAGGAGCTGAGAGCAGTGTTCGGCTGAGGACAACCATAAGCCGAAAGAAGGGCAGTAAAGGCCTTCTTTTGCTAAACATCTAGCATGTGGTAAGTGAAACAACTCAAGTATCTCCGTTCTAACGCACCTTGGGAGTACAAACTAGGGAAAGACAGAGCAGGGTGAATGCTCTGTGTGGTCCCTTTTGAAAGTAAGGCTGCGAGTGAAACTTTATTTTCCTCATCGGGATTTACAGAGCCGCGGGCTCAATTCTCCCCAAGAAACACTGTTGCTGCACAGCTTCTCTTCGTAACACAATTGCCCTCGTGATGACGTGAGTTTCTAGGCAAGAAACTTGGAGGTTGCCATCCCTTGGTAGGTGGTCAAACTTCAGTAGTCTTCAGGAATGGGCCCACCACATGGGGCCTCTAGCCTCAAGCTAACGTCCAGGTGTTCTCATGACAGACTTAGGGAAGCAACAGATTGCATAGAGCCTTAGTCCCCGTGGTTCTTGAACTCGAGGAAACATATCAGCTCTCTTTTGGACTCGCGGGTCAGCGCTAGATTCCGAAATGTACTGAGAAAGGACTGCCTGTGTCTTCGGGGAGCCGTGAACCATCTACCGTCAGGAACAGCTAGATGCCGACTCCGGGCAGTGAAGGGCTTCGTTGTGTAGACATCTGGGTTGCGATAGCTTGAAAGCAACCCAGTTATCAACGTTCCATGCCTTCCTTCATGCAAAGGGTGTCTGCGCTCTGGAGGAACCCTGAGCTGCACTGGAAAATACAATTAGCCTACCACTGCTCCTGGGAGCTGCTCCATGACGTCTGACTACCTCAAGCGGCAACTACACTTTAAGTCCGGCTTCAAAACCTACAGGGTTTTCCCGAACTGGTAGATAGTCTAGAGAAGTACTGTCACCTAGGCCTAACTAAGCCCTCACCTTGATATCCTTACACCACAGTCAGGACTCCCAGCATGGCAATGGTGACTAGTGTCACGAGCCACTGTGTCCACGGGATGTACAAGAGAGAGTCCGATGCGACTTGTTAATACGCTGCTTTGTCCTGCTGGAAAATGAGGCTTCCTGGGAAAGCTGATTTTCCTCATTGCAAAGTAGAGAGTTTGCGGCCTCAGGGTTACCTGGTAAACACTGTTGTTGCCCATCTTCTCTTTGCTGCACAGTCGTCTTTGGGAGGACTAGTTATCTTCCATGAAAGAACACTTGGCTTTCAATTCCTGCCACGTCCTCATCCCTCAAAAATCGTTCGTGAGTACGCCCACAACCCCGGACGACTCGCCTCAAGCCAACGTTCTACTTCTCTCATCACAGACATAGGCGGGCCGCAAGCTCACGGCAGCATTTGTCAAAGCGGTGCTTGAAATCTAGGAAGCGTTTCTGGTGTCTTAGGACACGGGTGTCTGCACTAGGATCCAAGATATAAACGACGGACTGCCCGTCCTTTCTGGGCCTTGTGAGCAATGCTCAGTTGAGGGCAACTATAGGCCGAAAGAAGGGCTGTGAAGGGCGTCTTTTGTTAAAATGCTAGGATGCGGCAAGTTGAAACGACTGTAGTATCTCCGTGCTATGCGCACCTTGGACGTGCCATGGAGAGACGGAAAGCACAGGGTGAATGCTCTGCGGTCCATTTTGAAACTAAGGCTTGAAGGGAAACTTTATTTTCCTCATTGGCATTTAGAGAGCTGCGGGCTCAGTTCTCCCTGGGAAACAGTGTTGTTGCACAGTTGCCTTTGTGATGACAAGTGAGTTTCCTGGAAGGAAATTGGATGTTGCTGTTCCTCGGTAAGTGCTCCTACTTCGGTTGTCCTCAGGGAAGGGGAGAACCACACGGGGCCTCTGGCCTTAAGCTAATGTTCAGGTTTTCTCATGAACGAGGTAGGCATGCAACAGACGCCATGCAGCCTAAGTCCCTGTGTTTCTTGAACCCTAGGAAGAATATCAGGTCTCTCCTGAGTTGCCGGTCTGCAATAGGATCTGAAACGGACTAAAAGGGCCTCCTGTGTCTTCGGGGAGTTGTGAGCAATGCACCGCTGGCAGGAGCTAGATGCCGAGTCATGGGCAGTGAAGGGCTTCGTCGGAGAAACACCTAGGTTGGGAGAGCTTAGAAACAGCCAGCTATCAGCGTTCTGCTCATTCCTTCATGCAAAACGTGTCTGCTTTTCTGCCGAAGCTAGAGCACACAAAACGTACAGTGATTCGACCCCGCCTTCAGGGAACTCGCACGTGATGGAATTTAGCCCAGGCGGCCACAGGACATTCAGTGTAGCCTGAAAAATTTCAGGCTCTCCCTTGAAAGCCAGGTATTCCGGTGATACATTGTACACCCCAGCCTTCCTAACCCATGACTTGCTAATCCTTTCACCATGATCATGACCCCGTATCACAAAGTGTATCACAAAGTTTACTCACGAAAGGGTCTAGGTGGTCAGCTGAACGTCCAGTAGGGAGTCAGGAACTGCAGCATAAGACGCTGTGCCCTCGCCTTGGAAACTGAAGCGTGATGGGAACTTTATTTGGCACACTGGAATGTCGACACGCGACTTCAAGGTTACCTGATGGACAGTGTAGTGGCCCATCTTTTCTTCATTGCAGAATTGCCTTTCTGAGGACAAGTGGTTTCCCCCCCCCAACCCCGTGAGGCACACGTGGCCTTTCACTCCCTGCTAGGTGCTCATCCCTCAGCAATCGTCGGTGAGCAAGCCAAACATATAGGAGGACTGGCCCCAAGCTAAGGTACCGTTTTGTTCGTCACACAGATAGGCAGGCAACAGGTTCCAGGCAGCGTTTGTCAAAGCGGTACTTTAAGTGTAGGAAGCATTTCTGGTGTCTTAGGACAAACAGGTCTGCACTGGGATCCAAGATGTACACGAGGGACTGCCCGTCGCTTCTAGGAGCTGAGAGCAGTGTTCGGCTGAGGACAACCATAAGCCGGAAGAAGGGCAGTAAAGGCCTTCTTTTGCTAAACATCTAGCATGTGGTAAGTGAAACAACTCAAGTATCTCTGTTCTAACGCACCTTGGGAGTACCAACTAGGGAAAGACAGAGCAGGGTGAATGCTCTGTGTGGTCCCTTTTGAAAGTAAGGCTGCGAGTGAAACTTTATTTTCCTCCTCGGGATTTACGGAGCCGCGGGCTCAAGTCTCCCCAAGAAACACTGTTGCTGCACAGCTTCTCTTCGTAACACAATTGCCCTCGTGATGACGTGAGTTTCTAGGCAAGAAACTTGGAGGTTGCCATCCCTTGGTAGGTGGTCAAACTTCAGTAGTCTTCAGGAATGGGCCCACCACATGGGGCCTCTAGCCTCAAGCTAACGTCCAGGTGTTCTCATGACAGACTTAGGGAAGCAACAGATTGCATAGAGCCTTAGTCCCCGTGGTTCTTGAACTCGAGGAAACATATCAGCTCTCTTTTGGACTCGCGGGTCAGCGCTAGATTCCGAAATGTACTGAGAAAGGACTGCCTGTGTCTTCGGGGAGCCGTGAACCATCTACCGTCAGGAACAGCTAGATGCCGACTCCGGGCAGTGAAGGGCTTCGTTGTGTAGACATCTGGGTTGCGATAGCTTGAAAGCAACCCAGTTATCAACGTTCCATGCCTTCCTTCATGCAAAGGGTGTCTGCGCTCTGGAGGAACCCTGAGCTGCACTGGAAAATACAATTAGCCTACCACTGCTCCTGGGAGCTGCTCCATGACGTCTGACTACCTCAAGCGGCAACTACACTTTAAGTCCGGCTTCAAAACCTACAGGGTTTTCCCGAACTGGTAGATAGTCTAGAGAAGTACTGTCACCTAGGCCTAACTAAGCCCTCACCTTGATATCCTTACACCACAGTCAGGACTCCCAGCATGGCAATGGTGACTAGTGTCACGAGCCACTGTGTCCACGGGATGTACAAGAGAGAGTCCGATGCGACTTGTTAATACGCTGCTTTGTCCTGCTGGAAAATGAGGCTTCCTGGGAAAGCTGATTTTCCTCATTGCAAAGTAGAGAGTTTGCGGCCTCAGGGTTACCTGGTAAACACTGTTGTTGCCCATCTTCTCTTTGCTGCACAGTCGTCTTTGGGAGGACTAGTTATCTTCCATGAAAGAACACTTGGCTTTCAATTCCTGCCACGTCCTCATCCCTCAAAAATCGTTCGTGAGTACGCCCACAACCCCGGACGACTCGCCTCAAGCCAACGTTCTACTTCTCTCATCACAGACATAGGCGGGCCGCAAGCTCACGGCAGCATTTGTCAAAGCGGTGCTTGAAATCTAGGAAGCGTTTCTGGTGTCTTAGGACACGGGTGTCTGCACTAGGATCCAAGATATAAACGACGGACTGCCCGTCCTTTCTGGGCCTTGTGAGCAATGCTCAGTTGAGGGCAACTATAGGCCGAAAGAAGGGCTGTGAAGGGCGTCTTTTGTTAAAATGCTAGGATGCGGCAAGTTGAAACGACTGTAGTATCTCCGTGCTATGCGCACCTTGGACGTGCCATGGAGAGACGGAAAGCACAGGGTGAATGCTCTGCGGTCCATTTTGAAACTAAGGCTTGAAGGGAAACTTTATTTTCCTCATTGGCATTTAGAGAGCTGCGGGCTCAGTTCTCCCTGGGAAACAGTGTTGTTGCACAGTTGCCTTTGTGATGACAAGTGAGTTTCCTGGAAGGAAATTGGATGTTGCTGTTCCTCGGTAAGTGCTCCTACTTCGGTTGTCCTCAGGGAAGGGGAGAACCACACGGGGCCTCTGGCCTTAAGCTAATGTTCAGGTTTTCTCATGAACGAGGTAGGCATGCAACAGACGCCATGCAGCCTAAGTCCCTGTGTTTCTTGAACCCTAGGAAGAATATCAGGTCTCTCCTGAGTTGCCGGTCTGCAATAGGATCTGAAACGGACTAAAAGGGCCTCCTGTGTCTTCGGGGAGTTGTGAGCAATGCACCGCTGGCAGGAGCTAGATGCCGAGTCATGGGCAGTGAAGGGCTTCGTCGGAGAAACACCTAGGTTGGGAGAGCTTAGAAACAGCCAGCTATCAGCGTTCTGCTCATTCCTTCATGCAAAACGTGTCTGCTTTTCTGCCGAACCTAGAGCACACAAAACGTACAGTGATTCGACCCCGCCTTCAGGGAACTCGCACGTGATGGAATTTAGCCCAGGCGGCCACAGGACATTCAGTGTAGCCTGAAAAATTTCAGGCTCTCCCTTGAAAGCCAGGTATTCCGGTGATACATTGTACACCCCAGCCTTCCTAACCCATGACTTGCTAATCCTTTCACCATGATCATGACCCCGTATCACAAAGTGTATCACAAAGTTTACTCACGAAAGGGTCTAGGTGGTCAGCTGAACGTCCAGTAGGGAGTCAGGAACTGCAGCATAAGACGCTGTGCCCTCGCCTTGGAAACTGAAGCGTGATGGGAACTTTATTTGGCACACTGGAATGTCGACACGCGACTTCAAGGTTACCTGATGGACAGTGTAGTGGCCCATCTTTTCTTCATTGCAGAATTGCCTTTCTGAGGACAAGTGGTTTCCCCCCCCCAACCCCGTGAGGCACACGTGGCCTTTCACTCCCTGCTAGGTGCTCATCCCTCAGCAATCGTCGGTGAGCAAGCCAAACATATAGGAGGACTGGCCCCAAGCTAAGGTACCGTTTTGTTCGTCACACAGATAGGCAGGCAACAGGTTCCAGGCAGCGTTTGTCAAAGCGGTACTTTAAGTGTAGGAAGCATTTCTGGTGTCTTAGGACAAACAGGTCTGCACTGGGATCCAAGATGTACACGAGGGACTGCCCGTCGCTTCTAGGAGCTGAGAGCAGTGTTCGGCTGAGGACAACCATAAGCCGGAAGAAGGGCAGTAAAGGCCTTCTTTTGCTAAACATCTAGCATGTGGTAAGTGAAACAACTCAAGTATCTCCGTTCTAACGCACCTTGGGAGTACCAACTAGGGAAAGACAGAGCAGGGTGAATGCTCTGTGTGGTCCCTTTTGAAAGTAAGGCTGCGAGTGAAACTTTATTTTCCTCCTCGGGATTTACGGAGCCGCGGGCTCAAGTCTCCCCAAGAAACACTGTTGCTGCACAGCTTCTCTTCGTAACACAATTGCCCTCGTGATGACGTGAGTTTCTAGGCAAGAAACTTGGAGGTTGCCATCCCTTGGTAGGTGGTCAAACTTCAGTAGTCTTCAGGAATGGGCCCACCACATGGGGCCTCTAGCCTCAAGCTAACGTCCAGGTGTTCTCATGACAGACTTAGGGAAGCAACAGATTGCATAGAGCCTTAGTCCCCGTGGTTCTTGAACTCGAGGAAACATATCAGCTCTCTTTTGGACTCGCGGGTCAGCGCTAGATTCCGAAATGTACTGAGAAAGGACTGCCTGTGTCTTCGGGGAGCCGTGAACCATCTACCGTCAGGAACAGCTAGATGCCGACTCCGGGCAGTGAAGGGCTTCGTTGTGTAGACATCTGGGTTGCGATAGCTTGAAAGCAACCCAGTTATCAACGTTCCATGCCTTCCTTCATGCAAAGGGTGTCTGCGCTCTGGAGGAACCCTGAGCTGCACTGGAAAATACAATTAGCCTACCACTGCTCCTGGGAGCTGCTCCATGACGTCTGACTACCTCAAGCGGCAACTACACTTTAAGTCCGGCTTCAAAACCTACAGGGTTTTCCCGAACTGGTAGATAGTCTAGAGAAGTACTGTCACCTAGGCCTAACTAAGCCCTCACCTTGATATCCTTACACCACAGTCAGGACTCCCAGCATGGCAATGGTGACTAGTGTCACGAGCCACTGTGTCCACGGGATGTACAAGAGAGAGTCCGATGCGACTTGTTAATACGCTGCTTTGTCCTGCTGGAAAATGAGGCTTCCTGGGAAAGCTGATTTTCCTCATTGCAAAGTAGAGAGTTTGCGGCCTCAGGGTTACCTGGTAAACACTGTTGTTGCCCATCTTCTCTTTGCTGCACAGTCGTCTTTGGGAGGACTAGTTATCTTCCATGAAAGAACACTTGGCTTTCAATTCCTGCCACGTCCTCATCCCTCAAAAATCGTTCGTGAGTACGCCCACAACCCCGGACGACTCGCCTCAAGCCAACGTTCTACTTCTCTCATCACAGACATAGGCGGGCCGCAAGCTCACGGCAGCATTTGTCAAAGCGGTGCTTGAAATCTAGGAAGCGTTTCTGGTGTCTTAGGACACGGGTGTCTGCACTAGGATCCAAGATATAAACGACGGACTGCCCGTCCTTTCTGGGCCTTGTGAGCAATGCTCAGTTGAGGGCAACTATAGGCCGAAAGAAGGGCTGTGAAGGGCGTCTTTTGTTAAAATGCTAGGATGCGGCAAGTTGAAACGACTGTAGTATCTCCGTGCTATGCGCACCTTGGACGTGCCATGGAGAGACGGAAAGCACAGGGTGAATGCTCTGCGGTCCATTTTGAAACTAAGGCTTGAAGGGAAACTTTATTTTCCTCATTGGCATTTAGAGAGCTGCGGGCTCAGTTCTCCCTGGGAAACAGTGTTGTTGCACAGTTGCCTTTGTGATGACAAGTGAGTTTCCTGGAAGGAAATTGGATGTTGCTGTTCCTCGGTAAGTGCTCCTACTTCGGTTGTCCTCAGGGAAGGGGAGAACCACACGGGGCCTCTGGCCTTAAGCTAATGTTCAGGTTTTCTCATGAACGAGGTAGGCATGCAACAGACGCCATGCAGCCTAAGTCCCTGTGTTTCTTGAACCCTAGGAAGAATATCAGGTCTCTCCTGAGTTGCCGGTCTGCAATAGGATCTGAAACGGACTAAAAGGGCCTCCTGTGTCTTCGGGGAGTTGTGAGCAATGCACCGCTGGCAGGAGCTAGATGCCGAGTCATGGGCAGTGAAGGGCTTCGTCGGAGAAACACCTAGGTTGGGAGAGCTTAGAAACAGCCAGCTATCAGCGTTCTGCTCATTCCTTCATGCAAAACGTGTCTGCTTTTCTGCCGAACCTAGAGCACACAAAACGTACAGTGATTCGACCCCGCCTTCAGGGAACTCGCACGTGATGGAATTTAGCCCAGGCGGCCACAGGACATTCAGTGTAGCCTGAAAAATTTCAGGCTCTCCCTTGAAAGCCAGGTATTCCGGTGATACATTGTACACCCCAGCCTTCCTAACCCATGACTTGCTAATCCTTTCACCATGATCATGACCCCGTATCACAAAGTGTATCACAAAGTTTACTCACGAAAGGGTCTAGGTGGTCAGCTGAACGTCCAGTAGGGAGTCAGGAACTGCAGCATAAGACGCTGTGCCCTCGCCTTGGAAACTGAAGCGTGATGGGAACTTTATTTGGCACACTGGAATGTCGACACGCGACTTCAAGGTTACCTGATGGACAGTGTAGTGGCCCATCTTTTCTTCATTGCAGAATTGCCTTTCTGAGGACAAGTGGTTTCCCCCCCCCAACCCCGTGAGGCACACGTGGCCTTTCACTCCCTGCTAGGTGCTCATCCCTCAGCAATCGTCGGTGAGCAAGCCAAACATATAGGAGGACTGGCCCCAAGCTAAGGTACCGTTTTGTTCGTCACACAGATAGGCAGGCAACAGGTTCCAGGCAGCGTTTGTCAAAGCGGTACTTTAAGTGTAGGAAGCATTTCTGGTGTCTTAGGACAAACAGGTCTGCACTGGGATCCAAGATGTACACGAGGGACTGCCCGTCGCTTCTAGGAGCTGAGAGCAGTGTTCGGCTGAGGACAACCATAAGCCGGAAGAAGGGCAGTAAAGGCCTTCTTTTGCTAAACATCTAGCATGTGGTAAGTGAAACAACTCAAGTATCTCCGTTCTAACGCACCTTGGGAGTACCAACTAGGGAAAGACAGAGCAGGGTGAATGCTCTGTGTGGTCCCTTTTGAAAGTAAGGCTGCGAGTGAAACTTTATTTTCCTCCTCGGGATTTACGGAGCCGCGGGCTCAAGTCTCCCCAAGAAACACTGTTGCTGCACAGCTTCTCTTCGTAACACAATTGCCCTCGTGATGACGTGAGTTTCTAGGCAAGAAACTTGGAGGTTGCCATCCCTTGGTAGGTGGTCAAACTTCAGTAGTCTTCAGGAATGGGCCCACCACATGGGGCCTCTAGCCTCAAGCTAACGTCCAGGTGTTCTCATGACAGACTTAGGGAAGCAACAGATTGCATAGAGCCTTAGTCCCCGTGGTTCTTGAACTCGAGGAAACATATCAGCTCTCTTTTGGACTCGCGGGTCAGCGCTAGATTCCGAAATGTACTGAGAAAGGACTGCCTGTGTCTTCGGGGAGCCGTGAACCATCTACCGTCAGGAACAGCTAGATGCCGACTCCGGGCAGTGAAGGGCTTCGTTGTGTAGACATCTGGGTTGCGATAGCTTGAAAGCAACCCAGTTATCAACGTTCCATGCCTTCCTTCATGCAAAGGGTGTCTGCGCTCTGGAGGAACCCTGAGCTGCACTGGAAAATACAATTAGCCTACCACTGCTCCTGGGAGCTGCTCCATGACGTCTGACTACCTCAAGCGGCAACTACACTTTAAGTCCGGCTTCAAAACCTACAGGGTTTTCCCGAACTGGTAGATAGTCTAGAGAAGTACTGTCACCTAGGCCTAACTAAGCCCTCACCTTGATATCCTTACACCACAGTCAGGACTCCCAGCATGGCAATGGTGACTAGTGTCACGAGCCACTGTGTCCACGGGATGTACAAGAGAGAGTCCGATGCGACTTGTTAATACGCTGCTTTGTCCTGCTGGAAAATGAGGCTTCCTGGGAAAGCTGATTTTCCTCATTGCAAAGTAGAGAGTTTGCGGCCTCAGGGTTACCTGGTAAACACTGTTGTTGCCCATCTTCTCTTTGCTGCACAGTCGTCTTTGGGAGGACTAGTTATCTTCCATGAAAGAACACTTGGCTTTCAATTCCTGCCACGTCCTCATCCCTCAAAAATCGTTCGTGAGTACGCCCACAACCCCGGACGACTCGCCTCAAGCCAACGTTCTACTTCTCTCATCACAGACATAGGCGGGCCGCAAGCTCACGGCAGCATTTGTCAAAGCGGTGCTTGAAATCTAGGAAGCGTTTCTGGTGTCTTAGGACACGGGTGTCTGCACTAGGATCCAAGATATAAACGACGGACTGCCCGTCCTTTCTGGGCCTTGTGAGCAATGCTCAGTTGAGGGCAACTATAGGCCGAAAGAAGGGCTGTGAAGGGCGTCTTTTGTTAAAATGCTAGGATGCGGCAAGTTGAAACGACTGTAGTATCTCCGTGCTATGCGCACCTTGGACGTGCCATGGAGAGACGGAAAGCACAGGGTGAATGCTCTGCGGTCCATTTTGAAACTAAGGCTTGAAGGGAAACTTTATTTTCCTCATTGGCATTTAGAGAGCTGCGGGCTCAGTTCTCCCTGGGAAACAGTGTTGTTGCACAGTTGCCTTTGTGATGACAAGTGAGTTTCCTGGAAGGAAATTGGATGTTGCTGTTCCTCGGTAAGTGCTCCTACTTCGGTTGTCCTCAGGGAAGGGGAGAACCACACGGGGCCTCTGGCCTTAAGCTAATGTTCAGGTTTTCTCATGAACGAGGTAGGCATGCAACAGACGCCATGCAGCCTAAGTCCCTGTGTTTCTTGAACCCTAGGAAGAATATCAGGTCTCTCCTGAGTTGCCGGTCTGCAATAGGATCTGAAACGGACTAAAAGGGCCTCCTGTGTCTTCGGGGAGTTGTGAGCAATGCACCGCTGGCAGGAGCTAGATGCCGAGTCATGGGCAGTGAAGGGCTTCGTCAGAGAAACACCTAGGTTGGGAGAGCTTAGAAACAGCCAGCTATCAGCGTTCTGCTCATTCCTTCATGCAAAACGTGTCTGCTTTTCTGCCGAACCTAGAGCACACAAAACGTACAGTGATTCGACCCCGCCTTCAGGGAACTCGCACGTGATGGAATTTAGCCCAGGCGGCCACAGGACATTCAGTGTAGCCTGAAAAATTTCAGGCTCTCCCTTGAAAGCCAGGTATTCCGGTGATACATTGTACACCCCAGCCTTCCTAACCCATGACTTGCTAATCCTTTCACCATGATCATGACCCCGTATCACAAAGTGTATCACAAAGTTTACTCACGAAAGGGTCTAGGTGGTCAGCTGAACGTCCAGTAGGGAGTCAGGAACTGCAGCATAAGACGCTGTGCCCTCGCCTTGGAAACTGAAGCGTGATGGGAACTTTATTTGGCACACTGGAATGTCGACACGCGACTTCAAGGTTACCTGATGGACAGTGTAGTGGCCTATCTTTTCTTCATTGCAGAATTGCCTTTCTGAGGACAAGTGGTTTCCCCCCCCCAACCCCGTGAGGCACACGTGGCCTTTCACTCCCTGCTAGGTGCTCATCCCTCAGCAATCGTCGGTGAGCAAGCCAAACATATAGGAGGACTGGCCCCAAGCTAAGGTACCGTTTTGTTCGTCACACAGATAGGCAGGCAACAGGTTCCAGGCAGCGTTTGTCAAAGCGGTACTTTAAGTGTAGGAAGCATTTCTGGTGTCTTAGGACAAACAGGTCTGCACTGGGATCCAAGATGTACACGAGGGACTGCCCGTCGCTTCTAGGAGCTGAGAGCAGTGTTCGGCTGAGGACAACCATAAGCCGGAAGAAGGGCAGTAAAGGCCTTCTTTTGCTAAACATCTAGCATGTGGTAAGTGAAACAACTCAAGTATCTCCGTTCTAACGCACCTTGGGAGTACCAACTAGGGAAAGACAGAGCAGGGTGAATGCTCTGTGTGGTCCCTTTTGAAAGTAAGGCTGCGAGTGAAACTTTATTTTCCTCCTCGGGATTTACGGAGCCGCGGGCTCAAGTCTCCCCAAGAAACACTGTTGCTGCACAGCTTCTCTTCGTAACACAATTGCCCTCGTGATGACGTGAGTTTCTAGGCAAGAAACTTGGAGGTTGCCATCCCTTGGTAGGTGGTCAAACTTCAGTAGTCTTCAGGAATGGGCCCACCACATGGGGCCTCTAGCCTCAAGCTAACGTCCAGGTGTTCTCATGACAGACTTAGGGAAGCAACAGATTGCATAGAGCCTTAGTCCCCGTGGTTCTTGAACTCGAGGAAACATATCAGCTCTCTTTTGGACTCGCGGGTCAGCGCTAGATTCCGAAATGTACTGAGAAAGGACTGCCTGTGTCTTCGGGGAGCCGTGAACCATCTACCGTCAGGAACAGCTAGATGCCGACTCCGGGCAGTGAAGGGCTTCGTTGTGTAGACATCTGGGTTGCGATAGCTTGAAAGCAACCCAGTTATCAACGTTCCATGCCTTCCTTCATGCAAAGGGTGTCTGCGCTCTGGAGGAACCCTGAGCTGCACTGGAAAATACAATTAGCCTACCACTGCTCCTGGGAGCTGCTCCATGACGTCTGACTACCTCAAGCGGCAACTACACTTTAAGTCCGGCTTCAAAACCTACAGGGTTTTCCCGAACTGGTAGATAGTCTAGAGAAGTACTGTCACCTAGGCCTAACTAAGCCCTCACCTTGATATCCTTACACCACAGTCAGGACTCCCAGCATGGCAATGGTGACTAGTGTCACGAGCCACTGTGTCCACGGGATGTACAAGAGAGAGTCCGATGCGACTTGTTAATACGCTGCTTTGTCCTGCTGGAAAATGAGGCTTCCTGGGAAAGCTGATTTTCCTCATTGCAAAGTAGAGAGTTTGCGGCCTCAGGGTTACCTGGTAAACACTGTTGTTGCCCATCTTCTCTTTGCTGCACAGTCGTCTTTGGGAGGACTAGTTATCTTCCATGAAAGAACACTTGGCTTTCAATTCCTGCCACGTCCTCATCCCTCAAAAATCGTTCGTGAGTACGCCCACAACCCCGGACGACTCGCCTCAAGCCAACGTTCTACTTCTCTCATCACAGACATAGGCGGGCCGCAAGCTCACGGCAGCATTTGTCAAAGCGGTGCTTGAAATCTAGGAAGCGTTTCTGGTGTCTTAGGACACGGGTGTCTGCACTAGGATCCAAGATATAAACGACGGACTGCCCGTCCTTTCTGGGCCTTGTGAGCAATGCTCAGTTGAGGGCAACTATAGGCCGAAAGAAGGGCTGTGAAGGGCGTCTTTTGTTAAAATGCTAGGATGCGGCAAGTTGAAACGACTGTAGTATCTCCGTGCTATGCGCACCTTGGACGTGCCATGGAGAGACGGAAAGCACAGGGTGAATGCTCTGCGGTCCATTTTGAAACTAAGGCTTGAAGGGAAACTTTATTTTCCTCATTGGCATTTAGAGAGCTGCGGGCTCAGTTCTCCCTGGGAAACAGTGTTGTTGCACAGTTGCCTTTGTGATGACAAGTGAGTTTCCTGGAAGGAAATTGGATGTTGCTGTTCCTCGGTAAGTGCTCCTACTTCGGTTGTCCTCAGGGAAGGGGAGAACCACACGGGGCCTCTGGCCTTAAGCTAATGTTCAGGTTTTCTCATGAACGAGGTAGGCATGCAACAGACGCCATGCAGCCTAAGTCCCTGTGTTTCTTGAACCCTAGGAAGAATATCAGGTCTCTCCTGAGTTGCCGGTCTGCAATAGGATCTGAAACGGACTAAAAGGGCCTCCTGTGTCTTCGGGGAGTTGTGAGCAATGCACCGCTGGCAGGAGCTAGATGCCGAGTCATGGGCAGTGAAGGGCTTCGTCGGAGAAACACCTAGGTTGGGAGAGCTTAGAAACAGCCAGCTATCAGCGTTCTGCTCATTCCTTCATGCAAAACGTGTCTGCTTTTCTGCCGAACCTAGAGCACACAAAACGTACAGTGATTCGACCCCGCCTTCAGGGAACTCGCACGTGATGGAATTTAGCCCAGGCGGCCACAGGACATTCAGTGTAGCCTGAAAAATTTCAGGCTCTCCCTTGAAAGCCAGGTATTCCGGTGATACATTGTACACCCCAGCCTTCCTAACCCATGACTTGCTAATCCTTTCACCATGATCATGACCCCGTATCACAAAGTGTATCACAAAGTTTACTCACGAAAGGGTCTAGGTGGTCAGCTGAACGTCCAGTAGGGAGTCAGGAACTGCAGCATAAGACGCTGTGCCCTCGCCTTGGAAACTGAAGCGTGATGGGAACTTTATTTGGCACACTGGAATGTCGACACGCGACTTCAAGGTTACCTGATGGACAGTGTAGTGGCCCATCTTTTCTTCATTGCAGAATTGCCTTTCTGAGGACAAGTGGTTTCCCCCCCCCAACCCCGTGAGGCACACGTGGCCTTTCACTCCCTGCTAGGTGCTCATCCCTCAGCAATCGTCGGTGAGCAAGCCAAACATATAGGAGGACTGGCCCCAAGCTAAGGTACCGTTTTGTTCGTCACACAGATAGGCAGGCAACAGGTTCCAGGCAGCGTTTGTCAAAGCGGTACTTTAAGTGTAGGAAGCATTTCTGGTGTCTTAGGACAAACAGGTCTGCACTGGGATCCAAGATGTACACGAGGGACTGCCCGTCGCTTCTAGGAGCTGAGAGCAGTGTTCGGCTGAGGACAACCATAAGCCGAAAGAAGGGCAGTAAAGGCCTTCTTTTGCTAAACATCTAGCATGTGGTAAGTGAAACAACTCAAGTATCTCCGTTCTAACGCACCTTGGGAGTACCAACTAGGGAAAGACAGAGCAGGGTGAATGCTCTGTGTGGTCCCTTTTGAAAGTAAGGCTGCGAGTGAAACTTTATTTTCCTCCTCGGGATTTACAGAGCCGCGGGCTCAAGTCTCCCCAAGAAACACTGTTGCTGCACAGCTTCTCTTCGTAACACAATTGCCCTCGTGATGACGTGAGTTTCTAGGCAAGAAACTTGGAGGTTGCCATCCCTTGGTAGGTGGTCAAACTTCAGTAGTCTTCAGGAATGGGCCCACCACATGGGGCCTCTAGCCTCAAGCTAACGTCCAGGTGTTCTCATGACAGACTTAGGGAAGCAACAGATTGCATAGAGCCTTAGTCCCTGTGGTTCTTGAACTCGAGGAAACATATCAGCTCTCTTTTGGACTCGCGGGTCAGCGCTAGATTCCAAAATGTACTGAGAAAGGACTGCCTGTGTCTTCGGGGAGCCGTGAACCATCTACCGTCAGGAACAGCTAGATGCCGACTCCGGGCAGTGAAGGGCTTCGTTGTGTAGACATCTGGGTTGCGATAGCTTGAAAGCAACCCAGTTATCAACGTTCCATGCCTTCCTTCATGCAAAGGGTGTCTGCGCTCTGGAGGAACCCTGAGCTGCACTGGAAAATACAATTAGCCTACCACTGCTCCTGGGAGCTGCTCCATGACGTCTGACTACCTCAAGCGGCAACTACACTTTAAGTCCGGCTTCAAAACCTACAGGGTTTTCCCGAACTGGTAGATAGTCTAGAGAAGTACTGTCACCTAGGCCTAACTAAGCCCTCACCTTGATATCCTTACACCACAGTCAGGACTCCCAGCATGGCAATGGTGACTAGTGTCACGAGCCACTGTGTCCACGGGATGTACAAGAGAGAGTCCGATGCGACTTGTTAATACGCTGCTTTGTCCTGCTGGAAAATGAGGCTTCCTGGGAAAGCTGATTTTCCTCATTGCAAAGTAGAGAGTTTGCGGCCTCAGGGTTACCTGGTAAACACTGTTGTTGCCCATCTTCTCTTTGCTGCACAGTCGTCTTTGGGAGGACTAGTTATCTTCCATGAAAGAACACTTGGCTTTCAATTCCTGCCACGTCCTCATCCCTCAAAAATCGTTCGTGAGTACGCCCACAACCCCGGACGACTCGCCTCAAGCCAACGTTCTACTTCTCTCATCACAGACATAGGCGGGCCGCAAGCTCACGGCAGCATTTGTCAAAGCGGTGCTTGAAATCTAGGAAGCGTTTCTGGTGTCTTAGGACACGGGTGTCTGCACTAGGATCCAAGATATAAACGACGGACTGCCCGTCCTTTCTGGGCCTTGTGAGCAATGCTCAGTTGAGGGCAACTATAGGCCGAAAGAAGGGCTGTGAAGGGCGTCTTTTGTTAAAATGCTAGGATGCGGCAAGTTGAAACGACTGTAGTATCTCCGTGCTATGCGCACCTTGGACGTGCCATGGAGAGACGGAAAGCACAGGGTGAATGCTCTGCGGTCCATTTTGAAACTAAGGCTTGAAGGGAAACTTTATTTTCCTCATTGGCATTTAGAGAGCTGCGGGCTCAGTTCTCCCTGGGAAACAGTGTTGTTGCACAGTTGCCTTTGTGATGACAAGTGAGTTTCCTGGAAGGAAATTGGATGTTGCTGTTCCTCGGTAAGTGCTCCTACTTCGGTTGTCCTCAGGGAAGGGGAGAACCACACGGGGCCTCTGGCCTTAAGCTAATGTTCAGGTTTTCTCATGAACGAGGTAGGCATGCAACAGACGCCATGCAGCCTAAGTCCCTGTGTTTCTTGAACCCTAGGAAGAATATCAGGTCTCTCCTGAGTTGCCGGTCTGCAATAGGATCTGAAACGGACTAAAAGGGCCTCCTGTGTCTTCGGGGAGTTGTGAGCAATGCACCGCTGGCAGGAGCTAGATGCCGAGTCATGGGCAGTGAAGGGCTTCGTCGGAGAAACACCTAGGTTGGGAGAGCTTAGAAACAGCCAGCTATCAGCGTTCTGCTCATTCCTTCATGCAAAACGTGTCTGCTTTTCTGCCGAACCTAGAGCACACAAAACGTACAGTGATTCGACCCCGCCTTCAGGGAACTCGCACGTGATGGAATTTAGCCCAGGCGGCCACAGGACATTCAGTGTAGCCTGAAAAATTTCAGGCTCTCCCTTGAAAGCCAGGTATTCCGGTGATACATTGTACACCCCAGCCTTCCTAACCCATGACTTGCTAATCCTTTCACCATGATCATGACCCCGTATCACAAAGTGTATCACAAAGTTTACTCACGAAAGGGTCTAGGTGGTCAGCTGAACGTCCAGTAGGGAGTCAGGAACTGCAGCATAAGACGCTGTGCCCTCGCCTTGGAAACTGAAGCGTGATGGGAACTTTATTTGGCACACTGGAATGTCGACACGCGACTTCAAGGTTACCTGATGGACAGTGTAGTGGCCCATCTTTTCTTCATTGCAGAATTGCCTTTCTGAGGACAAGTGGTTTCCCCCCCCCAACCCCGTGAGGCACACGTGGCCTTTCACTCCCTGCTAGGTGCTCATCCCTCAGCAATCGTCGGTGAGCAAGCCAAACATATAGGAGGACTGGCCCCAAGCTAAGGTACCGTTTTGTTCGTCACACAGATAGGCAGGCAACAGGTTCCAGGCAGCGTTTGTCAAAGCGGTACTTTAAGTGTAGGAAGCATTTCTGGTGTCTTAGGACAAACAGGTCTGCACTGGGATCCAAGATGTACACGAGGGACTGCCCGTCGCTTCTAGGAGCTGAGAGCAGTGTTCGGCTGAGGACAACCATAAGCCGAAAGAAGGGCAGTAAAGGCCTTCTTTTGCTAAACATCTAGCATGTGGTAAGTGAAACAACTCAAGTATCTCCGTTCTAACGCACCTTGGGAGTACCAACTAGGGAAAGACAGAGCAGGGTGAATGCTCTGTGTGGTCCCTTTTGAAAGTAAGGCTGCGAGTGAAACTTTATTTTCCTCCTCGGGATTTACAGAGCCGCGGGCTCAAGTCTCCCCAAGAAACACTGTTGCTGCACAGCTTCTCTTCGTAACACAATTGCCCTCGTGATGACGTGAGTTTCTAGGCAAGAAACTTGGAGGTTGCCATCCCTTGGTAGGTGGTCAAACTTCAGTAGTCTTCAGGAATGGGCCCACCACATGGGGCCTCTAGCCTCAAGCTAACGTCCAGGTGTTCTCATGACAGACTTAGGGAAGCAACAGATTGCATAGAGCCTTAGTCCCCGTGGTTCTTGAACTCGAGGAAACATATCAGCTCTCTTTTGGACTCGCGGGTCAGCGCTAGATTCCGAAATGTACTGAGAAAGGACTGCCTGTGTCTTCGGGGAGCCGTGAACCATCTACCGTCAGGAACAGCTAGATGCCGACTCCGGGCAGTGAAGGGCTTCGTTGTGTAGACATCTGGGTTGCGATAGCTTGAAAGCAACCCAGTTATCAACGTTCCATGCCTTCCTTCATGCAAAGGGTGTCTGCGCTCTGGAGGAACCCTGAGCTGCACTGGAAAATACAATTAGCCTACCACTGCTCCTGGGAGCTGCTCCATGACGTCTGACTACCTCAAGCGGCAACTACACTTTAAGTCCGGCTTCAAAACCTACAGGGTTTTCCCGAACTGGTAGATAGTCTAGAGAAGTACTGTCACCTAGGCCTAACTAAGCCCTCACCTTGATATCCTTACACCACAGTCAGGACTCCCAGCATGGCAATGGTGACTAGTGTCACGAGCCACTGTGTCCACGGGATGTACAAGAGAGAGTCCGATGCGACTTGTTAATACGCTGCTTTGTCCTGCTGGAAAATGAGGCTTCCTGGGAAAGCTGATTTTCCTCATTGCAAAGTAGAGAGTTTGCGGCCTCAGGGTTACCTGGTAAACACTGTTGTTGCCCATCTTCTCTTTGCTGCACAGTCGTCTTTGGGAGGACTAGTTATCTTCCATGAAAGAACACTTGGCTTTCAATTCCTGCCACGTCCTCATCCCTCAAAAATCGTTCGTGAGTACGCCCACAACCCCGGACGACTCGCCTCAAGCCAACGTTCTACTTCTCTCATCACAGACATAGGCGGGCCGCAAGCTCACGGCAGCATTTGTCAAAGCGGTGCTTGAAATCTAGGAAGCGTTTCTGGTGTCTTAGGACACGGGTGTCTGCACTAGGATCCAAGATATAAACGACGGACTGCCCGTCCTTTCTGGGCCTTGTGAGCAATGCTCAGTTGAGGGCAACTATAGGCCGAAAGAAGGGCTGTGAAGGGCGTCTTTTGTTAAAATGCTAGGATGCGGCAAGTTGAAACGACTGTAGTATCTCCGTGCTATGCGCACCTTGGACGTGCCATGGAGAGACGGAAAGCACAGGGTGAATGCTCTGCGGTCCATTTTGAAACTAAGGCTTGAAGGGAAACTTTATTTTCCTCATTGGCATTTAGAGAGCTGCGGGCTCAGTTCTCCCTGGGAAACAGTGTTGTTGCACAGTTGCCTTTGTGATGACAAGTGAGTTTCCTGGAAGGAAATTGGATGTTGCTGTTCCTCGGTAAGTGCTCCTACTTTGGTTGTCCTCAGGGAAGGGGAGAACCACACGGGGCCTCTGGCCTTAAGCTAATGTTCAGGTTTTCTCATGAACGAGGTAGGCATGCAACAGACGCCATGCAGCCTAAGTCCCTGTGTTTCTTGAACCCTAGGAAGAATATCAGGTCTCTCCTGAGTTGCCGGTCTGCAATAGGATCTGAAACGGACTAAAAGGGCCTCCTGTGTCTTCGGGGAGTTGTGAGCAATGCACCGCTGGCAGGAGCTAGATGCCGAGTCATGGGCAGTGAAGGGCTTCGTCGGAGAAACACCTAGGTTGGGAGAGCTTAGAAACAGCCAGCTATCAGCGTTCTGCTCATTCCTTCATGCAAAACGTGTCTGCTTTTCTGCCGAACCTAGAGCACACAAAACGTACAGTGATTCGACCCCGCCTTCAGGGAACTCGCACGTGATGGAATTTAGCCCAGGCGGCCACAGGACATTCAGTGTAGCCTGAAAAATTTCAGGCTCTCCCTTGAAAGCCAGGTATTCCGGTGATACATTGTACACCCCAGCCTTCCTAACCCATGACTTGCTAATCCTTTCACCATGATCATGACCCCGTATCACAAAGTGTATCACAAAGTTTACTCACGAAAGGGTCTAGGTGGTCAGCTGAACGTCCAGTAGGGAGTCAGGAACTGCAGCATAAGACGCTGTGCCCTCGCCTTGGAAACTGAAGCGTGATGGGAACTTTATTTGGCACACTGGAATGTCGACACGCGACTTCAAGGTTACCTGATGGACAGTGTAGTGGCCCATCTTTTCTTCATTGCAGAATTGCCTTTCTGAGGACAAGTGGTTTCCCCCCCCCAACCCCGTGAGGCACACGTGGCCTTTCACTCCCTGCTAGGTGCTCATCCCTCAGCAATCGTCGGTGAGCAAGCCAAACATATAGGAGGACTGGCCCCAAGCTAAGGTACCGTTTTGTTCGTCACACAGATAGGCAGGCAACAGGTTCCAGGCAGCGTTTGTCAAAGCGGTACTTTAAGTGTAGGAAGCATTTCTGGTGTCTTAGGACAAACAGGTCTGCACTGGGATCCAAGATGTACACGAGGGACTGCCCGTCGCTTCTAGGAGCTGAGAGCAGTGTTCGGCTGAGGACAACCATAAGCCGAAAGAAGGGCAGTAAAGGCCTTCTTTTGCTAAACATCTAGCATGTGGTAAGTGAAACAACTCAAGTATCTCCGTTCTAACGCACCTTGGGAGTACAAACTAGAGAAAGACAGAGCAGGGTGAATGCTCTGTGTGGTCCCTTTTGAAAGTAAGGCTGCGAGTGAAACTTTATTTTCCTCCTCGGGATTTACAGAGCCGCGGGCTCAAGTCTCCCCAAGAAACACTGTTGCTGCACAGCTTCTCTTCGTAACACAATTGCCCTCGTGATGACGTGAGTTTCTAGGCAAGAAACTTGGAGGTTGCCATCCCTTGGTAGGTGGTCAAACTTCAGTAGTCTTCAGGAATGGGCCCACCACATGGGGCCTCTAGCCTCAAGCTAACGTCCAGGTGTTCTCATGACAGACTTAGGGAAGCAACAGATTGCATAGAGCCTTAGTCCCTGTGGTTCTTGAACTCGAGGAAACATATCAGCTCTCTTTTGGACTCGCGGGTCAGCGCTAGATTCCAAAATGTACTGAGAAAGGACTGCCTGTGTCTTCGGGGAGCCGTGAACCATCTACCGTCAGGAACAGCTAGATGCCGACTCCGGGCAGTGAAGGGCTTCGTTGAGTAGACATCTGGGTTGCGATAGCTTGAAAGCAACCCAGTTATCAACGTTCCATGCCTTCCTTCATGCAAAGGGTGTCTGCGCTCTGGAGGAACCCTGAGCTGCACTGGAAAATACAATTAGCCTACCACTGCTCCTGGGAGCTGCTCCATGACGTCTGACTACCTCAAGCGGCAACTACACTTTAAGTCCGGCTTCAAAACCTACAGGGTTTTCCCGAACTGGTAGATAGTCTAGAGAAGTACTGTCACCTAGGCCTAACTAAGCCCTCACCTTGATATCCTTACACCACAGTCAGGACTTCCAGCATGGCAATGGTGACTAGTGTCACGAGCCACTGTGTCCACGGGATGTACAAGAGAGAGTCCGATGCGACTTGTTAATACGCTGCTTTGTCCTGCTGGAAAATGAGGCTTCCTGGGAAAGCTGATTTTCCTCATTGCAAAGTAGAGAGTTTGCGGCCTCAGGGTTACCTGGTAAACACTGTTGTTGCCCATCTTCTCTTTGCTGCACAGTCGTCTTTGGGAGGACTAGTTATCTTCCATGAAAGAACACTTGGCTTTCAATTCCTGCCACGTCCTCATCCCTCAAAAATCGTTCGTGAGTACGCCCACAACCCCGGACGACTCGCCTCAAGCCAACGTTCTACTTCTCTCATCACAGACATAGGCGGGCCGCAAGCTCACGGCAGCATTTGTCAAAGCGGTGCTTGAAATCTAGGAAGCGTTTCTGGTGTCTTAGGACACGGGTGTCTGCACTAGGATCCAAGATATAAACGACGGACTGCCCGTCCTTTCTGGGCCTTGTGAGCAATGCTCAGTTGAGGGCAACTATAGGCCGAAAGAAGGGCTGTGAAGGGCGTCTTTTGTTAAAATGCTAGGATGCGGCAAGTTGAAACGACTGTAGTATCTCCGTGCTATGCGCACCTTGGACGTGCCATGGAGAGACGGAAAGCACAGGGTGAATGCTCTGCGGTCCATTTAGAAACTAAGGCTTGAAGGGAAACTTTATTTTCCTCATTGGCATTTAGAGAGCTGCGGGCTCAGTTCTCCCTGGGAAACAGTGTTGTTGCACAGTTGCCTTTGTGATGACAAGTGAGTTTCCTGGAAGGAAATTGGATGTTGCTGTTCCTCGGTAAGTGCTCCTACTTCGGTTGTCCTCAGGGAAGGGGAGAACCACACGGGGCCTCTGGCCTTAAGCTAATGTTCAGGTTTTCTCATGAACGAGGTAGGCATGCAACAGACGCCATGCAGCCTAAGTCCCTGTGTTTCTTGAACCCTAGGAAGAATATCAGGTCTCTCCTGAGTTGCCGGTCTGCAATAGGATCTGAAACGGACTAAAAGGGCCTCCTGTGTCTTCGGGGAGTTGTGAGCAATGCACCGCTGGCAGGAGCTAGATGCCGAGTCATGGGCAGTGAAGGGCTTCGTCGGAGAAACACCTAGGTTGGGAGAGCTTAGAAACAGCCAGCTATCAGCGTTCTGCTCATTCCTTCATGCAAAACGTGTCTGCTTTTCTGCCGAACCTAGAGCACACAAAACGTACAGTGATTCGACCCCGCCTTCAGGGAACTCGCACGTGATGGAATTTAGCCCAGGCGGCCACAGGACATTCAGTGTAGCCTGAAAAATTTCAGGCTCTCCCTTGAAAGCCAGGTATTCCGGTGATACATTGTACACCCCAGCCTTCCTAACCCATGACTTGCTAATCCTTTCACCATGATCATGACCCCGTATCACAAAGTGTATCACAAAGTTTACTCACGAAAGGGTCTAGGTGGTCAGCTGAACGTCCAGTAGGGAGTCAGGAACTGCAGCATAAGACGCTGTGCCCTCGCCTTGGAAACTGAAGCGTGATGGGAACTTTATTTGGCACACTGGAATGTCGACACGCGACTTCAAGGTTACCTGATGGACAGTGTAGTGGCCCATCTTTTCTTCATTGCAGAATTGCCTTTCTGAGGACAAGTGGTTTCCCCCCCCCAACCCCGTGAGGCACACGTGGCCTTTCACTCCCTGCTAGGTGCTCATCCCTCAGCAATCGTCGGTGAGCAAGCCAAACATATAGGAGGACTGGCCCCAAGCTAAGGTACCGTTTTGTTCGTCACACAGATAGGCAGGCAACAGGTTCCAGGCAGCGTTTGTCAAAGCGGTACTTTAAGTGTAGGAAGCATTTCTGGTGTCTTAGGACAAACAGGTCTGCACTGGGATCCAAGATGTACACGAGGGACTGCCCGTCGCTTCTAGGAGCTGAGAGCAGTGTTCGGCTGAGGACAACCATAAGCCGGAAGAAGGGCAGTAAAGGCCTTCTTTTGCTAAACATCTAGCATGTGGTAAGTGAAACAACTCAAGTATCTCCGTTCTAACGCACCTTGGGAGTACCAACTAGGGAAAGACAGAGCAGGGTGAATGCTCTGTGTGGTCCCTTTTGAAAGTAAGGCTGCGAGTGAAACTTTATTTTCCTCCTCGGGATTTACGGAGCCGCGGGCTCAAGTCTCCCCAAGAAACACTGTTGCTGCACAGCTTCTCTTCGTAACACAATTGCCCTCGTGATGACGTGAGTTTCTAGGCAAGAAACTTGGAGGTTGCCATCCCTTGGTAGGTGGTCAAACTTCAGTAGTCTTCAGGAATGGGCCCACCACATGGGGCCTCTAGCCTCAAGCTAACGTCCAGGTGTTCTCATGACAGACTTAGGGAAGCAACAGATTGCATAGAGCCTTAGTCCCCGTGGTTCTTGAACTCGAGGAAACATATCAGCTCTCTTTTGGACTCGCGGGTCAGCGCTAGATTCCGAAATGTACTGAGAAAGGACTGCCTGTGTCTTCGGGGAGCCGTGAACCATCTACCGTCAGGAACAGCTAGATGCCGACTCCGGGCAGTGAAGGGCTTCGTTGTGTAGACATCTGGGTTGCGATAGCTTGAAAGCAACCCAGTTATCAACGTTCCATGCCTTCCTTCATGCAAAGGGTGTCTGCGCTCTGGAGGAACCCTGAGCTGCACTGGAAAATACAATTAGCCTACCACTGCTCCTGGGAGCTGCTCCATGACGTCTGACTACCTCAAGCGGCAACTACACTTTAAGTCCGGCTTCAAAACCTACAGGGTTTTCCCGAACTGGTAGATAGTCTAGAGAAGTACTGTCACCTAGGCCTAACTAAGCCCTCACCTTGATATCCTTACACCACAGTCAGGACTCCCAGCATGGCAATGGTGACTAGTGTCACGAGCCACTGTGTCCACGGGATGTACAAGAGAGAGTCCGATGCGACTTGTTAATACGCTGCTTTGTCCTGCTGGAAAATGAGGCTTCCTGGGAAAGCTGATTTTCCTCATTGCAAAGTAGAGAGTTTGCGGCCTCAGGGTTACCTGGTAAACACTGTTGTTGCCCATCTTCTCTTTGCTGCACAGTCGTCTTTGGGAGGACTAGTTATCTTCCATGAAAGAACACTTGGCTTTCAATTCCTGCCACGTCCTCATCCCTCAAAAATCGTTCGTGAGTACGCCCACAACCCCGGACGACTCGCCTCAAGCCAACGTTCTACTTCTCTCATCACAGACATAGGCGGGCCGCAAGCTCACGGCAGCATTTGTCAAAGCGGTGCTTGAAATCTAGGAAGCGTTTCTGGTGTCTTAGGACACGGGTGTCTGCACTAGGATCCAAGATATAAACGACGGACTGCCCGTCCTTTCTGGGCCTTGTGAGCAATGCTCAGTTGAGGGCAACTATAGGCCGAAAGAAGGGCTGTGAAGGGCGTCTTTTGTTAAAATGCTAGGATGCGGCAAGTTGAAACGACTGTAGTATCTCCGTGCTATGCGCACCTTGGACGTGCCATGGAGAGACGGAAAGCACAGGGTGAATGCTCTGCGGTCCATTTTGAAACTAAGGCTTGAAGGGAAACTTTATTTTCCTCATTGGCATTTAGAGAGCTGCGGGCTCAGTTCTCCCTGGGAAACAGTGTTGTTGCACAGTTGCCTTTGTGATGACAAGTGAGTTTCCTGGAAGGAAATTGGATGTTGCTGTTCCTCGGTAAGTGCTCCTACTTCGGTTGTCCTCAGGGAAGGGGAGAACCACACGGGGCCTCTGGCCTTAAGCTAATGTTCAGGTTTTCTCATGAACGAGGTAGGCATGCAACAGACGCCATGCAGCCTAAGTCCCTGTGTTTCTTGAACCCTAGGAAGAATATCAGGTCTCTCCTGAGTTGCCGGTCTGCAATAGGATCTGAAACGGACTAAAAGGGCCTCCTGTGTCTTCGGGGAGTTGTGAGCAATGCACCGCTGGCAGGAGCTAGATGCCGAGTCATGGGCAGTGAAGGGCTTCGTCGGAGAAACACCTAGGTTGGGAGAGCTTAGAAACAGCCAGCTATCAGCGTTCTGCTCATTCCTTCATGCAAAACGTGTCTGCTTTTCTGCCGAACCTAGAGCACACAAAACGTACAGTGATTCGACCCCGCCTTCAGGGAACTCGCACGTGATGGAATTTAGCCCAGGCGGCCACAGGACATTCAGTGTAGCCTGAAAAATTTCAGGCTCTCCCTTGAAAGCCAGGTATTCCGGTGATACATTGTACACCCCAGCCTTCCTAACCCATGACTTGCTAATCCTTTCACCATGATCATGACCCCGTATCACAAAGTGTATCACAAAGTTTACTCACGAAAGGGTCTAGGTGGTCAGCTGAACGTCCAGTAGGGAGTCAGGAACTGCAGCATAAGACGCTGTGCCCTCGCCTTGGAAACTGAAGCGTGATGGGAACTTTATTTGGCACACTGGAATGTCGACACGCGACTTCAAGGTTACCTGATGGACAGTGTAGTGGCCTATCTTTTCTTCATTGCAGAATTGCCTTTCTGAGGACAAGTGGTTTCCCCCCCCCAACCCCGTGAGGCACACGTGGCCTTTCACTCCCTGCTAGGTGCTCATCCCTCAGCAATCGTCGGTGAGCAAGCCAAACATATAGGAGGACTGGCCCCAAGCTAAGGTACCGTTTTGTTCGTCACACAGATAGGCAGGCAACAGGTTCCAGGCAGCGTTTGTCAAAGCGGTACTTTAAGTGTAGGAAGCATTTCTGGTGTCTTAGGACAAACAGGTCTGCACTGGGATCCAAGATGTACACGAGGGACTGCCCGTCGCTTCTAGGAGCTGAGAGCAGTGTTCGGCTGAGGACAACCATAAGCCGGAAGAAGGGCAGTAAAGGCCTTCTTTTGCTAAACATCTAGCATGTGGTAAGTGAAACAACTCAAGTATCTCCGTTCTAACGCACCTTGGGAGTACCAACTAGGGAAAGACAGAGCAGGGTGAATGCTCTGTGTGGTCCCTTTTGAAAGTAAGGCTGCGAGTGAAACTTTATTTTCCTCCTCGGGATTTACGGAGCCGCGGGCTCAAGTCTCCCCAAGAAACACTGTTGCTGCACAGCTTCTCTTCGTAACACAATTGCCCTCGTGATGACGTGAGTTTCTAGGCAAGAAACTTGGAGGTTGCCATCCCTTGGTAGGTGGTCAAACTTCAGTAGTCTTCAGGAATGGGCCCACCACATGGGGCCTCTAGCCTCAAGCTAACGTCCAGGTGTTCTCATGACAGACTTAGGGAAGCAACAGATTGCATAGAGCCTTAGTCCCCGTGGTTCTTGAACTCGAGGAAACATATCAGCTCTCTTTTGGACTCGCGGGTCAGCGCTAGATTCCGAAATGTACTGAGAAAGGACTGCCTGTGTCTTCGGGGAGCCGTGAACCATCTACCGTCAGGAACAGCTAGATGCCGACTCCGGGCAGTGAAGGGCTTCGTTGTGTAGACATCTGGGTTGCGATAGCTTGAAAGCAACCCAGTTATCAACGTTCCATGCCTTCCTTCATGCAAAGGGTGTCTGCGCTCTGGAGGAACCCTGAGCTGCACTGGAAAATACAATTAGCCTACCACTGCTCCTGGGAGCTGCTCCATGACGTCTGACTACCTCAAGCGGCAACTACACTTTAAGTCCGGCTTCAAAACCTACAGGGTTTTCCCGAACTGGTAGATAGTCTAGAGAAGTACTGTCACCTAGGCCTAACTAAGCCCTCACCTTGATATCCTTACACCACAGTCAGGACTCCCAGCATGGCAATGGTGACTAGTGTCACGAGCCACTGTGTCCACGGGATGTACAAGAGAGAGTCCGATGCGACTTGTTAATACGCTGCTTTGTCCTGCTGGAAAATGAGGCTTCCTGGGAAAGCTGATTTTCCTCATTGCAAAGTAGAGAGTTTGCGGCCTCAGGGTTACCTGGTAAACACTGTTGTTGCCCATCTTCTCTTTGCTGCACAGTCGTCTTTGGGAGGACTAGTTATCTTCCATGAAAGAACACTTGGCTTTCAATTCCTGCCACGTCCTCATCCCTCAAAAATCGTTCGTGAGTACGCCCACAACCCCGGACGACTCGCCTCAAGCCAACGTTCTACTTCTCTCATCACAGACATAGGCGGGCCGCAAGCTCACGGCAGCATTTGTCAAAGCGGTGCTTGAAATCTAGGAAGCGTTTCTGGTGTCTTAGGACACGGGTGTCTGCACTAGGATCCAAGATATAAACGACGGACTGCCCGTCCTTTCTGGGCCTTGTGAGCAATGCTCAGTTGAGGGCAACTATAGGCCGAAAGAAGGGCTGTGAAGGGCGTCTTTTGTTAAAATGCTAGGATGCGGCAAGTTGAAACGACTGTAGTATCTCCGTGCTATGCGCACCTTGGACGTGCCATGGAGAGACGGAAAGCACAGGGTGAATGCTCTGCGGTCCATTTTGAAACTAAGGCTTGAAGGGAAACTTTATTTTCCTCATTGGCATTTAGAGAGCTGCGGGCTCAGTTCTCCCTGGGAAACAGTGTTGTTGCACAGTTGCCTTTGTGATGACAAGTGAGTTTCCTGGAAGGAAATTGGATGTTGCTGTTCCTCGGTAAGTGCTCCTACTTCGGTTGTCCTCAGGGAAGGGGAGAACCACACGGGGCCTCTGGCCTTAAGCTAATGTTCAGGTTTTCTCATGAACGAGGTAGGCATGCAACAGACGCCATGCAGCCTAAGTCCCTGTGTTTCTTGAACCCTAGGAAGAATATCAGGTCTCTCCTGAGTTGCCGGTCTGCAATAGGATCTGAAACGGACTAAAAGGGCCTCCTGTGTCTTCGGGGAGTTGTGAGCAATGCACCGCTGGCAGGAGCTAGATGCCGAGTCATGGGCAGTGAAGGGCTTCGTCGGAGAAACACCTAGGTTGGGAGAGCTTAGAAACAGCCAGCTATCAGCGTTCTGCTCATTCCTTCATGCAAAACGTGTCTGCTTTTCTGCCGAACCTAGAGCACACAAAACGTACAGTGATTCGACCCCGCCTTCAGGGAACTCGCACGTGATGGAATTTAGCCCAGGCGGCCACAGGACATTCAGTGTAGCCTGAAAAATTTCAGGCTCTCCCTTGAAAGCCAGGTATTCCGGTGATACATTGTACACCCCAGCCTTCCTAACCCATGACTTGCTAATCCTTTCACCATGATCATGACCCCGTATCACAAAGTGTATCACAAAGTTTACTCACGAAAGGGTCTAGGTGGTCAGCTGAACGTCCAGTAGGGAGTCAGGAACTGCAGCATAAGACGCTGTGCCCTCGCCTTGGAAACTGAAGCGTGATGGGAACTTTATTTGGCACACTGGAATGTCGACACGCGACTTCAAGGTTACCTGATGGACAGTGTAGTGGCCCATCTTTTCTTCATTGCAGAATTGCCTTTCTGAGGACAAGTGGTTTCCCCCCCCCAACCCCGTGAGGCACACGTGGCCTTTCACTCCCTGCTAGGTGCTCATCCCTCAGCAATCGTCGGTGAGCAAGCCAAACATATAGGAGGACTGGCCCCAAGCTAAGGTACCGTTTTGTTCGTCACACAGATAGGCAGGCAACAGGTTCCAGGCAGCGTTTGTCAAAGCGGTACTTTAAGTGTAGGAAGCATTTCTGGTGTCTTAGGACAAACAGGTCTGCACTGGGATCCAAGATGTACACGAGGGACTGCCCGTCGCTTCTAGGAGCTGAGAGCAGTGTTCGGCTGAGGACAACCATAAGCCGAAAGAAGGGCAGTAAAGGCCTTCTTTTGCTAAACATCTAGCATGTGGTAAGTGAAACAACTCAAGTATCTCCGTTCTAACGCACCTTGGGAGTACCAACTAGGGAAAGACAGAGCAGGGTGAATGCTCTGTGTGGTCCCTTTTGAAAGTAAGGCTGCGAGTGAAACTTTATTTTCCTCCTCGGGATTTACAGAGCCGCGGGCTCAAGTCTCCCCAAGAAACACTGTTGCTGCACAGCTTCTCTTCGTAACACAATTGCCCTCGTGATGACGTGAGTTTCTAGGCAAGAAACTTGGAGGTTGCCATCCCTTGGTAGGTGGTCAAACTTCAGTAGTCTTCAGGAATGGGCCCACCACATGGGGCCTCTAGCCTCAAGCTAACGTCCAGGTGTTCTCATGACAGACTTAGGGAAGCAACAGATTGCATAGAGCCTTAGTCCCCGTGGTTCTTGAACTCGAGGAAACATATCAGCTCTCTTTTGGACTCGCGGGTCAGCGCTAGATTCCGAAATGTACTGAGAAAGGACTGCCTGTGTCTTCGGGGAGCCGTGAACCATCTACCGTCAGGAACAGCTAGATGCCGACTCCGGGCAGTGAAGGGCTTCGTTGTGTAGACATCTGGGTTGCGATAGCTTGAAAGCAACCCAGTTATCAACGTTCCATGCCTTCCTTCATGCAAAGGGTGTCTGCGCTCTGGAGGAACCCTGAGCTGCACTGGAAAATACAATTAGCCTACCACTGCTCCTGGGAGCTGCTCCATGACGTCTGACTACCTCAAGCGGCAACTACACTTTAAGTCCGGCTTCAAAACCTACAGGGTTTTCCCGAACTGGTAGATAGTCTAGAGAAGTACTGTCACCTAGGCCTAACTAAGCCCTCACCTTGATATCCTTACACCACAGTCAGGACTCCCAGCATGGCAATGGTGACTAGTGTCACGAGCCACTGTGTCCACGGGATGTACAAGAGAGAGTCCGATGCGACTTGTTAATACGCTGCTTTGTCCTGCTGGAAAATGAGGCTTCCTGGGAAAGCTGATTTTCCTCATTGCAAAGTAGAGAGTTTGCGGCCTCAGGGTTACCTGGTAAACACTGTTGTTGCCCATCTTCTCTTTGCTGCACAGTCGTCTTTGGGAGGACTAGTTATCTTCCATGAAAGAACACTTGGCTTTCAATTCCTGCCACGTCCTCATCCCTCAAAAATCGTTCGTGAGTACGCCCACAACCCCGGACGACTCGCCTCAAGCCAACGTTCTACTTCTCTCATCACAGACATAGGCGGGCCGCAAGCTCACGGCAGCATTTGTCAAAGCGGTGCTTGAAATCTAGGAAGCGTTTCTGGTGTCTTAGGACACGGGTGTCTGCACTAGGATCCAAGATATAAACGACGGACTGCCCGTCCTTTCTGGGCCTTGTGAGCAATGCTCAGTTGAGGGCAACTATAGGCCGAAAGAAGGGCTGTGAAGGGCGTCTTTTGTTAAAATGCTAGGATGCGGCAAGTTGAAACGACTGTAGTATCTCCGTGCTATGCGCACCTTGGACGTGCCATGGAGAGACGGAAAGCACAGGGTGAATGCTCTGCGGTCCATTTTGAAACTAAGGCTTGAAGGGAAACTTTATTTTCCTCATTGGCATTTAGAGAGCTGCGGGCTCAGTTCTCCCTGGGAAACAGTGTTGTTGCACAGTTGCCTTTGTGATGACAAGTGAGTTTCCTGGAAGGAAATTGGATGTTGCTGTTCCTCGGTAAGTGCTCCTACTTTGGTTGTCCTCAGGGAAGGGGAGAACCACACGGGGCCTCTGGCCTTAAGCTAATGTTCAGGTTTTCTCATGAACGAGGTAGGCATGCAACAGACGCCATGCAGCCTAAGTCCCTGTGTTTCTTGAACCCTAGGAAGAATATCAGGTCTCTCCTGAGTTGCCGGTCTGCAATAGGATCTGAAACGGACTAAAAGGGCCTCCTGTGTCTTCGGGGAGTTGTGAGCAATGCACCGCTGGCAGGAGCTAGATGCCGAGTCATGGGCAGTGAAGGGCTTCGTCGGAGAAACACCTAGGTTGGGAGAGCTTAGAAACAGCCAGCTATCAGCGTTCTGCTCATTCCTTCATGCAAAACGTGTCTGCTTTTCTGCCGAACCTAGAGCACACAAAACGTACAGTGATTCGACCCCGCCTTCAGGGAACTCGCACGTGATGGAATTTAGCCCAGGCGGCCACAGGACATTCAGTGTAGCCTGAAAAATTTCAGGCTCTCCCTTGAAAGCCAGGTATTCCGGTGATACATTGTACACCCCAGCCTTCCTAACCCATGACTTGCTAATCCTTTCACCATGATCATGACCCCGTATCACAAAGTGTATCACAAAGTTTACTCACGAAAGGGTCTAGGTGGTCAGCTGAACGTCCAGTAGGGAGTCAGGAACTGCAGCATAAGACGCTGTGCCCTCGCCTTGGAAACTGAAGCGTGATGGGAACTTTATTTGGCACACTGGAATGTCGACACGCGACTTCAAGGTTACCTGATGGACAGTGTAGTGGCCCATCTTTTCTTCATTGCAGAATTGCCTTTCTGAGGACAAGTGGTTTCCCCCCCCCAACCCCGTGAGGCACACGTGGCCTTTCACTCCCTGCTAGGTGCTCATCCCTCAGCAATCGTCGGTGAGCAAGCCAAACATATAGGAGGACTGGCCCCAAGCTAAGGTACCGTTTTGTTCGTCACACAGATAGGCAGGCAACAGGTTCCAGGCAGCGTTTGTCAAAGCGGTACTTTAAGTGTAGGAAGCATTTCTGGTGTCTTAGGACAAACAGGTCTGCACTGGGATCCAAGATGTACACGAGGGACTGCCCGTCGCTTCTAGGAGCTGAGAGCAGTGTTCGGCTGAGGACAACCATAAGCCGAAAGAAGGGCAGTAAAGGCCTTCTTTTGCTAAACATCTAGCATGTGGTAAGTGAAACAACTCAAGTATCTCCGTTCTAACGCACCTTGGGAGTACAAACTAGAGAAAGACAGAGCAGGGTGAATGCTCTGTGTGGTCCCTTTTGAAAGTAAGGCTGCGAGTGAAACTTTATTTTCCTCCTCGGGATTTACAGAGCCGCGGGCTCAAGTCTCCCCAAGAAACACTGTTGCTGCACAGCTTCTCTTCGTAACACAATTGCCCTCGTGATGACGTGAGTTTCTAGGCAAGAAACTTGGAGGTTGCCATCCCTTGGTAGGTGGTCAAACTTCAGTAGTCTTCAGGAATGGGCCCACCACATGGGGCCTCTAGCCTCAAGCTAACGTCCAGGTGTTCTCATGACAGACTTAGGGAAGCAACAGATTGCATAGAGCCTTAGTCCCTGTGGTTCTTGAACTCGAGGAAACATATCAGCTCTCTTTTGGACTCGCGGGTCAGCGCTAGATTCCAAAATGTACTGAGAAAGGACTGCCTGTGTCTTCGGGGAGCCGTGAACCATCTACCGTCAGGAACAGCTAGATGCCGACTCCGGGCAGTGAAGGGCTTCGTTGAGTAGACATCTGGGTTGCGATAGCTTGAAAGCAACCCAGTTATCAACGTTCCATGCCTTCCTTCATGCAAAGGGTGTCTGCGCTCTGGAGGAACCCTGAGCTGCACTGGAAAATACAATTAGCCTACCACTGCTCCTGGGAGCTGCTCCATGACGTCTGACTACCTCAAGCGGCAACTACACTTTAAGTCCGGCTTCAAAACCTACAGGGTTTTCCCGAACTGGTAGATAGTCTAGAGAAGTACTGTCACCTAGGCCTAACTAAGCCCTCACCTTGATATCCTTACACCACAGTCAGGACTTCCAGCATGGCAATGGTGACTAGTGTCACGAGCCACTGTGTCCACGGGATGTACAAGAGAGAGTCCGATGCGACTTGTTAATACGCTGCTTTGTCCTGCTGGAAAATGAGGCTTCCTGGGAAAGCTGATTTTCCTCATTGCAAAGTAGAGAGTTTGCGGCCTCAGGGTTACCTGGTAAACACTGTTGTTGCCCATCTTCTCTTTGCTGCACAGTCGTCTTTGGGAGGACTAGTTATCTTCCATGAAAGAACACTTGGCTTTCAATTCCTGCCACGTCCTCATCCCTCAAAAATCGTTCGTGAGTACGCCCACAACCCCGGACGACTCGCCTCAAGCCAACGTTCTACTTCTCTCATCACAGACATAGGCGGGCCGCAAGCTCACGGCAGCATTTGTCAAAGCGGTGCTTGAAATCTAGGAAGCGTTTCTGGTGTCTTAGGACACGGGTGTCTGCACTAGGATCCAAGATATAAACGACGGACTGCCCGTCCTTTCTGGGCCTTGTGAGCAATGCTCAGTTGAGGGCAACTATAGGCCGAAAGAAGGGCTGTGAAGGGCGTCTTTTGTTAAAATGCTAGGATGCGGCAAGTTGAAACGACTGTAGTATCTCCGTGCTATGCGCACCTTGGACGTGCCATGGAGAGACGGAAAGCACAGGGTGAATGCTCTGCGGTCCATTTTGAAACTAAGGCTTGAAGGGAAACTTTATTTTCCTCATTGGCATTTAGAGAGCTGCGGGCTCAGTTCTCCCTGGGAAACAGTGTTGTTGCACAGTTGCCTTTGTGATGACAAGTGAGTTTCCTGGAAGGAAATTGGATGTTGCTGTTCCTCGGTAAGTGCTCCTACTTCGGTTGTCCTCAGGGAAGGGGAGAACCACACGGGGCCTCTGGCCTTAAGCTAATGTTCAGGTTTTCTCATGAACGAGGTAGGCATGCAACAGACGCCATGCAGCCTAAGTCCCTGTGTTTCTTGAACCCTAGGAAGAATATCAGGTCTCTCCTGAGTTGCCGGTCTGCAATAGGATCTGAAACGGACTAAAAGGGCCTCCTGTGTCTTCGGGGAGTTGTGAGCAATGCACCGCTGGCAGGAGCTAGATGCCGAGTCATGGGCAGTGAAGGGCTTCGTCGGAGAAACACCTAGGTTGGGAGAGCTTAGAAACAGCCAGCTATCAGCGTTCTGCTCATTCCTTCATGCAAAACGTGTCTGCTTTTCTGCCGAACCTAGAGCACACAAAACGTACAGTGATTCGACCCCGCCTTCAGGGAACTCGCACGTGATGGAATTTAGCCCAGGCGGCCACAGGACATTCAGTGTAGCCTGAAAAATTTCAGGCTCTCCCTTGAAAGCCAGGTATTCCGGTGATACATTGTACACCCCAGCCTTCCTAACCCATGACTTGCTAATCCTTTCACCATGATCATGACCCCGTATCACAAAGTGTATCACAAAGTTTACTCACGAAAGGGTCTAGGTGGTCAGCTGAACGTCCAGTAGGGAGTCAGGAACTGCAGCATAAGACGCTGTGCCCTCGCCTTGGAAACTGAAGCGTGATGGGAACTTTATTTGGCACACTGGAATGTCGACACGCGACTTCAAGGTTACCTGATGGACAGTGTAGTGGCCCATCTTTTCTTCATTGCAGAATTGCCTTTCTGAGGACAAGTGGTTTCCCCCCCCCAACCCCGTGAGGCACACGTGGCCTTTCACTCCCTGCTAGGTGCTCATCCCTCAGCAATCGTCGGTGAGCAAGCCAAACATATAGGAGGACTGGCCCCAAGCTAAGGTACCGTTTTGTTCGTCACACAGATAGGCAGGCAACAGGTTCCAGGCAGCGTTTGTCAAAGCGGTACTTTAAGTGTAGGAAGCATTTCTGGTGTCTTAGGACAAACAGGTCTGCACTGGGATCCAAGATGTACACGAGGGACTGCCCGTCGCTTCTAGGAGCTGAGAGCAGTGTTCGGCTGAGGACAACCATAAGCCGAAAGAAGGGCAGTAAAGGCCTTCTTTTGCTAAACATCTAGCATGTGGTAAGTGAAACAACTCAAGTATCTCCGTTCTAACGCACCTTGGGAGTACAAACTAGAGAAAGACAGAGCAGGGTGAATGCTCTGTGTGGTCCCTTTTGAAAGTAAGGCTGCGAGTGAAACTTTATTTTCCTCCTCGGGATTTACAGAGCCGCGGGCTCAAGTCTCCCCAAGAAACACTGTTGCTGCACAGCTTCTCTTCGTAACACAATTGCCCTCGTGATGACGTGAGTTTCTAGGCAAGAAACTTGGAGGTTGCCATCCCTTGGTAGGTGGTCAAACTTCAGTAGTCTTCAGGAATGGGCCCACCACATGGGGCCTCTAGCCTCAAGCTAACGTCCAGGTGTTCTCATGACAGACTTAGGGAAGCAACAGATTGCATAGAGCCTTAGTCCCTGTGGTTCTTGAACTCGAGGAAACATATCAGCTCTCTTTTGGACTCGCGGGTCAGCGCTAGATTCCAAAATGTACTGAGAAAGGACTGCCTGTGTCTTCGGGGAGCCGTGAACCATCTACCGTCAGGAACAGCTAGATGCCGACTCCGGGCAGTGAAGGGCTTCGTTGTGTAGACATCTGGGTTGCGATAGCTTGAAAGCAACCCAGTTATCAACGTTCCATGCCTTCCTTCATGCAAAGGGTGTCTGCGCTCTGGAGGAACCCTGAGCTGCACTGGAAAATACAATTAGCCTACCACTGCTCCTGGGAGCTGCTCCATGACGTCTGACTACCTCAAGCGGCAACTACACTTTAAGTCCGGCTTCAAAACCTACAGGGTTTTCCCGAACTGGTAGATAGTCCAGAGAAGTACTGTCACCTAGGCCTAACTAAGCCCTCACCTTGATATCCTTACACCACAGTCAGGACTCCCAGCATGGCAATGGTGACTAGTGTCACGAGCCACTGTGTCCACGGGATGTACAAGAGAGAGTCCGATGCGACTTGTTAATACGCTGCTTTGTCCTGCTGGAAAATGAGGCTTCCTGGGAAAGCTGATTTTCCTCATTGCAAAGTAGAGAGTTTGCGGCCTCAGGGTTACCTGGTAAACACTGTTGTTGCCCATCTTCTCTTTGCTGCACAGTCGTCTTTGGGAGGACTAGTTATCTTCCATGAAAGAACACTTGGCTTTCAATTCCTGCCACGTCCTCATCCCTCAAAAATCGTTCGTGAGTACGCCCACAACCCCGGACGACTCGCCTCAAGCCAACGTTCTACTTCTCTCATCACAGACATAGGCGGGCCGCAAGCTCACGGCAGCATTTGTCAAAGCGGTGCTTGAAATCTAGGAAGCGTTTCTGGTGTCTTAGGACACGGGTGTCTGCACTAGGATCCAAGATATAAACGACGGACTGCCCGTCCTTTCTGGGCCTTGTGAGCAATGCTCAGTTGAGGGCAACTATAGGCCGAAAGAAGGGCTGTGAAGGGCGTCTTTTGTTAAAATGCTAGGATGCGGCAAGTTGAAACGACTGTAGTATCTCCGTGCTATGCGCACCTTGGACGTGCCATGGAGAGCCGGAAAGCACAGGGTGAATGCTCTGCGGTCCATTTAGAAACTAAGGCTTGAAGGGAAACTTTATTTTCCTCATTGGCATTTAGAGAGCTGCGGGCTCAGTTCTCCCTGGGAAACAGTGTTGTTGCACAGTTGCCTTTGTGATGACAAGTGAGTTTCCTGGAAGGAAATTGGATGTTGCTGTTCCTCGGTAAGTGCTCCTACTTCGGTTGTCCTCAGGGAAGGGGAGAACCACACGGGGCCTCTGGCCTTAAGCTAATGTTCAGGTTTTCTCATGAACGAGGTAGGCATGCAACAGACGCCATGCAGCCTAAGTCCCTGTGTTTCTTGAACCCTAGGAAGAATATCAGGTCTCTCCTGAGTTGCCGGTCTGCAATAGGATCTGAAACGGACTAAAAGGGCCTCCTGTGTCTTCGGGGAGTTGTGAGCAATGCACCGCTGGCAGGAGCTAGATGCCGAGTCATGGGCAGTGAAGGGCTTCGTCGGAGAAACACCTAGGTTGGGAGAGCTTAGAAACAGCCAGCTATCAGCGTTCTGCTCATTCCTTCATGCAAAACGTGTCTGCTTTTCTGCCGAACCTAGAGCACACAAAACGTACAGTGATTCGACCCCGCCTTCAGGGAACTCGCACGTGATGGAATTTAGCCCAGGCGGCCACAGGACATTCAGTGTAGCCTGAAAAATTTCAGGCTCTCCCTTGAAAGCCAGGTATTCCGGTGATACATTGTACACCCCAGCCTTCCTAACCCATGACTTGCTAATCCTTTCACCATGATCATGACCCCGTATCACAAAGTGTATCACAAAGTTTACTCACGAAAGGGTCTAGGTGGTCAGCTGAACGTCCAGTAGGGAGTCAGGAACTGCAGCATAAGACGCTGTGCCCTCGCCTTGGAAACTGAAGCGTGATGGGAACTTTATTTGGCACACTGGAATGTCGACACGCGACTTCAAGGTTACCTGATGGACAGTGTAGTGGCCCATCTTTTCTTCATTGCAGAATTGCCTTTCTGAGGACAAGTGGTTTCCCCCCCCCAACCCCGTGAGGCACACGTGGCCTTTCACTCCCTGCTAGGTGCTCATCCCTCAGCAATCGTCGGTGAGCAAGCCAAACATATAGGAGGACTGGCCCCAAGCTAAGGTACCGTTTTGTTCGTCACACAGATAGGCAGGCAACAGGTTCCAGGCAGCGTTTGTCAAAGCGGTACTTTAAGTGTAGGAAGCATTTCTGGTGTCTTAGGACAAACAGGTCTGCACTGGGATCCAAGATGTACACGAGGGACTGCCCGTCGCTTCTAGGAGCTGAGAGCAGTGTTCGGCTGAGGACAACCATAAGCCGAAAGAAGGGCAGTAAAGGCCTTCTTTTGCTAAACATCTAGCATGTGGTAAGTGAAACAACTCAAGTATCTCCGTTCTAACGCACCTTGGGAGTACCAACTAGGGAAAGACAGAGCAGGGTGAATGCTCTGTGTGGTCCCTTTTGAAAGTAAGGCTGCGAGTGAAACTTTATTTTCCTCCTCGGGATTTACAGAGCCGCGGGCTCAAGTCTCCCCAAGAAACACTGTTGCTGCACAGCTTCTCTTCGTAACACAATTGCCCTCGTGATGACGTGAGTTTCTAGGCAAGAAACTTGGAGGTTGCCATCCCTTGGTAGGTGGTCAAACTTCAGTAGTCTTCAGGAATGGGCCCACCACATGGGGCCTCTAGCCTCAAGCTAACGTCCAGGTGTTCTCATGACAGACTTAGGGAAGCAACAGATTGCATAGAGCCTTAGTCCCCGTGGTTCTTGAACTCGAGGAAACATATCAGCTCTCTTTTGGACTCGCGGGTCAGCGCTAGATTCCGAAATGTACTGAGAAAGGACTGCCTGTGTCTTCGGGGAGCCGTGAACCATCTACCGTCAGGAACAGCTAGATGCCGACTCCGGGCAGTGAAGGGCTTCGTTGTGTAGACATCTGGGTTGCGATAGCTTGAAAGCAACCCAGTTATCAACGTTCCATGCCTTCCTTCATGCAAAGGGTGTCTGCGCTCTGGAGGAACCCTGAGCTGCACTGGAAAATACAATTAGCCTACCACTGCTCCTGGGAGCTGCTCCATGACGTCTGACTACCTCAAGCGGCAACTACACTTTAAGTCCGGCTTCAAAACCTACAGGGTTTTCCCGAACTGGTAGATAGTCTAGAGAAGTACTGTCACCTAGGCCTAACTAAGCCCTCACCTTGATATCCTTACACCACAGTCAGGACTCCCAGCATGGCAATGGTGACTAGTGTCACGAGCCACTGTGTCCACGGGATGTACAAGAGAGAGTCCGATGCGACTTGTTAATACGCTGCTTTGTCCTGCTGGAAAATGAGGCTTCCTGGGAAAGCTGATTTTCCTCATTGCAAAGTAGAGAGTTTGCGGCCTCAGGGTTACCTGGTAAACACTGTTGTTGCCCATCTTCTCTTTGCTGCACAGTCGTCTTTGGGAGGACTAGTTATCTTCCATGAAAGAACACTTGGCTTTCAATTCCTGCCACGTCCTCATCCCTCAAAAATCGTTCGTGAGTACGCCCACAACCCCGGACGACTCGCCTCAAGCCAACGTTCTACTTCTCTCATCACAGACATAGGCGGGCCGCAAGCTCACGGCAGCATTTGTCAAAGCGGTGCTTGAAATCTAGGAAGCGTTTCTGGTGTCTTAGGACACGGGTGTCTGCACTAGGATCCAAGATATAAACGACGGACTGCCCGTCCTTTCTGGGCCTTGTGAGCAATGCTCAGTTGAGGGCAACTATAGGCCGAAAGAAGGGCTGTGAAGGGCGTCTTTTGTTAAAATGCTAGGATGCGGCAAGTTGAAACGACTGTAGTATCTCCGTGCTATGCGCACCTTGGACGTGCCATGGAGAGACGGAAAGCACAGGGTGAATGCTCTGCGGTCCATTTTGAAACTAAGGCTTGAAGGGAAACTTTATTTTCCTCATTGGCATTTAGAGAGCTGCGGGCTCAGTTCTCCCTGGGAAACAGTGTTGTTGCACAGTTGCCTTTGTGATGACAAGTGAGTTTCCTGGAAGGAAATTGGATGTTGCTGTTCCTCGGTAAGTGCTCCTACTTTGGTTGTCCTCAGGGAAGGGGAGAACCACACGGGGCCTCTGGCCTTAAGCTAATGTTCAGGTTTTCTCATGAACGAGGTAGGCATGCAACAGACGCCATGCAGCCTAAGTCCCTGTGTTTCTTGAACCCTAGGAAGAATATCAGGTCTCTCCTGAGTTGCCGGTCTGCAATAGGATCTGAAACGGACTAAAAGGGCCTCCTGTGTCTTCGGGGAGTTGTGAGCAATGCACCGCTGGCAGGAGCTAGATGCCGAGTCATGGGCAGTGAAGGGCTTCGTCGGAGAAACACCTAGGTTGGGAGAGCTTAGAAACAGCCAGCTATCAGCGTTCTGCTCATTCCTTCATGCAAAACGTGTCTGCTTTTCTGCCGAACCTAGAGCACACAAAACGTACAGTGATTCGACCCCGCCTTCAGGGAACTCGCACGTGATGGAATTTAGCCCAGGCGGCCACAGGACATTCAGTGTAGCCTGAAAAATTTCAGGCTCTCCCTTGAAAGCCAGGTATTCCGGTGATACATTGTACACCCCAGCCTTCCTAACCCATGACTTGCTAATCCTTTCACCATGATCATGACCCCGTATCACAAAGTGTATCACAAAGTTTACTCACGAAAGGGTCTAGGTGGTCAGCTGAACGTCCAGTAGGGAGTCAGGAACTGCAGCATAAGACGCTGTGCCCTCGCCTTGGAAACTGAAGCGTGATGGGAACTTTATTTGGCACACTGGAATGTCGACACGCGACTTCAAGGTTACCTGATGGACAGTGTAGTGGCCCATCTTTTCTTCATTGCAGAATTGCCTTTCTGAGGACAAGTGGTTTCCCCCCCCCCAACCCCGTGAGGCACACGTGGCCTTTCACTCCCTGCTAGGTGCTCATCCCTCAGCAATCGTCGGTGAGCAAGCCAAACATATAGGAGGACTGGCCCCAAGCTAAGGTACCGTTTTGTTCGTCACACAGATAGGCAGGCAACAGGTTCCAGGCAGCGTTTGTCAAAGCGGTACTTTAAGTGTAGGAAGCATTTCTGGTGTCTTAGGACAAACAGGTCTGCACTGGGATCCAAGATGTACACGAGGGACTGCCCGTCGCTTCTAGGAGCTGAGAGCAGTGTTCGGCTGAGGACAACCATAAGCCGAAAGAAGGGCAGTAAAGGCCTTCTTTTGCTAAACATCTAGCATGTGGTAAGTGAAACAACTCAAGTATCTCCGTTCTAACGCACCTTGGGAGTACAAACTAGAGAAAGACAGAGCAGGGTGAATGCTCTGTGTGGTCCCTTTTGAAAGTAAGGCTGCGAGTGAAACTTTATTTTCCTCCTCGGGATTTACAGAGCCGCGGGCTCAAGTCTCCCCAAGAAACACTGTTGCTGCACAGCTTCTCTTCGTAACACAATTGCCCTCGTGATGACGTGAGTTTCTAGGCAAGAAACTTGGAGGTTGCCATCCCTTGGTAGGTGGTCAAACTTCAGTAGTCTTCAGGAATGGGCCCACCACATGGGGCCTCTAGCCTCAAGCTAACGTCCAGGTGTTCTCATGACAGACTTAGGGAAGCAACAGATTGCATAGAGCCTTAGTCCCTGTGGTTCTTGAACTCGAGGAAACATATCAGCTCTCTTTTGGACTCGCGGGTCAGCGCTAGATTCCAAAATGTACTGAGAAAGGACTGCCTGTGTCTTCGGGGAGCCGTGAACCATCTACCGTCAGGAACAGCTAGATGCCGACTCCGGGCAGTGAAGGGCTTCGTTGAGTAGACATCTGGGTTGCGATAGCTTGAAAGCAACCCAGTTATCAACGTTCCATGCCTTCCTTCATGCAAAGGGTGTCTGCGCTCTGGAGGAACCCTGAGCTGCACTGGAAAATACAATTAGCCTACCACTGCTCCTGGGAGCTGCTCCATGACGTCTGACTACCTCAAGCGGCAACTACACTTTAAGTCCGGCTTCAAAACCTACAGGGTTTTCCCGAACTGGTAGATAGTCTAGAGAAGTACTGTCACCTAGGCCTAACTAAGCCCTCACCTTGATATCCTTACACCACAGTCAGGACTTCCAGCATGGCAATGGTGACTAGTGTCACGAGCCACTGTGTCCACGGGATGTACAAGAGAGAGTCCGATGCGACTTGTTAATACGCTGCTTTGTCCTGCTGGAAAATGAGGCTTCCTGGGAAAGCTGATTTTCCTCATTGCAAAGTAGAGAGTTTGCGGCCTCAGGGTTACCTGGTAAACACTGTTGTTGCCCATCTTCTCTTTGCTGCACAGTCGTCTTTGGGAGGACTAGTTATCTTCCATGAAAGAACACTTGGCTTTCAATTCCTGCCACGTCCTCATCCCTCAAAAATCGTTCGTGAGTACGCCCACAACCCCGGACGACTCGCCTCAAGCCAACGTTCTACTTCTCTCATCACAGACATAGGCGGGCCGCAAGCTCACGGCAGCATTTGTCAAAGCGGTGCTTGAAATCTAGGAAGCGTTTCTGGTGTCTTAGGACACGGGTGTCTGCACTAGGATCCAAGATATAAACGACGGACTGCCCGTCCTTTCTGGGCCTTGTGAGCAATGCTCAGTTGAGGGCAACTATAGGCCGAAAGAAGGGCTGTGAAGGGCGTCTTTTGTTAAAATGCTAGGATGCGGCAAGTTGAAACGACTGTAGTATCTCCGTGCTATGCGCACCTTGGACGTGCCATGGAGAGACGGAAAGCACAGGGTGAATGCTCTGCGGTCCATTTTGAAACTAAGGCTTGAAGGGAAACTTTATTTTCCTCATTGGCATTTAGAGAGCTGCGGGCTCAGTTCTCCCTGGGAAACAGTGTTGTTGCACAGTTGCCTTTGTGATGACAAGTGAGTTTCCTGGAAGGAAATTGGATGTTGCTGTTCCTCGGTAAGTGCTCCTACTTCGGTTGTCCTCAGGGAAGGGGAGAACCACACGGGGCCTCTGGCCTTAAGCTAATGTTCAGGTTTTCTCATGAACGAGGTAGGCATGCAACAGACGCCATGCAGCCTAAGTCCCTGTGTTTCTTGAACCCTAGGAAGAATATCAGGTCTCTCCTGAGTTGCCGGTCTGCAATAGGATCTGAAACGGACTAAAAGGGCCTCCTGTGTCTTCGGGGAGTTGTGAGCAATGCACCGCTGGCAGGAGCTAGATGCCGAGTCATGGGCAGTGAAGGGCTTCGTCGGAGAAACACCTAGGTTGGGAGAGCTTAGAAACAGCCAGCTATCAGCGTTCTGCTCATTCCTTCATGCAAAACGTGTCTGCTTTTCTGCCGAACCTAGAGCACACAAAACGTACAGTGATTCGACCCCGCCTTCAGGGAACTCGCACGTGATGGAATTTAGCCCAGGCGGCCACAGGACATTCAGTGTAGCCTGAAAAATTTCAGGCTCTCCCTTGAAAGCCAGGTATTCCGGTGATACATTGTACACCCCAGCCTTCCTAACCCATGACTTGCTAATCCTTTCACCATGATCATGACCCCGTATCACAAAGTGTATCACAAAGTTTACTCACGAAAGGGTCTAGGTGGTCAGCTGAACGTCCAGTAGGGAGTCAGGAACTGCAGCATAAGACGCTGTGCCCTCGCCTTGGAAACTGAAGCGTGATGGGAACTTTATTTGGCACACTGGAATGTCGACACGCGACTTCAAGGTTACCTGATGGACAGTGTAGTGGCCCATCTTTTCTTCATTGCAGAATTGCCTTTCTGAGGACAAGTGGTTTCCCCCCCCCAACCCCGTGAGGCACACGTGGCCTTTCACTCCCTGCTAGGTGCTCATCCCTCAGCAATCGTCGGTGAGCAAGCCAAACATATAGGAGGACTGGCCCCAAGCTAAGGTACCGTTTTGTTCGTCACACAGATAGGCAGGCAACAGGTTCCAGGCAGCGTTTGTCAAAGCGGTACTTTAAGTGTAGGAAGCATTTCTGGTGTCTTAGGACAAACAGGTCTGCACTGGGATCCAAGATGTACACGAGGGACTGCCCGTCGCTTCTAGGAGCTGAGAGCAGTGTTCGGCTGAGGACAACCATAAGCCGAAAGAAGGGCAGTAAAGGCCTTCTTTTGCTAAACATCTAGCATGTGGTAAGTGAAACAACTCAAGTATCTCCGTTCTAACGCACCTTGGGAGTACAAACTAGAGAAAGACAGAGCAGGGTGAATGCTCTGTGTGGTCCCTTTTGAAAGTAAGGCTGCGAGTGAAACTTTATTTTCCTCCTCGGGATTTACAGAGCCGCGGGCTCAAGTCTCCCCAAGAAACACTGTTGCTGCACAGCTTCTCTTCGTAACACAATTGCCCTCGTGATGACGTGAGTTTCTAGGCAAGAAACTTGGAGGTTGCCATCCCTTGGTAGGTGGTCAAACTTCAGTAGTCTTCAGGAATGGGCCCACCACATGGGGCCTCTAGCCTCAAGCTAACGTCCAGGTGTTCTCATGACAGACTTAGGGAAGCAACAGATTGCATAGAGCCTTAGTCCCTGTGGTTCTTGAACTCGAGGAAACATATCAGCTCTCTTTTGGACTCGCGGGTCAGCGCTAGATTCCAAAATGTACTGAGAAAGGACTGCCTGTGTCTTCGGGGAGCCGTGAACCATCTACCGTCAGGAACAGCTAGATGCCGACTCCGGGCAGTGAAGGGCTTCGTTGTGTAGACATCTGGGTTGCGATAGCTTGAAAGCAACCCAGTTATCAACGTTCCATGCCTTCCTTCATGCAAAGGGTGTCTGCGCTCTGGAGGAACCCTGAGCTGCACTGGAAAATACAATTAGCCTACCACTGCTCCTGGGAGCTGCTCCATGACGTCTGACTACCTCAAGCGGCAACTACACTTTAAGTCCGGCTTCAAAACCTACAGGGTTTTCCCGAACTGGTAGATAGTCTAGAGAAGTACTGTCACCTAGGCCTAACTAAGCCCTCACCTTGATATCCTTACACCACAGTCAGGACTTCCAGCATGGCAATGGTGACTAGTGTCACGAGCCACTGTGTCCACGGGATGTACAAGAGAGAGTCCGATGCGACTTGTTAATACGCTGCTTTGTCCTGCTGGAAAATGAGGCTTCCTGGGAAAGCTGATTTTCCTCATTGCAAAGTAGAGAGTTTGCGGCCTCAGGGTTACCTGGTAAACACTGTTGTTGCCCATCTTCTCTTTGCTGCACAGTCGTCTTTGGGAGGACTAGTTATCTTCCATGAAAGAACACTTGGCTTTCAATTCCTGCCACGTCCTCATCCCTCAAAAATCGTTCGTGAGTACGCCCACAACCCCGGACGACTCGCCTCAAGCCAACGTTCTACTTCTCTCATCACAGACATAGGCGGGCCGCAAGCTCACGGCAGCATTTGTCAAAGCGGTGCTTGAAATCTAGGAAGCGTTTCTGGTGTCTTAGGACATGGGTGTCTGCACTAGGATCCAAGATATAAACGACGGACTGCCCGTCCTTTCTGGGCCTTGTGAGCAATGCTCAGTTGAGGGCAACTATAGGCCGAAAGAAGGGCTGTGAAGGGCGTCTTTTGTTAAAATGCTAGGATGCGGCAAGTTGAAACGACTGTAGTATCTCCGTGCTATGCGCACCTTGGACGTGCCATGGAGAGACGGAAAGCACAGGGTGAATGCTCTGCGGTCCATTTTGAAACTAAGGCTTGAAGGGAAACTTTATTTTCCTCATTGGCATTTAGAGAGCTGCGGGCTCAGTTCTCCCTGGGAAACAGTGTTGTTGCACAGTTGCCTTTGTGATGACAAGTGAGTTTCCTGGAAGGAAATTGGATGTTGCTGTTCCTCGGTAAGTGCTCCTACTTCGGTTGTCCTCAGGGAAGGGGAGAACCACACGGGGCCTCTGGCCTTAAGCTAATGTTCAGGTTTTCTCATGAACGAGGTAGGCATGCAACAGACGCCATGCAGCCTAAGTCCCTGTGTTTCTTGAACCCTAGGAAGAATATCAGGTCTCTCCTGAGTTGCCGGTCTGCAATAGGATCTGAAACGGACTAAAAGGGCCTCCTGTGTCTTCGGGGAGTTGTGAGCAATGCACCGCTGGCAGGAGCTAGATGCCGAGTCATGGGCAGTGAAGGGCTTCGTCGGAGAAACACCTAGGTTGGGAGAGCTTAGAAACAGCCAGCTATCAGCGTTCTGCTCATTCCTTCATGCAAAACGTGTCTGCTTTTCTGCCGAACCTAGAGCACACAAAACGTACAGTGATTCGACCCCGCCTTCAGGGAACTCGCACGTGATGGAATTTAGCCCAGGCGGCCACAGGACATTCAGTGTAGCCTGAAAAATTTCAGGCTCTCCCTTGAAAGCCAGGTATTCCGGTGATACATTGTACACCCCAGCCTTCCTAACCCATGACTTGCTAATCCTTTCACCATGATCATGACCCCGTATCACAAAGTGTATCACAAAGTTTACTCACGAAAGGGTCTAGGTGGTCAGCTGAACGTCCAGTAGGGAGTCAGGAACTGCAGCATAAGACGCTGTGCCCTCGCCTTGGAAACTGAAGCGTGATGGGAACTTTATTTGGCACACTGGAATGTCGACACGCGACTTCAAGGTTACCTGATGGACAGTGTAGTGGCCCATCTTTTCTTCATTGCAGAATTGCCTTTCTGAGGACAAGTGGTTTCCCCCCCCCAACCCCGTGAGGCACACGTGGCCTTTCACTCCCTGCTAGGTGCTCATCCCTCAGCAATCGTCGGTGAGCAAGCCAAACATATAGGAGGACTGGCCCCAAGCTAAGGTACCGTTTTGTTCGTCACACAGATAGGCAGGCAACAGGTTCCAGGCAGCGTTTGTCAAAGCGGTACTTTAAGTGTAGGAAGCATTTCTGGTGTCTTAGGACAAACAGGTCTGCACTGGGATCCAAGATGTACACGAGGGACTGCCCGTCGCTTCTAGGAGCTGAGAGCAGTGTTCGGCTGAGGACAACCATAAGCCGGAAGAAGGGCAGTAAAGGCCTTCTTTTGCTAAACATCTAGCATGTGGTAAGTGAAACAACTCAAGTATCTCCGTTCTAACGCACCTTGGGAGTACCAACTAGGGAAAGACAGAGCAGGGTGAATGCTCTGTGTGGTCCCTTTTGAAAGTAAGGCTGCGAGTGAAACTTTATTTTCCTCCTCGGGATTTACAGAGCCGCGGGCTCAAGTCTCCCCAAGAAACACTGTTGCTGCACAGCTTCTCTTCGTAACACAATTGCCCTCGTGATGACGTGAGTTTCTAGGCAAGAAACTTGGAGGTTGCCATCCCTTGGTAGGTGGTCAAACTTCAGTAGTCTTCAGGAATGGGCCCACCACATGGGGCCTCTAGCCTCAAGCTAACGTCCAGGTGTTCTCATGACAGACTTAGGGAAGCAACAGATTGCATAGAGCCTTAGTCCCCGTGGTTCTTGAACTCGAGGAAACATATCAGCTCTCTTTTGGACTCGCGGGTCAGCGCTAGATTCCGAAATGTACTGAGAAAGGACTGCCTGTGTCTTCGGGGAGCCGTGAACCATCTACCGTCAGGAACAGCTAGATGCCGACTCCGGGCAGTGAAGGGCTTCGTTGTGTAGACATCTGGGTTGCGATAGCTTGAAAGCAACCCAGTTATCAACGTTCCATGCCTTCCTTCATGCAAAGGGTGTCTGCGCTCTGGAGGAACCCTGAGCTGCACTGGAAAATACAATTAGCCTACCACTGCTCCTGGGAGCTGCTCCATGACGTCTGACTACCTCAAGCGGCAACTACACTTTAAGTCCGGCTTCAAAACCTACAGGGTTTTCCCGAACTGGTAGATAGTCTAGAGAAGTACTGTCACCTAGGCCTAACTAAGCCCTCACCTTGATATCCTTACACCACAGTCAGGACTTCCAGCATGGCAATGGTGACTAGTGTCACGAGCCACTGTGTCCACGGGATGTACAAGAGAGAGTCCGATGCGACTTGTTAATACGCTGCTTTGTCCTGCTGGAAAATGAGGCTTCCTGGGAAAGCTGATTTTCCTCATTGCAAAGTAGAGAGTTTGCGGCCTCAGGGTTACCTGGTAAACACTGTTGTTGCCCATCTTCTCTTTGCTGCACAGTCGTCTTTGGGAGGACTAGTTATCTTCCATGAAAGAACACTTGGCTTTCAATTCCTGCCACGTCCTCATCCCTCAAAAATCGTTCGTGAGTACGCCCACAACCCCGGACGACTCGCCTCAAGCCAACGTTCTACTTCTCTCATCACAGACATAGGCGGGCCGCAAGCTCACGGCAGCATTTGTCAAAGCGGTGCTTGAAATCTAGGAAGCGTTTCTGGTGTCTTAGGACATGGGTGTCTGCACTAGGATCCAAGATATAAACGACGGACTGCCCGTCCTTTCTGGGCCTTGTGAGCAATGCTCAGTTGAGGGCAACTATAGGCCGAAAGAAGGGCTGTGAAGGGCGTCTTTTGTTAAAATGCTAGGATGCGGCAAGTTGAAACGACTGTAGTATCTCCGTGCTATGCGCACCTTGGACGTGCCATGGAGAGACGGAAAGCACAGGGTGAATGCTCTGCGGTCCATTTTGAAACTAAGGCTTGAAGGGAAACTTTATTTTCCTCATTGGCATTTAGAGAGCTGCGGGCTCAGTTCTCCCTGGGAAACAGTGTTGTTGCACAGTTGCCTTTGTGATGACAAGTGAGTTTCCTGGAAGGAAATTGGATGTTGCTGTTCCTCGGTAAGTGCTCCTACTTCGGTTGTCCTCAGGGAAGGGGAGAACCACACGGGGCCTCTGGCCTTAAGCTAATGTTCAGGTTTTCTCATGAACGAGGTAGGCATGCAACAGACGCCATGCAGCCTAAGTCCCTGTGTTTCTTGAACCCTAGGAAGAATATCAGGTCTCTCCTGAGTTGCCGGTCTGCAATAGGATCTGAAACGGACTAAAAGGGCCTCCTGTGTCTTCGGGGAGTTGTGAGCAATGCACCGCTGGCAGGAGCTAGATGCCGAGTCATGGGCAGTGAAGGGCTTCGTCGGAGAAACACCTAGGTTGGGAGAGCTTAGAAACAGCCAGCTATCAGCGTTCTGCTCATTCCTTCATGCAAAACGTGTCTGCTTTTCTGCCGAACCTAGAGCACACAAAACGTACAGTGATTCGACCCCGCCTTCAGGGAACTCGCACGTGATGGAATTTAGCCCAGGCGGCCACAGGACATTCAGTGTAGCCTGAAAAATTTCAGGCTCTCCCTTGAAAGCCAGGTATTCCGGTGATACATTGTACACCCCAGCCTTCCTAACCCATGACTTGCTAATCCTTTCACCATGATCATGACCCCGTATCACAAAGTGTATCACAAAGTTTACTCACGAAAGGGTCTAGGTGGTCAGCTGAACGTCCAGTAGGGAGTCAGGAACTGCAGCATAAGACGCTGTGCCCTCGCCTTGGAAACTGAAGCGTGATGGGAACTTTATTTGGCACACTGGAATGTCGACACGCGACTTCAAGGTTACCTGATGGACAGTGTAGTGGCCCATCTTTTCTTCATTGCAGAATTGCCTTTCTGAGGACAAGTGGTTTCCCCCCCCCAACCCCGTGAGGCACACGTGGCCTTTCACTCCCTGCTAGGTGCTCATCCCTCAGCAATCGTCGGTGAGCAAGCCAAACATATAGGAGGACTGGCCCCAAGCTAAGGTACCGTTTTGTTCGTCACACAGATAGGCAGGCAACAGGTTCCAGGCAGCGTTTGTCAAAGCGGTACTTTAAGTGTAGGAAGCATTTCTGGTGTCTTAGGACAAACAGGTCTGCACTGGGATCCAAGATGTACACGAGGGACTGCCCGTCGCTTCTAGGAGCTGAGAGCAGTGTTCGGCTGAGGACAACCATAAGCCGGAAGAAGGGCAGTAAAGGCCTTCTTTTGCTAAACATCTAGCATGTGGTAAGTGAAACAACTCAAGTATCTCCGTTCTAACGCACCTTGGGAGTACCAACTAGGGAAAGACAGAGCAGGGTGAATGCTCTGTGTGGTCCCTTTTGAAAGTAAGGCTGCGAGTGAAACTTTATTTTCCTCCTCGGGATTTACAGAGCCGCGGGCTCAAGTCTCCCCAAGAAACACTGTTGCTGCACAGCTTCTCTTCGTAACACAATTGCCCTCGTGATGACGTGAGTTTCTAGGCAAGAAACTTGGAGGTTGCCATCCCTTGGTAGGTGGTCAAACTTCAGTAGTCTTCAGGAATGGGCCCACCACATGGGGCCTCTAGCCTCAAGCTAACGTCCAGGTGTTCTCATGACAGACTTAGGGAAGCAACAGATTGCATAGAGCCTTAGTCCCCGTGGTTCTTGAACTCGAGGAAACATATCAGCTCTCTTTTGGACTCGCGGGTCAGCGCTAGATTCCGAAATGTACTGAGAAAGGACTGCCTGTGTCTTCGGGGAGCCGTGAACCATCTACCGTCAGGAACAGCTAGATGCCGACTCCGGGCAGTGAAGGGCTTCGTTGTGTAGACATCTGGGTTGCGATAGCTTGAAAGCAACCCAGTTATCAACGTTCCATGCCTTCCTTCATGCAAAGGGTGTCTGCGCTCTGGAGGAACCCTGAGCTGCACTGGAAAATACAATTAGCCTACCACTGCTCCTGGGAGCTGCTCCATGACGTCTGACTACCTCAAGCGGCAACTACACTTTAAGTCCGGCTTCAAAACCTACAGGGTTTTCCCGAACTGGTAGATAGTCTAGAGAAGTACTGTCACCTAGGCCTAACTAAGCCCTCACCTTGATATCCTTACACCACAGTCAGGACTCCTAGCATGGCAATGGTGACTAGTGTCACGAGCCACTGTGTCCACGGGATGTACAAGAGAGAGTCCGATGCGACTTGTTAATACGCTGCTTTGTCCTGCTGGAAAATGAGGCTTCCTGGGAAAGCTGATTTTCCTCATTGCAAAGTAGAGAGTTTGCGGCCTCAGGGTTACCTGGTAAACACTGTTGTTGCCCATCTTCTCTTTGCTGCACAGTCGTCTTTGGGAGGACTAGTTATCTTCCATGAAAGAACACTTGGCTTTCAATTCCTGCCACGTCCTCATCCCTCAAAAATCGTTCGTGAGTACGCCCACAACCCCGGACGACTCGCCTCAAGCCAACGTTCTACTTCTCTCATCACAGACATAGGCGGGCCGCAAGCTCACGGCAGCATTTGTCAAAGCGGTGCTTGAAATCTAGGAAGCGTTTCTGGTGTCTTAGGACACGGGTGTCTGCACTAGGATCCAAGATATAAACGACGGACTGCCCGTCCTTTCTGGGCCTTGTGAGCAATGCTCAGTTGAGGGCAACTATAGGCCGAAAGAAGGGCTGTGAAGGGCGTCTTTTGTTAAAATGCTAGGATGCGGCAAGTTGAAACGACTGTAGTATCTCCGTGCTATGCGCACCTTGGACGTGCCATGGAGAGACGGAAAGCACAGGGTGAATGCTCTGCGGTCCATTTAGAAACTAAGGCTTGAAGGGAAACTTTATTTTCCTCATTGGCATTTAGAGAGCTGCGGGCTCAGTTCTCCCTGGGAAACAGTGTTGTTGCACAGTTGCCTTTGTGATGACAAGTGAGTTTCCTGGAAGGAAATTGGATGTTGCTGTTCCTCGGTAAGTGCTCCTACTTCGGTTGTCCTCAGGGAAGGGGAGAACCACACGGGGCCTCTGGCCTTAAGCTAATGTTCAGGTTTTCTCATGAACGAGGTAGGCATGCAACAGACGCCATGCAGCCTAAGTCCCTGTGTTTCTTGAACCCTAGGAAGAATATCAGGTCTCTCCTGAGTTGCCGGTCTGCAATAGGATCTGAAACGGACTAAAAGGGCCTCCTGTGTCTTCGGGGAGTTGTGAGCAATGCACCGCTGGCAGGAGCTAGATGCCGAGTCATGGGCAGTGAAGGGCTTCGTCGGAGAAACACCTAGGTTGGGAGAGCTTAGAAACAGCCAGCTATCAGCGTTCTGCTCATTCCTTCATGCAAAACGTGTCTGCTTTTCTGCCGAACCTAGAGCACACAAAACGTACAGTGATTCGACCCCGCCTTCAGGGAACTCGCACGTGATGGAATTTAGCCCAGGCGGCCACAGGACATTCAGTGTAGCCTGAAAAATTTCAGGCTCTCCCTTGAAAGCCAGGTATTCCGGTGATACATTGTACACCCCAGCCTTCCTAACCCATGACTTGCTAATCCTTTCACCATGATCATGACCCCGTATCACAAAGTGTATCACAAAGTTTACTCACGAAAGGGTCTAGGTGGTCAGCTGAACGTCCAGTAGGGAGTCAGGAACTGCAGCATAAGACGCTGTGCCCTCGCCTTGGAAACTGAAGCGTGATGGGAACTTTATTTGGCACACTGGAATGTCGACACGCGACTTCAAGGTTACCTGATGGACAGTGTAGTGGCCTATCTTTTCTTCATTGCAGAATTGCCTTTCTGAGGACAAGTGGTTTCCCCCCCCCAACCCCGTGAGGCACACGTGGCCTTTCACTCCCTGCTAGGTGCTCATCCCTCAGCAATCGTCGGTGAGCAAGCCAAACATATAGGAGGACTGGCCCCAAGCTAAGGTACCGTTTTGTTCGTCACACAGATAGGCAGGCAACAGGTTCCAGGCAGCGTTTGTCAAAGCGGTACTTTAAGTGTAGGAAGCATTTCTGGTGTCTTAGGACAAACAGGTCTGCACTGGGATCCAAGATGTACACGAGGGACTGCCCGTCGCTTCTAGGAGCTGAGAGCAGTGTTCGGCTGAGGACAACCATAAGCCGAAAGAAGGGCAGTAAAGGCCTTCTTTTGCTAAACATCTAGCATGTGGTAAGTGAAACAACTCAAGTATCTCCGTTCTAACGCACCTTGGGAGTACCAACTAGGGAAAGACAGAGCAGGGTGAATGCTCTGTGTGGTCCCTTTTGAAAGTAAGGCTGCGAGTGAAACTTTATTTTCCTCCTCGGGATTTACAGAGCCGCGGGCTCAATTCTCCCCAAGAAACACTGTTGCTGCACAGCTTCTCTTCGTAACACAATTGCCCTCGTGATGACGTGAGTTTCTAGGCAAGAAACTTGGAGGTTGCCATCCCTTGGTAGGTGGTCAAACTTCAGTAGTCTTCAGGAATGGGCCCACCACATGGGGCCTCTAGCCTCAAGCTAACGTCCAGTTGTTCTCATGACAGACTTAGGGAAGCAACAGATTGCATAGAGCCTTAGTCCCCGTGGTTCTTGAACTCGAGGAAACATATCAGCTCTCTTTTGGACTCGCGGGTCAGCGCTAGATTCCGAAATGTACTGAGAAAGGACTGCCTGTGTCTTCGGGGAGCCGTGAACCATCTACCGTCAGGAACAGCTAGATGCCGACTCCGGGCAGTGAAGGGCTTCGTTGTGTAGACATCTGGGTTGCGATAGCTTGAAAGCAACCCAGTTATCAACGTTCCATGCCTTCCTTCATGCAAAGGGTGTCTGCGCTCTGGAGGAACCCTGAGCTGCACTGGAAAATACAATTAGCCTACCACTGCTCCTGGGAGCTGCTCCATGACGTCTGACTACCTCAAGCGGCAACTACACTTTAAGTCCGGCTTCAAAACCTACAGGGTTTTCCCGAACTGGTAGATAGTCTAGAGAAGTACTGTCACCTAGGCCTAACTAAGCCCTCACCTTGATATCCTTACACCACAGTCAGGACTCCCAGCATGGCAATGGTGACTAGTGTCACGAGCCACTGTGTCCACGGGATGTACAAGAGAGAGTCCGATGCGACTTGTTAATACGCTGCTTTGTCCTGCTGGAAAATGAGGCTTCCTGGGAAAGCTGATTTTCCTCATTGCAAAGTAGAGAGTTTGCGGCCTCAGGGTTACCTGGTAAACACTGTTGTTGCCCATCTTCTCTTTGCTGCACAGTCGTCTTTGGGAGGACTAGTTATCTTCCATGAAAGAACACTTGGCTTTCAATTCCTGCCACGTCCTCATCCCTCAAAAATCGTTCGTGAGTACGCCCACAACCCCGGACGACTCGCCTCAAGCCAACGTTCTACTTCTCTCATCACAGACATAGGCGGGCCGCAAGCTCACGGCAGCATTTGTCAAAGCGGTGCTTGAAATCTAGGAAGCGTTTCTGGTGTCTTAGGACACGGGTGTCTGCACTAGGATCCAAGATATAAACGACGGACTGCCCGTCCTTTCTGGGCCTTGTGAGCAATGCTCAGTTGAGGGCAACTATAGGCCGAAAGAAGGGCTGTGAAGGGCGTCTTTTGTTAAAATGCTAGGATGCGGCAAGTTGAAACGACTGTAGTATCTCCGTGCTATGCGCACCTTGGACGTGCCATGGAGAGACGGAAAGCACAGGGTGAATGCTCTGCGGTCCATTTTGAAACTAAGGCTTGAAGGGAAACTTTATTTTCCTCATTGGCATTTAGAGAGCTGCGGGCTCAGTTCTCCCTGGGAAACAGTGTTGTTGCACAGTTGCCTTTGTGATGACAAGTGAGTTTCCTGGAAGGAAATTGGATGTTGCTGTTCCTCGGTAAGTGCTCCTACTTCGGTTGTCCTCAGGGAAGGGGAGAACCACACGGGGCCTCTGGCCTTAAGCTAATGTTCAGGTTTTCTCATGAACGAGGTAGGCATGCAACAGACGCCATGCAGCCTAAGTCCCTGTGTTTCTTGAACCCTAGGAAGAATATCAGGTCTCTCCTGAGTTGCCGGTCTGCAATAGGATCTGAAACGGACTAAAAGGGCCTCCTGTGTCTTCGGGGAGTTGTGAGCAATGCACCGCTGGCAGGAGCTAGATGCCGAGTCATGGGCAGTGAAGGGCTTCGTCGGAGAAACACCTAGGTTGGGATAGCTTAGAAACAGCCAGCTATCAGCGTTCTGTTCATTCCTTCATGCAAAACGTGTCTGCTTTTCTGCCGAAGCTAGAGCACACAAAACATACAGTGATTCGACCCCGCCTTCAGGGAACTCGCACGTGATGGAATTTAGCCCAGGCGGCCACAGGACATTCAGTGTAGCCTGAAAATTTTCAGGCTCTCCCTTGAAAGCCAGGTATTCCGGTGATACATTGTACACCCCAGCCTTCCTAACCCATGACTTGCTAATCCTTTCACCATGATCATGACCCCGTATCACAAAGTGTATCACAAAGTTTACTCACGAAAGGGTCTAGGTGGTCAGCTGAACGTCCAGTAGGGAGTCAGGAACTGCAGCATAAGACGCTGTGCCCTCGCCTTGGAAACTGAAGCGTGATGGGAACTTTATTTGGCACACTGGAATGTCGACACGCGACTTCAAGGTTACCTGATGGACAGTGTAGTGGCCTATCTTTTCTTCATTGCAGAATTGCCTTTCTGAGGACAAGTGGTTTCCCCCCCCCAACCCCGTGAGGCACACGTGGCCTTTCACTCCCTGCTAGGTGCTCATCCCTCAGCAATCGTCGGTGAGCAAGCCAAACATATAGGAGGACTGGCCCCAAGCTAAGGTACCGTTTTGTTCGTCACACAGATAGGCAGGCAACAGGTTCCAGGCAGCGTTTGTCAAAGCGGTACTTTAAGTGTAGGAAGCATTTCTGGTGTCTTAGGACAAACAGGCCTGCACTGGGATCCAAGATGTACACGAGGGACTGCCCGTCGCTTCTAGGAGCTGAGAGCAGTGTTCGGCTGAGGACAACCATAAGCCGGAAGAAGGGCAGTAAAGGCCTTCTTTTGCTAAACATCTAGCATGTGGTAAGTGAAACAACTCAAGTATCTCCGTTCTAACGCACCTTGGGAGTACCAACTAGGGAAAGACAGAGCAGGGTGAATGCTCTGTGTGGTCCCTTTTGAAAGTAAGGCTGCGAGTGAAACTTTATTTTCCTCATCGGGATTTACAGAGCCGCGGGCTCAATTCTCCCCAAGAAACACTGTTGCTGCACAGCTTCTCTTCGTAACACAATTGCCCTCGTGATGACGTGAGTTTCTAGGCAAGAAACTTGGAGGTTGCCATCCCTTGGTAGGTGGTCAAACTTCAGTAGTCTTCAGGAATGGGCCCACCACATGGGGCCTCTAGCCTCAAGCTAACGTCCAGGTGTTCTCATGACAGACTTAGGGAAGCAACAGATTGCATAGAGCCTTAGTCCCCGTGGTTCTTGAACTCGAGGAAACATATCAGCTCTCTTTTGGACTCGCGGGTCAGCGCTAGATTCCGAAATGTACTGAGAAAGGACTGCCTGTGTCTTCGGGGAGCCGTGAACCATCTACCGTCAGGAACAGCTAGATGCCGACTCCGGGCAGTGAAGGGCTTCGCTGTGTAGACATCTGGGTTGCGATAGCTTGAAAGCAACCCAGTTATCAACGTTCCATGCCTTCCTTCATGCAAAGGGTGTCTGCGCTCTGGAGGAACCCTGAGCTGCACTGGAAAATACAATTAGCCTACCACTGCTCCTGGGAGCTGCTCCATGACGTCTGACTACCTCAAGCGGCAACTACACTTTAAGTCCGGCTTCAAAACCTACAGGGTTTTCCCGAACTGGTAGATAGTCTAGAGAAGTACTGTCACCTAGGCCTAACTAAGCCCTCACCTTGATATCCTTACACCACAGTCAGGACTCCCAGCATGGCAATGGTGACTAGTGTCACGAGCCACTGTGTCCACGGGATGTACAAGAGAGAGTCCGATGCGACTTGTTAATACGCTGCTTTGTCCTGCTGGAAAATGAGGCTTCCTGGGAAAGCTGATTTTCCTCATTGCAAAGTAGAGAGTTTGCGGCCTCAGGGTTACCTGGTAAACACTGTTGTTGCCCATCTTCTCTTTGCTGCACAGTCGTCTTTGGGAGGACTAGTTATCTTCCATGAAAGAACACTTGGCTTTCAATTCCTGCCACGTCCTCATCCCTCAAAAATCGTTCGTGAGTACGCCCACAACCCCGGACGACTCGCCTCAAGCCAACGTTCTACTTCTCTCATCACAGACATAGGCGGGCCGCAAGCTCACGGCAGCATTTGTCAAAGCGGTGCTTGAAATCTAGGAAGCGTTTCTGGTGTCTTAGGACACGGGTGTCTGCACTAGGATCCAAGATATAAACGACGGACTGCCCGTCCTTTCTGGGCCTTGTGAGCAATGCTCAGTTGAGGGCAACTATAGGCCGAAAGAAGGGCTGTGAAGGGCGTCTTTTGTTAAAATGCTAGGATGCGGCAAGTTGAAACGACTGTAGTATCTCCGTGCTATGCGCACCTTGGACGTGCCATGGAGAGACGGAAAGCACAGGGTGAATGCTCTGCGGTCCATTTTGAAACTAAGGCTTGAAGGGAAACTTTATTTTCCTCATTGGCATTTAGAGAGCTGCGGGCTCAGTTCTCCCTGGGAAACAGTGTTGTTGCACAGTTGCCTTTGTGATGACAAGTGAGTTTCCTGGAAGGAAATTGGATGTTGCTGTTCCTCGGTAAGTGCTCCTACTTCGGTTGTCCTCAGGGAAGGGGAGAACCACACGGGGCCTCTGGCCTTAAGCTAATGTTCAGGTTTTCTCATGAACGAGGTAGGCATGCAACAGACGCCATGCAGCCTAAGTCCCTGTGTTTCTTGAACCCTAGGAAGAATATCAGGTCTCTCCTGAGTTGCCGGTCTGCAATAGGATCTGAAACGGACTAAAAGGGCCTCCTGTGTCTTCGGGGAGTGGTGAGCAATGCACCGCTGGCAGGAGCTAGATGCCGAGTCATGGGCAGTGAAGGGCTTCGTCGGAGAAACACCTAGGTTGGGAGAGCTTAGAAACAGCCAGCTATCAGCGTTCTGCTCATTCCTTCATGCAAAACGTGTCTGCTTTTCTGCCGAACCTAGAGCACACAAAACGTACAGTGATTCGACCCCGCCTTCAGGGAACTCGCACGTGATGGAATTTAGCCCAGGCGGCCACAGGACATTCAGTGTAGCCTGAAAAATTTCAGGCTCTCCCTTGAAAGCCAGGTATTCCGGTGATACATTGTACACCCCAGCCTTCCTAACCCATGACTTGCTAATCCTTTCACCATGATCATGACCCCGTATCACAAAGTGTATCACAAAGTTTACTCACGAAAGGGTCTAGGTGGTCAGCTGAACGTCCAGTAGGGAGTCAGGAACTGCAGCATAAGACGCTGTGCCCTCGCCTTGGAAACTGAAGCGTGATGGGAACTTTATTTGGCACACTGGAATGTCGACACGCGACTTCAAGGTTACCTGATGGACAGTGTAGTGGCCCATCTTTTCTTCATTGCAGAATTGCCTTTCTGAGGACAAGTGGTTTCCCCCCCCCAACCCCGTGAGGCACACGTGGCCTTTCACTCCCTGCTAGGTGCTCATCCCTCAGCAATCGTCGGTGAGCAAGCCAAACATATAGGAGGACTGGCCCCAAGCTAAGGTACCGTTTTGTTCGTCACACAGATAGGCAGGCAACAGGTTCCAGGCAGCGTTTGTCAAAGCGGTACTTTAAGTGTAGGAAGCATTTCTGGTGTCTTAGGACAAACAGGTCTGCACTGGGATCCAAGATGTACACGAGGGACTGCCCGTCGCTTCTAGGAGCTGAGAGCAGTGTTCGGCTGAGGACAACCATAAGCCGGAAGAAGGGCAGTAAAGGCCTTCTTTTGCTAAACATCTAGCATGTGGTAAGTGAAACAACTCAAGTATCTCCGTTCTAACGCACCTTGGGAGTACCAACTAGGGAAAGACAGAGCAGGGTGAATGCTCTGTGTGGTCCCTTTTGAAAGTAAGGCTGCGAGTGAAACTTTATTTTCCTCCTCGGGATTTACAGAGCCGCGGGCTCAAGTCTCCCCAAGAAACACTGTTGCTGCACAGCTTCTCTTCGTAACACAATTGCCCTCGTGATGACGTGAGTTTCTAGGCAAGAAACTTGGAGGTTGCCATCCCTTGGTAGGTGGTCAAACTTCAGTAGTCTTCAGGAATGGGCCCACCACATGGGGCCTCTAGCCTCAAGCTAACGTCCAGGTGTTCTCATGACAGACTTAGGGAAGCAACAGATTGCATAGAGCCTTAGTCCCCGTGGTTCTTGAACTCGAGGAAACATATCAGCTCTCTTTTGGACTCGCGGGTCAGCGCTAGATTCCGAAATGTACTGAGAAAGGACTGCCTGTGTCTTCGGGGAGCCGTGAACCATCTACCGTCAGGAACAGCTAGATGCCGACTCCGGGCAGTGAAGGGCTTCGTTGTGTAGACATCTGGGTTGCGATAGCTTGAAAGCAACCCAGTTATCAACGTTCCATGCCTTCCTTCATGCAAAGGGTGTCTGCGCTCTGGAGGAACCCTGAGCTGCACTGGAAAATACAATTAGCCTACCACTGCTCCTGGGAGCTGCTCCATGACGTCTGACTACCTCAAGCGGCAACTACACTTTAAGTCCGGCTTCAAAACCTACAGGGTTTTCCCGAACTGGTAGATAGTCTAGAGAAGTACTGTCACCTAGGCCTAACTAAGCCCTCACCTTGATATCCTTACACCACAGTCAGGACTCCCAGCATGGCAATGGTGACTAGTGTCACGAGCCACTGTGTCCACGGGATGTACAAGAGAGAGTCCGATGCGACTTGTTAATACGCTGCTTTGTCCTGCTGGAAAATGAGGCTTCCTGGGAAAGCTGATTTTCCTCATTGCAAAGTAGAGAGTTTGCGGCCTCAGGGTTACCTGGTAAACACTGTTGTTGCCCATCTTCTCTTTGCTGCACAGTCGTCTTTGGGAGGACTAGTTATCTTCCATGAAAGAACACTTGGCTTTCAATTCCTGCCACGTCCTCATCCCTCAAAAATCGTTCGTGAGTACGCCCACAACCCCGGACGACTCGCCTCAAGCCAACGTTCTACTTCTCTCATCACAGACATAGGCGGGCCGCAAGCTCACGGCAGCATTTGTCAAAGCGGTGCTTGAAATCTAGGAAGCGTTTCTGGTGTCTTAGGACACGGGTGTCTGCACTAGGATCCAAGATATAAACGACGGACTGCCCGTCCTTTCTGGGCCTTGTGAGCAATGCTCAGTTGAGGGCAACTATAGGCCGAAAGAAGGGCTGTGAAGGGCGTCTTTTGTTAAAATGCTAGGATGCGGCAAGTTGAAACGACTGTAGTATCTCCGTGCTATGCGCACCTTGGACGTGCCATGGAGAGCCGGAAAGCACAGGGTGAATGCTCTGCGGTCCATTTAGAAACTAAGGCTTGAAGGGAAACTTTATTTTCCTCATTGGCATTTAGAGAGCTGCGGGCTCAGTTCTCCCTGGGAAACAGTGTTGTTGCACAGTTGCCTTTGTGATGACAAGTGAGTTTCCTGGAAGGAAATTGGATGTTGCTGTTCCTCGGTAAGTGCTCCTACTTCGGTTGTCCTCAGGGAAGGGGAGAACCACACGGGGCCTCTGGCCTTAAGCTAATGTTCAGGTTTTCTCATGAACGAGGTAGGCATGCAACAGACGCCATGCAGCCTAAGTCCCTGTGTTTCTTGAACCCTAGGAAGAATATCAGGTCTCTCCTGAGTTGCCGGTCTGCAATAGGATCTGAAACGGACTAAAAGGGCCTCCTGTGTCTTCGGGGAGTTGTGAGCAATGCACCGCTGGCAGGAGCTAGATGCCGAGTCATGGGCAGTGAAGGGCTTCGTCGGAGAAACACCTAGGTTGGGAGAGCTTAGAAACAGCCAGCTATCAGCGTTCTGCTCATTCCTTCATGCAAAACGTGTCTGCTTTTCTGCCGAACCTAGAGCACACAAAACGTACAGTGATTCGACCCCGCCTTCAGGGAACTCGCACGTGATGGAATTTAGCCCAGGCGGCCACAGGACATTCAGTGTAGCCTGAAATATTTCAGGCTCTCCCTTGAAAGCCAGGTATTCCGGTGATACATTGTACACCCCAGCCTTCCTAACCCATGACTTGCTAATCCTTTCACCATGATCATGACCCCGTATCACAAAGTGTATCACAAAGTTTACTCACGAAAGGGTCTAGGTGGTCAGCTGAACGTCCAGTAGGGAGTCAGGAACTGCAGCATAAGACGCTGTGCCCTCGCCTTGGAAACTGAAGCGTGATGGGAACTTTATTTGGCACACTGGAATGTCGACACGCGACTTCAAGGTTACCTGATGGACAGTGTAGTGGCCCATCTTTTCTTCATTGCAGAATTGCCTTTCTGAGGACAAGTGGTTTCCCCCCCCCAACCCCGTGAGGCACACGTGGCCTTTCACTCCCTGCTAGGTGCTCATCCCTCAGCAATCGTCGGTGAGCAAGCCAAACATATAGGAGGACTGGCCCCAAGCTAAGGTACCGTTTTGTTCGTCACACAGATAGGCAGGCAACAGGTTCCAGGCAGCGTTTGTCAAAGCGGTACTTTAAGTGTAGGAAGCATTTCTGGTGTCTTAGGACAAACAGGTCTGCACTGGGATCCAAGATGTACACGAGGGACTGCCCGTCGCTTCTAGGAGCTGAGAGCAGTGTTCGGCTGAGGACAACCATAAGCCGGAAGAAGGGCAGTAAAGGCCTTCTTTTGCTAAACATCTAGCATGTGGTAAGTGAAACAACTCAAGTATCTCCGTTCTAACGCACCTTGGGAGTACCAACTAGGGAAAGACAGAGCAGGGTGAATGCTCTGTGTGGTCCCTTTTGAAAGTAAGGCTGCGAGTGAAACTTTATTTTCCTCCTCGGGATTTACAGAGCCGCGGGCTCAAGTCTCCCCAAGAAACACTGTTGCTGCACAGCTTCTCTTCGTAACACAATTGCCCTCGTGATGACGTGAGTTTCTAGGCAAGAAACTTGGAGGTTGCCATCCCTTGGTAGGTGGTCAAACTTCAGTAGTCTTCAGGAATGGGCCCACCACATGGGGCCTCTAGCCTCAAGCTAACGTCCAGGTGTTCTCATGACAGACTTAGGGAAGCAACAGATTGCATAGAGCCTTAGTCCCCGTGGTTCTTGAACTCGAGGAAACATATCAGCTCTCTTTTGGACTCGCGGGTCAGCGCTAGATTCCGAAATGTACTGAGAAAGGACTGCCTGTGTCTTCGGGGAGCCGTGAACCATCTACCGTCAGGAACAGCTAGATGCCGACTCCGGGCAGTGAAGGGCTTCGTTGTGTAGACATCTGGGTTGCGATAGCTTGAAAGCAACCCAGTTATCAACGTTCCATGCCTTCCTTCATGCAAAGGGTGTCTGCGCTCTGGAGGAACCCTGAGCTGCACTGGAAAATACAATTAGCCTACCACTGCTCCTGGGAGCTGCTCCATGACGTCTGACTACCTCAAGCGGCAACTACACTTTAAGTCCGGCTTCAAAACCTACAGGGTTTTCCCGAACTGGTAGATAGTCTAGAGAAGTACTGTCACCTAGGCCTAACTAAGCCCTCACCTTGATATCCTTACACCACAGTCAGGACTCCCAGCATGGCAATGGTGACTAGTGTCACGAGCCACTGTGTCCACGGGATGTACAAGAGAGAGTCCGATGCGACTTGTTAATACGCTGCTTTGTCCTGCTGGAAAATGAGGCTTCCTGGGAAAGCTGATTTTCCTCATTGCAAAGTAGAGAGTTTGCGGCCTCAGGGTTACCTGGTAAACACTGTTGTTGCCCATCTTCTCTTTGCTGCACAGTCGTCTTTGGGAGGACTAGTTATCTTCCATGAAAGAACACTTGGCTTTCAATTCCTGCCACGTCCTCATCCCTCAAAAATCGTTCGTGAGTACGCCCACAACCCCGGACGACTCGCCTCAAGCCAACGTTCTACTTCTCTCATCACAGACATAGGCGGGCCGCAAGCTCACGGCAGCATTTGTCAAAGCGGTGCTTGAAATCTAGGAAGCGTTTCTGGTGTCTTAGGACACGGGTGTCTGCACTAGGATCCAAGATATAAACGACGGACTGCCCGTCCTTTCTGGGCCTTGTGAGCAATGCTCAGTTGAGGGCAACTATAGGCCGAAAGAAGGGCTGTGAAGGGCGTCTTTTGTTAAAATGCTAGGATGCGGCAAGTTGAAACGACTGTAGTATCTCCGTGCTATGCGCACCTTGGACGTGCCATGGAGAGCCGGAAAGCACAGGGTGAATGCTCTGCGGTCCATTTAGAAACTAAGGCTTGAAGGGAAACTTTATTTTCCTCATTGGCATTTAGAGAGCTGCGGGCTCAGTTCTCCCTGGGAAACAGTGTTGTTGCACAGTTGCCTTTGTGATGACAAGTGAGTTTCCTGGAAGGAAATTGGATGTTGCTGTTCCTCGGTAAGTGCTCCTACTTCGGTTGTCCTCAGGGAAGGGGAGAACCACACGGGGCCTCTGGCCTTAAGCTAATGTTCAGGTTTTCTCATGAACGAGGTAGGCATGCAACAGACGCCATGCAGCCTAAGTCCCTGTGTTTCTTGAACCCTAGGAAGAATATCAGGTCTCTCCTGAGTTGCCGGTCTGCAATAGGATCTGAAACGGACTAAAAGGGCCTCCTGTGTCTTCGGGGAGTTGTGAGCAATGCACCGCTGGCAGGAGCTAGATGCCGAGTCATGGGCAGTGAAGGGCTTCGTCGGAGAAACACCTAGGTTGGGAGAGCTTAGAAACAGCCAGCTATCAGCGTTCTGCTCATTCCTTCATGCAAAACGTGTCTGCTTTTCTGCCGAAGCTAGAGCACACAAAACGTACAGTGATTCGACCCCGCCTTCAGGGAACTCGCACGTGATGGAATTTAGCCCAGGCGGCCACAGGACATTCAGTGTAGCCTGAAAAATTTCAGGCTCTCCCTTGAAAGCCAGGTATTCCGGTGATACATTGTACACCCCAGCCTTCCTAACCCATGACTTGCTAATCCTTTCACCATGATCATGACCCCGTATCACAAAGTGTATCACAAAGTTTACTCACGAAAGGGTCTAGGTGGTCAGCTGAACGTCCAGTAGGGAGTCAGGAACTGCAGCATAAGACGCTGTGCCCTCGCCTTGGAAACTGAAGCGTGATGGGAACTTTATTTGGCACACTGGAATGTCGACACGCGACTTCAAGGTTACCTGATGGACAGTGTAGTGGCCTATCTTTTCTTCATTGCAGAATTGCCTTTCTGAGGACAAGTGGTTTCCCCCCCCAACCCCGTGAGGCACACGTGGCCTTTCACTCCCTGCTAGGTGCTCATCCCTCAGCAATCGTCGGTGAGCAAGCCAAACATATAGGAGGACTGGCCCCAAGCTAAGGTACCGTTTTGTTCGTCACACAGATAGGCAGGCAACAGGTTCCAGGCAGCGTTTGTCAAAGCGGTACTTTAAGTGTAGGAAGCATTTCTGGTGTCTTAGGACAAACAGGTCTGCACTGGGATCCAAGATGTACACGAGGGACTGCCCGTCGCTTCTAGGAGCTGAGAGCAGTGTTCGGCTGAGGACAACCATAAGCCGGAAGAAGGGCAGTAAAGGCCTTCTTTTGCTAAACATCTAGCATGTGGTAAGTGAAACAACTCAAGTATCTCCGTTCTAACGCACCTTGGGAGTACCAACTAGGGAAAGACAGAGCAGGGTGAATGCTCTGTGTGGTCCCTTTTGAAAGTAAGGCTGCGAGTGAAACTTTATTTTCCTCCTCGGGATTTACAGAGCCGCGGGCTCAAGTCTCCCCAAGAAACACTGTTGCTGCACAGCTTCTCTTCGTAACACAATTGCCCTCGTGATGACGTGAGTTTCTAGGCAAGAAACTTGGAGGTTGCCATCCCTTGGTAGGTGGTCAAACTTCAGTAGTCTTCAGGAATGGGCCCACCACATGGGGCCTCTAGCCTCAAGCTAACGTCCAGGTGTTCTCATGACAGACTTAGGGAAGCAACAGATTGCATAGAGCCTTAGTCCCCGTGGTTCTTGAACTCGAGGAAACATATCAGCTCTCTTTTGGACTCGCGGGTCAGCGCTAGATTCCGAAATGTACTGAGAAAGGACTGCCTGTGTCTTCGGGGAGCCGTGAACCATCTACCGTCAGGAACAGCTAGATGCCGACTCCGGGCAGTGAAGGGCTTCGTTGTGTAGACATCTGGGTTGCGATAGCTTGAAAGCAACCCAGTTATCAACGTTCCATGCCTTCCTTCATGCAAAGGGTGTCTGCGCTCTGGAGGAACCCTGAGCTGCACTGGAAAATACAATTAGCCTACCACTGCTCCTGGGAGCTGCTCCATGACGTCTGACTACCTCAAGCGGCAACTACACTTTAAGTCCGGCTTCAAAACCTACAGGGTTTTCCCGAACTGGTAGATAGTCTAGAGAAGTACTGTCACCTAGGCCTAACTAAGCCCTCACCTTGATATCCTTACACCACAGTCAGGACTCCCAGCATGGCAATGGTGACTAGTGTCACGAGCCACTGTGTCCACGGGATGTACAAGAGAGAGTCCGATGCGACTTGTTAATACGCTGCTTTGTCCTGCTGGAAAATGAGGCTTCCTGGGAAAGCTGATTTTCCTCATTGCAAAGTAGAGAGTTTGCGGCCTCAGGGTTACCTGGTAAACACTGTTGTTGCCCATCTTCTCTTTGCTGCACAGTCGTCTTTGGGAGGACTAGTTATCTTCCATGAAAGAACACTTGGCTTTCAATTCCTGCCACGTCCTCATCCCTCAAAAATCGTTCGTGAGTACGCCCACAACCCCGGACGACTCGCCTCAAGCCAACGTTCTACTTCTCTCATCACAGACATAGGCGGGCCGCAAGCTCACGGCAGCATTTGTCAAAGCGGTGCTTGAAATCTAGGAAGCGTTTCTGGTGTCTTAGGACACGGGTGTCTGCACTAGGATCCAAGATATAAACGACGGACTGCCCGTCCTTTCTGGGCCTTGTGAGCAATGCTCAGTTGAGGGCAACTATAGGCCGAAAGAAGGGCTGTGAAGGGCGTCTTTTGTTAAAATGCTAGGATGCGGCAAGTTGAAACGACTGTAGTATCTCCGTGCTATGCGCACCTTGGACGTGCCATGGAGAGCCGGAAAGCACAGGGTGAATGCTCTGCGGTCCATTTAGAAACTAAGGCTTGAAGGGAAACTTTATTTTCCTCATTGGCATTTAGAGAGCTGCGGGCTCAGTTCTCCCTGGGAAACAGTGTTGTTGCACAGTTGCCTTTGTGATGACAAGTGAGTTTCCTGGAAGGAAATTGGATGTTGCTGTTCCTCGGTAAGTGCTCCTACTTCGGTTGTCCTCAGGGAAGGGGAGAACCACACGGGGCCTCTGGCCTTAAGCTAATGTTCAGGTTTTCTCATGAACGAGGTAGGCATGCAACAGACGCCATGCAGCCTAAGTCCCTGTGTTTCTTGAACCCTAGGAAGAATATCAGGTCTCTCCTGAGTTGCCGGTCTGCAATAGGATCTGAAACGGACTAAAAGGGCCTCCTGTGTCTTCGGGGAGTTGTGAGCAATGCACCGCTGGCAGGAGCTAGATGCCGAGTCATGGGCAGTGAAGGGCTTCGTCGGAGAAACACCTAGGTTGGGAGAGCTTAGAAACAGCCAGCTATCAGCGTTCTGCTCATTCCTTCATGCAAAACGTGTCTGCTTTTCTGCCGAACCTAGAGCACACAAAACGTACAGTGATTCGACCCCGCCTTCAGGGAACTCGCACGTGATGGAATTTAGCCCAGGCGGCCACAGGACATTCAGTGTAGCCTGAAAAATTTCAGGCTCTCCCTTGAAAGCCAGGTATTCCGGTGATACATTGTACACCCCAGCCTTCCTAACCCATGACTTGCTAATCCTTTCACCATGATCATGACCCCGTATCACAAAGTGTATCACAAAGTTTACTCACGAAAGGGTCTAGGTGGTCAGCTGAACGTCCAGTAGGGAGTCAGGAACTGCAGCATAAGACGCTGTGCCCTCGCCTTGGAAACTGAAGCGTGATGGGAACTTTATTTGGCACACTGGAATGTCGACACGCGACTTCAAGGTTACCTGATGGACAGTGTAGTGGCCCATCTTTTCTTCATTGCAGAATTGCCTTTCTGAGGACAAGTGGTTTCCCCCCCCCAACCCCGTGAGGCACACGTGGCCTTTCACTCCCTGCTAGGTGCTCATCCCTCAGCAATCGTCGGTGAGCAAGCCAAACATATAGGAGGACTGGCCCCAAGCTAAGGTACCGTTTTGTTCGTCACACAGATAGGCAGGCAACAGGTTCCAGGCAGCGTTTGTCAAAGCGGTACTTTAAGTGTAGGAAGCATTTCTGGTGTCTTAGGACAAACAGGCCTGCACTGGGATCCAAGATGTACACGAGGGACTGCCCGTCGCTTCTAGGAGCTGAGAGCAGTGTTCGGCTGAGGACAACCATAAGCCGGAAGAAGGGCAGTAAAGGCCTTCTTTTGCTAAACATCTAGCATGTGGTAAGTGAAACAACTCAAGTATCTCCGTTCTAACGCACCTTGGGAGTACCAACTAGGGAAAGACAGAGCAGGGTGAATGCTCTGTGTGGTCCCTTTTGAAAGTAAGGCTGCGAGTGAAACTTTATTTTCCTCCTCGGGATTTACAGAGCCGCGGGCTCAAGTCTCCCCAAGAAACACTGTTGCTGCACAGCTTCTCTTCGTAACACAATTGCCCTCGTGATGACGTGAGTTTCTAGGCAAGAAACTTGGAGGTTGCCATCCCTTGGTAGGTGGTCAAACTTCAGTAGTCTTCAGGAATGGGCCCACCACATGGGGCCTCTAGCCTCAAGCTAACGTCCAGGTGTTCTCATGACAGACTTAGGGAAGCAACAGATTGCATAGAGCCTTAGTCCCCGTGGTTCTTGAACTCGAGGAAACATATCAGCTCTCTTTTGGACTCGCGGGTCAGCGCTAGATTCCGAAATGTACTGAGAAAGGACTGCCTGTGTCTTCGGGGAGCCGTGAACCATCTACCGTCAGGAACAGCTAGATGCCGACTCCGGGCAGTGAAGGGCTTCGTTGTGTAGACATCTGGGTTGCGATAGCTTGAAAGCAACCCAGTTATCAACGTTCCATGCCTTCCTTCATGCAAAGGGTGTCTGCGCTCTGGAGGAACCCTGAGCTGCACTGGAAAATACAATTAGCCTACCACTGCTCCTGGGAGCTGCTCCATGACGTCTGACTACCTCAAGCGGCAACTACACTTTAAGTCCGGCTTCAAAACCTACAGGGTTTTCCCGAACTGGTAGATAGTCTAGAGAAGTACTGTCACCTAGGCCTAACTAAGCCCTCACCTTGATATCCTTACACCACAGTCAGGACTCCCAGCATGGCAATGGTGACTAGTGTCACGAGCCACTGTGTCCACGGGATGTACAAGAGAGAGTCCGATGCGACTTGTTAATACGCTGCTTTGTCCTGCTGGAAAATGAGGCTTCCTGGGAAAGCTGATTTTCCTCATTGCAAAGTAGAGAGTTTGCGGCCTCAGGGTTACCTGGTAAACACTGTTGTTGCCCATCTTCTCTTTGCTGCACAGTCGTCTTTGGGAGGACTAGTTATCTTCCATGAAAGAACACTTGGCTTTCAATTCCTGCCACGTCCTCATCCCTCAAAAATCGTTCGTGAGTACGCCCACAACCCCGGACGACTCGCCTCAAGCCAACGTTCTACTTCTCTCATCACAGACATAGGCGGGCCGCAAGCTCACGGCAGCATTTGTCAAAGCGGTGCTTGAAATCTAGGAAGCGTTTCTGGTGTCTTAGGACACGGGTGTCTGCACTAGGATCCAAGATATAAACGACGGACTGCCCGTCCTTTCTGGGCCTTGTGAGCAATGCTCAGTTGAGGGCAACTATAGGCCGAAAGAAGGGCTGTGAAGGGCGTCTTTTGTTAAAATGCTAGGATGCGGCAAGTTGAAACGACTGTAGTATCTCCGTGCTATGCGCACCTTGGACGTGCCATGGAGAGCCGGAAAGCACAGGGTGAATGCTCTGCAGTCCATTTAGAAACTAAGGCTTGAAGGGAAACTTTATTTTCCTCATTGGCATTTAGAGAGCTGCGGGCTCAGTTCTCCCTGGGAAACAGTGTTGTTGCACAGTTGCCTTTGTGATGACAAGTGAGTTTCCTGGAAGGAAATTGGATGTTGCTGTTCCTCGGTAAGTGCTCCTACTTCGGTTGTCCTCAGGGAAGGGGAGAACCACACGGGGCCTCTGGCCTTAAGCTAATGTTCAGGTTTTCTCATGAACGAGGTAGGCATGCAACAGACGCCATGCAGCCTAAGTCCCTGTGTTTCTTGAACCCTAGGAAGAATATCAGGTCTCTCCTGAGTTGCCGGTCTGCAATAGGATCTGAAACGGACTAAAAGGGCCTCCTGTGTCTTCGGGGAGTTGTGAGCAATGCACCGCTGGCAGGAGCTAGATGCCGAGTCATGGGCAGTGAAGGGCTTCGTCGGAGAAACACCTAGGTTGGGAGAGCTTAGAAACAGCCAGCTATCAGCGTTCTGCTCATTCCTTCATGCAAAACGTGTCTGCTTTTCTGCCGAACCTAGAGCACACAAAACGTACAGTGATTCGACCCCGCCTTCAGGGAACTCGCACGTGATGGAATTTAGCCCAGGCGGCCACAGGACATTCAGTGTAGCCTGAAAAATTTCAGGCTCTCCCTTGAAAGCCAGGTATTCCGGTGATACATTGTACACCCCAGCCTTCCTAACCCATGACTTGCTAATCCTTTCACCATGATCATGACCCCGTATCACAAAGTGTATCACAAAGTTTACTCACGAAAGGGTCTAGGTGGTCAGCTGAACGTCCAGTAGGGAGTCAGGAACTGCAGCATAAGACGCTGTGCCCTCGCCTTGGAAACTGAAGCGTGATGGGAACTTTATTTGGCACACTGGAATGTCGACACGCGACTTCAAGGTTACCTGATGGACAGTGTAGTGGCCCATCTTTTCTTCATTGCAGAATTGCCTTTCTCAGGACAAGTGGTTTCCCCCCCCCAACCCCGTGAGGCACACGTGGCCTTTCACTCCCTGCTAGGTGCTCATCCCTCAGCAATCGTCGGTGAGCAAGCCAAACATATAGGAGGACTGGCCCCAAGCTAAGGTACCGTTTTGTTCGTCACACAGATAGGCAGGCAACAGGTTCCAGGCAGCGTTTGTCAAAGCGGTACTTTAAGTGTAGGAAGCATTTCTGGTGTCTTAGGACAAACAGGTCTGCACTGGGATCCAAGATGTACACGAGGGACTGCCCGTCGCCTCTAGGAGCTGAGAGCAGTGTTCGGCTGAGGACAACCATAAGCCGGAAGAAGGGCAGTAAAGGCCTTCTTTTGCTAAACATCTAGCATGTGGTAAGTGAAACAACTCAAGTATCTCCGTTCTAACGCACCTTGGGAGTACCAACTAGGGAAAGACAGAGCAGGGTGAATGCTCTGTGTGGTCCCTTTTGAAAGTAAGGCTGCGAGTGAAACTTTATTTTCCTCCTCGGGATTTACAGAGCCGCGGGCTCAAGTCTCCCCAAGAAACACTGTTGCTGCACAGCTTCTCTTCGTAACACAATTGCCCTCGTGATGACGTGAGTTTCTAGGCAAGAAACTTGGAGGTTGCCATCCCTTGGTAGGTGGTCAAACTTCAGTAGTCTTCAGGAATGGGCCCACCACATGGGGCCTCTAGCCTCAAGCTAACGTCCAGGTGTTCTCATGACAGACTTAGGGAAGCAACAGATTGCATAGAGCCTTAGTCCCCGTGGTTCTTGAACTCGAGGAAACATATCAGCTCTCTTTTGGACTCGCGGGTCAGCGCTAGATTCCGAAATGTACTGAGAAAGGACTGCCTGTGTCTTCGGGGAGCCGTGAACCATCTACCGTCAGGAACAGCTAGATGCCGACTCCGGGCAGTGAAGGGCTTCGTTGTGTAGACATCTGGGTTGCGATAGCTTGAAAGCAACCCAGTTATCAACGTTCCATGCCTTCCTTCATGCAAAGGGTGTCTGCGCTCTGGAGGAACCCTGAGCTGCACTGGAAAATACAATTAGCCTACCACTGCTCCTGGGAGCTGCTCCATGACGTCTGACTACCTCAAGCGGCAACTACACTTTAAGTCCGGCTTCAAAACCTACAGGGTTTTCCCGAACTGGTAGATAGTCTAGAGAAGTACTGTCACCTAGGCCTAACTAAGCCCTCACCTTGATATCCTTACACCACAGTCAGGACTCCCAGCATGGCAATGGTGACTAGTGTCACGAGCCACTGTGTCCACGGGATGTACAAGAGAGAGTCCGATGCGACTTGTTAATACGCTGCTTTGTCCTGCTGGAAAATGAGGCTTCCTGGGAAAGCTGATTTTCCTCATTGCAAAGTAGAGAGTTTGCGGCCTCAGGGTTACCTGGTAAACACTGTTGTTGCCCATCTTCTCTTTGCTGCACAGTCGTCTTTGGGAGGACTAGTTATCTTCCATGAAAGAACACTTGGCTTTCAATTCCTGCCACGTCCTCATCCCTCAAAAATCGTTCGTGAGTACGCCCACAACCCCGGACGACTCGCCTCAAGCCAACGTTCTACTTCTCTCATCACAGACATAGGCGGGCCGCAAGCTCACGGCAGCATTTGTCAAAGCGGTGCTTGAAATCTAGGAAGCGTTTCTGGTGTCTTAGGACACGGGTGTCTGCACTAGGATCCAAGATATAAACGACGGACTGCCCGTCCTTTCTGGGCCTTGTGAGCAATGCTCAGTTGAGGGCAACTATAGGCCGAAAGAAGGGCTGTGAAGGGCGTCTTTTGTTAAAATGCTAGGATGCGGCAAGTTGAAACGACTGTAGTATCTCCGTGCTATGCGCACCTTGGACGTGCCATGGAGAGCCGGAAAGCACAGGGTGAATGCTCTGCGGTCCATTTAGAAACTAAGGCTTGAAGGGAAACTTTATTTTCCTCATTGGCATTTAGAGAGCTGCGGGCTCAGTTCTCCCTGGGAAACAGTGTTGTTGCACAGTTGCCTTTGTGATGACAAGTGAGTTTCCTGGAAGGAAATTGGATGTTGCTGTTCCTCGGTAAGTGCTCCTACTTCGGTTGTCCTCAGGGAAGGGGAGAACCACACGGGGCCTCTGGCCTTAAGCTAATGTTCAGGTTTTCTCATGAACGAGGTAGGCATGCAACAGACGCCATGCAGCCTAAGTCCCTGTGTTTCTTGAACCCTAGGAAGAATATCAGGTCTCTCCTGAGTTGCCGGTCTGCAATAGGATCTGAAACGGACTAAAAGGGCCTCCTGTGTCTTCGGGGAGTGGTGAGCAATGCACCGCTGGCAGGAGCTAGATGCCGAGTCATGGGCAGTGAAGGGCTTCGTCGGAGAAACACCTAGGTTGGGAGAGCTTAGAAACAGCCAGCTATCAGCGTTCTGCTCATTCCTTCATGCAAAACGTGTCTGCTTTTCTGCCGAACCTAGAGCACACAAAACGTACAGTGATTCGACCCCGCCTTCAGGGAACTCGCACGTGATGGAATTTAGCCCAGGCGGCCACAGGACATTCAGTGTAGCCTGAAATATTTCAGGCTCTCCCTTGAAAGCCAGGTATTCCGGTGATACATTGTACACCCCAGCCTTCCTAACCCATGACTTGCTAATCCTTTCACCATGATCATGACCCCGTATCACAAAGTGTATCACAAAGTTTACTCACGAAAGGGTCTAGGTGGTCAGCTGAACGTCCAGTAGGGAGTCAGGAACTGCAGCATAAGACGCTGTGCCCTCGCCTTGGAAACTGAAGCGTGATGGGAACTTTATTTGGCACACTGGAATGTCGACACGCGACTTCAAGGTTACCTGATGGACAGTGTAGTGGCCCATCTTTTCTTCATTGCAGAATTGCCTTTCTGAGGACAAGTGGTTTCCCCCCCCCCAACCCCGTGAGGCACACGTGGCCTTTCACTCCCTGCTAGGTGCTCATCCCTCAGCAATCGTCGGTGAGCAAGCCAAACATATAGGAGGACTGGCCCCAAGCTAAGGTACCGTTTTGTTCGTCACACAGATAGGCAGGCAACAGGTTCCAGGCAGCGTTTGTCAAAGCGGTACTTTAAGTGTAGGAAGCATTTCTGGTGTCTTAGGACAAACAGGTCTGCACTGGGATCCAAGATGTACACGAGGGACTGCCCGTCGCTTCTAGGAGCTGAGAGCAGTGTTCGGCTGAGGACAACCATAAGCCGGAAGAAGGGCAGTAAAGGCCTTCTTTTGCTAAACATCTAGCATGTGGTAAGTGAAACAACTCAAGTATCTCCGTTCTAACGCACCTTGGGAGTACCAACTAGGGAAAGACAGAGCAGGGTGAATGCTCTGTGTGGTCCCTTTTGAAAGTAAGGCTGCGAGTGAAACTTTATTTTCCTCCTCGGGATTTACAGAGCCGCGGGCTCAAGTCTCCCCAAGAAACACTGTTGCTGCACAGCTTCTCTTCGTAACACAATTGCCCTCGTGATGACGTGAGTTTCTAGGCAAGAAACTTGGAGGTTGCCATCCCTTGGTAGGTGGTCAAACTTCAGTAGTCTTCAGGAATGGGCCCACCACATGGGGCCTCTAGCCTCAAGCTAACGTCCAGGTGTTCTCATGACAGACTTAGGGAAGCAACAGATTGCATAGAGCCTTAGTCCCCGTGGTTCTTGAACTCGAGGAAACATATCAGCTCTCTTTTGGACTCGCGGGTCAGCGCTAGATTCCGAAATGTACTGAGAAAGGACTGCCTGTGTCTTCGGGGAGCCGTGAACCATCTACCGTCAGGAACAGCTAGATGCCGACTCCGGGCAGTGAAGGGCTTCGTTGTGTAGACATCTGGGTTGCGATAGCTTGAAAGCAACCCAGTTATCAACGTTCCATGCCTTCCTTCATGCAAAGGGTGTCTGCGCTCTGGAGGAACCCTGAGCTGCACTGGAAAATACAATTAGCCTACCACTGCTCCTGGGAGCTGCTCCATGACGTCTGACTACCTCAAGCGGCAACTACACTTTAAGTCCGGCTTCAAAACCTACAGGGTTTTCCCGAACTGGTAGATAGTCTAGAGAAGTACTGTCACCTAGGCCTAACTAAGCCCTCACCTTGATATCCTTACACCACAGTCAGGACTCCCAGCATGGCAATGGTGACTAGTGTCACGAGCCACTGTGTCCACGGGATGTACAAGAGAGAGTCCGATGCGACTTGTTAATACGCTGCTTTGTCCTGCTGGAAAATGAGGCTTCCTGGGAAAGCTGATTTTCCTCATTGCAAAGTAGAGAGTTTGCGGCCTCAGGGTTACCTGGTAAACACTGTTGTTGCCCATCTTCTCTTTGCTGCACAGTCGTCTTTGGGAGGACTAGTTATCTTCCATGAAAGAACACTTGGCTTTCAATTCCTGCCACGTCCTCATCCCTCAAAAATCGTTCGTGAGTACGCCCACAACCCCGGACGACTCGCCTCAAGCCAACGTTCTACTTCTCTCATCACAGACATAGGCGGGCCGCAAGCTCACGGCAGCATTTGTCAAAGCGGTGCTTGAAATCTAGGAAGCGTTTCTGGTGTCTTAGGACACGGGTGTCTGCACTAGGATCCAAGATATAAACGACGGACTGCCCGTCCTTTCTGGGCCTTGTGAGCAATGCTCAGTTGAGGGCAACTATAGGCCGAAAGAAGGGCTGTGAAGGGCGTCTTTTGTTAAAATGCTAGGATGCGGCAAGTTGAAACGACTGTAGTATCTCCGTGCTATGCGCACCTTGGACGTGCCATGGAGAGCCGGAAAGCACAGGGTGAATGCTCTGCGGTCCATTTAGAAACTAAGGCTTGAAGGGAAACTTTATTTTCCTCATTGGCATTTAGAGAGCTGCGGGCTCAGTTCTCCCTGGGAAACAGTGTTGTTGCACAGTTGCCTTTGTGATGACAAGTGAGTTTCCTGGAAGGAAATTGGATGTTGCTGTTCCTCGGTAAGTGCTCCTACTTCGGTTGTCCTCAGGGAAGGGGAGAACCACACGGGGCCTCTGGCCTTAAGCTAATGTTCAGGTTTTCTCATGAACGAGGTAGGCATGCAACAGACGCCATGCAGCCTAAGTCCCTGTGTTTCTTGAACCCTAGGAAGAATATCAGGTCTCTCCTGAGTTGCCGGTCTGCAATAGGATCTGAAACGGACTAAAAGGGCCTCCTGTGTCTTCGGGGAGTGGTGAGCAATGCACCGCTGGCAGGAGCTAGATGCCGAGTCATGGGCAGTGAAGGGCTTCGTCGGAGAAACACCTAGGTTGGGAGAGCTTAGAAACAGCCAGCTATCAGCGTTCTGCTCATTCCTTCATGCAAAACGTGTCTGCTTTTCTGCCGAACCTAGAGCACACAAAACGTACAGTGATTCGACCCCGCCTTCAGGGAACTCGCACGTGATGGAATTTAGCCCAGGCGGCCACAGGACATTCAGTGTAGCCTGAAATATTTCAGGCTCTCCCTTGAAAGCCAGGTATTCCGGTGATACATTGTACACCCCAGCCTTCCTAACCCATGACTTGCTAATCCTTTCACCATGATCATGACCCCGTATCACAAAGTGTATCACAAAGTTTACTCACGAAAGGGTCTAGGTGGTCAGCTGAACGTCCAGTAGGGAGTCAGGAACTGCAGCATAAGACGCTGTGCCCTCGCCTTGGAAACTGAAGCGTGATGGGAACTTTATTTGGCACACTGGAATGTCGACACGCGACTTCAAGGTTACCTGATGGACAGTGTAGTGGCCTATCTTTTCTTCATTGCAGAATTGCCTTTCTGAGGACAAGTGGTTTCCCCCCCCCCAACCCCGTGAGGCACACGTGGCCTTTCACTCCCTGCTAGGTGCTCATCCCTCAGCAATCGTCGGTGAGCAAGCCAAACATATAGGAGGACTGGCCCCAAGCTAAGGTACCGTTTTGTTCGTCACACAGATAGGCAGGCAACAGGTTCCAGGCAGCGTTTGTCAAAGCGGTACTTTAAGTGTAGGAAGCATTTCTGGTGTCTTAGGACAAACAGGTCTGCACTGGGATCCAAGATGTACACGAGGGACTGCCCGTCGCTTCTAGGAGCTGAGAGCAGTGTTCGGCTGAGGACAACCATAAGCCGGAAGAAGGGCAGTAAAGGCCTTCTTTTGCTAAACATCTAGCATGTGGTAAGTGAAACAACTCAAGTATCTCCGTTCTAACGCACCTTGGGAGTACCAACTAGGGAAAGACAGAGCAGGGTGAATGCTCTGTGTGGTCCCTTTTGAAAGTAAGGCTGCGAGTGAAACTTTATTTTCCTCCTCGGGATTTACAGAGCCGCGGGCTCAAGTCTCCCCAAGAAACACTGTTGCTGCACAGCTTCTCTTCGTAACACAATTGCCCTCGTGATGACGTGAGTTTCTAGGCAAGAAACTTGGAGGTTGCCATCCCTTGGTAGGTGGTCAAACTTCAGTAGTCTTCAGGAATGGGCCCACCACATGGGGCCTCTAGCCTCAAGCTAACGTCCAGGTGTTCTCATGACAGACTTAGGGAAGCAACAGATTGCATAGAGCCTTAGTCCCCGTGGTTCTTGAACTCGAGGAAACATATCAGCTCTCTTTTGGACTCGCGGGTCAGCGCTAGATTCCGAAATGTACTGAGAAAGGACTGCCTGTGTCTTCGGGGAGCCGTGAACCATCTACCGTCAGGAACAGCTAGATGCCGACTCCGGGCAGTGAAGGGCTTCGTTGTGTAGACATCTGGGTTGCGATAGCTTGAAAGCAACCCAGTTATCAACGTTCCATGCCTTCCTTCATGCAAAGGGTGTCTGCGCTCTGGAGGAACCCTGAGCTGCACTGGAAAATACAATTAGCCTACCACTGCTCCTGGGAGCTGCTCCATGACGTCTGACTACCTCAAGCGGCAACTACACTTTAAGTCCGGCTTCAAAACCTACAGGGTTTTCCCGAACTGGTAGATAGTCTAGAGAAGTACTGTCACCTAGGCCTAACTAAGCCCTCACCTTGATATCCTTACACCACAGTCAGGACTCCCAGCATGGCAATGGTGACTAGTGTCACGAGCCACTGTGTCCACGGGATGTACAAGAGAGAGTCCGATGCGACTTGTTAATACGCTGCTTTGTCCTGCTGGAAAATGAGGCTTCCTGGGAAAGCTGATTTTCCTCATTGCAAAGTAGAGAGTTTGCGGCCTCAGGGTTACCTGGTAAACACTGTTGTTGCCCATCTTCTCTTTGCTGCACAGTCGTCTTTGGGAGGACTAGTTATCTTCCATGAAAGAACACTTGGCTTTCAATTCCTGCCACGTCCTCATCCCTCAAAAATCGTTCGTGAGTACGCCCACAACCCCGGACGACTCGCCTCAAGCCAACGTTCTACTTCTCTCATCACAGACATAGGCGGGCCGCAAGCTCACGGCAGCATTTGTCAAAGCGGTGCTTGAAATCTAGGAAGCGTTTCTGGTGTCTTAGGACATGGGTGTCTGCACTAGGATCCAAGATATAAACGACGGACTGCCCGTCCTTTCTGGGCCTTGTGAGCAATGCTCAGTTGAGGGCAACTATAGGCCGAAAGAAGGGCTGTGAAGGGCGTCTTTTGTTAAAATGCTAGGATGCGGCAAGTTGAAACGACTGTAGTATCTCCGTGCTATGCGCACCTTGGACGTGCCATGGAGAGCCGGAAAGCACAGGGTGAATGCTCTGCGGTCCATTTAGAAACTAAGGCTTGAAGGGAAACTTTATTTTCCTCATTGGCATTTAGAGAGCTGCGGGCTCAGTTCTCCCTGGGAAACAGTGTTGTTGCACAGTTGCCTTTGTGATGACAAGTGAGTTTCCTGGAAGGAAATTGGATGTTGCTGTTCCTCGGTAAGTGCTCCTACTTCGGTTGTCCTCAGGGAAGGGGAGAACCACACGGGGCCTCTGGCCTTAAGCTAATGTTCAGGTTTTCTCATGAACGAGGTAGGCATGCAACAGACGCCATGCAGCCTAAGTCCCTGTGTTTCTTGAACCCTAGGAAGAATATCAGGTCTCTCCTGAGTTGCCGGTCTGCAATAGGATCTGAAACGGACTAAAAGGGCCTCCTGTGTCTTCGGGGAGTGGTGAGCAATGCACCGCTGGCAGGAGCTAGATGCCGAGTCATGGGCAGTGAAGGGCTTCGTCGGAGAAACACCTAGGTTGGGAGAGCTTAGAAACAGCCAGCTATCAGCGTTCTGCTCATTCCTTCATGCAAAACGTGTCTGCTTTTCTGCCGAACCTAGAGCACACAAAACGTACAGTGATTCGACCCCGCCTTCAGGGAACTCGCACGTGATGGAATTTAGCCCAGGCGGCCACAGGACATTCAGTGTAGCCTGAAATATTTCAGGCTCTCCCTTGAAAGCCAGGTATTCCGGTGATACATTGTACACCCCAGCCTTCCTAACCCATGACTTGCTAATCCTTTCACCATGATCATGACCCCGTATCACAAAGTGTATCACAAAGTTTACTCACGAAAGGGTCTAGGTGGTCAGCTGAACGTCCAGTAGGGAGTCAGGAACTGCAGCATAAGACGCTGTGCCCTCGCCTTGGAAACTGAAGCGTGATGGGAACTTTATTTGGCACACTGGAATGTCGACACGCGACTTCAAGGTTACCTGATGGACAGTGTAGTGGCCCATCTTTTCTTCATTGCAGAATTGCCTTTCTGAGGACAAGTGGTTTCCCCCCCCCCAACCCCGTGAGGCACACGTGGCCTTTCACTCCCTGCTAGGTGCTCATCCCTCAGCAATCGTCGGTGAGCAAGCCAAACATATAGGAGGACTGGCCCCAAGCTAAGGTACCGTTTTGTTCGTCACACAGATAGGCAGGCAACAGGTTCCAGGCAGCGTTTGTCAAAGCGGTACTTTAAGTGTAGGAAGCATTTCTGGTGTCTTAGGACAAACAGGTCTGCACTGGGATCCAAGATGTACACGAGGGACTGCCCGTCGCTTCTAGGAGCTGAGAGCAGTGTTCGGCTGAGGACAACCATAAGCCGGAAGAAGGGCAGTAAAGGCCTTCTTTTGCTAAACATCTAGCATGTGGTAAGTGAAACAACTCAAGTATCTCCGTTCTAACGCACCTTGGGAGTACCAACTAGGGAAAGACAGAGCAGGGTGAATGCTCTGTGTGGTCCCTTTTGAAAGTAAGGCTGCGAGTGAAACTTTATTTTCCTCCTCGGGATTTACAGAGCCGCGGGCTCAAGTCTCCCCAAGAAACACTGTTGCTGCACAGCTTCTCTTCGTAACACAATTGCCCTCGTGATGACGTGAGTTTCTAGGCAAGAAACTTGGAGGTTGCCATCCCTTGGTAGGTGGTCAAACTTCAGTAGTCTTCAGGAATGGGCCCACCACATGGGGCCTCTAGCCTCAAGCTAACGTCCAGGTGTTCTCATGACAGACTTAGGGAAGCAACAGATTGCATAGAGCCTTAGTCCCCGTGGTTCTTGAACTCGAGGAAACATATCAGCTCTCTTTTGGACTCGCGGGTCAGCGCTAGATTCCGAAATGTACTGAGAAAGGACTGCCTGTGTCTTCGGGGAGCCGTGAACCATCTACCGTCAGGAACAGCTAGATGCCGACTCCGGGCAGTGAAGGGCTTCGTTGTGTAGACATCTGGGTTGCGATAGCTTGAAAGCAACCCAGTTATCAACGTTCCATGCCTTCCTTCATGCAAAGGGTGTCTGCGCTCTGGAGGAACCCTGAGCTGCACTGGAAAATACAATTAGCCTACCACTGCTCCTGGGAGCTGCTCCATGACGTCTGACTACCTCAAGCGGCAACTACACTTTAAGTCCGGCTTCAAAACCTACAGGGTTTTCCCGAACTGGTAGATAGTCTAGAGAAGTACTGTCACCTAGGCCTAACTAAGCCCTCACCTTGATATCCTTACACCACAGTCAGGACTCCCAGCATGGCAATGGTGACTAGTGTCACGAGCCACTGTGTCCACGGGATGTACAAGAGAGAGTCCGATGCGACTTGTTAATACGCTGCTTTGTCCTGCTGGAAAATGAGGCTTCCTGGGAAAGCTGATTTTCCTCATTGCAAAGTAGAGAGTTTGCGGCCTCAGGGTTACCTGGTAAACACTGTTGTTGCCCATCTTCTCTTTGCTGCACAGTCGTCTTTGGGAGGACTAGTTATCTTCCATGAAAGAACACTTGGCTTTCAATTCCTGCCACGTCCTCATCCCTCAAAAATCGTTCGTGAGTACGCCCACAACCCCGGACGACTCGCCTCAAGCCAACGTTCTACTTCTCTCATCACAGACATAGGCGGGCCGCAAGCTCACGGCAGCATTTGTCAAAGCGGTGCTTGAAATCTAGGAAGCGTTTCTGGTGTCTTAGGACACGGGTGTCTGCACTAGGATCCAAGATATAAACGACGGACTGCCCGTCCTTTCTGGGCCTTGTGAGCAATGCTCAGTTGAGGGCAACTATAGGCCGAAAGAAGGGCTGTGAAGGGCGTCTTTTGTTAAAATGCTAGGATGCGGCAAGTTGAAACGACTGTAGTATCTCCGTGCTATGCGCACCTTGGACGTGCCATGGAGAGCCGGAAAGCACAGGGTGAATGCTCTGCGGTCCATTTAGAAACTAAGGCTTGAAGGGAAACTTTATTTTCCTCATTGGCATTTAGAGAGCTGCGGGCTCAGTTCTCCCTGGGAAACAGTGTTGTTGCACAGTTGCCTTTGTGATGACAAGTGAGTTTCCTGGAAGGAAATTGGATGTTGCTGTTCCTCGGTAAGTGCTCCTACTTCGGTTGTCCTCAGGGAAGGGGAGAACCACACGGGGCCTCTGGCCTTAAGCTAATGTTCAGGTTTTCTCATGAACGAGGTAGGCATGCAACAGACGCCATGCAGCCTAAGTCCCTGTGTTTCTTGAACCCTAGGAAGAATATCAGGTCTCTCCTGAGTTGCCGGTCTGCAATAGGATCTGAAACGGACTAAAAGGGCCTCCTGTGTCTTCGGGGAGTGGTGAGCAATGCACCGCTGGCAGGAGCTAGATGCCGAGTCATGGGCAGTGAAGGGCTTCGTCGGAGAAACACCTAGGTTGGGAGAGCTTAGAAACAGCCAGCTATCAGCGTTCTGCTCATTCCTTCATGCAAAACGTGTCTGCTTTTCTGCCGAAGCTAGAGCACACAAAACGTACAGTGATTCGACCCCGCCTTCAGGGAACTCGCACGTGATGGAATTTAGCCCAGGCGGCCACAGGACATTCAGTGTAGCCTGAAAAATTTCAGGCTCTCCCTTGAAAGCCAGGTATTCCGGTGATACATTGTACACCCCAGCCTTCCTAACCCATGACTTGCTAATCCTTTCACCATGATCATGACCCCGTATCACAAAGTGTATCACAAAGTTTACTCACGAAAGGGTCTAGGTGGTCAGCTGAACGTCCAGTAGGGAGTCAGGAACTGCAGCATAAGACGCTGTGCCCTCGCCTTGGAAACTGAAGCGTGATGGGAACTTTATTTGGCACACTGGAATGTCGACACGCGACTTCAAGGTTACCTGATGGACAGTGTAGTGGCCTATCTTTTCTTCATTGCAGAATTGCCTTTCTGAGGACAAGTGGTTTCCCCCCCCCCAACCCCGTGAGGCACACGTGGCCTTTCACTCCCTGCTAGGTGCTCATCCCTCAGCAATCGTCGGTGAGCAAGCCAAACATATAGGAGGACTGGCCCCAAGCTAAGGTACCGTTTTGTTCGTCACACAGATAGGCAGGCAACAGGTTCCAGGCAGCGTTTGTCAAAGCGGTACTTTAAGTGTAGGAAGCATTTCTGGTGTCTTAGGACAAACAGGTCTGCACTGGGATCCAAGATGTACACGAGGGACTGCCCGTCGCTTCTAGGAGCTGAGAGCAGTGTTCGGCTGAGGACAACCATAAGCCGGAAGAAGGGCAGTAAAGGCCTTCTTTTGCTAAACATCTAGCATGTGGTAAGTGAAACAACTCAAGTATCTCCGTTCTAACGCACCTTGGGAGTACCAACTAGGGAAAGACAGAGCAGGGTGAATGCTCTGTGTGGTCCCTTTTGAAAGTAAGGCTGCGAGTGAAACTTTATTTTCCTCCTCGGGATTTACAGAGCCGCGGGCTCAAGTCTCCCCAAGAAACACTGTTGCTGCACAGCTTCTCTTCGTAACACAATTGCCCTCGTGATGACGTGAGTTTCTAGGCAAGAAACTTGGAGGTTGCCATCCCTTGGTAGGTGGTCAAACTTCAGTAGTCTTCAGGAATGGGCCCACCACATGGGGCCTCTAGCCTCAAGCTAACGTCCAGGTGTTCTCATGACAGACTTAGGGAAGCAACAGATTGCATAGAGCCTTAGTCCCCGTGGTTCTTGAACTCGAGGAAACATATCAGCTCTCTTTTGGACTCGCGGGTCAGCGCTAGATTCCGAAATGTACTGAGAAAGGACTGCCTGTGTCTTCGGGGAGCCGTGAACCATCTACCGTCAGGAACAGCTAGATGCCGACTCCGGGCAGTGAAGGGCTTCGTTGTGTAGACATCTGGGTTGCGATAGCTTGAAAGCAACCCAGTTATCAACGTTCCATGCCTTCCTTCATGCAAAGGGTGTCTGCGCTCTGGAGGAACCCTGAGCTGCACTGGAAAATACAATTAGCCTACCACTGCTCCTGGGAGCTGCTCCATGACGTCTGACTACCTCAAGCGGCAACTACACTTTAAGTCCGGCTTCAAAACCTACAGGGTTTTCCCGAACTGGTAGATAGTCTAGAGAAGTACTGTCACCTAGGCCTAACTAAGCCCTCACCTTGATATCCTTACACCACAGTCAGGACTCCCAGCATGGCAATGGTGACTAGTGTCACGAGCCACTGTGTCCACGGGATGTACAAGAGAGAGTCCGATGCGACTTGTTAATACGCTGCTTTGTCCTGCTGGAAAATGAGGCTTCCTGGGAAAGCTGATTTTCCTCATTGCAAAGTAGAGAGTTTGCGGCCTCAGGGTTACCTGGTAAACACTGTTGTTGCCCATCTTCTCTTTGCTGCACAGTCGTCTTTGGGAGGACTAGTTATCTTCCATGAAAGAACACTTGGCTTTCAATTCCTGCCACGTCCTCATCCCTCAAAAATCGTTCGTGAGTACGCCCACAACCCCGGACGACTCGCCTCAAGCCAACGTTCTACTTCTCTCATCACAGACATAGGCGGGCCGCAAGCTCACGGCAGCATTTGTCAAAGCGGTGCTTGAAATCTAGGAAGCGTTTCTGGTGTCTTAGGACACGGGTGTCTGCACTAGGATCCAAGATATAAACGACGGACTGCCCGTCCTTTCTGGGCCTTGTGAGCAATGCTCAGTTGAGGGCAACTATAGGCCGAAAGAAGGGCTGTGAAGGGCGTCTTTTGTTAAAATGCTAGGATGCGGCAAGTTGAAACGACTGTAGTATCTCCGTGCTATGCGCACCTTGGACGTGCCATGGAGAGACGGAAAGCACAGGGTGAATGCTCTGCGGTCCATTTTGAAACTAAGGCTTGAAGGGAAACTTTATTTTCCTCATTGGCATTTAGAGAGCTGCGGGCTCAGTTCTCCCTGGGAAACAGTGTTGTTGCACAGTTGCCTTTGTGATGACAAGTGAGTTTCCTGGAAGGAAATTGGATGTTGCTGTTCCTCGGTAAGTGCTCCTACTTCGGTTGTCCTCAGGGAAGGGGAGAACCACACGGGGCCTCTGGCCTTAAGCTAATGTTCAGGTTTTCTCATGAACGAGGTAGGCATGCAACAGACGCCATGCAGCCTAAGTCCCTGTGTTTCTTGAACCCTAGGAAGAATATCAGGTCTCTCCTGAGTTGCCGGTCTGCAATAGGATCTGAAACGGACTAAAAGGGCCTCCTGTGTCTTCGGGGAGTGGTGAGCAATGCACCGCTGGCAGGAGCTAGATGCCGAGTCATGGGCAGTGAAGGGCTTCGTCGGAGAAACACCTAGGTTGGGAGAGCTTAGAAACAGCCAGCTATCAGCGTTCTGCTCATTCCTTCATGCAAAACGTGTCTGCTTTTCTGCCGAACCTAGAGCACACAAAACGTACAGTGATTCGACCCCGCCTTCAGGGAACTCGCACGTGATGGAATTTAGCCCAGGCGGCCACAGGACATTCAGTGTAGCCTGAAATATTTCAGGCTCTCCCTTGAAAGCCAGGTATTCCGGTGATACATTGTACACCCCAGCCTTCCTAACCCATGACTTGCTAATCCTTTCACCATGATCATGACCCCGTATCACAAAGTGTATCACAAAGTTTACTCACGAAAGGGTCTAGGTGGTCAGCTGAACGTCCAGTAGGGAGTCAGGAACTGCAGCATAAGACGCTGTGCCCTCGCCTTGGAAACTGAAGCGTGATGGGAACTTTATTTGGCACACTGGAATGTCGACACGCGACTTCAAGGTTACCTGATGGACAGTGTAGTGGCCCATCTTTTCTTCATTGCAGAATTGCCTTTCTGAGGACAAGTGGTTTCCCCCCCCCAACCCCGTGAGGCACACGTGGCCTTTCACTCCCTGCTAGGTGCTCATCCCTCAGCAATCGTCGGTGAGCAAGCCAAACATATAGGAGGACTGGCCCCAAGCTAAGGTACCGTTTTGTTCGTCACACAGATAGGCAGGCAACAGGTTCCAGGCAGCGTTTGTCAAAGCGGTACTTTAAGTGTAGGAAGCATTTCTGGTGTCTTAGGACAAACAGGTCTGCACTGGGATCCAAGATGTACACGAGGGACTGCCCGTCGCTTCTAGGAGCTGAGAGCAGTGTTCGGCTGAGGACAACCATAAGCCGGAAGAAGGGCAGTAAAGGCCTTCTTTTGCTAAACATCTAGCATGTGGTAAGTGAAACAACTCAAGTATCTCCGTTCTAACGCACCTTGGGAGTACCAACTAGGGAAAGACAGAGCAGGGTGAATGCTCTGTGTGGTCCCTTTTGAAAGTAAGGCTGCGAGTGAAACTTTATTTTCCTCCTCGGGATTTACAGAGCCGCGGGCTCAAGTCTCCCCAAGAAACACTGTTGCTGCACAGCTTCTCTTCGTAACACAATTGCCCTCGTGATGACGTGAGTTTCTAGGCAAGAAACTTGGAGGTTGCCATCCCTTGGTAGGTGGTCAAACTTCAGTAGTCTTCAGGAATGGGCCCACCACATGGGGCCTCTAGCCTCAAGCTAACGTCCAGGTGTTCTCATGACAGACTTAGGGAAGCAACAGATTGCATAGAGCCTTAGTCCCCGTGGTTCTTGAACTCGAGGAAACATATCAGCTCTCTTTTGGACTCGCGGGTCAGCGCTAGATTCCGAAATGTACTGAGAAAGGACTGCCTGTGTCTTCGGGGAGCCGTGAACCATCTACCGTCAGGAACAGCTAGATGCCGACTCCGGGCAGTGAAGGGCTTCGTTGTGTAGACATCTGGGTTGCGATAGCTTGAAAGCAACCCAGTTATCAACGTTCCATGCCTTCCTTCATGCAAAGGGTGTCTGCGCTCTGGAGGAACCCTGAGCTGCACTGGAAAATACAATTAGCCTACCACTGCTCCTGGGAGCTGCTCCATGACGTCTGACTACCTCAAGCGGCAACTACACTTTAAGTCCGGCTTCAAAACCTACAGGGTTTTCCCGAACTGGTAGATAGTCTAGAGAAGTACTGTCACCTAGGCCTAACTAAGCCCTCACCTTGATATCCTTACACCACAGTCAGGACTCCCAGCATGGCAATGGTGACTAGTGTCACGAGCCACTGTGTCCACGGGATGTACAAGAGAGAGTCCGATGCGACTTGTTAATACGCTGCTTTGTCCTGCTGGAAAATGAGGCTTCCTGGGAAAGCTGATTTTCCTCATTGCAAAGTAGAGAGTTTGCGGCCTCAGGGTTACCTGGTAAACACTGTTGTTGCCCATCTTCTCTTTGCTGCACAGTCGTCTTTGGGAGGACTAGTTATCTTCCATGAAAGAACACTTGGCTTTCAATTCCTGCCACGTCCTCATCCCTCAAAAATCGTTCGTGAGTACGCCCACAACCCCGGACGACTCGCCTCAAGCCAACGTTCTACTTCTCTCATCACAGACATAGGCGGGCCGCAAGCTCACGGCAGCATTTGTCAAAGCGGTGCTTGAAATCTAGGAAGCGTTTCTGGTGTCTTAGGACACGGGTGTCTGCACTAGGATCCAAGATATAAACGACGGACTGCCCGTCCTTTCTGGGCCTTGTGAGCAATGCTCAGTTGAGGGCAACTATAGGCCGAAAGAAGGGCTGTGAAGGGCGTCTTTTGTTAAAATGCTAGGATGCGGCAAGTTGAAACGACTGTAGTATCTCCGTGCTATGCGCACCTTGGACGTGCCATGGAGAGCCGGAAAGCACAGGGTGAATGCTCTGCGGTCCATTTAGAAACTAAGGCTTGAAGGGAAACTTTATTTTCCTCATTGGCATTTAGAGAGCTGCGGGCTCAGTTCTCCCTGGGAAACAGTGTTGTTGCACAGTTGCCTTTGTGATGACAAGTGAGTTTCCTGGAAGGAAATTGGATGTTGCTGTTCCTCGGTAAGTGCTCCTACTTCGGTTGTCCTCAGGGAAGGGGAGAACCACACGGGGCCTCTGGCCTTAAGCTAATGTTCAGGTTTTCTCATGAACGAGGTAGGCATGCAACAGACGCCATGCAGCCTAAGTCCCTGTGTTTCTTGAACCCTAGGAAGAATATCAGGTCTCTCCTGAGTTGCCGGTCTGCAATAGGATCTGAAACGGACTAAAAGGGCCTCCTGTGTCTTCGGGGAGTGGTGAGCAATGCACCGCTGGCAGGAGCTAGATGCCGAGTCATGGGCAGTGAAGGGCTTCGTCGGAGAAACACCTAGGTTGGGAGAGCTTAGAAACAGCCAGCTATCAGCGTTCTGCTCATTCCTTCATGCAAAACGTGTCTGCTTTTCTGCCGAACCTAGAGCACACAAAACGTACAGTGATTCGACCCCGCCTTCAGGGAACTCGCACGTGATGGAATTTAGCCCAGGCGGCCACAGGACATTCAGTGTAGCCTGAAATATTTCAGGCTCTCCCTTGAAAGCCAGGTATTCCGGTGATACATTGTACACCCCAGCCTTCCTAACCCATGACTTGCTAATCCTTTCACCATGATCATGACCCCGTATCACAAAGTGTATCACAAAGTTTACTCACGAAAGGGTCTAGGTGGTCAGCTGAACGTCCAGTAGGGAGTCAGGAACTGCAGCATAAGACGCTGTGCCCTCGCCTTGGAAACTGAAGCGTGATGGGAACTTTATTTGGCACACTGGAATGTCGACACGCGACTTCAAGGTTACCTGATGGACAGTGTAGTGGCCCATCTTTTCTTCATTGCAGAATTGCCTTTCTGAGGACAAGTGGTTTCCCCCCCCCCAACCCCGTGAGGCACACGTGGCCTTTCACTCCCTGCTAGGTGCTCATCCCTCAGCAATCGTCGGTGAGCAAGCCAAACATATAGGAGGACTGGCCCCAAGCTAAGGTACCGTTTTGTTCGTCACACAGATAGGCAGGCAACAGGTTCCAGGCAGCGTTTGTCAAAGCGGTACTTTAAGTGTAGGAAGCATTTCTGGTGTCTTAGGACAAACAGGTCTGCACTGGGATCCAAGATGTACACGAGGGACTGCCCGTCGCTTCTAGGAGCTGAGAGCAGTGTTCGGCTGAGGACAACCATAAGCCGGAAGAAGGGCAGTAAAGGCCTTCTTTTGCTAAACATCTAGCATGTGGTAAGTGAAACAACTCAAGTATCTCCGTTCTAACGCACCTTGGGAGTACCAACTAGGGAAAGACAGAGCAGGGTGAATGCTCTGTGTGGTCCCTTTTGAAAGTAAGGCTGCGAGTGAAACTTTATTTTCCTCCTCGGGATTTACAGAGCCGCGGGCTCAAGTCTCCCCAAGAAACACTGTTGCTGCACAGCTTCTCTTCGTAACACAATTGCCCTCGTGATGACGTGAGTTTCTAGGCAAGAAACTTGGAGGTTGCCATCCCTTGGTAGGTGGTCAAACTTCAGTAGTCTTCAGGAATGGGCCCACCACATGGGGCCTCTAGCCTCAAGCTAACGTCCAGGTGTTCTCATGACAGACTTAGGGAAGCAACAGATTGCATAGAGCCTTAGTCCCCGTGGTTCTTGAACTCGAGGAAACATATCAGCTCTCTTTTGGACTCGCGGGTCAGCGCTAGATTCCGAAATGTACTGAGAAAGGACTGCCTGTGTCTTCGGGGAGCCGTGAACCATCTACCGTCAGGAACAGCTAGATGCCGACTCCGGGCAGTGAAGGGCTTCGTTGTGTAGACATCTGGGTTGCGATAGCTTGAAAGCAACCCAGTTATCAACGTTCCATGCCTTCCTTCATGCAAAGGGTGTCTGCGCTCTGGAGGAACCCTGAGCTGCACTGGAAAATACAATTAGCCTACCACTGCTCCTGGGAGCTGCTCCATGACGTCTGACTACCTCAAGCGGCAACTACACTTTAAGTCCGGCTTCAAAACCTACAGGGTTTTCCCGAACTGGTAGATAGTCTAGAGAAGTACTGTCACCTAGGCCTAACTAAGCCCTCACCTTGATATCCTTACACCACAGTCAGGACTCCCAGCATGGCAATGGTGACTAGTGTCACGAGCCACTGTGTCCACGGGATGTACAAGAGAGAGTCCGATGCGACTTGTTAATACGCTGCTTTGTCCTGCTGGAAAATGAGGCTTCCTGGGAAAGCTGATTTTCCTCATTGCAAAGTAGAGAGTTTGCGGCCTCAGGGTTACCTGGTAAACACTGTTGTTGCCCATCTTCTCTTTGCTGCACAGTCGTCTTTGGGAGGACTAGTTATCTTCCATGAAAGAACACTTGGCTTTCAATTCCTGCCACGTCCTCATCCCTCAAAAATCGTTCGTGAGTACGCCCACAACCCCGGACGACTCGCCTCAAGCCAACGTTCTACTTCTCTCATCACAGACATAGGCGGGCCGCAAGCTCACGGCAGCATTTGTCAAAGCGGTGCTTGAAATCTAGGAAGCGTTTCTGGTGTCTTAGGACACGGGTGTCTGCACTAGGATCCAAGATATAAACGACGGACTGCCCGTCCTTTCTGGGCCTTGTGAGCAATGCTCAGTTGAGGGCAACTATAGGCCGAAAGAAGGGCTGTGAAGGGCGTCTTTTGTTAAAATGCTAGGATGCGGCAAGTTGAAACGACTGTAGTATCTCCGTGCTATGCGCACCTTGGACGTGCCATGGAGAGCCGGAAAGCACAGGGTGAATGCTCTGCGGTCCATTTAGAAACTAAGGCTTGAAGGGAAACTTTATTTTCCTCATTGGCATTTAGAGAGCTGCGGGCTCAGTTCTCCCTGGGAAACAGTGTTGTTGCACAGTTGCCTTTGTGATGACAAGTGAGTTTCCTGGAAGGAAATTGGATGTTGCTGTTCCTCGGTAAGTGCTCCTACTTCGGTTGTCCTCAGGGAAGGGGAGAACCACACGGGGCCTCTGGCCTTAAGCTAATGTTCAGGTTTTCTCATGAACGAGGTAGGCATGCAACAGACGCCATGCAGCCTAAGTCCCTGTGTTTCTTGAACCCTAGGAAGAATATCAGGTCTCTCCTGAGTTGCCGGTCTGCAATAGGATCTGAAACGGACTAAAAGGGCCTCCTGTGTCTTCGGGGAGTGGTGAGCAATGCACCGCTGGCAGGAGCTAGATGCCGAGTCATGGGCAGTGAAGGGCTTCGTCGGAGAAACACCTAGGTTGGGAGAGCTTAGAAACAGCCAGCTATCAGCGTTCTGCTCATTCCTTCATGCAAAACGTGTCTGCTTTTCTGCCGAAGCTAGAGCACACAAAACGTACAGTGATTCGACCCCGCCTTCAGGGAACTCGCACGTGATGGAATTTAGCCCAGGCGGCCACAGGACATTCAGTGTAGCCTGAAAAATTTCAGGCTCTCCCTTGAAAGCCAGGTATTCCGGTGATACATTGTACACCCCAGCCTTCCTAACCCATGACTTGCTAATCCTTTCACCATGATCATGACCCCGTATCACAAAGTGTATCACAAAGTTTACTCACGAAAGGGTCTAGGTGGTCAGCTGAACGTCCAGTAGGGAGTCAGGAACTGCAGCATAAGACGCTGTGCCCTCGCCTTGGAAACTGAAGCGTGATGGGAACTTTATTTGGCACACTGGAATGTCGACACGCGACTTCAAGGTTACCTGATGGACAGTGTAGTGGCCTATCTTTTCTTCATTGCAGAATTGCCTTTCTGAGGACAAGTGGTTTCCCCCCCCCCAACCCCGTGAGGCACACGTGGCCTTTCACTCCCTGCTAGGTGCTCATCCCTCAGCAATCGTCGGTGAGCAAGCCAAACATATAGGAGGACTGGCCCCAAGCTAAGGTACCGTTTTGTTCGTCACACAGATAGGCAGGCAACAGGTTCCAGGCAGCGTTTGTCAAAGCGGTACTTTAAGTGTAGGAAGCATTTCTGGTGTCTTAGGACAAACAGGTCTGCACTGGGATCCAAGATGTACACGAGGGACTGCCCGTCGCTTCTAGGAGCTGAGAGCAGTGTTCGGCTGAGGACAACCATAAGCCGGAAGAAGGGCAGTAAAGGCCTTCTTTTGCTAAACATCTAGCATGTGGTAAGTGAAACAACTCAAGTATCTCCGTTCTAACGCACCTTGGGAGTACCAACTAGGGAAAGACAGAGCAGGGTGAATGCTCTGTGTGGTCCCTTTTGAAAGTAAGGCTGCGAGTGAAACTTTATTTTCCTCCTCGGGATTTACAGAGCCGCGGGCTCAAGTCTCCCCAAGAAACACTGTTGCTGCACAGCTTCTCTTCGTAACACAATTGCCCTCGTGATGACGTGAGTTTCTAGGCAAGAAACTTGGAGGTTGCCATCCCTTGGTAGGTGGTCAAACTTCAGTAGTCTTCAGGAATGGGCCCACCACATGGGGCCTCTAGCCTCAAGCTAACGTCCAGGTGTTCTCATGACAGACTTAGGGAAGCAACAGATTGCATAGAGCCTTAGTCCCCGTGGTTCTTGAACTCGAGGAAACATATCAGCTCTCTTTTGGACTCGCGGGTCAGCGCTAGATTCCGAAATGTACTGAGAAAGGACTGCCTGTGTCTTCGGGGAGCCGTGAACCATCTACCGTCAGGAACAGCTAGATGCCGACTCCGGGCAGTGAAGGGCTTCGTTGTGTAGACATCTGGGTTGCGATAGCTTGAAAGCAACCCAGTTATCAACGTTCCATGCCTTCCTTCATGCAAAGGGTGTCTGCGCTCTGGAGGAACCCTGAGCTGCACTGGAAAATACAATTAGCCTACCACTGCTCCTGGGAGCTGCTCCATGACGTCTGACTACCTCAAGCGGCAACTACACTTTAAGTCCGGCTTCAAAACCTACAGGGTTTTCCCGAACTGGTAGATAGTCTAGAGAAGTACTGTCACCTAGGCCTAACTAAGCCCTCACCTTGATATCCTTACACCACAGTCAGGACTCCCAGCATGGCAATGGTGACTAGTGTCACGAGCCACTGTGTCCACGGGATGTACAAGAGAGAGTCCGATGCGACTTGTTAATACGCTGCTTTGTCCTGCTGGAAAATGAGGCTTCCTGGGAAAGCTGATTTTCCTCATTGCAAAGTAGAGAGTTTGCGGCCTCAGGGTTACCTGGTAAACACTGTTGTTGCCCATCTTCTCTTTGCTGCACAGTCGTCTTTGGGAGGACTAGTTATCTTCCATGAAAGAACACTTGGCTTTCAATTCCTGCCACGTCCTCATCCCTCAAAAATCGTTCGTGAGTACGCCCACAACCCCGGACGACTCGCCTCAAGCCAACGTTCTACTTCTCTCATCACAGACATAGGCGGGCCGCAAGCTCACGGCAGCATTTGTCAAAGCGGTGCTTGAAATCTAGGAAGCGTTTCTGGTGTCTTAGGACACGGGTGTCTGCACTAGGATCCAAGATATAAACGACGGACTGCCCGTCCTTTCTGGGCCTTGTGAGCAATGCTCAGTTGAGGGCAACTATAGGCCGAAAGAAGGGCTGTGAAGGGCGTCTTTTGTTAAAATGCTAGGATGCGGCAAGTTGAAACGACTGTAGTATCTCCGTGCTATGCGCACCTTGGACGTGCCATGGAGAGACGGAAAGCACAGGGTGAATGCTCTGCGGTCCATTTTGAAACTAAGGCTTGAAGGGAAACTTTATTTTCCTCATTGGCATTTAGAGAGCTGCGGGCTCAGTTCTCCCTGGGAAACAGTGTTGTTGCACAGTTGCCTTTGTGATGACAAGTGAGTTTCCTGGAAGGAAATTGGATGTTGCTGTTCCTCGGTAAGTGCTCCTACTTCGGTTGTCCTCAGGGAAGGGGAGAACCACACGGGGCCTCTGGCCTTAAGCTAATGTTCAGGTTTTCTCATGAACGAGGTAGGCATGCAACAGACGCCATGCAGCCTAAGTCCCTGTGTTTCTTGAACCCTAGGAAGAATATCAGGTCTCTCCTGAGTTGCCGGTCTGCAATAGGATCTGAAACGGACTAAAAGGGCCTCCTGTGTCTTCGGGGAGTGGTGAGCAATGCACCGCTGGCAGGAGCTAGATGCCGAGTCATGGGCAGTGAAGGGCTTCGTCGGAGAAACACCTAGGTTGGGAGAGCTTAGAAACAGCCAGCTATCAGCGTTCTGCTCATTCCTTCATGCAAAACGTGTCTGCTTTTCTGCCGAACCTAGAGCACACAAAACGTACAGTGATTCGACCCCGCCTTCAGGGAACTCGCACGTGATGGAATTTAGCCCAGGCGGCCACAGGACATTCAGTGTAGCCTGAAATATTTCAGGCTCTCCCTTGAAAGCCAGGTATTCCGGTGATACATTGTACACCCCAGCCTTCCTAACCCATGACTTGCTAATCCTTTCACCATGATCATGACCCCGTATCACAAAGTGTATCACAAAGTTTACTCACGAAAGGGTCTAGGTGGTCAGCTGAACGTCCAGTAGGGAGTCAGGAACTGCAGCATAAGACGCTGTGCCCTCGCCTTGGAAACTGAAGCGTGATGGGAACTTTATTTGGCACACTGGAATGTCGACACGCGACTTCAAGGTTACCTGATGGACAGTGTAGTGGCCCATCTTTTCTTCATTGCAGAATTGCCTTTCTGAGGACAAGTGGTTTCCCCCCCCCCAACCCCGTGAGGCACACGTGGCCTTTCACTCCCTGCTAGGTGCTCATCCCTCAGCAATCGTCGGTGAGCAAGCCAAACATATAGGAGGACTGGCCCCAAGCTAAGGTACCGTTTTGTTCGTCACACAGATAGGCAGGCAACAGGTTCCAGGCAGCGTTTGTCAAAGCGGTACTTTAAGTGTAGGAAGCATTTCTGGTGTCTTAGGACAAACAGGTCTGCACTGGGATCCAAGATGTACACGAGGGACTGCCCGTCGCTTCTAGGAGCTGAGAGCAGTGTTCGGCTGAGGACAACCATAAGCCGGAAGAAGGGCAGTAAAGGCCTTCTTTTGCTAAACATCTAGCATGTGGTAAGTGAAACAACTCAAGTATCTCCGTTCTAACGCACCTTGGGAGTACCAACTAGGGAAAGACAGAGCAGGGTGAATGCTCTGTGTGGTCCCTTTTGAAAGTAAGGCTGCGAGTGAAACTTTATTTTCCTCCTCGGGATTTACAGAGCCGCGGGCTCAAGTCTCCCCAAGAAACACTGTTGCTGCACAGCTTCTCTTCGTAACACAATTGCCCTCGTGATGACGTGAGTTTCTAGGCAAGAAACTTGGAGGTTGCCATCCCTTGGTAGGTGGTCAAACTTCAGTAGTCTTCAGGAATGGGCCCACCACATGGGGCCTCTAGCCTCAAGCTAACGTCCAGGTGTTCTCATGACAGACTTAGGGAAGCAACAGATTGCATAGAGCCTTAGTCCCCGTGGTTCTTGAACTCGAGGAAACATATCAGCTCTCTTTTGGACTCGCGGGTCAGCGCTAGATTCCGAAATGTACTGAGAAAGGACTGCCTGTGTCTTCGGGGAGCCGTGAACCATCTACCGTCAGGAACAGCTAGATGCCGACTCCGGGCAGTGAAGGGCTTCGTTGTGTAGACATCTGGGTTGCGATAGCTTGAAAGCAACCCAGTTATCAACGTTCCATGCCTTCCTTCATGCAAAGGGTGTCTGCGCTCTGGAGGAACCCTGAGCTGCACTGGAAAATACAATTAGCCTACCACTGCTCCTGGGAGCTGCTCCATGACGTCTGACTACCTCAAGCGGCAACTACACTTTAAGTCCGGCTTCAAAACCTACAGGGTTTTCCCGAACTGGTAGATAGTCTAGAGAAGTACTGTCACCTAGGCCTAACTAAGCCCTCACCTTGATATCCTTACACCACAGTCAGGACTCCCAGCATGGCAATGGTGACTAGTGTCACGAGCCACTGTGTCCACGGGATGTACAAGAGAGAGTCCGATGCGACTTGTTAATACGCTGCTTTGTCCTGCTGGAAAATGAGGCTTCCTGGGAAAGCTGATTTTCCTCATTGCAAAGTAGAGAGTTTGCGGCCTCAGGGTTACCTGGTAAACACTGTTGTTGCCCATCTTCTCTTTGCTGCACAGTCGTCTTTGGGAGGACTAGTTATCTTCCATGAAAGAACACTTGGCTTTCAATTCCTGCCACGTCCTCATCCCTCAAAAATCGTTCGTGAGTACGCCCACAACCCCGGACGACTCGCCTCAAGCCAACGTTCTACTTCTCTCATCACAGACATAGGCGGGCCGCAAGCTCACGGCAGCATTTGTCAAAGCGGTGCTTGAAATCTAGGAAGCGTTTCTGGTGTCTTAGGACACGGGTGTCTGCACTAGGATCCAAGATATAAACGACGGACTGCCCGTCCTTTCTGGGCCTTGTGAGCAATGCTCAGTTGAGGGCAACTATAGGCCGAAAGAAGGGCTGTGAAGGGCGTCTTTTGTTAAAATGCTAGGATGCGGCAAGTTGAAACGACTGTAGTATCTCCGTGCTATGCGCACCTTGGACGTGCCATGGAGAGCCGGAAAGCACAGGGTGAATGCTCTGCGGTCCATTTAGAAACTAAGGCTTGAAGGGAAACTTTATTTTCCTCATTGGCATTTAGAGAGCTGCGGGCTCAGTTCTCCCTGGGAAACAGTGTTGTTGCACAGTTGCCTTTGTGATGACAAGTGAGTTTCCTGGAAGGAAATTGGATGTTGCTGTTCCTCGGTAAGTGCTCCTACTTCGGTTGTCCTCAGGGAAGGGGAGAACCACACGGGGCCTCTGGCCTTAAGCTAATGTTCAGGTTTTCTCATGAACGAGGTAGGCATGCAACAGACGCCATGCAGCCTAAGTCCCTGTGTTTCTTGAACCCTAGGAAGAATATCAGGTCTCTCCTGAGTTGCCGGTCTGCAATAGGATCTGAAACGGACTAAAAGGGCCTCCTGTGTCTTCGGGGAGTGGTGAGCAATGCACCGCTGGCAGGAGCTAGATGCCGAGTCATGGGCAGTGAAGGGCTTCGTCGGAGAAACACCTAGGTTGGGAGAGCTTAGAAACAGCCAGCTATCAGCGTTCTGCTCATTCCTTCATGCAAAACGTGTCTGCTTTTCTGCCGAAGCTAGAGCACACAAAACGTACAGTGATTCGACCCCGCCTTCAGGGAACTCGCACGTGATGGAATTTAGCCCAGGCGGCCACAGGACATTCAGTGTAGCCTGAAAAATTTCAGGCTCTCCCTTGAAAGCCAGGTATTCCGGTGATACATTGTACACCCCAGCCTTCCTAACCCATGACTTGCTAATCCTTTCACCATGATCATGACCCCGTATCACAAAGTGTATCACAAAGTTTACTCACGAAAGGGTCTAGGTGGTCAGCTGAACGTCCAGTAGGGAGTCAGGAACTGCAGCATAAGACGCTGTGCCCTCGCCTTGGAAACTGAAGCGTGATGGGAACTTTATTTGGCACACTGGAATGTCGACACGCGACTTCAAGGTTACCTGATGGACAGTGTAGTGGCCTATCTTTTCTTCATTGCAGAATTGCCTTTCTGAGGACAAGTGGTTTCCCCCCCCCCAACCCCGTGAGGCACACGTGGCCTTTCACTCCCTGCTAGGTGCTCATCCCTCAGCAATCGTCGGTGAGCAAGCCAAACATATAGGAGGACTGGCCCCAAGCTAAGGTACCGTTTTGTTCGTCACACAGATAGGCAGGCAACAGGTTCCAGGCAGCGTTTGTCAAAGCGGTACTTTAAGTGTAGGAAGCATTTCTGGTGTCTTAGGACAAACAGGTCTGCACTGGGATCCAAGATGTACACGAGGGACTGCCCGTCGCTTCTAGGAGCTGAGAGCAGTGTTCGGCTGAGGACAACCATAAGCCGGAAGAAGGGCAGTAAAGGCCTTCTTTTGCTAAACATCTAGCATGTGGTAAGTGAAACAACTCAAGTATCTCCGTTCTAACGCACCTTGGGAGTACCAACTAGGGAAAGACAGAGCAGGGTGAATGCTCTGTGTGGTCCCTTTTGAAAGTAAGGCTGCGAGTGAAACTTTATTTTCCTCCTCGGGATTTACAGAGCCGCGGGCTCAAGTCTCCCCAAGAAACACTGTTGCTGCACAGCTTCTCTTCGTAACACAATTGCCCTCGTGATGACGTGAGTTTCTAGGCAAGAAACTTGGAGGTTGCCATCCCTTGGTAGGTGGTCAAACTTCAGTAGTCTTCAGGAATGGGCCCACCACATGGGGCCTCTAGCCTCAAGCTAACGTCCAGGTGTTCTCATGACAGACTTAGGGAAGCAACAGATTGCATAGAGCCTTAGTCCCCGTGGTTCTTGAACTCGAGGAAACATATCAGCTCTCTTTTGGACTCGCGGGTCAGCGCTAGATTCCGAAATGTACTGAGAAAGGACTGCCTGTGTCTTCGGGGAGCCGTGAACCATCTACCGTCAGGAACAGCTAGATGCCGACTCCGGGCAGTGAAGGGCTTCGTTGTGTAGACATCTGGGTTGCGATAGCTTGAAAGCAACCCAGTTATCAACGTTCCATGCCTTCCTTCATGCAAAGGGTGTCTGCGCTCTGGAGGAACCCTGAGCTGCACTGGAAAATACAATTAGCCTACCACTGCTCCTGGGAGCTGCTCCATGACGTCTGACTACCTCAAGCGGCAACTACACTTTAAGTCCGGCTTCAAAACCTACAGGGTTTTCCCGAACTGGTAGATAGTCTAGAGAAGTACTGTCACCTAGGCCTAACTAAGCCCTCACCTTGATATCCTTACACCACAGTCAGGACTCCCAGCATGGCAATGGTGACTAGTGTCACGAGCCACTGTGTCCACGGGATGTACAAGAGAGAGTCCGATGCGACTTGTTAATACGCTGCTTTGTCCTGCTGGAAAATGAGGCTTCCTGGGAAAGCTGATTTTCCTCATTGCAAAGTAGAGAGTTTGCGGCCTCAGGGTTACCTGGTAAACACTGTTGTTGCCCATCTTCTCTTTGCTGCACAGTCGTCTTTGGGAGGACTAGTTATCTTCCATGAAAGAACACTTGGCTTTCAATTCCTGCCACGTCCTCATCCCTCAAAAATCGTTCGTGAGTACGCCCACAACCCCGGACGACTCGCCTCAAGCCAACGTTCTACTTCTCTCATCACAGACATAGGCGGGCCGCAAGCTCACGGCAGCATTTGTCAAAGCGGTGCTTGAAATCTAGGAAGCGTTTCTGGTGTCTTAGGACACGGGTGTCTGCACTAGGATCCAAGATATAAACGACGGACTGCCCGTCCTTTCTGGGCCTTGTGAGCAATGCTCAGTTGAGGGCAACTATAGGCCGAAAGAAGGGCTGTGAAGGGCGTCTTTTGTTAAAATGCTAGGATGCGGCAAGTTGAAACGACTGTAGTATCTCCGTGCTATGCGCACCTTGGACGTGCCATGGAGAGACGGAAAGCACAGGGTGAATGCTCTGCGGTCCATTTTGAAACTAAGGCTTGAAGGGAAACTTTATTTTCCTCATTGGCATTTAGAGAGCTGCGGGCTCAGTTCTCCCTGGGAAACAGTGTTGTTGCACAGTTGCCTTTGTGATGACAAGTGAGTTTCCTGGAAGGAAATTGGATGTTGCTGTTCCTCGGTAAGTGCTCCTACTTCGGTTGTCCTCAGGGAAGGGGAGAACCACACGGGGCCTCTGGCCTTAAGCTAATGTTCAGGTTTTCTCATGAACGAGGTAGGCATGCAACAGACGCCATGCAGCCTAAGTCCCTGTGTTTCTTGAACCCTAGGAAGAATATCAGGTCTCTCCTGAGTTGCCGGTCTGCAATAGGATCTGAAACGGACTAAAAGGGCCTCCTGTGTCTTCGGGGAGTGGTGAGCAATGCACCGCTGGCAGGAGCTAGATGCCGAGTCATGGGCAGTGAAGGGCTTCGTCGGAGAAACACCTAGGTTGGGAGAGCTTAGAAACAGCCAGCTATCAGCGTTCTGCTCATTCCTTCATGCAAAACGTGTCTGCTTTTCTGCCGAACCTAGAGCACACAAAACGTACAGTGATTCGACCCCGCCTTCAGGGAACTCGCACGTGATGGAATTTAGCCCAGGCGGCCACAGGACATTCAGTGTAGCCTGAAATATTTCAGGCTCTCCCTTGAAAGCCAGGTATTCCGGTGATACATTGTACACCCCAGCCTTCCTAACCCATGACTTGCTAATCCTTTCACCATGATCATGACCCCGTATCACAAAGTGTATCACAAAGTTTACTCACGAAAGGGTCTAGGTGGTCAGCTGAACGTCCAGTAGGGAGTCAGGAACTGCAGCATAAGACGCTGTGCCCTCGCCTTGGAAACTGAAGCGTGATGGGAACTTTATTTGGCACACTGGAATGTCGACACGCGACTTCAAGGTTACCTGATGGACAGTGTAGTGGCCCATCTTTTCTTCATTGCAGAATTGCCTTTCTGAGGACAAGTGGTTTCCCCCCCCCAACCCCGTGAGGCACACGTGGCCTTTCACTCCCTGCTAGGTGCTCATCCCTCAGCAATCGTCGGTGAGCAAGCCAAACATATAGGAGGACTGGCCCCAAGCTAAGGTACCGTTTTGTTCGTCACACAGATAGGCAGGCAACAGGTTCCAGGCAGCGTTTGTCAAAGCGGTACTTTAAGTGTAGGAAGCATTTCTGGTGTCTTAGGACAAACAGGTCTGCACTGGGATCCAAGATGTACACGAGGGACTGCCCGTCGCTTCTAGGAGCTGAGAGCAGTGTTCGGCTGAGGACAACCATAAGCCGGAAGAAGGGCAGTAAAGGCCTTCTTTTGCTAAACATCTAGCATGTGGTAAGTGAAACAACTCAAGTATCTCCGTTCTAACGCACCTTGGGAGTACCAACTAGGGAAAGACAGAGCAGGGTGAATGCTCTGTGTGGTCCCTTTTGAAAGTAAGGCTGCGAGTGAAACTTTATTTTCCTCCTCGGGATTTACAGAGCCGCGGGCTCAAGTCTCCCCAAGAAACACTGTTGCTGCACAGCTTCTCTTCGTAACACAATTGCCCTCGTGATGACGTGAGTTTCTAGGCAAGAAACTTGGAGGTTGCCATCCCTTGGTAGGTGGTCAAACTTCAGTAGTCTTCAGGAATGGGCCCACCACATGGGGCCTCTAGCCTCAAGCTAACGTCCAGGTGTTCTCATGACAGACTTAGGGAAGCAACAGATTGCATAGAGCCTTAGTCCCCGTGGTTCTTGAACTCGAGGAAACATATCAGCTCTCTTTTGGACTCGCGGGTCAGCGCTAGATTCCGAAATGTACTGAGAAAGGACTGCCTGTGTCTTCGGGGAGCCGTGAACCATCTACCGTCAGGAACAGCTAGATGCCGACTCCGGGCAGTGAAGGGCTTCGTTGTGTAGACATCTGGGTTGCGATAGCTTGAAAGCAACCCAGTTATCAACGTTCCATGCCTTCCTTCATGCAAAGGGTGTCTGCGCTCTGGAGGAACCCTGAGCTGCACTGGAAAATACAATTAGCCTACCACTGCTCCTGGGAGCTGCTCCATGACGTCTGACTACCTCAAGCGGCAACTACACTTTAAGTCCGGCTTCAAAACCTACAGGGTTTTCCCGAACTGGTAGATAGTCTAGAGAAGTACTGTCACCTAGGCCTAACTAAGCCCTCACCTTGATATCCTTACACCACAGTCAGGACTCCCAGCATGGCAATGGTGACTAGTGTCACGAGCCACTGTGTCCACGGGATGTACAAGAGAGAGTCCGATGCGACTTGTTAATACGCTGCTTTGTCCTGCTGGAAAATGAGGCTTCCTGGGAAAGCTGATTTTCCTCATTGCAAAGTAGAGAGTTTGCGGCCTCAGGGTTACCTGGTAAACACTGTTGTTGCCCATCTTCTCTTTGCTGCACAGTCGTCTTTGGGAGGACTAGTTATCTTCCATGAAAGAACACTTGGCTTTCAATTCCTGCCACGTCCTCATCCCTCAAAAATCGTTCGTGAGTACGCCCACAACCCCGGACGACTCGCCTCAAGCCAACGTTCTACTTCTCTCATCACAGACATAGGCGGGCCGCAAGCTCACGGCAGCATTTGTCAAAGCGGTGCTTGAAATCTAGGAAGCGTTTCTGGTGTCTTAGGACACGGGTGTCTGCACTAGGATCCAAGATATAAACGACGGACTGCCCGTCCTTTCTGGGCCTTGTGAGCAATGCTCAGTTGAGGGCAACTATAGGCCGAAAGAAGGGCTGTGAAGGGCGTCTTTTGTTAAAATGCTAGGATGCGGCAAGTTGAAACGACTGTAGTATCTCCGTGCTATGCGCACCTTGGACGTGCCATGGAGAGCCGGAAAGCACAGGGTGAATGCTCTGCGGTCCATTTAGAAACTAAGGCTTGAAGGGAAACTTTATTTTCCTCATTGGCATTTAGAGAGCTGCGGGCTCAGTTCTCCCTGGGAAACAGTGTTGTTGCACAGTTGCCTTTGTGATGACAAGTGAGTTTCCTGGAAGGAAATTGGATGTTGCTGTTCCTCGGTAAGTGCTCCTACTTCGGTTGTCCTCAGGGAAGGGGAGAACCACACGGGGCCTCTGGCCTTAAGCTAATGTTCAGGTTTTCTCATGAACGAGGTAGGCATGCAACAGACGCCATGCAGCCTAAGTCCCTGTGTTTCTTGAACCCTAGGAAGAATATCAGGTCTCTCCTGAGTTGCCGGTCTGCAATAGGATCTGAAACGGACTAAAAGGGCCTCCTGTGTCTTCGGGGAGTGGTGAGCAATGCACCGCTGGCAGGAGCTAGATGCCGAGTCATGGGCAGTGAAGGGCTTCGTCGGAGAAACACCTAGGTTGGGAGAGCTTAGAAACAGCCAGCTATCAGCGTTCTGCTCATTCCTTCATGCAAAACGTGTCTGCTTTTCTGCCGAACCTAGAGCACACAAAACGTACAGTGATTCGACCCCGCCTTCAGGGAACTCGCACGTGATGGAATTTAGCCCAGGCGGCCACAGGACATTCAGTGTAGCCTGAAAAATTTCAGGCTCTCCCTTGAAAGCCAGGTATTCCGGTGATACATTGTACACCCCAGCCTTCCTAACCCATGACTTGCTAATCCTTTCACCATGATCATGACCCCGTATCACAAAGTGTATCACAAAGTTTACTCACGAAAGGGTCTAGGTGGTCAGCTGAACGTCCAGTAGGGAGTCAGGAACTGCAGCATAAGACGCTGTGCCCTCGCCTTGGAAACTGAAGCGTGATGGGAACTTTATTTGGCACACTGGAATGTCGACACGCGACTTCAAGGTTACCTGATGGACAGTGTAGTGGCCCATCTTTTCTTCATTGCAGAATTGCCTTTCTGAGGACAAGTGGTTTCCCCCCCCCCAACCCCGTGAGGCACACGTGGCCTTTCACTCCCTGCTAGGTGCTCATCCCTCAGCAATCGTCGGTGAGCAAGCCAAACATATAGGAGGACTGGCCCCAAGCTAAGGTACCGTTTTGTTCGTCACACAGATAGGCAGGCAACAGGTTCCAGGCAGCGTTTGTCAAAGCGGTACTTTAAGTGTAGGAAGCATTTCTGGTGTCTTAGGACAAACAGGTCTGCACTGGGATCCAAGATGTACACGAGGGACTGCCCGTCGCTTCTAGGAGCTGAGAGCAGTGTTCGGCTGAGGACAACCATAAGCCGGAAGAAGGGCAGTAAAGGCCTTCTTTTGCTAAACATCTAGCATGTGGTAAGTGAAACAACTCAAGTATCTCCGTTCTAACGCACCTTGGGAGTACAAACTAGGGAAAGACAGAGCAGGGTGAATGCTCTGTGTGGTCCCTTTTGAAAGTAAGGCTGCGAGTGAAACTTTATTTTCCTCCTCGGGATTTACAGAGCCGCGGGCTCAAGTCTCCCCAAGAAACACTGTTGCTGCACAGCTTCTCTTCGTAACACAATTGCCCTCGTGATGACGTGAGTTTCTAGGCAAGAAACTTGGAGGTTGCCATCCCTTGGTAGGTGGTCAAACTTCAGTAGTCTTCAGGAATGGGCCCACCACATGGGGCCTCTAGCCTCAAGCTAACGTCCAGGTGTTCTCATGACAGACTTAGGGAAGCAACAGATTGCATAGAGCCTTAGTCCCCGTGGTTCTTGAACTCGAGGAAACATATCAGCTCTCTTTTGGACTCGCGGGTCAGCGCTAGATTCCGAAATGTACTGAGAAAGGACTGCCTGTGTCTTCGGGGAGCCGTGAACCATCTACCGTCAGGAACAGCTAGATGCCGACTCCGGGCAGTGAAGGGCTTCGTTGTGTAGACATCTGGGTTGCGATAGCTTGAAAGCAACCCAGTTATCAACGTTCCATGCCTTCCTTCATGCAAAGGGTGTCTGCGCTCTGGAGGAACCCTGAGCTGCACTGGAAAATACAATTAGCCTACCACTGCTCCTGGGAGCTGCTCCATGACGTCTGACTACCTCAAGCGGCAACTACACTTTAAGTCCGGCTTCAAAACCTACAGGGTTTTCCCGAACTGGTAGATAGTCTAGAGAAGTACTGTCACCTAGGCCTAACTAAGCCCTCACCTTGATATCCTTACACCACAGTCAGGACTCCCAGCATGGCAATGGTGACTAGTGTCACGAGCCACTGTGTCCACGGGATGTACAAGAGAGAGTCCGATGCGACTTGTTAATACGCTGCTTTGTCCTGCTGGAAAATGAGGCTTCCTGGGAAAGCTGATTTTCCTCATTGCAAAGTAGAGAGTTTGCGGCCTCAGGGTTACCTGGTAAACACTGTTGTTGCCCATCTTCTCTTTGCTGCACAGTCGTCTTTGGGAGGACTAGTTATCTTCCATGAAAGAACACTTGGCTTTCAATTCCTGCCACGTCCTCATCCCTCAAAAATCGTTCGTGAGTACGCCCACAACCCCGGACGACTCGCCTCAAGCCAACGTTCTACTTCTCTCATCACAGACATAGGCGGGCCGCAAGCTCACGGCAGCATTTGTCAAAGCGGTGCTTGAAATCTAGGAAGCGTTTCTGGTGTCTTAGGACACGGGTGTCTGCACTAGGATCCAAGATATAAACGACGGACTGCCCGTCCTTTCTGGGCCTTGTGAGCAATGCTCAGTTGAGGGCAACTATAGGCCGAAAGAAGGGCTGTGAAGGGCGTCTTTTGTTAAAATGCTAGGATGCGGCAAGTTGAAACGACTGTAGTATCTCCGTGCTATGCGCACCTTGGACGTGCCATGGAGAGACGGAAAGCACAGGGTGAATGCTCTGCGGTCCATTTTGAAACTAAGGCTTGAAGGGAAACTTTATTTTCCTCATTGGCATTTAGAGAGCTGCGGGCTCAGTTCTCCCTGGGAAACAGTGTTGTTGCACAGTTGCCTTTGTGATGACAAGTGAGTTTCCTGGAAGGAAATTGGATGTTGCTGTTCCTCGGTAAGTGCTCCTACTTCGGTTGTCCTCAGGGAAGGGGAGAACCACACGGGGCCTCTGGCCTTAAGCTAATGTTCAGGTTTTCTCATGAACGAGGTAGGCATGCAACAGACGCCATGCAGCCTAAGTCCCTGTGTTTCTTGAACCCTAGGAAGAATATCAGGTCTCTCCTGAGTTGCCGGTCTGCAATAGGATCTGAAACGGACTAAAAGGGCCTCCTGTGTCTTCGGGGAGTTGTGAGCAATGCACCGCTGGCAGGAGCTAGATGCCGAGTCATGGGCAGTGAAGGGCTTCGTCGGAGAAACACCTAGGTTGGGAGAGCTTAGAAACAGCCAGCTATCAGCGTTCTGCTCATTCCTTCATGCAAAACGTGTCTGCTTTTCTGCCGAACCTAGAGCACACAAAACGTACAGTGATTCGACCCCGCCTTCAGGGAACTCGCACGTGATGGAATTTAGCCCAGGCGGCCACAGGACATTCAGTGTAGCCTGAAAATTTTCAGGCTCTCCCTTGAAAGCCAGGTATTCCGGTGATACATTGTACACCCCAGCCTTCCTAACCCATGACTTGCTAATCCTTTCACCATGATCATGACCCCGTATCACAAAGTGTATCACAAAGTTTACTCACGAAAGGGTCTAGGTGGTCAGCTGAACGTCCAGTAGGGAGTCAGGAACTGCAGCATAAGACGCTGTGCCCTCGCCTTGGAAACTGAAGCGTGATGGGAACTTTATTTGGCACACTGGAATGTCGACACGCGACTTCAAGGTTACCTGATGGACAGTGTAGTGGCCCATCTTTTCTTCATTGCAGAATTGCCTTTCTCAGGACAAGTGGTTTCCCCCCCCCAACCCCGTGAGGCACACGTGGCCTTTCACTCCCTGCTAGGTGCTCATCCCTCAGCAATCGTCGGTGAGCAAGCCAAACATATAGGAGGACTGGCCCCAAGCTAAGGTACCGTTTTGTTCGTCACACAGATAGGCAGGCAACAGGTTCCAGGCAGCGTTTGTCAAAGCGGTACTTTAAGTGTAGGAAGCATTTCTGGTGTCTTAGGACAAACAGGTCTGCACTGGGATCCAAGATGTACACGAGGGACTGCCCGTCGCTTCTAGGAGCTGAGAGCAGTGTTCGGCTGAGGACAACCATAAGCCGGAAGAAGGGCAGTAAAGGCCTTCTTTTGCTAAACATCTAGCATGTGGTAAGTGAAACAACTCAAGTATCTCCGTTCTAACGCACCTTGGGAGTACCAACTAGGGAAAGACAGAGCAGGGTGAATGCTCTGTGTGGTCCCTTTTGAAAGTAAGGCTGCGAGTGAAACTTTATTTTCCTCCTCGGGATTTACAGAGCCGCGGGCTCAAGTCTCCCCAAGAAACACTGTTGCTGCACAGCTTCTCTTCGTAACACAATTGCCCTCGTGATGACGTGAGTTTCTAGGCAAGAAACTTGGAGGTTGCCATCCCTTGGTAGGTGGTCAAACTTCAGTAGTCTTCAGGAATGGGCCCACCACATGGGGCCTCTAGCCTCAAGCTAACGTCCAGGTGTTCTCATGACAGACTTAGGGAAGCAACAGATTGCATAGAGCCTTAGTCCCCGTGGTTCTTGAACTCGAGGAAACATATCAGCTCTCTTTTGGACTCGCGGGTCAGCGCTAGATTCCGAAATGTACTGAGAAAGGACTGCCTGTGTCTTCGGGGAGCCGTGAACCATCTACCGTCAGGAACAGCTAGATGCCGACTCCGGGCAGTGAAGGGCTTCGTTGTGTAGACATCTGGGTTGCGATAGCTTGAAAGCAACCCAGTTATCAACGTTCCATGCCTTCCTTCATGCAAAGGGTGTCTGCGCTCTGGAGGAACCCTGAGCTGCACTGGAAAATACAATTAGCCTACCACTGCTCCTGGGAGCTGCTCCATGACGTCTGACTACCTCAAGCGGCAACTACACTTTAAGTCCGGCTTCAAAACCTACAGGGTTTTCCCGAACTGGTAGATAGTCTAGAGAAGTACTGTCACCTAGGCCTAACTAAGCCCTCACCTTGATATCCTTACACCACAGTCAGGACTCCCAGCATGGCAATGGTGACTAGTGTCACGAGCCACTGTGTCCACGGGATGTACAAGAGAGAGTCCGATGCGACTTGTTAATACGCTGCTTTGTCCTGCTGGAAAATGAGGCTTCCTGGGAAAGCTGATTTTCCTCATTGCAAAGTAGAGAGTTTGCGGCCTCAGGGTTACCTGGTAAACACTGTTGTTGCCCATCTTCTCTTTGCTGCACAGTCGTCTTTGGGAGGACTAGTTATCTTCCATGAAAGAACACTTGGCTTTCAATTCCTGCCACGTCCTCATCCCTCAAAAATCGTTCGTGAGTACGCCCACAACCCCGGACGACTCGCCTCAAGCCAACGTTCTACTTCTCTCATCACAGACATAGGCGGGCCGCAAGCTCACGGCAGCATTTGTCAAAGCGGTGCTTGAAATCTAGGAAGCGTTTCTGGTGTCTTAGGACACGGGTGTCTGCACTAGGATCCAAGATATAAACGACGGACTGCCCGTCCTTTCTGGGCCTTGTGAGCAATGCTCAGTTGAGGGCAACTATAGGCCGAAAGAAGGGCTGTGAAGGGCGTCTTTTGTTAAAATGCTAGGATGCGGCAAGTTGAAACGACTGTAGTATCTCCGTGCTATGCGCACCTTGGACGTGCCATGGAGAGCCGGAAAGCACAGGGTGAATGCTCTGCGGTCCATTTAGAAACTAAGGCTTGAAGGGAAACTTTATTTTCCTCATTGGCATTTAGAGAGCTGCGGGCTCAGTTCTCCCTGGGAAACAGTGTTGTTGCACAGTTGCCTTTGTGATGACAAGTGAGTTTCCTGGAAGGAAATTGGATGTTGCTGTTCCTCGGTAAGTGCTCCTACTTCGGTTGTCCTCAGGGAAGGGGAGAACCACACGGGGCCTCTGGCCTTAAGCTAATGTTCAGGTTTTCTCATGAACGAGGTAGGCATGCAACAGACGCCATGCAGCCTAAGTCCCTGTGTTTCTTGAACCCTAGGAAGAATATCAGGTCTCTCCTGAGTTGCCGGTCTGCAATAGGATCTGAAACGGACTAAAAGTGCCTCCTGTGTCTTCAGGGAGTTGTGAGCAATGCACCGCTGGCAGGAGCTAGATGCCGAGTCATGGGCAGTGAAGGGCTTCGTCGGAGAAACACCTAGGTTGGGATAGCTTAGAAACAGCCAGCTATCAGCGTTCTGTTCATTCCTTCATGCAAAACGTGTCTGCTTTTCTGCCGAAGCTAGAGCACACAAAACGTACAGTGATTCGACCCCGCCTTCAGGGAACTCGCACGTGATGGAATTTAGCCCAGGCGGCCACAGGACATTCAGTGTAGCCTGAAAATTTTCAGGCTCTCCCTTGAAAGCCAGGTATTCCGGTGATACATTGTACACCCCAGCCTTCCTAACCCATGACTTGCTAATCCTTTCACCATGATCATGACCCCGTATCACAAAGTGTATCACAAAGTTTACTCACGAAAGGGTCTAGGTGGTCAGCTGAACGTCCAGTAGGGAGTCAGGAACTGCAGCATAAGACGCTGTGCCCTCGCCTTGGAAACTGAAGCGTGATGGGAACTTTATTTGGCACACTGGAATGTCGACACGCGACTTCAAGGTTACCTGATGGACAGTGTAGTGGCCTATCTTTTCTTCATTGCAGAATTGCCTTTCTCAGGACAAGTGGTTTCCCCCCCCCCAACCCCGTGAGGCACACGTGGCCTTTCACTCCCTGCTAGGTGCTCATCCCTCAGCAATCGTCGGTGAGCAAGCCAAACATATAGGAGGACTGGCCCCAAGCTAAGGTACCGTTTTGTTCGTCACACAGATAGGCAGGCAACAGGTTCCAGGCAGCGTTTGTCAAAGCGGTACTTTAAGTGTAGGAAGCATTTCTGGTGTCTTAGGACAAACAGGTCTGCACTGGGATCCAAGATGTACACGAGGGACTGCCCGTCGCTTCTAGGAGCTGAGAGCAGTGTTCGGCTGAGGACAACCATAAGCCGAAAGAAGGGCAGTAAAGGCCTTCTTTTGCTAAACATCTAGCATGTGGTAAGTGAAACAACTCAAGTATCTCCGTTCTAACGCACCTTGGGAGTACAAACTAGGGAAAGACAGAGCAGGGTGAATGCTCTGTGTGGTCCCTTTTGAAAGTAAGGCTGCGAGTGAAACTTTATTTTCCTCATCGGGATTTACAGAGCCGCGGGCTCAATTCTCCCCAAGAAACACTGTTGCTGCACAGCTTCTCTTCGTAACACAATTGCCCTCGTGATGACGTGAGTTTCTAGGCAAGAAACTTGGAGGTTGCCATCCCTTGGTAGGTGGTCAAACTTCAGTAGTCTTCAGGAATGGGCCCACCACATGGGGCCTCTAGCCTCAAGCTAACGTCCAGGTGTTCTCATGACAGACTTAGGGAAGCAACAGATTGCATAGAGCCTTAGTCCCCGTGGTTCTTGAACTCGAGGAAACATATCAGCTCTCTTTTGGACTCGCGGGTCAGCGCTAGATTCCGAAATGTACTGAGAAAGGACTGCCTGTGTCTTCGGGGAGCCGTGAACCATCTACCGTCAGGAACAGCTAGATGCCGACTCCGGGCAGTGAAGGGCTTCGTTGTGTAGACATCTGGGTTGCGATAGCTTGAAAGCAACCCAGTTATCAACGTTCCATGCCTTCCTTCATGCAAAGGGTGTCTGCGCTCTGGAGGAACCCTGAGCTGCACTGGAAAATACAATTAGCCTACCACTGCTCCTGGGAGCTGCTCCATGACGTCTGACTACCTCAAGCGGCAACTACACTTTAAGTCCGGCTTCAAAACCTACAGGGTTTTCCCGAACTGGTAGATAGTCTAGAGAAGTACTGTCACCTAGGCCTAACTAAGCCCTCACCTTGATATCCTTACACCACAGTCAGGACTCCCAGCATGGCAATGGTGACTAGTGTCACGAGCCACTGTGTCCACGGGATGTACAAGAGAGAGTCCGATGCGACTTGTTAATACGCTGCTTTGTCCTGCTGGAAAATGAGGCTTCCTGGGAAAGCTGATTTTCCTCATTGCAAAGTAGAGAGTTTGCGGCCTCAGGGTTACCTGGTAAACACTGTTGTTGCCCATCTTCTCTTTGCTGCACAGTCGTCTTTGGGAGGACTAGTTATCTTCCATGAAAGAACACTTGGCTTTCAATTCCTGCCACGTCCTCATCCCTCAAAAATCGTTCGTGAGTACGCCCACAACCCCGGACGACTCGCCTCAAGCCAACGTTCTACTTCTCTCATCACAGACATAGGCGGGCCGCAAGCTCACGGCAGCATTTGTCAAAGCGGTGCTTGAAATCTAGGAAGCGTTTCTGGTGTCTTAGGACACGGGTGTCTGCACTAGGATCCAAGATATAAACGACGGACTGCCCGTCCTTTCTGGGCCTTGTGAGCAATGCTCAGTTGAGGGCAACTATAGGCCGAAAGAAGGGCTGTGAAGGGCGTCTTTTGTTAAAATGCTAGGATGCGGCAAGTTGAAACGACTGTAGTATCTCCGTGCTATGCGCACCTTGGACGTGCCATGGAGAGACGGAAAGCACAGGGTGAATGCTCTGCGGTCCATTTTGAAACTAAGGCTTGAAGGGAAACTTTATTTTCCTCATTGGCATTTAGAGAGCTGCGGGCTCAGTTCTCCCTGGGAAACAGTGTTGTTGCACAGTTGCCTTTGTGATGACAAGTGAGTTTCCTGGAAGGAAATTGGATGTTGCTGTTCCTCGGTAAGTGCTCCTACTTCGGTTGTCCTCAGGGAAGGGGAGAACCACACGGGGCCTCTGGCCTTAAGCTAATGTTCAGGTTTTCTCATGAACGAGGTAGGCATGCAACAGACGCCATGCAGCCTAAGTCCCTGTGTTTCTTGAACCCTAGGAAGAATATCAGGTCTCTCCTGAGTTGCCGGTCTGCAATAGGATCTGAAACGGACTAAAAGGGCCTCCTGTGTCTTCGGGGAGTTGTGAGCAATGCACCGCTGGCAGGAGCTAGATGCCGAGTCATGGGCAGTGAAGGGCTTCGTCGGAGAAACACCTAGGTTGGGATAGCTTAGAAACAGCCAGCTATCAGCGTTCTGTTCATTCCTTCATGCAAAACGTGTCTGCTTTTCTGCCGAAGCTAGAGCACACAAAACGTACAGTGATTCGACCCCGCCTTCAGGGAACTCGCACGTGATGGAATTTAGCCCAGGCGGCCACAGGACATTCAGTGTAGCCTGAAAAATTTCAGGCTCTCCCTTGAAAGCCAGGTATTCCGGTGATACATTGTACACCCCAGCCTTCCTAACCCATGACTTGCTAATCCTTTCACCATGATCATGACCCCGTATCACAAAGTGTATCACAAAGTTTACTCACGAAAGGGTCTAGGTGGTCAGCTGAACGTCCAGTAGGGAGTCAGGAACTGCAGCATAAGACGCTGTGCCCTCGCCTTGGAAACTGAAGCGTGATGGGAACTTTATTTGGCACACTGGAATGTCGACACGCGACTTCAAGGTTACCTGATGGACAGTGTAGTGGCCTATCTTTTCTTCATTGCAGAATTGCCTTTCTCAGGACAAGTGGTTTCCCCCCCCCAACCCCGTGAGGCACACGTGGCCTTTCACTCCCTGCTAGGTGCTCATCCCTCAGCAATCGTCGGTGAGCAAGCCAAACATATAGGAGGACTGGCCCCAAGCTAAGGTACCGTTTTTTTCATCACACAGATAGGCAGGCAACAGGTTCCAGGCAGCGTTTGTCAAAGCGGTACTTTAAGTGTAGGAAGCATTTCTGGTGTCTTAGGACAAACAGGTCTGCACTGGGATCCAAGATGTACACGAGGGACTGCCCGTCGCTTCTAGGAGCTGAGAGCAGTGTTCGGCTGAGGACAACCATAAGCTGGAAGAAGGGCAGTAAAGGCCTTCTTTTGCTAAACATCTAGCATGTGGTAAGTGAAACAACTCAAGTATCTCCGTTCTAACGCACCTTGGGAGTACAAACTAGAGAAAGACAGAGCAGGGTGAATGCTCTGTGTGGTCCCTTTTGAAAGTAAGGCTGCGAGTGAAACTTTATTTTCCTCATCGGGATTTACAGAGCCGCGGGCTCAAGTCTCCCCAAGAAACACTGTTGCTGCACAGCTTCTCTTCGTAACACAATTGCCCTCGTGATGACGTGAGTTTCTAGGCAAGAAACTTGGAGGTTGCCATCCCTTGGTAGGTGGTCAAACTTCAGTAGTCTTCAGGAATGGGCCCACCACATGGGGCCTCTAGCCTCAAGCTAACGTCCAGGTGTTCTCATGACAGACTTAGGGAAGCAACAGATTGCATAGAGCCTTAGTCCCTGTGGTTCTTGAACTCGAGGAAACATATCAGCTCTCTTTTGGACTCGCGGGTCAGCGCTAGATTCCGAAATGTACTGAGAAAGGACTGCCTGTGTCTTCGGGGAGCCGTGAACCATCTACCGTCAGGAACAGCTAGATGCCGACTCCGGGCAGTGAAGGGCTTCGTTGTGTAGACATCTGGGTTGCGATAGCTTGAAAGCAACCCAGTTATCAACGTTCCATGCCTTCCTTCATGCAAAGGGTGTCTGCGCTCTGGAGGAACCCTGAGCTGCACTGGAAAATACAATTAGCCTACCACTGCTCCTGGGAGCTGCTCCATGACGTCTGACTACCTCAAGCGGCAACTACACTTTAAGTCCGGCTTCAAAACCTACAGGGTTTTCCCGAACTGGTAGATAGTCTAGAGAAGTACTGTCACCTAGGCCTAACTAAGCCCTCACCTTGATATCCTTACACCACAGTCAGGACTCCCAGCATGGCAATGGTGACTAGTGTCACGAGCCACTGTGTCCACGGGATGTACAAGAGAGAGTCCGATGCGACTTGTTAATACGCTGCTTTGTCCTGCTGGAAAATGAGGCTTCCTGGGAAAGCTGATTTTCCTCATTGCAAAGTAGAGAGTTTGCGGCCTCAGGGTTACCTGGTAAACACTGTTGTTGCCCATCTTCTCTTTGCTGCACAGTCGTCTTTGGGAGGACTAGTTATCTTCCATGAAAGAACACTTGGCTTTCAATTCCTGCCACGTCCTCATCCCTCAAAAATCGTTCGTGAGTACGCCCACAACCCCGGACGACTCGCCTCAAGCCAACGTTCTACTTCTCTCATCACAGACATAGGCGGGCCGCAAGCTCACGGCAGCATTTGTCAAAGCGGTGCTTGAAATCTAGGAAGCGTTTCTGGTGTCTTAGGACACGGGTGTCTGCACTAGGATCCAAGATATAAACGACGGACTGCCCGTCCTTTCTGGGCCTTGTGAGCAATGCTCAGTTGAGGGCAACTATAGGCCGAAAGAAGGGCTGTGAAGGGCGTCTTTTGTTAAAATGCTAGGATGCGGCAAGTTGAAACGACTGTAGTATCTCCGTGCTATGCGCACCTTGGACGTGCCATGGAGAGACGGAAAGCACAGGGTGAATGCTCTGCGGTCCATTTTGAAACTAAGGCTTGAAGGGAAACTTTATTTTCCTCATTGGCATTTAGAGAGCTGCGGGCTCAGTTCTCCCTGGGAAACAGTGTTGTTGCACAGTTGCCTTTGTGATGACAAGTGAGTTTCCTGGAAGGAAATTGGATGTTGCTGTTCCTCGGTAAGTGCTCCTACTTCGGTTGTCCTCAGGGAAGGGGAGAACCACACGGGGCCTCTGGCCTTAAGCTAATGTTCAGGTTTTCTCATGAACGAGGTAGGCATGCAACAGACGCCATGCAGCCTAAGTCCCTGTGTTTCTTGAACCCTAGGAAGAATATCAGGTCTCTCCTGAGTTGCCGGTCTGCAATAGGATCTGAAACGGACTAAAAGGGCCTCCTGTGTCTTCGGGGAGTTGTGAGCAATGCACCGCTGGCAGGAGCTAGATGCCGAGTCATGGGCAGTGAAGGGCTTCGTCGGAGAAACACCTAGGTTGGGAGAGCTTAGAAACAGCCAGCTATCAGCGTTCTGCTCATTCCTTCATGCAAAACGTGTCTGCTTTTCTGCCGAACCTAGAGCACACAAAACGTACAGTGATTCGACCCCGCCTTCAGGGAACTCGCACGTGATGGAATTTAGCCCAGGCGGCCACAGGACATTCAGTGTAGCCTGAAAAATTTCAGGCTCTCCCTTGAAAGCCACGTATTCCGGTGATACATTGTACACCCCAGCCTTCCTAACCCATGACTTGCTAATCCTTTCACCATGATCATGACCCCGTATCACAAAGTGTATCACAAAGTTTACTCACGAAAGGGTCTAGGTGGTCAGCTGAACGTCCAGTAGGGAGTCAGGAACTGCAGCATAAGACGCTGTGCCCTCGCCTTGGAAACTGAAGCGTGATGGGAACTTTATTTGGCACACTGGAATGTCGACACGCGACTTCAAGGTTACCTGATGGACAGTGTAGTGGCCTATCTTTTCTTCATTGCAGAATTGCCTTTCTCAGGACAAGTGGTTTCCCCCCCCCAACCCCGTGAGGCACACGTGGCCTTTCACTCCCTGCTAGGTGCTCATCCCTCAGCAATCGTCGGTGAGCAAGCCAAACATATAGGAGGACTGGCCCCAAGCTAAGGTACCGTTTTTTTCATCACACAGATAGGCAGGCAACAGGTTCCAGGCAGCGTTTGTCAAAGCGGTACTTTAAGTGTAGGAAGCATTTCTGGTGTCTTAGGACAAACAGGTCTGCACTGGGATCCAAGATGTACACGAGGGACTGCCCGTCGCTTCTAGGAGCTGAGAGCAGTGTTCGGCTGAGGACAACCATAAGCTGGAAGAAGGGCAGTAAAGGCCTTCTTTTGCTAAACATCTAGCATGTGGTAAGTGAAACAACTCAAGTATCTCCGTTCTAACGCACCTTGGGAGTACAAACTAGAGAAAGACAGAGCAGGGTGAATGCTCTGTGTGGTCCCTTTTGAAAGTAAGGCTGCGAGTGAAACTTTATTTTCCTCATCGGGATTTACAGAGCCGCGGGCTCAATTCTCCCCAAGAAACACTGTTGCTGCACAGCTTCTCTTCGTAACACAATTGCCCTCGTGATGACGTGAGTTTCTAGGCAAGAAACTTGGAGGTTGCCATCCCTTGGTAGGTGGTCAAACTTCAGTAGTCTTCAGGAATGGGCCCACCACATGGGGCCTCTAGCCTCAAGCTAACGTCCAGGTGTTCTCATGACAGACTTAGGGAAGCAACAGATTGCATAGAGCCTTAGTCCCTGTGGTTCTTGAACTCGAGGAAACATATCAGCTCTCTTTTGGACTCGCGGGTCAGCGCTAGATTCCGAAATGTACTGAGAAAGGACTGCCTGTGTCTTCGGGGAGCCGTGAACCATCTACCGTCAGGAACAGCTAGATGCCGACTCCGGGCAGTGAAGGGCTTCGTTGTGTAGACATCTGGGTTGCGATAGCTTGAAAGCAACCCAGTTATCAACGTTCCATGCCTTCCTTCATGCAAAGGGTGTCTGCGCTCTGGAGGAACCCTGAGCTGCACTGGAAAATACAATTAGCCTACCACTGCTCCTGGGAGCTGCTCCATGACGTCTGACTACCTCAAGCGGCAACTACACTTTAAGTCCGGCTTCAAAACCTACAGGGTTTTCCCGAACTGGTAGATAGTCTAGAGAAGTACTGTCACCTAGGCCTAACTAAGCCCTCACCTTGATATCCTTACACCACAGTCAGGACTCCCAGCATGGCAATGGTGACTAGTGTCACGAGCCACTGTGTCCACGGGATGTACAAGAGAGAGTCCGATGCGACTTGTTAATACGCTGCTTTGTCCTGCTGGAAAATGAGGCTTCCTGGGAAAGCTGATTTTCCTCATTGCAAAGTAGAGAGTTTGCGGCCTCAGGGTTACCTGGTAAACACTGTTGTTGCCCATCTTCTCTTTGCTGCACAGTCGTCTTTGGGAGGACTAGTTATCTTCCATGAAAGAACACTTGGCTTTCAATTCCTGCCACGTCCTCATCCCTCAAAAATCGTTCGTGAGTACGCCCACAACCCCGGACGACTCGCCTCAAGCCAACGTTCTACTTCTCTCATCACAGACATAGGCGGGCCGGAAGCTCACGGCAGCATTTGTCAAAGCGGTGCTTGAAATCTAGGAAGCGTTTCTGGTGTCTTAGGACACGGGTGTCTGCACTAGGATCCAAGATATAAACGACGGACTGCCCGTCCTTTCTGGGCCTTGTGAGCAATGCTCAGTTGAGGGCAACTATAGGCCGAAAGAAGGGCTGTGAAGGGCGTCTTTTGTTAAAATGCTAGGATGCGGCAAGTTGAAACGACTGTAGTATCTCCGTGCTATGCGCACCTTGGACGTGCCATGGAGAGACGGAAAGCACAGGGTGAATGCTCTGCGGTCCATTTTGAAACTAAGGCTTGAAGGGAAACTTTATTTTCCTCATTGGCATTTAGAGAGCTGCGGGCTCAGTTCTCCCTGGGAAACAGTGTTGTTGCACAGTTGCCTTTGTGATGACAAGTGAGTTTCCTGGAAGGAAATTGGATGTTGCTGTTCCTCGGTAAGTGCTCCTACTTCGGTTGTCCTCAGGGAAGGGGAGAACCACACGGGGCCTCTGGCCTTAAGCTAATGTTCAGGTTTTCTCATGAACGAGGTAGGCATGCAACAGACGCCATGCAGCCTAAGTCCCTGTGTTTCTTGAACCCTAGGAAGAATATCAGGTCTCTCCTGAGTTGCCGGTCTGCAATAGGATCTGAAACGGACTAAAAGGGCCTCCTGTGTTTTCAGGGAGTTGTGAGCAATGCACCGCTGGCAGGAGCTAGATGCCGAGTCATGGGCAGTGAAGGGCTTCGTCGGAGAAACACCTAGGTTGGGATAGCTTAGAAACAGCCAGCTATCAGCGTTCTGTTCATTCCTTCATGCAAAACGTGTCTGCTTTTCTGCCGAAGCTAGAGCACACAAAACGTACAGTGATTCGACCCCGCCTTCAGGGAACTCGCACGTGATGGAATTTAGCCCAGGCGGCCACAGGACATTCAGTGTAGCCTGAAAAATTTCAGGCTCTCCCTTGAAAGCCAGGTATTCCGGTGATACATTGTACACCCCAGCCTTCCTAACCCATGACTTGCTAATCCTTTCACCATGATCATGACCCCGTATCACAAAGTGTATCACAAAGTTTACTCACGAAAGGGTCTAGGTGGTCAGCTGAACGTCCAGTAGGGAGTCAGGAACTGCAGCATAAGACGCTGTGCCCTCGCCTTGGAAACTGAAGCGTGATGGGAACTTTATTTGGCACACTGGAATGTCGACACGCGACTTCAAGGTTACCTGATGGACAGTGTAGTGGCCTATCTTTTCTTCATTGCAGAATTGCCTTTCTGAGGACAAGTGGTTTCCCCCCCCCAACCCCGTGAGGCACACGTGGCCTTTCACTCCCTGCTAGGTGCTCATCCCTCAGCAATCGTCGGTGAGCAAGCCAAACATATAGGAGGACTGGCCCCAAGCTAAGGTACCGTTTTGTTCGTCACACAGATAGGCAGGCAACAGGTTCCAGGCAGCGTTTGTCAAAGCGGTACTTTAAGTGTAGGAAGCATTTCTGGTGTCTTAGGACAAACAGGTCTGCACTGGGATCCAAGATGTACACGAGGGACTGCCCGTCGCTTCTAGGAGCTGAGAGCAGTGTTCGGCTGAGGACAACCATAAGCCGAAAGAAGGGCAGTAAAGGCCTTCTTTTGCTAAACATCTAGCATGTGGTAAGTGAAACAACTCAAGTATCTCCGTTCTAACGCACCTTGGGAGTACAAACTAGGGAAAGACAGAGCAGGGTGAATGCTCTGTGTGGTCCCTTTTGAAAGTAAGGCTGCGAGTGAAACTTTATTTTCCTCATCGGGATTTACAGAGCCGCGGGCTCAAGTCTCCCCAAGAAACACTGTTGCTGCACAGCTTCTCTTCGTAACACAATTGCCCTCGTGATGACGTGAGTTTCTAGGCAAGAAACTTGGAGGTTGCCATCCCTTGGTAGGTGGTCAAACTTCAGTAGTCTTCAGGAATGGGCCCACCACATGGGGCCTCTAGCCTCAAGCTAACGTCCAGGTGTTCTCATGACAGACTTAGGGAAGCAACAGATTGCATAGAGCCTTAGTCCCTGTGGTTCTTGAACTCGAGGAAACATATCAGCTCTCTTTTGGACTCGCGGGTCAGCGCTAGATTCCGAAATGTACTGAGAAAGGACTGCCTGTGTCTTCGGGGAGCCGTGAACCATCTACCGTCAGGAACAGCTAGATGCCGACTCCGGGCAGTGAAGGGCTTCGTTGTGTAGACATCTGGGTTGCGATAGCTTGAAAGCAACCCAGTTATCAACGTTCCATGCCTTCCTTCATGCAAAGGGTGTCTGCGCTCTGGAGGAACCCTGAGCTGCACTGGAAAATACAATTAGCCTACCACTGCTCCTGGGAGCTGCTCCATGACGTCTGACTACCTCAAGCGGCAACTACACTTTAAGTCCGGCTTCAAAACCTACAGGGTTTTCCCGAACTGGTAGATAGTCTAGAGACGTACTGTCACCTAGGCCTAACTAAGCCCTCACCTTGATATCCTTACACCACAGTCAGGACTCCCAGCATGGCAATGGTGACTAGTGTCACGAGCCACTGTGTCCACGGGATGTACAAGAGAGAGTCCGATGCGACTTGTTAATACGCTGCTTTGTCCTGCTGGAAAATGAGGCTTCCTGGGAAAGCTGATTTTCCTCATTGCAAAGTAGAGAGTTTGCGGCCTCAGGGTTACCTGGTAAACACTGTTGTTGCCCATCTTCTCTTTGCTGCACAGTCGTCTTTGGGAGGACTAGTTATCTTCCATGAAAGACACTTGGCTTTCAATTCCTGCCACGTCCTCATCCCTCAAAAATCGTTCGTGAGTACGCCCACAACCCCGGACGACTCGCCTCAAGCCAACGTTCTACTTCTCTCATCACAGACATAGGCGGGCCGCAAGCTCACGGCAGCATTTGTCAAAGCGGTGCTTGAAATCTAGGAAGCGTTTCTGGTGTCTTAGGACACGGGTGTCTGCACTAGGATCCAAGATATAAACGACGGACTGCCCGTCCTTTCTGGGCCTTGTGAGCAATGCTCAGTTGAGGGCAACTATAGGCCGAAAGAAGGGCTGTGAAGGGCGTCTTTTGTTAAAATGCTAGGATGCGGCAAGTTGAAACGACTGTAGTATCTCCGTGCTATGCGCACCTTGGACGTGCCATGGAGAGACGGAAAGCACAGGGTGAATGCTCTGCGGTCCATTTTGAAACTAAGGCTTGAAGGGAAACTTTATTTTCCTCATTGGCATTTAGAGAGCTGCGGGCTCAGTTCTCCCTGGGAAACAGTGTTGTTGCACAGTTGCCTTTGTGATGACAAGTGAGTTTCCTGGAAGGAAATTGGATGTTGCTGTTCCTCGGTAAGTGCTCCTACTTCGGTTGTCCTCAGGGAAGGGGAGAACCACACGGGGCCTCTGGCCTTAAGCTAATGTTCAGGTTTTCTCATGAACGAGGTAGGCATGCAACAGACGCCATGCAGCCTAAGTCCCTGTGTTTCTTGAACCCTAGGAAGAATATCAGGTCTCTCCTGAGTTGCCGGTCTGCAATAGGATCTGAAACGGACTAAAAGGGCCTCCTGTGTCTTCGGGGAGTGGTGAGCAATGCACCGCTGGCAGGAGCTAGATGCCGAGTCATGGGCAGTGAAGGGCTTCGTCGGAGAAACACCTAGGTTGGGATAGCTTAGAAACAGCCAGCTATCAGCGTTCTGTTCATTCCTTCATGCAAAACGTGTCTGCTTTTCTGCCGAAGCTAGAGCACACAAAACGTACAGTGATTCGACCCCGCCTTCAGGGAACTCGCACGTGATGGAATTTAGCCCAGGCGGCCACAGGACATTCAGTGTAGCCTGAAAATTTTCAGGCTCTCCCTTGAAAGCCAGGTATTCCGGTGATACATTGTACACCCCAGCCTTCCTAACCCATGACTTGCTAATCCTTTCACCATGATCATGACCCCGTATCACAAAGTGTATCACAAAGTTTACTCACGAAAGGGTCTAGGTGGTCAGCTGAACGTCCAGTAGGGAGTCAGGAACTGCAGCATAAGACGCTGTGCCCTCGCCTTGGAAACTGAAGCGTGATGGGAACTTTATTTGGCACACTGGAATGTCGACACGCGACTTCAAGGTTACCTGATGGACAGTGTAGTGGCCTATCTTTTCTTCATTGCAGAATTGCCTTTCTGAGGACAAGTGGTTTCCCCCCCCCAACCCCGTGAGGCACACGTGGCCTTTCACTCCCTGCTAGGTGCTCATCCCTCAGCAATCGTCGGTGAGCAAGCCAAACATATAGGAGGACTGGCCCCAAGCTAAGGTACCGTTTTGTTCGTCACACAGATAGGCAGGCAACAGGTTCCAGGCAGCGTTTGTCAAAGCGGTACTTTAAGTGTAGGAAGCATTTCTGGTGTCTTAGGACAAACAGGTCTGCACTGGGATCCAAGATGTACACGAGGGACTGCCCGTCGCTTCTAGGAGCTGAGAGCAGTGTTCGGCTGAGGACAACCATAAGCCGGAAGAAGGGCAGTAAAGGCCTTCTTTTGCTAAACATCTAGCATGTGGTAAGTGAAACAACTCAAGTATCTCCGTTCTAACGCACCTTGGGAGTACCAACTAGGGAAAGACAGAGCAGGGTGAATGCTCTGTGTGGTCCCTTTTGAAAGTAAGGCTGCGAGTGAAACTTTATTTTCCTCCTCGGGATTTACAGAGCCGCGGGCTCAAGTCTCCCCAAGAAACACTGTTGCTGCACAGCTTCTCTTCGTAACACAATTGCCCTCGTGATGACGTGAGTTTCTAGGCAAGAAACTTGGAGGTTGCCATCCCTTGGTAGGTGGTCAAACTTCAGTAGTCTTCAGGAATGGGCCCACCACATGGGGCCTCTAGCCTCAAGCTAACGTCCAGGTGTTCTCATGACAGACTTAGGGAAGCAACAGATTGCATAGAGCCTTAGTCCCCGTGGTTCTTGAACTCGAGGAAACATATCAGCTCTCTTTTGGACTCGCGGGTCAGCGCTAGATTCCGAAATGTACTGAGAAAGGACTGCCTGTGTCTTCGGGGAGCCGTGAACCATCTACCGTCAGGAACAGCTAGATGCCGACTCCGGGCAGTGAAGGGCTTCGTTGTGTAGACATCTGGGTTGCGATAGCTTGAAAGCAACCCAGTTATCAACGTTCCATGCCTTCCTTCATGCAAAGGGTGTCTGCGCTCTGGAGGAACCCTGAGCTGCACTGGAAAATACAATTAGCCTACCACTGCTCCTGGGAGCTGCTCCATGACGTCTGACTACCTCAAGCGGCAACTACACTTTAAGTCCGGCTTCAAAACCTACAGGGTTTTCCCGAACTGGTAGATAGTCCAGAGAAGTACTGTCACCTAGGCCTAACTAAGCCCTCACCTTGATATCCTTACACCACAGTCAGGACTCCCAGCATGGCAATGGTGACTAGTGTCACGAGCCACTGTGTCCACGGGATGTACAAGAGAGAGTCCGATGCGACTTGTTAATACGCTGCTTTGTCCTGCTGGAAAATGAGGCTTCCTGGGAAAGCTGATTTTCCTCATTGCAAAGTAGAGAGTTTGCGGCCTCAGGGTTACCTGGTAAACACTGTTGTTGCCCATCTTCTCTTTGCTGCACAGTCGTCTTTGGGAGGACTAGTTATCTTCCATGAAAGAACACTTGGCTTTCAATTCCTGCCACGTCCTCATCCCTCAAAAATCGTTCGTGAGTACGCCCACAACCCCGGACGACTCGCCTCAAGCCAACGTTCTACTTCTCTCATCACAGACATAGGCGGGCCGCAAGCTCACGGCAGCATTTGTCAAAGCGGTGCTTGAAATCTAGGAAGCGTTTCTGGTGTCTTAGGACACGGGTGTCTGCACTAGGATCCAAGATATAAACGACGGACTGCCCGTCCTTTCTGGGCCTTGTGAGCAATGCTCAGTTGAGGGCAACTATAGGCCGAAAGAAGGGCTGTGAAGGGCGTCTTTTGTTAAAATGCTAGGATGCGGCAAGTTGAAACGACTGTAGTATCTCCGTGCTATGCGCACCTTGGACGTGCCATGGAGAGCCGGAAAGCACAGGGTGAATGCTCTGCGGTCCATTTTGAAACTAAGGCTTGAAGGGAAACTTTATTTTCCTCATTGGCATTTAGAGAGCTGCGGGCTCAGTTCTCCCTGGGAAACAGTGTTGTTGCACAGTTGCCTTTGTGATGACAAGTGAGTTTCCTGGAAGGAAATTGGATGTTGCTGTTCCTCGGTAAGTGCTCCTACTTCGGTTGTCCTCAGGGAAGGGGAGAACCACACGGGGCCTCTGGCCTTAAGCTAATGTTCAGGTTTTCTCATGAACGAGGTAGGCATGCAACAGACGCCATGCAGCCTAAGTCCCTGTGTTTCTTGAACCCTAGGAAGAATATCAGGTCTCTCCTGAGTTGCCGGTCTGCAATAGGATCTGAAACGGACTAAAAGGGCCTCCTGTGTCTTCGGGGAGTGGTGAGCAATGCACCGCTGGCAGGAGCTAGATGCCGAGTCATGGGCAGTGAAGGGCTTCGTCGGAGAAACACCTAGGTTGGGAGAGCTTAGAAACAGCCAGCTATCAGCGTTCTGCTCATTCCTTCATGCAAAACGTGTCTGCTTTTCTGCCGAACCTAGAGCACACAAAACGTACAGTGATTCGACCCCGCCTTCAGGGAACTCGCACGTGATGGAATTTAGCCCAGGCGGCCACAGGACATTCAGTGTAGCCTGAAAAATTTCAGGCTCTCCCTTGAAAGCCAGGTATTCCGGTGATACATTGTACACCCCAGCCTTCCTAACCCATGACTTGCTAATCCTTTCACCATGATCATGACCCCGTATCACAAAGTGTATCACAAAGTTTACTCACGAAAGGGTCTAGGTGGTCAGCTGAACGTCCAGTAGGGAGTCAGGAACTGCAGCATAAGACGCTGTGCCCTCGCCTTGGAAACTGAAGCGTGATGGGAACTTTATTTGGCACACTGGAATGTCGACACGCGACTTCAAGGTTACCTGATGGACAGTGTAGTGGCCCATCTTTTCTTCATTGCAGAATTGCCTTTCTGAGGACAAGTGGTTTCCCCCCCCCAACCCCGTGAGGCACACGTGGCCTTTCACTCCCTGCTAGGTGCTCATCCCTCAGCAATCGTCGGTGAGCAAGCCAAACATATAGGAGGACTGGCCCCAAGCTAAGGTACCGTTTTGTTCGTCACACAGATAGGCAGGCAACAGGTTCCAGGCAGCGTTTGTCAAAGCGGTACTTTAAGTGTAGGAAGCATTTCTGGTGTCTTAGGACAAACAGGTCTGCACTGGGATCCAAGATGTACACGAGGGACTGCCCGTCGCTTCTAGGAGCTGAGAGCAGTGTTCGGCTGAGGACAACCATAAGCCGGAAGAAGGGCAGTAAAGGCCTTCTTTTGCTAAACATCTAGCATGTGGTAAGTGAAACAACTCAAGTATCTCCGTTCTAACGCACCTTGGGAGTACCAACTAGGGAAAGACAGAGCAGGGTGAATGCTCTGTGTGGTCCCTTTTGAAAGTAAGGCTGCGAGTGAAACTTTATTTTCCTCCTCGGGATTTACAGAGCCGCGGGCTCAAGTCTCCCCAAGAAACACTGTTGCTGCACAGCTTCTCTTCGTAACACAATTGCCCTCGTGATGACGTGAGTTTCTAGGCAAGAAACTTGGAGGTTGCCATCCCTTGGTAGGTGGTCAAACTTCAGTAGTCTTCAGGAATGGGCCCACCACATGGGGCCTCTAGCCTCAAGCTAACGTCCAGGTGTTCTCATGACAGACTTAGGGAAGCAACAGATTGCATAGAGCCTTAGTCCCCGTGGTTCTTGAACTCGAGGAAACATATCAGCTCTCTTTTGGACTCGCGGGTCAGCGCTAGATTCCGAAATGTACTGAGAAAGGACTGCCTGTGTCTTCGGGGAGCCGTGAACCATCTACCGTCAGGAACAGCTAGATGCCGACTCCGGGCAGTGAAGGGCTTCGTTGTGTAGACATCTGGGTTGCGATAGCTTGAAAGCAACCCAGTTATCAACGTTCCATGCCTTCCTTCATGCAAAGGGTGTCTGCGCTCTGGAGGAACCCTGAGCTGCACTGGAAAATACAATTAGCCTACCACTGCTCCTGGGAGCTGCTCCATGACGTCTGACTACCTCAAGCGGCAACTACCCTTTAAGTCCGGCTTCAAAACCTACAGGGTTTTCCCGAACTGGTAGATAGTCCAGAGAAGTACTGTCACCTAGGCCTAACTAAGCCCTCACCTTGATATCCTTACACCACAGTCAGGACTCCCAGCATGGCAATGGTGACTAGTGTCACGAGCCACTGTGTCCACGGGATGTACAAGAGAGAGTCCGATGCGACTTGTTAATACGCTGCTTTGTCCTGCTGGAAAATGAGGCTTCCTGGGAAAGTTGATTTTCCTCATTGCAAAGTAGAGAGTTTGCGGCCTCAGGGTTACCTGGTAAACACTGTTGTTGCCCATCTTCTCTTTGCTGCACAGTCGTCTTTGGGAGGACTAGTTATCTTCCATGAAAGACACTTGGCTTTCAATTCCTGCCACGTCCTCATCCCTCAAAAATCGTTCGTGAGTACGCCCACAATCCCGGACGACTCGCCTCAAGCCAACGTTCTACTTCTCTCATCACAGACATAGGCGGGCCGCAAGCTCACGGCAGCATTTGTCAAAGCGGTGCTTGAAATCTAGGAAGCGTTTCTGGTGTCTTAGGACACGGGTGTCTGCACTAGGATCCAAGATATAAACGACGGACTGCCCGTCCTTTCTGGGCCTTGTGAGCAATGCTCAGTTGAGGGCAACTATAGGCCGAAAGAAGGGCTGTGAAGGGCGTCTTTTGTTAAAATGCTAGGATGCGGCAAGTTGAAACGACTGTAGTATCTCCGTGCTATGCGCACCTTGGACGTGCCATGGAGAGCCGGAAAGCACAGGGTGAATGCTCTGCGGTCCATTTAGAAACTAAGGCTTGAAGGGAAACTTTATTTTCCTCATTGGCATTTAGAGAGCTGCGGGCTCAGTTCTCCCTGGGAAACAGTGTTGTTGCACAGTTGCCTTTGTGATGACAAGTGAGTTTCCTGGAAGGAAATTGGATGTTGCTGTTCCTCGGTAAGTGCTCCTACTTCGGTTGTCCTCAGGGAAGGGGAGAACCACACGGGGCCTCTGGCCTTAAGCTAATGTTCAGGTTTTCTCATGAACGAGGTAGGCATGCAACAGACGCCATGCAGCCTAAGTCCCTGTGTTTCTTGAACCCTAGGAAGAATATCAGGTCTCTCCTGAGTTGCCGGTCTGCAGTAGGATCTGAAACGGACTAAAAGGGCCTCCTGTGTCTTCGGGGAGTTGTGAGCAATGCACCGCTGGCAGGAGCTAGATGCCGAGTCATGGGCAGTGAAGGGCTTCGTCGGAGAAACACCTAGGTTGGGAGAGCTTAGAAACAGCCAGCTATCAGCGTTCTGCTCATTCCTTCATGCAAAACGTGTCTGCTTTTCTGCCGAACCTAGAGCACACAAAACGTACAGTGATTCGACCCCGCCTTCAGGGAACTCGCACGTGATGGAATTTAGCCCAGGCGGCCACAGGACATTCAGTGTAGCCTGAAAAATTTCAGGCTCTCCCTTGAAAGCCAGGTATTCCGGTGATACATTGTACACCCAGCCTTCCTAACCCATGACTTGCTAATCCTTTCACCATGATCATGACCCCGTATCACAAAGTGTATCACAAAGTTTACTCACGAAAGGGTCTAGGTGGTCAGCTGAACGTCCAGTAGGGAGTCAGGAACTGCAGCATAAGACGCTGTGCCCTCGCCTTGGAAACTGAAGCGTGATGGGAACTTTATTTGGCACACTGGAATGTCGACACGCGACTTCAAGGTTACCTGATGGACAGTGTAGTGGCCCATCTTTTCTTCATTGCAGAATTGCCTTTCTGAGGACAAGTGGTTTCCCCCCCCCAACCCCGTGAGGCACACGTGGCCTTTCACTCCCTGCTAGGTGCTCATCCCTCAGCAATCGTCGGTGAGCAAGCCAAACATATAGGAGGACTGGCCCCAAGCTAAGGTACCGTTTTGTTCGTCACACAGATAGGCAGGCAACAGGTTCCAGGCAGCGTTTGTCAAAGCGGTACTTTAAGTGTAGGAAGCATTTCTGGTGTCTTAGGACAAACAGGTCTGCACTGGGATCCAAGATGTACACGAGGGACTGCCCGTCGCTTCTAGGAGCTGAGAGCAGTGTTCGGCTGAGGACAACCATAAGCCGGAAGAAGGGCAGTAAAGGCCTTCTTTTGCTAAACATCTAGCATGTGGTAAGTGAAACAACTCAAGTATCTCCGTTCTAACGCACCTTGGGAGTACCAACTAGGGAAAGACAGAGCAGGGTGAATGCTCTGTGTGGTCCCTTTTGAAAGTAAGGCTGCGAGTGAAACTTTATTTTCCTCCTCGGGATTTACAGAGCCGCGGGCTCAAGTCTCCCCAAGAAACACTGTTGCTGCACAGCTTCTCTTCGTAACACAATTGCCCTCGTGATGACGTGAGTTTCTAGGCAAGAAACTTGGAGGTTGCCATCCCTTGGTAGGTGGTCAAACTTCAGTAGTCTTCAGGAATGGGCCCACCACATGGGGCCTCTAGCCTCAAGCTAACGTCCAGGTGTTCTCATGACAGACTTAGGGAAGCAACAGATTGCATAGAGCCTTAGTCCCCGTGGTTCTTGAACTCGAGGAAACATATCAGCTCTCTTTTGGACTCGCGGGTCAGCGCTAGATTCCGAAATGTACTGAGAAAGGACTGCCTGTGTCTTCGGGGAGCCGTGAACCATCTACCGTCAGGAACAGCTAGATGCCGACTCCGGGCAGTGAAGGGCTTCGTTGTGTAGACATCTGGGTTGCGATAGCTTGAAAGCAACCCAGTTATCAACGTTCCATGCCTTCCTTCATGCAAAGGGTGTCTGCGCTCTGGAGGAACCCTGAGCTGCACTGGAAAATACAATTAGCCTACCACTGCTCCTGGGAGCTGCTCCATGACGTCTGACTACCTCAAGCGGCAACTACCCTTTAAGTCCGGCTTCAAAACCTACAGGGTTTTCCCGAACTGGTAGATAGTCCAGAGAAGTACTGTCACCTAGGCCTAACTAAGCCCTCACCTTGATATCCTTACACCACAGTCAGGACTCCCAGCATGGCAATGGTGACTAGTGTCACGAGCCACTGTGTCCACGGGATGTACAAGAGAGAGTCCGATGCGACTTGTTAATACGCTGCTTTGTCCTGCTGGAAAATGAGGCTTCCTGGGAAAGTTGATTTTCCTCATTGCAAAGTAGAGAGTTTGCGGCCTCAGGGTTACCTGGTAAACACTGTTGTTGCCCATCTTCTCTTTGCTGCACAGTCGTCTTTGGGAGGACTAGTTATCTTCCATGAAAGACACTTGGCTTTCAATTCCTGCCACGTCCTCATCCCTCAAAAATCGTTCGTGAGTACGCCCACAATCCCGGACGACTCGCCTCAAGCCAACGTTCTACTTCTCTCATCACAGACATAGGCGGGCCGCAAGCTCACGGCAGCATTTGTCAAAGCGGTGCTTGAAATCTAGGAAGCGTTTCTGGTGTCTTAGGACACGGGTGTCTGCACTAGGATCCAAGATATAAACGACGGACTGCCCGTCCTTTCTGGGCCTTGTGAGCAATGCTCAGTTGAGGGCAACTATAGGCCGAAAGAAGGGCTGTGAAGGGCGTCTTTTGTTAAAATGCTAGGATGCGGCAAGTTGAAACGACTGTAGTATCTCCGTGCTATGCGCACCTTGGACGTGCCATGGAGAGCCGGAAAGCACAGGGTGAATGCTCTGCGGTCCATTTAGAAACTAAGGCTTGAAGGGAAACTTTATTTTCCTCATTGGCATTTAGAGAGCTGCGGGCTCAGTTCTCCCTGGGAAACAGTGTTGTTGCACAGTTGCCTTTGTGATGACAAGTGAGTTTCCTGGAAGGAAATTGGATGTTGCTGTTCCTCGGTAAGTGCTCCTACTTCGGTTGTCCTCAGGGAAGGGGAGAACCACACGGGGCCTCTGGCCTTAAGCTAATGTTCAGGTTTTCTCATGAACGAGGTAGGCATGCAACAGACGCCATGCAGCCTAAGTCCCTGTGTTTCTTGAACCCTAGGAAGAATATCAGGTCTCTCCTGAGTTGCCGGTCTGCAATAGGATCTGAAACGGACTAAAAGGGCCTCCTGTGTCTTCGGGGAGTTGTGAGCAATGCACCGCTGGCAGGAGCTAGATGCCGAGTCATGAGCAGTGAAGGGCTTCGTCGGAGAAACACCTAGGTTGGGAGAGCTTAGAAACAGCCAGCTATCAGCGTTCTGCTCATTCCTTCATGCAAAACGTGTCTGCTTTTCTGCCGAACCTAGAGCACACAAAACGTACAGTGATTCGACCCCGCCTTCAGGGAACTCGCACGTGATGGAATTTAGCCCAGGCGGCCACAGGACATTCAGTGTAGCCTGAAAAATTTCAGGCTCTCCCTTGAAAGCCAGGTATTCCGGTGATACATTGTACACCCCAGCCTTCCTAACCCATGACTTGCTAATCCTTTCACCATGATCATGACCCCGTATCACAAAGTGTATCACAAAGTTTACTCACGAAAGGGTCTAGGTGGTCAGCTGAACGTCCAGTAGGGAGTCAGGAACTGCAGCATAAGACGCTGTGCCCTCGCCTTGGAAACTGAAGCGTGATGGGAACTTTATTTGGCACACTGGAATGTCGACACGCGACTTCAAGGTTACCTGATGGACAGTGTAGTGGCCCATCTTTTCTTCATTGCAGAATTGCCTTTCTGAGGACAAGTGGTTTCCCCCCCCCAACCCCGTGAGGCACACGTGGCCTTTCACTCCCTGCTAGGTGCTCATCCCTCAGCAATCGTCGGTGAGCAAGCCAAACATATAGGAGGACTGGCCCCAAGCTAAGGTACCGTTTTGTTCGTCACACAGATAGGCAGGCAACAGGTTCCAGGCAGCGTTTGTCAAAGCGGTACTTTAAGTGTAGGAAGCATTTCTGGTGTCTTAGGACAAACAGGTCTGCACTGGGATCCAAGATGTACACGAGGGACTGCCCGTCGCTTCTAGGAGCTGAGAGCAGTGTTCGGCTGAGGACAACCATAAGCCGGAAGAAGGGCAGTAAAGGCCTTCTTTTGCTAAACATCTAGCATGTGGTAAGTGAAACAACTCAAGTATCTCCGTTCTAACGCACCTTGGGAGTACCAACTAGGGAAAGACAGAGCAGGGTGAATGCTCTGTGTGGTCCCTTTTGAAAGTAAGGCTGCGAGTGAAACTTTATTTTCCTCCTCGGGATTTACAGAGCCGCGGGCTCAAGTCTCCCCAAGAAACACTGTTGCTGCACAGCTTCTCTTCGTAACACAATTGCCCTCGTGATGACGTGAGTTTCTAGGCAAGAAACTTGGAGGTTGCCATCCCTTGGTAGGTGGTCAAACTTCAGTAGTCTTCAGGAATGGGCCCACCACATGGGGCCTCTAGCCTCAAGCTAACGTCCAGGTGTTCTCATGACAGACTTAGGGAAGCAACAGATTGCATAGAGCCTTAGTCCCCGTGGTTCTTGAACTCGAGGAAACATATCAGCTCTCTTTTGGACTCGCGGGTCAGCGCTAGATTCCGAAATGTACTGAGAAAGGACTGCCTGTGTCTTCGGGGAGCCGTGAACCATCTACCGTCAGGAACAGCTAGATGCCGACTCCGGGCAGTGAAGGGCTTCGTTGTGTAGACATCTGGGTTGCGATAGCTTGAAAGCAACCCAGTTATCAACGTTCCATGCCTTCCTTCATGCAAAGGGTGTCTGCGCTCTGGAGGAACCCTGAGCTGCACTGGAAAATACAATTAGCCTACCACTGCTCCTGGGAGCTGCTCCATGACGTCTGACTACCTCAAGCGGCAACTACCCTTTAAGTCCGGCTTCAAAACCTACAGGGTTTTCCCGAACTGGTAGATAGTCCAGAGAAGTACTGTCACCTAGGCCTAACTAAGCCCTCACCTTGATATCCTTACACCACAGTCAGGACTCCCAGCATGGCAATGGTGACTAGTGTCACGAGCCACTGTGTCCACGGGATGTACAAGAGAGAGTCCGATGCGACTTGTTAATACGCTGCTTTGTCCTGCTGGAAAATGAGGCTTCCTGGGAAAGTTGATTTTCCTCATTGCAAAGTAGAGAGTTTGCGGCCTCAGGGTTACCTGGTAAACACTGTTGTTGCCCATCTTCTCTTTGCTGCACAGTCGTCTTTGGGAGGACTAGTTATCTTCCATGAAAGACACTTGGCTTTCAATTCCTGCCACGTCCTCATCCCTCAAAAATCGTTCGTGAGTACGCCCACAATCCCGGACGACTCGCCTCAAGCCAACGTTCTACTTCTCTCATCACAGACATAGGCGGGCCGCAAGCTCACGGCAGCATTTGTCAAAGCGGTGCTTGAAATCTAGGAAGCGTTTCTGGTGTCTTAGGACACGGGTGTCTGCACTAGGATCCAAGATATAAACGACGGACTGCCCGTCCTTTCTGGGCCTTGTGAGCAATGCTCAGTTGAGGGCAACTATAGGCCGAAAGAAGGGCTGTGAAGGGCGTCTTTTGTTAAAATGCTAGGATGCGGCAAGTTGAAACGACTGTAGTATCTCCGTGCTATGCGCACCTTGGACGTGCCATGGAGAGCCGGAAAGCACAGGGTGAATGCTCTGCGGTCCATTTAGAAACTAAGGCTTGAAGGGAAACTTTATTTTCCTCATTGGCATTTAGAGAGCTGCGGGCTCAGTTCTCCCTGGGAAACAGTGTTGTTGCACAGTTGCCTTTGTGATGACAAGTGAGTTTCCTGGAAGGAAATTGGATGTTGCTGTTCCTCGGTAAGTGCTCCTACTTCGGTTGTCCTCAGGGAAGGGGAGAACCACACGGGGCCTCTGGCCTTAAGCTAATGTTCAGGTTTTCTCATGAACGAGGTAGGCATGCAACAGACGCCATGCAGCCTAAGTCCCTGTGTTTCTTGAACCCTAGGAAGAATATCAGGTCTCTCCTGAGTTGCCGGTCTGCAGTAGGATCTGAAACGGACTAAAAGGGCCTCCTGTGTCTTCGGGGAGTTGTGAGCAATGCACCGCTGGCAGGAGCTAGATGCCGAGTCATGGGCAGTGAAGGGCTTCGTCGGAGAAACACCTAGGTTGGGAGAGCTTAGAAACAGCCAGCTATCAGCGTTCTGCTCATTCCTTCATGCAAAACGTGTCTGCTTTTCTGCCGAACCTAGAGCACACAAAACGTACAGTGATTCGACCCCGCCTTCAGGGAACTCGCACGTGATGGAATTTAGCCCAGGCGGCCACAGGACATTCAGTGTAGCCTGAAAAATTTCAGGCTCTCCCTTGAAAGCCAGGTATTCCGGTGATACATTGTACACCCCAGCCTTCCTAACCCATGACTTGCTAATCCTTTCACCATGATCATGACCCCGTATCACAAAGTGTATCACAAAGTTTACTCACGAAAGGGTCTAGGTGGTCAGCTGAACGTCCAGTAGGGAGTCAGGAACTGCAGCATAAGACGCTGTGCCCTCGCCTTGGAAACTGAAGCGTGATGGGAACTTTATTTGGCACACTGGAATGTCGACACGCGACTTCAAGGTTACCTGATGGACAGTGTAGTGGCCCATCTTTTCTTCATTGCAGAATTGCCTTTCTGAGGACAAGTGGTTTCCCCCCCCCAACCCCGTGAGGCACACGTGGCCTTTCACTCCCTGCTAGGTGCTCATCCCTCAGCAATCGTCGGTGAGCAAGCCAAACATATAGGAGGACTGGCCCCAAGCTAAGGTACCGTTTTGTTCGTCACACAGATAGGCAGGCAACAGGTTCCAGGCAGCGTTTGTCAAAGCGGTACTTTAAGTGTAGGAAGCATTTCTGGTGTCTTAGGACAAACAGGTCTGCACTGGGATCCAAGATGTACACGAGGGACTGCCCGTCGCTTCTAGGAGCTGAGAGCAGTGTTCGGCTGAGGACAACCATAAGCCGGAAGAAGGGCAGTAAAGGCCTTCTTTTGCTAAACATCTAGCATGTGGTAAGTGAAACAACTCAAGTATCTCCGTTCTAACGCACCTTGGGAGTACCAACTAGGGAAAGACAGAGCAGGGTGAATGCTCTGTGTGGTCCCTTTTGAAAGTAAGGCTGCGAGTGAAACTTTATTTTCCTCCTCGGGATTTACAGAGCCGCGGGCTCAAGTCTCCCCAAGAAACACTGTTGCTGCACAGCTTCTCTTCGTAACACAATTGCCCTCGTGATGACGTGAGTTTCTAGGCAAGAAACTTGGAGGTTGCCATCCCTTGGTAGGTGGTCAAACTTCAGTAGTCTTCAGGAATGGGCCCACCACATGGGGCCTCTAGCCTCAAGCTAACGTCCAGGTGTTCTCATGACAGACTTAGGGAAGCAACAGATTGCATAGAGCCTTAGTCCCCGTGGTTCTTGAACTCGAGGAAACATATCAGCTCTCTTTTGGACTCGCGGGTCAGCGCTAGATTCCGAAATGTACTGAGAAAGGACTGCCTGTGTCTTCGGGGAGCCGTGAACCATCTACCGTCAGGAACAGCTAGATGCCGACTCCGGGCAGTGAAGGGCTTCGTTGTGTAGACATCTGGGTTGCGATAGCTTGAAAGCAACCCAGTTATCAACGTTCCATGCCTTCCTTCATGCAAAGGGTGTCTGCGCTCTGGAGGAACCCTGAGCTGCACTGGAAAATACAATTAGCCTACCACTGCTCCTGGGAGCTGCTCCATGACGTCTGACTACCTCAAGCGGCAACTACCCTTTAAGTCCGGCTTCAAAACCTACAGGGTTTTCCCGAACTGGTAGATAGTCCAGAGAAGTACTGTCACCTAGGCCTAACTAAGCCCTCACCTTGATATCCTTACACCACAGTCAGGACTCCCAGCATGGCAATGGTGACTAGTGTCACGAGCCACTGTGTCCACGGGATGTACAAGAGAGAGTCCGATGCGACTTGTTAATACGCTGCTTTGTCCTGCTGGAAAATGAGGCTTCCTGGGAAAGTTGATTTTCCTCATTGCAAAGTAGAGAGTTTGCGGCCTCAGGGTTACCTGGTAAACACTGTTGTTGCCCATCTTCTCTTTGCTGCACAGTCGTCTTTGGGAGGACTAGTTATCTTCCATGAAAGACACTTGGCTTTCAATTCCTGCCACGTCCTCATCCCTCAAAAATCGTTCGTGAGTACGCCCACAATCCCGGACGACTCGCCTCAAGCCAACGTTCTACTTCTCTCATCACAGACATAGGCGGGCCGCAAGCTCACGGCAGCATTTGTCAAAGCGGTGCTTGAAATCTAGGAAGCGTTTCTGGTGTCTTAGGACACGGGTGTCTGCACTAGGATCCAAGATATAAACGACGGACTGCCCGTCCTTTCTGGGCCTTGTGAGCAATGCTCAGTTGAGGGCAACTATAGGCCGAAAGAAGGGCTGTGAAGGGCGTCTTTTGTTAAAATGCTAGGATGCGGCAAGTTGAAACGACTGTAGTATCTCCGTGCTATGCGCACCTTGGACGTGCCATGGAGAGACGGAAAGCACAGGGTGAATGCTCTGCGGTCCATTTAGAAACTAAGGCTTGAAGGGAAACTTTATTTTCCTCATTGGCATTTAGAGAGCTGCGGGCTCAGTTCTCCCTGGGAAACAGTGTTGTTGCACAGTTGCCTTTGTGATGACAAGTGAGTTTCCTGGAAGGAAATTGGATGTTGCTGTTCCTCGGTAAGTGCTCCTACTTCGGTTGTCCTCAGGGAAGGGGAGAACCACACGGGGCCTCTGGCCTTAAGCTAATGTTCAGGTTTTCTCATGAACGAGGTAGGCATGCAACAGACGCCATGCAGCCTAAGTCCCTGTGTTTCTTGAACCCTAGGAAGAATATCAGGTCTCTCCTGAGTTGCCGGTCTGCAATAGGATCTGAAACGGACTAAAAGGGCCTCCTGTGTCTTCGGGGAGTTGTGAGCAATGCACCGCTGGCAGGAGCTAGATGCCGAGTCATGGGCAGTGAAGGGCTTCGTCGGAGAAACACCTAGGTTGGGAGAGCTTAGAAACAGCCAGCTATCAGCGTTCTGCTCATTCCTTCATGCAAAACGTGTCTGCTTTTCTGCCGAACCTAGAGCACACAAAACGTACAGTGATTCGACCCCGCCTTCAGGGAACTCGCACGTGATGGAATTTAGCCCAGGCGGCCACAGGACATTCAGTGTAGCCTGAAAAATTTCAGGCTCTCCCTTGAAAGCCAGGTATTCCGGTGATACATTGTACACCCCAGCCTTCCTAACCCATGACTTGCTAATCCTTTCACCATGATCATGACCCCGTATCACAAAGTGTATCACAAAGTTTACTCACGAAAGGGTCTAGGTGGTCAGCTGAACGTCCAGTAGGGAGTCAGGAACTGCAGCATAAGACGCTGTGCCCTCGCCTTGGAAACTGAAGCGTGATGGGAACTTTATTTGGCACACTGGAATGTCGACACGCGACTTCAAGGTTACCTGATGGACAGTGTAGTGGCCCATCTTTTCTTCATTGCAGAATTGCCTTTCTGAGGACAAGTGGTTTCCCCCCCCCAACCCCGTGAGGCACACGTGGCCTTTCACTCCCTGCTAGGTGCTCATCCCTCAGCAATCGTCGGTGAGCAAGCCAAACATATAGGAGGACTGGCCCCAAGCTAAGGTACCGTTTTGTTCGTCACACAGATAGGCAGGCAACAGGTTCCAGGCAGCGTTTGTCAAAGCGGTACTTTAAGTGTAGGAAGCATTTCTGGTGTCTTAGGACAAACAGGTCTGCACTGGGATCCAAGATGTACACGAGGGACTGCCCGTCGCTTCTAGGAGCTGAGAGCAGTGTTCGGCTGAGGACAACCATAAGCCGGAAGAAGGGCAGTAAAGGCCTTCTTTTGCTAAACATCTAGCATGTGGTAAGTGAAACAACTCAAGTATCTCCGTTCTAACGCACCTTGGGAGTACCAACTAGGGAAAGACAGAGCAGGGTGAATGCTCTGTGTGGTCCCTTTTGAAAGTAAGGCTGCGAGTGAAACTTTATTTTCCTCCTCGGGATTTACAGAGCCGCGGGCTCAAGTCTCCCCAAGAAACACTGTTGCTGCACAGCTTCTCTTCGTAACACAATTGCCCTCGTGATGACGTGAGTTTCTAGGCAAGAAACTTGGAGGTTGCCATCCCTTGGTAGGTGGTCAAACTTCAGTAGTCTTCAGGAATGGGCCCACCACATGGGGCCTCTAGCCTCAAGCTAACGTCCAGGTGTTCTCATGACAGACTTAGGGAAGCAACAGATTGCATAGAGCCTTAGTCCCCGTGGTTCTTGAACTCGAGGAAACATATCAGCTCTCTTTTGGACTCGCGGGTCAGCGCTAGATTCCGAAATGTACTGAGAAAGGACTGCCTGTGTCTTCGGGGAGCCGTGAACCATCTACCGTCAGGAACAGCTAGATGCCGACTCCGGGCAGTGAAGGGCTTCGTTGTGTAGACATCTGGGTTGCGATAGCTTGAAAGCAACCCAGTTATCAACGTTCCATGCCTTCCTTCATGCAAAGGGTGTCTGCGCTCTGGAGGAACCCTGAGCTGCACTGGAAAATACAATTAGCCTACCACTGCTCCTGGGAGCTGCTCCATGACGTCTGACTACCTCAAGCGGCAACTACACTTTAAGTCCGGCTTCAAAACCTACAGGGTTTTCCCGAACTGGTAGATAGTCCAGAGAAGTACTGTCACCTAGGCCTAACTAAGCCCTCACCTTGATATCCTTACACCACAGTCAGGACTCCCAGCATGGCAATGGTGACTAGTGTCACGAGCCACTGTGTCCACGGGATGTACAAGAGAGAGTCCGATGCGACTTGTTAATACGCTGCTTTGTCCTGCTGGAAAATGAGGCTTCCTGGGAAAGCTGATTTTCCTCATTGCAAAGTAGAGAGTTTGCGGCCTCAGGGTTACCTGGTAAACACTGTTGTTGCCCATCTTCTCTTTGCTGCACAGTCGTCTTTGGGAGGACTAGTTATCTTCCATGAAAGAACACTTGGCTTTCAATTCCTGCCACGTCCTCATCCCTCAAAAATCGTTCGTGAGTACGCCCACAACCCCGGACGACTCGCCTCAAGCCAACGTTCTACTTCTCTCATCACAGACATAGGCGGGCCGCAAGCTCACGGCAGCATTTGTCAAAGCGGTGCTTGAAATCTAGGAAGCGTTTCTGGTGTCTTAGGACACGGGTGTCTGCACTAGGATCCAAGATATAAACGACGGACTGCCCGTCCTTTCTGGGCCTTGTGAGCAATGCTCAGTTGAGGGCAACTATAGGCCGAAAGAAGGGCTGTGAAGGGCGTCTTTTGTTAAAATGCTAGGATGCGGCAAGTTGAAACGACTGTAGTATCTCCGTGCTATGCGCACCTTGGACGTGCCATGGAGAGACGGAAAGCACAGGGTGAATGCTCTGCGGTCCATTTAGAAACTAAGGCTTGAAGGGAAACTTTATTTTCCTCATTGGCATTTAGAGAGCTGCGGGCTCAGTTCTCCCTGGGAAACAGTGTTGTTGCACAGTTGCCTTTGTGATGACAAGTGAGTTTCCTGGAAGGAAATTGGATGTTGCTGTTCCTCGGTAAGTGCTCCTACTTCGGTTGTCCTCAGGGAAGGGGAGAACCACACGGGGCCTCTGGCCTTAAGCTAATGTTCAGGTTTTCTCATGAACGAGGTAGGCATGCAACAGACGCCATGCAGCCTAAGTCCCTGTGTTTCTTGAACCCTAGGAAGAATATCAGGTCTCTCCTGAGTTGCCGGTCTGCAATAGGATCTGAAACGGACTAAAAGGGCCTCCTGTGTCTTCGGGGAGTGGTGAGCAATGCACCGCTGGCAGGAGCTAGATGCCGAGTCATGGGCAGTGAAGGGCTTCGTCGGAGAAACACCTAGGTTGGGAGAGCTTAGAAACAGCCAGCTATCAGCGTTCTGCTCATTCCTTCATGCAAAACGTGTCTGCTTTTCTGCCGAACCTAGAGCACACAAAACGTACAGTGATTCGACCCCGCCTTCAGGGAACTCGCACGTGATGGAATTTAGCCCAGGCGGCCACAGGACATTCAGTGTAGCCTGAAAAATTTCAGGCTCTCCCTTGAAAGCCAGGTATTCCGGTGATACATTGTACACCCCAGCCTTCCTAACCCATGACTTGCTAATCCTTTCACCATGATCATGACCCCGTATCACAAAGTGTATCACAAAGTTTACTCACGAAAGGGTCTAGGTGGTCAGCTGAACGTCCAGTAGGGAGTCAGGAACTGCAGCATAAGACGCTGTGCCCTCGCCTTGGAAACTGAAGCGTGATGGGAACTTTATTTGGCACACTGGAATGTCGACACGCGACTTCAAGGTTACCTGATGGACAGTGTAGTGGCCCATCTTTTCTTCATTGCAGAATTGCCTTTCTGAGGACAAGTGGTTTCCCCCCCCCAACCCCGTGAGGCACACGTGGCCTTTCACTCCCTGCTAGGTGCTCATCCCTCAGCAATCGTCGGTGAGCAAGCCAAACATATAGGAGGACTGGCCCCAAGCTAAGGTACCGTTTTGTTCGTCACACAGATAGGCAGGCAACAGGTTCCAGGCAGCGTTTGTCAAAGCGGTACTTTAAGTGTAGGAAGCATTTCTGGTGTCTTAGGACAAACAGGTCTGCACTGGGATCCAAGATGTACACGAGGGACTGCCCGTCGCTTCTAGGAGCTGAGAGCAGTGTTCGGCTGAGGACAACCATAAGCCGGAAGAAGGGCAGTAAAGGCCTTCTTTTGCTAAACATCTAGCATGTGGTAAGTGAAACAACTCAAGTATCTCCGTTCTAACGCACCTTGGGAGTACCAACTAGGGAAAGACAGAGCAGGGTGAATGCTCTGTGTGGTCCCTTTTGAAAGTAAGGCTGCGAGTGAAACTTTATTTTCCTCCTCGGGATTTACAGAGCCGCGGGCTCAAGTCTCCCCAAGAAACACTGTTGCTGCACAGCTTCTCTTCGTAACACAATTGCCCTCGTGATGACGTGAGTTTCTAGGCAAGAAACTTGGAGGTTGCCATCCCTTGGTAGGTGGTCAAACTTCAGTAGTCTTCAGGAATGGGTCCACCACATGGGGCCTCTAGCCTCAAGCTAACGTCCAGGTGTTCTCATGACAGACTTAGGGAAGCAACAGATTGCATAGAGCCTTAGTCCCCGTGGTTCTTGAACTCGAGGAAACATATCAGCTCTCTTTTGGACTCGCGGGTCAGCGCTAGATTCCGAAATGTACTGAGAAAGGACTGCCTGTGTCTTCGGGGAGCCGTGAACCATCTACCGTCAGGAACAGCTAGATGCCGACTCCGGGCAGTGAAGGGCTTCGTTGTGTAGACATCTGGGCTGCGATAGCTTGAAAGCAACCCAGTTATCAACGTTCCATGCCTTCCTTCATGCAAAGGGTGTCTGCGCTCTGGAGGAACCCTGAGCTGCACTGGAAAATACAATTAGCCTACCACTGCTCCTGGGAGCTGCTCCATGACGTCTGACTACCTCAAGCGGCAACTACACTTTAAGTCCGGCTTCAAAACCTACAGGGTTTTCCCGAACTGGTAGATAGTCCAGAGAAGTACTGTCACCTAGGCCTAACTAAGCCCTCACCTTGATATCCTTACACCACAGTCAGGACTCCCAGCATGGCAATGGTGACTAGTGTCACGAGCCACTGTGTCCACGGGATGTACAAGAGAGAGTCCGATGCGACTTGTTAATACGCTGCTTTGTCCTGCTGGAAAATGAGGCTTCCTGGGAAAGCTGATTTTCCTCATTGCAAAGTAGAGAGTTTGCGGCCTCAGGGTTACCTGGTAAACACTGTTGTTGCCCATCTTCTCTTTGCTGCACAGTCGTCTTTGGGAGGACTAGTTATCTTCCATGAAAGAACACTTGGCTTTCAATTCCTGCCACGTCCTCATCCCTCAAAAATCGTTCGTGAGTACGCCCACAACCCCGGACGACTCGCCTCAAGCCAACGTTCTACTTCTCTCATCACAGACATAGGCGGGCCGCAAGCTCACGGCAGCATTTGTCAAAGCGGTGCTTGAAATCTAGGAAGCGTTTCTGGTGTCTTAGGACACGGGTGTCTGCACTAGGATCCAAGATATAAACGACGGACTGCCCGTCCTTTCTGGGCCTTGTGAGCAATGCTCAGTTGAGGGCAACTATAGGCCGAAAGAAGGGCTGTGAAGGGCGTCTTTTGTTAAAATGCTAGGATGCGGCAAGTTGAAACGACTGTAGTATCTCCGTGCTATGCGCACCTTGGACGTGCCATGGAGAGACGGAAAGCACAGGGTGAATGCTCTGCGGTCCATTTAGAAACTAAGGCTTGAAGGGAAACTTTATTTTCCTCATTGGCATTTAGAGAGCTGCGGGCTCAGTTCTCCCTGGGAAACAGTGTTGTTGCACAGTTGCCTTTGTGATGACAAGTGAGTTTCCTGGAAGGAAATTGGATGTTGCTGTTCCTCGGTAAGTGCTCCTACTTCGGTTGTCCTCAGGGAAGGGGAGAACCACACGGGGCCTCTGGCCTTAAGCTAATGTTCAGGTTTTCTCATGAACGAGGTAGGCATGCAACAGACGCCATGCAGCCTAAGTCCCTGTGTTTCTTGAACCCTAGGAAGAATATCAGGTCTCTCCTGAGTTGCCGGTCTGCAATAGGATCTGAAACGGACTAAAAGGGCCTCCTGTGTCTTCGGGGAGTGGTGAGCAATGCACCGCTGGCAGGAGCTAGATGCCGAGTCATGGGCAGTGAAGGGCTTCGTCGGAGAAACACCTAGGTTGGGAGAGCTTAGAAACAGCCAGCTATCAGCGTTCTGCTCATTCCTTCATGCAAAACGTGTCTGCTTTTCTGCCGAACCTAGAGCACACAAAACGTACAGTGATTCGACCCCGCCTTCAGGGAACTCGCACGTGATGGAATTTAGCCCAGGCGGCCACAGGACATTCAGTGTAGCCTGAAAAATTTCAGGCTCTCCCTTGAAAGCCAGGTATTCCGGTGATACATTGTACACCCCAGCCTTCCTAACCCATGACTTGCTAATCCTTTCACCATGATCATGACCCCGTATCACAAAGTGTATCACAAAGTTTACTCACGAAAGGGTCTAGGTGGTCAGCTGAACGTCCAGTAGGGAGTCAGGAACTGCAGCATAAGACGCTGTGCCCTCGCCTTGGAAACTGAAGCGTGATGGGAACTTTATTTGGCACACTGGAATGTCGACACGCGACTTCAAGGTTACCTGATGGACAGTGTAGTGGCCTATCTTTTCTTCATTGCAGAATTGCCTTTCTGAGGACAAGTGGTTTCCCCCCCCCAACCCCGTGAGGCACACGTGGCCTTTCACTCCCTGCTAGGTGCTCATCCCTCAGCAATCGTCGGTGAGCAAGCCAAACATATAGGAGGACTGGCCCCAAGCTAAGGTACCGTTTTGTTCGTCACACAGATAGGCAGGCAACAGGTTCCAGGCAGCGTTTGTCAAAGCGGTACTTTAAGTGTAGGAAGCATTTCTGGTGTCTTAGGACAAACAGGTCTGCACTGGGATCCAAGATGTACACGAGGGACTGCCCGTCGCTTCTAGGAGCTGAGAGCAGTGTTCGGCTGAGGACAACCATAAGCTGGAAGAAGGGCAGTAAAGGCCTTCTTTTGCTAAACATCTAGCATGTGGTAAGTGAAACAACTCAAGTATCTCCGTTCTAACGCACCTTGGGAGTACCAACTAGGGAAAGACAGAGCAGGGTGAATGCTCTGTGTGGTCCCTTTTGAAAGTAAGGCTGCGAGTGAAACTTTATTTTCCTCCTCGGGATTTACAGAGCCGCGGGCTCAAGTCTCCCCAAGAAACACTGTTGCTGCACAGCTTCTCTTCGTAACACAATTGCCCTCGTGATGACGTGAGTTTCTAGGCAAGAAACTTGGAGGTTGCCATCCCTTGGTAGGTGGTCAAACTTCAGTAGTCTTCAGGAATGGGCCCACCACATGGGGCCTCTAGCCTCAAGCTAACGTCCAGGTGTTCTCATGACAGACTTAGGGAAGCAACAGATTGCATAGAGCCTTAGTCCCCGTGGTTCTTGAACTCGAGGAAACATATCAGCTCTCTTTTGGACTCGCGGGTCAGCGCTAGATTCCGAAATGTACTGAGAAAGGACTGCCTGTGTCTTCGGGGAGCCGTGAACCATCTACCGTCAGGAACAGCTAGATGCCGACTCCGGGCAGTGAAGGGCTTCGTTGTGTAGACATCTGGGCTGCGATAGCTTGAAAGCAACCCAGTTATCAACGTTCCATGCCTTCCTTCATGCAAAGGGTGTCTGCGCTCTGGAGGAACCCTGAGCTGCACTGGAAAATACAATTAGCCTACCACTGCTCCTGGGAGCTGCTCCATGACGTCTGACTACCTCAAGCGGCAACTACACTTTAAGTCCGGCTTCAAAACCTACAGGGTTTTCCCGAACTGGTAGATAGTCTAGAGAAGTACTGTCACCTAGGCCTAACTAAGCCCTCACCTTGATATCCTTACACCACAGTCAGGACTCCCAGCATGGCAATGGTGACTAGTGTCACGAGCCACTGTGTCCACGGGATGTACAAGAGAGAGTCCGATGCGACTTGTTAATACGCTGCTTTGTCCTGCTGGAAAATGAGGCTTCCTGGGAAAGTTGATTTTCCTCATTGCAAAGTAGAGAGTTTGCGGCCTCAGGGTTACCTGGTAAACACTGTTGTTGCCCATCTTCTCTTTGCTGCACAGTCGTCTTTGGGAGGACTAGTTATCTTCCATGAAAGACACTTGGCTTTCAATTCCTGCCACGTCCTCATCCCTCAAAAATCGTTCGTGAGTACGCCCACAATCCCGGACGACTCGCCTCAAGCCAACGTTCTACTTCTCTCATCACAGACATAGGCGGGCCGCAAGCTCACGGCAGCATTTGTCAAAGCGGTGCTTGAAATCTAGGAAGCGTTTCTGGTGTCTTAGGACACGGGTGTCTGCACTAGGATCCAAGATATAAACGACGGACTGCCCGTCCTTTCTGGGCCTTGTGAGCAATGCTCAGTTGAGGGCAACTATAGGCCGAAAGAAGGGCTGTGAAGGGCGTCTTTTGTTAAAATGCTAGGATGCGGCAAGTTGAAACGACTGTAGTATCTCCGTGCTATGCGCACCTTGGACGTGCCATGGAGAGACGGAAAGCACAGGGTGAATGCTCTGCGGTCCATTTAGAAACTAAGGCTTGAAGGGAAACTTTATTTTCCTCATTGGCATTTAGAGAGCTGCGGGCTCAGTTCTCCCTGGGAAACAGTGTTGTTGCACAGTTGCCTTTGTGATGACAAGTGAGTTTCCTGGAAGGAAATTGGATGTTGCTGTTCCTCGGTAAGTGCTCCTACTTCGGTTGTCCTCAGGGAAGGGGAGAACCACACGGGGCCTCTGGCCTTAAGCTAATGTTCAGGTTTTCTCATGAACGAGGTAGGCATGCAACAGACGCCATGCAGCCTAAGTCCCTGTGTTTCTTGAACCCTAGGAAGAATATCAGGTCTCTCCTGAGTTGCCGGTCTGCAATAGGATCTGAAACGGACTAAAAGGGCCTCCTGTGTCTTCGGGGAGTGGTGAGCAATGCACCGCTGGCAGGAGCTAGATGCCGAGTCATGGGCAGTGAAGGGCTTCGTCGGAGAAACACCTAGGTTGGGAGAGCTTAGAAACAGCCAGCTATCAGCGTTCTGCTCATTCCTTCATGCAAAACGTGTCTGCTTTTCTGCCGAACCTAGAGCACACAAAACGTACAGTGATTCGACCCCGCCTTCAGGGAACTCGCACGTGATGGAATTTAGCCCAGGCGGCCACAGGACATTCAGTGTAGCCTGAAAAATTTCAGGCTCTCCCTTGAAAGCCAGGTATTCCGGTGATACATTGTACACCCCAGCCTTCCTAACCCATGACTTGCTAATCCTTTCACCATGATCATGACCCCGTATCACAAAGTGTATCACAAAGTTTACTCACGAAAGGGTCTAGGTGGTCAGCTGAACGTCCAGTAGGGAGTCAGGAACTGCAGCATAAGACGCTGTGCCCTCGCCTTGGAAACTGAAGCGTGATGGGAACTTTATTTGGCACACTGGAATGTCGACACGCGACTTCAAGGTTACCTGATGGACAGTGTAGTGGCCCATCTTTTCTTCATTGCAGAATTGCCTTTCTGAGGACAAGTGGTTTCCCCCCCCCAACCCCGTGAGGCACACGTGGCCTTTCACTCCCTGCTAGGTGCTCATCCCTCAGCAATCGTCGGTGAGCAAGCCAAACATATAGGAGGACTGGCCCCAAGCTAAGGTACCGTTTTGTTCGTCACACAGATAGGCAGGCAACAGGTTCCAGGCAGCGTTTGTCAAAGCGGTACTTTAAGTGTAGGAAGCATTTCTGGTGTCTTAGGACAAACAGGTCTGCACTGGGATCCAAGATGTACACGAGGGACTGCCCGTCGCTTCTAGGAGCTGAGAGCAGTGTTCGGCTGAGGACAACCATAAGCCGGAAGAAGGGCAGTAAAGGCCTTCTTTTGCTAAACATCTAGCATGTGGTAAGTGAAACAACTCAAGTATCTCCGTTCTAACGCACCTTGGGAGTACCAACTAGGGAAAGACAGAGCAGGGTGAATGCTCTGTGTGGTCCCTTTTGAAAGTAAGGCTGCGAGTGAAACTTTATTTTCCTCCTCGGGATTTACAGAGCCGCGGGCTCAAGTCTCCCCAAGAAACACTGTTGCTGCACAGCTTCTCTTCGTAACACAATTGCCCTCGTGATGACGTGAGTTTCTAGGCAAGAAACTTGGAGGTTGCCATCCCTTGGTAGGTGGTCAAACTTCAGTAGTCTTCAGGAATGGGCCCACCACATGGGGCCTCTAGCCTCAAGCTAACGTCCAGGTGTTCTCATGACAGACTTAGGGAAGCAACAGATTGCATAGAGCCTTAGTCCCCGTGGTTCTTGAACTCGAGGAAACATATCAGCTCTCTTTTGGACTCGCGGGTCAGCGCTAGATTCCGAAATGTACTGAGAAAGGACTGCCTGTGTCTTCGGGGAGCCGTGAACCATCTACCGTCAGGAACAGCTAGATGCCGACTCCGGGCAGTGAAGGGCTTCGTTGTGTAGACATCTGGGCTGCGATAGCTTGAAAGCAACCCAGTTATCAACGTTCCATGCCTTCCTTCATGCAAAGGGTGTCTGCGCTCTGGAGGAACCCTGAGCTGCACTGGAAAATACAATTAGCCTACCACTGCTCCTGGGAGCTGCTCCATGACGTCTGACTACCTCAAGCGGCAACTACACTTTAAGTCCGGCTTCAAAACCTACAGGGTTTTCCCGAACTGGTAGATAGTCTAGAGAAGTACTGTCACCTAGGCCTAACTAAGCCCTCACCTTGATATCCTTACACCACAGTCAGGACTCCCAGCATGGCAATGGTGACTAGTGTCACGAGCCACTGTGTCCACGGGATGTACAAGAGAGAGTCCGATGCGACTTGTTAATACGCTGCTTTGTCCTGCTGGAAAATGAGGCTTCCTGGGAAAGTTGATTTTCCTCATTGCAAAGTAGAGAGTTTGCGGCCTCAGGGTTACCTGGTAAACACTGTTGTTGCCCATCTTCTCTTTGCTGCACAGTCGTCTTTGGGAGGACTAGTTATCTTCCATGAAAGACACTTGGCTTTCAATTCCTGCCACGTCCTCATCCCTCAAAAATCGTTCGTGAGTACGCCCACAATCCCGGACGACTCGCCTCAAGCCAACGTTCTACTTCTCTCATCACAGACATAGGCGGGCCGCAAGCTCACGGCAGCATTTGTCAAAGCGGTGCTTGAAATCTAGGAAGCGTTTCTGGTGTCTTAGGACACGGGTGTCTGCACTAGGATCCAAGATATAAACGACGGACTGCCCGTCCTTTCTGGGCCTTGTGAGCAATGCTCAGTTGAGGGCAACTATAGGCCGAAAGAAGGGCTGTGAAGGGCGTCTTTTGTTAAAATGCTAGGATGCGGCAAGTTGAAACGACTGTAGTATCTCCGTGCTATGCGCACCTTGGACGTGCCATGGAGAGACGGAAAGCACAGGGTGAATGCTCTGCGGTCCATTTAGAAACTAAGGCTTGAAGGGAAACTTTATTTTCCTCATTGGCATTTAGAGAGCTGCGGGCTCAGTTCTCCCTGGGAAACAGTGTTGTTGCACAGTTGCCTTTGTGATGACAAGTGAGTTTCCTGGAAGGAAATTGGATGTTGCTGTTCCTCGGTAAGTGCTCCTACTTCGGTTGTCCTCAGGGAAGGGGAGAACCACACGGGGCCTCTGGCCTTAAGCTAATGTTCAGGTTTTCTCATGAACGAGGTAGGCATGCAACAGACGCCATGCAGCCTAAGTCCCTGTGTTTCTTGAACCCTAGGAAGAATATCAGGTCTCTCCTGAGTTGCCGGTCTGCAATAGGATCTGAAACGGACTAAAAGGGCCTCCTGTGTCTTCGGGGAGTGGTGAGCAATGCACCGCTGGCAGGAGCTAGATGCCGAGTCATGGGCAGTGAAGGGCTTCGTCGGAGAAACACCTAGGTTGGGAGAGCTTAGAAACAGCCAGCTATCAGCGTTCTGCTCATTCCTTCATGCAAAACGTGTCTGCTTTTCTGCCGAACCTAGAGCACACAAAACGTACAGTGATTCGACCCCGCCTTCAGGGAACTCGCACGTGATGGAATTTAGCCCAGGCGGCCACAGGACATTCAGTGTAGCCTGAAAAATTTCAGGCTCTCCCTTGAAAGCCAGGTATTCCGGTGATACATTGTACACCCCAGCCTTCCTAACCCATGACTTGCTAATCCTTTCACCATGATCATGACCCCGTATCACAAAGTGTATCACAAAGTTTACTCACGAAAGGGTCTAGGTGGTCAGCTGAACGTCCAGTAGGGAGTCAGGAACTGCAGCATAAGACGCTGTGCCCTCGCCTTGGAAACTGAAGCGTGATGGGAACTTTATTTGGCACACTGGAATGTCGACACGCGACTTCAAGGTTACCTGATGGACAGTGTAGTGGCCCATCTTTTCTTCATTGCAGAATTGCCTTTCTGAGGACAAGTGGTTTCCCCCCCCCAACCCCGTGAGGCACACGTGGCCTTTCACTCCCTGCTAGGTGCTCATCCCTCAGCAATCGTCGGTGAGCAAGCCAAACATATAGGAGGACTGGCCCCAAGCTAAGGTACCGTTTTGTTCGTCACACAGATAGGCAGGCAACAGGTTCCAGGCAGCGTTTGTCAAAGCGGTACTTTAAGTGTAGGAAGCATTTCTGGTGTCTTAGGACAAACAGGTCTGCACTGGGATCCAAGATGTACACGAGGGACTGCCCGTCGCTTCTAGGAGCTGAGAGCAGTGTTCGGCTGAGGACAACCATAAGCCGGAAGAAGGGCAGTAAAGGCCTTCTTTTGCTAAACATCTAGCATGTGGTAAGTGAAACAACTCAAGTATCTCCGTTCTAACGCACCTTGGGAGTACCAACTAGGGAAAGACAGAGCAGGGTGAATGCTCTGTGTGGTCCCTTTTGAAAGTAAGGCTGCGAGTGAAACTTTATTTTCCTCCTCGGGATTTACAGAGCCGCGGGCTCAAGTCTCCCCAAGAAACACTGTTGCTGCACAGCTTCTCTTCGTAACACAATTGCCCTCGTGATGACGTGAGTTTCTAGGCAAGAAACTTGGAGGTTGCCATCCCTTGGTAGGTGGTCAAACTTCAGTAGTCTTCAGGAATGGGCCCACCACATGGGGCCTCTAGCCTCAAGCTAACGTCCAGGTGTTCTCATGACAGACTTAGGGAAGCAACAGATTGCATAGAGCCTTAGTCCCCGTGGTTCTTGAACTCGAGGAAACATATCAGCTCTCTTTTGGACTCGCGGGTCAGCGCTAGATTCCGAAATGTACTGAGAAAGGACTGCCTGTGTCTTCGGGGAGCCGTGAACCATCTACCGTCAGGAACAGCTAGATGCCGACTCCGGGCAGTGAAGGGCTTCGTTGTGTAGACATCTGGGCTGCGATAGCTTGAAAGCAACCCAGTTATCAACGTTCCATGCCTTCCTTCATGCAAAGGGTGTCTGCGCTCTGGAGGAACCCTGAGCTGCACTGGAAAATACAATTAGCCTACCACTGCTCCTGGGAGCTGCTCCATGACGTCTGACTACCTCAAGCGGCAACTACACTTTAAGTCCGGCTTCAAAACCTACAGGGTTTTCCCGAACTGGTAGATAGTCCAGAGAAGTACTGTCACCTAGGCCTAACTAAGCCCTCACCTTGATATCCTTACACCACAGTCAGGACTCCCAGCATGGCAATGGTGACTAGTGTCACGAGCCACTGTGTCCACGGGATGTACAAGAGAGAGTCCGATGCGACTTGTTAATACGCTGCTTTGTCCTGCTGGAAAATGAGGCTTCCTGGGAAAGCTGATTTTCCTCATTGCAAAGTAGAGAGTTTGCGGCCTCAGGGTTACCTGGTAAACACTGTTGTTGCCCATCTTCTCTTTGCTGCACAGTCGTCTTTGGGAGGACTAGTTATCTTCCATGAAAGAACACTTGGCTTTCAATTCCTGCCACGTCCTCATCCCTCAAAAATCGTTCGTGAGTACGCCCACAACCCCGGACGACTCGCCTCAAGCCAACGTTCTACTTCTCTCATCACAGACATAGGCGGGCCGCAAGCTCACGGCAGCATTTGTCAAAGCGGTGCTTGAAATCTAGGAAGCGTTTCTGGTGTCTTAGGACACGGGTGTCTGCACTAGGATCCAAGATATAAACGACGGACTGCCCGTCCTTTCTGGGCCTTGTGAGCAATGCTCAGTTGAGGGCAACTATAGGCCGAAAGAAGGGCTGTGAAGGGCGTCTTTTGTTAAAATGCTAGGATGCGGCAAGTTGAAACGACTGTAGTATCTCCGTGCTATGCGCACCTTGGACGTGCCATGGAGAGACGGAAAGCACAGGGTGAATGCTCTGCGGTCCATTTAGAAACTAAGGCTTGAAGGGAAACTTTATTTTCCTCATTGGCATTTAGAGAGCTGCGGGCTCAGTTCTCCCTGGGAAACAGTGTTGTTGCACAGTTGCCTTTGTGATGACAAGTGAGTTTCCTGGAAGGAAATTGGATGTTGCTGTTCCTCGGTAAGTGCTCCTACTTCGGTTGTCCTCAGGGAAGGGGAGAACCACACGGGGCCTCTGGCCTTAAGCTAATGTTCAGGTTTTCTCATGAACGAGGTAGGCATGCAACAGACGCCATGCAGCCTAAGTCCCTGTGTTTCTTGAACCCTAGGAAGAATATCAGGTCTCTCCTGAGTTGCCGGTCTGCAATAGGATCTGAAACGGACTAAAAGGGCCTCCTGTGTCTTCGGGGAGTTGTGAGCAATGCACCGCTGGCAGGAGCTAGATGCCGAGTCATGGGCAGTGAAGGGCTTCGTCGGAGAAACACCTAGGTTGGGAGAGCTTAGAAACAGCCAGCTATCAGCGTTCTGCTCATTCCTTCATGCAAAACGTGTCTGCTTTTCTGCCGAACCTAGAGCACACAAAACGTACAGTGATTCGACCCCGCCTTCAGGGAACTCGCACGTGATGGAATTTAGCCCAGGCGGCCACAGGACATTCAGTGTAGCCTGAAAAATTTCAGGCTCTCCCTTGAAAGCCAGGTATTCCGGTGATACATTGTACACCCCAGCCTTCCTAACCCATGACTTGCTAATCCTTTCACCATGATCATGACCCCGTATCACAAAGTGTATCACAAAGTTTACTCACGAAAGGGTCTAGGTGGTCAACTGAACGTCCAGTAGGGAGTCAGGAACTGCAGCATAAGACGCTGTGCCCTCGCCTTGGAAACTGAAGCGTGATGGGAACTTTATTTGGCACACTGGAATGTCGACACGCGACTTCAAGGTTACCTGATGGACAGTGTAGTGGCCCATCTTTTCTTCATTGCAGAATTGCCTTTCTGAGGACAAGTGGTTTCCCCCCCCCAACCCCGTGAGGCACACGTGGCCTTTCACTCCCTGCTAGGTGCTCATCCCTCAGCAATCGTCGGTGAGCAAGCCAAACATATAGGAGGACTGGCCCCAAGCTAAGGTACCGTTTTGTTCGTCACACAGATAGGCAGGCAACAGGTTCCAGGCAGCGTTTGTCAAAGCGGTACTTTAAGTGTAGGAAGCATTTCTGGTGTCTTAGGACAAACAGGTCTGCACTGGGATCCAAGATGTACACGAGGGACTGCCCGTCGCTTCTAGGAGCTGAGAGCAGTGTTCGGCTGAGGACAACCATAAGCCGGAAGAAGGGCAGTAAAGGCCTTCTTTTGCTAAACATCTAGCATGTGGTAAGTGAAACAACTCAAGTATCTCCGTTCTAACGCACCTTGGGAGTACCAACTAGGGAAAGACAGAGCAGGGTGAATGCTCTGTGTGGTCCCTTTTGAAAGTAAGGCTGCGAGTGAAACTTTATTTTCCTCCTCGGGATTTACAGAGCCGCGGCTCAAGTCTCCCCAAGAAACACTGTTGCTGCACAGCTTCTCTTCGTAACACAATTGCCCTCGTGATGACGTGAGTTTCTAGGCAAGAAACTTGGAGGTTGCCATCCCTTGGTAGGTGGTCAAACTTCAGTAGTCTTCAGGAATGGGCCCACCACATGGGGCCTCTAGCCTCAAGCTAACGTCCAGGTGTTCTCATGACAGACTTAGGGAAGCAACAGATTGCATAGAGCCTTAGTCCCCGTGGTTCTTGAACTCGAGGAAACATATCAGCTCTCTTTTGGACTCGCGGGTCAGCGCTAGATTCCGAAATGTACTGAGAAAGGACTGCCTGTGTCTTCGGGGAGCCGTGAACCATCTACCGTCAGGAACAGCTAGATGCCGACTCCGGGCAGTGAAGGGCTTCGTTGTGTAGACATCTGGGTTGCGATAGCTTGAAAGCAACCCAGTTATCAACGTTCCATGCCTTCCTTCATGCAAAGGGTGTCTGCGCTCTGGAGGAACCCTGAGCTGCACTGGAAAATACAATTAGCCTACCACTGCTCCTGGGAGCTGCTCCATGACGTCTGACTACCTCAAGCGGCAACTACACTTTAAGTCCGGCTTCAAAACCTACAGGGTTTTCCCGAACTGGTAGATAGTCTAGAGAAGTACTGTCACCTAGGCCTAACTAAGCCCTCACCTTGATATCCTTACACCACAGTCAGGACTCCCAGCATGGCAATGGTGACTAGTGTCACGAGCCACTGTGTCCACGGGATGTACAAGAGAGAGTCCGATGCGACTTGTTAATACGCTGCTTTGTCCTGCTGGAAAATGAGGCTTCCTGGGAAAGTTGATTTTCCTCATTGCAAAGTAGAGAGTTTGCGGCCTCAGGGTTACCTGGTAAACACTGTTGTTGCCCATCTTCTCTTTGCTGCACAGTCGTCTTTGGGAGGACTAGTTATCTTCCATGAAAGACACTTGGCTTTCAATTCCTGCCACGTCCTCATCCCTCAAAAATCGTTCGTGAGTACGCCCACAATCCCGGACGACTCGCCTCAAGCCAACGTTCTACTTCTCTCATCACAGACATAGGCGGGCCGCAAGCTCACGGCAGCATTTGTCAAAGCGGTGCTTGAAATCTAGGAAGCGTTTCTGGTGTCTTAGGACACGGGTGTCTGCACTAGGATCCAAGATATAAACGACGGACTGCCCGTCCTTTCTGGGCCTTGTGAGCAATGCTCAGTTGAGGGCAACTATAGGCCGAAAGAAGGGCTGTGAAGGGCGTCTTTTGTTAAAATGCTAGGATGCGGCAAGTTGAAACGACTGTAGTATCTCCGTGCTATGCGCACCTTGGACGTGCCATGGAGAGCCGGAAAGCACAGGGTGAATGCTCTGCGGTCCATTTAGAAACTAAGGCTTGAAGGGAAACTTTATTTTCCTCATTGGCATTTAGAGAGCTGCGGGCTCAGTTCTCCCTGGGAAACAGTGTTGTTGCACAGTTGCCTTTGTGATGACAAGTGAGTTTCCTGGAAGGAAATTGGATGTTGCTGTTCCTCGGTAAGTGCTCCTACTTCGGTTGTCCTCAGGGAAGGGGAGAACCACACGGGGCCTCTGGCCTTAAGCTAATGTTCAGGTTTTCTCATGAACGAGGTAGGCATGCAACAGACGCCATGCAGCCTAAGTCCCTGTGTTTCTTGAACCCTAGGAAGAATATCAGGTCTCTCCTGAGTTGCCGGTCTGCAATAGGATCTGAAACGGACTAAAAGGGCCTCCTGTGTCTTCGGGGAGTGGTGAGCAATGCACCGCTGGCAGGAGCTAGATGCCGAGTCATGGGCAGTGAAGGGCTTCGTCGGAGAAACACCTAGGTTGGGAGAGCTTAGAAACAGCCAGCTATCAGCGTTCTGCTCATTCCTTCATGCAAAACGTGTCTGCTTTTCTGCCGAACCTAGAGCACACAAAACGTACAGTGATTCGACCCCGCCTTCAGGGAACTCGCACGTGATGGAATTTAGCCCAGGCGGCCACAGGACATTCAGTGTAGCCTGAAAAATTTCAGGCTCTCCCTTGAAAGCCAGGTATTCCGGTGATACATTGTACACCCCAGCCTTCCTAACCCATGACTTGCTAATCCTTTCACCATGATCATGACCCCGTATCACAAAGTGTATCACAAAGTTTACTCACGAAAGGGTCTAGGTGGTCAGCTGAACGTCCAGTAGGGAGTCAGGAACTGCAGCATAAGACGCTGTGCCCTCGCCTTGGAAACTGAAGCGTGATGGGAACTTTATTTGGCACACTGGAATGTCGACACGCGACTTCAAGGTTACCTGATGGACAGTGTAGTGGCCCATCTTTTCTTCATTGCAGAATTGCCTTTCTGAGGACAAGTGGTTTCCCCCCCCCAACCCCGTGAGGCACACGTGGCCTTTCACTCCCTGCTAGGTGCTCATCCCTCAGCAATCGTCGGTGAGCAAGCCAAACATATAGGAGGACTGGCCCCAAGCTAAGGTACCGTTTTGTTCGTCACACAGATAGGCAGGCAACAGGTTCCAGGCAGCGTTTGTCAAAGCGGTACTTTAAGTGTAGGAAGCATTTCTGGTGTCTTAGGACAAACAGGTCTGCACTGGGATCCAAGATGTACACGAGGGACTGCCCGTCGCTTCTAGGAGCTGAGAGCAGTGTTCGGCTGAGGACAACCATAAGCCGGAAGAAGGGCAGTAAAGGCCTTCTTTTGCTAAACATCTAGCATGTGGTAAGTGAAACAACTCAAGTATCTCCGTTCTAACGCACCTTGGGAGTACCAACTAGGGAAAGACAGAGCAGGGTGAATGCTCTGTGTGGTCCCTTTTGAAAGTAAGGCTGCGAGTGAAACTTTATTTTCCTCCTCGGGATTTACAGAGCCGCGGGCTCAAGTCTCCCCAAGAAACACTGTTGCTGCACAGCTTCTCTTCGTAACACAATTGCCCTCGTGATGACGTGAGTTTCTAGGCAAGAAACTTGGAGGTTGCCATCCCTTGGTAGGTGGTCAAACTTCAGTAGTCTTCAGGAATGGGCCCACCACATGGGGCCTCTAGCCTCAAGCTAACGTCCAGGTGTTCTCATGACAGACTTAGGGAAGCAACAGATTGCATAGAGCCTTAGTCCCCGTGGTTCTTGAACTCGAGGAAACATATCAGCTCTCTTTTGGACTCGCGGGTCAGCGCTAGATTCCGAAATGTACTGAGAAAGGACTGCCTGTGTCTTCGGGGAGCCGTGAACCATCTACCGTCAGGAACAGCTAGATGCCGACTCCGGGCAGTGAAGGGCTTCGTTGTGTAGACATCTGGGCTGCGATAGCTTGAAAGCAACCCAGTTATCAACGTTCCATGCCTTCCTTCATGCAAAGGGTGTCTGCGCTCTGGAGGAACCCTGAGCTGCACTGGAAAATACAATTAGCCTACCACTGCTCCTGGGAGCTGCTCCATGACGTCTGACTACCTCAAGCGGCAACTACACTTTAAGTCCGGCTTCAAAACCTACAGGGTTTTCCCGAACTGGTAGATAGTCCAGAGAAGTACTGTCACCTAGGCCTAACTAAGCCCTCACCTTGATATCCTTACACCACAGTCAGGACTCCCAGCATGGCAATGGTGACTAGTGTCACGAGCCACTGTGTCCACGGGATGTACAAGAGAGAGTCCGATGCGACTTGTTAATACGCTGCTTTGTCCTGCTGGAAAATGAGGCTTCCTGGGAAAGCTGATTTTCCTCATTGCAAAGTAGAGAGTTTGCGGCCTCAGGGTTACCTGGTAAACACTGTTGTTGCCCATCTTCTCTTTGCTGCACAGTCGTCTTTGGGAGGACTAGTTATCTTCCATGAAAGAACACTTGGCTTTCAATTCCTGCCACGTCCTCATCCCTCAAAAATCGTTCGTGAGTACGCCCACAACCCCGGACGACTCGCCTCAAGCCAACGTTCTACTTCTCTCATCACAGACATAGGCGGGCCGCAAGCTCACGGCAGCATTTGTCAAAGCGGTGCTTGAAATCTAGGAAGCGTTTCTGGTGTCTTAGGACACGGGTGTCTGCACTAGGATCCAAGATATAAACGACGGACTGCCCGTCCTTTCTGGGCCTTGTGAGCAATGCTCAGTTGAGGGCAACTATAGGCCGAAAGAAGGGCTGTGAAGGGCGTCTTTTGTTAAAATGCTAGGATGCGGCAAGTTGAAACGACTGTAGTATCTCCGTGCTATGCGCACCTTGGACGTGCCATGGAGAGACGGAAAGCACAGGGTGAATGCTCTGCGGTCCATTTAGAAACTAAGGCTTGAAGGGAAACTTTATTTTCCTCATTGGCATTTAGAGAGCTGCGGGCTCAGTTCTCCCTGGGAAACAGTGTTGTTGCACAGTTGCCTTTGTGATGACAAGTGAGTTTCCTGGAAGGAAATTGGATGTTGCTGTTCCTCGGTAAGTGCTCCTACTTCGGTTGTCCTCAGGGAAGGGGAGAACCACACGGGGCCTCTGGCCTTAAGCTAATGTTCAGGTTTTCTCATGAACGAGGTAGGCATGCAACAGACGCCATGCAGCCTAAGTCCCTGTGTTTCTTGAACCCTAGGAAGAATATCAGGTCTCTCCTGAGTTGCCGGTCTGCAATAGGATCTGAAACGGACTAAAAGGGCCTCCTGTGTCTTCGGGGAGTTGTGAGCAATGCACCGCTGGCAGGAGCTAGATGCCGAGTCATGGGCAGTGAAGGGCTTCGTCGGAGAAACACCTAGGTTGGGAGAGCTTAGAAACAGCCAGCTATCAGCGTTCTGCTCATTCCTTCATGCAAAACGTGTCTGCTTTTCTGCCGAACCTAGAGCACACAAAACGTACAGTGATTCGACCCCGCCTTCAGGGAACTCGCACGTGATGGAATTTAGCCCAGGCGGCCACAGGACATTCAGTGTAGCCTGAAAAATTTCAGGCTCTCCCTTGAAAGCCAGGTATTCCGGTGATACATTGTACACCCCAGCCTTCCTAACCCATGACTTGCTAATCCTTTCACCATGATCATGACCCCGTATCACAAAGTGTATCACAAAGTTTACTCACGAAAGGGTCTAGGTGGTCAGCTGAACGTCCAGTAGGGAGTCAGGAACTGCAGCATAAGACGCTGTGCCCTCGCCTTGGAAACTGAAGCGTGATGGGAACTTTATTTGGCACACTGGAATGTCGACACGCGACTTCAAGGTTACCTGATGGACAGTGTAGTGGCCCATCTTTTCTTCATTGCAGAATTGCCTTTCTGAGGACAAGTGGTTTCCCCCCCCCAACCCCGTGAGGCACACGTGGCCTTTCACTCCCTGCTAGGTGCTCATCCCTCAGCAATCGTCGGTGAGCAAGCCAAACATATAGGAGGACTGGCCCCAAGCTAAGGTACCGTTTTGTTCGTCACACAGATAGGCAGGCAACAGGTTCCAGGCAGCGTTTGTCAAAGCGGTACTTTAAGTGTAGGAAGCATTTCTGGTGTCTTAGGACAAACAGGTCTGCACTGGGATCCAAGATGTACACGAGGGACTGCCCGTCGCTTCTAGGAGCTGAGAGCAGTGTTCGGCTGAGGACAACCATAAGCCGGAAGAAGGGCAGTAAAGGCCTTCTTTTGCTAAACATCTAGCATGTGGTAAGTGAAACAACTCAAGTATCTCCGTTCTAACGCACCTTGGGAGTACCAACTAGGGAAAGACAGAGCAGGGTGAATGCTCTGTGTGGTCCCTTTTGAAAGTAAGGCTGCGAGTGAAACTTTATTTTCCTCCTCGGGATTTACAGAGCCGCGGGCTCAAGTCTCCCCAAGAAACACTGTTGCTGCACAGCTTCTCTTCGTAACACAATTGCCCTCGTGATGACGTGAGTTTCTAGGCAAGAAACTTGGAGGTTGCCATCCCTTGGTAGGTGGTCAAACTTCAGTAGTCTTCAGGAATGGGCCCACCACATGGGGCCTCTAGCCTCAAGCTAACGTCCAGGTGTTCTCATGACAGACTTAGGGAAGCAACAGATTGCATAGAGCCTTAGTCCCCGTGGTTCTTGAACTCGAGGAAACATATCAGCTCTCTTTTGGACTCGCGGGTCAGCGCTAGATTCCGAAATGTACTGAGAAAGGACTGCCTGTGTCTTCGGGGAGCCGTGAACCATCTACCGTCAGGAACAGCTAGATGCCGACTCCGGGCAGTGAAGGGCTTCGTTGTGTAGACATCTGGGTTGCGATAGCTTGAAAGCAACCCAGTTATCAACGTTCCATGCCTTCCTTCATGCAAAGGGTGTCTGCGCTCTGGAGGAACCCTGAGCTGCACTGGAAAATACAATTAGCCTACCACTGCTCCTGGGAGCTGCTCCATGACGTCTGACTACCTCAAGCGGCAACTACCCTTTAAGTCCGGCTTCAAAACCTACAGGGTTTTCCCGAACTGGTAGATAGTCCAGAGAAGTACTGTCACCTAGGCCTAACTAAGCCCTCACCTTGATATCCTTACACCACAGTCAGGACTCCCAGCATGGCAATGGTGACTAGTGTCACGAGCCACTGTGTCCACGGGATGTACAAGAGAGAGTCCGATGCGACTTGTTAATACGCTGCTTTGTCCTGCTGGAAAATGAGGCTTCCTGGGAAAGTTGATTTTCCTCATTGCAAAGTAGAGAGTTTGCGGCCTCAGGGTTACCTGGTAAACACTGTTGTTGCCCATCTTCTCTTTGCTGCACAGTCGTCTTTGGGAGGACTAGTTATCTTCCATGAAAGACACTTGGCTTTCAATTCCTGCCACGTCCTCATCCCTCAAAAATCGTTCGTGAGTACGCCCACAATCCCGGACGACTCGCCTCAAGCCAACGTTCTACTTCTCTCATCACAGACATAGGCGGGCCGCAAGCTCACGGCAGCATTTGTCAAAGCGGTGCTTGAAATCTAGGAAGCGTTTCTGGTGTCTTAGGACACGGGTGTCTGCACTAGGATCCAAGATATAAACGACGGACTGCCCGTCCTTTCTGGGCCTTGTGAGCAATGCTCAGTTGAGGGCAACTATAGGCCGAAAGAAGGGCTGTGAAGGGCGTCTTTTGTTAAAATGCTAGGATGCGGCAAGTTGAAACGACTGTAGTATCTCCGTGCTATGCGCACCTTGGACGTGCCATGGAGAGCCGGAAAGCACAGGGTGAATGCTCTGCGGTCCATTTAGAAACTAAGGCTTGAAGGGAAACTTTATTTTCCTCATTGGCATTTAGAGAGCTGCGGGCTCAGTTCTCCCTGGGAAACAGTGTTGTTGCACAGTTGCCTTTGTGATGACAAGTGAGTTTCCTGGAAGGAAATTGGATGTTGCTGTTCCTCGGTAAGTGCTCCTACTTCGGTTGTCCTCAGGGAAGGGGAGAACCACACGGGGCCTCTGGCCTTAAGCTAATGTTCAGGTTTTCTCATGAACGAGGTAGGCATGCAACAGACGCCATGCAGCCTAAGTCCCTGTGTTTCTTGAACCCTAGGAAGAATATCAGGTCTCTCCTGAGTTGCCGGTCTGCAGTAGGATCTGAAACGGACTAAAAGGGCCTCCTGTGTCTTCGGGGAGTTGTGAGCAATGCACCGCTGGCAGGAGCTAGATGCCGAGTCATGGGCAGTGAAGGGCTTCGTCGGAGAAACACCTAGGTTGGGAGAGCTTAGAAACAGCCAGCTATCAGCGTTCTGCTCATTCCTTCATGCAAAACGTGTCTGCTTTTCTGCCGAACCTAGAGCACACAAAACGTACAGTGATTCGACCCCGCCTTCAGGGAACTCGCACGTGATGGAATTTAGCCCAGGCGGCCACAGGACATTCAGTGTAGCCTGAAAAATTTCAGGCTCTCCCTTGAAAGCCAGGTATTCCGGTGATACATTGTACACCCCAGCCTTCCTAACCCATGACTTGCTAATCCTTTCACCATGATCATGACCCCGTATCACAAAGTGTATCACAAAGTTTACTCACGAAAGGGTCTAGGTGGTCAGCTGAACGTCCAGTAGGGAGTCAGGAACTGCAGCATAAGACGCTGTGCCCTCGCCTTGGAAACTGAAGCGTGATGGGAACTTTATTTGGCACACTGGAATGTCGACACGCGACTTCAAGGTTACCTGATGGACAGTGTAGTGGCCCATCTTTTCTTCATTGCAGAATTGCCTTTCTGAGGACAAGTGGTTTCCCCCCCCCAACCCCGTGAGGCACACGTGGCCTTTCACTCCCTGCTAGGTGCTCATCCCTCAGCAATCGTCGGTGAGCAAGCCAAACATATAGGAGGACTGGCCCCAAGCTAAGGTACCGTTTTGTTCGTCACACAGATAGGCAGGCAACAGGTTCCAGGCAGCGTTTGTCAAAGCGGTACTTTAAGTGTAGGAAGCATTTCTGGTGTCTTAGGACAAACAGGTCTGCACTGGGATCCAAGATGTACACGAGGGACTGCCCGTCGCTTCTAGGAGCTGAGAGCAGTGTTCGGCTGAGGACAACCATAAGCCGGAAGAAGGGCAGTAAAGGCCTTCTTTTGCTAAACATCTAGCATGTGGTAAGTGAAACAACTCAAGTATCTCCGTTCTAACGCACCTTGGGAGTACCAACTAGGGAAAGACAGAGCAGGGTGAATGCTCTGTGTGGTCCCTTTTGAAAGTAAGGCTGCGAGTGAAACTTTATTTTCCTCCTCGGGATTTACAGAGCCGCGGGCTCAAGTCTCCCCAAGAAACACTGTTGCTGCACAGCTTCTCTTCGTAACACAATTGCCCTCGTGATGACGTGAGTTTCTAGGCAAGAAACTTGGAGGTTGCCATCCCTTGGTAGGTGGTCAAACTTCAGTAGTCTTCAGGAATGGGCCCACCACATGGGGCCTCTAGCCTCAAGCTAACGTCCAGGTGTTCTCATGACAGACTTAGGGAAGCAACAGATTGCATAGAGCCTTAGTCCCCGTGGTTCTTGAACTCGAGGAAACATATCAGCTCTCTTTTGGACTCGCGGGTCAGCGCTAGATTCCGAAATGTACTGAGAAAGGACTGCCTGTGTCTTCGGGGAGCCGTGAACCATCTACCGTCAGGAACAGCTAGATGCCGACTCCGGGCAGTGAAGGGCTTCGTTGTGTAGACATCTGGGTTGCGATAGCTTGAAAGCAACCCAGTTATCAACGTTCCATGCCTTCCTTCATGCAAAGGGTGTCTGCGCTCTGGAGGAACCCTGAGCTGCACTGGAAAATACAATTAGCCTACCACTGCTCCTGGGAGCTGCTCCATGACGTCTGACTACCTCAAGCGGCAACTACCCTTTAAGTCCGGCTTCAAAACCTACAGGGTTTTCCCGAACTGGTAGATAGTCCAGAGAAGTACTGTCACCTAGGCCTAACTAAGCCCTCACCTTGATATCCTTACACCACAGTCAGGACTCCCAGCATGGCAATGGTGACTAGTGTCACGAGCCACTGTGTCCACGGGATGTACAAGAGAGAGTCCGATGCGACTTGTTAATACGCTGCTTTGTCCTGCTGGAAAATGAGGCTTCCTGGGAAAGTTGATTTTCCTCATTGCAAAGTAGAGAGTTTGCGGCCTCAGGGTTACCTGGTAAACACTGTTGTTGCCCATCTTCTCTTTGCTGCACAGTCGTCTTTGGGAGGACTAGTTATCTTCCATGAAAGACACTTGGCTTTCAATTCCTGCCACGTCCTCATCCCTCAAAAATCGTTCGTGAGTACGCCCACAATCCCGGACGACTCGCCTCAAGCCAACGTTCTACTTCTCTCATCACAGACATAGGCGGGCCGCAAGCTCACGGCAGCATTTGTCAAAGCGGTGCTTGAAATCTAGGAAGCGTTTCTGGTGTCTTAGGACACGGGTGTCTGCACTAGGATCCAAGATATAAACGACGGACTGCCCGTCCTTTCTGGGCCTTGTGAGCAATGCTCAGTTGAGGGCAACTATAGGCCGAAAGAAGGGCTGTGAAGGGCGTCTTTTGTTAAAATGCTAGGATGCGGCAAGTTGAAACGACTGTAGTATCTCCGTGCTATGCGCACCTTGGACGTGCCATGGAGAGACGGAAAGCACAGGGTGAATGCTCTGCGGTCCATTTAGAAACTAAGGCTTGAAGGGAAACTTTATTTTCCTCATTGGCATTTAGAGAGCTGCGGGCTCAGTTCTCCCTGGGAAACAGTGTTGTTGCACAGTTGCCTTTGTGATGACAAGTGAGTTTCCTGGAAGGAAATTGGATGTTGCTGTTCCTCGGTAAGTGCTCCTACTTCGGTTGTCCTCAGGGAAGGGGAGAACCACACGGGGCCTCTGGCCTTAAGCTAATGTTCAGGTTTTCTCATGAACGAGGTAGGCATGCAACAGACGCCATGCAGCCTAAGTCCCTGTGTTTCTTGAACCCTAGGAAGAATATCAGGTCTCTCCTGAGTTGCCGGTCTGCAATAGGATCTGAAACGGACTAAAAGGGCCTCCTGTGTCTTCGGGGAGTTGTGAGCAATGCACCGCTGGCAGGAGCTAGATGCCGAGTCATGGGCAGTGAAGGGCTTCGTCGGAGAAACACCTAGGTTGGGAGAGCTTAGAAACAGCCAGCTATCAGCGTTCTGCTCATTCCTTCATGCAAAACGTGTCTGCTTTTCTGCCGAACCTAGAGCACACAAAACGTACAGTGATTCGACCCCGCCTTCAGGGAACTCGCACGTGATGGAATTTAGCCCAGGCGGCCACAGGACATTCAGTGTAGCCTGAAAAATTTCAGGCTCTCCCTTGAAAGCCAGGTATTCCGGTGATACATTGTACACCCCAGCCTTCCTAACCCATGACTTGCTAATCCTTTCACCATGATCATGACCCCGTATCACAAAGTGTATCACAAAGTTTACTCACGAAAGGGTCTAGGTGGTCAGCTGAACGTCCAGTAGGGAGTCAGGAACTGCAGCATAAGACGCTGTGCCCTCGCCTTGGAAACTGAAGCGTGATGGGAACTTTATTTGGCACACTGGAATGTCGACACGCGACTTCAAGGTTACCTGATGGACAGTGTAGTGGCCCATCTTTTCTTCATTGCAGAATTGCCTTTCTGAGGACAAGTGGTTTCCCCCCCCCAACCCCGTGAGGCACACGTGGCCTTTCACTCCCTGCTAGGTGCTCATCCCTCAGCAATCGTCGGTGAGCAAGCCAAACATATAGGAGGACTGGCCCCAAGCTAAGGTACCGTTTTGTTCGTCACACAGATAGGCAGGCAACAGGTTCCAGGCAGCGTTTGTCAAAGCGGTACTTTAAGTGTAGGAAGCATTTCTGGTGTCTTAGGACAAACAGGTCTGCACTGGGATCCAAGATGTACACGAGGGACTGCCCGTCGCTTCTAGGAGCTGAGAGCAGTGTTCGGCTGAGGACAACCATAAGCCGGAAGAAGGGCAGTAAAGGCCTTCTTTTGCTAAACATCTAGCATGTGGTAAGTGAAACAACTCAAGTATCTCCGTTCTAACGCACCTTGGGAGTACCAACTAGGGAAAGACAGAGCAGGGTGAATGCTCTGTGTGGTCCCTTTTGAAAGTAAGGCTGCGAGTGAAACTTTATTTTCCTCCTCGGGATTTACAGAGCCGCGGGCTCAAGTCTCCCCAAGAAACACTGTTGCTGCACAGCTTCTCTTCGTAACACAATTGCCCTCGTGATGACGTGAGTTTCTAGGCAAGAAACTTGGAGGTTGCCATCCCTTGGTAGGTGGTCAAACTTCAGTAGTCTTCAGGAATGGGCCCACCACATGGGGCCTCTAGCCTCAAGCTAACGTCCAGGTGTTCTCATGACAGACTTAGGGAAGCAACAGATTGCATAGAGCCTTAGTCCCCGTGGTTCTTGAACTCGAGGAAACATATCAGCTCTCTTTTGGACTCGCGGGTCAGCGCTAGATTCCGAAATGTACTGAGAAAGGACTGCCTGTGTCTTCGGGGAGCCGTGAACCATCTACCGTCAGGAACAGCTAGATGCCGACTCCGGGCAGTGAAGGGCTTCGTTGTGTAGACATCTGGGTTGCGATAGCTTGAAAGCAACCCAGTTATCAACGTTCCATGCCTTCCTTCATGCAAAGGGTGTCTGCGCTCTGGAGGAACCCTGAGCTGCACTGGAAAATACAATTAGCCTACCACTGCTCCTGGGAGCTGCTCCATGACGTCTGACTACCTCAAGCGGCAACTACACTTTAAGTCCGGCTTCAAAACCTACAGGGTTTTCCCGAACTGGTAGATAGTCCAGAGAAGTACTGTCACCTAGGCCTAACTAAGCCCTCACCTTGATATCCTTACACCACAGTCAGGACTCCCAGCATGGCAATGGTGACTAGTGTCACGAGCCACTGTGTCCACGGGATGTACAAGAGAGAGTCCGATGCGACTTGTTAATACGCTGCTTTGTCCTGCTGGAAAATGAGGCTTCCTGGGAAAGCTGATTTTCCTCATTGCAAAGTAGAGAGTTTGCGGCCTCAGGGTTACCTGGTAAACACTGTTGTTGCCCATCTTCTCTTTGCTGCACAGTCGTCTTTGGGAGGACTAGTTATCTTCCATGAAAGAACACTTGGCTTTCAATTCCTGCCACGTCCTCATCCCTCAAAAATCGTTCGTGAGTACGCCCACAACCCCGGACGACTCGCCTCAAGCCAACGTTCTACTTCTCTCATCACAGACATAGGCGGGCCGCAAGCTCACGGCAGCATTTGTCAAAGCGGTGCTTGAAATCTAGGAAGCGTTTCTGGTGTCTTAGGACACGGGTGTCTGCACTAGGATCCAAGATATAAACGACGGACTGCCCGTCCTTTCTGGGCCTTGTGAGCAATGCTCAGTTGAGGGCAACTATAGGCCGAAAGAAGGGCTGTGAAGGGCGTCTTTTGTTAAAATGCTAGGATGCGGCAAGTTGAAACGACTGTAGTATCTCCGTGCTATGCGCACCTTGGACGTGCCATGGAGAGACGGAAAGCACAGGGTGAATGCTCTGCGGTCCATTTAGAAACTAAGGCTTGAAGGGAAACTTTATTTTCCTCATTGGCATTTAGAGAGCTGCGGGCTCAGTTCTCCCTGGGAAACAGTGTTGTTGCACAGTTGCCTTTGTGATGACAAGTGAGTTTCCTGGAAGGAAATTGGATGTTGCTGTTCCTCGGTAAGTGCTCCTACTTCGGTTGTCCTCAGGGAAGGGGAGAACCACACGGGGCCTCTGGCCTTAAGCTAATGTTCAGGTTTTCTCATGAACGAGGTAGGCATGCAACAGACGCCATGCAGCCTAAGTCCCTGTGTTTCTTGAACCCTAGGAAGAATATCAGGTCTCTCCTGAGTTGCCGGTCTGCAATAGGATCTGAAACGGACTAAAAGGGCCTCCTGTGTCTTCGGGGAGTGGTGAGCAATGCACCGCTGGCAGGAGCTAGATGCCGAGTCATGGGCAGTGAAGGGCTTCGTCGGAGAAACACCTAGGTTGGGAGAGCTTAGAAACAGCCAGCTATCAGCGTTCTGCTCATTCCTTCATGCAAAACGTGTCTGCTTTTCTGCCGAACCTAGAGCACACAAAACGTACAGTGATTCGACCCCGCCTTCAGGGAACTCGCACGTGATGGAATTTAGCCCAGGCGGCCACAGGACATTCAGTGTAGCCTGAAAAATTTCAGGCTCTCCCTTGAAAGCCAGGTATTCCGGTGATACATTGTACACCCCAGCCTTCCTAACCCATGACTTGCTAATCCTTTCACCATGATCATGACCCCGTATCACAAAGTGTATCACAAAGTTTACTCACGAAAGGGTCTAGGTGGTCAGCTGAACGTCCAGTAGGGAGTCAGGAACTGCAGCATAAGACGCTGTGCCCTCGCCTTGGAAACTGAAGCGTGATGGGAACTTTATTTGGCACACTGGAATGTCGACACGCGACTTCAAGGTTACCTGATGGACAGTGTAGTGGCCCATCTTTTCTTCATTGCAGAATTGCCTTTCTGAGGACAAGTGGTTTCCCCCCCCCAACCCCGTGAGGCACACGTGGCCTTTCACTCCCTGCTAGGTGCTCATCCCTCAGCAATCGTCGGTGAGCAAGCCAAACATATAGGAGGACTGGCCCCAAGCTAAGGTACCGTTTTGTTCGTCACACAGATAGGCAGGCAACAGGTTCCAGGCAGCGTTTGTCAAAGCGGTACTTTAAGTGTAGGAAGCATTTCTGGTGTCTTAGGACAAACAGGTCTGCACTGGGATCCAAGATGTACACGAGGGACTGCCCGTCGCTTCTAGGAGCTGAGAGCAGTGTTCGGCTGAGGACAACCATAAGCCGGAAGAAGGGCAGTAAAGGCCTTCTTTTGCTAAACATCTAGCATGTGGTAAGTGAAACAACTCAAGTATCTCCGTTCTAACGCACCTTGGGAGTACCAACTAGGGAAAGACAGAGCAGGGTGAATGCTCTGTGTGGTCCCTTTTGAAAGTAAGGCTGCGAGTGAAACTTTATTTTCCTCCTCGGGATTTACAGAGCCGCGGGCTCAAGTCTCCCCAAGAAACACTGTTGCTGCACAGCTTCTCTTCGTAACACAATTGCCCTCGTGATGACGTGAGTTTCTAGGCAAGAAACTTGGAGGTTGCCATCCCTTGGTAGGTGGTCAAACTTCAGTAGTCTTCAGGAATGGGTCCACCACATGGGGCCTCTAGCCTCAAGCTAACGTCCAGGTGTTCTCATGACAGACTTAGGGAAGCAACAGATTGCATAGAGCCTTAGTCCCCGTGGTTCTTGAACTCGAGGAAACATATCAGCTCTCTTTTGGACTCGCGGGTCAGCGCTAGATTCCGAAATGTACTGAGAAAGGACTGCCTGTGTCTTCGGGGAGCCGTGAACCATCTACCGTCAGGAACAGCTAGATGCCGACTCCGGGCAGTGAAGGGCTTCGTTGTGTAGACATCTGGGCTGCGATAGCTTGAAAGCAACCCAGTTATCAACGTTCCATGCCTTCCTTCATGCAAAGGGTGTCTGCGCTCTGGAGGAACCCTGAGCTGCACTGGAAAATACAATTAGCCTACCACTGCTCCTGGGAGCTGCTCCATGACGTCTGACTACCTCAAGCGGCAACTACACTTTAAGTCCGGCTTCAAAACCTACAGGGTTTTCCCGAACTGGTAGATAGTCCAGAGAAGTACTGTCACCTAGGCCTAACTAAGCCCTCACCTTGATATCCTTACACCACAGTCAGGACTCCCAGCATGGCAATGGTGACTAGTGTCACGAGCCACTGTGTCCACGGGATGTACAAGAGAGAGTCCGATGCGACTTGTTAATACGCTGCTTTGTCCTGCTGGAAAATGAGGCTTCCTGGGAAAGCTGATTTTCCTCATTGCAAAGTAGAGAGTTTGCGGCCTCAGGGTTACCTGGTAAACACTGTTGTTGCCCATCTTCTCTTTGCTGCACAGTCGTCTTTGGGAGGACTAGTTATCTTCCATGAAAGAACACTTGGCTTTCAATTCCTGCCACGTCCTCATCCCTCAAAAATCGTTCGTGAGTACGCCCACAACCCCGGACGACTCGCCTCAAGCCAACGTTCTACTTCTCTCATCACAGACATAGGCGGGCCGCAAGCTCACGGCAGCATTTGTCAAAGCGGTGCTTGAAATCTAGGAAGCGTTTCTGGTGTCTTAGGACACGGGTGTCTGCACTAGGATCCAAGATATAAACGACGGACTGCCCGTCCTTTCTGGGCCTTGTGAGCAATGCTCAGTTGAGGGCAACTATAGGCCGAAAGAAGGGCTGTGAAGGGCGTCTTTTGTTAAAATGCTAGGATGCGGCAAGTTGAAACGACTGTAGTATCTCCGTGCTATGCGCACCTTGGACGTGCCATGGAGAGACGGAAAGCACAGGGTGAATGCTCTGCGGTCCATTTAGAAACTAAGGCTTGAAGGGAAACTTTATTTTCCTCATTGGCATTTAGAGAGCTGCGGGCTCAGTTCTCCCTGGGAAACAGTGTTGTTGCACAGTTGCCTTTGTGATGACAAGTGAGTTTCCTGGAAGGAAATTGGATGTTGCTGTTCCTCGGTAAGTGCTCCTACTTCGGTTGTCCTCAGGGAAGGGGAGAACCACACGGGGCCTCTGGCCTTAAGCTAATGTTCAGGTTTTCTCATGAACGAGGTAGGCATGCAACAGACGCCATGCAGCCTAAGTCCCTGTGTTTCTTGAACCCTAGGAAGAATATCAGGTCTCTCCTGAGTTGCCGGTCTGCAATAGGATCTGAAACGGACTAAAAGGGCCTCCTGTGTCTTCGGGGAGTGGTGAGCAATGCACCGCTGGCAGGAGCTAGATGCCGAGTCATGGGCAGTGAAGGGCTTCGTCGGAGAAACACCTAGGTTGGGAGAGCTTAGAAACAGCCAGCTATCAGCGTTCTGCTCATTCCTTCATGCAAAACGTGTCTGCTTTTCTGCCGAACCTAGAGCACACAAAACGTACAGTGATTCGACCCCGCCTTCAGGGAACTCGCACGTGATGGAATTTAGCCCAGGCGGCCACAGGACATTCAGTGTAGCCTGAAAAATTTCAGGCTCTCCCTTGAAAGCCAGGTATTCCGGTGATACATTGTACACCCCAGCCTTCCTAACCCATGACTTGCTAATCCTTTCACCATGATCATGACCCCGTATCACAAAGTGTATCACAAAGTTTACTCACGAAAGGGTCTAGGTGGTCAGCTGAACGTCCAGTAGGGAGTCAGGAACTGCAGCATAAGACGCTGTGCCCTCGCCTTGGAAACTGAAGCGTGATGGGAACTTTATTTGGCACACTGGAATGTCGACACGCGACTTCAAGGTTACCTGATGGACAGTGTAGTGGCCTATCTTTTCTTCATTGCAGAATTGCCTTTCTGAGGACAAGTGGTTTCCCCCCCCCAACCCCGTGAGGCACACGTGGCCTTTCACTCCCTGCTAGGTGCTCATCCCTCAGCAATCGTCGGTGAGCAAGCCAAACATATAGGAGGACTGGCCCCAAGCTAAGGTACCGTTTTGTTCGTCACACAGATAGGCAGGCAACAGGTTCCAGGCAGCGTTTGTCAAAGCGGTACTTTAAGTGTAGGAAGCATTTCTGGTGTCTTAGGACAAACAGGTCTGCACTGGGATCCAAGATGTACACGAGGGACTGCCCGTCGCTTCTAGGAGCTGAGAGCAGTGTTCGGCTGAGGACAACCATAAGCTGGAAGAAGGGCAGTAAAGGCCTTCTTTTGCTAAACATCTAGCATGTGGTAAGTGAAACAACTCAAGTATCTCCGTTCTAACGCACCTTGGGAGTACCAACTAGGGAAAGACAGAGCAGGGTGAATGCTCTGTGTGGTCCCTTTTGAAAGTAAGGCTGCGAGTGAAACTTTATTTTCCTCCTCGGGATTTACAGAGCCGCGGGCTCAAGTCTCCCCAAGAAACACTGTTGCTGCACAGCTTCTCTTCGTAACACAATTGCCCTCGTGATGACGTGAGTTTCTAGGCAAGAAACTTGGAGGTTGCCATCCCTTGGTAGGTGGTCAAACTTCAGTAGTCTTCAGGAATGGGCCCACCACATGGGGCCTCTAGCCTCAAGCTAACGTCCAGGTGTTCTCATGACAGACTTAGGGAAGCAACAGATTGCATAGAGCCTTAGTCCCCGTGGTTCTTGAACTCGAGGAAACATATCAGCTCTCTTTTGGACTCGCGGGTCAGCGCTAGATTCCGAAATGTACTGAGAAAGGACTGCCTGTGTCTTCGGGGAGCCGTGAACCATCTACCGTCAGGAACAGCTAGATGCCGACTCCGGGCAGTGAAGGGCTTCGTTGTGTAGACATCTGGGCTGCGATAGCTTGAAAGCAACCCAGTTATCAACGTTCCATGCCTTCCTTCATGCAAAGGGTGTCTGCGCTCTGGAGGAACCCTGAGCTGCACTGGAAAATACAATTAGCCTACCACTGCTCCTGGGAGCTGCTCCATGACGTCTGACTACCTCAAGCGGCAACTACACTTTAAGTCCGGCTTCAAAACCTACAGGGTTTTCCCGAACTGGTAGATAGTCTAGAGAAGTACTGTCACCTAGGCCTAACTAAGCCCTCACCTTGATATCCTTACACCACAGTCAGGACTCCCAGCATGGCAATGGTGACTAGTGTCACGAGCCACTGTGTCCACGGGATGTACAAGAGAGAGTCCGATGCGACTTGTTAATACGCTGCTTTGTCCTGCTGGAAAATGAGGCTTCCTGGGAAAGTTGATTTTCCTCATTGCAAAGTAGAGAGTTTGCGGCCTCAGGGTTACCTGGTAAACACTGTTGTTGCCCATCTTCTCTTTGCTGCACAGTCGTCTTTGGGAGGACTAGTTATCTTCCATGAAAGACACTTGGCTTTCAATTCCTGCCACGTCCTCATCCCTCAAAAATCGTTCGTGAGTACGCCCACAATCCCGGACGACTCGCCTCAAGCCAACGTTCTACTTCTCTCATCACAGACATAGGCGGGCCGCAAGCTCACGGCAGCATTTGTCAAAGCGGTGCTTGAAATCTAGGAAGCGTTTCTGGTGTCTTAGGACACGGGTGTCTGCACTAGGATCCAAGATATAAACGACGGACTGCCCGTCCTTTCTGGGCCTTGTGAGCAATGCTCAGTTGAGGGCAACTATAGGCCGAAAGAAGGGCTGTGAAGGGCGTCTTTTGTTAAAATGCTAGGATGCGGCAAGTTGAAACGACTGTAGTATCTCCGTGCTATGCGCACCTTGGACGTGCCATGGAGAGACGGAAAGCACAGGGTGAATGCTCTGCGGTCCATTTAGAAACTAAGGCTTGAAGGGAAACTTTATTTTCCTCATTGGCATTTAGAGAGCTGCGGGCTCAGTTCTCCCTGGGAAACAGTGTTGTTGCACAGTTGCCTTTGTGATGACAAGTGAGTTTCCTGGAAGGAAATTGGATGTTGCTGTTCCTCGGTAAGTGCTCCTACTTCGGTTGTCCTCAGGGAAGGGGAGAACCACACGGGGCCTCTGGCCTTAAGCTAATGTTCAGGTTTTCTCATGAACGAGGTAGGCATGCAACAGACGCCATGCAGCCTAAGTCCCTGTGTTTCTTGAACCCTAGGAAGAATATCAGGTCTCTCCTGAGTTGCCGGTCTGCAATAGGATCTGAAACGGACTAAAAGGGCCTCCTGTGTCTTCGGGGAGTGGTGAGCAATGCACCGCTGGCAGGAGCTAGATGCCGAGTCATGGGCAGTGAAGGGCTTCGTCGGAGAAACACCTAGGTTGGGAGAGCTTAGAAACAGCCAGCTATCAGCGTTCTGCTCATTCCTTCATGCAAAACGTGTCTGCTTTTCTGCCGAACCTAGAGCACACAAAACGTACAGTGATTCGACCCCGCCTTCAGGGAACTCGCACGTGATGGAATTTAGCCCAGGCGGCCACAGGACATTCAGTGTAGCCTGAAAAATTTCAGGCTCTCCCTTGAAAGCCAGGTATTCCGGTGATACATTGTACACCCCAGCCTTCCTAACCCATGACTTGCTAATCCTTTCACCATGATCATGACCCCGTATCACAAAGTGTATCACAAAGTTTACTCACGAAAGGGTCTAGGTGGTCAGCTGAACGTCCAGTAGGGAGTCAGGAACTGCAGCATAAGACGCTGTGCCCTCGCCTTGGAAACTGAAGCGTGATGGGAACTTTATTTGGCACACTGGAATGTCGACACGCGACTTCAAGGTTACCTGATGGACAGTGTAGTGGCCCATCTTTTCTTCATTGCAGAATTGCCTTTCTGAGGACAAGTGGTTTCCCCCCCCCAACCCCGTGAGGCACACGTGGCCTTTCACTCCCTGCTAGGTGCTCATCCCTCAGCAATCGTCGGTGAGCAAGCCAAACATATAGGAGGACTGGCCCCAAGCTAAGGTACCGTTTTGTTCGTCACACAGATAGGCAGGCAACAGGTTCCAGGCAGCGTTTGTCAAAGCGGTACTTTAAGTGTAGGAAGCATTTCTGGTGTCTTAGGACAAACAGGTCTGCACTGGGATCCAAGATGTACACGAGGGACTGCCCGTCGCTTCTAGGAGCTGAGAGCAGTGTTCGGCTGAGGACAACCATAAGCCGGAAGAAGGGCAGTAAAGGCCTTCTTTTGCTAAACATCTAGCATGTGGTAAGTGAAACAACTCAAGTATCTCCGTTCTAACGCACCTTGGGAGTACCAACTAGGGAAAGACAGAGCAGGGTGAATGCTCTGTGTGGTCCCTTTTGAAAGTAAGGCTGCGAGTGAAACTTTATTTTCCTCCTCGGGATTTACAGAGCCGCGGGCTCAAGTCTCCCCAAGAAACACTGTTGCTGCACAGCTTCTCTTCGTAACACAATTGCCCTCGTGATGACGTGAGTTTCTAGGCAAGAAACTTGGAGGTTGCCATCCCTTGGTAGGTGGTCAAACTTCAGTAGTCTTCAGGAATGGGCCCACCACATGGGGCCTCTAGCCTCAAGCTAACGTCCAGGTGTTCTCATGACAGACTTAGGGAAGCAACAGATTGCATAGAGCCTTAGTCCCCGTGGTTCTTGAACTCGAGGAAACATATCAGCTCTCTTTTGGACTCGCGGGTCAGCGCTAGATTCCGAAATGTACTGAGAAAGGACTGCCTGTGTCTTCGGGGAGCCGTGAACCATCTACCGTCAGGAACAGCTAGATGCCGACTCCGGGCAGTGAAGGGCTTCGTTGTGTAGACATCTGGGCTGCGATAGCTTGAAAGCAACCCAGTTATCAACGTTCCATGCCTTCCTTCATGCAAAGGGTGTCTGCGCTCTGGAGGAACCCTGAGCTGCACTGGAAAATACAATTAGCCTACCACTGCTCCTGGGAGCTGCTCCATGACGTCTGACTACCTCAAGCGGCAACTACACTTTAAGTCCGGCTTCAAAACCTACAGGGTTTTCCCGAACTGGTAGATAGTCTAGAGAAGTACTGTCACCTAGGCCTAACTAAGCCCTCACCTTGATATCCTTACACCACAGTCAGGACTCCCAGCATGGCAATGGTGACTAGTGTCACGAGCCACTGTGTCCACGGGATGTACAAGAGAGAGTCCGATGCGACTTGTTAATACGCTGCTTTGTCCTGCTGGAAAATGAGGCTTCCTGGGAAAGTTGATTTTCCTCATTGCAAAGTAGAGAGTTTGCGGCCTCAGGGTTACCTGGTAAACACTGTTGTTGCCCATCTTCTCTTTGCTGCACAGTCGTCTTTGGGAGGACTAGTTATCTTCCATGAAAGACACTTGGCTTTCAATTCCTGCCACGTCCTCATCCCTCAAAAATCGTTCGTGAGTACGCCCACAATCCCGGACGACTCGCCTCAAGCCAACGTTCTACTTCTCTCATCACAGACATAGGCGGGCCGCAAGCTCACGGCAGCATTTGTCAAAGCGGTGCTTGAAATCTAGGAAGCGTTTCTGGTGTCTTAGGACACGGGTGTCTGCACTAGGATCCAAGATATAAACGACGGACTGCCCGTCCTTTCTGGGCCTTGTGAGCAATGCTCAGTTGAGGGCAACTATAGGCCGAAAGAAGGGCTGTGAAGGGCGTCTTTTGTTAAAATGCTAGGATGCGGCAAGTTGAAACGACTGTAGTATCTCCGTGCTATGCGCACCTTGGACGTGCCATGGAGAGACGGAAAGCACAGGGTGAATGCTCTGCGGTCCATTTAGAAACTAAGGCTTGAAGGGAAACTTTATTTTCCTCATTGGCATTTAGAGAGCTGCGGGCTCAGTTCTCCCTGGGAAACAGTGTTGTTGCACAGTTGCCTTTGTGATGACAAGTGAGTTTCCTGGAAGGAAATTGGATGTTGCTGTTCCTCGGTAAGTGCTCCTACTTCGGTTGTCCTCAGGGAAGGGGAGAACCACACGGGGCCTCTGGCCTTAAGCTAATGTTCAGGTTTTCTCATGAACGAGGTAGGCATGCAACAGACGCCATGCAGCCTAAGTCCCTGTGTTTCTTGAACCCTAGGAAGAATATCAGGTCTCTCCTGAGTTGCCGGTCTGCAATAGGATCTGAAACGGACTAAAAGGGCCTCCTGTGTCTTCGGGGAGTGGTGAGCAATGCACCGCTGGCAGGAGCTAGATGCCGAGTCATGGGCAGTGAAGGGCTTCGTCGGAGAAACACCTAGGTTGGGAGAGCTTAGAAACAGCCAGCTATCAGCGTTCTGCTCATTCCTTCATGCAAAACGTGTCTGCTTTTCTGCCGAACCTAGAGCACACAAAACGTACAGTGATTCGACCCCGCCTTCAGGGAACTCGCACGTGATGGAATTTAGCCCAGGCGGCCACAGGACATTCAGTGTAGCCTGAAAAATTTCAGGCTCTCCCTTGAAAGCCAGGTATTCCGGTGATACATTGTACACCCCAGCCTTCCTAACCCATGACTTGCTAATCCTTTCACCATGATCATGACCCCGTATCACAAAGTGTATCACAAAGTTTACTCACGAAAGGGTCTAGGTGGTCAGCTGAACGTCCAGTAGGGAGTCAGGAACTGCAGCATAAGACGCTGTGCCCTCGCCTTGGAAACTGAAGCGTGATGGGAACTTTATTTGGCACACTGGAATGTCGACACGCGACTTCAAGGTTACCTGATGGACAGTGTAGTGGCCCATCTTTTCTTCATTGCAGAATTGCCTTTCTGAGGACAAGTGGTTTCCCCCCCCCAACCCCGTGAGGCACACGTGGCCTTTCACTCCCTGCTAGGTGCTCATCCCTCAGCAATCGTCGGTGAGCAAGCCAAACATATAGGAGGACTGGCCCCAAGCTAAGGTACCGTTTTGTTCGTCACACAGATAGGCAGGCAACAGGTTCCAGGCAGCGTTTGTCAAAGCGGTACTTTAAGTGTAGGAAGCATTTCTGGTGTCTTAGGACAAACAGGTCTGCACTGGGATCCAAGATGTACACGAGGGACTGCCCGTCGCTTCTAGGAGCTGAGAGCAGTGTTCGGCTGAGGACAACCATAAGCCGGAAGAAGGGCAGTAAAGGCCTTCTTTTGCTAAACATCTAGCATGTGGTAAGTGAAACAACTCAAGTATCTCCGTTCTAACGCACCTTGGGAGTACCAACTAGGGAAAGACAGAGCAGGGTGAATGCTCTGTGTGGTCCCTTTTGAAAGTAAGGCTGCGAGTGAAACTTTATTTTCCTCCTCGGGATTTACAGAGCCGCGGGCTCAAGTCTCCCCAAGAAACACTGTTGCTGCACAGCTTCTCTTCGTAACACAATTGCCCTCGTGATGACGTGAGTTTCTAGGCAAGAAACTTGGAGGTTGCCATCCCTTGGTAGGTGGTCAAACTTCAGTAGTCTTCAGGAATGGGCCCACCACATGGGGCCTCTAGCCTCAAGCTAACGTCCAGGTGTTCTCATGACAGACTTAGGGAAGCAACAGATTGCATAGAGCCTTAGTCCCCGTGGTTCTTGAACTCGAGGAAACATATCAGCTCTCTTTTGGACTCGCGGGTCAGCGCTAGATTCCGAAATGTACTGAGAAAGGACTGCCTGTGTCTTCGGGGAGCCGTGAACCATCTACCGTCAGGAACAGCTAGATGCCGACTCCGGGCAGTGAAGGGCTTCGTTGTGTAGACATCTGGGCTGCGATAGCTTGAAAGCAACCCAGTTATCAACGTTCCATGCCTTCCTTCATGCAAAGGGTGTCTGCGCTCTGGAGGAACCCTGAGCTGCACTGGAAAATACAATTAGCCTACCACTGCTCCTGGGAGCTGCTCCATGACGTCTGACTACCTCAAGCGGCAACTACACTTTAAGTCCGGCTTCAAAACCTACAGGGTTTTCCCGAACTGGTAGATAGTCCAGAGAAGTACTGTCACCTAGGCCTAACTAAGCCCTCACCTTGATATCCTTACACCACAGTCAGGACTCCCAGCATGGCAATGGTGACTAGTGTCACGAGCCACTGTGTCCACGGGATGTACAAGAGAGAGTCCGATGCGACTTGTTAATACGCTGCTTTGTCCTGCTGGAAAATGAGGCTTCCTGGGAAAGCTGATTTTCCTCATTGCAAAGTAGAGAGTTTGCGGCCTCAGGGTTACCTGGTAAACACTGTTGTTGCCCATCTTCTCTTTGCTGCACAGTCGTCTTTGGGAGGACTAGTTATCTTCCATGAAAGAACACTTGGCTTTCAATTCCTGCCACGTCCTCATCCCTCAAAAATCGTTCGTGAGTACGCCCACAACCCCGGACGACTCGCCTCAAGCCAACGTTCTACTTCTCTCATCACAGACATAGGCGGGCCGCAAGCTCACGGCAGCATTTGTCAAAGCGGTGCTTGAAATCTAGGAAGCGTTTCTGGTGTCTTAGGACACGGGTGTCTGCACTAGGATCCAAGATATAAACGACGGACTGCCCGTCCTTTCTGGGCCTTGTGAGCAATGCTCAGTTGAGGGCAACTATAGGCCGAAAGAAGGGCTGTGAAGGGCGTCTTTTGTTAAAATGCTAGGATGCGGCAAGTTGAAACGACTGTAGTATCTCCGTGCTATGCGCACCTTGGACGTGCCATGGAGAGACGGAAAGCACAGGGTGAATGCTCTGCGGTCCATTTAGAAACTAAGGCTTGAAGGGAAACTTTATTTTCCTCATTGGCATTTAGAGAGCTGCGGGCTCAGTTCTCCCTGGGAAACAGTGTTGTTGCACAGTTGCCTTTGTGATGACAAGTGAGTTTCCTGGAAGGAAATTGGATGTTGCTGTTCCTCGGTAAGTGCTCCTACTTCGGTTGTCCTCAGGGAAGGGGAGAACCACACGGGGCCTCTGGCCTTAAGCTAATGTTCAGGTTTTCTCATGAACGAGGTAGGCATGCAACAGACGCCATGCAGCCTAAGTCCCTGTGTTTCTTGAACCCTAGGAAGAATATCAGGTCTCTCCTGAGTTGCCGGTCTGCAATAGGATCTGAAACGGACTAAAAGGGCCTCCTGTGTCTTCGGGGAGTTGTGAGCAATGCACCGCTGGCAGGAGCTAGATGCCGAGTCATGGGCAGTGAAGGGCTTCGTCGGAGAAACACCTAGGTTGGGAGAGCTTAGAAACAGCCAGCTATCAGCGTTCTGCTCATTCCTTCATGCAAAACGTGTCTGCTTTTCTGCCGAACCTAGAGCACACAAAACGTACAGTGATTCGACCCCGCCTTCAGGGAACTCGCACGTGATGGAATTTAGCCCAGGCGGCCACAGGACATTCAGTGTAGCCTGAAAAATTTCAGGCTCTCCCTTGAAAGCCAGGTATTCCGGTGATACATTGTACACCCCAGCCTTCCTAACCCATGACTTGCTAATCCTTTCACCATGATCATGACCCCGTATCACAAAGTGTATCACAAAGTTTACTCACGAAAGGGTCTAGGTGGTCAACTGAACGTCCAGTAGGGAGTCAGGAACTGCAGCATAAGACGCTGTGCCCTCGCCTTGGAAACTGAAGCGTGATGGGAACTTTATTTGGCACACTGGAATGTCGACACGCGACTTCAAGGTTACCTGATGGACAGTGTAGTGGCCCATCTTTTCTTCATTGCAGAATTGCCTTTCTGAGGACAAGTGGTTTCCCCCCCCCAACCCCGTGAGGCACACGTGGCCTTTCACTCCCTGCTAGGTGCTCATCCCTCAGCAATCGTCGGTGAGCAAGCCAAACATATAGGAGGACTGGCCCCAAGCTAAGGTACCGTTTTGTTCGTCACACAGATAGGCAGGCAACAGGTTCCAGGCAGCGTTTGTCAAAGCGGTACTTTAAGTGTAGGAAGCATTTCTGGTGTCTTAGGACAAACAGGTCTGCACTGGGATCCAAGATGTACACGAGGGACTGCCCGTCGCTTCTAGGAGCTGAGAGCAGTGTTCGGCTGAGGACAACCATAAGCCGGAAGAAGGGCAGTAAAGGCCTTCTTTTGCTAAACATCTAGCATGTGGTAAGTGAAACAACTCAAGTATCTCCGTTCTAACGCACCTTGGGAGTACCAACTAGGGAAAGACAGAGCAGGGTGAATGCTCTGTGTGGTCCCTTTTGAAAGTAAGGCTGCGAGTGAAACTTTATTTTCCTCCTCGGGATTTACAGAGCCGCGGCTCAAGTCTCCCCAAGAAACACTGTTGCTGCACAGCTTCTCTTCGTAACACAATTGCCCTCGTGATGACGTGAGTTTCTAGGCAAGAAACTTGGAGGTTGCCATCCCTTGGTAGGTGGTCAAACTTCAGTAGTCTTCAGGAATGGGCCCACCACATGGGGCCTCTAGCCTCAAGCTAACGTCCAGGTGTTCTCATGACAGACTTAGGGAAGCAACAGATTGCATAGAGCCTTAGTCCCCGTGGTTCTTGAACTCGAGGAAACATATCAGCTCTCTTTTGGACTCGCGGGTCAGCGCTAGATTCCGAAATGTACTGAGAAAGGACTGCCTGTGTCTTCGGGGAGCCGTGAACCATCTACCGTCAGGAACAGCTAGATGCCGACTCCGGGCAGTGAAGGGCTTCGTTGTGTAGACATCTGGGTTGCGATAGCTTGAAAGCAACCCAGTTATCAACGTTCCATGCCTTCCTTCATGCAAAGGGTGTCTGCGCTCTGGAGGAACCCTGAGCTGCACTGGAAAATACAATTAGCCTACCACTGCTCCTGGGAGCTGCTCCATGACGTCTGACTACCTCAAGCGGCAACTACACTTTAAGTCCGGCTTCAAAACCTACAGGGTTTTCCCGAACTGGTAGATAGTCTAGAGAAGTACTGTCACCTAGGCCTAACTAAGCCCTCACCTTGATATCCTTACACCACAGTCAGGACTCCCAGCATGGCAATGGTGACTAGTGTCACGAGCCACTGTGTCCACGGGATGTACAAGAGAGAGTCCGATGCGACTTGTTAATACGCTGCTTTGTCCTGCTGGAAAATGAGGCTTCCTGGGAAAGTTGATTTTCCTCATTGCAAAGTAGAGAGTTTGCGGCCTCAGGGTTACCTGGTAAACACTGTTGTTGCCCATCTTCTCTTTGCTGCACAGTCGTCTTTGGGAGGACTAGTTATCTTCCATGAAAGACACTTGGCTTTCAATTCCTGCCACGTCCTCATCCCTCAAAAATCGTTCGTGAGTACGCCCACAATCCCGGACGACTCGCCTCAAGCCAACGTTCTACTTCTCTCATCACAGACATAGGCGGGCCGCAAGCTCACGGCAGCATTTGTCAAAGCGGTGCTTGAAATCTAGGAAGCGTTTCTGGTGTCTTAGGACACGGGTGTCTGCACTAGGATCCAAGATATAAACGACGGACTGCCCGTCCTTTCTGGGCCTTGTGAGCAATGCTCAGTTGAGGGCAACTATAGGCCGAAAGAAGGGCTGTGAAGGGCGTCTTTTGTTAAAATGCTAGGATGCGGCAAGTTGAAACGACTGTAGTATCTCCGTGCTATGCGCACCTTGGACGTGCCATGGAGAGCCGGAAAGCACAGGGTGAATGCTCTGCGGTCCATTTAGAAACTAAGGCTTGAAGGGAAACTTTATTTTCCTCATTGGCATTTAGAGAGCTGCGGGCTCAGTTCTCCCTGGGAAACAGTGTTGTTGCACAGTTGCCTTTGTGATGACAAGTGAGTTTCCTGGAAGGAAATTGGATGTTGCTGTTCCTCGGTAAGTGCTCCTACTTCGGTTGTCCTCAGGGAAGGGGAGAACCACACGGGGCCTCTGGCCTTAAGCTAATGTTCAGGTTTTCTCATGAACGAGGTAGGCATGCAACAGACGCCATGCAGCCTAAGTCCCTGTGTTTCTTGAACCCTAGGAAGAATATCAGGTCTCTCCTGAGTTGCCGGTCTGCAATAGGATCTGAAACGGACTAAAAGGGCCTCCTGTGTCTTCGGGGAGTGGTGAGCAATGCACCGCTGGCAGGAGCTAGATGCCGAGTCATGGGCAGTGAAGGGCTTCGTCGGAGAAACACCTAGGTTGGGAGAGCTTAGAAACAGCCAGCTATCAGCGTTCTGCTCATTCCTTCATGCAAAACGTGTCTGCTTTTCTGCCGAACCTAGAGCACACAAAACGTACAGTGATTCGACCCCGCCTTCAGGGAACTCGCACGTGATGGAATTTAGCCCAGGCGGCCACAGGACATTCAGTGTAGCCTGAAAAATTTCAGGCTCTCCCTTGAAAGCCAGGTATTCCGGTGATACATTGTACACCCCAGCCTTCCTAACCCATGACTTGCTAATCCTTTCACCATGATCATGACCCCGTATCACAAAGTGTATCACAAAGTTTACTCACGAAAGGGTCTAGGTGGTCAGCTGAACGTCCAGTAGGGAGTCAGGAACTGCAGCATAAGACGCTGTGCCCTCGCCTTGGAAACTGAAGCGTGATGGGAACTTTATTTGGCACACTGGAATGTCGACACGCGACTTCAAGGTTACCTGATGGACAGTGTAGTGGCCCATCTTTTCTTCATTGCAGAATTGCCTTTCTGAGGACAAGTGGTTTCCCCCCCCCAACCCCGTGAGGCACACGTGGCCTTTCACTCCCTGCTAGGTGCTCATCCCTCAGCAATCGTCGGTGAGCAAGCCAAACATATAGGAGGACTGGCCCCAAGCTAAGGTACCGTTTTGTTCGTCACACAGATAGGCAGGCAACAGGTTCCAGGCAGCGTTTGTCAAAGCGGTACTTTAAGTGTAGGAAGCATTTCTGGTGTCTTAGGACAAACAGGTCTGCACTGGGATCCAAGATGTACACGAGGGACTGCCCGTCGCTTCTAGGAGCTGAGAGCAGTGTTCGGCTGAGGACAACCATAAGCCGGAAGAAGGGCAGTAAAGGCCTTCTTTTGCTAAACATCTAGCATGTGGTAAGTGAAACAACTCAAGTATCTCCGTTCTAACGCACCTTGGGAGTACCAACTAGGGAAAGACAGAGCAGGGTGAATGCTCTGTGTGGTCCCTTTTGAAAGTAAGGCTGCGAGTGAAACTTTATTTTCCTCCTCGGGATTTACAGAGCCGCGGGCTCAAGTCTCCCCAAGAAACACTGTTGCTGCACAGCTTCTCTTCGTAACACAATTGCCCTCGTGATGACGTGAGTTTCTAGGCAAGAAACTTGGAGGTTGCCATCCCTTGGTAGGTGGTCAAACTTCAGTAGTCTTCAGGAATGGGCCCACCACATGGGGCCTCTAGCCTCAAGCTAACGTCCAGGTGTTCTCATGACAGACTTAGGGAAGCAACAGATTGCATAGAGCCTTAGTCCCCGTGGTTCTTGAACTCGAGGAAACATATCAGCTCTCTTTTGGACTCGCGGGTCAGCGCTAGATTCCGAAATGTACTGAGAAAGGACTGCCTGTGTCTTCGGGGAGCCGTGAACCATCTACCGTCAGGAACAGCTAGATGCCGACTCCGGGCAGTGAAGGGCTTCGTTGTGTAGACATCTGGGCTGCGATAGCTTGAAAGCAACCCAGTTATCAACGTTCCATGCCTTCCTTCATGCAAAGGGTGTCTGCGCTCTGGAGGAACCCTGAGCTGCACTGGAAAATACAATTAGCCTACCACTGCTCCTGGGAGCTGCTCCATGACGTCTGACTACCTCAAGCGGCAACTACACTTTAAGTCCGGCTTCAAAACCTACAGGGTTTTCCCGAACTGGTAGATAGTCCAGAGAAGTACTGTCACCTAGGCCTAACTAAGCCCTCACCTTGATATCCTTACACCACAGTCAGGACTCCCAGCATGGCAATGGTGACTAGTGTCACGAGCCACTGTGTCCACGGGATGTACAAGAGAGAGTCCGATGCGACTTGTTAATACGCTGCTTTGTCCTGCTGGAAAATGAGGCTTCCTGGGAAAGCTGATTTTCCTCATTGCAAAGTAGAGAGTTTGCGGCCTCAGGGTTACCTGGTAAACACTGTTGTTGCCCATCTTCTCTTTGCTGCACAGTCGTCTTTGGGAGGACTAGTTATCTTCCATGAAAGAACACTTGGCTTTCAATTCCTGCCACGTCCTCATCCCTCAAAAATCGTTCGTGAGTACGCCCACAACCCCGGACGACTCGCCTCAAGCCAACGTTCTACTTCTCTCATCACAGACATAGGCGGGCCGCAAGCTCACGGCAGCATTTGTCAAAGCGGTGCTTGAAATCTAGGAAGCGTTTCTGGTGTCTTAGGACACGGGTGTCTGCACTAGGATCCAAGATATAAACGACGGACTGCCCGTCCTTTCTGGGCCTTGTGAGCAATGCTCAGTTGAGGGCAACTATAGGCCGAAAGAAGGGCTGTGAAGGGCGTCTTTTGTTAAAATGCTAGGATGCGGCAAGTTGAAACGACTGTAGTATCTCCGTGCTATGCGCACCTTGGACGTGCCATGGAGAGACGGAAAGCACAGGGTGAATGCTCTGCGGTCCATTTAGAAACTAAGGCTTGAAGGGAAACTTTATTTTCCTCATTGGCATTTAGAGAGCTGCGGGCTCAGTTCTCCCTGGGAAACAGTGTTGTTGCACAGTTGCCTTTGTGATGACAAGTGAGTTTCCTGGAAGGAAATTGGATGTTGCTGTTCCTCGGTAAGTGCTCCTACTTCGGTTGTCCTCAGGGAAGGGGAGAACCACACGGGGCCTCTGGCCTTAAGCTAATGTTCAGGTTTTCTCATGAACGAGGTAGGCATGCAACAGACGCCATGCAGCCTAAGTCCCTGTGTTTCTTGAACCCTAGGAAGAATATCAGGTCTCTCCTGAGTTGCCGGTCTGCAATAGGATCTGAAACGGACTAAAAGGGCCTCCTGTGTCTTCGGGGAGTTGTGAGCAATGCACCGCTGGCAGGAGCTAGATGCCGAGTCATGGGCAGTGAAGGGCTTCGTCGGAGAAACACCTAGGTTGGGAGAGCTTAGAAACAGCCAGCTATCAGCGTTCTGCTCATTCCTTCATGCAAAACGTGTCTGCTTTTCTGCCGAACCTAGAGCACACAAAACGTACAGTGATTCGACCCCGCCTTCAGGGAACTCGCACGTGATGGAATTTAGCCCAGGCGGCCACAGGACATTCAGTGTAGCCTGAAAAATTTCAGGCTCTCCCTTGAAAGCCAGGTATTCCGGTGATACATTGTACACCCCAGCCTTCCTAACCCATGACTTGCTAATCCTTTCACCATGATCATGACCCCGTATCACAAAGTGTATCACAAAGTTTACTCACGAAAGGGTCTAGGTGGTCAGCTGAACGTCCAGTAGGGAGTCAGGAACTGCAGCATAAGACGCTGTGCCCTCGCCTTGGAAACTGAAGCGTGATGGGAACTTTATTTGGCACACTGGAATGTCGACACGCGACTTCAAGGTTACCTGATGGACAGTGTAGTGGCCCATCTTTTCTTCATTGCAGAATTGCCTTTCTGAGGACAAGTGGTTTCCCCCCCCCAACCCCGTGAGGCACACGTGGCCTTTCACTCCCTGCTAGGTGCTCATCCCTCAGCAATCGTCGGTGAGCAAGCCAAACATATAGGAGGACTGGCCCCAAGCTAAGGTACCGTTTTGTTCGTCACACAGATAGGCAGGCAACAGGTTCCAGGCAGCGTTTGTCAAAGCGGTACTTTAAGTGTAGGAAGCATTTCTGGTGTCTTAGGACAAACAGGTCTGCACTGGGATCCAAGATGTACACGAGGGACTGCCCGTCGCTTCTAGGAGCTGAGAGCAGTGTTCGGCTGAGGACAACCATAAGCCGGAAGAAGGGCAGTAAAGGCCTTCTTTTGCTAAACATCTAGCATGTGGTAAGTGAAACAACTCAAGTATCTCCGTTCTAACGCACCTTGGGAGTACCAACTAGGGAAAGACAGAGCAGGGTGAATGCTCTGTGTGGTCCCTTTTGAAAGTAAGGCTGCGAGTGAAACTTTATTTTCCTCCTCGGGATTTACAGAGCCGCGGGCTCAAGTCTCCCCAAGAAACACTGTTGCTGCACAGCTTCTCTTCGTAACACAATTGCCCTCGTGATGACGTGAGTTTCTAGGCAAGAAACTTGGAGGTTGCCATCCCTTGGTAGGTGGTCAAACTTCAGTAGTCTTCAGGAATGGGCCCACCACATGGGGCCTCTAGCCTCAAGCTAACGTCCAGGTGTTCTCATGACAGACTTAGGGAAGCAACAGATTGCATAGAGCCTTAGTCCCCGTGGTTCTTGAACTCGAGGAAACATATCAGCTCTCTTTTGGACTCGCGGGTCAGCGCTAGATTCCGAAATGTACTGAGAAAGGACTGCCTGTGTCTTCGGGGAGCCGTGAACCATCTACCGTCAGGAACAGCTAGATGCCGACTCCGGGCAGTGAAGGGCTTCGTTGTGTAGACATCTGGGTTGCGATAGCTTGAAAGCAACCCAGTTATCAACGTTCCATGCCTTCCTTCATGCAAAGGGTGTCTGCGCTCTGGAGGAACCCTGAGCTGCACTGGAAAATACAATTAGCCTACCACTGCTCCTGGGAGCTGCTCCATGACGTCTGACTACCTCAAGCGGCAACTACCCTTTAAGTCCGGCTTCAAAACCTACAGGGTTTTCCCGAACTGGTAGATAGTCCAGAGAAGTACTGTCACCTAGGCCTAACTAAGCCCTCACCTTGATATCCTTACACCACAGTCAGGACTCCCAGCATGGCAATGGTGACTAGTGTCACGAGCCACTGTGTCCACGGGATGTACAAGAGAGAGTCCGATGCGACTTGTTAATACGCTGCTTTGTCCTGCTGGAAAATGAGGCTTCCTGGGAAAGTTGATTTTCCTCATTGCAAAGTAGAGAGTTTGCGGCCTCAGGGTTACCTGGTAAACACTGTTGTTGCCCATCTTCTCTTTGCTGCACAGTCGTCTTTGGGAGGACTAGTTATCTTCCATGAAAGACACTTGGCTTTCAATTCCTGCCACGTCCTCATCCCTCAAAAATCGTTCGTGAGTACGCCCACAATCCCGGACGACTCGCCTCAAGCCAACGTTCTACTTCTCTCATCACAGACATAGGCGGGCCGCAAGCTCACGGCAGCATTTGTCAAAGCGGTGCTTGAAATCTAGGAAGCGTTTCTGGTGTCTTAGGACACGGGTGTCTGCACTAGGATCCAAGATATAAACGACGGACTGCCCGTCCTTTCTGGGCCTTGTGAGCAATGCTCAGTTGAGGGCAACTATAGGCCGAAAGAAGGGCTGTGAAGGGCGTCTTTTGTTAAAATGCTAGGATGCGGCAAGTTGAAACGACTGTAGTATCTCCGTGCTATGCGCACCTTGGACGTGCCATGGAGAGCCGGAAAGCACAGGGTGAATGCTCTGCGGTCCATTTAGAAACTAAGGCTTGAAGGGAAACTTTATTTTCCTCATTGGCATTTAGAGAGCTGCGGGCTCAGTTCTCCCTGGGAAACAGTGTTGTTGCACAGTTGCCTTTGTGATGACAAGTGAGTTTCCTGGAAGGAAATTGGATGTTGCTGTTCCTCGGTAAGTGCTCCTACTTCGGTTGTCCTCAGGGAAGGGGAGAACCACACGGGGCCTCTGGCCTTAAGCTAATGTTCAGGTTTTCTCATGAACGAGGTAGGCATGCAACAGACGCCATGCAGCCTAAGTCCCTGTGTTTCTTGAACCCTAGGAAGAATATCAGGTCTCTCCTGAGTTGCCGGTCTGCAGTAGGATCTGAAACGGACTAAAAGGGCCTCCTGTGTCTTCGGGGAGTTGTGAGCAATGCACCGCTGGCAGGAGCTAGATGCCGAGTCATGGGCAGTGAAGGGCTTCGTCGGAGAAACACCTAGGTTGGGAGAGCTTAGAAACAGCCAGCTATCAGCGTTCTGCTCATTCCTTCATGCAAAACGTGTCTGCTTTTCTGCCGAACCTAGAGCACACAAAACGTACAGTGATTCGACCCCGCCTTCAGGGAACTCGCACGTGATGGAATTTAGCCCAGGCGGCCACAGGACATTCAGTGTAGCCTGAAAAATTTCAGGCTCTCCCTTGAAAGCCAGGTATTCCGGTGATACATTGTACACCCCAGCCTTCCTAACCCATGACTTGCTAATCCTTTCACCATGATCATGACCCCGTATCACAAAGTGTATCACAAAGTTTACTCACGAAAGGGTCTAGGTGGTCAGCTGAACGTCCAGTAGGGAGTCAGGAACTGCAGCATAAGACGCTGTGCCCTCGCCTTGGAAACTGAAGCGTGATGGGAACTTTATTTGGCACACTGGAATGTCGACACGCGACTTCAAGGTTACCTGATGGACAGTGTAGTGGCCCATCTTTTCTTCATTGCAGAATTGCCTTTCTGAGGACAAGTGGTTTCCCCCCCCCAACCCCGTGAGGCACACGTGGCCTTTCACTCCCTGCTAGGTGCTCATCCCTCAGCAATCGTCGGTGAGCAAGCCAAACATATAGGAGGACTGGCCCCAAGCTAAGGTACCGTTTTGTTCGTCACACAGATAGGCAGGCAACAGGTTCCAGGCAGCGTTTGTCAAAGCGGTACTTTAAGTGTAGGAAGCATTTCTGGTGTCTTAGGACAAACAGGTCTGCACTGGGATCCAAGATGTACACGAGGGACTGCCCGTCGCTTCTAGGAGCTGAGAGCAGTGTTCGGCTGAGGACAACCATAAGCCGGAAGAAGGGCAGTAAAGGCCTTCTTTTGCTAAACATCTAGCATGTGGTAAGTGAAACAACTCAAGTATCTCCGTTCTAACGCACCTTGGGAGTACCAACTAGGGAAAGACAGAGCAGGGTGAATGCTCTGTGTGGTCCCTTTTGAAAGTAAGGCTGCGAGTGAAACTTTATTTTCCTCCTCGGGATTTACAGAGCCGCGGGCTCAAGTCTCCCCAAGAAACACTGTTGCTGCACAGCTTCTCTTCGTAACACAATTGCCCTCGTGATGACGTGAGTTTCTAGGCAAGAAACTTGGAGGTTGCCATCCCTTGGTAGGTGGTCAAACTTCAGTAGTCTTCAGGAATGGGCCCACCACATGGGGCCTCTAGCCTCAAGCTAACGTCCAGGTGTTCTCATGACAGACTTAGGGAAGCAACAGATTGCATAGAGCCTTAGTCCCCGTGGTTCTTGAACTCGAGGAAACATATCAGCTCTCTTTTGGACTCGCGGGTCAGCGCTAGATTCCGAAATGTACTGAGAAAGGACTGCCTGTGTCTTCGGGGAGCCGTGAACCATCTACCGTCAGGAACAGCTAGATGCCGACTCCGGGCAGTGAAGGGCTTCGTTGTGTAGACATCTGGGTTGCGATAGCTTGAAAGCAACCCAGTTATCAACGTTCCATGCCTTCCTTCATGCAAAGGGTGTCTGCGCTCTGGAGGAACCCTGAGCTGCACTGGAAAATACAATTAGCCTACCACTGCTCCTGGGAGCTGCTCCATGACGTCTGACTACCTCAAGCGGCAACTACCCTTTAAGTCCGGCTTCAAAACCTACAGGGTTTTCCCGAACTGGTAGATAGTCCAGAGAAGTACTGTCACCTAGGCCTAACTAAGCCCTCACCTTGATATCCTTACACCACAGTCAGGACTCCCAGCATGGCAATGGTGACTAGTGTCACGAGCCACTGTGTCCACGGGATGTACAAGAGAGAGTCCGATGCGACTTGTTAATACGCTGCTTTGTCCTGCTGGAAAATGAGGCTTCCTGGGAAAGTTGATTTTCCTCATTGCAAAGTAGAGAGTTTGCGGCCTCAGGGTTACCTGGTAAACACTGTTGTTGCCCATCTTCTCTTTGCTGCACAGTCGTCTTTGGGAGGACTAGTTATCTTCCATGAAAGACACTTGGCTTTCAATTCCTGCCACGTCCTCATCCCTCAAAAATCGTTCGTGAGTACGCCCACAATCCCGGACGACTCGCCTCAAGCCAACGTTCTACTTCTCTCATCACAGACATAGGCGGGCCGCAAGCTCACGGCAGCATTTGTCAAAGCGGTGCTTGAAATCTAGGAAGCGTTTCTGGTGTCTTAGGACACGGGTGTCTGCACTAGGATCCAAGATATAAACGACGGACTGCCCGTCCTTTCTGGGCCTTGTGAGCAATGCTCAGTTGAGGGCAACTATAGGCCGAAAGAAGGGCTGTGAAGGGCGTCTTTTGTTAAAATGCTAGGATGCGGCAAGTTGAAACGACTGTAGTATCTCCGTGCTATGCGCACCTTGGACGTGCCATGGAGAGACGGAAAGCACAGGGTGAATGCTCTGCGGTCCATTTAGAAACTAAGGCTTGAAGGGAAACTTTATTTTCCTCATTGGCATTTAGAGAGCTGCGGGCTCAGTTCTCCCTGGGAAACAGTGTTGTTGCACAGTTGCCTTTGTGATGACAAGTGAGTTTCCTGGAAGGAAATTGGATGTTGCTGTTCCTCGGTAAGTGCTCCTACTTCGGTTGTCCTCAGGGAAGGGGAGAACCACACGGGGCCTCTGGCCTTAAGCTAATGTTCAGGTTTTCTCATGAACGAGGTAGGCATGCAACAGACGCCATGCAGCCTAAGTCCCTGTGTTTCTTGAACCCTAGGAAGAATATCAGGTCTCTCCTGAGTTGCCGGTCTGCAATAGGATCTGAAACGGACTAAAAGGGCCTCCTGTGTCTTCGGGGAGTTGTGAGCAATGCACCGCTGGCAGGAGCTAGATGCCGAGTCATGGGCAGTGAAGGGCTTCGTCGGAGAAACACCTAGGTTGGGAGAGCTTAGAAACAGCCAGCTATCAGCGTTCTGCTCATTCCTTCATGCAAAACGTGTCTGCTTTTCTGCCGAACCTAGAGCACACAAAACGTACAGTGATTCGACCCCGCCTTCAGGGAACTCGCACGTGATGGAATTTAGCCCAGGCGGCCACAGGACATTCAGTGTAGCCTGAAAAATTTCAGGCTCTCCCTTGAAAGCCAGGTATTCCGGTGATACATTGTACACCCCAGCCTTCCTAACCCATGACTTGCTAATCCTTTCACCATGATCATGACCCCGTATCACAAAGTGTATCACAAAGTTTACTCACGAAAGGGTCTAGGTGGTCAGCTGAACGTCCAGTAGGGAGTCAGGAACTGCAGCATAAGACGCTGTGCCCTCGCCTTGGAAACTGAAGCGTGATGGGAACTTTATTTGGCACACTGGAATGTCGACACGCGACTTCAAGGTTACCTGATGGACAGTGTAGTGGCCCATCTTTTCTTCATTGCAGAATTGCCTTTCTGAGGACAAGTGGTTTCCCCCCCCCAACCCCGTGAGGCACACGTGGCCTTTCACTCCCTGCTAGGTGCTCATCCCTCAGCAATCGTCGGTGAGCAAGCCAAACATATAGGAGGACTGGCCCCAAGCTAAGGTACCGTTTTGTTCGTCACACAGATAGGCAGGCAACAGGTTCCAGGCAGCGTTTGTCAAAGCGGTACTTTAAGTGTAGGAAGCATTTCTGGTGTCTTAGGACAAACAGGTCTGCACTGGGATCCAAGATGTACACGAGGGACTGCCCGTCGCTTCTAGGAGCTGAGAGCAGTGTTCGGCTGAGGACAACCATAAGCCGGAAGAAGGGCAGTAAAGGCCTTCTTTTGCTAAACATCTAGCATGTGGTAAGTGAAACAACTCAAGTATCTCCGTTCTAACGCACCTTGGGAGTACCAACTAGGGAAAGACAGAGCAGGGTGAATGCTCTGTGTGGTCCCTTTTGAAAGTAAGGCTGCGAGTGAAACTTTATTTTCCTCCTCGGGATTTACAGAGCCGCGGGCTCAAGTCTCCCCAAGAAACACTGTTGCTGCACAGCTTCTCTTCGTAACACAATTGCCCTCGTGATGACGTGAGTTTCTAGGCAAGAAACTTGGAGGTTGCCATCCCTTGGTAGGTGGTCAAACTTCAGTAGTCTTCAGGAATGGGCCCACCACATGGGGCCTCTAGCCTCAAGCTAACGTCCAGGTGTTCTCATGACAGACTTAGGGAAGCAACAGATTGCATAGAGCCTTAGTCCCCGTGGTTCTTGAACTCGAGGAAACATATCAGCTCTCTTTTGGACTCGCGGGTCAGCGCTAGATTCCGAAATGTACTGAGAAAGGACTGCCTGTGTCTTCGGGGAGCCGTGAACCATCTACCGTCAGGAACAGCTAGATGCCGACTCCGGGCAGTGAAGGGCTTCGTTGTGTAGACATCTGGGTTGCGATAGCTTGAAAGCAACCCAGTTATCAACGTTCCATGCCTTCCTTCATGCAAAGGGTGTCTGCGCTCTGGAGGAACCCTGAGCTGCACTGGAAAATACAATTAGCCTACCACTGCTCCTGGGAGCTGCTCCATGACGTCTGACTACCTCAAGCGGCAACTACCCTTTAAGTCCGGCTTCAAAACCTACAGGGTTTTCCCGAACTGGTAGATAGTCCAGAGAAGTACTGTCACCTAGGCCTAACTAAGCCCTCACCTTGATATCCTTACACCACAGTCAGGACTCCCAGCATGGCAATGGTGACTAGTGTCACGAGCCACTGTGTCCACGGGATGTACGAGAGAGTCCGATGCGACTTGTTAATACGCTGCTTTGTCCTGCTGGAAAATGAGGCTTCCTGGGAAAGTTGATTTTCCTCATTGCAAAGTAGAGAGTTTGCGGCCTCAGGGTTACCTGGTAAACACTGTTGTTGCCCATCTTCTCTTTGCTGCACAGTCGTCTTTGGGAGGACTAGTTATCTTCCATGAAAGACACTTGGCTTTCAATTCCTGCCACGTCCTCATCCCTCAAAAATCGTTCGTGAGTACGCCCACAATCCCGGACGACTCGCCTCAAGCCAACGTTCTACTTCTCTCATCACAGACATAGGCGGGCCGCAAGCTCACGGCAGCATTTGTCAAAGCGGTGCTTGAAATCTAGGAAGCGTTTCTGGTGTCTTAGGACACGGGTGTCTGCACTAGGATCCAAGATATAAACGACGGACTGCCCGTCCTTTCTGGGCCTTGTGAGCAATGCTCAGTTGAGGGCAACTATAGGCCGAAAGAAGGGCTGTGAAGGGCGTCTTTTGTTAAAATGCTAGGATGCGGCAAGTTGAAACGACTGTAGTATCTCCGTGCTATGCGCACCTTGGACGTGCCATGGAGAGCCGGAAAGCACAGGGTGAATGCTCTGCGGTCCATTTAGAAACTAAGGCTTGAAGGGAAACTTTATTTTCCTCATTGGCATTTAGAGAGCTGCGGGCTCAGTTCTCCCTGGGAAACAGTGTTGTTGCACAGTTGCCTTTGTGATGACAAGTGAGTTTCCTGGAAGGAAATTGGATGTTGCTGTTCCTCGGTAAGTGCTCCTACTTCGGTTGTCCTCAGGGAAGGGGAGAACCACACGGGGCCTCTGGCCTTAAGCTAATGTTCAGGTTTTCTCATGAACGAGGTAGGCATGCAACAGACGCCATGCAGCCTAAGTCCCTGTGTTTCTTGAACCCTAGGAAGAATATCAGGTCTCTCCTGAGTTGCCGGTCTGCAGTAGGATCTGAAACGGACTAAAAGGGCCTCCTGTGTCTTCGGGGAGTTGTGAGCAATGCACCGCTGGCAGGAGCTAGATGCCGAGTCATGGGCAGTGAAGGGCTTCGTCGGAGAAACACCTAGGTTGGGAGAGCTTAGAAACAGCCAGCTATCAGCGTTCTGCTCATTCCTTCATGCAAAACGTGTCTGCTTTTCTGCCGAACCTAGAGCACACAAAACGTACAGTGATTCGACCCCGCCTTCAGGGAACTCGCACGTGATGGAATTTAGCCCAGGCGGCCACAGGACATTCAGTGTAGCCTGAAAAATTTCAGGCTCTCCCTTGAAAGCCAGGTATTCCGGTGATACATTGTACACCCCAGCCTTCCTAACCCATGACTTGCTAATCCTTTCACCATGATCATGACCCCGTATCACAAAGTGTATCACAAAGTTTACTCACGAAAGGGTCTAGGTGGTCAGCTGAACGTCCAGTAGGGAGTCAGGAACTGCAGCATAAGACGCTGTGCCCTCGCCTTGGAAACTGAAGCGTGATGGGAACTTTATTTGGCACACTGGAATGTCGACACGCGACTTCAAGGTTACCTGATGGACAGTGTAGTGGCCCATCTTTTCTTCATTGCAGAATTGCCTTTCTGAGGACAAGTGGTTTCCCCCCCCCAACCCCGTGAGGCACACGTGGCCTTTCACTCCCTGCTAGGTGCTCATCCCTCAGCAATCGTCGGTGAGCAAGCCAAACATATAGGAGGACTGGCCCCAAGCTAAGGTACCGTTTTGTTCGTCACACAGATAGGCAGGCAACAGGTTCCAGGCAGCGTTTGTCAAAGCGGTACTTTAAGTGTAGGAAGCATTTCTGGTGTCTTAGGACAAACAGGTCTGCACTGGGATCCAAGATGTACACGAGGGACTGCCCGTCGCTTCTAGGAGCTGAGAGCAGTGTTCGGCTGAGGACAACCATAAGCCGGAAGAAGGGCAGTAAAGGCCTTCTTTTGCTAAACATCTAGCATGTGGTAAGTGAAACAACTCAAGTATCTCCGTTCTAACGCACCTTGGGAGTACCAACTAGGGAAAGACAGAGCAGGGTGAATGCTCTGTGTGGTCCCTTTTGAAAGTAAGGCTGCGAGTGAAACTTTATTTTCCTCCTCGGGATTTACAGAGCCGCGGGCTCAAGTCTCCCCAAGAAACACTGTTGCTGCACAGCTTCTCTTCGTAACACAATTGCCCTCGTGATGACGTGAGTTTCTAGGCAAGAAACTTGGAGGTTGCCATCCCTTGGTAGGTGGTCAAACTTCAGTAGTCTTCAGGAATGGGCCCACCACATGGGGCCTCTAGCCTCAAGCTAACGTCCAGGTGTTCTCATGACAGACTTAGGGAAGCAACAGATTGCATAGAGCCTTAGTCCCCGTGGTTCTTGAACTCGAGGAAACATATCAGCTCTCTTTTGGACTCGCGGGTCAGCGCTAGATTCCGAAATGTACTGAGAAAGGACTGCCTGTGTCTTCGGGGAGCCGTGAACCATCTACCGTCAGGAACAGCTAGATGCCGACTCCGGGCAGTGAAGGGCTTCGTTGTGTAGACATCTGGGTTGCGATAGCTTGAAAGCAACCCAGTTATCAACGTTCCATGCCTTCCTTCATGCAAAGGGTGTCTGCGCTCTGGAGGAACCCTGAGCTGCACTGGAAAATACAATTAGCCTACCACTGCTCCTGGGAGCTGCTCCATGACGTCTGACTACCTCAAGCGGCAACTACCCTTTAAGTCCGGCTTCAAAACCTACAGGGTTTTCCCGAACTCGTAGATAGTCCAGAGAAGTACTGTCACCTAGGCCTAACTAAGCCCTCACCTTGATATCCTTACACCACAGTCAGGACTCCCAGCATGGCAATGGTGACTAGTGTCACGAGCCACTGTGTCCACGGGATGTACAAGAGAGAGTCCGATGCGACTTGTTAATACGCTGCTTTGTCCTGCTGGAAAATGAGGCTTCCTGGGAAAGTTGATTTTCCTCATTGCAAAGTAGAGAGTTTGCGGCCTCAGGGTTACCTGGTAAACACTGTTGTTGCCCATCTTCTCTTTGCTGCACAGTCGTCTTTGGGAGGACTAGTTATCTTCCATGAAAGACACTTGGCTTTCAATTCCTGCCACGTCCTCATCCCTCAAAAATCGTTCGTGAGTACGCCCACAATCCCGGACGACTCGCCTCAAGCCAACGTTCTACTTCTCTCATCACAGACATAGGCGGGCCGCAAGCTCACTGCAGCATTTGTCAAAGCGGTGCTTGAAATCTAGGAAGCGTTTCTGGTGTCTTAGGACACGGGTGTCTGCACTAGGATCCAAGATATAAACGACGGACTGCCCGTCCTTTCTGGGCCTTGTGAGCAATGCTCAGTTGAGGGCAACTATAGGCCGAAAGAAGGGCTGTGAAGGGCGTCTTTTGTTAAAATGCTAGGATGCGGCAAGTTGAAACGACTGTAGTATCTCCGTGCTATGCGCACCTTGGACGTGCCATGGAGAGACGGAAAGCACAGGGTGAATGCTCTGCGGTCCATTTAGAAACTAAGGCTTGAAGGGAAACTTTATTTTCCTCATTGGCATTTAGAGAGCTGCGGGCTCAGTTCTCCCTGGGAAACAGTGTTGTTGCACAGTTGCCTTTGTGATGACAAGTGAGTTTCCTGGAAGGAAATTGGATGTTGCTGTTCCTCGGTAAGTGCTCCTACTTCGGTTGTCCTCAGGGAAGGGGAGAACCACACGGGGCCTCTGGCCTTAAGCTAATGTTCAGGTTTTCTCATGAACGAGGTAGGCATGCAACAGACGCCATGCAGCCTAAGTCCCTGTGTTTCTTGAACCCTAGGAAGAATATCAGGTCTCTCCTGAGTTGCCGGTCTGCAATAGGATCTGAAACGGACTAAAAGGGCCTCCTGTGTCTTCGGGGAGTTGTGAGCAATGCACCGCTGGCAGGAGCTAGATGCCGAGTCATGGGCAGTGAAGGGCTTCGTCGGAGAAACACCTAGGTTGGGAGAGCTTAGAAACAGCCAGCTATCAGCGTTCTGCTCATTCCTTCATGCAAAACGTGTCTGCTTTTCTGCCGAACCTAGAGCACACAAAACGTACAGTGATTCGACCCCGCCTTCAGGGAACTCGCACGTGATGGAATTTAGCCCAGGCGGCCACAGGACATTCAGTGTAGCCTGAAAAATTTCAGGCTCTCCCTTGAAAGCCAGGTATTCCGGTGATACATTGTACACCCCAGCCTTCCTAACCCATGACTTGCTAATCCTTTCACCATGATCATGACCCCGTATCACAAAGTGTATCACAAAGTTTACTCACGAAAGGGTCTAGGTGGTCAGCTGAACGTCCAGTAGGGAGTCAGGAACTGCAGCATAAGACGCTGTGCCCTCGCCTTGGAAACTGAAGCGTGATGGGAACTTTATTTGGCACACTGGAATGTCGACACGCGACTTCAAGGTTACCTGATGGACAGTGTAGTGGCCCATCTTTTCTTCATTGCAGAATTGCCTTTCTGAGGACAAGTGGTTTCCCCCCCCCAACCCCGTGAGGCACACGTGGCCTTTCACTCCCTGCTAGGTGCTCATCCCTCAGCAATCGTCGGTGAGCAAGCCAAACATATAGGAGGACTGGCCCCAAGCTAAGGTACCGTTTTGTTCGTCACACAGATAGGCAGGCAACAGGTTCCAGGCAGCGTTTGTCAAAGCGGTACTTTAAGTGTAGGAAGCATTTCTGGTGTCTTAGGACAAACAGGTCTGCACTGGGATCCAAGATGTACACGAGGGACTGCCCGTCGCTTCTAGGAGCTGAGAGCAGTGTTCGGCTGAGGACAACCATAAGCCGGAAGAAGGGCAGTAAAGGCCTTCTTTTGCTAAACATCTAGCATGTGGTAAGTGAAACAACTCAAGTATCTCCGTTCTAACGCACCTTGGGAGTACCAACTAGGGAAAGACAGAGCAGGGTGAATGCTCTGTGTGGTCCCTTTTGAAAGTAAGGCTGCGAGTGAAACTTTATTTTCCTCCTCGGGATTTACAGAGCCGCGGGCTCAAGTCTCCCCAAGAAACACTGTTGCTGCACAGCTTCTCTTCGTAACACAATTGCCCTCGTGATGACGTGAGTTTCTAGGCAAGAAACTTGGAGGTTGCCATCCCTTGGTAGGTGGTCAAACTTCAGTAGTCTTCAGGAATGGGCCCACCACATGGGGCCTCTAGCCTCAAGCTAACGTCCAGGTGTTCTCATGACAGACTTAGGGAAGCAACAGATTGCATAGAGCCTTAGTCCCCGTGGTTCTTGAACTCGAGGAAACATATCAGCTCTCTTTTGGACTCGCGGGTCAGCGCTAGATTCCGAAATGTACTGAGAAAGGACTGCCTGTGTCTTCGGGGAGCCGTGAACCATCTACCGTCAGGAACAGCTAGATGCCGACTCCGGGCAGTGAAGGGCTTCGTTGTGTAGACATCTGGGCTGCGATAGCTTGAAAGCAACCCAGTTATCAACGTTCCATGCCTTCCTTCATGCAAAGGGTGTCTGCGCTCTGGAGGAACCCTGAGCTGCACTGGAAAATACAATTAGCCTACCACTGCTCCTGGGAGCTGCTCCATGACGTCTGACTACCTCAAGCGGCAACTACACTTTAAGTCCGGCTTCAAAACCTACAGGGTTTTCCCGAACTGGTAGATAGTCTAGAGAAGTACTGTCACCTAGGCCTAACTAAGCCCTCACCTTGATATCCTTACACCACAGTCAGGACTCCCAGCATGGCAATGGTGACTAGTGTCACGAGCCACTGTGTCCACGGGATGTACAAGAGAGAGTCCGATGCGACTTGTTAATACGCTGCTTTGTCCTGCTGGAAAATGAGGCTTCCTGGGAAAGCTGATTTTCCTCATTGCAAAGTAGAGAGTTTGCGGCCTCAGGGTTACCTGGTAAACACTGTTGTTGCCCATCTTCTCTTTGCTGCACAGTCGTCTTTGGGAGGACTAGTTATCTTCCATGAAAGAACACTTGGCTTTCAATTCCTGCCACGTCCTCATCCCTCAAAAATCGTTCGTGAGTACGCCCACAACCCCGGACGACTCGCCTCAAGCCAACGTTCTACTTCTCTCATCACAGACATAGGCGGGCCGCAAGCTCACGGCAGCATTTGTCAAAGCGGTGCTTGAAATCTAGGAAGCGTTTCTGGTGTCTTAGGACACGGGTGTCTGCACTAGGATCCAAGATATAAACGACGGACTGCCCGTCCTTTCTGGGCCTTGTGAGCAATGCTCAGTTGAGGGCAACTATAGGCCGAAAGAAGGGCTGTGAAGGGCGTCTTTTGTTAAAATGCTAGGATGCGGCAAGTTGAAACGACTGTAGTATCTCCGTGCTATGCGCACCTTGGACGTGCCATGGAGAGACGGAAAGCACAGGGTGAATGCTCTGCGGTCCATTTAGAAACTAAGGCTTGAAGGGAAACTTTATTTTCCTCATTGGCATTTAGAGAGCTGCGGGCTCAGTTCTCCCTGGGAAACAGTGTTGTTGCACAGTTGCCTTTGTGATGACAAGTGAGTTTCCTGGAAGGAAATTGGATGTTGCTGTTCCTCGGTAAGTGCTCCTACTTCGGTTGTCCTCAGGGAAGGGGAGAACCACACGGGGCCTCTGGCCTTAAGCTAATGTTCAGGTTTTCTCATGAACGAGGTAGGCATGCAACAGACGCCATGCAGCCTAAGTCCCTGTGTTTCTTGAACCCTAGGAAGAATATCAGGTCTCTCCTGAGTTGCCGGTCTGCAATAGGATCTGAAACGGACTAAAAGGGCCTCCTGTGTCTTCGGGGAGTGGTGAGCAATGCACCGCTGGCAGGAGCTAGATGCCGAGTCATGGGCAGTGAAGGGCTTCGTCGGAGAAACACCTAGGTTGGGAGAGCTTAGAAACAGCCAGCTATCAGCGTTCTGCTCATTCCTTCATGCAAAACGTGTCTGCTTTTCTGCCGAACCTAGAGCACACAAAACGTACAGTGATTCGACCCCGCCTTCAGGGAACTCGCACGTGATGGAATTTAGCCCAGGCGGCCACAGGACATTCAGTGTAGCCTGAAAAATTTCAGGCTCTCCCTTGAAAGCCAGGTATTCCGGTGATACATTGTACACCCCAGCCTTCCTAACCCATGACTTGCTAATCCTTTCACCATGATCATGACCCCGTATCACAAAGTGTATCACAAAGTTTACTCACGAAAGGGTCTAGGTGGTCAGCTGAACGTCCAGTAGGGAGTCAGGAACTGCAGCATAAGACGCTGTGCCCTCGCCTTGGAAACTGAAGCGTGATGGGAACTTTATTTGGCACACTGGAATGTCGACACGCGACTTCAAGGTTACCTGATGGACAGTGTAGTGGCCCATCTTTTCTTCATTGCAGAATTGCCTTTCTGAGGACAAGTGGTTTCCCCCCCCCAACCCCGTGAGGCACACGTGGCCTTTCACTCCCTGCTAGGTGCTCATCCCTCAGCAATCGTCGGTGAGCAAGCCAAACATATAGGAGGACTGGCCCCAAGCTAAGGTACCGTTTTGTTCGTCACACAGATAGGCAGGCAACAGGTTCCAGGCAGCGTTTGTCAAAGCGGTACTTTAAGTGTAGGAAGCATTTCTGGTGTCTTAGGACAAACAGGTCTGCACTGGGATCCAAGATGTACACGAGGGACTGCCCGTCGCTTCTAGGAGCTGAGAGCAGTGTTCGGCTGAGGACAACCATAAGCCGGAAGAAGGGCAGTAAAGGCCTTCTTTTGCTAAACATCTAGCATGTGGTAAGTGAAACAACTCAAGTATCTCCGTTCTAACGCACCTTGGGAGTACCAACTAGGGAAAGACAGAGCAGGGTGAATGCTCTGTGTGGTCCCTTTTGAAAGTAAGGCTGCGAGTGAAACTTTATTTTCCTCCTCGGGATTTACAGAGCCGCGGGCTCAAGTCTCCCCAAGAAACACTGTTGCTGCACAGCTTCTCTTCGTAACACAATTGCCCTCGTGATGACGTGAGTTTCTAGGCAAGAAACTTGGAGGTTGCCATCCCTTGGTAGGTGGTCAAACTTCAGTAGTCTTCAGGAATGGGCCCACCACATGGGGCCTCTAGCCTCAAGCTAACGTCCAGGTGTTCTCATGACAGACTTAGGGAAGCAACAGATTGCATAGAGCCTTAGTCCCCGTGGTTCTTGAACTCGAGGAAACATATCAGCTCTCTTTTGGACTCGCGGGTCAGCGCTAGATTCCGAAATGTACTGAGAAAGGACTGCCTGTGTCTTCGGGGAGCCGTGAACCATCTACCGTCAGGAACAGCTAGATGCCGACTCCGGGCAGTGAAGGGCTTCGTTGTGTAGACATCTGGGCTGCGATAGCTTGAAAGCAACCCAGTTATCAACGTTCCATGCCTTCCTTCATGCAAAGGGTGTCTGCGCTCTGGAGGAACCCTGAGCTGCACTGGAAAATACAATTAGCCTACCACTGCTCCTGGGAGCTGCTCCATGACGTCTGACTACCTCAAGCGGCAACTACACTTTAAGTCCGGCTTCAAAACCTACAGGGTTTTCCCGAACTGGTAGATAGTCTAGAGAAGTACTGTCACCTAGGCCTAACTAAGCCCTCACCTTGATATCCTTACACCACAGTCAGGACTCCCAGCATGGCAATGGTGACTAGTGTCACGAGCCACTGTGTCCACGGGATGTACAAGAGAGAGTCCGATGCGACTTGTTAATACGCTGCTTTGTCCTGCTGGAAAATGAGGCTTCCTGGGAAAGCTGATTTTCCTCATTGCAAAGTAGAGAGTTTGCGGCCTCAGGGTTACCTGGTAAACACTGTTGTTGCCCATCTTCTCTTTGCTGCACAGTCGTCTTTGGGAGGACTAGTTATCTTCCATGAAAGAACACTTGGCTTTCAATTCCTGCCACGTCCTCATCCCTCAAAAATCGTTCGTGAGTACGCCCACAACCCCGGACGACTCGCCTCAAGCCAACGTTCTACTTCTCTCATCACAGACATAGGCGGGCCGCAAGCTCACGGCAGCATTTGTCAAAGCGGTGCTTGAAATCTAGGAAGCGTTTCTGGTGTCTTAGGACACGGGTGTCTGCACTAGGATCCAAGATATAAACGACGGACTGCCCGTCCTTTCTGGGCCTTGTGAGCAATGCTCAGTTGAGGGCAACTATAGGCCGAAAGAAGGGCTGTGAAGGGCGTCTTTTGTTAAAATGCTAGGATGCGGCAAGTTGAAACGACTGTAGTATCTCCGTGCTATGCGCACCTTGGACGTGCCATGGAGAGCCGGAAAGCACAGGGTGAATGCTCTGCGGTCCATTTAGAAACTAAGGCTTGAAGGGAAACTTTATTTTCCTCATTGGCATTTAGAGAGCTGCGGGCTCAGTTCTCCCTGGGAAACAGTGTTGTTGCACAGTTGCCTTTGTGATGACAAGTGAGTTTCCTGGAAGGAAATTGGATGTTGCTGTTCCTCGGTAAGTGCTCCTACTTCGGTTGTCCTCAGGGAAGGGGAGAACCACACGGGGCCTCTGGCCTTAAGCTAATGTTCAGGTTTTCTCATGAACGAGGTAGGCATGCAACAGACGCCATGCAGCCTAAGTCCCTGTGTTTCTTGAACCCTAGGAAGAATATCAGGTCTCTCCTGAGTTGCCGGTCTGCAATAGGATCTGAAACGGACTAAAAGGGCCTCCTGTGTCTTCGGGGAGTTGTGAGCAATGCACCGCTGGCAGGAGCTAGATGCCGAGTCATGGGCAGTGAAGGGCTTCGTCGGAGAAACACCTAGGTTGGGAGAGCTTAGAAACAGCCAGCTATCAGCGTTCTGCTCATTCCTTCATGCAAAACGTGTCTGCTTTTCTGCCGAACCTAGAGCACACAAAACGTACAGTGATTCGACCCCGCCTTCAGGGAACTCGCACGTGATGGAATTTAGCCCAGGCGGCCACAGGACATTCAGTGTAGCCTGAAAAATTTCAGGCTCTCCCTTGAAAGCCAGGTATTCCGGTGATACATTGTACACCCCAGCCTTCCTAACCCATGACTTGCTAATCCTTTCACCATGATCATGACCCCGTATCACAAAGTGTATCACAAAGTTTACTCACGAAAGGGTCTAGGTGGTCAGCTGAACGTCCAGTAGGGAGTCAGGAACTGCAGCATAAGACGCTGTGCCCTCGCCTTGGAAACTGAAGCGTGATGGGAACTTTATTTGGCACACTGGAATGTCGACACGCGACTTCAAGGTTACCTGATGGACAGTGTAGTGGCCCATCTTTTCTTCATTGCAGAATTGCCTTTCTGAGGACAAGTGGTTTCCCCCCCCCAACCCCGTGAGGCACACGTGGCCTTTCACTCCCTGCTAGGTGCTCATCCCTCAGCAATCGTCGGTGAGCAAGCCAAACATATAGGAGGACTGGCCCCAAGCTAAGGTACCGTTTTGTTCGTCACACAGATAGGCAGGCAACAGGTTCCAGGCAGCGTTTGTCAAAGCGGTACTTTAAGTGTAGGAAGCATTTCTGGTGTCTTAGGACAAACAGGTCTGCACTGGGATCCAAGATGTACACGAGGGACTGCCCGTCGCTTCTAGGAGCTGAGAGCAGTGTTCGGCTGAGGACAACCATAAGCCGGAAGAAGGGCAGTAAAGGCCTTCTTTTGCTAAACATCTAGCATGTGGTAAGTGAAACAACTCAAGTATCTCCGTTCTAACGCACCTTGGGAGTACCAACTAGGGAAAGACAGAGCAGGGTGAATGCTCTGTGTGGTCCCTTTTGAAAGTAAGGCTGCGAGTGAAACTTTATTTTCCTCCTCGGGATTTACAGAGCCGCGGGCTCAAGTCTCCCCAAGAAACACTGTTGCTGCACAGCTTCTCTTCGTAACACAATTGCCCTCGTGATGACGTGAGTTTCTAGGCAAGAAACTTGGAGGTTGCCATCCCTTGGTAGGTGGTCAAACTTCAGTAGTCTTCAGGAATGGGCCCACCACATGGGGCCTCTAGCCTCAAGCTAACGTCCAGGTGTTCTCATGACAGACTTAGGGAAGCAACAGATTGCATAGAGCCTTAGTCCCCGTGGTTCTTGAACTCGAGGAAACATATCAGCTCTCTTTTGGACTCGCGGGTCAGCGCTAGATTCCGAAATGTACTGAGAAAGGACTGCCTGTGTCTTCGGGGAGCCGTGAACCATCTACCGTCAGGAACAGCTAGATGCCGACTCCGGGCAGTGAAGGGCTTCGTTGTGTAGACATCTGGGCTGCGATAGCTTGAAAGCAACCCAGTTATCAACGTTCCATGCCTTCCTTCATGCAAAGGGTGTCTGCGCTCTGGAGGAACCCTGAGCTGCACTGGAAAATACAATTAGCCTACCACTGCTCCTGGGAGCTGCTCCATGACGTCTGACTACCTCAAGCGGCAACTACACTTTAAGTCCGGCTTCAAAACCTACAGGGTTTTCCCGAACTGGTAGATAGTCTAGAGAAGTACTGTCACCTAGGCCTAACTAAGCCCTCACCTTGATATCCTTACACCACAGTCAGGACTCCCAGCATGGCAATGGTGACTAGTGTCACGAGCCACTGTGTCCACGGGATGTACAAGAGAGAGTCCGATGCGACTTGTTAATACGCTGCTTTGTCCTGCTGGAAAATGAGGCTTCCTGGGAAAGCTGATTTTCCTCATTGCAAAGTAGAGAGTTTGCGGCCTCAGGGTTACCTGGTAAACACTGTTGTTGCCCATCTTCTCTTTGCTGCACAGTCGTCTTTGGGAGGACTAGTTATCTTCCATGAAAGAACACTTGGCTTTCAATTCCTGCCACGTCCTCATCCCTCAAAAATCGTTCGTGAGTACGCCCACAACCCCGGACGACTCGCCTCAAGCCAACGTTCTACTTCTCTCATCACAGACATAGGCGGGCCGCAAGCTCACGGCAGCATTTGTCAAAGCGGTGCTTGAAATCTAGGAAGCGTTTCTGGTGTCTTAGGACACGGGTGTCTGCACTAGGATCCAAGATATAAACGACGGACTGCCCGTCCTTTCTGGGCCTTGTGAGCAATGCTCAGTTGAGGGCAACTATAGGCCGAAAGAAGGGCTGTGAAGGGCGTCTTTTGTTAAAATGCTAGGATGCGGCAAGTTGAAACGACTGTAGTATCTCCGTGCTATGCGCACCTTGGACGTGCCATGGAGAGCCGGAAAGCACAGGGTGAATGCTCTGCGGTCCATTTAGAAACTAAGGCTTGAAGGGAAACTTTATTTTCCTCATTGGCATTTAGAGAGCTGCGGGCTCAGTTCTCCCTGGGAAACAGTGTTGTTGCACAGTTGCCTTTGTGATGACAAGTGAGTTTCCTGGAAGGAAATTGGATGTTGCTGTTCCTCGGTAAGTGCTCCTACTTCGGTTGTCCTCAGGGAAGGGGAGAACCACACGGGGCCTCTGGCCTTAAGCTAATGTTCAGGTTTTCTCATGAACGAGGTAGGCATGCAACAGACGCCATGCAGCCTAAGTCCCTGTGTTTCTTGAACCCTAGGAAGAATATCAGGTCTCTCCTGAGTTGCCGGTCTGCAATAGGATCTGAAACGGACTAAAAGGGCCTCCTGTGTCTTCGGGGAGTTGTGAGCAATGCACCGCTGGCAGGAGCTAGATGCCGAGTCATGGGCAGTGAAGGGCTTCGTCGGAGAAACACCTAGGTTGGGAGAGCTTAGAAACAGCCAGCTATCAGCGTTCTGCTCATTCCTTCATGCAAAACGTGTCTGCTTTTCTGCCGAACCTAGAGCACACAAAACGTACAGTGATTCGACCCCGCCTTCAGGGAACTCGCACGTGATGGAATTTAGCCCAGGCGGCCACAGGACATTCAGTGTAGCCTGAAAAATTTCAGGCTCTCCCTTGAAAGCCAGGTATTCCGGTGATACATTGTACACCCCAGCCTTCCTAACCCATGACTTGCTAATCCTTTCACCATGATCATGACCCCGTATCACAAAGTGTATCACAAAGTTTACTCACGAAAGGGTCTAGGTGGTCAGCTGAACGTCCAGTAGGGAGTCAGGAACTGCAGCATAAGACGCTGTGCCCTCGCCTTGGAAACTGAAGCGTGATGGGAACTTTATTTGGCACACTGGAATGTCGACACGCGACTTCAAGGTTACCTGATGGACAGTGTAGTGGCCCATCTTTTCTTCATTGCAGAATTGCCTTTCTGAGGACAAGTGGTTTCCCCCCCCCAACCCCGTGAGGCACACGTGGCCTTTCACTCCCTGCTAGGTGCTCATCCCTCAGCAATCGTCGGTGAGCAAGCCAAACATATAGGAGGACTGGCCCCAAGCTAAGGTACCGTTTTGTTCGTCACACAGATAGGCAGGCAACAGGTTCCAGGCAGCGTTTGTCAAAGCGGTACTTTAAGTGTAGGAAGCATTTCTGGTGTCTTAGGACAAACAGGTCTGCACTGGGATCCAAGATGTACACGAGGGACTGCCCGTCGCTTCTAGGAGCTGAGAGCAGTGTTCGGCTGAGGACAACCATAAGCCGGAAGAAGGGCAGTAAAGGCCTTCTTTTGCTAAACATCTAGCATGTGGTAAGTGAAACAACTCAAGTATCTCCGTTCTAACGCACCTTGGGAGTACCAACTAGGGAAAGACAGAGCAGGGTGAATGCTCTGTGTGGTCCCTTTTGAAAGTAAGGCTGCGAGTGAAACTTTATTTTCCTCCTCGGGATTTACAGAGCCGCGGGCTCAAGTCTCCCCAAGAAACACTGTTGCTGCACAGCTTCTCTTCGTAACACAATTGCCCTCGTGATGACGTGAGTTTCTAGGCAAGAAACTTGGAGGTTGCCATCCCTTGGTAGGTGGTCAAACTTCAGTAGTCTTCAGGAATGGGCCCACCACATGGGGCCTCTAGCCTCAAGCTAACGTCCAGGTGTTCTCATGACAGACTTAGGGAAGCAACAGATTGCATAGAGCCTTAGTCCCCGTGGTTCTTGAACTCGAGGAAACATATCAGCTCTCTTTTGGACTCGCGGGTCAGCGCTAGATTCCGAAATGTACTGAGAAAGGACTGCCTGTGTCTTCGGGGAGCCGTGAACCATCTACCGTCAGGAACAGCTAGATGCCGACTCCGGGCAGTGAAGGGCTTCGTTGTGTAGACATCTGGGCTGCGATAGCTTGAAAGCAACCCAGTTATCAACGTTCCATGCCTTCCTTCATGCAAAGGGTGTCTGCGCTCTGGAGGAACCCTGAGCTGCACTGGAAAATACAATTAGCCTACCACTGCTCCTGGGAGCTGCTCCATGACGTCTGACTACCTCAAGCGGCAACTACACTTTAAGTCCGGCTTCAAAACCTACAGGGTTTTCCCGAACTGGTAGATAGTCTAGAGAAGTACTGTCACCTAGGCCTAACTAAGCCCTCACCTTGATATCCTTACACCACAGTCAGGACTCCCAGCATGGCAATGGTGACTAGTGTCACGAGCCACTGTGTCCACGGGATGTACAAGAGAGAGTCCGATGCGACTTGTTAATACGCTGCTTTGTCCTGCTGGAAAATGAGGCTTCCTGGGAAAGCTGATTTTCCTCATTGCAAAGTAGAGAGTTTGCGGCCTCAGGGTTACCTGGTAAACACTGTTGTTGCCCATCTTCTCTTTGCTGCACAGTCGTCTTTGGGAGGACTAGTTATCTTCCATGAAAGAACACTTGGCTTTCAATTCCTGCCACGTCCTCATCCCTCAAAAATCGTTCGTGAGTACGCCCACAACCCCGGACGACTCGCCTCAAGCCAACGTTCTACTTCTCTCATCACAGACATAGGCGGGCCGCAAGCTCACGGCAGCATTTGTCAAAGCGGTGCTTGAAATCTAGGAAGCGTTTCTGGTGTCTTAGGACACGGGTGTCTGCACTAGGATCCAAGATATAAACGACGGACTGCCCGTCCTTTCTGGGCCTTGTGAGCAATGCTCAGTTGAGGGCAACTATAGGCCGAAAGAAGGGCTGTGAAGGGCGTCTTTTGTTAAAATGCTAGGATGCGGCAAGTTGAAACGACTGTAGTATCTCCGTGCTATGCGCACCTTGGACGTGCCATGGAGAGACGGAAAGCACAGGGTGAATGCTCTGCGGTCCATTTAGAAACTAAGGCTTGAAGGGAAACTTTATTTTCCTCATTGGCATTTAGAGAGCTGCGGGCTCAGTTCTCCCTGGGAAACAGTGTTGTTGCACAGTTGCCTTTGTGATGACAAGTGAGTTTCCTGGAAGGAAATTGGATGTTGCTGTTCCTCGGTAAGTGCTCCTACTTCGGTTGTCCTCAGGGAAGGGGAGAACCACACGGGGCCTCTGGCCTTAAGCTAATGTTCAGGTTTTCTCATGAACGAGGTAGGCATGCAACAGACGCCATGCAGCCTAAGTCCCTGTGTTTCTTGAACCCTAGGAAGAATATCAGGTCTCTCCTGAGTTGCCGGTCTGCAATAGGATCTGAAACGGACTAAAAGGGCCTCCTGTGTCTTCGGGGAGTGGTGAGCAATGCACCGCTGGCAGGAGCTAGATGCCGAGTCATGGGCAGTGAAGGGCTTCGTCGGAGAAACACCTAGGTTGGGAGAGCTTAGAAACAGCCAGCTATCAGCGTTCTGCTCATTCCTTCATGCAAAACGTGTCTGCTTTTCTGCCGAACCTAGAGCACACAAAACGTACAGTGATTCGACCCCGCCTTCAGGGAACTCGCACGTGATGGAATTTAGCCCAGGCGGCCACAGGACATTCAGTGTAGCCTGAAAAATTTCAGGCTCTCCCTTGAAAGCCAGGTATTCCGGTGATACATTGTACACCCCAGCCTTCCTAACCCATGACTTGCTAATCCTTTCACCATGATCATGACCCCGTATCACAAAGTGTATCACAAAGTTTACTCACGAAAGGGTCTAGGTGGTCAGCTGAACGTCCAGTAGGGAGTCAGGAACTGCAGCATAAGACGCTGTGCCCTCGCCTTGGAAACTGAAGCGTGATGGGAACTTTATTTGGCACACTGGAATGTCGACACGCGACTTCAAGGTTACCTGATGGACAGTGTAGTGGCCCATCTTTTCTTCATTGCAGAATTGCCTTTCTGAGGACAAGTGGTTTCCCCCCCCCAACCCCGTGAGGCACACGTGGCCTTTCACTCCCTGCTAGGTGCTCATCCCTCAGCAATCGTCGGTGAGCAAGCCAAACATATAGGAGGACTGGCCCCAAGCTAAGGTACCGTTTTGTTCGTCACACAGATAGGCAGGCAACAGGTTCCAGGCAGCGTTTGTCAAAGCGGTACTTTAAGTGTAGGAAGCATTTCTGGTGTCTTAGGACAAACAGGTCTGCACTGGGATCCAAGATGTACACGAGGGACTGCCCGTCGCCTCTAGGAGCTGAGAGCAGTGTTCGGCTGAGGACAACCATAAGCCGGAAGAAGGGCAGTAAAGGCCTTCTTTTGCTAAACATCTAGCATGTGGTAAGTGAAACAACTCAAGTATCTCCGTTCTAACGCACCTTGGGAGTACCAACTAGGGAAAGACAGAGCAGGGTGAATGCTCTGTGTGGTCCCTTTTGAAAGTAAGGCTGCGAGTGAAACTTTATTTTCCTCCTCGGGATTTACAGAGCCGCGGGCTCAAGTCTCCCCAAGAAACACTGTTGCTGCACAGCTTCTCTTCGTAACACAATTGCCCTCGTGATGACGTGAGTTTCTAGGCAAGAAACTTGGAGGTTGCCATCCCTTGGTAGGTGGTCAAACTTCAGTAGTCTTCAGGAATGGGCCCACCACATGGGGCCTCTAGCCTCAAGCTAACGTCCAGGTGTTCTCATGACAGACTTAGGGAAGCAACAGATTGCATAGAGCCTTAGTCCCCGTGGTTCTTGAACTCGAGGAAACATATCAGCTCTCTTTTGGACTCGCGGGTCAGCGCTAGATTCCGAAATGTACTGAGAAAGGACTGCCTGTGTCTTCGGGGAGCCGTGAACCATCTACCGTCAGGAACAGCTAGATGCCGACTCCGGGCAGTGAAGGGCTTCGTTGTGTAGACATCTGGGTTGCGATAGCTTGAAAGCAACCCAGTTATCAACGTTCCATGCCTTCCTTCATGCAAAGGGTGTCTGCGCTCTGGAGGAACCCTGAGCTGCACTGGAAAATACAATTAGCCTACCACTGCTCCTGGGAGCTGCTCCATGACGTCTGACTACCTCAAGCGGCAACTACACTTTAAGTCCGGCTTCAAAACCTACAGGGTTTTCCCGAACTGGTAGATAGTCCAGAGAAGTACTGTCACCTAGGCCTAACTAAGCCCTCACCTTGATATCCTTACACCACAGTCAGGACTCCCAGCATGGCAATGGTGACTAGTGTCACGAGCCACTGTGTCCACGGGATGTACAAGAGAGAGTCCGATGCGACTTGTTAATACGCTGCTTTGTCCTGCTGGAAAATGAGGCTTCCTGGGAAAGTTGATTTTCCTCATTGCAAAGTAGAGAGTTTGCGGCCTCAGGGTTACCTGGTAAACACTGTTGTTGCCCATCTTCTCTTTGCTGCACAGTCGTCTTTGGGAGGACTAGTTATCTTCCATGAAAGACACTTGGCTTTCAATTCCTGCCACGTCCTCATCCCTCAAAAATCGTTCGTGAGTACGCCCACAATTCCGGACGACTCGCCTCAAGCCAACGTTCTACTTCTCTCATCACAGACATAGGCGGGCCGCAAGCTCACGGCAGCATTTGTCAAAGCGGTGCTTGAAATCTAGGAAGCGTTTCTGGTGTCTTAGGACACGGGTGTCTGCACTAGGATCCAAGATATAAACGACGGACTGCCCGTCCTTTCTGGGCCTTGTGAGCAATGCTCAGTTGAGGGCAACTATAGGCCGAAAGAAGGGCTGTGAAGGGCGTCTTTTGTTAAAATGCTAGGATGCGGCAAGTTGAAACGACTGTAGTATCTCCGTGCTATGCGCACCTTGGACGTGCCATGGAGAGACGGAAAGCACAGGGTGAATGCTCTGCGGTCCATTTAGAAACTAAGGCTTGAAGGGAAACTTTATTTTCCTCATTGGCATTTAGAGAGCTGCGGGCTCAGTTCTCCCTGGGAAACAGTGTTGTTGCACAGTTGCCTTTGTGATGACAAGTGAGTTTCCTGGAAGGAAATTGGATGTTGCTGTTCCTCGGTAAGTGCTCCTACTTCGGTTGTCCTCAGGGAAGGGGAGAACCACACGGGGCCTCTGGCCTTAAGCTAATGTTCAGGTTTTCTCATGAACGAGGTAGGCATGCAACAGACGCCATGCAGCCTAAGTCCCTGTGTTTCTTGAACCCTAGGAAGAATATCAGGTCTCTCCTGAGTTGCCGGTCTGCAATAGGATCTGAAACGGACTAAAAGGGCCTCCTGTGTCTTCGGGGAGTTGTGAGCAATGCACCGCTGGCAGGAGCTAGATGCCGAGTCATGGGCAGTGAAGGGCTTCGTCGGAGAAACACCTAGGTTGGGAGAGCTTAGAAACAGCCAGCTATCAGCGTTCTGCTCATTCCTTCATGCAAAACGTGTCTGCTTTTCTGCCGAACCTAGAGCACACAAAACGTACAGTGATTCGACCCCGCCTTCAGGGAACTCGCACGTGATGGAATTTAGCCCAGGCGGCCACAGGACATTCAGTGTAGCCTGAAAAATTTCAGGCTCTCCCTTGAAAGCCAGGTATTCCGGTGATACATTGTACACCCCAGCCTTCCTAACCCATGACTTGCTAATCCTTTCACCATGATCATGACCCCGTATCACAAAGTGTATCACAAAGTTTACTCACGAAAGGGTCTAGGTGGTCAGCTGAACGTCCAGTAGGGAGTCAGGAACTGCAGCATAAGACGCTGTGCCCTCGCCTTGGAAACTGAAGCGTGATGGGAACTTTATTTGGCACACTGGAATGTCGACACGCGACTTCAAGGTTACCTGATGGACAGTGTAGTGGCCCATCTTTTCTTCATTGCAGAATTGCCTTTCTGAGGACAAGTGGTTTCCCCCCCCCCAACCCCGTGAGGCACACGTGGCCTTTCACTCCCTGCTAGGTGCTCATCCCTCAGCAATCGTCGGTGAGCAAGCCAAACATATAGGAGGACTGGCCCCAAGCTAAGGTACCGTTTTGTTCGTCACACAGATAGGCAGGCAACAGGTTCCAGGCAGCGTTTGTCAAAGCGGTACTTTAAGTGTAGGAAGCATTTCTGGTGTCTTAGGACAAACAGGTCTGCACTGGGATCCAAGATGTACACGAGGGACTGCCCGTCGCTTCTAGGAGCTGAGAGCAGTGTTCGGCTGAGGACAACCATAAGCCGGAAGAAGGGCAGTAAAGGCCTTCTTTTGCTAAACATCTAGCATGTGGTAAGTGAAACAACTCAAGTATCTCCGTTCTAACGCACCTTGGGAGTACCAACTAGGGAAAGACAGAGCAGGGTGAATGCTCTGTGTGGTCCCTTTTGAAAGTAAGGCTGCGAGTGAAACTTTATTTTCCTCCTCGGGATTTACAGAGCCGCGGGCTCAAGTCTCCCCAAGAAACACTGTTGCTGCACAGCTTCTCTTCGTAACACAATTGCCCTCGTGATGACGTGAGTTTCTAGGCAAGAAACTTGGAGGTTGCCATCCCTTGGTAGGTGGTCAAACTTCAGTAGTCTTCAGGAATGGGCCCACCACATGGGGCCTCTAGCCTCAAGCTAACGTCCAGGTGTTCTCATGACAGACTTAGGGAAGCAACAGATTGCATAGAGCCTTAGTCCCCGTGGTTCTTGAACTCGAGGAAACATATCAGCTCTCTTTTGGACTCGCGGGTCAGCGCTAGATTCCGAAATGTACTGAGAAAGGACTGCCTGTGTCTTCGGGGAGCCGTGAACCATCTACCGTCAGGAACAGCTAGATGCCGACTCCGGGCAGTGAAGGGCTTCGTTGTGTAGACATCTGGGCTGCGATAGCTTGAAAGCAACCCAGTTATCAACGTTCCATGCCTTCCTTCATGCAAAGGGTGTCTGCGCTCTGGAGGAACCCTGAGCTGCACTGGAAAATACAATTAGCCTACCACTGCTCCTGGGAGCTGCTCCATGACGTCTGACTACCTCAAGCGGCAACTACACTTTAAGTCCGGCTTCAAAACCTACAGGGTTTTCCCGAACTGGTAGATAGTCTAGAGAAGTACTGTCACCTAGGCCTAACTAAGCCCTCACCTTGATATCCTTACACCACAGTCAGGACTCCCAGCATGGCAATGGTGACTAGTGTCACGAGCCACTGTGTCCACGGGATGTACAAGAGAGAGTCCGATGCGACTTGTTAATACGCTGCTTTGTCCTGCTGGAAAATGAGGCTTCCTGGGAAAGCTGATTTTCCTCATTGCAAAGTAGAGAGTTTGCGGCCTCAGGGTTACCTGGTAAACACTGTTGTTGCCCATCTTCTCTTTGCTGCACAGTCGTCTTTGGGAGGACTAGTTATCTTCCATGAAAGAACACTTGGCTTTCAATTCCTGCCACGTCCTCATCCCTCAAAAATCGTTCGTGAGTACGCCCACAACCCCGGACGACTCGCCTCAAGCCAACGTTCTACTTCTCTCATCACAGACATAGGCGGGCCGCAAGCTCACGGCAGCATTTGTCAAAGCGGTGCTTGAAATCTAGGAAGCGTTTCTGGTGTCTTAGGACACGGGTGTCTGCACTAGGATCCAAGATATAAACGACGGACTGCCCGTCCTTTCTGGGCCTTGTGAGCAATGCTCAGTTGAGGGCAACTATAGGCCGAAAGAAGGGCTGTGAAGGGCGTCTTTTGTTAAAATGCTAGGATGCGGCAAGTTGAAACGACTGTAGTATCTCCGTGCTATGCGCACCTTGGACGTGCCATGGAGAGACGGAAAGCACAGGGTGAATGCTCTGCGGTCCATTTAGAAACTAAGGCTTGAAGGGAAACTTTATTTTCCTCATTGGCATTTAGAGAGCTGCGGGCTCAGTTCTCCCTGGGAAACAGTGTTGTTGCACAGTTGCCTTTGTGATGACAAGTGAGTTTCCTGGAAGGAAATTGGATGTTGCTGTTCCTCGGTAAGTGCTCCTACTTCGGTTGTCCTCAGGGAAAGGGAGAACCACACGGGGCCTCTGGCCTTAAGCTAATGTTCAGGTTTTCTCATGAACGAGGTAGGCATGCAACAGACGCCATGCAGCCTAAGTCCCTGTGTTTCTTGAACCCTAGGAAGAATATCAGGTCTCTCCTGAGTTGCCGGTCTGCAATAGGATCTGAAACGGACTAAAAGGGCCTCCTGTGTCTTCGGGGAGTGGTGAGCAATGCACCGCTGGCAGGAGCTAGATGCCGAGTCATGGGCAGTGAAGGGCTTCGTCGGAGAAACACCTAGGTTGGGAGAGCTTAGAAACAGCCAGCTATCAGCGTTCTGCTCATTCCTTCATGCAAAACGTGTCTGCTTTTCTGCCGAACCTAGAGCACACAAAACGTACAGTGATTCGACCCCGCCTTCAGGGAACTCGCACGTGATGGAATTTAGCCCAGGCGGCCACAGGACATTCAGTGTAGCCTGAAAATTTTCAGGCTCTCCCTTGAAAGCCAGGTATTCCGGTGATACATTGTACACCCCAGCCTTCCTAACCCATGACTTGCTAATCCTTTCACCATGATCATGACCCCGTATCACAAAGTGTATCACAAAGTTTACTCACGAAAGGGTCTAGGTGGTCAGCTGAACGTCCAGTAGGGAGTCAGGAACTGCAGCATAAGACGCTGTGCCCTCGCCTTGGAAACTGAAGCGTGATGGGAACTTTATTTGGCACACTGGAATGTCGACACGCGACTTCAAGGTTACCTGATGGACAGTGTAGTGGCCTATCTTTTCTTCATTGCAGAATTGCCTTTCTGAGGACAAGTGGTTCCCCCCCCCAACCCCGTGAGGCACACGTGGCCTTTCACTCCCTGCTAGGTGCTCATCCCTCAGCAATCGTCGGTGAGCAAGCCAAACATATAGGAGGACTGGCCCCAAGCTAAGGTACCGTTTTGTTCGTCACACAGATAGGCAGGCAACAGGTTCCAGGCAGCGTTTGTCAAAGCGGTACTTTAAGTGTAGGAAGCATTTCTGGTGTCTTAGGACAAACAGGTCTGCACTGGGATCCAAGATGTACACGAGGGACTGCCCGTCGCTTCTAGGAGCTGAGAGCAGTGTTCGGCTGAGGACAACCATAAGCCGGAAGAAGGGCAGTAAAGGCCTTCTTTTGCTAAACATCTAGCATGTGGTAAGTGAAACAACTCAAGTATCTCCGTTCTAACGCACCTTGGGAGTACCAACTAGGGAAAGACAGAGCAGGGTGAATGCTCTGTGTGGTCCCTTTTGAAAGTAAGGCTGCGAGTGAAACTTTATTTTCCTCCTCGGGATTTACAGAGCCGCGGGCTCAAGTCTCCCCAAGAAACACTGTTGCTGCACAGCTTCTCTTCGTAACACAATTGCCCTCGTGATGACGTGAGTTTCTAGGCAAGAAACTTGGAGGTTGCCATCCCTTGGTAGGTGGTCAAACTTCAGTAGTCTTCAGGAATGGGCCCACCACATGGGGCCTCTAGCCTCAAGCTAACGTCCAGGTGTTCTCATGACAGACTTAGGGAAGCAACAGATTGCATAGAGCCTTAGTCCCCGTGGTTCTTGAACTCGAGGAAACATATCAGCTCTCTTTTGGACTCGCGGGTCAGCGCTAGATTCCGAAATGTACTGAGAAAGGACTGCCTGTGTCTTCGGGGAGCCGTGAACCATCTACCGTCAGGAACAGCTAGATGCCGACTCCGGGCAGTGAAGGGCTTCGTTGTGTAGACATCTGGGCTGCGATAGCTTGAAAGCAACCCAGTTATCAACGTTCCATGCCTTCCTTCATGCAAAGGGTGTCTGCGCTCTGGAGGAACCCTGAGCTGCACTGGAAAATACAATTAGCCTACCACTGCTCCTGGGAGCTGCTCCATGACGTCTGACTACCTCAAGCGGCAACTACACTTTAAGTCCGGCTTCAAAACCTACAGGGTTTTCCCGAACTGGTAGATAGTCTAGAGAAGTACTGTCACCTAGGCCTAACTAAGCCCTCACCTTGATATCCTTACACCACAGTCAGGACTCCCAGCATGGCAATGGTGACTAGTGTCACGAGCCACTGTGTCCACGGGATGTACAAGAGAGAGTCCGATGCGACTTGTTAATACGCTGCTTTGTCCTGCTGGAAAATGAGGCTTCCTGGGAAAGCTGATTTTCCTCATTGCAAAGTAGAGAGTTTGCGGCCTCAGGGTTACCTGGTAAACACTGTTGTTGCCCATCTTCTCTTTGCTGCACAGTCGTCTTTGGGAGGACTAGTTATCTTCCATGAAAGACACTTGGCTTTCAATTCCTGCCACGTCCTCATCCCTCAAAAATCGTTCGTGAGTACGCCCACAACCCCGGACGACTCGCCTCAAGCCAACGTTCTACTTCTCTCATCACAGACATAGGCGGGCCGCAAGCTCACGGCAGCATTTGTCAAAGCGGTGCTTGAAATCTAGGAAGCGTTTCTGGTGTCTTAGGACACGGGTGTCTGCACTAGGATCCAAGATATAAACGACGGACTGCCCGTCCTTTCTGGGCCTTGTGAGCAATGCTCAGTTGAGGGCAACTATAGGCCGAAAGAAGGGCTGTGAAGGGCGTCTTTTGTTAAAATGCTAGGATGCGGCAAGTTGAAACGACTGTAGTATCTCCGTGCTATGCGCACCTTGGACGTGCCATGGAGAGCCGGAAAGCACAGGGTGAATGCTCTGCGGTCCATTTAGAAACTAAGGCTTGAAGGGAAACTTTATTTTCCTCATTGGCATTTAGAGAGCTGCGGGCTCAGTTCTCCCTGGGAAACAGTGTTGTTGCACAGTTGCCTTTGTGATGACAAGTGAGTTTCCTGGAAGGAAATTGGATGTTGCTGTTCCTCGGTAAGTGCTCCTACTTCGGTTGTCCTCAGGGAAGGGGAGAACCACACGGGGCCTCTGGCCTTAAGCTAATGTTCAGGTTTTCTCATGAACGAGGTAGGCATGCAACAGACGCCATGCAGCCTAAGTCCCTGTGTTTCTTGAACCCTAGGAAGAATATCAGGTCTCTCCTGAGTTGCCGGTCTGCAATAGGATCTGAAACGGACTAAAAGGGCCTCCTGTGTCTTCGGGGAGTTGTGAGCAATGCACCGCTGGCAGGAGCTAGATGCCGAGTCATGGGCAGTGAAGGGCTTCGTCGGAGAAACACCTAGGTTGGGAGAGCTTAGAAACAGCCAGCTATCAGCGTTCTGCTCATTCCTTCATGCAAAACGTGTCTGCTTTTCTGCCGAACCTAGAGCACACAAAACGTACAGTGATTCGACCCCGCCTTCAGGGAACTCGCACGTGATGGAATTTAGCCCAGGCGGCCACAGGACATTCAGTGTAGCCTGAAAAATTTCAGGCTCTCCCTTGAAAGCCAGGTATTCCGGTGATACATTGTACACCCCAGCCTTCCTAACCCATGACTTGCTAATCCTTTCACCATGATCATGACCCCGTATCACAAAGTGTATCACAAAGTTTACTCACGAAAGGGTCTAGGTGGTCAGCTGAACGTCCAGTAGGGAGTCAGGAACTGCAGCATAAGACGCTGTGCCCTCGCCTTGGAAACTGAAGCGTGATGGGAACTTTATTTGGCACACTGGAATGTCGACACGCGACTTCAAGGTTACCTGATGGACAGTGTAGTGGCCCATCTTTTCTTCATTGCAGAATTGCCTTTCTGAGGACAAGTGGTTTCCCCCCCCCAACCCCGTGAGGCACACGTGGCCTTTCACTCCCTGCTAGGTGCTCATCCCTCAGCAATCGTCGGTGAGCAAGCCAAACATATAGGAGGACTGGCCCCAAGCTAAGGTACCGTTTTGTTCGTCACACAGATAGGCAGGCAACAGGTTCCAGGCAGCGTTTGTCAAAGCGGTACTTTAAGTGTAGGAAGCATTTCTGGTGTCTTAGGACAAACAGGTCTGCACTGGGATCCAAGATGTACACGAGGGACTGCCCGTCGCTTCTAGGAGCTGAGAGCAGTGTTCGGCTGAGGACAACCATAAGCCGGAAGAAGGGCAGTAAAGGCCTTCTTTTGCTAAACATCTAGCATGTGGTAAGTGAAACAACTCAAGTATCTCCGTTCTAACGCACCTTGGGAGTACCAACTAGGGAAAGACAGAGCAGGGTGAATGCTCTGTGTGGTCCCTTTTGAAAGTAAGGCTGCGAGTGAAACTTTATTTTCCTCCTCGGGATTTACAGAGCCGCGGGCTCAAGTCTCCCCAAGAAACACTGTTGCTGCACAGCTTCTCTTCGTAACACAATTGCCCTCGTGATGACGTGAGTTTCTAGGCAAGAAACTTGGAGGTTGCCATCCCTTGGTAGGTGGTCAAACTTCAGTAGTCTTCAGGAATGGGCCCACCACATGGGGCCTCTAGCCTCAAGCTAACGTCCAGGTGTTCTCATGACAGACTTAGGGAAGCAACAGATTGCATAGAGCCTTAGTCCCCGTGGTTCTTGAACTCGAGGAAACATATCAGCTCTCTTTTGGACTCGCGGGTCAGCGCTAGATTCCGAAATGTACTGAGAAAGGACTGCCTGTGTCTTCGGGGAGCCGTGAACCATCTACCGTCAGGAACAGCTAGATGCCGACTCCGGGCAGTGAAGGGCTTCGTTGTGTAGACATCTGGGTTGCGATAGCTTGAAAGCAACCCAGTTATCAACGTTCCATGCCTTCCTTCATGCAAAGGGTGTCTGCGCTCTGGAGGAACCCTGAGCTGCACTGGAAAATACAATTAGCCTACCACTGCTCCTGGGAGCTGCTCCATGACGTCTGACTACCTCAAGCGGCAACTACACTTTAAGTCCGGCTTCAAAACCTACAGGGTTTTCCCGAACTGGTAGATAGTCCAGAGAAGTACTGTCACCTAGGCCTAACTAAGCCCTCACCTTGATATCCTTACACCACAGTCAGGACTCCCAGCATGGCAATGGTGACTAGTGTCACGAGCCACTGTGTCCACGGGATGTACAAGAGAGAGTCCGATGCGACTTGTTAATACGCTGCTTTGTCCTGCTGGAAAATGAGGCTTCCTGGGAAAGCTGATTTTCCTCATTGCAAAGTAGAGAGTTTGCGGCCTCAGGGTTACCTGGTAAACACTGTTGTTGCCCATCTTCTCTTTGCTGCACAGTCGTCTTTGGGAGGACTAGTTATCTTCCATGAAAGAACACTTGGCTTTCAATTCCTGCCACGTCCTCATCCCTCAAAAATCGTTCGTGAGTACGCCCACAACCCCGGACGACTCGCCTCAAGCCAACGTTCTACTTCTCTCATCACAGACATAGGCGGGCCGCAAGCTCACGGCAGCATTTGTCAAAGCGGTGCTTGAAATCTAGGAAGCGTTTCTGGTGTCTTAGGACACGGGTGTCTGCACTAGGATCCAAGATATAAACGACGGACTGCCCGTCCTTTCTGGGCCTTGTGAGCAATGCTCAGTTGAGGGCAACTATAGGCCGAAAGAAGGGCTGTGAAGGGCGTCTTTTGTTAAAATGCTAGGATGCGGCAAGTTGAAACGACTGTAGTATCTCCGTGCTATGCGCACCTTGGACGTGCCATGGAGAGACGGAAAGCACAGGGTGAATGCTCTGCAGTCCATTTAGAAACTAAGGCTTGAAGGGAAACTTTATTTTCCTCATTGGCATTTAGAGAGCTGCGGGCTCAGTTCTCCCTGGGAAACAGTGTTGTTGCACAGTTGCCTTTGTGATGACAAGTGAGTTTCCTGGAAGGAAATTGGATGTTGCTGTTCCTCGGTAAGTGCTCCTACTTCGGTTGTCCTCAGGGAAGGGGAGAACCACACGGGGCCTCTGGCCTTAAGCTAATGTTCAGGTTTTCTCATGAACGAGGTAGGCATGCAACAGACGCCATGCAGCCTAAGTCCCTGTGTTTCTTGAACCCTAGGAAGAATATCAGGTCTCTCCTGAGTTGCCGGTCTGCAATAGGATCTGAAACGGACTAAAAGGGCCTCCTGTGTCTTCGGGGAGTTGTGAGCAATGCACCGCTGGCAGGAGCTAGATGCCGAGTCATGGGCAGTGAAGGGCTTCGTCGGAGAAACACCTAGGTTGGGAGAGCTTAGAAACAGCCAGCTATCAGCGTTCTGCTCATTCCTTCATGCAAAACGTGTCTGCTTTTCTGCCGAACCTAGAGCACACAAAACGTACAGTGATTCGACCCCGCCTTCAGGGAACTCGCACGTGATGGAATTTAGCCCAGGCGGCCACAGGACATTCAGTGTAGCCTGAAAAATTTCAGGCTCTCCCTTGAAAGCCAGGTATTCCGGTGATACATTGTACACCCCAGCCTTCCTAACCCATGACTTGCTAATCCTTTCACCATGATCATGACCCCGTATCACAAAGTGTATCACAAAGTTTACTCACGAAAGGGTCTAGGTGGTCAGCTGAACGTCCAGTAGGGAGTCAGGAACTGCAGCATAAGACGCTGTGCCCTCGCCTTGGAAACTGAAGCGTGATGGGAACTTTATTTGGCACACTGGAATGTCGACACGCGACTTCAAGGTTACCTGATGGACAGTGTAGTGGCCCATCTTTTCTTCATTGCAGAATTGCCTTTCTGAGGACAAGTGGTTTCCCCCCCCCAACCCCGTGAGGCACACGTGGCCTTTCACTCCCTGCTAGGTGCTCATCCCTCAGCAATCGTCGGTGAGCAAGCCAAACATATAGGAGGACTGGCCCCAAGCTAAGGTACCGTTTTGTTCGTCACACAGATAGGCAGGCAACAGGTTCCAGGCAGCGTTTGTCAAAGCGGTACTTTAAGTGTAGGAAGCATTTCTGGTGTCTTAGGACAAACAGGTCTGCACTGGGATCCAAGATGTACACGAGGGACTGCCCGTCGCTTCTAGGAGCTGAGAGCAGTGTTCGGCTGAGGACAACCATAAGCCGGAAGAAGGGCAGTAAAGGCCTTCTTTTGCTAAACATCTAGCATGTGGTAAGTGAAACAACTCAAGTATCTCCGTTCTAACGCACCTTGGGAGTACCAACTAGGGAAAGACAGAGCAGGGTGAATGCTCTGTGTGGTCCCTTTTGAAAGTAAGGCTGCGAGTGAAACTTTATTTTCCTCCTCGGGATTTACAGAGCCGCGGGCTCAAGTCTCCCCAAGAAACACTGTTGCTGCACAGCTTCTCTTCGTAACACAATTGCCCTCGTGATGACGTGAGTTTCTAGGCAAGAAACTTGGAGGTTGCCATCCCTTGGTAGGTGGTCAAACTTCAGTAGTCTTCAGGAATGGGCCCACCACATGGGGCCTCTAGCCTCAAGCTAACGTCCAGGTGTTCTCATGACAGACTTAGGGAAGCAACAGATTGCATAGAGCCTTAGTCCCCGTGGTTCTTGAACTCGAGGAAACATATCAGCTCTCTTTTGGACTCGCGGGTCAGCGCTAGATTCCGAAATGTACTGAGAAAGGACTGCCTGTGTCTTCGGGGAGCCGTGAACCATCTACCGTCAGGAACAGCTAGATGCCGACTCCGGGCAGTGAAGGGCTTCGTTGTGTAGACATCTGGGTTGCGATAGCTTGAAAGCAACCCAGTTATCAACGTTCCATGCCTTCCTTCATGCAAAGGGTGTCTGCGCTCTGGAGGAACCCTGAGCTGCACTGGAAAATACAATTAGCCTACCACTGCTCCTGGGAGCTGCTCCATGACGTCTGACTACCTCAAGCGGCAACTACACTTTAAGTCCGGCTTCAAAACCTACAGGGTTTTCCCGAACTGGTAGATAGTCCAGAGAAGTACTGTCACCTAGGCCTAACTAAGCCCTCACCTTGATATCCTTACACCACAGTCAGGACTCCCAGCATGGCAATGGTGACTAGTGTCACGAGCCACTGTGTCCACGGGATGTACAAGAGAGAGTCCGATGCGACTTGTTAATACGCTGCTTTGTCCTGCTGGAAAATGAGGCTTCCTGGGAAAGCTGATTTTCCTCATTGCAAAGTAGAGAGTTTGCGGCCTCAGGGTTACCTGGTAAACACTGTTGTTGCCCATCTTCTCTTTGCTGCACAGTCGTCTTTGGGAGGACTAGTTATCTTCCATGAAAGAACACTTGGCTTTCAATTCCTGCCACGTCCTCATCCCTCAAAAATCGTTCGTGAGTACGCCCACAACCCCGGACGACTCGCCTCAAGCCAACGTTCTACTTCTCTCATCACAGACATAGGCGGGCCGCAAGCTCACGGCAGCATTTGTCAAAGCGGTGCTTGAAATCTAGGAAGCGTTTCTGGTGTCTTAGGACACGGGTGTCTGCACTAGGATCCAAGATATAAACGACGGACTGCCCGTCCTTTCTGGGCCTTGTGAGCAATGCTCAGTTGAGGGCAACTATAGGCCGAAAGAAGGGCTGTGAAGGGCGTCTTTTGTTAAAATGCTAGGATGCGGCAAGTTGAAACGACTGTAGTATCTCCGTGCTATGCGCACCTTGGACGTGCCATGGAGAGACGGAAAGCACAGGGTGAATGCTCTGCGGTCCATTTAGAAACTAAGGCTTGAAGGGAAACTTTATTTTCCTCATTGGCATTTAGAGAGCTGCGGGCTCAGTTCTCCCTGGGAAACAGTGTTGTTGCACAGTTGCCTTTGTGATGACAAGTGAGTTTCCTGGAAGGAAATTGGATGTTGCTGTTCCTCGGTAAGTGCTCCTACTTCGGTTGTCCTCAGGGAAGGGGAGAACCACACGGGGCCTCTGGCCTTAAGCTAATGTTCAGGTTTTCTCATGAACGAGGTAGGCATGCAACAGACGCCATGCAGCCTAAGTCCCTGTGTTTCTTGAACCCTAGGAAGAATATCAGGTCTCTCCTGAGTTGCCGGTCTGCAATAGGATCTGAAACGGACTAAAAGGGCCTCCTGTGTCTTCGGGGAGTTGTGAGCAATGCACCGCTGGCAGGAGCTAGATGCCGAGTCATGGGCAGTGAAGGGCTTCGTCGGAGAAACACCTAGGTTGGGAGAGCTTAGAAACAGCCAGCTATCAGCGTTCTGCTCATTCCTTCATGCAAAACGTGTCTGCTTTTCTGCCGAACCTAGAGCACACAAAACGTACAGTGATTCGACCCCGCCTTCAGGGAACTCGCACGTGATGGAATTTAGCCCAGGCGGCCACAGGACATTCAGTGTAGCCTGAAAAATTTCAGGCTCTCCCTTGAAAGCCAGGTATTCCGGTGATACATTGTACACCCCAGCCTTCCTAACCCATGACTTGCTAATCCTTTCACCATGATCATGACCCCGTATCACAAAGTGTATCACAAAGTTTACTCACGAAAGGGTCTAGGTGGTCAGCTGAACGTCCAGTAGGGAGTCAGGAACTGCAGCATAAGACGCTGTGCCCTCGCCTTGGAAACTGAAGCGTGATGGGAACTTTATTTGGCACACTGGAATGTCGACACGCGACTTCAAGGTTACCTGATGGACAGTGTAGTGGCCCATCTTTTCTTCATTGCAGAATTGCCTTTCTGAGGACAAGTGGTTTCCCCCCCCCAACCCCGTGAGGCACACGTGGCCTTTCACTCCCTGCTAGGTGCTCATCCCTCAGCAATCGTCGGTGAGCAAGCCAAACATATAGGAGGACTGGCCCCAAGCTAAGGTACCGTTTTGTTCGTCACACAGATAGGCAGGCAACAGGTTCCAGGCAGCGTTTGTCAAAGCGGTACTTTAAGTGTAGGAAGCATTTCTGGTGTCTTAGGACAAACAGGTCTGCACTGGGATCCAAGATGTACACGAGGGACTGCCCGTCGCTTCTAGGAGCTGAGAGCAGTGTTCGGCTGAGGACAACCATAAGCCGGAAGAAGGGCAGTAAAGGCCTTCTTTTGCTAAACATCTAGCATGTGGTAAGTGAAACAACTCAAGTATCTCCGTTCTAACGCACCTTGGGAGTACCAACTAGGGAAAGACAGAGCAGGGTGAATGCTCTGTGTGGTCCCTTTTGAAAGTAAGGCTGCGAGTGAAACTTTATTTTCCTCCTCGGGATTTACAGAGCCGCGGGCTCAAGTCTCCCCAAGAAACACTGTTGCTGCACAGCTTCTCTTCGTAACACAATTGCCCTCGTGATGACGTGAGTTTCTAGGCAAGAAACTTGGAGGTTGCCATCCCTTGGTAGGTGGTCAAACTTCAGTAGTCTTCAGGAATGGGCCCACCACATGGGGCCTCTAGCCTCAAGCTAACGTCCAGGTGTTCTCATGACAGACTTAGGGAAGCAACAGATTGCATAGAGCCTTAGTCCCCGTGGTTCTTGAACTCGAGGAAACATATCAGCTCTCTTTTGGACTCGCGGGTCAGCGCTAGATTCCGAAATGTACTGAGAAAGGACTGCCTGTGTCTTCGGGGAGCCGTGAACCATCTACCGTCAGGAACAGCTAGATGCCGACTCCGGGCAGTGAAGGGCTTCGTTGTGTAGACATCTGGGTTGCGATAGCTTGAAAGCAACCCAGTTATCAACGTTCCATGCCTTCCTTCATGCAAAGGGTGTCTGCGCTCTGGAGGAACCCTGAGCTGCACTGGAAAATACAATTAGCCTACCACTGCTCCTGGGAGCTGCTCCATGACGTCTGACTACCTCAAGCGGCAACTACCCTTTAAGTCCGGCTTCAAAACCTACAGGGTTTTCCCGAACTGGTAGATAGTCCAGAGAAGTACTGTCACCTAGGCCTAACTAAGCCCTCACCTTGATATCCTTACACCACAGTCAGGACTCCCAGCATGGCAATGGTGACTAGTGTCACGAGCCACTGTGTCCACGGGATGTACAAGAGAGAGTCCGATGCGACTTGTTAATACGCTGCTTTGTCCTGCTGGAAAATGAGGCTTCCTGGGAAAGTTGATTTTCCTCATTGCAAAGTAGAGAGTTTGCGGCCTCAGGGTTACCTGGTAAACACTGTTGTTGCCCATCTTCTCTTTGCTGCACAGTCGTCTTTGGGAGGACTAGTTATCTTCCATGAAAGACACTTGGCTTTCAATTCCTGCCACGTCCTCATCCCTCAAAAATCGTTCGTGAGTACGCCCACAATCCCGGACGACTCGCCTCAAGCCAACGTTCTACTTCTCTCATCACAGACATAGGCGGGCCGCAAGCTCACGGCAGCATTTGTCAAAGCGGTGCTTGAAATCTAGGAAGCGTTTCTGGTGTCTTAGGACACGGGTGTCTGCACTAGGATCCAAGATATAAACGACGGACTGCCCGTCCTTTCTGGGCCTTGTGAGCAATGCTCAGTTGAGGGCAACTATAGGCCGAAAGAAGGGCTGTGAAGGGCGTCTTTTGTTAAAATGCTAGGATGCGGCAAGTTGAAACGACTGTAGTATCTCCGTGCTATGCGCACCTTGGACGTGCCATGGAGAGCCGGAAAGCACAGGGTGAATGCTCTGCGGTCCATTTAGAAACTAAGGCTTGAAGGGAAACTTTATTTTCCTCATTGGCATTTAGAGAGCTGCGGGCTCAGTTCTCCCTGGGAAACAGTGTTGTTGCACAGTTGCCTTTGTGATGACAAGTGAGTTTCCTGGAAGGAAATTGGATGTTGCTGTTCCTCGGTAAGTGCTCCTACTTCGGTTGTCCTCAGGGAAGGGGAGAACCACACGGGGCCTCTGGCCTTAAGCTAATGTTCAGGTTTTCTCATGAACGAGGTAGGCATGCAACAGACGCCATGCAGCCTAAGTCCCTGTGTTTCTTGAACCCTAGGAAGAATATCAGGTCTCTCCTGAGTTGCCGGTCTGCAATAGGATCTGAAACGGACTAAAAGGGCCTCCTGTGTCTTCGGGGAGTTGTGAGCAATGCACCGCTGGCAGGAGCTAGATGCCGAGTCATGGGCAGTGAAGGGCTTCGTCGGAGAAACACCTAGGTTGGGAGAGCTTAGAAACAGCCAGCTATCAGCGTTCTGCTCATTCCTTCATGCAAAACGTGTCTGCTTTTCTGCCGAACCTAGAGCACACAAAACGTACAGTGATTCGACCCCGCCTTCAGGGAACTCGCACGTGATGGAATTTAGCCCAGGCGGCCACAGGACATTCAGTGTAGCCTGAAAAATTTCAGGCTCTCCCTTGAAAGCCAGGTATTCCGGTGATACATTGTACACCCCAGCCTTCCTAACCCATGACTTGCTAATCCTTTCACCATGATCATGACCCCGTATCACAAAGTGTATCACAAAGTTTACTCACGAAAGGGTCTAGGTGGTCAGCTGAACGTCCAGTAGGGAGTCAGGAACTGCAGCATAAGACGCTGTGCCCTCGCCTTGGAAACTGAAGCGTGATGGGAACTTTATTTGGCACACTGGAATGTCGACACGCGACTTCAAGGTTACCTGATGGACAGTGTAGTGGCCCATCTTTTCTTCATTGCAGAATTGCCTTTCTGAGGACAAGTGGTTTCCCCCCCCCAACCCCGTGAGGCACACGTGGCCTTTCACTCCCTGCTAGGTGCTCATCCCTCAGCAATCGTCGGTGAGCAAGCCAAACATATAGGAGGACTGGCCCCAAGCTAAGGTACCGTTTTGTTCGTCACACAGATAGGCAGGCAACAGGTTCCAGGCAGCGTTTGTCAAAGCGGTACTTTAAGTGTAGGAAGCATTTCTGGTGTCTTAGGACAAACAGGTCTGCACTGGGATCCAAGATGTACACGAGGGACTGCCCGTCGCTTCTAGGAGCTGAGAGCAGTGTTCGGCTGAGGACAACCATAAGCCGGAAGAAGGGCAGTAAAGGCCTTCTTTTGCTAAACATCTAGCATGTGGTAAGTGAAACAACTCAAGTATCTCCGTTCTAACGCACCTTGGGAGTACCAACTAGGGAAAGACAGAGCAGGGTGAATGCTCTGTGTGGTCCCTTTTGAAAGTAAGGCTGCGAGTGAAACTTTATTTTCCTCCTCGGGATTTACAGAGCCGCGGGCTCAAGTCTCCCCAAGAAACACTGTTGCTGCACAGCTTCTCTTCGTAACACAATTGCCCTCGTGATGACGTGAGTTTCTAGGCAAGAAACTTGGAGGTTGCCATCCCTTGGTAGGTGGTCAAACTTCAGTAGTCTTCAGGAATGGGCCCACCACATGGGGCCTCTAGCCTCAAGCTAACGTCCAGGTGTTCTCATGACAGACTTAGGGAAGCAACAGATTGCATAGAGCCTTAGTCCCCGTGGTTCTTGAACTCGAGGAAACATATCAGCTCTCTTTTGGACTCGCGGGTCAGCGCTAGATTCCGAAATGTACTGAGAAAGGACTGCCTGTGTCTTCGGGGAGCCGTGAACCATCTACCGTCAGGAACAGCTAGATGCCGACTCCGGGCAGTGAAGGGCTTCGTTGTGTAGACATCTGGGTTGCGATAGCTTGAAAGCAACCCAGTTATCAACGTTCCATGCCTTCCTTCATGCAAAGGGTGTCTGCGCTCTGGAGGAACCCTGAGCTGCACTGGAAAATACAATTAGCCTACCACTGCTCCTGGGAGCTGCTCCATGACGTCTGACTACCTCAAGCGGCAACTACCCTTTAAGTCCGGCTTCAAAACCTACAGGGTTTTCCCGAACTGGTAGATAGTCCAGAGAAGTACTGTCACCTAGGCCTAACTAAGCCCTCACCTTGATATCCTTACACCACAGTCAGGACTCCCAGCATGGCAATGGTGACTAGTGTCACGAGCCACTGTGTCCACGGGATGTACAAGAGAGAGTCCGATGCGACTTGTTAATACGCTGCTTTGTCCTGCTGGAAAATGAGGCTTCCTGGGAAAGTTGATTTTCCTCATTGCAAAGTAGAGAGTTTGCGGCCTCAGGGTTACCTGGTAAACACTGTTGTTGCCCATCTTCTCTTTGCTGCACAGTCGTCTTTGGGAGGACTAGTTATCTTCCATGAAAGACACTTGGCTTTCAATTCCTGCCACGTCCTCATCCCTCAAAAATCGTTCGTGAGTACGCCCACAATCCCGGACGACTCGCCTCAAGCCAACGTTCTACTTCTCTCATCACAGACATAGGCGGGCCGCAAGCTCACGGCAGCATTTGTCAAAGCGGTGCTTGAAATCTAGGAAGCGTTTCTGGTGTCTTAGGACACGGGTGTCTGCACTAGGATCCAAGATATAAACGACGGACTGCCCGTCCTTTCTGGGCCTTGTGAGCAATGCTCAGTTGAGGGCAACTATAGGCCGAAAGAAGGGCTGTGAAGGGCGTCTTTTGTTAAAATGCTAGGATGCGGCAAGTTGAAACGACTGTAGTATCTCCGTGCTATGCGCACCTTGGACGTGCCATGGAGAGACGGAAAGCACAGGGTGAATGCTCTGCGGTCCATTTAGAAACTAAGGCTTGAAGGGAAACTTTATTTTCCTCATTGGCATTTAGAGAGCTGCGGGCTCAGTTCTCCCTGGGAAACAGTGTTGTTGCACAGTTGCCTTTGTGATGACAAGTGAGTTTCCTGGAAGGAAATTGGATGTTGCTGTTCCTCGGTAAGTGCTCCTACTTCGGTTGTCCTCAGGGAAGGGGAGAACCACACGGGGCCTCTGGCCTTAAGCTAATGTTCAGGTTTTCTCATGAACGAGGTAGGCATGCAACAGACGCCATGCAGCCTAAGTCCCTGTGTTTCTTGAACCCTAGGAAGAATATCAGGTCTCTCCTGAGTTGCCGGTCTGCAATAGGATCTGAAACGGACTAAAAGGGCCTCCTGTGTCTTCGGGGAGTTGTGAGCAATGCACCGCTGGCAGGAGCTAGATGCCGAGTCATGGGCAGTGAAGGGCTTCGTCGGAGAAACACCTAGGTTGGGAGAGCTTAGAAACAGCCAGCTATCAGCGTTCTGCTCATTCCTTCATGCAAAACGTGTCTGCTTTTCTGCCGAACCTAGAGCACACAAAACGTACAGTGATTCGACCCCGCCTTCAGGGAACTCGCACGTGATGGAATTTAGCCCAGGCGGCCACAGGACATTCAGTGTAGCCTGAAAAATTTCAGGCTCTCCCTTGAAAGCCAGGTATTCCGGTGATACATTGTACACCCCAGCCTTCCTAACCCATGACTTGCTAATCCTTTCACCATGATCATGACCCCGTATCACAAAGTGTATCACAAAGTTTACTCACGAAAGGGTCTAGGTGGTCAGCTGAACGTCCAGTAGGGAGTCAGGAACTGCAGCATAAGACGCTGTGCCCTCGCCTTGGAAACTGAAGCGTGATGGGAACTTTATTTGGCACACTGGAATGTCGACACGCGACTTCAAGGTTACCTGATGGACAGTGTAGTGGCCTATCTTTTCTTCATTGCAGAATTGCCTTTCTGAGGACAAGTGGTTTCCCCCCCCCAACCCCGTGAGGCACACGTGGCCTTTCACTCCCTGCTAGGTGCTCATCCCTCAGCAATCGTCGGTGAGCAAGCCAAACATATAGGAGGACTGGCCCCAAGCTAAGGTACCGTTTTGTTCGTCACACAGATAGGCAGGCAACAGGTTCCAGGCAGCGTTTGTCAAAGCGGTACTTTAAGTGTAGGAAGCATTTCTGGTGTCTTAGGACAAACAGGTCTGCACTGGGATCCAAGATGTACACGAGGGACTGCCCGTCGCTTCTAGGAGCTGAGAGCAGTGTTCGGCTGAGGACAACCATAAGCCGGAAGAAGGGCAGTAAAGGCCTTCTTTTGCTAAACATCTAGCATGTGGTAAGTGAAACAACTCAAGTATCTCCGTTCTAACGCACCTTGGGAGTACCAACTAGGGAAAGACAGAGCAGGGTGAATGCTCTGTGTGGTCCCTTTTGAAAGTAAGGCTGCGAGTGAAACTTTATTTTCCTCCTCGGGATTTACAGAGCCGCGGGCTCAAGTCTCCCCAAGAAACACTGTTGCTGCACAGCTTCTCTTCGTAACACAATTGCCCTCGTGATGACGTGAGTTTCTAGGCAAGAAACTTGGAGGTTGCCATCCCTTGGTAGGTGGTCAAACTTCAGTAGTCTTCAGGAATGGGCCCACCACATGGGGCCTCTAGCCTCAAGCTAACGTCCAGGTGTTCTCATGACAGACTTAGGGAAGCAACAGATTGCATAGAGCCTTAGTCCCCGTGGTTCTTGAACTCGAGGAAACATATCAGCTCTCTTTTGGACTCGCGGGTCAGCGCTAGATTCCGAAATGTACTGAGAAAGGACTGCCTGTGTCTTCGGGGAGCCGTGAACCATCTACCGTCAGGAACAGCTAGATGCCGACTCCGGGCAGTGAAGGGCTTCGTTGTGTAGACATCTGGGTTGCGATAGCTTGAAAGCAACCCAGTTATCAACGTTCCATGCCTTCCTTCATGCAAAGGGTGTCTGCGCTCTGGAGGAACCCTGAGCTGCACTGGAAAATACAATTAGCCTACCACTGCTCCTGGGAGCTGCTCCATGACGTCTGACTACCTCAAGCGGCAACTACCCTTTAAGTCCGGCTTCAAAACCTACAGGGTTTTCCCGAACTGGTAGATAGTCCAGAGAAGTACTGTCACCTAGGCCTAACTAAGCCCTCACCTTGATATCCTTACACCACAGTCAGGACTCCCAGCATGGCAATGGTGACTAGTGTCACGAGCCACTGTGTCCACGGGATGTACAAGAGAGAGTCCGATGCGACTTGTTAATACGCTGCTTTGTCCTGCTGGAAAATGAGGCTTCCTGGGAAAGTTGATTTTCCTCATTGCAAAGTAGAGAGTTTGCGGCCTCAGGGTTACCTGGTAAACACTGTTGTTGCCCATCTTCTCTTTGCTGCACAGTCGTCTTTGGGAGGACTAGTTATCTTCCATGAAAGACACTTGGCTTTCAATTCCTGCCACGTCCTCATCCCTCAAAAATCGTTCGTGAGTACGCCCACAATCCCGGACGACTCGCCTCAAGCCAACGTTCTACTTCTCTCATCACAGACATAGGCGGGCCGCAAGCTCACGGCAGCATTTGTCAAAGCGGTGCTTGAAATCTAGGAAGCGTTTCTGGTGTCTTAGGACACGGGTGTCTGCACTAGGATCCAAGATATAAACGACGGACTGCCCGTCCTTTCTGGGCCTTGTGAGCAATGCTCAGTTGAGGGCAACTATAGGCCGAAAGAAGGGCTGTGAAGGGCGTCTTTTGTTAAAATGCTAGGATGCGGCAAGTTGAAACGACTGTAGTATCTCCGTGCTATGCGCACCTTGGACGTGCCATGGAGAGCCGGAAAGCACAGGGTGAATGCTCTGCGGTCCATTTAGAAACTAAGGCTTGAAGGGAAACTTTATTTTCCTCATTGGCATTTAGAGAGCTGCGGGCTCAGTTCTCCCTGGGAAACAGTGTTGTTGCACAGTTGCCTTTGTGATGACAAGTGAGTTTCCTGGAAGGAAATTGGATGTTGCTGTTCCTCGGTAAGTGCTCCTACTTCGGTTGTCCTCAGGGAAGGGGAGAACCACACGGGGCCTCTGGCCTTAAGCTAATGTTCAGGTTTTCTCATGAACGAGGTAGGCATGCAACAGACGCCATGCAGCCTAAGTCCCTGTGTTTCTTGAACCCTAGGAAGAATATCAGGTCTCTCCTGAGTTGCCGGTCTGCAATAGGATCTGAAACGGACTAAAAGGGCCTCCTGTGTCTTCGGGGAGTTGTGAGCAATGCACCGCTGGCAGGAGCTAGATGCCGAGTCATGGGCAGTGAAGGGCTTCGTCGGAGAAACACCTAGGTTGGGAGAGCTTAGAAACAGCCAGCTATCAGCGTTCTGCTCATTCCTTCATGCAAAACGTGTCTGCTTTTCTGCCGAACCTAGAGCACACAAAACGTACAGTGATTCGACCCCGCCTTCAGGGAACTCGCACGTGATGGAATTTAGCCCAGGCGGCCACAGGACATTCAGTGTAGCCTGAAAAATTTCAGGCTCTCCCTTGAAAGCCAGGTATTCCGGTGATACATTGTACACCCCAGCCTTCCTAACCCATGACTTGCTAATCCTTTCACCATGATCATGACCCCGTATCACAAAGTGTATCACAAAGTTTACTCACGAAAGGGTCTAGGTGGTCAGCTGAACGTCCAGTAGGGAGTCAGGAACTGCAGCATAAGACGCTGTGCCCTCGCCTTGGAAACTGAAGCGTGATGGGAACTTTATTTGGCACACTGGAATGTCGACACGCGACTTCAAGGTTACCTGATGGACAGTGTAGTGGCCCATCTTTTCTTCATTGCAGAATTGCCTTTCTGAGGACAAGTGGTTTCCCCCCCCCAACCCCGTGAGGCACACGTGGCCTTTCACTCCCTGCTAGGTGCTCATCCCTCAGCAATCGTCGGTGAGCAAGCCAAACATATAGGAGGACTGGCCCCAAGCTAAGGTACCGTTTTGTTCGTCACACAGATAGGCAGGCAACAGGTTCCAGGCAGCGTTTGTCAAAGCGGTACTTTAAGTGTAGGAAGCATTTCTGGTGTCTTAGGACAAACAGGTCTGCACTGGGATCCAAGATGTACACGAGGGACTGCCCGTCGCTTCTAGGAGCTGAGAGCAGTGTTCGGCTGAGGACAACCATAAGCCGGAAGAAGGGCAGTAAAGGCCTTCTTTTGCTAAACATCTAGCATGTGGTAAGTGAAACAACTCAAGTATCTCCGTTCTAACGCACCTTGGGAGTACCAACTAGGGAAAGACAGAGCAGGGTGAATGCTCTGTGTGGTCCCTTTTGAAAGTAAGGCTGCGAGTGAAACTTTATTTTCCTCCTCGGGATTTACAGAGCCGCGGGCTCAAGTCTCCCCAAGAAACACTGTTGCTGCACAGCTTCTCTTCGTAACACAATTGCCCTCGTGATGACGTGAGTTTCTAGGCAAGAAACTTGGAGGTTGCCATCCCTTGGTAGGTGGTCAAACTTCAGTAGTCTTCAGGAATGGGCCCACCACATGGGGCCTCTAGCCTCAAGCTAACGTCCAGGTGTTCTCATGACAGACTTAGGGAAGCAACAGATTGCATAGAGCCTTAGTCCCCGTGGTTCTTGAACTCGAGGAAACATATCAGCTCTCTTTTGGACTCGCGGGTCAGCGCTAGATTCCGAAATGTACTGAGAAAGGACTGCCTGTGTCTTCGGGGAGCCGTGAACCATCTACCGTCAGGAACAGCTAGATGCCGACTCCGGGCAGTGAAGGGCTTCGTTGTGTAGACATCTGGGTTGCGATAGCTTGAAAGCAACCCAGTTATCAACGTTCCATGCCTTCCTTCATGCAAAGGGTGTCTGCGCTCTGGAGGAACCCTGAGCTGCACTGGAAAATACAATTAGCCTACCACTGCTCCTGGGAGCTGCTCCATGACGTCTGACTACCTCAAGCGGCAACTACCCTTTAAGTCCGGCTTCAAAACCTACAGGGTTTTCCCGAACTGGTAGATAGTCCAGAGAAGTACTGTCACCTAGGCCTAACTAAGCCCTCACCTTGATATCCTTACACCACAGTCAGGACTCCCAGCATGGCAATGGTGACTAGTGTCACGAGCCACTGTGTCCACGGGATGTACAAGAGAGAGTCCGATGCGACTTGTTAATACGCTGCTTTGTCCTGCTGGAAAATGAGGCTTCCTGGGAAAGTTGATTTTCCTCATTGCAAAGTAGAGAGTTTGCGGCCTCAGGGTTACCTGGTAAACACTGTTGTTGCCCATCTTCTCTTTGCTGCACAGTCGTCTTTGGGAGGACTAGTTATCTTCCATGAAAGACACTTGGCTTTCAATTCCTGCCACGTCCTCATCCCTCAAAAATCGTTCGTGAGTACGCCCACAATCCCGGACGACTCGCCTCAAGCCAACGTTCTACTTCTCTCATCACAGACATAGGCGGGCCGCAAGCTCACGGCAGCATTTGTCAAAGCGGTGCTTGAAATCTAGGAAGCGTTTCTGGTGTCTTAGGACACGGGTGTCTGCACTAGGATCCAAGATATAAACGACGGACTGCCCGTCCTTTCTGGGCCTTGTGAGCAATGCTCAGTTGAGGGCAACTATAGGCCGAAAGAAGGGCTGTGAAGGGCGTCTTTTGTTAAAATGCTAGGATGCGGCAAGTTGAAACGACTGTAGTATCTCCGTGCTATGCGCACCTTGGACGTGCCATGGAGAGCCGGAAAGCACAGGGTGAATGCTCTGCGGTCCATTTAGAAACTAAGGCTTGAAGGGAAACTTTATTTTCCTCATTGGCATTTAGAGAGCTGCGGGCTCAGTTCTCCCTGGGAAACAGTGTTGTTGCACAGTTGCCTTTGTGATGACAAGTGAGTTTCCTGGAAGGAAATTGGATGTTGCTGTTCCTCGGTAAGTGCTCCTACTTCGGTTGTCCTCAGGGAAGGGGAGAACCACACGGGGCCTCTGGCCTTAAGCTAATGTTCAGGTTTTCTCATGAACGAGGTAGGCATGCAACAGACGCCATGCAGCCTAAGTCCCTGTGTTTCTTGAACCCTAGGAAGAATATCAGGTCTCTCCTGAGTTGCCGGTCTGCAATAGGATCTGAAACGGACTAAAAGGGCCTCCTGTGTCTTCGGGGAGTGGTGAGCAATGCACCGCTGGCAGGAGCTAGATGCCGAGTCATGGGCAGTGAAGGGCTTCGTCGGAGAAACACCTAGGTTGGGAGAGCTTAGAAACAGCCAGCTATCAGCGTTCTGCTCATTCCTTCATGCAAAACGTGTCTGCTTTTCTGCCGAACCTAGAGCACACAAAACGTACAGTGATTCGACCCCGCCTTCAGGGAACTCGCACGTGATGGAATTTAGCCCAGGCGGCCACAGGACATTCAGTGTAGCCTGAAAAATTTCAGGCTCTCCCTTGAAAGCCAGGTATTCCGGTGATACATTGTACACCCCAGCCTTCCTAACCCATGACTTGCTAATCCTTTCACCATGATCATGACCCCGTATCACAAAGTGTATCACAAAGTTTACTCACGAAAGGGTCTAGGTGGTCAGCTGAACGTCCAGTAGGGAGTCAGGAACTGCAGCATAAGACGCTGTGCCCTCGCCTTGGAAACTGAAGCGTGATGGGAACTTTATTTGGCACACTGGAATGTCGACACGCGACTTCAAGGTTACCTGATGGACAGTGTAGTGGCCCATCTTTTCTTCATTGCAGAATTGCCTTTCTGAGGACAAGTGGTTTCCCCCCCCCAACCCCGTGAGGCACACGTGGCCTTTCACTCCCTGCTAGGTGCTCATCCCTCAGCAATCGTCGGTGAGCAAGCCAAACATATAGGAGGACTGGCCCCAAGCTAAGGTACCGTTTTGTTCGTCACACAGATAGGCAGGCAACAGGTTCCAGGCAGCGTTTGTCAAAGCGGTACTTTAAGTGTAGGAAGCATTTCTGGTGTCTTAGGACAAACAGGTCTGCACTGGGATCCAAGATGTACACGAGGGACTGCCCGTCGCTTCTAGGAGCTGAGAGCAGTGTTCGGCTGAGGACAACCATAAGCCGGAAGAAGGGCAGTAAAGGCCTTCTTTTGCTAAACATCTAGCATGTGGTAAGTGAAACAACTCAAGTATCTCCGTTCTAACGCACCTTGGGAGTACCAACTAGGGAAAGACAGAGCAGGGTGAATGCTCTGTGTGGTCCCTTTTGAAAGTAAGGCTGCGAGTGAAACTTTATTTTCCTCCTCGGGATTTACAGAGCCGCGGGCTCAAGTCTCCCCAAGAAACACTGTTGCTGCACAGCTTCTCTTCGTAACACAATTGCCCTCGTGATGACGTGAGTTTCTAGGCAAGAAACTTGGAGGTTGCCATCCCTTGGTAGGTGGTCAAACTTCAGTAGTCTTCAGGAATGGGCCCACCACATGGGGCCTCTAGCCTCAAGCTAACGTCCAGGTGTTCTCATGACAGACTTAGGGAAGCAACAGATTGCATAGAGCCTTAGTCCCCGTGGTTCTTGAACTCGAGGAAACATATCAGCTCTCTTTTGGACTCGCGGGTCAGCGCTAGATTCCGAAATGTACTGAGAAAGGACTGCCTGTGTCTTCGGGGAGCCGTGAACCATCTACCGTCAGGAACAGCTAGATGCCGACTCCGGGCAGTGAAGGGCTTCGTTGTGTAGACATCTGGGTTGCGATAGCTTGAAAGCAACCCAGTTATCAACGTTCCATGCCTTCCTTCATGCAAAGGGTGTCTGCGCTCTGGAGGAACCCTGAGCTGCACTGGAAAATACAATTAGCCTACCACTGCTCCTGGGAGCTGCTCCATGACGTCTGACTACCTCAAGCGGCAACTACCCTTTAAGTCCGGCTTCAAAACCTACAGGGTTTTCCCGAACTGGTAGATAGTCTAGAGAAGTACTGTCACCTAGGCCTAACTAAGCCCTCACCTTGATATCCTTACACCACAGTCAGGACTCCCAGCATGGCAATGGTGACTAGTGTCACGAGCCACTGTGTCCACGGGATGTACAAGAGAGAGTCCGATGCGACTTGTTAATACGCTGCTTTGTCCTGCTGGAAAATGAGGCTTCCTGGGAAAGCTGATTTTCCTCATTGCAAAGTAGAGAGTTTGCGGCCTCAGGGTTACCTGGTAAACACTGTTGTTGCCCATCTTCTCTTTGCTGCACAGTCGTCTTTGGGAGGACTAGTTATCTTCCATGAAAGAACACTTGGCTTTCAATTCCTGCCACGTCCTCATCCCTCAAAAATCGTTCGTGAGTACACCCACAACCCCGGACGACTCGCCTCAAGCCAACGTTCTACTTCTCTCATCACAGACATAGGCGGGCCGCAAGCTCACGGCAGCATTTGTCAAAGCGGTGCTTGAAATCTAGGAAGCGTTTCTGGTGTCTTAGGACACGGGTGTCTGCACTAGGATCCAAGATATAAACGACGGACTGCCCGTCCTTTCTGGGCCTTGTGAGCAATGCTCAGTTGAGGGCAACTATAGGCCGAAAGAAGGGCTGTGAAGGGCGTCTTTTGTTAAAATGCTAGGATGCGGCAAGTTGAAACGACTGTAGTATCTCCGTGCTATGCGCACCTTGGACGTGCCATGGAGAGACGGAAAGCACAGGGTGAATGCTCTGCGGTCCATTTAGAAACTAAGGCTTGAAGGGAAACTTTATTTTCCTCATTGGCATTTAGAGAGCTGCGGGCTCAGTTCTCCCTGGGAAACAGTGTTGTTGCACAGTTGCCTTTGTGATGACAAGTGAGTTTCCTGGAAGGAAATTGGATGTTGCTGTTCCTCGGTAAGTGCTCCTACTTCGGTTGTCCTCAGGGAAGGGGAGAACCACACGGGGCCTCTGGCCTTAAGCTAATGTTCAGGTTTTCTCATGAACGAGGTAGGCATGCAACAGACGCCATGCAGCCTAAGTCCCTGTGTTTCTTGAACCCTAGGAAGAATATCAGGTCTCTCCTGAGTTGCCGGTCTGCAATAGGATCTGAAACGGACTAAAAGGGCCTCCTGTGTCTTCGGGGAGTGGTGAGCAATGCACCGCTGGCAGGAGCTAGATGCCGAGTCATGGGCAGTGAAGGGCTTCGTCGGAGAAACACCTAGGTTGGGAGAGCTTAGAAACAGCCAGCTATCAGCGTTCTGCTCATTCCTTCATGCAAAACGTGTCTGCTTTTCTGCCGAACCTAGAGCACACAAAACGTACAGTGATTCGACCCCGCCTTCAGGGAACTCGCACGTGATGGAATTTAGCCCAGGCGGCCACAGGACATTCAGTGTAGCCTGAAAAATTTCAGGCTCTCCCTTGAAAGCCAGGTATTCCGGTGATACATTGTACACCCCAGCCTTCCTAACCCATGACTTGCTAATCCTTTCACCATGATCATGACCCCGTATCACAAAGTGTATCACAAAGTTTACTCACGAAAGGGTCTAGGTGGTCAGCTGAACGTCCAGTAGGGAGTCAGGAACTGCAGCATAAGACGCTGTGCCCTCGCCTTGGAAACTGAAGCGTGATGGGAACTTTATTTGGCACACTGGAATGTCGACACGCGACTTCAAGGTTACCTGATGGACAGTGTAGTGGCCCATCTTTTCTTCATTGCAGAATTGCCTTTCTGAGGACAAGTGGTTTCCCCCCCCCAACCCCGTGAGGCACACGTGGCCTTTCACTCCCTGCTAGGTGCTCATCCCTCAGCAATCGTCGGTGAGCAAGCCAAACATATAGGAGGACTGGCCCCAAGCTAAGGTACCGTTTTGTTCGTCACACAGATAGGCAGGCAACAGGTTCCAGGCAGCGTTTGTCAAAGCGGTACTTTAAGTGTAGGAAGCATTTCTGGTGTCTTAGGACAAACAGGTCTGCACTGGGATCCAAGATGTACACGAGGGACTGCCCGTCGCTTCTAGGAGCTGAGAGCAGTGTTCGGCTGAGGACAACCATAAGCCGGAAGAAGGGCAGTAAAGGCCTTCTTTTGCTAAACATCTAGCATGTGGTAAGTGAAACAACTCAAGTATCTCCGTTCTAACGCACCTTGGGAGTACCAACTAGGGAAAGACAGAGCAGGGTGAATGCTCTGTGTGGTCCCTTTTGAAAGTAAGGCTGCGAGTGAAACTTTATTTTCCTCCTCGGGATTTACAGAGCCGCGGGCTCAAGTCTCCCCAAGAAACACTGTTGCTGCACAGCTTCTCTTCGTAACACAATTGCCCTCGTGATGACGTGAGTTTCTAGGCAAGAAACTTGGAGGTTGCCATCCCTTGGTAGGTGGTCAAACTTCAGTAGTCTTCAGGAATGGGCCCACCACATGGGGCCTCTAGCCTCAAGCTAACGTCCAGGTGTTCTCATGACAGACTTAGGGAAGCAACAGATTGCATAGAGCCTTAGTCCCCGTGGTTCTTGAACTCGAGGAAACATATCAGCTCTCTTTTGGACTCGCGGGTCAGCGCTAGATTCCGAAATGTACTGAGAAAGGACTGCCTGTGTCTTCGGGGAGCCGTGAACCATCTACCGTCAGGAACAGCTAGATGCCGACTCCGGGCAGTGAAGGGCTTCGTTGTGTAGACATCTGGGTTGCGATAGCTTGAAAGCAACCCAGTTATCAACGTTCCATGCCTTCCTTCATGCAAAGGGTGTCTGCGCTCTGGAGGAACCCTGAGCTGCACTGGAAAATACAATTAGCCTACCACTGCTCCTGGGAGCTGCTCCATGACGTCTGACTACCTCAAGCGGCAACTACCCTTTAAGTCCGGCTTCAAAACCTACAGGGTTTTCCCGAACTGGTAGATAGTCTAGAGAAGTACTGTCACCTAGGCCTAACTAAGCCCTCACCTTGATATCCTTACACCACAGTCAGGACTCCCAGCATGGCAATGGTGACTAGTGTCACGAGCCACTGTGTCCACGGGATGTACAAGAGAGAGTCCGATGCGACTTGTTAATACGCTGCTTTGTCCTGCTGGAAAATGAGGCTTCCTGGGAAAGCTGATTTTCCTCATTGCAAAGTAGAGAGTTTGCGGCCTCAGGGTTACCTGGTAAACACTGTTGTTGCCCATCTTCTCTTTGCTGCACAGTCGTCTTTGGGAGGACTAGTTATCTTCCATGAAAGAACACTTGGCTTTCAATTCCTGCCACGTCCTCATCCCTCAAAAATCGTTCGTGAGTACGCCCACAATCCCGGACGACTCGCCTCAAGCCAACGTTCTACTTCTCTCATCACAGACATAGGCGGGCCGCAAGCTCACGGCAGCATTTGTCAAAGCGGTGCTTGAAATCTAGGAAGCGTTTCTGGTGTCTTAGGACACGGGTGTCTGCACTAGGATCCAAGATATAAACGACGGACTGCCCGTCCTTTCTGGGCCTTGTGAGCAATGCTCAGTTGAGGGCAACTATAGGCCGAAAGAAGGGCTGTGAAGGGCGTCTTTTGTTAAAATGCTAGGATGCGGCAAGTTGAAACGACTGTAGTATCTCCGTGCTATGCGCACCTTGGACGTGCCATGGAGAGACGGAAAGCACAGGGTGAATGCTCTGCGGTCCATTTAGAAACTAAGGCTTGAAGGGAAACTTTATTTTCCTCATTGGCATTTAGAGAGCTGCGGGCTCAGTTCTCCCTGGGAAACAGTGTTGTTGCACAGTTGCCTTTGTGATGACAAGTGAGTTTCCTGGAAGGAAATTGGATGTTGCTGTTCCTCGGTAAGTGCTCCTACTTCGGTTGTCCTCAGGGAAGGGGAGAACCACACGGGGCCTCTGGCCTTAAGCTAATGTTCAGGTTTTCTCATGAACGAGGTAGGCATGCAACAGACGCCATGCAGCCTAAGTCCCTGTGTTTCTTGAACCCTAGGAAGAATATCAGGTCTCTCCTGAGTTGCCGGTCTGCAATAGGATCTGAAACGGACTAAAAGGGCCTCCTGTGTCTTCGGGGAGTGGTGAGCAATGCACCGCTGGCAGGAGCTAGATGCCGAGTCATGGGCAGTGAAGGGCTTCGTCGGAGAAACACCTAGGTTGGGAGAGCTTAGAAACAGCCAGCTATCAGCGTTCTGCTCATTCCTTCATGCAAAACGTGTCTGCTTTTCTGCCGAACCTAGAGCACACAAAACGTACAGTGATTCGACCCCGCCTTCAGGGAACTCGCACGTGATGGAATTTAGCCCAGGCGGCCACAGGACATTCAGTGTAGCCTGAAAAATTTCAGGCTCTCCCTTGAAAGCCAGGTATTCCGGTGATACATTGTACACCCCAGCCTTCCTAACCCATGACTTGCTAATCCTTTCACCATGATCATGACCCCGTATCACAAAGTGTATCACAAAGTTTACTCACGAAAGGGTCTAGGTGGTCAGCTGAACGTCCAGTAGGGAGTCAGGAACTGCAGCATAAGACGCTGTGCCCTCGCCTTGGAAACTGAAGCGTGATGGGAACTTTATTTGGCACACTGGAATGTCGACACGCGACTTCAAGGTTACCTGATGGACAGTGTAGTGGCCCATCTTTTCTTCATTGCAGAATTGCCTTTCTGAGGACAAGTGGTTTCCCCCCCCCAACCCCGTGAGGCACACGTGGCCTTTCACTCCCTGCTAGGTGCTCATCCCTCAGCAATCGTCGGTGAGCAAGCCAAACATATAGGAGGACTGGCCCCAAGCTAAGGTACCGTTTTGTTCGTCACACAGATAGGCAGGCAACAGGTTCCAGGCAGCGTTTGTCAAAGCGGTACTTTAAGTGTAGGAAGCATTTCTGGTGTCTTAGGACAAACAGGTCTGCACTGGGATCCAAGATGTACACGAGGGACTGCCCGTCGCTTCTAGGAGCTGAGAGCAGTGTTCGGCTGAGGACAACCATAAGCCGGAAGAAGGGCAGTAAAGGCCTTCTTTTGCTAAACATCTAGCATGTGGTAAGTGAAACAACTCAAGTATCTCCGTTCTAACGCACCTTGGGAGTACCAACTAGGGAAAGACAGAGCAGGGTGAATGCTCTGTGTGGTCCCTTTTGAAAGTAAGGCTGCGAGTGAAACTTTATTTTCCTCCTCGGGATTTACAGAGCCGCGGGCTCAAGTCTCCCCAAGAAACACTGTTGCTGCACAGCTTCTCTTCGTAACACAATTGCCCTCGTGATGACGTGAGTTTCTAGGCAAGAAACTTGGAGGTTGCCATCCCTTGGTAGGTGGTCAAACTTCAGTAGTCTTCAGGAATGGGCCCACCACATGGGGCCTCTAGCCTCAAGCTAACGTCCAGGTGTTCTCATGACAGACTTAGGGAAGCAACAGATTGCATAGAGCCTTAGTCCCCGTGGTTCTTGAACTCGAGGAAACATATCAGCTCTCTTTTGGACTCGCGGGTCAGCGCTAGATTCCGAAATGTACTGAGAAAGGACTGCCTGTGTCTTCGGGGAGCCGTGAACCATCTACCGTCAGGAACAGCTAGATGCCGACTCCGGGCAGTGAAGGGCTTCGTTGTGTAGACATCTGGGTTGCGATAGCTTGAAAGCAACCCAGTTATCAACGTTCCATGCCTTCCTTCATGCAAAGGGTGTCTGCGCTCTGGAGGAACCCTGAGCTGCACTGGAAAATACAATTAGCCTACCACTGCTCCTGGGAGCTGCTCCATGACGTCTGACTACCTCAAGCGGCAACTACCCTTTAAGTCCGGCTTCAAAACCTACAGGGTTTTCCCGAACTGGTAGATAGTCTAGAGAAGTACTGTCACCTAGGCCTAACTAAGCCCTCACCTTGATATCCTTACACCACAGTCAGGACTCCCAGCATGGCAATGGTGACTAGTGTCACGAGCCACTGTGTCCACGGGATGTACAAGAGAGAGTCCGATGCGACTTGTTAATACGCTGCTTTGTCCTGCTGGAAAATGAGGCTTCCTGGGAAAGCTGATTTTCCTCATTGCAAAGTAGAGAGTTTGCGGCCTCAGGGTTACCTGGTAAACACTGTTGTTGCCCATCTTCTCTTTGCTGCACAGTCGTCTTTGGGAGGACTAGTTATCTTCCATGAAAGAACACTTGGCTTTCAATTCCTGCCACGTCCTCATCCCTCAAAAATCGTTCGTGAGTACACCCACAACCCCGGACGACTCGCCTCAAGCCAACGTTCTACTTCTCTCATCACAGACATAGGCGGGCCGCAAGCTCACGGCAGCATTTGTCAAAGCGGTGCTTGAAATCTAGGAAGCGTTTCTGGTGTCTTAGGACACGGGTGTCTGCACTAGGATCCAAGATATAAACGACGGACTGCCCGTCCTTTCTGGGCCTTGTGAGCAATGCTCAGTTGAGGGCAACTATAGGCCGAAAGAAGGGCTGTGAAGGGCGTCTTTTGTTAAAATGCTAGGATGCGGCAAGTTGAAACGACTGTAGTATCTCCGTGCTATGCGCACCTTGGACGTGCCATGGAGAGACGGAAAGCACAGGGTGAATGCTCTGCGGTCCATTTAGAAACTAAGGCTTGAAGGGAAACTTTATTTTCCTCATTGGCATTTAGAGAGCTGCGGGCTCAGTTCTCCCTGGGAAACAGTGTTGTTGCACAGTTGCCTTTGTGATGACAAGTGAGTTTCCTGGAAGGAAATTGGATGTTGCTGTTCCTCGGTAAGTGCTCCTACTTCGGTTGTCCTCAGGGAAGGGGAGAACCACACGGGGCCTCTGGCCTTAAGCTAATGTTCAGGTTTTCTCATGAACGAGGTAGGCATGCAACAGACGCCATGCAGCCTAAGTCCCTGTGTTTCTTGAACCCTAGGAAGAATATCAGGTCTCTCCTGAGTTGCCGGTCTGCAATAGGATCTGAAACGGACTAAAAGGGCCTCCTGTGTCTTCGGGGAGTGGTGAGCAATGCACCGCTGGCAGGAGCTAGATGCCGAGTCATGGGCAGTGAAGGGCTTCGTCGGAGAAACACCTAGGTTGGGAGAGCTTAGAAACAGCCAGCTATCAGCGTTCTGCTCATTCCTTCATGCAAAACGTGTCTGCTTTTCTGCCGAACCTAGAGCACACAAAACGTACAGTGATTCGACCCCGCCTTCAGGGAACTCGCACGTGATGGAATTTAGCCCAGGCGGCCACAGGACATTCAGTGTAGCCTGAAAATTTTCAGGCTCTCCCTTGAAAGCCAGGTATTCCGGTGATACATTGTACACCCCAGCCTTCCTAACCCATGACTTGCTAATCCTTTCACCATGATCATGACCCCGTATCACAAAGTGTATCACAAAGTTTACTCACGAAAGGGTCTAGGTGGTCAGCTGAACGTCCAGTAGGGAGTCAGGAACTGCAGCATAAGACGCTGTGCCCTCGCCTTGGAAACTGAAGCGTGATGGGAACTTTATTTGGCACACTGGAATGTCGACACGCGACTTCAAGGTTACCTGATGGACAGTGTAGTGGCCCATCTTTTCTTCATTGCAGAATTGCCTTTCTGAGGACAAGTGGTTTCCCCCCCCCAACCCCGTGAGGCACACGTGGCCTTTCACTCCCTGCTAGGTGCTCATCCCTCAGCAATCGTCGGTGAGCAAGCCAAACATATAGGAGGACTGGCCCCAAGCTAAGGTACCGTTTTGTTCGTCACACAGATAGGCAGGCAACAGGTTCCAGGCAGCGTTTGTCAAAGCGGTACTTTAAGTGTAGGAAGCATTTCTGGTGTCTTAGGACAAACAGGTCTGCACTGGGATCCAAGATGTACACGAGGGACTGCCCGTCGCTTCTAGGAGCTGAGAGCAGTGTTCGGCTGAGGACAACCATAAGCCGGAAGAAGGGCAGTAAAGGCCTTCTTTTGCTAAACATCTAGCATGTGGTAAGTGAAACAACTCAAGTATCTCCGTTCTAACGCACCTTGGGAGTACCAACTAGGGAAAGACAGAGCAGGGTGAATGCTCTGTGTGGTCCCTTTTGAAAGTAAGGCTGCGAGTGAAACTTTATTTTCCTCCTCGGGATTTACAGAGCCGCGGGCTCAAGTCTCCCCAAGAAACACTGTTGCTGCACAGCTTCTCTTCGTAACACAATTGCCCTCGTGATGACGTGAGTTTCTAGGCAAGAAACTTGGAGGTTGCCATCCCTTGGTAGGTGGTCAAACTTCAGTAGTCTTCAGGAATGGGCCCACCACATGGGGCCTCTAGCCTCAAGCTAACGTCCAGGTGTTCTCATGACAGACTTAGGGAAGCAACAGATTGCATAGAGCCTTAGTCCCCGTGGTTCTTGAACTCGAGGAAACATATCAGCTCTCTTTTGGACTCGCGGGTCAGCGCTAGATTCCGAAATGTACTGAGAAAGGACTGCCTGTGTCTTCGGGGAGCCGTGAACCATCTACCGTCAGGAACAGCTAGATGCCGACTCCGGGCAGTGAAGGGCTTCGTTGTGTAGACATCTGGGCTGCGATAGCTTGAAAGCAACCCAGTTATCAACGTTCCATGCCTTCCTTCATGCAAAGGGTGTCTGCGCTCTGGAGGAACCCTGAGCTGCACTGGAAAATACAATTAGCCTACCACTGCTCCTGGGAGCTGCTCCATGACGTCTGACTACCTCAAGCGGCAACTACACTTTAAGTCCGGCTTCAAAACCTACAGGGTTTTCCCGAACTGGTAGATAGTCTAGAGAAGTACTGTCACCTAGGCCTAACTAAGCCCTCACCTTGATATCCTTACACCACAGTCAGGACTCCCAGCATGGCAATGGTGACTAGTGTCACGAGCCACTGTGTCCACGGGATGTACAAGAGAGAGTCCGATGCGACTTGTTAATACGCTGCTTTGTCCTGCTGGAAAATGAGGCTTCCTGGGAAAGCTGATTTTCCTCATTGCAAAGTAGAGAGTTTGCGGCCTCAGGGTTACCTGGTAAACACTGTTGTTGCCCATCTTCTCTTTGCTGCACAGTCGTCTTTGGGAGGACTAGTTATCTTCCATGAAAGAACACTTGGCTTTCAATTCCTGCCACGTCCTCATCCCTCAAAAATCGTTCGTGAGTACGCCCACAACCCCGGACGACTCGCCTCAAGCCAACGTTCTACTTTTCTCATCACAGACATAGGCGGGCCGCAAGCTCACGGCAGCATTTGTCAAAGCGGTGCTTGAAATCTAGGAAGCGTTTCTGGTGTCTTAGGACACGGGTGTCTGCACTAGGATCCAAGATATAAACGACGGACTGCCCGTCCTTTCTGGGCCTTGTGAGCAATGCTCAGTTGAGGGCAACTATAGGCCGAAAGAAGGGCTGTGAAGGGCGTCTTTTGTTAAAATGCTAGGATGCGGCAAGTTGAAACGACTGTAGTATCTCCGTGCTATGCGCACCTTGGACGTGCCATGGAGAGACGGAAAGCACAGGGTGAATGCTCTGCGGTCCATTTAGAAACTAAGGCTTGAAGGGAAACTTTATTTTCCTCATTGGCATTTAGAGAGCTGCGGGCTCAGTTCTCCCTGGGAAACAGTGTTGTTGCACAGTTGCCTTTGTGATGACAAGTGAGTTTCCTGGAAGGAAATTGGATGTTGCTGTTCCTCGGTAAGTGCTCCTACTTCGGTTGTCCTCAGGGAAGGGGAGAACCACACGGGGCCTCTGGCCTTAAGCTAATGTTCAGGTTTTCTCATGAACGAGGTAGGCATGCAACAGACGCCATGCAGCCTAAGTCCCTGTGTTTCTTGAACCCTAGGAAGAATATCAGGTCTCTCCTGAGTTGCCGGTCTGCAATAGGATCTGAAACGGACTAAAAGGGCCTCCTGTGTCTTCGGGGAGTGGTGAGCAATGCACCGCTGGCAGGAGCTAGATGCCGAGTCATGGGCAGTGAAGGGCTTCGTCGGAGAAACACCTAGGTTGGGAGAGCTTAGAAACAGCCAGCTATCAGCGTTCTGCTCATTCCTTCATGCAAAACGTGTCTGCTTTTCTGCCGAACCTAGAGCACACAAAACGTACAGTGATTCGACCCCGCCTTCAGGGAACTCGCACGTGATGGAATTTAGCCCAGGCGGCCACAGGACATTCAGTGTAGCCTGAAAATTTTCAGGCTCTCCCTTGAAAGCCAGGTATTCCGGTGATACATTGTACACCCCAGCCTTCCTAACCCATGACTTGCTAATCCTTTCACCATGATCATGACCCCGTATCACAAAGTGTATCACAAAGTTTACTCACGAAAGGGTCTAGGTGGTCAGCTGAACGTCCAGTAGGGAGTCAGGAACTGCAGCATAAGACGCTGTGCCCTCGCCTTGGAAACTGAAGCGTGATGGGAACTTTATTTGGCACACTGGAATGTCGACACGCGACTTCAAGGTTACCTGATGGACAGTGTAGTGGCCTATCTTTTCTTCATTGCAGAATTGCCTTTCTGAGGACAAGTGGTTTCCCCCCCCCAACCCCGTGAGGCACACGTGGCCTTTCACTCCCTGCTAGGTGCTCATCCCTCAGCAATCGTCGGTGAGCAAGCCAAACATATAGGAGGACTGGCCCCAAGCTAAGGTACCGTTTTGTTCGTCACACAGATAGGCAGGCAACAGGTTCCAGGCAGCGTTTGTCAAAGCGGTACTTTAAGTGTAGGAAGCATTTCTGGTGTCTTAGGACAAACAGGTCTGCACTGGGATCCAAGATGTACACGAGGGACTGCCCGTCGCTTCTAGGAGCTGAGAGCAGTGTTCGGCTGAGGACAACCATAAGCCGGAAGAAGGGCAGTAAAGGCCTTCTTTTGCTAAACATCTAGCATGTGGTAAGTGAAACAACTCAAGTATCTCCGTTCTAACGCACCTTGGGAGTACCAACTAGGGAAAGACAGAGCAGGGTGAATGCTCTGTGTGGTCCCTTTTGAAAGTAAGGCTGCGAGTGAAACTTTATTTTCCTCCTCGGGATTTACAGAGCCGCGGGCTCAAGTCTCCCCAAGAAACACTGTTGCTGCACAGCTTCTCTTCGTAACACAATTGCCCTCGTGATGACGTGAGTTTCTAGGCAAGAAACTTGGAGGTTGCCATCCCTTGGTAGGTGGTCAAACTTCAGTAGTCTTCAGGAATGGGCCCACCACATGGGGCCTCTAGCCTCAAGCTAACGTCCAGGTGTTCTCATGACAGACTTAGGGAAGCAACAGATTGCGTAGAGCCTTAGTCCCCGTGGTTCTTGAACTCGAGGAAACATATCAGCTCTCTTTTGGACTCGCGGGTCAGCGCTAGATTCCGAAATGTACTGAGAAAGGACTGCCTGTGTCTTCGGGGAGCCGTGAACCATCTACCGTCAGGAACAGCTAGATGCCGACTCCGGGCAGTGAAGGGCTTCGTTGTGTAGACATCTGGGCTGCGATAGCTTGAAAGCAACCCAGTTATCAACGTTCCATGCCTTCCTTCATGCAAAGGGTGTCTGCGCTCTGGAGGAACCCTGAGCTGCACTGGAAAATACAATTAGCCTACCACTGCTCCTGGGAGCTGCTCCATGACGTCTGACTACCTCAAGCGGCAACTACACTTTAAGTCCGGCTTCAAAACCTACAGGGTTTTCCCGAACTGGTAGATAGTCTAGAGAAGTACTGTCACCTAGGCCTAACTAAGCCCTCACCTTGATATCCTTACACCACAGTCAGGACTCCCAACATGGCAATGGTGACTAGTGTCACGAGCCACTGTGTCCACGGGATGTACAAGAGAGAGTCCGATGCGACTTGTTAATACGCTGCTTTGTCCTGCTGGAAAATGAGGCTTCCTGGGAAAGCTGATTTTCCTCATTGCAAAGTAGAGAGTTTGCGGCCTCAGGGTTACCTGGTAAACACTGTTGTTGCCCATCTTCTCTTTGCTGCACAGTCGTCTTTGGGAGGACTAGTTATCTTCCATGAAAGAACACTTGGCTTTCAATTCCTGCCACGTCCTCATCCCTCAAAAATCGTTCGTGAGTACGCCCACAACCCCGGACGACTCGCCTCAAGCCAACGTTCTACTTCTCTCATCACAGACATAGGCGGGCCGCAAGCTCACGGCAGCATTTGTCAAAGCGGTGCTTGAAATCTAGGAAGCGTTTCTGGTGTCTTAGGACACGGGTGTCTGCACTAGGATCCAAGATATAAACGACGGACTGCCCGTCCTTTCTGGGCCTTGTGAGCAATGCTCAGTTGAGGGCAACTATAGGCCGAAAGAAGGGCTGTGAAGGGCGTCTTTTGTTAAAATGCTAGGATGCGGCAAGTTGAAACGACTGTAGTATCTCCGTGCTATGCGCACCTTGGACGTGCCATGGAGAGCCGGAAAGCACAGGGTGAATGCTCTGCGGTCCATTTAGAAACTAAGGCTTGAAGGGAAACTTTATTTTCCTCATTGGCATTTAGAGAGCTGCGGGCTCAGTTCTCCCTGGGAAACAGTGTTGTTGCACAGTTGCCTTTGTGATGACAAGTGAGTTTCCTGGAAGGAAATTGGATGTTGCTGTTCCTCGGTAAGTGCTCCTACTTCGGTTGTCCTCAGGGAAGGGGAGAACCACACGGGGCCTCTGGCCTTAAGCTAATGTTCAGGTTTTCTCATGAACGAGGTAGGCATGCAACAGACGCCATGCAGCCTAAGTCCCTGTGTTTCTTGAACCCTAGGAAGAATATCAGGTCTCTCCTGAGTTGCCGGTCTGCAATAGGATCTGAAACGGACTAAAAGGGCCTCCTGTGTCTTCGGGGAGTTGTGAGCAATGCACCGCTGGCAGGAGCTAGATGCCGAGTCATGGGCAGTGAAGGGCTTCGTCGGAGAAACACCTAGGTTGGGAGAGCTTAGAAACAGCCAGCTATCAGCGTTCTGCTCATTCCTTCATGCAAAACGTGTCTGCTTTTCTGCCGAACCTAGAGCACACAAAACGTACAGTGATTCGACCCCGCCTTCAGGGAACTCGCACGTGATGGAATTTAGCCCAGGCGGCCACAGGACATTCAGTGTAGCCTGAAAAATTTCAGGCTCTCCCTTGAAAGCCAGGTATTCCGGTGATACATTGTACACCCCAGCCTTCCTAACCCATGACTTGCTAATCCTTTCACCATGATCATGACCCCGTATCACAAAGTGTATCACAAAGTTTACTCACGAAAGGGTCTAGGTGGTCAGCTGAACGTCCAGTAGGGAGTCAGGAACTGCAGCATAAGACGCTGTGCCCTCGCCTTGGAAACTGAAGCGTGATGGGAACTTTATTTGGCACACTGGAATGTCGACACGCGACTTCAAGGTTACCTGATGGACAGTGTAGTGGCCCATCTTTTCTTCATTGCAGAATTGCCTTTCTGAGGACAAGTGGTTTCCCCCCCCCAACCCCGTGAGGCACACGTGGCCTTTCACTCCCTGCTAGGTGCTCATCCCTCAGCAATCGTCGGTGAGCAAGCCAAACATATAGGAGGACTGGCCCCAAGCTAAGGTACCGTTTTGTTCGTCACACAGATAGGCAGGCAACAGGTTCCAGGCAGCGTTTGTCAAAGCGGTACTTTAAGTGTAGGAAGCATTTCTGGTGTCTTAGGACAAACAGGTCTGCACTGGGATCCAAGATGTACACGAGGGACTGCCCGTCGCTTCTAGGAGCTGAGAGCAGTGTTCGGCTGAGGACAACCATAAGCCGGAAGAAGGGCAGTAAAGGCCTTCTTTTGCTAAACATCTAGCATGTGGTAAGTGAAACAACTCAAGTATCTCCGTTCTAACGCACCTTGGGAGTACCAACTAGGGAAAGACAGAGCAGGGTGAATGCTCTGTGTGGTCCCTTTTGAAAGTAAGGCTGCGAGTGAAACTTTATTTTCCTCCTCGGGATTTACAGAGCCGCGGGCTCAAGTCTCCCCAAGAAACACTGTTGCTGCACAGCTTCTCTTCGTAACACAATTGCCCTCGTGATGACGTGAGTTTCTAGGCAAGAAACTTGGAGGTTGCCATCCCTTGGTAGGTGGTCAAACTTCAGTAGTCTTCAGGAATGGGCCCACCACATGGGGCCTCTAGCCTCAAGCTAACGTCCAGGTGTTCTCATGACAGACTTAGGGAAGCAACAGATTGCATAGAGCCTTAGTCCCCGTGGTTCTTGAACTCGAGGAAACATATCAGCTCTCTTTTGGACTCGCGGGTCAGCGCTAGATTCCGAAATGTACTGAGAAAGGACTGCCTGTGTCTTCGGGGAGCCGTGAACCATCTACCGTCAGGAACAGCTAGATGCCGACTCCGGGCAGTGAAGGGCTTCGTTGTGTAGACATCTGGGTTGCGATAGCTTGAAAGCAACCCAGTTATCAACGTTCCATGCCTTCCTTCATGCAAAGGGTGTCTGCGCTCTGGAGGAACCCTGAGCTGCACTGGAAAATACAATTAGCCTACCACTGCTCCTGGGAGCTGCTCCATGACGTCTGACTACCTCAAGCGGCAACTACACTTTAAGTCCGGCTTCAAAACCTACAGGGTTTTCCCGAACTGGTAGATAGTCCAGAGAAGTACTGTCACTTAGGCCTAACTAAGCCCTCACCTTGATATCCTTACACCACAGTCAGGACTCCCAGCATGGCAATGGTGACTAGTGTCACGAGCCACTGTGTCCACGGGATGTACAAGAGAGAGTCCGATGCGACTTGTTAATACGCTGCTTTGTCCTGCTGGAAAATGAGGCTTCCTGGGAAAGCTGATTTTCCTCATTGCAAAGTAGAGAGTTTGCGGCCTCAGGGTTACCTGGTAAACACTGTTGTTGCCCATCTTCTCTTTGCTGCACAGTCGTCTTTGGGAGGACTAGTTATCTTCCATGAAAGAACACTTGGCTTTCAATTCCTGCCACGTCCTCATCCCTCAAAAATCGTTCGTGAGTACGCCCACAACCCCGGACGACTCGCCTCAAGCCAACGTTCTACTTCTCTCATCACAGACATAGGCGGGCCGCAAGCTCACGGCAGCATTTGTCAAAGCGGTGCTTGAAATCTAGGAAGCGTTTCTGGTGTCTTAGGACACGGGTGTCTGCACTAGGATCCAAGATATAAACGACGGACTGCCCGTCCTTTCTGGGCCTTGTGAGCAATGCTCAGTTGAGGGCAACTATAGGCCGAAAGAAGGGCTGTGAAGGGCGTCTTTTGTTAAAATGCTAGGATGCGGCAAGTTGAAACGACTGTAGTATCTCCGTGCTATGCGCACCTTGGACGTGCCATGGAGAGCCGGAAAGCACAGGGTGAATGCTCTGCGGTCCATTTAGAAACTAAGGCTTGAAGGGAAACTTTATTTTCCTCATTGGCATTTAGAGAGCTGCGGGCTCAGTTCTCCCTGGGAAACAGTGTTGTTGCACAGTTGCCTTTGTGATGACAAGTGAGTTTCCTGGAAGGAAATTGGATGTTGTTGTTCCTCGGTAAGTGCTCCTACTTCGGTTGTCCTCAGGGAAGGGGAGAACCACACGGGGCCTCTGGCCTTAAGCTAATGTTCAGGTTTTCTCATGAACGAAGTAGGCATGCAACAGACGCCATGCAGCCTAAGTCCCTGTGTTTCTTGAACCCTAGGAAGAATATCAGGTCTCTCCTGAGTTGCCGGTCTGCAATAGGATCTGAAACGGACTAAAAGGGCCTCCTGTGTCTTCGGGGAGTTGTGAGCAATGCACCGCTGGCAGGAGCTAGATGCCGAGTCATGGGCAGTGAAGGGCTTCGTCGGAGAAACACCTAGGTTGGGAGAGCTTAGAAACAGCCAGCTATCAGCGTTCTGCTCATTCCTTCATGCAAAACGTGTCTGCTTTTCTGCCGAACCTAGAGCACACAAAACGTACAGTGATTCGACCCCGCCTTCAGGGAACTCGCACGTGATGGAATTTAGCCCAGGCGGCCACAGGACATTCAGTGTAGCCTGAAAAATTTCAGGCTCTCCCTTGAAAGCCAGGTATTCCGGTGATACATTGTACACCCCAGCCTTCCTAACCCATGACTTGCTAATCCTTTCACCATGATCATGACCCCGTATCACAAAGTGTATCACAAAGTTTACTCACGAAAGGGTCTAGGTGGTCAGCTGAACGTCCAGTAGGGAGTCAGGAACTGCAGCATAAGACGCTGTGCCCTCGCCTTGGAAACTGAAGCGTGATGGGAACTTTATTTGGCACACTGGAATGTCGACACGCGACTTCAAGGTTACCTGATGGACAGTGTAGTGGCCCATCTTTTCTTCATTGCAGAATTGCCTTTCTGAGGACAAGTGGTTTCCCCCCCCCAACCCCGTGAGGCACACGTGGCCTTTCACTCCCTGCTAGGTGCTCATCCCTCAGCAATCGTCGGTGAGCAAGCCAAACATATAGGAGGACTGGCCCCAAGCTAAGGTACCGTTTTGTTCGTCACACAGATAGGCAGGCAACAGGTTCCAGGCAGCGTTTGTCAAAGCGGTACTTTAAGTGTAGGAAGCATTTCTGGTGTCTTAGGACAAACAGGTCTGCACTGGGATCCAAGATGTACACGAGGGACTGCCCGTCGCTTCTAGGAGCTGAGAGCAGTGTTCGGCTGAGGACAACCATAAGCCGGAAGAAGGGCAGTAAAGGCCTTCTTTTGCTAAACATCTAGCATGTGGTAAGTGAAACAACTCAAGTATCTCCGTTCTAACGCACCTTGGGAGTACCAACTAGGGAAAGACAGAGCAGGGTGAATGCTCTGTGTGGTCCCTTTTGAAAGTAAGGCTGCGAGTGAAACTTTATTTTCCTCCTCGGGATTTACAGAGCCGCGGGCTCAAGTCTCCCCAAGAAACACTGTTGCTGCACAGCTTCTCTTCGTAACACAATTGCCCTCGTGATGACGTGAGTTTCTAGGCAAGAAACTTGGAGGTTGCCATCCCTTGGTAGGTGGTCAAACTTCAGTAGTCTTCAGGAATGGGCCCACCACATGGGGCCTCTAGCCTCAAGCTAACGTCCAGGTGTTCTCATGACAGACTTAGGGAAGCAACAGATTGCATAGAGCCTTAGTCCCCGTGGTTCTTGAACTCGAGGAAACATATCAGCTCTCTTTTGGACTCGCGGGTCAGCGCTAGATTCCGAAATGTACTGAGAAAGGACTGCCTGTGTCTTCGGGGAGCCGTGAACCATCTACCGTCAGGAACAGCTAGATGCCGACTCCGGGCAGTGAAGGGCTTCGTTGTGTAGACATCTGGGTTGCGATAGCTTGAAAGCAACCCAGTTATCAACGTTCCATGCCTTCCTTCATGCAAAGGGTGTCTGCGCTCTGGAGGAACCCTGAGCTGCACTGGAAAATACAATTAGCCTACCACTGCTCCTGGGAGCTGCTCCATGACGTCTGACTACCTCAAGCGGCAACTACCCTTTAAGTCCGGCTTCAAAACCTACAGGGTTTTCCCGAACTGGTAGATAGTCTAGAGAAGTACTGTCACCTAGGCCTAACTAAGCCCTCACCTTGATATCCTTACACCACAGTCAGGACTCCCAGCATGGCAATGGTGACTAGTGTCACGAGCCACTGTGTCCACGGGATGTACAAGAGAGAGTCCGATGCGACTTGTTAATACGCTGCTTTGTCCTGCTGGAAAATGAGGCTTCCTGGGAAAGCTGATTTTCCTCATTGCAAAGTAGAGAGTTTGCGGCCTCAGGGTTACCTGGTAAACACTGTTGTTGCCCATCTTCTCTTTGCTGCACAGTCGTCTTTGGGAGGACTAGTTATCTTCCATGAAAGAACACTTGGCTTTCAATTCCTGCCACGTCCTCATCCCTCAAAAATCGTTCGTGAGTACGCCCACAACCCCGGACGACTCGCCTCAAGCCAACGTTCTACTTCTCTCATCACAGACATAGGCGGGCCGCAAGCTCACGGCAGCATTTGTCAAAGCGGTGCTTGAAATCTAGGAAGCGTTTCTGGTGTCTTAGGACACGGGTGTCTGCACTAGGATCCAAGATATAAACGACGGACTGCCCGTCCTTTCTGGGCCTTGTGAGCAATGCTCAGTTGAGGGCAACTATAGGCCGAAAGAAGGGCTGTGAAGGGCGTCTTTTGTTAAAATGCTAGGATGCGGCAAGTTGAAACGACTGTAGTATCTCCGTGCTATGCGCACCTTGGACGTGCCATGGAGAGCCGGAAAGCACAGGGTGAATGCTCTGCGGTCCATTTAGAAACTAAGGCTTGAAGGGAAACTTTATTTTCCTCATTGGCATTTAGAGAGCTGCGGGCTCAGTTCTCCCTGGGAAACAGTGTTGTTGCACAGTTGCCTTTGTGATGACAAGTGAGTTTCCTGGAAGGAAATTGGATGTTGCTGTTCCTCGGTAAGTGCTCCTACTTCGGTTGTCCTCAGGGAAGGGGAGAACCACACGGGGCCTCTGGCCTTAAGCTAATGTTCAGGTTTTCTCATGAACGAGGTAGGCATGCAACAGACGCCATGCAGCCTAAGTCCCTGTGTTTCTTGAACCCTAGGAAGAATATCAGGTCTCTCCTGAGTTGCCGGTCTGCAATAGGATCTGAAACGGACTAAAAGGGCCTCCTGTGTCTTCGGGGAGTTGTGAGCAATGCACCGCTGGCAGGAGCTAGATGCCGAGTCATGGGCAGTGAAGGGCTTCGTCGGAGAAACACCTAGGTTGGGAGAGCTTAGAAACAGCCAGCTATCAGCGTTCTGCTCATTCCTTCATGCAAAACGTGTCTGCTTTTCTGCCGAACCTAGAGCACACAAAACGTACAGTGATTCGACCCCGCCTTCAGGGAACTCGCACGTGATGGAATTTAGCCCAGGCGGCCACAGGACATTCAGTGTAGCCTGAAAAATTTCAGGCTCTCCCTTGAAAGCCAGGTATTCCGGTGATACATTGTACACCCCAGCCTTCCTAACCCATGACTTGCTAATCCTTTCACCATGATCATGACCCCGTATCACAAAGTGTATCACAAAGTTTACTCACGAAAGGGTCTAGGTGGTCAGCTGAACGTCCAGTAGGGAGTCAGGAACTGCAGCATAAGACGCTGTGCCCTCGCCTTGGAAACTGAAGCGTGATGGGAACTTTATTTGGCACACTGGAATGTCGACACGCGACTTCAAGGTTACCTGATGGACAGTGTAGTGGCCCATCTTTTCTTCATTGCAGAATTGCCTTTCTGAGGACAAGTGGTTTCCCCCCCCCAACCCCGTGAGGCACACGTGGCCTTTCACTCCCTGCTAGGTGCTCATCCCTCAGCAATCGTCGGTGAGCAAGCCAAACATATAGGAGGACTGGCCCCAAGCTAAGGTACCGTTTTGTTCGTCACACAGATAGGCAGGCAACAGGTTCCAGGCAGCGTTTGTCAAAGCGGTACTTTAAGTGTAGGAAGCATTTCTGGTGTCTTAGGACAAACAGGTCTGCACTGGGATCCAAGATGTACACGAGGGACTGCCCGTCGCTTCTAGGAGCTGAGAGCAGTGTTCGGCTGAGGACAACCATAAGCCGGAAGAAGGGCAGTAAAGGCCTTCTTTTGCTAAACATCTAGCATGTGGTAAGTGAAACAACTCAAGTATCTCCGTTCTAACGCACCTTGGGAGTACCAACTAGGGAAAGACAGAGCAGGGTGAATGCTCTGTGTGGTCCCTTTTGAAAGTAAGGCTGCGAGTGAAACTTTATTTTCCTCCTCGGGATTTACAGAGCCGCGGGCTCAAGTCTCCCCAAGAAACACTGTTGCTGCACAGCTTCTCTTCGTAACACAATTGCCCTCGTGATGACGTGAGTTTCTAGGCAAGAAACTTGGAGGTTGCCATCCCTTGGTAGGTGGTCAAACTTCAGTAGTCTTCAGGAATGGGCCCACCACATGGGGCCTCTAGCCTCAAGCTAACGTCCAGGTGTTCTCATGACAGACTTAGGGAAGCAACAGATTGCATAGAGCCTTAGTCCCCGTGGTTCTTGAACTCGAGGAAACATATCAGCTCTCTTTTGGACTCGCGGGTCAGCGCTAGATTCCGAAATGTACTGAGAAAGGACTGCCTGTGTCTTCGGGGAGCCGTGAACCATCTACCGTCAGGAACAGCTAGATGCCGACTCCGGGCAGTGAAGGGCTTCGTTGTGTAGACATCTGGGTTGCGATAGCTTGAAAGCAACCCAGTTATCAACGTTCCATGCCTTCCTTCATGCAAAGGGTGTCTGCGCTCTGGAGGAACCCTGAGCTGCACTGGAAAATACAATTAGCCTACCACTGCTCCTGGGAGCTGCTCCATGACGTCTGACTACCTCAAGCGGCAACTACACTTTAAGTCCGGCTTCAAAACCTACAGGGTTTTCCCGAACTGGTAGATAGTCCAGAGAAGTACTGTCACTTAGGCCTAACTAAGCCCTCACCTTGATATCCTTACACCACAGTCAGGACTCCCAGCATGGCAATGGTGACTAGTGTCACGAGCCACTGTGTCCACGGGATGTACAAGAGAGAGTCCGATGCGACTTGTTAATACGCTGCTTTGTCCTGCTGGAAAATGAGGCTTCCTGGGAAAGCTGATTTTCCTCATTGCAAAGTAGAGAGTTTGCGGCCTCAGGGTTACCTGGTAAACACTGTTGTTGCCCATCTTCTCTTTGCTGCACAGTCGTCTTTGGGAGGACTAGTTATCTTCCATGAAAGAACACTTGGCTTTCAATTCCTGCCACGTCCTCATCCCTCAAAAATCGTTCGTGAGTACGCCCACAACCCCGGACGACTCGCCTCAAGCCAACGTTCTACTTCTCTCATCACAGACATAGGCGGGCCGCAAGCTCACGGCAGCATTTGTCAAAGCGGTGCTTGAAATCTAGGAAGCGTTTCTGGTGTCTTAGGACACGGGTGTCTGCACTAGGATCCAAGATATAAACGACGGACTGCCCGTCCTTTCTGGGCCTTGTGAGCAATGCTCAGTTGAGGGCAACTATAGGCCGAAAGAAGGGCTGTGAAGGGCGTCTTTTGTTAAAATGCTAGGATGCGGCAAGTTGAAACGACTGTAGTATCTCCGTGCTATGCGCACCTTGGACGTGCCATGGAGAGCCGGAAAGCACAGGGTGAATGCTCTGCGGTCCATTTAGAAACTAAGGCTTGAAGGGAAACTTTATTTTCCTCATTGGCATTTAGAGAGCTGCGGGCTCAGTTCTCCCTGGGAAACAGTGTTGTTGCACAGTTGCCTTTGTGATGACAAGTGAGTTTCCTGGAAGGAAATTGGATGTTGTTGTTCCTCGGTAAGTGCTCCTACTTCGGTTGTCCTCAGGGAAGGGGAGAACCACACGGGGCCTCTGGCCTTAAGCTAATGTTCAGGTTTTCTCATGAACGAAGTAGGCATGCAACAGACGCCATGCAGCCTAAGTCCCTGTGTTTCTTGAACCCTAGGAAGAATATCAGGTCTCTCCTGAGTTGCCGGTCTGCAATAGGATCTGAAACGGACTAAAAGGGCCTCCTGTGTCTTCGGGGAGTTGTGAGCAATGCACCGCTGGCAGGAGCTAGATGCCGAGTCATGGGCAGTGAAGGGCTTCGTCGGAGAAACACCTAGGTTGGGAGAGCTTAGAAACAGCCAGCTATCAGCGTTCTGCTCATTCCTTCATGCAAAACGTGTCTGCTTTTCTGCCGAACCTAGAGCACACAAAACGTACAGTGATTCGACCCCGCCTTCAGGGAACTCGCACGTGATGGAATTTAGCCCAGGCGGCCACAGGACATTCAGTGTAGCCTGAAAAATTTCAGGCTCTCCCTTGAAAGCCAGGTATTCCGGTGATACATTGTACACCCCAGCCTTCCTAACCCATGACTTGCTAATCCTTTCACCATGATCATGACCCCGTATCACAAAGTGTATCACAAAGTTTACTCACGAAAGGGTCTAGGTGGTCAGCTGAACGTCCAGTAGGGAGTCAGGAACTGCAGCATAAGACGCTGTGCCCTCGCCTTGGAAACTGAAGCGTGATGGGAACTTTATTTGGCACACTGGAATGTCGACACGCGACTTCAAGGTTACCTGATGGACAGTGTAGTGGCCCATCTTTTCTTCATTGCAGAATTGCCTTTCTGAGGACAAGTGGTTTCCCCCCCCCAACCCCGTGAGGCACACGTGGCCTTTCACTCCCTGCTAGGTGCTCATCCCTCAGCAATCGTCGGTGAGCAAGCCAAACATATAGGAGGACTGGCCCCAAGCTAAGGTACCGTTTTGTTCGTCACACAGATAGGCAGGCAACAGGTTCCAGGCAGCGTTTGTCAAAGCGGTACTTTAAGTGTAGGAAGCATTTCTGGTGTCTTAGGACAAACAGGTCTGCACTGGGATCCAAGATGTACACGAGGGACTGCCCGTCGCTTCTAGGAGCTGAGAGCAGTGTTCGGCTGAGGACAACCATAAGCCGGAAGAAGGGCAGTAAAGGCCTTCTTTTGCTAAACATCTAGCATGTGGTAAGTGAAACAACTCAAGTATCTCCGTTCTAACGCACCTTGGGAGTACCAACTAGGGAAAGACAGAGCAGGGTGAATGCTCTGTGTGGTCCCTTTTGAAAGTAAGGCTGCGAGTGAAACTTTATTTTCCTCCTCGGGATTTACAGAGCCGCGGGCTCAAGTCTCCCCAAGAAACACTGTTGCTGCACAGCTTCTCTTCGTAACACAATTGCCCTCGTGATGACGTGAGTTTCTAGGCAAGAAACTTGGAGGTTGCCATCCCTTGGTAGGTGGTCAAACTTCAGTAGTCTTCAGGAATGGGCCCACCACATGGGGCCTCTAGCCTCAAGCTAACGTCCAGGTGTTCTCATGACAGACTTAGGGAAGCAACAGATTGCATAGAGCCTTAGTCCCCGTGGTTCTTGAACTCGAGGAAACATATCAGCTCTCTTTTGGACTCGCGGGTCAGCGCTAGATTCCGAAATGTACTGAGAAAGGACTGCCTGTGTCTTCGGGGAGCCGTGAACCATCTACCGTCAGGAACAGCTAGATGCCGACTCCGGGCAGTGAAGGGCTTCGTTGTGTAGACATCTGGGTTGCGATAGCTTGAAAGCAACCCAGTTATCAACGTTCCATGCCTTCCTTCATGCAAAGGGTGTCTGCGCTCTGGAGGAACCCTGAGCTGCACTGGAAAATACAATTAGCCTACCACTGCTCCTGGGAGCTGCTCCATGACGTCTGACTACCTCAAGCGGCAACTACCCTTTAAGTCCGGCTTCAAAACCTACAGGGTTTTCCCGAACTGGTAGATAGTCTAGAGAAGTACTGTCACCTAGGCCTAACTAAGCCCTCACCTTGATATCCTTACACCACAGTCAGGACTCCCAGCATGGCAATGGTGACTAGTGTCACGAGCCACTGTGTCCACGGGATGTACAAGAGAGAGTCCGATGCGACTTGTTAATACGCTGCTTTGTCCTGCTGGAAAATGAGGCTTCCTGGGAAAGCTGATTTTCCTCATTGCAAAGTAGAGAGTTTGCGGCCTCAGGGTTACCTGGTAAACACTGTTGTTGCCCATCTTCTCTTTGCTGCACAGTCGTCTTTGGGAGGACTAGTTATCTTCCATGAAAGAACACTTGGCTTTCAATTCCTGCCACGTCCTCATCCCTCAAAAATCGTTCGTGAGTACGCCCACAACCCCGGACGACTCGCCTCAAGCCAACGTTCTACTTCTCTCATCACAGACATAGGCGGGCCGCAAGCTCACGGCAGCATTTGTCAAAGCGGTGCTTGAAATCTAGGAAGCGTTTCTGGTGTCTTAGGACACGGGTGTCTGCACTAGGATCCAAGATATAAACGACGGACTGCCCGTCCTTTCTGGGCCTTGTGAGCAATGCTCAGTTGAGGGCAACTATAGGCCGAAAGAAGGGCTGTGAAGGGCGTCTTTTGTTAAAATGCTAGGATGCGGCAAGTTGAAACGACTGTAGTATCTCCGTGCTATGCGCACCTTGGACGTGCCATGGAGAGCCGGAAAGCACAGGGTGAATGCTCTGCGGTCCATTTAGAAACTAAGGCTTGAAGGGAAACTTTATTTTCCTCATTGGCATTTAGAGAGCTGCGGGCTCAGTTCTCCCTGGGAAACAGTGTTGTTGCACAGTTGCCTTTGTGATGACAAGTGAGTTTCCTGGAAGGAAATTGGATGTTGCTGTTCCTCGGTAAGTGCTCCTACTTCGGTTGTCCTCAGGGAAGGGGAGAACCACACGGGGCCTCTGGCCTTAAGCTAATGTTCAGGTTTTCTCATGAACGAGGTAGGCATGCAACAGACGCCATGCAGCCTAAGTCCCTGTGTTTCTTGAACCCTAGGAAGAATATCAGGTCTCTCCTGAGTTGCCGGTCTGCAATAGGATCTGAAACGGACTAAAAGGGCCTCCTGTGTCTTCGGGGAGTTGTGAGCAATGCACCGCTGGCAGGAGCTAGATGCCGAGTCATGGGCAGTGAAGGGCTTCGTCGGAGAAACACCTAGGTTGGGAGAGCTTAGAAACAGCCAGCTATCAGCGTTCTGCTCATTCCTTCATGCAAAACGTGTCTGCTTTTCTGCCGAACCTAGAGCACACAAAACGTACAGTGATTCGACCCCGCCTTCAGGGAACTCGCACGTGATGGAATTTAGCCCAGGCGGCCACAGGACATTCAGTGTAGCCTGAAAAATTTCAGGCTCTCCCTTGAAAGCCAGGTATTCCGGTGATACATTGTACACCCCAGCCTTCCTAACCCATGACTTGCTAATCCTTTCACCATGATCATGACCCCGTATCACAAAGTGTATCACAAAGTTTACTCACGAAAGGGTCTAGGTGGTCAGCTGAACGTCCAGTAGGGAGTCAGGAACTGCAGCATAAGACGCTGTGCCCTCGCCTTGGAAACTGAAGCGTGATGGGAACTTTATTTGGCACACTGGAATGTCGACACGCGACTTCAAGGTTACCTGATGGACAGTGTAGTGGCCTATCTTTTCTTCATTGCAGAATTGCCTTTCTGAGGACAAGTGGTTTCCCCCCCCCAACCCCGTGAGGCACACGTGGCCTTTCACTCCCTGCTAGGTGCTCATCCCTCAGCAATCGTCGGTGAGCAAGCCAAACATATAGGAGGACTGGCCCCAAGCTAAGGTACCGTTTTGTTCGTCACACAGATAGGCAGGCAACAGGTTCCAGGCAGCGTTTGTCAAAGCGGTACTTTAAGTGTAGGAAGCATTTCTGGTGTCTTAGGACAAACAGGCCTGCACTGGGATCCAAGATGTACACGAGGGACTGCCCGTCGCTTCTAGGAGCTGAGAGCAGTGTTCGGCTGAGGACAACCATAAGCCGGAAGAAGGGCAGTAAAGGCCTTCTTTTGCTAAACATCTAGCATGTGGTAAGTGAAACAACTCAAGTATCTCCGTTCTAACGCACCTTGGGAGTACCAACTAGGGAAAGACAGAGCAGGGTGAATGCTCTGTGTGGTCCCTTTTGAAAGTAAGGCTGCGAGTGAAACTTTATTTTCCTCCTCGGGATTTACAGAGCCGCGGGCTCAAGTCTCCCCAAGAAACACTGTTGCTGCACAGCTTCTCTTCGTAACACAATTGCCCTCGTGATGACGTGAGTTTCTAGGCAAGAAACTTGGAGGTTGCCATCCCTTGGTAGGTGGTCAAACTTCAGTAGTCTTCAGGAATGGGCCCACCACATGGGGCCTCTAGCCTCAAGCTAACGTCCAGGTGTTCTCATGACAGACTTAGGGAAGCAACAGATTGCATAGAGCCTTAGTCCCCGTGGTTCTTGAACTCGAGGAAACATATCAGCTCTCTTTTGGACTCGCGGGTCAGCGCTAGATTCCGAAATGTACTGAGAAAGGACTGCCTGTGTCTTCGGGGAGCCGTGAACCATCTACCGTCAGGAACAGCTAGATGCCGACTCCGGGCAGTGAAGGGCTTCGTTGTGTAGACATCTGGGTTGCGATAGCTTGAAAGCAACCCAGTTATCAACGTTCCATGCCTTCCTTCATGCAAAGGGTGTCTGCGCTCTGGAGGAACCCTGAGCTGCACTGGAAAATACAATTAGCCTACCACTGCTCCTGGGAGCTGCTCCATGACGTCTGACTACCTCAAGCGGCAACTACACTTTAAGTCCGGCTTCAAAACCTACAGGGTTTTCCCGAACTGGTAGATAGTCTAGAGAAGTACTGTCACCTAGGCCTAACTAAGCCCTCACCTTGATATCCTTACACCACAGTCAGGACTCCCAGCATGGCAATGGTGACTAGTGTCACGAGCCACTGTGTCCACGGGATGTACAAGAGAGAGTCCGATGCGACTTGTTAATACGCTGCTTTGTCCTGCTGGAAAATGAGGCTTCCTGGGAAAGCTGATTTTCCTCATTGCAAAGTAGAGAGTTTGCGGCCTCAGGGTTACCTGGTAAACACTGTTGTTGCCCATCTTCTCTTTGCTGCACAGTCGTCTTTGGGAGGACTAGTTATCTTCCATGAAAGAACACTTGGCTTTCAATTCCTGCCACGTCCTCATCCCTCAAAAATCGTTCGTGAGTACGCCCACAACCCCGGACGACTCGCCTCAAGCCAACGTTCTACTTCTCTCATCACAGACATAGGCGGGCCGCAAGCTCACGGCAGCATTTGTCAAAGCGGTGCTTGAAATCTAGGAAGCGTTTCTGGTGTCTTAGGACACGGGTGTCTGCACTAGGATCCAAGATATAAACGACGGACTGCCCGTCCTTTCTGGGCCTTGTGAGCAATGCTCAGTTGAGGGCAACTATAGGCCGAAAGAAGGGCTGTGAAGGGCGTCTTTTGTTAAAATGCTAGGATGCGGCAAGTTGAAACGACTGTAGTATCTCCGTGCTATGCGCACCTTGGACGTGCCATGGAGAGCCGGAAAGCACAGGGTGAATGCTCTGCGGTCCATTTAGAAACTAAGGCTTGAAGGGAAACTTTATTTTCCTCATTGGCATTTAGAGAGCTGCGGGCTCAGTTCTCCCTGGGAAACAGTGTTGTTGCACAGTTGCCTTTGTGATGACAAGTGAGTTTCCTGGAAGGAAATTGGATGTTGCTGTTCCTCGGTAAGTGCTCCTACTTCGGTTGTCCTCAGGGAAGGGGAGAACCACACGGGGCCTCTGGCCTTAAGCTAATGTTCAGGTTTTCTCATGAACGAGGTAGGCATGCAACAGACGCCATGCAGCCTAAGTCCCTGTGTTTCTTGAACCCTAGGAAGAATATCAGGTCTCTCCTGAGTTGCCGGTCTGCAATAGGATCTGAAACGGACTAAAAGGGCCTCCTGTGTCTTCGGGGAGTTGTGAGCAATGCACCGCTGGCAGGAGCTAGATGCCGAGTCATGGGCAGTGAAGGGCTTCGTCGGAGAAACACCTAGGTTGGGAGAGCTTAGAAACAGCCAGCTATCAGCGTTCTGCTCATTCCTTCATGCAAAACGTGTCTGCTTTTCTGCCGAACCTAGAGCACACAAAACGTACAGTGATTCGACCCCGCCTTCAGGGAACTCGCACGTGATGGAATTTAGCCCAGGCGGCCACAGGACATTCAGTGTAGCCTGAAAAATTTCAGGCTCTCCCTTGAAAGCCAGGTATTCCGGTGATACATTGTACACCCCAGCCTTCCTAACCCATGACTTGCTAATCCTTTCACCATGATCATGACCCCGTATCACAAAGTGTATCACAAAGTTTACTCACGAAAGGGTCTAGGTGGTCAGCTGAACGTCCAGTAGGGAGTCAGGAACTGCAGCATAAGACGCTGTGCCCTCGCCTTGGAAACTGAAGCGTGATGGGAACTTTATTTGGCACACTGGAATGTCGACACGCGACTTCAAGGTTACCTGATGGACAGTGTAGTGGCCTATCTTTTCTTCATTGCAGAATTGCCTTTCTGAGGACAAGTGGTTTCCCCCCCCCAACCCCGTGAGGCACACGTGGCCTTTCACTCCCTGCTAGGTGCTCATCCCTCAGCAATCGTCGGTGAGCAAGCCAAACATATAGGAGGACTGGCCCCAAGCTAAGGTACCGTTTTGTTCGTCACACAGATAGGCAGGCAACAGGTTCCAGGCAGCGTTTGTCAAAGCGGTACTTTAAGTGTAGGAAGCATTTCTGGTGTCTTAGGACAAACAGGCCTGCACTGGGATCCAAGATGTACACGAGGGACTGCCCGTCGCTTCTAGGAGCTGAGAGCAGTGTTCGGCTGAGGACAACCATAAGCCGGAAGAAGGGCAGTAAAGGCCTTCTTTTGCTAAACATCTAGCATGTGGTAAGTGAAACAACTCAAGTATCTCCGTTCTAACGCACCTTGGGAGTACCAACTAGGGAAAGACAGAGCAGGGTGAATGCTCTGTGTGGTCCCTTTTGAAAGTAAGGCTGCGAGTGAAACTTTATTTTCCTCCTCGGGATTTACAGAGCCGCGGGCTCAAGTCTCCCCAAGAAACACTGTTGCTGCACAGCTTCTCTTCGTAACACAATTGCCCTCGTGATGACGTGAGTTTCTAGGCAAGAAACTTGGAGGTTGCCATCCCTTGGTAGGTGGTCAAACTTCAGTAGTCTTCAGGAATGGGCCCACCACATGGGGCCTCTAGCCTCAAGCTAACGTCCAGGTGTTCTCATGACAGACTTAGGGAAGCAACAGATTGCATAGAGCCTTAGTCCCCGTGGTTCTTGAACTCGAGGAAACATATCAGCTCTCTTTTGGACTCGCGGGTCAGCGCTAGATTCCGAAATGTACTGAGAAAGGACTGCCTGTGTCTTCGGGGAGCCGTGAACCATCTACCGTCAGGAACAGCTAGATGCCGACTCCGGGCAGTGAAGGGCTTCGTTGTGTAGACATCTGGGTTGCGATAGCTTGAAAGCAACCCAGTTATCAACGTTCCATGCCTTCCTTCATGCAAAGGGTGTCTGCGCTCTGGAGGAACCCTGAGCTGCACTGGAAAATACAATTAGCCTACCACTGCTCCTGGGAGCTGCTCCATGACGTCTGACTACCTCAAGCGGCAACTACACTTTAAGTCCGGCTTCAAAACCTACAGGGTTTTCCCGAACTGGTAGATAGTCTAGAGAAGTACTGTCACCTAGGCCTAACTAAGCCCTCACCTTGATATCCTTACACCACAGTCAGGACTCCCAGCATGGCAATGGTGACTAGTGTCACGAGCCACTGTGTCCACGGGATGTACAAGAGAGAGTCCGATGCGACTTGTTAATACGCTGCTTTGTCCTGCTGGAAAATGAGGCTTCCTGGGAAAGCTGATTTTCCTCATTGCAAAGTAGAGAGTTTGCGGCCTCAGGGTTACCTGGTAAACACTGTTGTTGCCCATCTTCTCTTTGCTGCACAGTCGTCTTTGGGAGGACTAGTTATCTTCCATGAAAGAACACTTGGCTTTCAATTCCTGCCACGTCCTCATCCCTCAAAAATCGTTCGTGAGTACGCCCACAACCCCGGACGACTCGCCTCAAGCCAACGTTCTACTTCTCTCATCACAGACATAGGCGGGCCGCAAGCTCACGGCAGCATTTGTCAAAGCGGTGCTTGAAATCTAGGAAGCGTTTCTGGTGTCTTAGGACACGGGTGTCTGCACTAGGATCCAAGATATAAACGACGGACTGCCCGTCCTTTCTGGGCCTTGTGAGCAATGCTCAGTTGAGGGCAACTATAGGCCGAAAGAAGGGCTGTGAAGGGCGTCTTTTGTTAAAATGCTAGGATGCGGCAAGTTGAAACGACTGTAGTATCTCCGTGCTATGCGCACCTTGGACGTGCCATGGAGAGCCGGAAAGCACAGGGTGAATGCTCTGCGGTCCATTTAGAAACTAAGGCTTGAAGGGAAACTTTATTTTCCTCATTGGCATTTAGAGAGCTGCGGGCTCAGTTCTCCCTGGGAAACAGTGTTGTTGCACAGTTGCCTTTGTGATGACAAGTGAGTTTCCTGGAAGGAAATTGGATGTTGCTGTTCCTCGGTAAGTGCTCCTACTTCGGTTGTCCTCAGGGAAGGGGAGAACCACACGGGGCCTCTGGCCTTAAGCTAATGTTCAGGTTTTCTCATGAACGAGGTAAGCATGCAACAGACGCCATGCAGCCTAAGTCCCTGTGTTTCTTGAACCCTAGGAAGAATATCAGGTCTCTCCTGAGTTGCCGGTCTGCAATAGGATCTGAAACGGACTAAAAGGGCCTCCTGTGTCTTCGGGGAGTTGTGAGCAATGCACCGCTGGCAGGAGCTAGATGCCGAGTCATGGGCAGTGAAGGGCTTCGTCGGAGAAACACCTAGGTTGGGAGAGCTTAGAAACAGCCAGCTATCAGCGTTCTGCTCATTCCTTCATGCAAAACGTGTCTGCTTTTCTGCCGAACCTAGAGCACACAAAACGTACAGTGATTCGACCCCGCCTTCAGGGAACTCGCACGTGATGGAATTTAGCCCAGGCGGCCACAGGACATTCAGTGTAGCCTGAAAAATTTCAGGCTCTCCCTTGAAAGCCAGGTATTCCGGTGATACATTGTACACCCCAGCCTTCCTAACCCATGACTTGCTAATCCTTTCACCATGATCATGACCCCGTATCACAAAGTGTATCACAAAGTTTACTCACGAAAGGGTCTAGGTGGTCAGCTGAACGTCCAGTAGGGAGTCAGGAACTGCAGCATAAGACGCTGTGCCCTCGCCTTGGAAACTGAAGCGTGATGGGAACTTTATTTGGCACACTGGAATGTCGACACGCGACTTCAAGGTTACCTGATGGACAGTGTAGTGGCCTATCTTTTCTTCATTGCAGAATTGCCTTTCTGAGGACAAGTGGTTTCCCCCCCCCAACCCCGTGAGGCACACGTGGCCTTTCACTCCCTGCTAGGTGCTCATCCCTCAGCAATCGTCGGTGAGCAAGCCAAACATATAGGAGGACTGGCCCCAAGCTAAGGTACCGTTTTGTTCGTCACACAGATAGGCAGGCAACAGGTTCCAGGCAGCGTTTGTCAAAGCGGTACTTTAAGTGTAGGAAGCATTTCTGGTGTCTTAGGACAAACAGGCCTGCACTGGGATCCAAGATGTACACGAGGGACTGCCCGTCGCTTCTAGGAGCTGAGAGCAGTGTTCGGCTGAGGACAACCATAAGCCGGAAGAAGGGCAGTAAAGGCCTTCTTTTGCTAAACATCTAGCATGTGGTAAGTGAAACAACTCAAGTATCTCCGTTCTAACGCACCTTGGGAGTACCAACTAGGGAAAGACAGAGCAGGGTGAATGCTCTGTGTGGTCCCTTTTGAAAGTAAGGCTGCGAGTGAAACTTTATTTTCCTCCTCGGGATTTACAGAGCCGCGGGCTCAAGTCTCCCCAAGAAACACTGTTGCTGCACAGCTTCTCTTCGTAACACAATTGCCCTCGTGATGACGTGAGTTTCTAGGCAAGAAACTTGGAGGTTGCCATCCCTTGGTAGGTGGTCAAACTTCAGTAGTCTTCAGGAATGGGCCCACCACATGGGGCCTCTAGCCTCAAGCTAACGTCCAGGTGTTCTCATGACAGACTTAGGGAAGCAACAGATTGCATAGAGCCTTAGTCCCCGTGGTTCTTGAACTCGAGGAAACATATCAGCTCTCTTTTGGACTCGCGGGTCAGCGCTAGATTCCGAAATGTACTGAGAAAGGACTGCCTGTGTCTTCGGGGAGCCGTGAACCATCTACCGTCAGGAACAGCTAGATGCCGACTCCGGGCAGTGAAGGGCTTCGTTGTGTAGACATCTGGGTTGCGATAGCTTGAAAGCAACCCAGTTATCAACGTTCCATGCCTTCCTTCATGCAAAGGGTGTCTGCGCTCTGGAGGAACCCTGAGCTGCACTGGAAAATACAATTAGCCTACCACTGCTCCTGGGAGCTGCTCCATGACGTCTGACTACCTCAAGCGGCAACTACACTTTAAGTCCGGCTTCAAAACCTACAGGGTTTTCCCGAACTGGTAGATAGTCTAGAGAAGTACTGTCACCTAGGCCTAACTAAGCCCTCACCTTGATATCCTTACACCACAGTCAGGACTCCCAGCATGGCAATGGTGACTAGTGTCACGAGCCACTGTGTCCACGGGATGTACAAGAGAGAGTCCGATGCGACTTGTTAATACGCTGCTTTGTCCTGCTGGAAAATGAGGCTTCCTGGGAAAGCTGATTTTCCTCATTGCAAAGTAGAGAGTTTGCGGCCTCAGGGTTACCTGGTAAACACTGTTGTTGCCCATCTTCTCTTTGCTGCACAGTCGTCTTTGGGAGGACTAGTTATCTTCCATGAAAGAACACTTGGCTTTCAATTCCTGCCACGTCCTCATCCCTCAAAAATCGTTCGTGAGTACGCCCACAACCCCGGACGACTCGCCTCAAGCCAACGTTCTACTTCTCTCATCACAGACATAGGCGGGCCGCAAGCTCACGGCAGCATTTGTCAAAGCGGTGCTTGAAATCTAGGAAGCGTTTCTGGTGTCTTAGGACACGGGTGTCTGCACTAGGATCCAAGATATAAACGACGGACTGCCCGTCCTTTCTGGGCCTTGTGAGCAATGCTCAGTTGAGGGCAACTATAGGCCGAAAGAAGGGCTGTGAAGGGCGTCTTTTGTTAAAATGCTAGGATGCGGCAAGTTGAAACGACTGTAGTATCTCCGTGCTATGCGCACCTTGGACGTGCCATGGAGAGCCGGAAAGCACAGGGTGAATGCTCTGCGGTCCATTTAGAAACTAAGGCTTGAAGGGAAACTTTATTTTCCTCATTGGCATTTAGAGAGCTGCGGGCTCAGTTCTCCCTGGGAAACAGTGTTGTTGCACAGTTGCCTTTGTGATGACAAGTGAGTTTCCTGGAAGGAAATTGGATGTTGCTGTTCCTCGGTAAGTGCTCCTACTTCGGTTGTCCTCAGGGAAGGGGAGAACCACACGGGGCCTCTGGCCTTAAGCTAATGTTCAGGTTTTCTCATGAACGAGGTAGGCATGCAACAGACGCCATGCAGCCTAAGTCCCTGTGTTTCTTGAACCCTAGGAAGAATATCAGGTCTCTCCTGAGTTGCCGGTCTGCAATAGGATCTGAAACGGACTAAAAGGGCCTCCTGTGTCTTCGGGGAGTTGTGAGCAATGCACCGCTGGCAGGAGCTAGATGCCGAGTCATGGGCAGTGAAGGGCTTCGTCGGAGAAACACCTAGGTTGGGAGAGCTTAGAAACAGCCAGCTATCAGCGTTCTGCTCATTCCTTCATGCAAAACGTGTCTGCTTTTCTGCCGAACCTAGAGCACACAAAACGTACAGTGATTCGACCCCGCCTTCAGGGAACTCGCACGTGATGGAATTTAGCCCAGGCGGCCACAGGACATTCAGTGTAGCCTGAAAAATTTCAGGCTCTCCCTTGAAAGCCAGGTATTCCGGTGATACATTGTACACCCCAGCCTTCCTAACCCATGACTTGCTAATCCTTTCACCATGATCATGACCCCGTATCACAAAGTGTATCACAAAGTTTACTCACGAAAGGGTCTAGGTGGTCAGCTGAACGTCCAGTAGGGAGTCAGGAACTGCAGCATAAGACGCTGTGCCCTCGCCTTGGAAACTGAAGCGTGATGGGAACTTTATTTGGCACACTGGAATGTCGACACGCGACTTCAAGGTTACCTGATGGACAGTGTAGTGGCCCATCTTTTCTTCATTGCAGAATTGCCTTTCTGAGGACAAGTGGTTTCCCCCCCCCAACCCCGTGAGGCACACGTGGCCTTTCACTCCCTGCTAGGTGCTCATCCCTCAGCAATCGTCGGTGAGCAAGCCAAACATATAGGAGGACTGGCCCCAAGCTAAGGTACCGTTTTGTTCGTCACACAGATAGGCAGGCAACAGGTTCCAGGCAGCGTTTGTCAAAGCGGTACTTTAAGTGTAGGAAGCATTTCTGGTGTCTTAGGACAAACAGGTCTGCACTGGGATCCAAGATGTACACGAGGGACTGCCCGTCGCTTCTAGGAGCTGAGAGCAGTGTTCGGCTGAGGACAACCATAAGCCGGAAGAAGGGCAGTAAAGGCCTTCTTTTGCTAAACATCTAGCATGTGGTAAGTGAAACAACTCAAGTATCTCCGTTCTAACGCACCTTGGGAGTACCAACTAGGGAAAGACAGAGCAGGGTGAATGCTCTGTGTGGTCCCTTTTGAAAGTAAGGCTGCGAGTGAAACTTTATTTTCCTCCTCGGGATTTACAGAGCCGCGGGCTCAAGTCTCCCCAAGAAACACTGTTGCTGCACAGCTTCTCTTCGTAACACAATTGCCCTCGTGATGACGTGAGTTTCTAGGCAAGAAACTTGGAGGTTGCCATCCCTTGGTAGGTGGTCAAACTTCAGTAGTCTTCAGGAATGGGCCCACCACATGGGGCCTCTAGCCTCAAGCTAACGTCCAGGTGTTCTCATGACAGACTTAGGGAAGCAACAGATTGCATAGAGCCTTAGTCCCCGTGGTTCTTGAACTCGAGGAAACATATCAGCTCTCTTTTGGACTCGCGGGTCAGCGCTAGATTCCGAAATGTACTGAGAAAGGACTGCCTGTGTCTTCGGGGAGCCGTGAACCATCTACCGTCAGGAACAGCTAGATGCCGACTCCGGGCAGTGAAGGGCTTCGTTGTGTAGACATCTGGGTTGCGATAGCTTGAAAGCAACCCAGTTATCAACGTTCCATGCCTTCCTTCATGCAAAGGGTGTCTGCGCTCTGGAGGAACCCTGAGCTGCACTGGAAAATACAATTAGCCTACCACTGCTCCTGGGAGCTGCTCCATGACGTCTGACTACCTCAAGCGGCAACTACACTTTAAGTCCGGCTTCAAAACCTACAGGGTTTTCCCGAACTGGTAGATAGTCTAGAGAAGTACTGTCACCTAGGCCTAACTAAGCCCTCACCTTGATATCCTTACACCACAGTCAGGACTCCCAGCATGGCAATGGTGACTAGTGTCACGAGCCACTGTGTCCACGGGATGTACAAGAGAGAGTCCGATGCGACTTGTTAATACGCTGCTTTGTCCTGCTGGAAAATGAGGCTTCCTGGGAAAGCTGATTTTCCTCATTGCAAAGTAGAGAGTTTGCGGCCTCAGGGTTACCTGGTAAACACTGTTGTTGCCCATCTTCTCTTTGCTGCACAGTCGTCTTTGGGAGGACTAGTTATCTTCCATGAAAGAACACTTGGCTTTCAATTCCTGCCACGTCCTCATCCCTCAAAAATCGTTCGTGAGTACGCCCACAACCCCGGACGACTCGCCTCAAGCCAACGTTCTACTTCTCTCATCACAGACATAGGCGGGCCGCAAGCTCACGGCAGTATTTGTCAAAGCGGTGCTTGAAATCTAGGAAGCGTTTCTGGTGTCTTAGGACACGGGTGTCTGCACTAGGATCCAAGATATAAACGACGGACTGCCCGTCCTTTCTGGGCCTTGTGAGCAATGCTCAGTTGAGGGCAACTATAGGCCGAAAGAAGGGCTGTGAAGGGCGTCTTTTGTTAAAATGCTAGGATGCGGCAAGTTGAAACGACTGTAGTATCTCCGTGCTATGCGCACCTTGGACGTGCCATGGAGAGACGGAAAGCACAGGGTGAATGCTCTGCGGTCCATTTAGAAACTAAGGCTTGAAGGGAAACTTTATTTTCCTCATTGGCATTTAGAGAGCTGCGGGCTCAGTTCTCCCTGGGAAACAGTGTTGTTGCACAGTTGCCTTTGTGATGACAAGTGAGTTTCCTGGAAGGAAATTGGATGTTGCTGTTCCTCGGTAAGTGCTCCTACTTCGGTTGTCCTCAGGGAAGGGGAGAACCACACGGGGCCTCTGGCCTTAAGCTAATGTTCAGGTTTTCTCATGAACGAGGTAGGCATGCAACAGACGCCATGCAGCCTAAGTCCCTGTGTTTCTTGAACCCTAGGAAGAATATCAGGTCTCTCCTGAGTTGCCGGTCTGCAATAGGATCTGAAACGGACTAAAAGGGCCTCCTGTGTCTTCGGGGAGTGGTGAGCAATGCACCGCTGGCAGGAGCTAGATGCCGAGTCATGGGCAGTGAAGGGCTTCGTCGGAGAAACACCTAGGTTGGGAGAGCTTAGAAACAGCCAGCTATCAGCGTTCTGCTCATTCCTTCATGCAAAACGTGTCTGCTTTTCTGCCGAAGCTAGAGCACACAAAACGTACAGTGATTCGACCCCGCCTTCAGGGAACTCGCACGTGATGGAATTTAGCCCAGGCGGCCACAGGACATTCAGTGTAGCCTGAAAAATTTCAGGCTCTCCCTTGAAAGCCAGGTATTCCGGTGATACATTGTACACCCCAGCCTTCCTAACCCATGACTTGCTAATCCTTTCACCATGATCATGACCCCGTATCACAAAGTGTATCACAAAGTTTACTCACGAAAGGGTCTAGGTGGTCAGCTGAACGTCCAGTAGGGAGTCAGGAACTGCAGCATAAGACGCTGTGCCCTCGCCTTGGAAACTGAAGCGTGATGGGAACTTTATTTGGCACACTGGAATGTCGACACGCGACTTCAAGGTTACCTGATGGACAGTGTAGTGGCCCATCTTTTCTTCATTGCAGAATTGCCTTTCTGAGGACAAGTGGTTTCCCCCCCCCCAACCCCGTGAGGCACACGTGGCCTTTCACTCCCTGCTAGGTGCTCATCCCTCAGCAATCGTCGGTGAGCAAGCCAAACATATAGGAGGACTGGCCCCAAGCTAAGGTACCGTTTTGTTCGTCACACAGATAGGCAGGCAACAGGTTCCAGGCAGCGTTTGTCAAAGCGGTACTTTAAGTGTAGGAAGCATTTCTGGTGTCTTAGGACAAACAGGTCTGCACTGGGATCCAAGATGTACACGAGGGACTGCCCGTCGCTTCTAGGAGCTGAGAGCAGTGTTCGGCTGAGGACAACCATAAGCCGGAAGAAGGGCAGTAAAGGCCTTCTTTTGCTAAACATCTAGCATGTGGTAAGTGAAACAACTCAAGTATCTCCGTTCTAACGCACCTTGGGAGTACCAACTAGGGAAAGACAGAGCAGGGTGAATGCTCTGTGTGGTCCCTTTTGAAAGTAAGGCTGCGAGTGAAACTTTATTTTCCTCCTCGGGATTTACAGAGCCGCGGGCTCAAGTCTCCCCAAGAAACACTGTTGCTGCACAGCTTCTCTTCGTAACACAATTGCCCTCGTGATGACGTGAGTTTCTAGGCAAGAAACTTGGAGGTTGCCATCCCTTGGTAGGTGGTCAAACTTCAGTAGTCTTCAGGAATGGGCCCACCACATGGGGCCTCTAGCCTCAAGCTAACGTCCAGGTGTTCTCATGACAGACTTAGGGAAGCAACAGATTGCATAGAGCCTTAGTCCCCGTGGTTCTTGAACTCGAGGAAACATATCAGCTCTCTTTTGGACTCGCGGGTCAGCGCTAGATTCCGAAATGTACTGAGAAAGGACTGCCTGTGTCTTCGGGGAGCCGTGAACCATCTACCGTCAGGAACAGCTAGATGCCGACTCCGGGCAGTGAAGGGCTTCGTTGTGTAGACATCTGGGTTGCGATAGCTTGAAAGCAACCCAGTTATCAACGTTCCATGCCTTCCTTCATGCAAAGGGTGTCTGCGCTCTGGAGGAACCCTGAGCTGCACTGGAAAATACAATTAGCCTACCACTGCTCCTGGGAGCTGCTCCATGACGTCTGACTACCTCAAGCGGCAACTACACTTTAAGTCCGGCTTCAAAACCTACAGGGTTTTCCCGAACTGGTAGATAGTCTAGAGAAGTACTGTCACCTAGGCCTAACTAAGCCCTCACCTTGATATCCTTACACCACAGTCAGGACTCCCAGCATGGCAATGGTGACTAGTGTCACGAGCCACTGTGTCCACGGGATGTACAAGAGAGAGTCCGATGCGACTTGTTAATACGCTGCTTTGTCCTGCTGGAAAATGAGGCTTCCTGGGAAAGCTGATTTTCCTCATTGCAAAGTAGAGAGTTTGCGGCCTCAGGGTTACCTGGTAAACACTGTTGTTGCCCATCTTCTCTTTGCTGCACAGTCATCTTTGGGAGGACTAGTTATCTTCCATGAAAGAACACTTGGCTTTCAATTCCTGCCACGTCCTCATCCCTCAAAAATCGTTCGTGAGTACGCCCACAACCCCGGACGACTCGCCTCAAGCCAACGTTCTACTTCTCTCATCACAGACATAGGCGGGCCGCAAGCTCACGGCAGCATTTGTCAAAGCGGTGCTTGAAATCTAGGAAGCGTTTCTGGTGTCTTAGGACACGGGTGTCTGCACTAGGATCCAAGATATAAACGACGGACTGCCCGTCCTTTCTGGGCCTTGTGAGCAATGCTCAGTTGAGGGCAACTATAGGCCGAAAGAAGGGCTGTGAAGGGCGTCTTTTGTTAAAATGCTAGGATGCGGCAAGTTGAAACGACTGTAGTATCTCCGTGCTATGCGCACCTTGGACGTGCCATGGAGAGCCGGAAAGCACAGGGTGAATGCTCTGCGGTCCATTTAGAAACTAAGGCTTGAAGGGAAACTTTATTTTCCTCATTGGCATTTAGAGAGCTGCGGGCTCAGTTCTCCCTGGGAAACAGTGTTGTTGCACAGTTGCCTTTGTGATGACAAGTGAGTTTCCTGGAAGGAAATTGGATGTTGCTGTTCCTCGGTAAGTGCTCCTACTTCGGTTGTCCTCAGGGAAGGGGAGAACCACACGGGGCCTCTGGCCTTAAGCTAATGTTCAGGTTTTCTCATGAACGAGGTAGGCATGCAACAGACGCCATGCAGCCTAAGTCCCTGTGTTTCTTGAACCCTAGGAAGAATATCAGGTCTCTCCTGAGTTGCCGGTCTGCAATAGGATCTGAAACGGACTAAAAGGGCCTCCTGTGTCTTCGGGGAGTTGTGAGCAATGCACCGCTGGCAGGAGCTAGATGCCGAGTCATGGGCAGTGAAGGGCTTCGTCGGAGAAACACCTAGGTTGGGAGAGCTTAGAAACAGCCAGCTATCAGCGTTCTGCTCATTCCTTCATGCAAAACGTGTCTGCTTTTCTGCCGAACCTAGAGCACACAAAACGTACAGTGATTCGACCCCGCCTTCAGGGAACTCGCACGTGATGGAATTTAGCCCAGGCGGCCACAGGACATTCAGTGTAGCCTGAAAAATTTCAGGCTCTCCCTTGAAAGCCAGGTATTCCGGTGATACATTGTACACCCCAGCCTTCCTAACCCATGACTTGCTAATCCTTTCACCATGATCATGACCCCGTATCACAAAGTGTATCACAAAGTTTACTCACGAAAGGGTCTAGGTGGTCAGCTGAACGTCCAGTAGGGAGTCAGGAACTGCAGCATAAGACGCTGTGCCCTCGCCTTGGAAACTGAAGCGTGATGGGAACTTTATTTGGCACACTGGAATGTCGACACGCGACTTCAAGGTTACCTGATGGACAGTGTAGTGGCCTATCTTTTCTTCATTGCAGAATTGCCTTTCTCAGGACAAGTGGTTCCCCCCCCCAACCCCGTGAGGCACACGTGGCCTTTCACTCCCTGCTAGGTGCTCATCCCTCAGCAATCGTCGGTGAGCAAGCCAAACATATAGGAGGACTGGCCCCAAGCTAAGGTACCGTTTTGTTCGTCACACAGATAGGCAGGCAACAGGTTCCAGGCAGCGTTTGTCAAAGCGGTACTTTAAGTGTAGGAAGCATTTCTGGTGTCTTAGGACAAACAGGTCTGCACTGGGATCCAAGATGTACACGAGGGACTGCCCGTCGCTTCTAGGAGCTGAGAGCAGTGTTCGGCTGAGGACAACCATAAGCCGGAAGAAGGGCAGTAAAGGCCTTCTTTTGCTAAACATCTAGCATGTGGTAAGTGAAACAACTCAAGTATCTCCGTTCTAACGCACCTTGGGAGTACCAACTAGGGAAAGACAGAGCAGGGTGAATGCTCTGTGTGGTCCCTTTTGAAAGTAAGGCTGCGAGTGAAACTTTATTTTCCTCCTCGGGATTTACAGAGCCGCGGGCTCAAGTCTCCCCAAGAAACACTGTTGCTGCACAGCTTCTCTTCGTAACACAATTGCCCTCGTGATGACGTGAGTTTCTAGGCAAGAAACTTGGAGGTTGCCATCCCTTGGTAGGTGGTCAAACTTCAGTAGTCTTCAGGAATGGGCCCACCACATGGGGCCTCTAGCCTCAAGCTAACGTCCAGGTGTTCTCATGACAGACTTAGGGAAGCAACAGATTGCATAGAGCCTTAGTCCCCGTGGTTCTTGAACTCGAGGAAACATATCAGCTCTCTTGGACTCGCGGGTCAGCGCTAGATTCCGAAATGTACTGAGAAAGGACTGCCTGTGTCTTCGGGGAGCCGTGAACCATCTACCGTCAGGAACAGCTAGATGCCGACTCCGGGCAGTGAAGGGCTTCGTTGTGTAGACATCTGGGTTGCGATAGCTTGAAAGCAACCCAGTTATCAACGTTCCATGCCTTCCTTCATGCAAAGGGTGTCTGCGCTCTGGAGGAACCCTGAGCTGCACTGGAAAATACAATTAGCCTACCACTGCTCCTGGGAGCTGCTCCATGACGTCTGACTACCTCAAGCGGCAACTACACTTTAAGTCCGGCTTCAAAACCTACAGGGTTTTCCCGAACTGGTAGATAGTCTAGAGAAGTACTGTCACCTAGGCCTAACTAAGCCCTCACCTTGATATCCTTACACCACAGTCAGGACTCCCAGCATGGCAATGGTGACTAGTGTCACGAGCCACTGTGTCCACGGGATGTACAAGAGAGAGTCCGATGCGACTTGTTAATACGCTGCTTTGTCCTGCTGGAAAATGAGGCTTCCTGGGAAAGCTGATTTTCCTCATTGCAAAGTAGAGAGTTTGCGGCCTCAGGGTTACCTGGAAAACACTGTTGTTGCCCATCTTCTCTTTGCTGCACAGTCGTCTTTGGGAGGACAAGTTATCTTCCTCAAAAGAACACTTGGCTTTCAATTCCCGCCACGTCCTCATCCCTCAAAAATCGTTCGTGAGTACGCCCACAACCCCGGACGACTCGCCTCAAGCCAACGTTCCACTTCCCTCATCACAGACATAGGCGGGCCGCAAGCTCACGGCAGCCTTTGTCAAAGCGGTGCTTCAAATCTAGGAAGTGTTTCTGACGTCTGAAGACACGGGTGTCTGCACTAGGATCCAAGATGTAAACGACGGACTGCCCGTCCTTTCCGGGCCTTGTGAGCTATGCTCAGTTGAGGGCAATTATAGGCCGAAAGAAGGGCTGTGAAGGGCGTCTTTTGTTAAAATGCTAGGATGCGGCAAGTTGAAACGACTGTAGTATCTCCGTGCTATGCGCACCTTGGACGTGCCATGGAGAGACGGGAAACGACAGTTGAATGCTCTGCGGTCCATTTTGAAACTAAGGCTTGAAGGGAAACTTTATTTTCCTCATTGGGATTTAGAGAGCTGCGGGCTCAGTTCTCCCTGGGAAACAGTGTTGTTGCACAGTTGCCTTTGTGATGACAATTGAGTTTCCTGGAAGGAAACTGGATGTTGCCGTTCCTCGGTAAGTTCTCCTACTTCGGTTGTCCTCAGGGAAGGGGAGAACCACACGGGGCCTCTGGCCTTAAGCTAATGTTCAGGTTTTCTCATGAACGAGGTAGGCATGCAACAGACCCCATGCAGCCTTAGACCCTGTGTTTCTTGGACCCTAGGAAGCATATCAGGTCTCTCTTGAGTCGCGGGGCTGCACTAGGATCCAAAACGGACTAAAAGGGCCTCCTGTGTCTTCAGGGAGTTGTGAGCAATGCACCGCTGGCAGGAGCTAGATGCTGAGTCATGGGCAGTGAAGGGCTTCGTTGGAGAAACACCTAGGTTGGGATAGCTTAGAAACAGCCAGCTATCAGCGTTCTGTTCATTCCTTCATGCAAAACGTTTCTGCTTTTCTGCGGAACCCAGAGCACACAAAACGTACAGTGATTCGACCCCGCCTTCAGGGAACTCACACATGATGGAATTTACCCCAGGCAGCCACTGGTATTTAAGTGTAGCCTGAAACATTTCAGGGTTTCCCTTTAAAACCAAGTATTCCGGAGATACATTGTACACCAAGGCCTCACTAACCCATGACTTGCTAATCCTTTCACCACAATCCTGACCCCCTGTATCACAAAGTTTATCCACTAAAGGGTCTGGTTGGTCAGCTGAACCTCCAGTATGTAGTCAGAAACTGCAGCATAAGATGTTCTGCCCTCGCTTTGGAAACTGAAGCGTGATGGGAAGTTTATTTTCCTCACTGGAATATCGATACACGGCTTCAAATTTACCTGATGAACAGTGTAGTGGCCTATCTTTTCTTCATTGCAGAATTGCCTTTGTGAGGACAAGTGATTTTTTCCATGAGGCAAACGTTGGCTTTCGTTCCCTGCTAGGTGCTCATCCCTCAGCAATCGTTGGTGTGTAAGCCAAACACATAGGTGGACTGGCCCCATGCTAACGTACTGTTTTGTTTGTCACACAGATAGGCAGGCAACAGGTTCCAGACAGCATTTGTCAAAGCGGTGCTTTAAGTGTAGGAAGCGTTTCTGGTGTCTTAAGCAAAGAAATTCTGTATTCTACACAGTGTTTTTTTTAAGAATACAAGTGATAACCATTCTATGGTGAGTGTATTGTTGAAAAAAATGAAATTCTCCTCTGCCGTTCTAGTTTCTTTTGGCTGGTCTTAGAATTTAACTGACACGAGACAGATTAACAGGAGAAAATGATACGGAAGTTTAATAACGTTTATATACGGGAGAGACCCAGGAAAACTAGGTAAATTTCCAAAATGGCTGAAACCCTAACCTTAGATATCATCTTGAGCTGAAGTCATAAGAAGTTGTCAGTTGTAGTGGTTTAACATCATAAAGGGGAGGAAGGCATTTGTCATAGAACTGGAAAAGAAAATATTTGGTAAACAATTTTTTTTTGCTGGGTCATGAAAAGACAATGGGATGAAGAAGAATTTTAATACAGACTTTTCTAGGTTCTTCTCATCTATATATCTAATTTAACCATTGTTAATTATGGTGATACGTCTGTTCCTGGTAAAGGTCCTATATCTAAATTCTTTAGGCAGATGGGGGATGGTAAAAATGTCTTTTTGATTTGATGGCCCTGATTATTTTCAGCTCAAAATGATCCACATGCTAGAAAGATATTTAAGGGTGGCAAATTTGGCTCCCCTAGTATAGTGAAGTGTTTAACAAAACTTTGAATAGAGAGTTTCTTAAAAGGTGTTTGCACAATATCATTGCACTGAGTCCAGGAGATACCCATTTTGTGTGGTTTACCTATTGCATTTAGTAAAGTCTTTTAAAAACCTCTAATATAAAGTTTTTACAAATAAATTCCTCACTGTGTTCTACATATAATCTCTTTGCAAATGCAATTGATACCACTCCCACCCCCCTGGCCTGAGTGAGCCTAAGCCCCCTAATCAGCTACTCCTTTAACCCCATACTGTCTGGGCGGGAACAGGCGCCCTCAGGCGACCTACACACAGAGGTGGGGCCAAATCCAAAGCTGACCCCAGGAGCTGTGCGAACAAAAGGTGAAAGGGAAATTTATCCCAGCCACATTAGGAGAAGTGGATTAAATCTCCACTGTCAACTTGATGTACCCTGCATCTGTGGAATACCTGAATAGACAATGAATCATCTTAAAATTGAGGTGGTGGACTTTGGGAGCAACTGTACACTTGGGGGTTGCTGTATGCAACTGACTGGTTTCTGTTTTTAGATTTATGTTAATTTAGTGTTCAGAGTTTATCATCATTGGTAGATTTGTGTATTGATTTGGTTGCTGTCGTCCCTTTAAAAAAATATATAGACTTTTTTTTGCTTTTTCTCTTTTTGTGAGTGTATATGTGTATGCTTCTTTTGTGATTTTTGTCTGTATACCTTTGCTTTTACCATTTGTCCTTTACCTCTAGCCTGAAATAATGGTACAGTTTTTCTCTCTTTTAAAGCTAGATGTTTTAAGCATTCATTGGACCCTGAGAAAATTCAATGGTAAAACACTGTTCTAGTGTTCCCCATATGCCTGGCTCACTATGACTTCCTCTCCCTGGAAACACACAATGTATCAACTGTGTTTCCTGTGCCTTGCAAGAATCTAGAGAAATATGCTTTGCGGCCAAATGTTTAAACATGGATAGACCCGTCAATTCATAGATTTTATTTTCAAAGCTAGAATATCCCAGTGTCAAATCTACCTTTAAAGTACAGTTATTTCTGTCTAATGTTCACTGCATTGTTGTGCACTTGTAGTGAAACTACTTACACTTAAGTGTGTTCTTTCCAGATATTTGGTAATTTGAATTTTTAGAGTTGTGATAGGGTGGGTTGGATGATGTTGGTTCTTTTTAATATCTAAATTATCTCCTGGTATAGTTGGATACTGAAATATTAAATACTGAACATTGCCTTTCTTTTGCAAGGAAGTTAAATGTGTCTGGGGCTATGTTCGGTACCACACTGATGTTTTTTTAAAAAAACACATGTTTTTAGAAATAATTATTGGTATTTATTTGCTAAAGAATGTTAATAGTTTATAATTGCTTACTTTGTTTTTCACTAGAAATTAAGGCTTTTAAGAGTTGAGGATTATAATCTAAATATGCAATTAAGGCTACTAAAACAATAAAGAAAATATTTCAGTATACAGCAGGAAAGTAAGACATGTTTTGAATTGTTTAGAAAAAGGAGTTTTATACATGGTCAGGCTGAGATTAGATTAAACTTAATTAGGTAAATGGATTTTGTTATTAAAAGTAGGCTTATACAAGACTTCATTTGGTTCCTCTCTGTTATGAGAACAAGTTTACTTAAAATTCTGCTTTTGATAACAGATTATGTGGACTTCCTTGCCTTTAAGTGATCTGTATTTCCTTTTGAGATCTCTTCTCACATTGGTTAAGAAATAAGTATCTTACAGTGACTTATGATCCTATTTTACCAATTTTTTGAAAGTTCTTGACACACTTCCCAAAGGTCAAATTTTAATTAAAGTTCTTTTGACCCCTGGGTGTCTTTGGGATGCTTTAGAGGGCCCCTGAGGCATCTCAGAGAGTAATACTTAATTAGTATTATTTGGTATGTTGAATCACACAGAAAGCATTGCCAAATGAGTGATAATCCTCTTCAAATTATATGGTATGGATAAATGTCACTATAGGTATTCTAGAAATTATATAAAATTTCTGAAATGTTGATATGTCCTAGTATAATGGTATCAGTAATAAATCTGGTTGTCATTTTAAAATGTTGTATATCACAGCAACTTGATCAAGCCTCTTTTTCAACACATTGTAATCAGTTCTTTAACCTTGCCTTTTTGACTCTTTAATAGACGGTTAAGTTGATGCTTTTCAAGTGCTTCATCTTCAAGAAGATTCATAGGAAGGACTTTTTGAGAAGTGCATGTCTCTGATAAATTTCAGATTATATCACTGAACTGGGTAAGTAAACATCCTAATGGAAAACTGATGGCTTCATAAAAGGTTAACAAAAGCGTTGGTTACTGAATGAAGTGGTGAATATCATTAATAATATTTATGGTTTTTGTCTGGAATATTACTGGTTTTGATATGTGTTTTCCAGCTATAGGCAAGCTCTTCTCCTCAAGTTACTCATGACTTACAGCAATTTGATAAATTATACCTTTGTGAGTAAACTTGAAATATTTTTCCGTTCTCTCTGGCTGGTCCCTCCAGAAACTGGAGACTCTTTTGTTCTGAGCAGCCTTATCAGGTGAATGGGAAAGACTGTCTCCTGGCATCTCAATATTTGGAGAACTGAGAATTCCACTGTGGCAGAATATGATGGCAGGATTTTGGCATGGATTTCCTGGCCTTGAGAGGCCTTCTGGGAATTCAGTCTGAGACTTCTGAGGAGTTCCACCACAGCCAGTTTGGAGAAGCCTAGGTAGTCAATTGACCAGATTTATTTTACAAACAAATTAGTCTTGATGTGGTGTGTTTGTGGAGATGAAGGTAATGTTTTAGAGAACAAAAGATTATGTTTTAATAGACATTGAATTCTAGTTCTCCAGTTTCTGGAAGTCTGTATTTATGAAAATTACTGTGTTAGCCACACATTTGCCCTGATGTTCAGTAGGAAAGGAAAATTATCTAGCGGAGTTGTCTCAGAGTGTAAGCGGAGTTGTCACAGAGTTTAACTACTCATGATGTATCACTGTCTTCTTTAAGTCTATTGCTGAAAGCACATATACAATGCTTGTGTGACAATTAGGTGTAAGTGGTAAAATGTATGACTTACAAAGTGTTTCCCCATTAACGTACCTCTGAGCCTCTTGACACTATCTGATCAGTTTTCCCACAATGTGAATATCTAGGTAAATATAAGGGAGGTTTAGCACCAAGAGACAAGATCTAGATCTAGGGCAAGCAACTAAAATACCCTCACATTGAAAGGAATGTTTTGGTCTGTTAAAGGATTTGTAATCAAAAGGGGAAATGGGAAATCTGCATATATTTTCAGGTATGGTGAAGTCGTTCTGGCTGATACATGGTTTAACTTGAATTTTACTGACCAGAGTGGCTTTTTTATGACTGTTTGAACATGCATTTTCCATCTGCCTTGGACATTGAAGAGGATATTACATTTGAAAGTCAAAAATGGAATAGCTGTGGTTCAGACATCCGAGGTAAAACTAGGTGGCCATGGTGGATGTGATTTCAGATGCATTCCTGTATTTCTGAGAACTTGAGTTTTCTGAGCTGTGTCATACTTTGGATGCCACCAGCCATTCTCAAAGCAATGTCTGCTGGCAGATGGCAGCTGCAACATTATGACCTCAAGGTCTCGTCTTGTAACAATTAAATTTTTAAACAATAAAGTTGTTTTAGATGAGATGTCAGCAGAAAAAGATGTGTTGTGTCCAAAACTCCTGTTATCCATATGTTAATACCAAATCAGAAGTTAAAACCTACTTAGATTAAAGTAGACAACTGGCTACCTGGCAACAAGTCTCCGCCAAAGTGCAAGGTCCAGACTGGTTTTCAAGCTTATTCTCCTGAATTCCTCACGGGATGAGATCTTTATTTTACAAGACTCAGACCCAGGATTTGGAATTTGGAAATATTTCCCACTTGGTGTCCACTCACCAAATTGAGGTAGGACAACACCCCCATTTCAGCAGGAAGTAGCCAGAGCAGTTGTTACCCCATTCCCTGAAAGAGTTGGGGAAGGATGAAACAGGATTGGAAGTTGAAACTGAGTTCCTCTAAAACAAAGTTCCTCTGCCAAGTTTATGATTAACCTCTCTATTCAAAACATTATTCCCCTTCTTGTCCAACACCTGTTCTCCCCAAGATTGAGGAGTATCAAAGAAAAAGGGACATTGTAATAGGGAAGAAATCTGACTCCATATTAGATCTGTTCCTTTTACTTTAACCTTACTTTAACCTTTGTGCTCTGTTGCCCGTGCTTAGTCATGCTGGCTCTGTACATTTTGTAAAAGAATGTTGCGTATAGCTTGAAATATACAGGAACATCATGAGCTGAACGTGACCTGACCTGAACAAAGAACATCATTTTTCTTGTTGGAATTATGCACAGAAATGTCATGACCTGACCATGACATGATCCACATGGACAACTGCAAGAACAAAGACTTTTACACTAATAAATTTGCAACAACTAACTACATCCCTCCTTCACCTTGCCTTTAAAAGGGCTTTGCTGAAAGCCTTCGAGGAATTCAGGCTTTTTACGGTATAAACAACCTCTCTCCTTGCATGGCCCTGGAATAAACCTTCTCTGTTCCAAATTCCAAAATTTTGATGTTGTTTGACCTCACTGGGCATTGGACACACAGACTTGCATTCAATAACAATTGAGTATTGAGATACATTTAATTTCTGATAAAATAATATAGTTCACAGATTAAATGATCTAATTTAGTACATGGCATAGCTGTCTCATGGCAAGTGGTGAGTCAATGATTTTATTGTTAACATCATTGACATAACCTTCAGGAATCCAAAATAGCTTCATTAAAAGAGTTACTGCAAAAAGCTAGTAAAAAGTTAAAGAAAAAATGATAAAATGATAGGTCTGACTTGACCCCTACTGCTTCCCTCTTTCCTTTTAACCTGAATACCCATGTTTTACCTAGTCTCTGTCTGAAATTCTTTTCTACTGTGAAGAAGGTATTACTACACAGTAATCATTTAAAATAAAAATAAGTTTACAGACAAACCCACTAAATTGTCTTTCACGCTTAGTCAAAGTAACTTCTAGTTGTCCCATGTTGCATCCCCCTAAAGGACCATTATCAAAACGATGGTCCAAAGATAAATGACTCAAGTGGGACAATGGAAAAGAGATTGCCCTCAAAGTTCTTTGGCTTACAAGTCTGTTAACCACTAGAATTGCATGCATCACAAAATTGATATGACTTGGGATCACTTAAAAATAGTGTGGTATGCAGTTTACAGGAAGAAGGTAAGAAAGACTTTCTTACAGTTTTTTTAACACTACATTAGGCACATCACAAAATGTTTACCACCTGCATTTACAGAAGGAACACTACATAGAACTCAGTTAAAAATTAGCTTCTAAAGCACTTTTGCTTACAAAGCATGTTAAATGCTTCTCCAGGAGTATCACAGATACTTGCATTCACAAGTATGCTTGCATTCACAGAAAGAACACTGTAGGGGATGCCGTGGAGGAGAGTGAAACTTGTCTCCCCCAAATGTCTCTTTGCATGTGGATTATTTTGAGCTGAAACTATCAAGGCCTAAACAACTAAAAAAGAAGCTGACTTTTCCCCAATTGCCTAAAGAATTTACATAGAGAACATGTTCCTGGAATAGCGATATCACCAGAGAAATCTGCAAAGAATGTGGATTAGGTATAGTGGAGGAAACTCAACAAGGCCTAGAGATCAGAGTCCACTGTGTCCCATTGTCTCTGTTTGGCCCAGCAAACATTTATTGATCAAACATTTGCTTTTCATTTCCATATTAGTTGCCTTCCTCCCTCTTTGAGGTCCTAGACACTGACCCCCAACATCTTTTTTCTTTAGCTGAAAATGGTATTTAAGATGCATTTTGGTGAGTTATTCTCAGTTTTCCTAGGTCTCTCTCTCTCTCCCATGTATACATGTTATTAAACTTTTGAGTGATTTTCTCCTGTCAATGTCTCATGTCAATTTAATTCTTAGTCCAGCCAGAAGAATATCCTTTATAGTTACTCTGGTGGGACCCATCATTACTAGCTAGACACTACTTGCACCAAAGCTGCTGCAGATAAGAGATCCTGGGACACCTTATAAAGCCTTCAGGAGGTGATAATTCTTTTTTCTTTGGATGTGTCATGTTTGAGGGGGATATTAGTTCCCTGATCAGGGATCGAGCCTGTGCCCCCTGCAGTGGCAGCACAGAATAATAACGACAGGACCATCAGGGAAGTCCCAAGAGGTGATAATTCAGTCAGTCTCCAGAACCTCTGCCTGCAAGGTTTGTCAAAAATGAAAGTGGTAAGATATATTTTTTTCTTTTCTAAAATTATATCAAGAGGAAATATTTTTGGTACTAGCTCCTTGAACTCAGAGACTCTTGGTTTGTTGATCTTTTTCCTCCCAGAGATGCTCATTATTTTTCTTTGTCTCTGTCTTTTGTGTCCATTGTCCTTTTGTGTCCAAGGAGGAAAACCATTGGTCTGATTGGGTTTTCCTTTTGTCTTGTTCTATATCTTGAGAGCCTGACTTTTTAACCAGTCTCTCTAGTCTCTGCCATCAAGAAGGTACACATACTGATGTAAATTTTACAGCCAGTCAAATAGACTGGAATTCAGAGCAGTTAATTTGTCTGGCCATGCCAACTCTCAAGGGAATATGTTATAAGTGGTCTCAGTCATAAGGGATCTTCATTGTCTCAACTTTTCTTGCTTTATTAGTTATGCAACAAAGTCTTTACTTTCTGACACTATTTTTGGAAATAAGCCTTTGGATCATGGGGTTTATATCATCTGTGTCCTCACCAGAAATGCCTCTTGTGTCCATGGTACTAAGCCTGGAAAGTAACCTCTAGGTCTTTCCATAAGAATTTGAGTTGCTATTGATATCCTACTTGTCAATGGCCAGACAGTGGATCCTTTGAATTGAAAAAACTGCTAAATTGGTAAGAATTTCTGAGAGCACTCATCATAAACAGCTATTTTACTTGTACTGATGGAAAGATCAAATTAAAAGGTAGATACAGAGAAATATAAGAGCTGACCTTAAGAACGCTTGTAAATTAAAAAAAAAAGAGTTTGGGGGCTTCCCTGGTGGTGCAGTGGTTGGGAGTCCACCTGCCGATGCAGGGGACATGGGTTTGTGCCCCGGTCCAGGAAGACCCCACATGCCGCGGAGCAGCTGGGCCCGTGAACCATGGCCACTGAGCCTGCCTGTCCGGAGCCTGTGCTCCGCAATGGGAGAGGCCACAACAGTGAGAGGCCCGTGTACTGCAAAAAAAAAAAAAAAAAGTTTGGGAAACATTATTGAATTTGTGGTCTCAGTTTCCCCTCAATGGGTTTATGGGTGCTAATAAAACCATCAGGTTAATTAACAAGAAAATAGGAAGAAAGTGAGTGGAAAGTCAAGAAATTCTTCCCAACAAAGTGGAAGTTCCAAAGGGTTATTTTTAAAAAAGGTAAATAAAGCAAATATTAAAAGTGACAAAATAAAGAGGAATTGAAAAGGGAAGAAACACAGAACTTATCCTAAAAGGATGGAAATATTCAGATAGCTAAGAAATGAGCTAATTAAAACAGACATTTATAGGGTTAAAACAATAGTTTTAATACAACAATACCTATGATGGGGTGAGCCAGCATTTGTCCCTCTAAAGTTAAAAGGCCCCAGATAAGTCTGCTCTGTTTACCCAAGTTTAGAAAAAAATTTTAAAGTCAAAAGAAAAAATTACATTGGGAAACCTGACCAGCAATTACGCAGTTGCAACACATAGGCAAATTAATCAAGGTAAGGATTGACAAAGAGATCTGGGTCCCTTGGCTTGACACCTCACCTGGGACCCAAAGTCTTTTACACAGGACTGGGTAAATGGCCAGGAGATTAAAAGAATAAGATTCTGGAACTCCTTGTAAGACTAAAACTTGTTGATGTGGCCTTAATGGACGTGATCGATAAGAGATAAAAGAGTTAATAGAATTTAAGTGAAAATTGATGTATTTGAATGGGCTTTATAAATGATTGCATCGCTTTTCCTGATTGTATTGTGGAAATGGACATTGCTTTACATTGGGAAATATTTCCTCTGCATGTATTGTAAGACAGAGTATGTAAATTCTACCTTCAGGCACTGTTAATTGAACATGCTAAAAGAAGAAAATAGGGTTGCCTGAACCCAGGCAAATGTATAAGTTGGGGGCTAATATTTGGGGCTAATATGGGCAAGAGTGGAAGTTTTTTGTCCCTAAGTTGAATTGGTGTAGAGTTACTGTGTGTGCTCAGAAAGAGAGCCTCCATGTCCTGGCTATTGTAAATAGAGCTGCAATGAACATTTTGGTACAGGACTCATTTTGAATTATGGTTTTCTCTGAGTATATGCCCAGTAATGGGATTGCTGGGTCATATGGTAGTTCTATATTTAGTTTGTTTTTTTTTTTTTTTCGGTACACGGGCCTCTCACTGTTGTGGTCTCTCCCATTGCAGAGCAACAGGCTCCGGACGTGCAGGCTCAGCGACCATGGCTCACGGGCCCAGCCACTCTGTGGCATGTGGGATCTTCCCGAACCGGAGCACGAACCCGTGTCCCCGGCATCAGCAGGTGGACTCTCAACCACTGCACCACCAGGGAAGCCTTATTTTTAGTTTTTTAAGGAACCTCCATACTGTTCTCCATAGTGGTTGTGTCAGTTTACATTCTCACCAAGACATGGAAGCAACCTAAGTGTCCACCAACAGAAGAATGGATAAAGGAGATGTGGCACATATATACAATGGAATATTAGCCATAAAAAGAAACGAAATTGAGTTATTTGTAGTGAGGTGGATGGACCTAGAGACTGTCATACAGAGTGAAATAAGTCAGAAAGAGAAAAACAAATACCGTATGCTAACACATATATATGGAATCTAAAAAGCAAAACAATGTTTATGAAGAACCTAGGGGCAAGACAGGAATAAAGACACAGACCTACTAGAGAATAGACTTGAAGATATGGGGAGGGGAAAGGATAAGCTGGGACAAAGTGAGAGAGTGGCATGGACATATATACACTACTAAATGTAAAATAGATAGCTAGTAGGAAGAAGCTGCGTAGCATAGGGAGATCAGCTCTGTGCTTTGTGACCACCTAGATGGGTGGGATAGGGAGGGTAGGAGGGAGGGAGACGCAAGGGGGAAGAGATATGGGGATATATGTATATGTATAACTGATTCACTTTGTTACAAAGTAGAAACTAACACACCATTGTAAAACAATTATATTCCAATAACGATGTTAAAAAAAAAAAAGAGGGCCTTTGTTGAATGCCACATGCAAATTTTTTGAAGGCATGATACATTGAACCCTGAAGTTCTAGAACACAGAAATCTAGTTGGAAATCTTCCTGACATAAAGAAGCAAATTAAAGAAAGTGTAGTTGGGCAGATTAATCTTTTGATATCATTTAGTAGGCAGCCCAGTTCTTTGGAGAATTGAAAGTAACTGTCTTTGTCTTCCAAATCTTTGCAAAATCAGAAATGTAGACACAGCCCAAGATGGCCTAAGACTGAGACAGGTGGAACATGAAACCAAGTGGAATAAAAGGGCAGAAAGAGGTATTTTTAAAAGAACAACTGCTGGAAAGTTTCCTTCACCCAAAATCTAATTCAAAGATTCCTTAAGTGTTTATCAGGGACAAATACAAATCGTGTTTCCCATAAATAGTAAAATTCCTTAGCCATCTCAGTTGGTAAATGTAACTTATTCCAACTGTCACTTATAAGCTAATGAGTTCTCTATTGCAATACCTGGTTCATGACAAGTTTTAAAATGAAAGTTGTGAGATCTTAGGTTATGTTTATCTGTATGTATGTACATTATAGATATCATATTTTTATACCTCTGGATAATATTACCAAAATTAATTCATAAAAGAGTTCTGTTTAATTGGTTTAAGAGTACATGCTTATGAATTAAATGTTTTGAAACGTAATAGAAACTAACTCAAATACTTCTCAAGTTCATGTGATGTAGGATTAATTTTTAGTAAATAAAAGTATATTTAAATTTACTGGTTAGGGACTTCCCTGGTGGCACAGTGGTTAAGAATCTGCCTGCCAATGCAGGGGACATGGGTTCGATCTTGGGGCTGGGAAGATCTCACATGCTGCAGAGCAACTAAGCCCCCATACCACAACTATTGAGTCTCTAGAGGCTCTAGAGCCTGTGAGCCACAACTATTGAGCCCACATGCCACAATTATTGAGGGCTGTGTACTCTCAGGCCCATGCTCTGCAACAAGGGAAGCCACTGCAATGAGAAGCCTGCACACCACAATGAAGAGTAGTCCCCACTTGCCACAACTAGGAAAGTCTGCACACAGCGACGAAGAACCAATGCATCCAATAATAATAAAAATAATAAAAAGATAAAAAATAAATTTATTGATTAAATTAAAATAGGCATGTCTTTAGAGTTATCAGCATTAAATATAAAACTTTTATTCTACCTACTTTTACCAAAAATCAAATAAGTTCAAGTTATCTCAAAGAGAGATATCAAGCTAATTAGGCTATTTGGTATTTTATATTATACAGTATGCATTGTCAAGTGAGTAATGATAAACCTTAGGTTACATTGTATGGGTAAATTGTATTACTATAAGTGTTCTGGAAATTATATGAAATTCTTAAAATGAGGATATGTCCTGATATAATGTTATCAGTCATAACTCTAGCTATAATCTTAAAAAGTTGTAAATCACAGAAATAACCAAATTTATTTGTTAATTACTTGTGATCTTGACTTGAATGTCATATTTGAGAGGAACATGCAGAGAGTCAGGTTAAGGAGCTAGGGTTATGTTATGGAGCCAAAAAACCCCTTGGAAACACAGGCTGGTATTTGTTTACAGGGTTCCCAGCAGCCTTGCCAGGTGATTTGTAAAGGTCGCTTCTTGGTAAATGCAATAAAACTCAGGATATTTTGGAGAACTCAAGAAAAAAGGAATTAACCCAAATCTATAGGTATTACAAGTGAGTCAGATGGAAAGTTTTGCTCTCCTACAGCATTAGCCATTAGCTTGCAAAATAATTTTGCTTAAAATTCTTGTTAAACACTTTACTTCCATGTATAATAAACTGTGGATGGCTTGGATTCACTTACACAAGACAGTATAGTATGACACTTACAAGTGGATTGTAAAAAATATTTTACTTCAAGTTTTGTTAACATGACCTGGACCATCACAGACTATGGCCTGTAATCACAGGAAAAACACTGTATAGAATACAGTTAGCAATTAGGTTCTGAATAACATTTGCTTACTAGTATGGTTAAACACTTCTCTAGGTGCATAACAGTTTATTTTTTTAAAACATTATTAGGTACATCACAGGATGGGTATTGCCTGCATTTACAGAAAAAACACAGTATAGGATGCAGTTAGAAATTAGCTATTAAAAATTATTTGATTACAAGTCTTGCTAGACACTTTGGTTCCATGTATTTCAGAATAGGTATTACATGTTTTCACTTATAGACCACAGTGTAGTACACAGTTTGCAAGTAGACTATAAGAACAATTTTACTTCAAGTTTTGTTGACACTTTACTAGGTCCGTCACACATGGGTATTGATGCTTTCACAGAAAGAGCACTGCATACAATGCCGTCAGCAATTTGCCTTTACAATAGCTTTTTCACATCTTGTTAAACACTTCACTTACACATATCACAGAATGGGTATGATTTAGATTCATTTATAGAACACAGAGTAGCATCCTGTTTAAAGATAGATTAAAAGAAACATCTTATTTATTACATCTTGATAAACATTTTACTACCATCATCACAGAATGTTTACCCTTGGGTTCACTCAACACAGTTTGCAACTACTTTGCAAGAAACAAATAGAAGTCCTGTCAATAGTTAACTACATGTGTTGCAAAATAGATAAAGGCTGCATTCATTGAAAGAAGACTGTATTGAATGCAGTTTGCAACTGGCATGTAAGAAACATTTTCTTACACTCTTGAGAGTAACTTCACTATTCATATCACACAATGAGTATCACTTACATTCCCAGAAAGAAGTCTGTGCAAAATGTAGTTAGCAATGAGCTCCTAATAACATATGCTTGCAAGTCTTGTTAAATACTTACACATATCACAGAATTATTATGGTTTAAATTCACTTAAAGAACAGATTTTTAGAAATATTTTATTACAAATCTTTTTAACATTTCACTATATGCATCACATAATGTCTATGACTTGGATTCACTTAAAAGCACAGAGTAGAATGCAGCGTGCAACTAGAATGTAAGACATTTTCTATCAAATATGGATTTTCACTACACACATAGAGTGTGTATCGCCTGCATTCATTTGAAGACACAAAATTTGGTATTCAGTTAAGTGTATTAAGAAACATTTTCCTGTAGGTCTTCTTAAATATCTCATTACAAGTAACACAGAATAAGTATCAGCGATTCTTATTCTGATTCCTATCCCTAAGACTAGGAATCAGTATAAAATGCACTTTGCATCTATATTGTAAGAAAAATTTATTCAAAAATTTGTTAAACTCTTAATTACATGTCTCACAGAATGGGTATCTCTTGGATTCACTGAAAGGACATTGTGCAGAATTCATTTAGCAACCGACTTGTAAGATACATTTTGTTACAAATCTTGTTAAACACTTTACTACACACAACTCAAAATGGATATCACTGGATTGACTGCAGGAGGCAGTTTGCAACTAGCTTGTAAAAGACATTTTTATAGTTTTCCAACACTTCACTACATGCATCACAGTATGTATATATAACACTTGCATTCACAGATAAAACACTGTAAAATGCAGCTAGCAACTAGCTTCTAAAATAATTTTATTAGTGGTCCTGTGAAACACTTCATTTTGCACATAACAATGAATAGCACTTGCATTCACTTAAAGAACACAGTGTACTATTCCATTTGCTTGTAGATTCTAAGAAACACTTTCTTACAAGTATTGTTATTTTGCTACTCCAATCAAAGAATGGTTATAGTTGCAGTCAGAAAGAACACGTGTAGAACTCAGCAATTAGCTTCTAAAAATCATCTGCTTACAAGCTTATTGAACACTTCCATAAACACATCTCAGAATGGGATAACCTTGGATTGAATTGAAGCACCCTGTGCAGAATGAAGTTTGAACTAGCTTGTAAGAAATATTATATTAGAAATTCTGCTCAATCTTTTATATACCCATCACAGAGTGGGTATCCTTTGGATTAACAAAAGGACATGGTGCAGAATTATGATTGCAGTTAGCTTAAGAAATACATTTTTACCAGTCTTGTTTAACACATGTGTCTCAGAATCAGTACTGTTTGGATTTACTGAAAGAACCCTGTGTAGAAAACACTTTGCAACTAGTAATAAATATTTTGTTACTTACAAGACTTGTTACTTCACTGAACTCATTAGGGAATTGGCATCATTTGCATTAAAGGACAGAAAACTGTAAAACACATTTAGCAACTAACTTCTAAAACATTTTGTTAGAAGTCTTTTTGCCCCCCCCCCTATTTCTTTCCTCCCCCTACCCCCTGCCCTTCTGGCAAATAGCTGCCTATGTTTTCTTCTAGATGTTTATGGTTTCAGTTCTTATTTTTAACTCTTTAATCCATTTTGAATTTATTTTTATGCATGTTGTGAGAAAGTAGTCCTGTTTGATCTTTTGCATATAACTGTCCAATTTTCACAACACCATTTATTGACGAGGCCGTCTTCTCCCAATTGTATATTAAAGTCCCTTATTGTTATTGTGTTACTGTCAATTTCTCCTTTTATATCTATTAATATTTGCTTTATGTATTTAGGTGTTCCTATATTGGGTGCATACCTATTTACAATTGTTTTATCTTCTTCTTTGATTAGTCCCTTAATCATTATGTAATTACTGTTTGATATCTTGTTATAGTCTTTATTTTAAAGTCTGTAAAATTTCATATGGAATACCTTTTCCATCCCCTCACTTTTAGTCTGTGTGTGTCTTTAGATCTGAAGTGAGTCTCTTGTAGGCAACATATAGACATTTTTTTGTAATCCATTCAATTATTCTATGTTTTTTGATTGGAGCATTTAGTCCATTTATATTTAAAGTAATTATTGATAAGTATGTTCTCATGGCCATTTTGTTAATGGTTTGGGGGTTGTTTTTGTTGTTCTGTTTTTGTTCTTTCTTCTTCTTTTGCTCTATTCCCTTGTGATTTGATGAGTATGTTTACTATTATGTTTTGATTCCTTTCTCTCTTTCTTTTTTGATTTTTGTCTGTTTATAATAGATTTTGATTTGTGGCCACTGTGACTTTTATATACAGCAATATATATATATATAAATATATATGTAATACACACACACATATATATAATATGTATATATAATGTATATTTTGTTATTTTAATTTGCTGATCTCTTAAACACAAATACCTTTCAACAATCTTGCATTTGTACACCACCTACAATGTTTACTGTTTTTGACATCATATTTTACATCTTTCTGTTTTGTGTGTACCTTAACTGCCTATTTTGGTTATAGATGATTTGACTCCTGTTTTTCTTTTAACCTTCCGTCTAGCTTTATTGAACACTTGATTACCCACATCACACAATGGGTAACATTTGGTTTCACTTTAAGAACACAGTGTGTATTGTATTTTGCCAATAAATTGTAGAAAACATTTAATTAGATGACTTGGTAAAACATCACTATGCACAACACAGAATGATCATCAATTGCATTCACTGAAAGAACCCTGCATAGAACACGTTTTTGACTATCTTGTAAGAAACATTTTATTAGAAGTCCTGTTAAACACTTCATTGCATGCATCACAGAACTGATATCACTGGTATTCACAGAAATAACACTGTAAAACACAGCAATTCTCTTCTAATAAACCTTCGCTTACAAGTCCTGCTTAACACTTCATTACAAATATCACAGAATTGATATGACTTGGAATCACTTAACACAGTGCAGAATGTATTTTGTGACAGGTTTCTAAAATATATTTTACTGCAAGTCTTTCTAAAGAGTTGACTATACCCTTCACTGAATGGCTATCGTGTAATACCTGTAAGAAATGTTTTCCTAAAAGACTTGTTATATACTACATATATTTCAGTATGAGTATCCTTTTGATTCACTGTGCAGAATAGCTAGCTTGTAAGAAATATTGTCTTTCAAGTCTCTTTACTTTATGCACATTAGAGAATGGGTATTGAGCGCTCATTTAAGGACACAGTGTAGGGACTTCCGGGAAGATGGCGGAAGAGTAAGACGCGGAGATCACCTTCCTCCCCACAGATACACCAGAAATACATCTACGTGTGGAACAACTCCTGCGGAGCACCTACTGAACGCTGGCAGAAGACCTCAGACCTCCCAAAAGGCAAGGAACCCCCCACGTACCTGGTTAGGGCAAAAGAAAAAAATAAATGGAGACAGAAGGATAGGGACGGGTCCTGTACCAGCGGGAGAGAGCTGTGAAGGAGGAAAAGTGTCCACACACTAGGAAGCCCCTTCACGGGCGGAGACTTCGGGTGGTGGAGTGGGGGAGCTTCGGGGGCAGAGACTGCAGGTGGCGGAGTTGGGGAGCTTGGGAGCCGTGGAGGAGAGCACAACAAAAGCGGTACGGAGGGCAAAGCAGGGTGATTCCAGTGCAGAGGATCGGGCCGACCGGCACTTACCAGCCGAGAGGCTTGTCTGCTCGCCCGCCGGGGCGGGCGGGTCTGGGAGCTGAGGCTCCGGCTTCTGTCGGAGCACCGGGAGAGGACTGAGGTTGGCGGCGTGAACACAGCCTGCAGGGCGTTAGAGCACCACGGCTAGCCGGGAGGGAGTCCGGGGAAAAGTCTGGACCTGCCGAAGAGGCAAGAGACTTTTTCTTCCCTCTGTTTCCTGGTGCACGAGGAGAGGGTATTAAGAACGCTGCTTAAGAGAGCTCCAGAGACGGGCACGAGCCGCGGCTAAAAGTGCGGAGCCCAGAGACAGACATGAGACGCTAAGGCCGCTGCTGCCGCCACCAAGAAGCCTGTGTGCGAACACAGGTCACTATCCACAACCCCTTCCGGGGAGCCTGTGCAGCCCACCACTGCCAGGGTCCCGGGATCCAGGGACAACTCCCCCGGGAGAACGCACGGCACGCCTCAGGCTAGCAACGTCATGCTGGCCTCTGCCTCCGCAGGCCCGCCCCACACTCCGTGACCCTCCCTACCCCACCCCACCCCCTCCCGGCCTGAGTGAGCCAGAGCCTCCGAATCAGCGGCTCCTTTAAACCCACCCTGTCTGAGCAAAGAACAGACGCCCTCTGGCGACCTACACGCACAGGCGGGGCCAAATCCAAAGCTGAGCCCCTGGGAGCTGTGAGAACAAAGAAGAGAAAGAGAAATCTCTTCCAGCAGCCTCAGAAGCTGCTCCACAATCAACTTGATGTACCCTGCATCTGTGGAATACATGAATAGACAACGAATCATCCCAAATTAAGGAGCCCAGTGGATAAAAGGCTTTTGGTGCTGCAGCCAGGAGTCAGGGCTGTGCCTCTGAGGTGGGCGAGCCAACTTCAGGACACTGGTCCACAAGAGGCCTCCCAGCTGCACATAATATCAAACAGCGAAAATCTCCCAGAGATCTCCATCTCAATGCCAGCACCCAGCTTCACTCAACAACCAGCAAGCTACAGTGCTGGACATCCTATGCCAAACAACTAGCAAGACAGGAACACAACCCCACCCATTAGCAGAGAGGCTGCCCAAAATCATAATAAGTCTACAGACACCCCCAAACACACCACCAGACGTGGACCTGCCCACCAGAAAGACAAGATCCAGCCTCATCCACCAGAACACAGGCACTAGTACCCTCCACCAGGAAGCCTACACAACCCACTGAACCAACCTAAACCACTGGGGACAGACACAAAAAACAACAGGAACTACGAACCTTCAGCCTGCAAAAAGGAGACCCCAAACACAGTAAGATAAGCAAAATGAAAAGACAGAAAAACACACAGCAGATGAAGGAGCAAGATAAAAACCCACCAGACCTAACAAATGAAGAGGAAATAGGCAGTCTACCTGAAAAAGAATTCAGAATAATGATAGTAAAGATGATCCAAAATCTTGGAAATAGAATAGACAAAATACAAGAATCAGTTAACAAGGACCTAGAAGAACTAAAGATGAAACAAACAATGATGAACAACACAATAAATGAAATGAAAAACACTCTAGATGGGATCAATAGCAGAATAACTGGGGCAGAAGAATGGATAAGTGACCTGGAAGATAAAATAGTGGAAATAGCTACTGCAGAGCAGAATAAAGAAAAAAGAATGAAAAGAACTGAGGACAGTCTCAGAGACTTCTGGGACAACATTAAATGCACCAACATTCAAATTATAGGGGTTCCAGAAGAAGAAGAGAAAAAGAAAGGGACTGAGAAAATATTTGAAGAGATTATAGTTGAAAACTTCCCTAATATGGGAAAGGAAATAGTTAATCAAGTCCAGGAAGCACAGAGAGTCCCATACAGGATAAATCCAAGGAGAAATATGCCAAGACACATATTAATCAAACTGTCAAAAATTAAATACAAAGAAAGCATATTAAGAGCAGCAAGAAAAACAACAAATAACACACAAGGGAATCCCCATAAGATTAACAGCTGATCTTTCAGCAGAAACTCTGCAAGCCAGAAGGGACTGGCAGGACATATTGAAAGTGTTGAAGGAGAAAAACCTGCAACCAAGATTACTCTACCCAGCAAGGATCCATTCAGATTTGATGGAGAAATTAAAACGTTTACAGACAAGCAAAAGCTGAGAGAGTTCAGCACCACCAAACCAGCTCTACAACAACTGCTAAAGGAACTTCTCTAGGCAAGAAACACAAAAGAAGGAAAAGACCTACAACAACGAACCCAAAACAATTAAGAAAATGGGAATGGGAACACACATATTGATAATTACCTTAAAAGTAAATGGACTAAAAGCTCCCACCAAAAGACACAGACTGGCTGAATGGATACAAAAACAAGACGCATATATTTGCTGTCTACAAGAGACCCACTTCAGACCTAGAGACACATACAGACTGAAACTAAGGGGATGGAAAAAGGTATTTCATGCAAATGGAAACCAAAAGAAAGCTGGAGTAGCAATTCTCATATCAGACAAAATAGATTTTAAAACAAAGAGTATTAGAAGAGACAAAGAAGGACAGTACATAATGATCAAGGGATTGATCCAAGAAGAAGATATAACAATTGTAAATATTTATCCACCCAACATAGGAGCACCTCAATACATAAGGCAAATACTGACAGCCATAAAAGGGGAAATCGACAGTAACACATTCATAGTAGGGGACTTTAACACTCCACTTTCACCAATGGACAGATCACCCAAAATGAAAATAAATAAGGAAACACAAGCTTTAAATTATACATTAAACAAGATGGACTTAATTGATATTTATAGGACATTCCATCCAAAAACAACAGAATACACATTTTTCTCAAATGCTCATGGAACATTCTCCAGGATAGATCATATCTTGGGTCACAAATCAAGCCTTGGTAAATTTAAGAAAATTGAAATTGTATCAAGTATCTTTTCCGACCACAATGCTATGAGACTAGATATGAGACTAGATCTGTAAAAAATGCAAACACATGGAGGCTAGACAATACACTACTTAATAACGAAGTGATCACTGAAGAAATCAAAGAGGAAATCAAAAAATACCTAGAAACAAATGAATATGGAGACACAATGACTCAAAATCTATGGGATGCAGCAAAAGCAGTTCTAAGAGGGAAGTTTATAGCAATACAATCCTACCTTAAGAAACAGGAAACATCTCGAATAAACAACCTAACCTTGCACCTAAAGCAATTAGAGAAAGAAGAACAAAAAAACCCCAAAGTTAGCAGAAGGAAAGAAATCATAAAAATCAGATCAGAAATAAATGAAAAAGAAATGAAGGAAACGATAGCAAAGATCAATAAAACTAAAAGTTGGTTCTTTGAAAGGATAAACAAAATTGATAAACCATTAGCCAGACTCATCAAGAAAAAAAGGGAGAAGACTCAAATCAATAGAATTAAAAATGAAAAAGGAGAAGTAACAACTGACACTGCAGAAATACAAAAGATCATTAGAGATGACTACAAGCAACTCTATGCCAATAAAATGGACAATCTGGAAGAAATGGACAAATTCTTAGAAAGGCACAACCTGCCAAGACTGAATCAGGAAGAAATAGAAAATATGAACAGACCAATCACAAGCACTGAAATTGAAACTGTGATTAAAAATCTTCCAACAAGCAAAAGCCGAGGACCAGATGGCTCCACAGGCGAATTCTATCAAACATTTAGAGAAGAGCTATCACCTATCCTTCTCAAACTCTTCCAAAATATAGCAGAGGGAGGAACACTCCCCAACTCATTCTACGAGGCCACCATCACCCTGATACCAAAACCAGACAAAGATGTCACAAAGAAAGAAAACTACAGGCCAATATCACTGATGAACATAGATGCAAAAATCCTCAACAAAATACTAGCAAACAGAATCCAACAGCACATTAAACGGATCATACACCATGATCAAGTGGGGTTTATTCCAGGAATGCAAGGATTCTTCAATATACACAAATCAATCAACGTGATACACCATATTAACAAATTGAAGGAGAAAAACCATATGATCTTCTCAAAAGATGCAGAGAAAGCTTTTGACAAAATTCAACACCATTTATGATAAAAACCCTGCAGAAAGTAGGCATAGAGGGAACTTTCCTCAACATAATAGAGGCCATATATGAAAAACCCACATCCAACATCATCCTCAATGGTGAAAAACTGAAAGCATTTCCACTAAGATCAGGAACAAGACAAGGTTGCCCACTCTCACCACTCTTATTAAACATAGTTTTGGAAGTTTTAGCCACAGCAATCAGAGAAGAAAAGGAAATAAAAGGAATCCAAATCAGAAAAGAAGAAGTAAAGCTGTCACTCTTTGCAGATGACATGATACTATACATAGAGAATCCTAAAGATGCTACCAGAAAACTACTAGAGCTAATCAATGAATTTGGTAAAGTGGCAGGATACAAAATTAATGCACAGAAATCTCTGGCATTCCTATATACTAATGATGAAAAATCTGAAAGTGAAATCAAGAAAACACTCCCATTTACCATTGCAATGAAAAGAATAAAATATCTAGGAATAAACCTACCTAAGGAGACAAAAGACCTGTATGCAGAAAATTATAAGACACTGATGAAAGAAATTAAAGGTGATACAAATAGATGGAGAGATATACCATGTTCTTGGATTGGAAGAATCAACATTGTGAAAATGACTCTACTACCCAAAGCAATCTACAAATTCAATGCAATCCCTGTCAAACTACCACTGGTATTTTTCACAGAAGTAGAACAAAAAATTTCACAATTTGTATGGAAACACAAAAGACCCCGAATAGCCAAAGCAATCTTGAGAATGAAAAACGGAGCTGGAGGAATCAGGCTTCCTGACTTCAGACTATACTACAAAGCTACAGTAATCAAGACAGTATGGTACTGGCACAAATACAGAAATATAGATCAATGGAACAGGATAGAAAGCCCAGAGATAAACCCACGCACATATGGTCACCTTATCTTTGACAAAGGAGGCAGGAATGTACAGTGGAGAAAGGACAGCCTATTCAATAAGTGGTGCTGGGAAAACTGGACAGCTACATGTAAAAGTATGAGATTAGATCACTCCCTAACACCATACACAAAAATAAGCTCAAAATGGATTAAAGACCTAAATGTAAGGCAGAAACTATCAAACTCTTAGAGGAAAACATAGGCAGGACACTCTATGACATAAATCACAGCAAGGTCCTTTTTGACCCACCTCCTAGAGAAATGGAAATAAAAACAAAAATAAACAAATGGGACCTAATGAAACTTAAAAGCTTTTGCACAGCAAAGGAAACCATAAAGAAGACCAAAAGACAACCCTCAGAATGGGAGAAAATATTTGCAAATGAAGCAACTGACAAAGGATTAATCTCCAAAATTTATAAGCAGCTCATGCAGCTTAATAACAAAAAAACAAACAACCCAATCCAAAAATGGGTAGAAGACCTAAATAGACATTTTTCCAAAGAAGACACACAGATGGCCAAAAAACACATGAAAGAATGCTCAACATCACTAATCATTAGAGAAATGCAAATCAAAACTACAATGAGATATCATCTCACACCAGTCAGAATGGCCATCATCAAAAAATCTAGAAACAATAAATGCTGGAGAAGGGGTGGAGAAAAGGGAACCCTCTTACACTGTTGGTGGGAATGTAAATTGATACAGCCACTGTGGAGAACAGTATGGAGGTTCCTTAAAAAACTACAAATAGAACTACCATATGACCCAGCAATCCCACTACTGGGCATATACCCTGAGAAAACCATAATTCGAAAAGAATCATGTACCAAAATGTTCATTGCAGCTCTATTTACCATAGCCCAGAGATGGAAACAACCTAAGTGTCCATCATCAGATGAATGGATAAAGAAGATGTGGCACATATATACAATGGAATATTACTCAGCCATAAAAAGAAACGAAATTGAGCTATTTGTAATGAGGTGGATAGACCTAGAGTCTGTCATACAGAGTGAAGTAAGTCAGAAAGAGAGAGACAAATACCATATGCTAACACATATATATGGAATTTAAGAAAAAAAATGTCATGAAAAACCTAGGGGTGAAACAGGAATAAAGACACAGACTTACTAGAGAATGGACTTGAGGCTATGTGGAGAGGGAAGGGTAAACGGTGACAAAGCGAGAGAGAGGCATGGACATATATACACTACCAAACATAAGGTAGATAGCTAGTGGGAAGCAGCCACATAGCACAGGGAGATCAGCTCGGTGCTTTGTGACCGCCTGGAGGGGTGGGATAGGGAGGGTGAGAGGGAGGGAGACGCAAGCGGGAAGAGATATGGGAACATATGTATATATATAACTGATTCATTTTGTTGTGAAGCTGAAACTAACATACCATTGTAAAGCAATTATACTCCAATAAAGATGTTAAAATGAAAAAAAGAAAAAAGAAAAAAAAAGAACACAGTGTAAAAAAATCTTAAAATTTGTATGGAGACACAAAAGACCCCGAATAGCCAAAACAATCTTGAGAAAGAAAAACAGAGCTGGATGAATCTGGCGCCCTTACTTCAGACTATACTGCAAAGCTATAGTCATCAAAACTGTATGGTACTGGCACAAAAATAGAAAAGTAAATCAATGGAACAGGATAGAAGCCCAGAAATAAACCCACACAGCTATGGTCAATTAATCTATGACAAAGGAGGCAAGATTGTACAATGGAGGAAAAACAGAGTCTCTTCAATAAATGATGCTAAGAATACAGGACAGCTTCATGTAAAAAATGAAATTAGAACATTCTTGAATACCATACACAAAAATGAACTCAAAATGGATTAAAGACCTCAATGTGAGATGGGACACTAGAAATATCTTAGAGGAAAACATAGAAGAACACTCTCTGACATAAATCCCTGCAGTATCTTTTTGATCTGTCGCCCAGAGTAATAGAAATAAAAACAAAACTAAACAAGTGGGACCTAGTTAAACTCAAAAGCTTTTGCACAGCCAAAGAAACCATCAACAGAATGGGAGAAAATATTTGCAAATGATGTGACCAACAAGGGATCAGTCTCCAAAATTTACAAACAGCACATGAAGCTTAATAACATCAAAACAAACAACCCAATCAAAAACTGGGCAGAAGAGCTAAATAGACATTTCTCCAAAGAAGACATACAGATGGCCAAGAGGCACATGAAATGATGTTCAACATCACTAATTATTAGAGAAATGCAAATCAAAACTACAATGAGATATCACCTCACACCAGTCAAATGGCTATCATCAAAAGATCCACAAACAATAAATGCTGGAGAGAGTATGGAGAGAAGGGAAACCTCTTATGCTTTTGGTGGGAATGTAAACTGCTACAGCCACTGTGGAGAACAGCACAAATATTCCCTAAGAAACTAAAAATGGAGCTACCATATGATCCAAGAATCCCACTTCTGGGCATATATCCAGAGAAAAACATGGTTCGAAAGGATACATGCACCCCAATGTTCATTGCAACACTCTTTACAATAGCCAACACATGGAAGCAACTTAAATGTTCAATGACAGAGAAATGGATAAAGAAGATGTGGTACATATATACAATGGAATATTACTCAGCCATTAAAAACAATGAAACAATGCCAATTGCAGCAACATGGATGGACCTAGAGGTTGCCATACTGAGAGAAGTAGATCAGACAAAGACAAATATCATGTGATATCACTTACATGCAGAATCTAAATAAGAATGATACAAATGAACTTATTTACAGAACAGAAATAGACTCACAGACTTAGAGAATGATCTTATGGTTACCAGTGAGGAAGAGTAGGGGGAAGGGATATTTAGGGAGTTTGGGATTGACATGTACACAGTGCTATATTTATTAAAAATAGATAACCAACAAGGACCTACTGTATAGCACAGGGGAGTCTGCTCAATATTTTGTAACAATCTAAATGGGAAAAGAATTTGAAAAAGAATAGATACGTGTATATGTATAACTAAATCACTTGCTGTACATCTGAAACTAATACAACACTGTTAATCAACTATACTCCAATATAAAATAAAAAGTTAAAAAAGAACACAGTATAGCATGCAGTTTGTACGTAGACTGTAAAAATATTTTATTATGTTTTGTTAAACCTTTAACTGCAGGCATCATAGAATGAGCATCACTTGGATTCAATAAAAGAACTCTGCACGGAATGCAGTTTATAACTAGCTTCTAAGAAACAGTTTATTAGAAGTCTGGTCATGCACTTAACTACATGAATCACAGAAGAGTTATTACTTGCATTCACAGATAGAGCACTGTATAAAACACAGCAATTGGGGTTCCCTGGTGGCGCAGTGGGTGGGAGTCCACCTGCCGGTGCAGGGGACACGGGTTCGTGCCCCAGTCTGGGGGGATCCCACATGCCGTGGAGCGGCTGGGCCTGTGAGCTGTGGCCGCTGGGCCTGAGCATCCGGGGCCTGTGCTCCGTGGCGGGAGAGGCCACAGCAGTGAGAGGCCCACGTACCGCCAAAAAAAAAAAAAAAACAACCCCAAAAAACAGCAATTGTGTTAGAACATTTTATTTGAAGTCTTTTAAACATTTAACTACCTGCGTTACACAATCAGTAACACTTGCTTTCATGTTAAGAAAGCACTTTATAATGCAGTTTCCAAATAATATGCAGGAGGAACTTAATTAGAAGACTTTTGAAACACTTCACTACATGTATCACAAGTGGATACAATTTGGATTCCCTGAAAGGACATAGTGCTGAATGTAGTTTGCAGCTAGCTTTTGAGAAACAGTTTTTATAAGTGGTGTTACTTCACTACATGTGTCATAGAATGGATATGACTTGGATTCACTTAACACAGTGAAAAATTCAGATAATTAAAACATTTTATAAAAGTTTTTTAAACACAACTACAGGGGTCACAGAATGAATATTGCTTACATTCAATGATAGAACTTTATGTAAAACACACTTTGCAATTAGCTTGTAAGAAATATTTTATTAGAAGTCTTGTCAAGCACTTTACTATATGCATCAAAAAAGAAGTATCACTTGCCTTCACTGTGTAAAATGCAGTTAACAACTAGCTTCTAAAACATTTTATTAAAAGTCTTTTTAAGGATTTTATTACTTGCATCACAGAAAGGGCATTACTTGCATTAATAGTCAAAATACTTATAAAATGCATTTAACCACCAGAATCTAAAAACATTTTATTAGAAATCTTCTTAATCACTTCACTACATGCATCACTGAATGGGAAATATATTGGTTTCACATTAAGAATTATCTATATAATGCAGTTTGCAACTAGCCTGTAAGAAACATTTTATAAAAAGTCCCAATGAACACATGAGTCACAGAATGGGTATTACTTGGATTCACTGAAAATATATTGGGCAGAATGCAGGAGGAAACTCACTTGTAAGAATCATTTTGTTACAAATTATGTTAAACACTTCCCTGCACACATCACAGAATAAGTGTCACTTGATTTCACTGAATAAAGCTGTGCAGAATGCAGTTTTCAACTACTCTGTAAAAAACATTTTATTAGAAGTCTTGGCAAATACATCACTACATACATCAGAAAATGGGTATTACTTGCATTCACAGAGAGAAGACTGTGTAAAATACAGTTAAGAACTAGCTTCTAAAACAGTTATTAAAAATCTCGTAAAATTCTTCACTACATGGTTTATAGATTGAGTACTGTTTGGATTCGCTAAAAGTACCTTGTGAAGAGTGAAGTTTGCAACTACCTGGTGAGAAACATAATCCAAGGAGTCTTGTTAAACTTTAAATGTATTTGAGAATGGGCATCAGTTAAACTCACTGTAAAAACGCTGTGCGGGATGCATTTTGCAACTACGTTGTTAGAAACATTTTCCCACATGTCTTGTTACTGTACTACACAATCACAGAATGGGTATTACCTAGATTCATTTAAAAACACAGCATAGAATGCAGTTTGCAAGTACATTGTAAGAAACATTTTATTAAAAGTTTTGTCAAACCCTTAATTAGAAGCATCACAGAATGGGTATAGCTTGGATTCAATGATTGAACTTTGTGCAGAACATAGTTTGCAACTAGCTTGTAAAAACATTTTATTAGAAGTGTTGTCAAACATTCAATTCATACATCACAAAATGGGTATAACTTGCATCCATAGAGAGAACACTGTGTAAAATTCAGCTACCAATCAGCTTCTAAAAACATCTTATTAGAGGACTTGTTAAACATGTCACTACATGCATTACACAATGGATGTCACTTTAATAGACTGAAAGAACATGTGTGCAACAGTTTGCAACTACCTTTTAAAATATTTTATTAGAAATCTCCTTAATCACTTCATTACATGCAACAAAAATGGGTATTCCTTGGATTCTCTGAAAGGACACTGTGCAGAATGCTGTTTGCAACTAGCTTGTGAGAAACATCTTCCTACAAGACTAGTTAAATTATTCTGGCACATCACAGAATGGGTATTGCATCACCTGCATTCACAGAAGTGCCATTGTATAGAATACAATTAGCAATGAGTTTCTAAAAAACATTAGCTTACAAGTCATGTTAAAATTTCAAAAACATGTATCAAAGAATAGGTATCGGTATGACTTGAATTCACTAAAAGAATACAGTGCTGTATGCAGTTTACAAATAGATTATAAGAAACTTTTTTTTACGTCTTGATAAACATTTCATTACAGGCATCAAGGAATGGTTATCTCTTAGATTTACTAATAGAACCCAATGTAGAATCATTTTACAACTACATTGTAAGAAACATTTTCATAGACGTCCAGTTCACAATTCAGTACACCCACCACAGAATGAGTATTGCCTGTATGCACAAAAAGAAGTCTGTGTGTTATGCAGTTTGCAACCTGCTTGTAAGATACATATTTTAACAAATAGGTTAAACACTTCACTTACATATATCTTAGTGTGTTACTTGCATTCACTTAAAAAGAAAAACAAAACCTGTGAAGAATGCAGTTAGCAATTATATTCTAAAAACATTTTCCTACAAGTCTTTTTTTTTTAACATCTTTATTGGGATATAATTGCCTTACAATGGTGTGTTAGTTTCTGCTTTATAACGAAGTGAATCAGATATACATATACATATATCCCCATATCTCCTCCCTCTCATGTCTCCCTCCCAGCCTCTCTATCACTCCCCTCTGTGTAGTCAAAAACACCGAGCTAATCTTCATGTGCTACGCAGCTGCTTCCCACTAGCTATTTTACATTTGGTAGTATATATAAGTCCATGCCATTCTCTTACTTTGGTGCAGCTTACCCTTCTCCCTTCCCGTGTCCTCATGTTGATCCTCTACGTCTGTGTCTTTATTCCTGTCCTGCCCCTAAACTTTTTCTTCTTTTTTTTACATTCCATATATATGTGTTAGCGTATGGTATTTGTTTTTCTCTTTCTGACTTGCTTCACTCTGTATGACAGACTCTAGGTCCAGCCACCTCACTACAAATAACTCAATTTGGTTTCTTTTTATGGCTGAGTAATATTCCATTGTATATATATGCCACATCTTCTTTATCCATTCATCTATCGATAGACACTTAGGTTGCTTCCATGTCCTGGCTGTTGTAAATAGAGCTGCAATGAACATTGTGGTACATGACTCTTTTTGAATTATGGTTTTCTCAGGATATATGCCCAGTAGTGGGATTGCTGGTTATATGGTAATTCTAGTTTTAGTTTTTTAAGGAACCTCCATACTGCTCTCCATAGGGGCTGTATCAATTTACATTCCCACCAACAGTGCAAGAGGGTTCCATTTTCTCCACACCCTCTCCAGCATTTATTGTTTGTAGATTTTTTGATGATGGTCATTCTGACCAGTGTGAGGTGATACCTCATGGTAGTTTTGATTTGCATTTCCCTAATGATTAGGGGTGAGCATTCTTTCATGTGTTTGTTGGCAATCTGTATATCTTCTTTGGAGAAATGTCTATTTAGGTCTTCTGCGCACATTTGGATTGGCTGTTTGTTTTTTTGATATTCAGCTGCATGAGCTGCCTGTAAATACTGGGGATAAATTCTTTGTCAGTTGCTTCATTTGTAAATATTTTTTCCCATTCTGAGGGTTGTCTTTTCATCTTGTTTACGGCTTCCTTTGTTGTGCAAAAGCTTTTAAATTCCATTAGGTACCATTTGTTTACCTTTGTTTTTAATTCCATTTCTCCTGGAGGTGGGTCAAAAAAGATCTTGCTGTGATTTATGTCATAGTGTTCTGCCTTTTTCCTCTAAGACTTTTACAGTGTCTGGCCTTACATTTAGGTCTTTAATCCATTTTGAGTTTATTTTTGTGTATGGTGTTAGACAGTGTTCTAATGTCATTCTTTTTCATGTAGCTGTCCAGTTTTCCCAGCACCACCTATTGAAGAGGCTATCTTTTCCCCATTGTATACTCTTGCCTCCTTTATCAAAAATAAAGTGACCATAGGACTGTGGGATTATCTCTGGATTTTCTATCCTGTTCTATTGATCTATATTTCTGTTTTTGTGCCAGTACCATACTGTCATCTGCAAACAGTGACAGCTTTACTTCTTTTCCGATTTGGATTATTTTATTTCTTTTTCATCTCTGCTGTGTTAAAACTTCCAAAACTGTGTTAAATAATAGTGGTGAGAATGGAAAACCTTGTCTTGTTCCTGATCTTAGAAGAAATGGTGAGGAAATGGTTTCAGTTTTTCACCCTTGAGAACAATGTTGACTGTGGGTTTGTCATATATGGCCTTTATTATGTTGAGGTAACTAAGCCCTATGCCTAGTTTCTGGAGGGTTTTTAGCATAAATGGGTGTTGAATTTTCTTGAATGCTTTTTCTGCTTCTATTGAGATGATCATATGGGTTTTCTCCATCAGTTTGTTAATATGGTTTATCACATTGATTGCTTTGTGTATATTGAAGAATCCTTGCATTCCTGGGATAAACCCCATTTGATCATCATTTATGATCCTTTTAATGTGTTGTTGGATTCTGTTTGCTAGAAGTTTATTGAGGATTTTTGCATCTATGTTCATCAGTGATATTGGCCTGTAGTTTTCTTTCTTTGTGACATCTTTTTCTGCTTTTGGTATGAGGGTGATGGTGGCCTCGTGGAATGAGTTTGAGTGTGCTCCTCCCTCTGCTATATTTTGGAGAAGTTTGAGAAAGCTCGGTGTTAGCTCGTCTCTGTTTGATAGAATTCACCTGTGAAGCCATATAGGTCTGGGATTTTGTTTATTGGAAGATTTTTAATCACAGTCTCAATTTCAGTGCTTGTGTTTGGTCTGTTTATATTTTCTATTTCCTCCTGGTTAAGTCTCAGAAGGGTGTGCTTTTCTAAGAATGTGTCCATTTCTTCCAGGTTGTCCATTTTATTGGCATAGAGTTTCTTGTAGTAATCTCTCATGATCCTTTGTATTTCTGCAGTGTCAGTTATTTTTCTTTTTCATTTCTAATTCTATAGATTTGAGTCTTCTCCCTTTTTTTCTTGATGAGTCCGGCTAATGGTTTATCAATTGTGTTTATCTTCTCAAAGAACAAGTTTTTAGTTTGATTGATCTTTGCTATAGTTTCTTTCATTTCTTTTTTATTTATTTGTGATCTGATCTTTATGATTTCTTTCCTTCTGCTAACTCTGGAGTTTTTTTTTTTCTTCTTTCTCTAATTGCTTTAGGTGTAAGGTTAGGTTGTTTATTTGAGATATTTCTTGTTTCCTGAGGTAGGATTGTACTGCTATAAACTTCCATCTTAGAACTGCTCTTGCTGCATCCCATACATTTTGGGTCATCATGTTTTCATTGTCATTTGCTTCTAGGTATGTTTTGATTTCCTCTGATTTCATCAGTGGTCTTTTGGTTCTTTAGCAGTGTACTGTTTAGCCTCCATGTGTTTGTATTTTTTACAGACATTTTCCTGTAATTTATATCTAGTCTCATAGCATTGAGGTCAGAAAAGATACTTCATACAATTTCAGTTTTCTTAAATTTGCCAGTGCTTGATTTGTGACCCACGGTACGCTCTATCCTGGAGAATGTTCCTTGAGTACTTGAGGAGAAAGTGTATTGTGGTTTTTGGATGGAATATCCTATAAATATCAATTAGGTCCATCTTGTTTAATGTATCATTTAAGGTTGTGTTTCCTTATTTATTTTCTTTGTGGATGACCTGACTATTGGTGAAAGTGGAGTGTTAAAGTCTCCTATTATTGTTGTGTTACTGTTGATTTCCCCTTTTATGGCTGTTAGTATTTGCCTTATGTATTGAGGTGCTCGTATGCTGAGTGCATAATATTTATAAATGTTATATCTTCTTCTTGGATTGATACCATGATCATTATGTAGTGTCCTTCTTTGTCTCTTTTAATAGTATTTATTTTAAAGTCTATTTTGTCTGATATCGATTTGCTACTCCAGCTTTCTTTTGATTTCTATTTGCACGGAACATCTATTTCCATCCCCTCACTTTCAGTCTGTATGTGTCTCTGGCTCTGAAGTGGATCTCTTGTAGACAGCATATGTATGGGTATTGCTTTTTTATCCATTCAGCCAGTCTATATCTTTTGGTTGGAACATTTAATCCCTTTATATTTAAGGTAATTACTGACATGTAAGTTCCTATTACCAGTTTTGTAATTGTTTTTGGTTTCTTATTGTAGATCTTTTCCTTCTCTGTGTTTCCTGCCTAGAGTAGTTCATTTAGCATTTGTTGTATAGCTCGTTTAGTGGTGCTGAATTCTCTTAGCTTTTGCTTATGTGTAAAGGTTTTAATAGCTGTGTAGAGTAATCTTGGTTGTAGGTTTTTCCGTTTCATCACTTTAAATATATCCTGCCACCCCCTTCTGGCTTGCAGAGTTTCAGCTGAAAGATCAGCTGTTAACATTATGGGGATTCCCTTGTATGTTATTTGCTGTTTTTCCCTTGGTTGATTTTGTTATTTTTTCCTTGTATTTAATTTTTGATTGTTTGATTAATATGTGTCTTGGCATGTTTCTACTTGGATTTATCCTGTATGGGACTCTCTGCTCTTCCTGGACTTGATTGACTATTTCCTTTCCCATTTTAGGGAAGTTTTCAACTATAATCTCTTCAAATATTTTCTTAGTCCTTTTCTTTTTCTCTTCTTCTTCTGGGACCCCTATAATTAAAATGTTGGTGTGTTTCATGTTATCCCAGAGGTCTCTGAGACTGTCCTCAATTTTTCTCATTCTTTTTTCTTTATTTTGCTCTGTTGTAGTTATTGCACTATTTTATCTTCCAGGTCACTTATCCCTTCTTCTGCCTCAGTTATTCTGCTGTTGATTCCTTCTAGTGAATTCTAAATTTCATTTAATGTGTTTCATCATTGTTTGTTTGCTCTTTAGTTCTTTTTGGTCCTTGTTAAATGTTTCTTGTATTTTCTCCATTCTATTTAGAAGATTTTGGAGCATCTTTACTATCATTATTCTGAATTCTTTTTCAGGTAGACTGCCTCTTTCCTCTTCATTTGTTTGGTCTGGTGGGTTTTTTTACCTTCCTCCTTCTTCTGCTCTGTGTTTCTCTGTATTCTCATTTTGCTTCACTTACTTTGTTTGGGTTCTCCTTTTCCCAGGCTGCAGGTTCATAGTTCTGATTGCTTTTGGTGACTACCCTCAGTGGCTAAGGTTGGTTCAGTGGCTTGTGTTGGCTTCCTGGTGGAGGGGACTAGTGCCAGTGTTCTGGTGGATGAAGCTGGATCTTTTCTTTCTGGTGGATAGGACCATGTCCAGTGTGTGTTTTGGGGTGTCTGTGACATTATTATGATTTCAGGCAGCCTCTCTGCTAATTGGTGGGGTTGTGTTCCTGTGTTGCTATTTTTTTGGCATAGGGTGTCCAGCACTGTAGTTTGCTGGCCGTTGAGTGGAGCTGGGTCTTAGCATTGAGATGGAGATCTCTGGGAGAACTTTCTCTGTTTGGTATTACATGGAGCTGGGAGGCCTCTGGTGGACCAACATCATAAACTCAGGTCTCATACCTCAGAGGCACAGGTTTGACACCCGGCCTGAGCACCAAGACCTTGTCAGACACATGGCTCAGAAAAAAAGGGAGAAAAAAATTGAAAAAAGAAAGATAAAATAAAGTTATTAAAATAAAAAAAATTTAATTATTAAAAATAAAAAACCTTAAAATGAATAAAAACAGAAAGAAGAGAGCAACCAAATCAAAAAAACATACCTAATCTACCAATTATAACAAGTGCTAAAAACTATACTAAAAAAAAAAAAAAAGGACAAGCAGAACCCTAGGACAAATGGTAAAAGCAAAGCTAAACAGACAAAATGACACAAAGAAGCATATACACACTCACAAAAAAATAAAAGGAAAAAATATATATATACAGTAAAAAAAAAAGAAGAAGAGAGCTACAATATCAATAAACAAATTTACCAATGATTATAAACTTTAAATACTAAACTACGATAAACATAAAACCAGAAACAAATTAGATTCAGAAGAAAACCCCATGTCTACAGTTGTTCCCTAAGTCCACTGCCAAAATTTTGGGATGATTCGTTGTCTACTCAGGTATTCCAGAGATGTGGGGTACACCAAGTTGATTGTGGAGATTTAATCCGCTGCTCCTGAGGCTGCTGGAAAAAATTTCCCTTTCCCTTCTTTGTTTCCACAGCTCTTGGAGTTCAGGTTTGATTTGGTCCTGCCTCTGTGTGTAAGTCGACTGAGGGTCTCTGTTCTTCACTCCGATAGGACAACCCTGTCCTATAGCAGCAACTGATTAGGGGGTTCTGGCTCACTCAGTCTAGGGGGAAGGAGAGGTAAGGAATGTGGGGAGAGTCTACAGTGGCAGAGGCCGGCATGATGTTGCAACAGCCTGAGGTGCGCCAAGTGTTCTTCTGCTGAATTTGTCCCTGGATCATGGGACCCTAGCTTTGGTGGGCTCCACAGCCTCCTGGAAGAGGAGGTGTGGATAGTGACCTGTGCTTGCACACAGGATTTTTGGTGGCTGCAGCATCAGTCTTAGCGTTTCATGCTCATCTTTGGTGTCCATGCTGATAGCCGCAGCTCGTGCCCATCTCTGGAGCTCATTTAGTCGGTGTTTTGAATCCCTTCTCCTCACACGCCTGAAAACAATGGTCTCTTGCCTCTTAGGCAGGTCCAGACTTTTTCCCAGACTCCCTCCTGGCTAGCTGTGGTGCACTAGCCCCCTTCATGTTGTGTTCTCACAGCCAACCCCAGTCCTTTCCCTGGGTTATGACCTCCAAAGCCCGAGCCTCAGCTCTCAGCCCCACCAGCCCCGGTGCGTGAGCAGACAAGCCACTCAGGCTGGTGAGTGCTGGTTGGCACCAATCCTCTGTGCAGAAATCTCTCCGATTTGCCCTCTGCACTCCTGTTGCTGTACTCTTCTCCATGGCTCCGAAGCTTCCCTTCCACCCAACCCCCTCTCCACCAGTGATTCTTAGTGTGTGGAAACTTTTCCTCCTTCAAAGCTCCCTCCTAGAGGTGCAGGTCCCATCCCTATTATTTTGTCTCTGTTTTTTCTTTTTTCTTTTGCCCTACCCAGGTATGTGGGGAGTTTCTTTCCTTTTGGGAAGTCTGAGGTCTTCTGCCAGCATTCAGTAGGTATTCTGTCGGAGTTATTCCACTTGTAGTTGTATTTCTGATGTATTTGTGGGGAGGAAGTTGATCTCCACATCTTACTCTTCTACCATCGTTTTTTTTCTCACACACACACACACACACACACACACACTGTATTTTATTTTTACAAGAGATAAATAAACTGACACCAAGCATTGTAAATGGATGACCACAACAAAAGCAACAATGATTGCAATTACCAAACAAATCACACACTCATACTATGCCATAATATTGACATTCAGTCCATTAATCCTCCACTGTAACAGGTCGTTTACTTTGCAGTGAAAATTGATGTGTATTTTTTGCCTCTGAGTTCTTGTGGAATTTTTTTTAATTCAAACAAAAAGTCACAAAAATTATAATCATCCTCATCAGTTCACTCAGTCCCATGTAATTAATTTATTTTAAATCTTGATCTTTTGTTAGCACTTTTATGAATTCATCATCCTCTAGCATCTTGAAGGTCTCTCTCCTTACAAGTTTTGTTACACACTAAACTTACATCTGTCACAGCATGATTATGTCTTAGATTCACTTAAAGAGCACAGTGTGATATAAGAAACATTATTTTACAATCTTCTTAAACATTTATACCAGAATCAGAATATCACTTGGATTCACTGATAGAGCTCTGTGCAGAACAGTTTGAGCTTCTTTGTAAGAAATATTTTAATACGTTTTGTTAAACTTCACTGCACACCTCAAAAAATGGGTATCACTTGTATTCACAGAAGGAAGCCTGTGCAGAATGTACTTTGCCAGTATCTTATTAGAGACATTTTCTTACAAGGTTTGTGAAACAATCCACTGAGTGCATCTCAGACTGGGTATTGTCTAATTTTACAGAAAAAAGCCTGTGAAGAATTCAGTTAGCAATTAGCTTCTAAAACACATTTGCTCACAATTCTTGTTAAACACTTCACTTACAAGAATCACATAATGGGTATGACATGGAATCATTTGAAGAGAAGAGTGGTCTGCAGTTTACAACTAGAGGATAAGGAAATTTTTCTTACATGTTGTGTTAACACTTCACTAAGCCCATCACAACATGTATATCTCTTGGATTTTTTCATAGAACCTACGCAGAAAGTTTACAAGAAACATTTTAAGAAAAATTCAGCTCCCACTTCAGTTCATGCACCACAGGATGAGTGTGTTACATTCATAGAAAGAAGCCTGTGTAGAACACTCTTTGCAGCTAGCTAATAGGAAACATTTTCTTAAAAGTCTTGTTAAACACTTCACTACATTCCTCTCAGAAGGGGTATCACTTGGATTCACAGAAATTACATGGTGCAGCTGCAATTAGCATGTAACATCTAAAATATATTGTTAGAATTGTTATCAAACATATTATACACTCATCACAAAACTGGGTATCACCTGTATTCACAAAAAATACCTCTGTGTATAATGCATTAGCAATTAGCTTAAAAACTTGTTTTCTTAAACCTTTTGTTAAACTCTTAACTGCAGTTTTTATAGAATAGATATATCTTGGAATCACTAAGTACCTTGTATAGAAAGTACTTTGCAACTAGACTTTATGAAACATTTGCTTACAAGTCTTGTTAAACACTTCTCTACTATATCAGAGAATATATCTCATTTGGATTCACTTAAAGAACACAGTGTAGAATGCAGCTTGCAGTTACATTGTTCAGTCCTTTTAAACACTTCACTGCATGGTTCATAGCATGGGTATTGATTGGATTTGCTAAAAAACACTGTGCTGAACGAAGTTTGCAACTAGCTTGTAGAAAACTTGCAAAAAGACTTCACTACACAATTCACATAATAACTATTGCTTGCATTCAGTCAAAGAACATTGGCTTGTAAGAAACATGTTTACTAAATTCTTATTATACATTTCACTACATGAACTACAGAAGACATATGGTTTCCATTCCCTGAAAGAACATTGTGCTGAATGAAGTTTGTAACTAGTTTATGTTTCTTCATTACTGGATTTGTGAAACCGCTCAGTGTATGTATCATAGAATCAGTATTACTTTAATTCCCTGAAACAACACTGAGCTGAAAACAGCTTGAAAGTAACTTTTAAGAATCATCTTTATTATAAATTTGTTAAGTGCTACACTACATGTATTATAGAATGAGTATAACTTCCATTCACTTAAAGTTAACTGTGTTGAATGCAGCTTGCAAGTAGCTTATGTTAAACAAAAAAACACAGGTCCCAAATGGCATCTGTGCTAAAACTCATGATACCAAACTTAAACTTAATGCCTAACCTAACTAAAGTTTCAATCTTCACCAGAAACATAAACTTAATTAAACATTCTGGAATTTTTACTGGCAGCATTAATGAGGTAATCTGCCAGGTAGGCCCTCTCCATCCTCCAGAGGAAGAGGCAATCTGCATGATCAAACTATGCCCTTCCTTTCCCCTTAAAAATATATCTTGGGCTAAAAATAAACCCTGTCTTTTGTTAATAGCCCCTACCCTTCTTCCTGTCAACATCTTTCTTTTTGTATAACCCTTTAGAACACCCTTCTGGATGGGATGCTGGTTGATTCATGTATCATCTAAAAAAGCCCATTGGATCTTCACATTTGCTTTGGTTGAATTTTTTTTTTTAACAGATGGGCAGCAGCAGTAGGATGAAAAGTGAACATGCTGATACAACAAGAAACACAGTTCACTGTCTTTCTCACCATTTAGAGGGCTTTTGATATGTATCTCTCAGTTGAACGCCACTGTTTCTGTGTACTAGCTCTTTATCTAACTGGCTTTTTAGACCACAATTCCCCGGTGTAGAAACCTAGTCCTTAGATCTGTCCCTGGATTCCATTTTCCATCTGTGTGGAACACTTCCCCTGATTCCACATTGGGAACTGTTTGTGTGTCAGCTACAGTTTTCCAGTTGTGTGGAACCAGTCTTAAGTTCCTGTTCTTTGATGTCTGCTGGTTTAACCCTTTCCCCCAGTCCAAAGTTCCATGGGAACTGTTGGTGATTACCAGCCAAAGTTGGACTGCATCCAACTTAAGAACCAAACTGGGTCCAGGATTGAATGCGGTTGGATTTGAGCTGGACTCAGCCCAGTGGGAGTTCTCAGGTAGATATTAAATAAGAGATAGTTGCCACTAGAAATCTCAGATAAACCTGGGAGCTGATTAGTTTGGCTCCAAGAATCCCAAAGGTCTAGCTAAAATAAAAGACATCCTTTATATCCAAAGAATTAAGGACAACACCCCGGCACACCTGCTTATTTTATGTTTAGCAATTATAGTTGCAACTATCTAACAAGATGGCAAGATTTTGATAAAAACAACCTAGAATTTCAGTGGCCCCTATGGGGATCAAATAAAATTTTTTTTTAAAGAAGTGCACTTGAGAGTAAGAGATCCCAAATTGTAGAGACATGATAAATGGAATGCCTACTTTAATTGGTACACAGACACTTACAAAAGGCAAAACAGTCTAAAATAACTTCACTACATGACACAAAAGGACTTAAAAGATGACAGGAATGATGTGACCCCTACTGCTCCTCACCTGACTTTTTCACCTGAGTACTCATGTTTTACTAATTCTGTCTGGATTGCCTTTCTATTTTGAATAGACTGTTACACAGTTAACACAGTTAAAATAAAACTACTCAATGTTGCAGACAAACCTTTTCTGGTATTTTTCACTCCTTGGTTAAAGACTGAACTAGGAGTTATAGTTAAAAAACTTCCTAAAGGTAGGTAAGAGACCCAAAAGCTTTTTGAAGAGTTTAGTGTTGTTTTGGAGACCTATGACCCCAGGCTGCTAGATCTTTGTCAGCTTGTGCACACATTACTAGGACCTGGGAGCTTAGAAATTCAGTGGAGAGGGAAGTCCATCACAATTAGTGGAGCTGAAGCAATTCACCTGGTTGTCTAATTTTGGGAGAAGAAAATGTAAGCCTGGTGTGAAAACATCATAAATTCTTGGCAAGAGGCCATGGCCTAGGACTGGAAATGGAAAGAATTAGAAGTAGTGAAGACAAGGAGGTCTGGAGTAGAAGTTTGTGGAAGATTTTTGTATCATAATTCAATGCCAACAAGAAATCCACTGCAGAAGCACAGAATTATCAAGTAGACAAAATGACTTGGCTAATGACGTTAGCCATTCCAGAACTGGCATAATGGACATATGAACAAAGTAGTCACAGTAATAGAGACAGAAGCTGTACACTGACCCTATAGCAGGGATTCCCAAAGGCTGATCTGCCACCTCTGAAAGTTTAGCCCCCAGAAACAGATAACAAGTGAACAATTGTTGACAATTCAATTACATTGGGGTTGCTCCATGCAATAAGGGCCAGGATTTCATCTTCACAAGGATAGATACCAATTATGAGTATTGGTATTCTTACGGGTTTGACTTTCTTTTCTACAGAGTTTTAAACAGTACCACTTTCTGGAGGTTTACTAAAAGTCTGATCCACAGGTATGGAATCCTTCATAACAGCATCCAACAGGAAAACCTCTTCACAACAAATGTAGTGTAGACGGGCCAATGACCCACTGATCTACTGATTGAATGACATCACTCACCCTTCACAGGCAGCTGGTGTCACAAAATGTTGGAATAGCTTTCTAATGGCATAGCTGGATCACTAACTTGATGTCAGTACTGTGCAAAGATGGATTGCCATACTTCAGGACATAATATACACACTAAGTCATAGGTCTAAACAAGACCTAAGAAGCAAGTGGTAGGAAATGAGTCATGACACTTACCATCTAGTATTACTCCTGATGACCCACTGTGGGACTTTGTGCTTTTCATTAGAGGTCCTAGTCTGAAAAGGGACAAACTCTTGCCAGAGGAAACAGTAGAAGTCCCATTAAGCTACAACTACAGCTGTCACCTGGATAGTTTAGATGCTTCATGTCCAGAAACCACCAGGTAAGGGGAGGTATCACCATCTTTGCACAAGTGATTGAATCTGATTTCCAGAATAAGGTAAGCCTGCTTTTGCCATAAGAGGGACAGAAAGGAATACGTGTGGAATCCAGGTGATCCAGTTTGATATTTTGTGATGTTCCCTTGTTTAATTTATATAGTGAGTGAACATATGCAGCAATCCTAGTTTGATAAAGGTATGATTTCCTAGTGCTTAAACCCATCAGGAATGAGTTTTGAGGAACCTACACTTATCACTCAAAAACTGCCTGTAGAGACAGGGCTAAAATTTGTCCTCCTAATGTCCCAGTTTTCAAATTTCTGTCAGCAAGAGACATACACAAAAATCATGGGATACTTCCTGAAAATCTCTGGAGGAGAGACTTTATGAGACATACAAAGGGTAGACTGTGATGGCCATGGAGGTGTACACTCAGACATCCCTTCTAGAAAACCTGCTGCAAGAAGAATAGTTGGCAAATAACCTCTAGTTCCTACACATTTAAGATTCACCATAGTGTTCATGCTCTTCCTGGGCTTCCCCTGGCCCATAACTGAGAACAACAGAGGTACTAGATCTAGGCAATTCTTGCCTTTTGTAGCACTCTACTTATGGGAAATTTTAACTTTAGCACCGTACAGCTCTCTTACCCAGCTTTCTTTCTTCCTTCTCTCCTTTCACAGATGTCGGACATATATCAGAATCTGCAGGCTTTTTCTGATCCTGCTTTTCCTCTTTATCTTCTTCAGTCATTTCTCCCAGAAAATAATGTATGCATCTAATTCTGTCTTATCATCTGTTTCTTACAGGATTAAAACTGAGACATTAGATAATGTCTGTGGAAGTTCAAATCATTGTGATTCAAACTAAGCACTCAAAAATGTTTTAGGAGGATCAAGATGGCAGAGTAGGAGAACACTGGGCTCACCTCCAATCATGAACACATCAAAATTGCAACTATATATAGAATGATTCTCGTGAAATCAATCTGGGGACAAGGGAAAAGTTCTTCTACAACAAAGGCTGTAAAGAAAGATCCACACAGAGTCTGATAGGAAGGGAGGAGAAATGACCTGTTCAAGACCTACACCACTATTGAATATCACAGGCGTAGCGATCCTCCCTGGGGAATGAGATGTTTGAGTCACAACTTAGGCACCCCAGCCTTGGGACCTGACACTGGAAAGGTGAGCACCCTTAACTGGTTTGAACACCAGTGGGGCTTACTGGAGGACTGTAAGAAACCAGAAGCCCTCTTGAAGAGCACATGCATACACTTGCTTACTCTCAGTCACAGTGCAGAAGCAGCAGATTGAAAACTGCCTTGGGCTCTGGCTGGCTTGCCAGGGCTGCCACAGCGTGGCCCCCAGCATGCACAGGGGCCCTGCGCCAGGTCTTCTAGCTTCTGTACTGCTCCCCACCAAGGAGAGATGAGAGTGTGTACACTTGGATAAAGCAGGACTGGCTTAGACCCAGGCCCTGCCTTTGACAAAGGGCAGGGGCAAGTATTGCCAGTTCATGCATCCCTGCACACCCTTCAGAGAAACTGAAGGTAGCTCCAGGGGGGAGATTACCATTACCAGAGGGCAGATCCCTGTGCACATTTGGGAGAGAGTGGGGCCAGCTCAGTGGTGGTGTGGCACCAAACCCTCTGTCCCAGACCCAGCCTCTAACCAAGTTGAACACACCAGGGAAAAAGTGAAAATAACACAGAAGTGCAGTACCAAGTCCTAAGGCCCTGTTCACATACCAAACCAAGGTGGAGACTGCCTTCATGCTTGGGAGAAACTCAACTCCCTCAAGGCACATGTTCTAGACCTTTGCCCCACCACCACCATCACCCCCAATAGGACAGTGACAGGCATTGAACACAGGAGAAGCCCCAGCTTACCTGACTGTGGCTGTAGCCCTTCCACCTCCAGCCCTACCTTCCACCAAGGCAGTGGTTGCTAGCACAACCAGGGAAAGATGCAGACTGTGTGCGCTTCAGATCCAGCTCTCCTAGCATAGCCACTGAGACATGAAAATGACATAGGGATGCTCCTATACAAGGATATGCCTTCATGACTGGGAGAGGTAACTGCATCACCTAATTTCATAGAGTAAAATAAAATGAGAAAGCAGAAGGATTTCCTTCAAACCAAAGAGCAAAAACAACAACAATGAAAAAGCCTGAAAAAACAACTAATAAAACTGAAAAATAATTGACCAGATAAAGAGTTCAAAACATTAGTAGTAAGAATGCTAACTGAATTTGGGGAAAGAATATATAAATACAGTGAGATTTTAACAAGAAATTAGAAAATACAAAAAGAACCAGTCAGAGCTGAAGAATACAATAACTGAAATTGAAAATACACTAGAAGGGGACTCCCTGTTGGTCCAGTGGTTAAAACTCTGCCCTTCCACTGCAAGGGACACAGGTTTGATTCCTGGTCAGAGAACTAAGATCCCTCATGTTGCATGGTGTAAGAAAGAAAATTTTTTAAAAAAGAAAGAAAATACACTAGAAGTAAATAACAGTGGACTAGGTGATACAGAAGAATGTATAACTGATCTGGAATATAGAATAATGGAAATTACCCAATCAGGAAAGGAAAAAGAACAATTAAAAAAAATAATAGTTTCAGGAACCTTTAGGACAACATCAAGCATACTAACATTCACATTATGGGGGTCCCAGAAGGAGAAGAGAGAGAGAAGGGAATCAAAAATGTATTTGATGAAATTATGGCTGAAAAACTCCTAAACCTGAAAAAGGAAACAGATATCAAGGTACAAAAAGCAGAGTCCCAAACAAAATGAACCAAAAGAGACCCATAGCAAGACATGTCATAATTAAAATGGCAAAACTTATTGAAAACCACAAGGGAAGAGAGTAAAAGAAGAAAAAAAGCAATAGAGAAGAATTATGAAAAACAACCAGAAAACAAATTTTTAAATGGCAATATGTACATAACTATCAATAATCACTTTAAATATCAGAGGACTAAATGCTCCCATCAAAAAGATATATGGTGGCTGAGAGAATAAAAAACAAGACCCATCTACGTGTTGCCTACTAGAGACTCAGTTCAGAGCAAAAGATACGCATAGACTGAAAGTGAGGGGATGAAAAAAGATATTCCATGCAAATGGAAATGAAAAGAAAGCTGGAGTAGCAATACTCCAGCTTTAAAAGGAAGTCCATAGTAAGAGAAATAAGGGACTTTTTACTCGTTAACAAATATGCACCTAGTACTTGTTAACAATTATGCACCCAATACACAAAGCAACTATTAACAGCCATAAAGGGAGAAATAGTCCATAACACAAAAATAGTAGGGGACTTTGACACCCCACTTACATCAATTGTCAGATCATCCAGACAGAAAATCTATAAGGCAACACTGGTCTTAAATGACATAATAGACCAGTTAGATTTAATAGGTATCTCAGGACATTCCATCCTAAAAAAGCAGAAGACACATTCTTCAACAGGGTATGTGTGATTTTTCACTTATTTGTTTGAATCCAAATTTTCGCACCTGAATCTCCAAAGTCAACAAAGGCTCACATTTCCCACAATGCAATTAAGCCAAAAGTGCACTTGCAAGCATAACAGGGCAGCCCTCACTGTTTCTAAACAGGGAAGGAACCATGTCTCAAACACTATTTAAGCAATAGAACATTTTAGGCAGTTTACAATCCTTAATTTGGCATATCTTCTTATCTTACCCAGTGCCCATATATAATTGAAAACAAAATATTGTCATTCTTTAAGTTTCTTATTTTGTGGCAAAGAGAAGAAAAACAAGATTCCTAGCTCAGTAATCAAAAATGATACACAATTTAGCATTCATTTAACAGAGAAGAAAATGCTTTGGGAAGAAATAGCAATTTTGCGAGGAAAACAAAAAAACCTTAAGAAACCTCAAATCCTAGAAGTGATGCAGGGAACTTTCTAAGCTTTTCAGGCAAATGGGTTCTGAGACATTAGGTCTACACTTACTTTAAAGAGGTTTGTATGTTCTGAGACAATACTGCAAAACTTGGTTGTTATAAAGCTGAATTTTAAAGTACAGCCCATAAAATTTGTGAATAAAGATGAATATGCTTGAAAATAAAGATAAAGGGAATAGTGAAAACTTATTTCTCTGAAAAGTATTATCTAATAAATTTCAAATTTTTACATAAAAGTCCATATTATTTTTACTCAGAGTCAATAGAAATACATTTTTACAGATGTTGCTTTGTCAACTATAGTCTTGTAGTGGTTCCATATTTCTAAACCTAGGTGAATGATTCCTCTCAAATAGTACTTTCATTTACAGGTCTGTGGGTAAATACACATTAAAAAATCACTCAGCAGGATTTAAAAAAAATAACTTCCATCAACTCAAAGGGATAGCAAAACTATGTAGTGATATAATGGTCTATAAAATGAGATGGTGACTGAAACGTTCAGTTATTTTTACTTTCTTTATCTTGCCCCTTGAATTAGTGTTAAGCATTATATTGAGCTGGTAAGAAATCAGACTAGTAGAAAGAAACATAGACATGTACATATTTTAAAAACCTGTTTATTTTCAAATTTTACAGATGTATGATACTGTCTGGTAAATAAAGATCATATGTGGACAAAAGTTAATTTTAGCAGTAAAAGACAGAGCCAAAACAGGTGAATGACTGCTTTCTGGTGAAGGTCTCCAGCTCCAACTAATGGAGGTTCACAAAAACCCCTATTCTGGCTTATGCATTCTCCTAGGCAGTCAACTCCTGGAAAATGGGGAGCTCTGTCTTATACACCCTCATGTGCCCAGTCCCTTGCATTGCACTTAACACATAATGTATCAACAAATGTTTGCCAAATGTAAAAATGAGGGGAAAAAATTGGAGCCCATGGTCAAGTCTTTATAAATAAAGTATATATTAATGTATAGATTGAGATACTTTTAAATTAATCAAGTGTTTAACATAGATGAATATGGTCACTGATTATGTTTAAATATCCTTCCAAAGAGAACTTATATAAAACTCATTTTTATCACCTAACAACAGATGATAAAACACTCTCTCACTTCATCCCAGCTTACCTTTGGTAGTGTATATATGCCCATGCCACTCTCTCACTTCATCCCTGCTTACCTTTTGATAAGTGAACATCTGGATTATTGTAGCAGTCTCTTAACTTGTCTCAATTATTCAAGTTTCTTTTTATTATTATCCATTTTATATCTAACTGCTGAAAGAAAGACCTCTCTTTTTAATTTCCACCATATTTAATTCCCTTTTATAAAAAACTAGAGTTTGATCATTTAACAAAATCAAAATTCTTGTATGAAAAAAAAAAAAAAAATTCTTGTATGCCTGAGATTATATTTTCTCCATCAATTTCCCAAGGTTTTCATTTATTCAGAGCCAGTTATTCTCTTATTACTTCACTTCATCTGTATTTTTCAAAAACTACATTTTAATTGCCTACCAAATGTAGTTATCTTAGAAATGTAAGGTTAAGTATTTCCGAAATAAATATACTAGCCTGTTGACAAACAAAAAATAGAAGGCTTCTGTGACTTTAGAAAATGCCCCTTTCTTAGATCTAGGTCAGAGGTGACTTTGGGCAAGAATGGAAGAAGATGTGGGTGTGAACAGGTCTCTCTGACGTTACTTCCTTTTCTCCCTATTTTTAATACCATATCATCTGTACATGCAAGATTTTAATGTTCAAACAGATAGTAAATCTTTTCAGAGCAAATGAACAGTGTAGTTCAAGAGTACATATTTTAACCCTTTAGATGGTGTTTTCAGGGATTTTAGTATTACATTTGTATATCACGTGAAATTGAATTATGTTCTGTCCTAACATTATATGTTCCAAATGGAGATAACATTAGATCAAAACTCTCAAAAGTTATAGGAAAGGTGAAGAGACATTTAAAGTCTACTTGTGTGGTGAGAACCTCAATATGTATAAAAGTCATTCAGCAGACAAGTACTGAACACTTTCTCTGTGCCAGGCCTTGGAATTTGATTACTTTTCTTCAGCAAAATTATTTAAATTCTTTGATTCATAATTTATATGTCACTGTAGTTATTTTGAGAATATCATCTTTGTCTTCACAACTCTGCAATATCAGTTACAACTTTCCAGTTCATGGATTCTAGAGAATCGGGGCACATCTGCCAATCAGTTCTATTATGAAGTGTCCACTCTACTGTGAGAAAACAATTTCAACAAAAATTTTTGAGAACAAACACAGAAACAAGTTATAGAGTTTACTTCTTTTCTTGATTTTCCTCTTTCATCCCATGTTGGGAAAAACATATGTCACAAATATTTTCTCCAATTTCTGCCAAATTATGTCCTTAACCAGACCAAAAATAAACTCTCATTTGCCCGTCATTCTTCTCAGAACTGTCATATTAACATTTCCAAACTGATACTTTTTTCATTTCACCTACATATTAAAATGGCATCTATATGAAATGAAAAGCATTCTCTTTATTTTATATTCAAGGACCTCTATAATTTGATTGCTTTTTATTTTAGCAGTATTTTCTCTACTAACCATCTCCTGATCACCACATGCTATGTGACCCTTGAACATAATTTATACTTATTATCTTGGCTTTCCATCTCCAGGTTAGCCCCTTTCTCATTATCTTCTCTATCCCTGAAGTACTCTCCTCTTTTACACTTACTCATATTAGCAGCCTGCTCCTCTGTGGACTTACTTTCGTTTCTCCAACAAGAAGTTTTTTCACTAGCAAATTGCACATGGGACTATACATTGGTTCAAAACTGCAGGTGATTTTTCACTGAGTCCTCAGGGGACATTTGGCAATAAGTGGAGATATTTTTGTTTGTCACAACTGGGATGGTGCTATTGGCACTTAGTGAGTAGAGGTCAGGGATGCTGCTAAACATTCCGCAATAACAGGATGACTCCTTACCATTAAGAATTATCTGATCCAAAATGTCAATAGTGCTGTTGTTGGAAAACACTAAATCTACTTTGACACCTCTATTGTAATCCTATTATTTTACTTGTATATGTATATGTTTAATCATTTGTACTAGAATATAAGACTCTGCAATACCAAGACCACATTTTATGCAAAATCATATTCCCTCAAAGGCTTAATACAAAGTCTGGTATATGTGGGCACTCAAAAGTATTTTAAAAAATCTATGATATGGAATACCTGGATCACCATTTATTAAAGAATAAGTATGCAAGAAGAAAATGCTTACCAATCAAACTACGTTGTTTGATGTATACTTTCTTGGAAGGGTTTGGTAATTCAGCTCTCATGTGAGGATTTTTAATGATGAAAATCAATTAGCATTGTATTGGTAGAGAGAAAATTTATGTGTTAATATACATTTATTGTTGATAGGCAACAAAACAGACACATTACAAAGTGTATTTTCATAGCAGATGAAAAACAGACTTTGAGGTTTGCAGAGCTAGTGTTTTATATATATATATTTTGTATATATATATATACACACAAGTACATGTACATGCATATGTATATAGATATATATGTATATATACATATATATGTATAAAGATACATATATATAAAGATATATATATCTTTAGTATACATATGTATAAAGATATATATATATATATATATATATGTATATATCTTTAATAGAGTCATTTTCTATCTCTCCTATGGTAGATTTGTTGAGTTGTGCTTACTGTTTTATACTATGCTACAAACAATTTCTTAGGTTATGAAGGTCTCTCACTTGCTGGGTACTGTGTGTTGGTTAAATAAGCTCCAATTTTTTATGTTCCTCTAAGTGGAGCATCTAATTTTGGGGCAAAATGAAACATTAGATTATCTTTCCAACTTGCTATAAATATTTGAAAATGATTGTTATTGGAATATATAAACAGTTAAGTTTTCTTATGAAGTAAGCTGGTGCATTTTGCTTACTAGTAGAATACCTATGTTTACGTCATGTTCCACAGTCTCCTATATGTGGAAAAATGAATGGAGTTAATGGCTACCTGCTCTGAGGACAGTGTTCAAGCTACTCAGTCTACCATTCAAATCCTTCCAAATCTCTCCCTACTTACCTGAATCTGTCTCACAAATTTGCTTCTTTTTTTCTTTTTTTAAACATCTTTATTGGAGTATAATTGCTTTACAGTTGTGTGTCAGTTTCTGCTCTATAACAAAGTGAATCAGCCGTACACATACATTTGTTCCCATATCTTTTTGGTCTTGTGTCTCCCTCCCTCCCACTCTCACTATCCCACCCCTCTAGGTGGTCACAAAGCTGATCTCCCTGTGCCATGCGGCTGCTTCCCACTAGCTATCTATTATATGTTTGGTAGTGTATATATGTCCATGCCACTCTCTCACTTTGTCAGAGCTTACCCTTCCCCCTCCCCATATCCTCAAGTCCATTCTCTAGTAGGTCTGTGTCTTTATTCCCGTCTTACCCTTAGGTTCTTCATGACCTTTTTTTTGTTTTTTCTTTGATTCCATATATATATGTTAGCATACGGTATTTGTTTTTCTCTTTCTGACTTACTTCACTCTGTATGACAGACTCTGGGTCCATCCACCTCACTACAAATAATTTCATTTCTTTTTATGACTGAGTAATATTCCATTGTATACATGTGCCACATCTTTAGCTATTCATTCGATGATGGACACTTAGGTTGCTTCCATGTCCTGGCTATTATAAATAGAGCTGCAATGAACATTTTGGTACATGACTCTTTTTGAATTATGGTTTTCTCAGTGTATATGCACAGTAGTGAGATTGCTGGGTCATATGGTCGTTCTATCTGTAGTTTTTTAAGGAACCTCTGTACTGTTCTCCTTAGTGGTTGTATCAATTTACATTCCCACCAGCAGTGAAAGAGAGTTCCCTTTTCTCCACACCCTCTCCAGCATTTATTGTTTCTAAATTTTTTTGATGATGGCCACTCTGACTGGTGTGAGATGATATCTCATTGTAGTTTTGATTTGCATTTCTCTAATGACTAATGAAGTTGAGCATTCTTTCTTGTGTTTTTTGGCAATCTGTATAAGTAACAACTGACACTGCAGAAATACAAAAGATCATGAGAGATTACTACAAGCAACTGTATGCCAATAAAATAGACAACCTGGAAGAAATGGACAAATTCTTAGAAATGCACAACCTGCCAAGACTGAACCAGGAAGAAAGAGGAAATATGATCAGACCAATCACAAGCACTGAAATTGAGACTGTGATTAAAATCTTCCGAAAAACAAAAGCGCAGGACCTGATGGCTTCACGGGCGAATTCTAACAAACATTTAGAGAAGAGCTAACACCTATCCTTCTCAAACTCTTCCAAAATATAGCAGAGGGAGGAACACTCCCAAACTCATTCTACAAGGCCAACATCACCCTGATACCAAAACCAGACAAAGGTGTCACAAAGAAAGAAAACTACAGGCCAATTTCACTGATGAACATAGATGCAAAAGTCCTCAACAAAATAGTAGCAAACAGAATCCAACAGCACATTAAACGGATCATACATCATAAGCAAGTGGGGTTTATTCCAGGAATGCAAGGATTCTTCAATATACGCAAATCAATCACTGTGATACACCGTATTAACAAATTGAAGGAGAAAAACCATATGATCATCTCAATAGATGCAGAGAAAGCTTTCTACAAAATTCAACACCCATTTATGATTAAAAACCCTGCAGAAAGTAGGCATAGAGGGATCTTTCCTCAACATAATAAAGGCCATATATGACAAACCCACAGCCAACATCGTCCTCAATGGTGAAAAACTGAAAGCATTTCCACTAAGATCAGGAACAAGACAAGGTTGCCCACTTTCACCACTCTTATTCAACCTAGCTTTGGAAGTTTTAGCCACAGCAATCAGAGAAGAAAAGGAAATGAAAGGTATCCAAATCGGAAAAGAAGAAATAAAGGTGTCACTGTTGGCAGATGACATGATACTATACATACAGAATCCCAAAGATGCTACCAGAAAACTACTAGAGCTAATCAATGAATTTGGTAAAGTAGCTGGATACAAATGTGCCTCTTCAATTGAGTTACTTCACTTATAATCCCTTGAACAAATCTCTTACTTTCTTCACCTCTAAGGTTTATGTTATGTTTCTCCAAGTTTTTCTATTATATAATGTACTCTCTTTACCCCTTTCCCAATGCAACTGCCTCTTGAATCACTTGTCACTGCAAACCATCCATCTCACATGCCAACTTCTCTAAAATCACTCCCTTCATCTTCCAAACCATACCTCTGCCTTTAAAACTATAGCATTTTATACCACTTAATTAACTTCTTTTGCAATGTTGTTGTGTATTATTATTTTTCTTTTTCCTCCAGATTGCAAAGTTTTAGCAGTAGAGACCATGATTTACTGACATCTTTGAATCACACTCAGCACCAGCACACTGTCCTATGCATAGTAATTGTTCATTATGCAGTACTTGAAAAAATGTTGAGTGAACTGTGGTTTTGCTTTAGAAGTAGAATATATTGTGGCCACCTGGTTATAAAATATGAAATTTGTTTTTCTAATAAACAAGTGTCAAGAAAATGAAAAGAGGATGATTAAAGACATGATAACCAAAAGTGATGTGTGGACCTTGTTTGGATACTGGATACTGATTTGAACAAACTTACTGTAGAGGAATATCTTTGACATAACTGGAGAAATGTGTATATGGAATGGGTAATAGATGATATTAAGGATATAGAATATGACAAAAGTATGCTCATTATGTCAAAAATTATTATTAGTTAGAAATGCATACTGAATTTTTTACAAATGGTATGTTTGATATTTGATTTTAAATACTCTAATAAAAAGTATGAGAGATAATTTAAAACGTTGGCAAAATTTGGCAAAACACTGATCATGATTGAAGTAGAATGATGGATATGGAAATAAACTTTCAGTCATTGTTACAGTAGGAAAGTAATCTTTCAGTGATTTAATATATTAACTATAAGAGACTCTATTCACCTGAATAAATTTTCATTTTACAGTGTTTAACTCAACACTTAGAAACAATTCAACATGTAAAATATCACTTTAGTTGTACAATGTCCTACCCCGTTGTATTGCACAGAAGACTATTGGGTGCTTAGTGAGTCTGGCTTTTACCACTTCTCTAAGAACCCATTTTTTATTATTCATAACTCTCTAGCTTGAAGGAAGTTAGAGTCAGCATAATAGCCAGCCACTGACCCCAACTATCTTATTCTCTTATCCTGAGAATGGCCAACAAATCTGTCAAAAGCAAAGAATACTTTTTGTTTTCTTTGCCAACTGAACTGGATCCACTCATTCTCAATGTCATGGAAGAGAAATAAGTGAAGAAAACTTTCCTTTAATAGACATACCGGGTATTAGGGAAGTAGATATAGAAATTGTGGGCATTACCAAGTCGTAAATACCAAAGAAAGATGGGAGTCATAGACAGAAAACAGATGGATTGGTGATTTTAATACTAGAATTTGCCATTGTCATCTTTCTCTCACACTTTTTCTTGTTTTTCCATCTTTGTTGTCATTTTCTTAAATAAGCTTCTCTTTACAAATCCTTCAGGTGATGATTCAAAACTTCTTGGCCTTGGTTACCTCAATTAGCATGTCCAAAACCACCCCCAAAATCATAAAATCTAAGTTATATTTTTGTGCGTGTTAAAGTGACACAACCTCCAAAGAAGTCCTCTCCCATCCCAGCTTTCAATCACCCCACCTTCCATTGTCAAAGGTGCACTTTCATTTCCCTGTGGGTTACTTCAACAGCTTTCCTATTGTTCTTTTTCTTCTATTTTTATCTTTCTCCAATAAAGGTGCTTCCAGATTAGGTTTCCTAAAATATGGCACTTATCATACCACTCCCATGTTCAAAAGTTTTCAGTGGCTCACTACTTCCTATCAAATAAGGTCCATTCTTGTTCACCCAGCATTTCAGGCCTCACAGTCTGGAGTTTACATTCTAATTGTGATTTCTTTTAAGCCCTTGAAAGTATAAACCAATGGATCTAATTTCACTTTCCTGAAAATACTCTGTACTTTTGGATTTCCATTCTTTTAACTTATTAATGTTCCTATTATTTTCAAGCATCTCTTTACATACATTTCTACTTGAAACCCCTGCAATTCCTCCTTCATAATCTCTTAGCATAAAGTCTTTCCTGGTCCTTGTTAGAATCAACCTCTTTCTCTGTAAAGTTTGACAGTGCTTCTTGTGTGTCTTTCTTGAGATGTTTCCTCTCACCGATTTTCCAACATGGTGTGAGCTCCATTCATCCAATCAGCCATAGCTTTTGAGAACACAACTTATCTATTTCATCTTTTCATCCCTAATCTTTGGCTCCCTAATCTCTGTACTTAAGATATGTTTAGTATATGTTGGTTAAAGTGTTGGTAGAAATCATACTAAAGCTTTATGCAGAGGCAATTAGAGATCAAGGCAAAACAGTGCTTTCACAAATTTAAAAAATTATGTTTTTTATTTAAAAGAATTTTTTTCTCATTTTTATTAGAAATTATTTTTTAAATTTCTATTTATTTACTTTTATACAGCACATTCTTATTAGTTATCTATTTATACACATTAGTGTATATATGTCAATCCCAAATTCCAAATTCATCCCACCACCACCCTTCCCCCCCACTTTCCCCCCTTGGTGTCCATACTTCTGTTCTCTATATCTCTATTTCTGCCCTGCAAACCTGTTCATCTGTACCATTTTTCTAGATTCCACATATATGCATTAATATATGATACATGTTTTTCTCTTTCTGACTTACTTCACTCTGTATGACGGTCTCTAGGTCCATCCAGTCTCTACAAATGACCCAATTTCATTCCTTTTTATGGCTGAGTTATATTCCACTGTATATATGTACCACATCTTCTTTATACATTCATCTGTCAATGGGCATCTAGGTTGCTTCCATCTCCTGGCTATTGTAAATAGTGCTGCAATGAACATTCAGGTGCATGTGTCTTTTTGAATTATGGTTTTCTCTGTGTATGTGCCCAGTAGTGGGATTGTTGGACCATATGGTAATTCTATTTTTAGTTTTTTAAGGAAACTCCATACTGTTAACCACAGTGGCCATATCAGTTTATATTCCCACCAACAGTGCAAGAGGGTTCCCTTTTCCCCACACCCTCTCCAGCATTTGCGGTTGTCGATTTTCTGGTGATGCCCATTCTAAACCTGTGTGAGGTGGTATCTCACTGTACTTTTGATTTGCATTTCTCTAATAATTAGTGATGTTGAGCAGCTTTTCATATGCCTCTTGGCCATCTGTATGTCTTCTTTGGAGAAGTGCCTATTTAGAACTTCTGCCCATTCTTTGATTGGGTTGTTGCTGCATGAGCTGTTGATATATTTTGGATATTAATCTTTTGTCTGTTGATTCATTTGCAAACATTTTCTCCCATTCTGAGGGTTGTCTTTTCATCTTGTTTATAGTTTCCTTTCCTGTGCAAAAGCTTCTTTAAATTTCATTAGGTCCCATTTGTTTATTATTTTTTTATTTCTATTATTCCAGGAGGTGAGTCAAAAAAGATCTTGCTGTAATTTAAGTCAAAGACTGTTCTTCCTATGTTTTCCTCTATGAGTTTTATTGTGTCCAGTCTTACATTTAGGTCTTTAATCCATCTTTAGTTTATTTTTGTGTATAGTGTTAGGGAGGGTTCTAATTTCATTCTTTTACATGTAGCTGTCCAGAGTTCCCAGCACCACTTAATGAAGAGACTTTCTTTTTTCCATTGTATATCCTTGCCTAATTTGTCATAGATTAGTTGACCATAAGTGCATGAGTTTATCTCTGGGACTTCTATCCTGTTCCATTGATCTATATTTCTATTTCTGTGCCAGTACCATCTTGTCTTGATTACTGTAGCTTTGTAGTATAGTCTGAAGTCAGGGAGTCTGATTCCTCCAGCTCCGTTTTTTTCCCTTGATATTGCTTTTATTATTTGGGATCTTTTGTGTTTACATACAAATTTTAAGATTTTTTTGTTCTAGTTCTGTAAAAAATGCCATTGGTAATTTGATAAAGATTGCTTTGAATCTGTAGATTGCTTTGGGTAGAATACTCATTTTCACAATATTGATTCTTCCATTCCAAGAACGTGGTATATCTCTCCAACTGTTTGTGTCATCCTGGATTTCTTTCATCAGTGTCTTATAGTTTTCTGAGTACAGGTCTTTTACCTCCTTAGGTATGTTTATTCCTAGGTATTTTATTCTTTTTGTTGCAGTGGTGAATGGGAGTGTTTCCTTAATTTCTCTTTCTGATATTTCATTGCTAGTGTATAGGAATGCAAGAGATTTCTGTGCATTAATTTTGTATCCTGAAACTTTACCAAATTCATTGATTAACTCTAGTAGTTTCCTGGTGGCATTTTTAGAATTTTCTATGTATAGTATCATGTCATCTGCAAATTGCGAGTTTTACTTTTTCTTTTCCAACTTGTATTCCTTTTATGTTTTTTCTTCTCTGATTGCCATGGCAAGGACTTCCAAAACTACACTAAATAAAAGTGGTGAGAGTGGACATTCTTGTGTTGTTCCTGATCTTAGAGGAAATGCTTTCAGTTTTTCACCATTAGGAATGATGTTTGCTGTGGGGTTCTCATATATGACCTTTATTATGTTGAGGTAGGTTCCCTCTATGCCCACTTTCTGTAGAGTTTTTAGCATAAATGGGTGTTCAATTTCGTCAAAAGCTTTTTCTGCATCTATTGAGATGATCATATGGTTTTTATTCCTCAGTTTCTTAATATGGTGTATCACATTGATTGATTTGCATATGATGAATAATCCTTGCATCTCTGAGATAAATCCAACTTGATCATGGTGTATGATCCTTTTAATGTGTTGTTGGATTCTGTTTGCTAGTATTTTGTTGAGGATTTTGGCATCTGTATTCATTAGAGATATTGGTCTGTAATTTTCTTTTTTGTAGTATCTTTGTCTGGTTTTAGTATCATGGTGATGGTGGCCTCGAAGAATGAGTTTGGGAATGTTCCTTCCTCTGCAAGTTTTTTGGAAGAGTTTGAGAAGAATGCGTGTTAGCTCGTCTCTAAATGTTTGATAGAATCCACCTGTGAAGCCATCTGGTCCTGGACTTCTGTTTGTTGGACGGTTTTTAATCACAGTTTCAATTTCATTACTGTGATTGGTCTGTTCATGTTTTCTTTTTCTTCCTGGTTCAGCCTTGGAAGGTTATACTTTTCTACGAATTTGTCCATTTCTTCCAGGTTTTCCATTTTATTGGCATACAGTTGCTTGTAGTAGTCTCTTAGGATGCTTTGTACTTCTGCGGTGTCTGTTGTAACTTCTTTTTCATTTCTAATTTTATTGATTTGAGTCCTCTCCCTCCTTTTCTTGATGAGTCTTGCTAAAAGTTTATCAATTTTGTTTATCTTCTCAAAGAACCAGCTTTTAGTTTTATTGATCTTTGCTATTGTTTTCTTTGTCTCTATTTCATTTATTTCTGATCTGATCATTATTTCTTTCTTTCTACTAACATTGGGTTTTGCTTGTTCTTCTTTCTCTAGTTCCTTTAGGTGTAAGTTTAGATTGTTTATTTGAGATTTTTCTTGTTTCTTGAGGTAGCATTGTATTCCTATAAACTTCCCTCTTAGAACTGCTTTTTCTGCATCCCATAGGTTTTGGATCTTCATGTTTTCCTTGCCATTTGTCTCAAGGTATGTTGTGATTTCCTCTTTGATTTCTTCAGTGATCTCTTGGTTATTTAGTAACGTATTGTTTAGCCTCCATGTGTTTGTGCTTTTTACATTTCTTTCCCTGTAATTTATTTCTAATCTCATACTGTTCTTGTTGGCCAAGATGCTTGATATGGTTTCTAATTTCTTCAATTTACCAAGGCTTGATTTGTGAACCAAGATATCATCTATCCTGGTGAATGTTCCATGTGCAGTTGAGAAGCAAGGGTAATCTGTTGTTTTGGATGGAATGTCTTATAAATATCAATTAAATCTATCTGGTCTATTGCATCAATTTAAAGCTTCTGTTTCCTTATTAATTTTCTGTCTGTATGATCTGCCTATTGGTGTAAGTGAGGTGTTAAATTCTCCTACTATTATTGTGTTACTGTCGATTTCCTCTCTTAGAGCTGTTAGGAGTTGCCTTATGTATTGAGGTGCTCCTATGTTGGGTGCATATATATTTATAATTGTTATATCTTCTTCTTGGAATGATACCTTGATCATTATGCAGTGTGCTTCCTTGTGTCTTGTAACATTCTTTATTTTAAAGTCTATTTTATCTGATATGAGTATTGTTACTCCAGCTTTCTTTTGATTTCCATTTGCATGGAAAATCTTTTCCCATCCCCTCACTTTCAGTCTGTATGTGTCCTTAGGTCTGAAGTGGGTCTCTTGTAGACAGCATATATATGGGTCTTGTTTTTGTATCCATTCAGCAAGACTGTGTCTTTTGGAAAGAGCTTTTAATCCATTCACATTTAAGGCAATTATAGATATGTATGTTCCTGTGACCATTTTCTTAATTGTTTTGGGTTTGTTTTTGTAAGTCCTTTTCTTCACTTGTGTTTCCTACTTAAAGAAGTTCCTTTAACATTTGTTGTAGAGCTGGTTTGGTGGTGGTGAATTCTCTTAGCTCTTGCTGGTCTGTAAAGTTTTTGATTTCTCTGTCAAATCTGAATGAGATCGTTGCCAGGTAGAGTAATCTTGGTTGTAGTATCTTCCCTTTCATTGGTTAAAATATATCATGCCACTCCCTTCTGGCTTGTAGAGTTTCTGCTGAGAAATCAGCTGTTGACCTTATGGGAGTTCCCTTGTATGTTATTTGTTGTTTTTCCCTTGTTGCTTTTAATAATTTTTCTTTTTCTTTAAATTTTGTCAATTTGATTACTATGTGTCTTAGTGTGTTTCTCCTTGGGTTTATCCTCTATGGGACTCTCTGCACTTCCTGTACTTGGGTGGCTATTTCTTTTCCCATGTTAGAGAAGTTTTCAATTATAATCTCTTCAAATATTTTCTCGGGTCCTTTCTCTCTCTCTTCTCCTTCTGGGACAGCTGTAATGAGAATGTTCGTGCACTTAATGTTGTCCCAGAGGTCTCCTAGGCTGTCTTCATTTCTTTTCATTCTTTTTTCTTCCTTCTCTTCTGCAGCAGTGAATTCCACCATTCTGTCTTCCAGGTTGCTAATCTCTTTTTTGCCTCAGTTATTCTGCTATTGATTCCTTCTAGTGTATTTTTCATTTCATTTATTGTATTATTCATCTCTGTTGGTTTGTTCTTTAATTATTTTAGGTCTTTGTTAAACATTTCTTGCATCTTCTCAATCGTTGCCTCCATTCTTTTTGTGAGGTACTGGATCATCTTCACTATCATTATTCTGAGTTTTTTTTCTGGAAGTTTCCTATCTCCACTTCATGTATTTGTTTTTCTGGGGTTTCATCTTGTTCCTTCAACTTGTACATAGCTCTCTGCCTTTTCATCTTGTCTATCTTTCTGTGAATGTGGATTTTGTTCCACAGGCTGCAGAATTGTAGTTCTACTTGCTCCGGCTGTCTGTCCTCTGGTGGACGCGGCTATCTAAGAGGCTGTGGAAGCTTCCTCATGGGAGGAACTGGTGGTGGGTAGAGCTGGGTGTTGCTCTTGGGCAGAGCTCAGTAAAACATTAATCTGCTTGTCTGCTGATGGGTGGGGCTGAGTTCCCTCCCTGTTGGTTGTTTGGCCTGAGGTGACCTAGCACTGGTGTCTGCAGCCTTTTTGGTGAACATAATGGCGGGCTCTGGGAGGGCTCATGCCAAGGAATACTTTCCAGAACTTCTGACTACTTTGTGTGTGCCCTCCAAGAGTGGAGTCTCTGTTTCCCCATCCAGTTAAAGTCCTGCAATCAAATCCCACTAGCCTTCAAAGTCTGAGTCTCTGGGAATTCCTCCTCCTGTTGCTGGACCCCCAGGTTGGGAAGCCTGATGTGGGCCTCAGAATGTTCACTCCAGTGGGTGGACTTCTGTGGTATAATTGTTCTCCAGTTTGTGAGTCACCCACCCAGCTGTCATGGGATTTGATTTTATTGTGATTGTGCCCCTCCTACCATCTCTTTGTGACTTTTCCTTTGTCTTTGGATATAGGGTATCTTTCTTGGTGAGTTCCAGTGTCTTCCTGTTGATGATTGTTCATCACTTAGTTGTGAATCTGGTGCTCTCGCAATAGGGAGTGAGCGCCCATCCTTCTACTCTGTCATCTTGAACAATTCTCCAAATCATTATAGTTTTTAAATTCTAGTTATTAAATAAATTATAATTTATAATTATAAATTATAATTTATAATTAAATTTATAATTAAATAATAAATAAATTATCAGCATTTAATAATTCTTTCCATTGTCACATTGTCTCAATTCAATAACTTTCTAGATGAGGAAAGTGAGACTTAAAGAGATTTGGTAACTTCTTTGTACATGATTTTTCTGGTTCAAATTCAGGTCTACTTGCAGTTAAACCTCATCACCTTTCTATTATTAAATGTTTCAGGGAAACCCTAAGGTTTAGAATACATAACCCAAGGACACCTCAAGAGACGAAAAACAGACTCAAACAGATGATACTCCCCTTCCCCATTCCCTACTTCAATAACAGAAGCCTCTCTGGCTTTTTGTTTTTACAGTGAATGTTTTTATTTTTACCTACAAGGTGAGACACTCACTTTCTTATTTTCATTATTATCTGTTTTTCTTATACCCAAGGATTTTACATATTTAATTTGCTTGAAGGCATTAAATATATAACCCCCACTTAATGTAACAAGTTTTATTTACTTCCCCAAAGAAGGCAAGTCATGAGCCTACATGCATATTTGACTCCATCATATTCTAATACATATGTTCTAATCCACTTTCACACTGTTCTCAGAACCAGTTTCTAAGTCTCTTAAGAAAATCAATTTCATTACTTGATAGTCTCAATTTCAACTTGCTCCAAAGTGTTTTGATACATTCCAGAAATTCTTCAACCTTAAAAGGATGAGAGCATCATGAGGATTCTTAAAACATATTTATTTATTTATTTTATTTGAGATATAATTAACATACGACATATTAGTTTCAGGTAGACAACTTAGTATTCAATATTTGTATATATTGCAAAATGATCACAGCATGGTAACTATAATTAATAATACTGTGTTGCATATTTGAAATTTGCTAAGAGAGTAGATCTTAAACGTTCTCATCACAAGAAAAAAATCGTAGCTATGTAAAATGTAGTTCTTTAATCTTTAACTTTAAAGCCAACTCCAAAAAGAAATTAAAAAAATTATTTGGGTGATTCATGGTTCCTCATTGGTGGCCACTTAAAAGAGACTTTATTTGAATGTGTGAATTCTAGTGTGTGTATTCTGATATGTATACATATGTACATATGTATATATGTGTATATATATATTTTTTTTTAAAAAAATATATAATATTTTTTAAAATTCATATTTCCCTGGTTACAGTTATATCATAAAAATCAACTGACTACTATATATCAGAAAGTTTAAAAATGATTTGAAAAAAGAAATTTCTTCTGGGGATAAGGGAAACAGGAAAGTTTCCATGAAGGAAATGTGGTACTTGAGTAGTCCATGGAGCTTTGGCATAGGTGGATGAATAAACTTAGGATATTGCAGAGTTAAGGTTTTCCAAAGCATTTCCTAGAATGCTCTTCCCTTAAGATGCTATTACATGCAGAGTGTGGCAGAAGGGAGAGCTGTGATCAAATGTGTTGGGAAAACTACATCCCCTCCTGGAGACTGATGGAGTGTATCAAAGATTCAGAAACACTTGTCAGGAAAAAATGTTTAACTTTTTGTTTCCAATTCATTTGATAATGCATCACCCATATTTTCTTATATAACCTTTGATAACACCCCCAATATCCCATGTAAGCAGAACTGAGCTACTTAAGCTGATCATTATGATATTCCTTCCAATAAACACACATGTTTTTGTGCCTTGAACAATTTCCTGTGTTTTTATTTAGCTTAATATTTATAAGTTGTATGATTATGGAAAGTTATTTGATCTCTCTGAGCCTCAGTCTCCTTATTGGTAAAATAGGGATACCATAGTACCTATATCATAATACCTGACCTATTGAGAAGGTTTTGAGAGGACTGAATGAGTCAGTCCCTGCAAAGTGCTTAGCACCGTGTTCAGTCACTCAATAATGGCAATGATATTGGGTGATTCCTATAGACCAGCTAGGAAAGAGTAATTCCATACAGTTGCAATCTTTCTTTTCGGTAGTTTCCAGTTTCAGGAATGTTATGTAAATGAGCACACAGAGCTGTAAATAGAGGTATTAATTCCTACAATGCACACTGAATAAGCTCCCAGAGCATCAAGTGCCTTAAAACAGTTTTTATTCTGAGGAGAAGGCAGGTGTCTTCAGGACCAGACGTGCACAGTGTCTGTGCCTCAGAGGACGACTATCCTTTTTCTCCTTTCTGTGGGTTAAAAAAAATACATGAACTTCTTCTCACCTCTGGAGGGTCATTTATTACTCAAGAAAACAAGAAATTTATGTAGGCATTATTCTGGGTATGCAAAAACTATAGCATTTGAAAAATTACAGAGAAATGATGCAAAACATATTATTGATTTGTCCATTATTAAGAAGATAATTATTCTGGTTTCTTGAATTTATAAAGTTGTGGCCTTTGTAATCTGACATTCACATACATTCAGAAAATTCCCCGATGTTCCTTGGCAACCATAATTCCAACTTCACTTTCCAGAAAAACACACTTCATTTACCTATTCAACCAAAAGGTTTATTAGGTATTTGGATCTTTTTAAATTTTTTATCAGGAAAGAACAAGTAGAAAATGAGTGTTAAAATGTGCAATCTCTATTGCCTTTATAACCGCTACTGTTTTGGATCTAAGGATAAAATAAGAATGCTGAGAAATGATTGCAAAAGCATTCTGTAAATGGAAAATCATTATGAAATGTGTTTACTGATAGCAACAATAATAATTAGTGTCTGGGGATTTTCCTACTTAAGTCTATAATTTTACTTGTGGGGATTTTCTTACTTAGGTCTATAATTTTACTTATTTTATATCAAAGGAGGGATCAACCTCAGTCAGTATTTTCACAGATATCAATAAGTAAATAAAACATAATATTTATGTAAGTTAATATGTAATTACTTACAGTTATATATAATCATAGATAATTACATAATGTAAATACAGAATTCTGAAACATTTTTAACCATTGCTTCCTGCCATAGAAATGAATTTAGTTCAGTAGTCAGTTGTGACTCACAAGGTTTTTTTTTTTAACATCTTTATTGGAGTATAATTGCTTTACAATGTTGTGTTAGTTTCTGCTGTATAACAAAGTGAATCAGCTATATGTATACATATATCCCCATATCCCCTCCCTCTTGTGCCTCCCTCCCACCCTCCCTATCCCACCCCTCTGTGTGGTTACAAAGCACCGAGCTCATCTCCTTGTGCTATGCAGCTGCTTCCCACTAGCTATCTATTTTACATTTAGTAGTGTATATATGTCAATGCTACTCTCTCACTTCATCTCAGCTTACCCTTCCCCCTCCCCATGTCCTCAAGTCCATCTTCTATGTCTGCTCTTTATTCCTGTCCTGCCCATAGATTCATCAGAACCATTTTTTTTTTTTAGATTCCATATATATATGTGTTAGCATTCAGTATTTGTTTTTCTCTTTCTGATTTACTTCACTCTGTATGGCAGATTCTAAGTCCATCAACCTCACTACAAATAACTCAATTTCTTTTCTTTTTATGGCTGAGTTCCATTGTATATATGTGCCACATCTTCTTTATCCATTCATCTGTCGATGCACACTTAGGTTGCTTTCATCTCCTGGCTATTGTCAATAGTGCTGCAATGAAAAACCGTTCAAAGACAGACTTATTCAATTTAAAATTTTGAAATCAGGGTGCTTCTCATAATCAATGTCCAAAAATTGCAGCTCTTTCTCTTTTATACTGAAAAGCTTTCTTGAATTTTGTTTCATAGTTAAAGAAGTAGAGGATGTTGTACCACCACATCTAGAGAACTTTTGTGGATGTAATTTTATATTACTTGATTGGCCTCTACGATCTTTTTTTTTGTGGTACGCGGGTCTCTCACTGTTGTGACCTCTCCTGTTGTGGAGCACAGGCTCCAGATGTGCAGGCTCAGCGGCCATGGCTCATGGGCCCAGCCACTCCACGGCATGTGGGATCTTCTCAGACCGGGGCACAACCCGTGTCCCTGCAATGGCAGGCAGACTCTCAACCACTGTGCCACCAGGGAAGCCCTCTATGATCTTTTATACAGTCTATTTTTTCTATGAAGTATTTATGAATGCTTATTCTACCTTGATCATTAAGTTCTGTGAGGTCACAGACATTTCTAATACTAGTTAGTCTTTTTTTTCCAAAGGCCAAATTGTGAATGATGAATATGTCTCTTAGTAAAAAAATATATGGAAGCAATGATCTAACAACTCCATACATTCTTGAACCAGCTTTGTGCCCTTAAATGAAAGTGAAAAGCAAAAGCACTGAAGTCACAAAAAGAGAATTTAATGAGAATGGAAAACTATCTCAAAAGTGACTCAGATTCAGATCTTATACAACGTGACCTAAAATGCCATTTTTTTCTTTTTTTCTTCTAAAGAAGTAAAACCAAATTAATATAATAGTATTATAGGATGTACTTTAAACTGGCCCAAAATATTGTGTCATCTTGAGTTTTTAATGGAACTAGCTGCATTTCTAATTACTTGAAATATTTTCACATTACTCCTTTATGTCTACATATGGGTCCTATGATACAATACATATGAGCCTTATGTCTTTACTTAGGGTAAGAGTTCAATTAACTTCAGATGGAGAAAGAGGAACAGACAGCAGTACCATCATCATGAAACGAAAGATGCCAGGCATGGGAAGTCCTCTGTGACCACCACATGAGAGTCACCCTTTTCACTCTAATACAGATTATGTGATTTGTTCATTTGTTCAGTCATTATTTAGAACATATTTATTGCTCTGTGTCAGGTGCTGTGGTAGATCCATGGAATTTAGAGATGAACACATGTTCTGCCTTCAAGGACAGCCCCCTGTGGAGACAGACGAATAATAAACAGATACATTCAATAACGTGTGGTATAGCAATAATATAGGAAAACCACAGGAGCATAAAGAAGTCAGTCATTCTAGCGCAGCATGGCTTAGCAGGGGAGGAGGCAGGATTTTGTCCTATAGGAACCAGTGTCTGGACTTGTTGCTGAAAGCCCAGCCTCTGTTCACCACTGCCCAATAGAAACGCAGAGACAGGGCTTTGGAGGAGTAGAAAAGAGTAGCTTTATTGCTTTGCCAGGCAAATGGGGCCATGGCAGGCTCACACCCTCAAGACTGTGCCCTGCTTCCTGGGAAATAGGGAGGGGTCTTGTAGTTTCAGGGTGGAAAATAGGGCTGTAGATAAGGATCATGGCTGTTTTGGTCTTGCACTCTTCTTTCCTCCTGGAGACATTGAGATTGCCAGGGCTGGCGTCAGGTGGTTCCAGAACAGGTTCTGGTGGTCCCTGAGGTTATTGTTCCAAGATCTTATTTCTGGAATGAAGAATGCTCACAAAGGACAGGAGTGTTAAGGAGTGTGCTTAGTTAGCTAGAGGGCAATCATTTTCAGAGTGCAATCAAGCAAGAAAGAAAGGGGGAGAAAACATCTGTAGGAGACCAGTTGAATGGGTGGAAAGAATAAGGGCTGAATAAAAGCTAACATAATGGCGGTGTCTCAACTAGTTTCTGCTACAGCCTGAGTGATAGAATAAAAGAAGGAATTGACCAAGTGGTTACATTTGTATGTTTCCTCCCATTTACCAGATTTCATATTTTGTAATTTCAGATTTAGTTCTGGGCCCTCCTGCTTTATTTCTATATACTCCTCTTGTAATAGTATCATTGATTCTCATCACCTTAATGCCATGTCTATGCTAATTATTTCCAGGTAGACTTCTGAAGGCAGATCTTCCCTTTAAGCTTCTCTAGGGGGTTGCAGGTGATTTTGCAAGGAGATAGATATGACAAGAGAGATAGGACAAGGTGGCAGTAGCACACAAACTTTACTGGGAGCTGCTCTGACAGGTTCACAGGTGAGAAAGTCCTTCACAGCAGTAGTCTGTCCAGAGAAGAAGGCTCAGGGCTGCTACTCAGAGGAAATGGAGTCAAGGGAAATCCCAGGGGACAGAGTGCTGGAGAGGTGCTTCCGTGTGTGGGTGGTGTCATCCAACAGCGCTGCAGGCAGTCTCTCTCAGTCAGAGCCCAGAGGGCAGCAGTGTCTTGGTGTCTTTAAGGCTCTTTTAGAGCAAAGAAGATGGAATAAGCATGATCTTCATCATTAGGTATTTAAAAGGTATAGGAAGAAAACATCAATTAGGGTAAGAATTAAGGAAAAACTTTATTAAGAGGACATAACAAAATCCTAGATTCTTGACTTTCTACTATGCCTTTTGTTTTTTCTAATGCACCTATGACTGCATTCCCCTTTCATACTTAATGTTATTTATGTGTACATTCTCTATTTTTCCCTTGCTCAGTCTTAATGAAAATTTATCCATTCTACATTAGAAGCAAAACTGTCTTAATTTGGATATGGTGGCAAAAATAATAATACAAAGAATAAGAATATGATTAGTTAACATTTATGAGTGTTTTTTACTTGTGAAGCATTATGCTAAGGACTTTACATGTTCTAACTAATTTAATCCTAATAAGTTCAATGAGTTAGGTACTATTATCATCTCCTTTTTACAAATGAAGAAATAGTAACAAAGCAAGACGACCTAACTCTCCTGTGATCTCAGTGCTAGAAAACAGTAGACCCAGGGATTGAAACCAGGCAGTGTGGCTCACAGTCCTTGTCAATTCCTGCATTCTGCAGCTACTTCTATAGTTACGTCCCACTCTTTCTTTGTAGACCTCAGAATTTTTATTTAGGAGAAAGACATGCACATGCTATAAATGTATTCTAAAGATAATATGTTTGTGCTCATATAGAATAAATAAAAGTAAATAGTAAAGCATCCAATTCATTTATTGCTACATTATTTGGAAATCATTAGCTTTTTGCTAAAATATCAGTAGTTTTTATTAGTGAGTAGCATCAACAATGGACAGCAGAAAATTTCTTGCTTTTCTCTTTTTTCCTCTGTAGATAAAAACAAATTGAGAAGTCTGAGAACCTCTTTCTCAGAGGAGACATTATAAACCTATGAAATTTTGAAGTAGAGAAAAGAATATTGACTTAGTTCTCTCCTCTTTTCACTTTGTTGTCAGTAAACTTAAGATCTGATGTGACTAAAATTGGAAATAATTATTTGCTTTCATATTTTCATTTGGGAATGAACATTCACACATTATTTATTCAACAAATATTTATGAGTACCTACGAGATATGTCAGGCTTTGTGTTACGTTTGGGTGTTAAGCGGTGAAGCAAGTCATTTAGAAGAAAATCTGTGGGGGTAAGAAAAAATGAAAACATAAAACACACACGTATGTACACAAACACATGGGTGTTTTTGTATATATTACTTATACATAATAAGCATATATTTTATATCTACTATATATTTTACAAATTTATGTAAATTTAACTTTATTTATCTTGTGTGCTTATTCTACACATACTTCCTATTGTACTAATTATCACAAGTACCATGAAGGAAATGAATAGGTTCAGCGACAGAGAACAAACTATGAATGGTGGGAGAAGTAGCTTAGGGACATTTCTGGTTCCTGGTCTAAAGTAAAGTGGCAAAGGATCTTGAAGTCTTTGTGTGCCCAGTCCACAGATTCTGGTATGGAATGAAGGAACCATTCAGAGCTGTGTCCTATGCGGGTGACTAAATGCCCATGAGTCCAGCCGCACAGTGAGCACACCAGCGTTGTCATTCAATGAGGAGCTAAAAATATTAGCACAGATATTGATGAAATTAGGAAGACATTTAGTCCACAATCCTACATTGTGAACATGCTATGAGGAGATGGAAAAGAAAAAGTACCTCCCTCTGCCAAGCTCTGAGTCTAATTGGGTAGAATAAGCAGATGCCTGAGAAATGACACCAGAGTCAATGGACCAAAATGTGTAAAGAGAACCACTATAAATTGAATAAACAGAGCACAGTTGAGGTCCTTTTCAAAGGAAATTAGTTAGAGACACGGTATTTACTTAACTGACAGTGGAGGCAATGGGAATATACTTAGATGGACACTGAAAATAAGGGCTTAAATTTAGGAAGACACAGAAAGAGGATGCAACTTCTAATGAAGGAGAACATAAACAAGAGAAAGATTTGAGAATTTTTGTTCTAAACTTGTTAAAGTGCTATGTTGGACTTCGTGGGAAGAAACAGCACCAACCTCCTACAAACTTGCATCTTTATTAAGTGTTCTCATACATCTGTAACTGCATTTGGTGCTTTGTCTCAGTTTTAGACAATTCCTCAATCTCCTTTTCCAGTTTATATATATCCATAATATTCTTAGCATTCTCTTCTTGGATAATTCAAACCATTTCCCTAGTTATCAAAGTTGTTCAACAAAAGTGTAAGTACTTCTATATGTGGGGCACAAACACTAGGCATTTTGTGAAATAACCCCTGGCTATTACATGTTGTTAGTAAAATATTCCTAGTATAAAAAATCAAAGCAAACCTTCCATTCCAAGATCCAAATATTAATTTTTTGTCCAGCATGAGAAGCCTTGGAACCCTTAGAGTATTGTTCAGAAACAGTTAAATATGTTTTGAATAATTCCTAAGTACCAAGGAAGTTACAGAGCACTAGGTCTACAAAGATGAAACAGTCCTTTCATTATAGAGCTTAAAGTCTAACTGGAGATAGAGACATAAATACATTTCACACAAATCATTTTGGGGCATGAACAGGGGTTAAGTGAGTAGGAAAGTTCAGAGAATACTCCTGGAAAGATGGTTATTTGATTGAGAATTCATAGCAAAACAAAAGAAAATAAAAGGAAAAAGAAGATCATTTCAGGAAGAGGGAGCAGCACAGGCAATGCATTAAGATGGAGTGTAGGGAAACATGTGAAAAATCTTTATAAAATATTATTTTTAGAAACTCAGCATTAATGTATGTTTCAGAGTCCAAAATAAGTTAAACGAACGCATGGGCGTATAACCCTAGCTTGATACTTTTGGATTAAGAGTAGATTTATAGAGCTAATTTGAACTCCCTAAGACCAATTTAAGATATGGAATTGTTTTGTGACCCAAATTTACTTCCTTGAAAAGAAAGCAGAAGGGATATAATTTTAGAATGGTAACAACTCACAGATCCATATTCTAGTCCTATCATCACATACATGGAAACTATCTGGAGATTCTGTCATCATTTGTGACTTTCTAGGAAGGTTACTAATATCTGAGAGAACTGCCACCCATAAGAGAATTTGAGGGGTGTGGGCTGAAGAAGGGGCAGGCTAGGCTAACAAGTGTAATGGCTGAGGGTCTTGTGACACTGATGTTAGCAGAAACAACAAAAATTACTTTTTCTCTGCCTCCATCTCAGAGATCTGGCCCAGAGCAGGCTCGAAGTAGAACGGTCATTTAACTAAAGGGAAAGAGCTACAAAGGGAACAGTGACTGCAGGAGTTCATGCTCCAGAAGGGCCTTTGAGACCTTTGTGATGGGTACAGAGGAACTGCACTTTCAACAGTGTCACATGCCTGAGAATTCAGTTGAGCAGGTGGCCTGTGTTAGATCTTGGGCCAATCAGGGTCCAGTCAAGGTGAACAGGATTCACCTGGAATACTTAAATGTTGGCTTCTCAAGCAGGGAACTGATTAAAACACAAAACAGGTGCTGAAAGAGATAGATGAAGCCAAACAGAGAAAAGTGAGGCAACTCAGAAATTAGCAACAGGGGCAAGCCGTAACCAACCCCAAGCTGGAGGGACAAAAGGACCAGGAGGTGCTACCGCAAAACAGGAGCCTTGGGTTACCTGATGAGAGCGGCAACTGTGGCAGCCTCCAGCAGTGGGAAGTAGAGCATGAAAGAGACATAGCTGCTGCCTGAGAAGGTGCAGGAGGCAAGCTGGCTGTTGGGAGAAACAGCCTGGCTCCCCGCTTCCCCCCCAAACCTTTAGTCTTGCACCATCGCCCCAACCCCCAGCCCCCATCAGCAGAGCCAGCTTTGGGGGAGAGGAAGCCTCAGGGATCAGATCTCCCTCCCCATCACTGAGCCAGGGGATCCTGGCAAACCTACCCAAGACTCAATTAAGAGAGATCACAGGACTATGTGGCTGAAGAAAGGAAGCCTGCACTCCAAAGACTGGGTTTCTTAGAAGTTTTGAGTGTAAGAAAATATATTTAAAACACGTTTCCTCTCTTTTTCTGCAGTGCTTGGCTAGAAGGTCAACATAAAATGGGAACATCTGCATGTACACCCCAAAATTGGTTTTAATTTGCCTGGAAACAATCATCAGAAAAGATAAACTAATTTTTTTCTCTAAAAGAAATTGCATTTTAATATCCTATTTTGCAAAACTTAGTCTACATGTAAGATTTTCTGTTTGTTGTGCTAGTGCAGTCTACAAATCAGAAGATCCTTGAATTACCAAACAAAGGCTTATTTGCCTAAATTACCATACTGGCCTGACACTGAGATGTGATTTGATTTGATTTGAGTCTTTGTACATTTAGTGACCTGCGGTATTTTGATAAATGCCATTGCCTAAAACTATTCAGTAGGAGGTTTGGGCACCATCTGTGTTTGTTTCTCTAGGAGCAGTAACAACCTAGAGAAAAATCTGATGCTCATTTCAAAGATGCAGTATAAACAAAATTCAAGATGATGCCTTTTACATATTATTCCACCTTTCATTACATATTGCTTTATGCATTTCAAAGTGATTTGATGTGCTTTCATTTAACTGATCCTCACGAAATATTTAGAAGGTAAGGGCTTCTAAAAGATACAAAAGCTCAACAAAGAAAAGAACACAATTTAGGCAGCCTTTTATGCGAGGACTGTAAACAAACATATAGTTTCATCTCCTGTTAATACTAATTGAAAATACTTATTGAGCACCTTCTCTGTGCTGGGCACTTTCTAAAGTGCATCACATATATTAACTCATTTAATCAGCAGAACAATTCCATGAAGTAGGTATTATAATGTTCTCATTTTAAGGGTAGGAACACTAAGACACAAGGAGGTTAATTGATGGCTAATAGCAATGTGAGCCTTGACAGTCTAACAAAATACCATTTCTTTTAAGCAGTGTCTTTAAATATTTACCCAGCAAGCAATATTCTTAATTACAAAAACGTGTTTATATTAGGTCTCTTCTAAAATGTGCATGTAACTCAGTGGTTTGCTGGTTAACTGTCTCATTGGCTCTCTATAAAATAAAAATAGAAAGCCCTGATTTGCAGAATGCTATGGTCTGAATATTTGTGTCCCACCCCTGCTAAGTTAACTTATTGGAATTCTAATGCTCAATCTGATGGTGTTAGAAGGTGGGGCCTGTGGGAGGTAATTTGGTAATGATGGTTGTACCTTCTTGAATGGGATTAGAGGTCCCACAGGGATCCTTAGCCCCTTCCACCACATGAGGATACAAGAAGTTTGCAACCTGGAAGAGGGCCCGCACCTGACCATACTGGCACCTGATCTCAGATGTCCAGCCTCCAGAACTGTAAGAAATAAATTTCTGTTGTTGATAAGCCACCTAGTCTCTGCTATTTTGTTATAACAGCCCAAAGGGACCAAGACATCCCATTTGTCAATTTCTGTGGTATAAAATTCCCACCAGGGTCCACTTCAAGCTACCAAAGTGAGGTGACTGAAGGCCTGGTTGAGGAAAGATGCAGGTATTTGGATGTCATGGACCTGTGGCTCCAGCACACCCCTGTCTAATGAAAATTACTGGTGTACCCAAGATGACATGTAGGCCATGAATGTGATGAGCCAGTCTTGAAATATTATTAAAACATAAATTCATTTTACTTTCAGCTGTTTTGTGAAACTAAATGTGAATTAAACTGTTTAAGATATATTCAGTTTCAATCCTTATAACTAATTATGTAATCATGTTTATTTTTGATGTTTTTCACTGATGACAATGAGGCTTGTCTGGGATGAGGTGATCATGAGGCAGCTGGAGGGGCCAAAAAAGTGCAACAGTATGATGGTCAGTAGATATAGATATATGACTTGAGCCAGGTACCAGACATTTTCAAAATCATAGTTCCTGAGGTCATTTTGCAGCCAGTATAGTTACTAAGAGTCCAGTTAGTAATTTGGAAGTCTTGAGTTTTGGTCCAACTAAGAATTCCACGTGTTTGTTATATTGATAGAATGTAGTCACATCAAGAGTTCATTCAATAGTTCTTTAGGGAAAAGTGGCCATTTGTTTAAGCCCCTCCAGCTTACAGCCATGTCAACTGAACCATAACCGGTCAATGGGACAATGCTGGACTTCTCCTGAATGACACCAAGGCTGAGCTCACAGGCATCCTGTATTGTGACAGCTGCTTCTGCCCAAGCTCCCTCTTCTGGATGCTACCCCTGCTTTCTCTAATACCAGCATGAGTGTTTATCCTTATTATTAAAGCTGTCTCATACTAAACATATTTTACAAATACATGTCCATAACTAAACACTGTATGATGCCTTCCATTTTCTTCCCCTTTATTCTCCAAAACATGTATATGAATAATAGAATCAAAATCTTCTGTCAACAGCTTACCATACTCTTCTTCCATCTGTGTATTGTTTTCTGTCCATTCTTTCTTCTTCTCCTTATTTTTCCCCCATGAAACTGTTTCCAAAATCATTTATAAAATTACACTGAGGAAATATGAATATCTTCTGGCATTTTTTTCTATAACAACAACGGCACTGAGGAGATGTAATGCAGCAAGATATTCTTAGTGACCTTTCTGGCTGTCATGCCTTTACAATTCTATTAACAATCCAAACCAAAACAATGACAAAATTGGGCAAGCTGGGGAGGCCTTGCTCCTTCCCGTTGACAGGTTGGTGACTTTGCTTGCTCCTCCTTCTGGAGAGACTGGTCTGAGGAGAGGGTTTTGACAGTTGGTGTAGGCATACACATGGATGGAGAACTCCCCTGGTGTTAGCATGCTTGGAACTCTTTTGCCTTTTCCACTTTTCTTCTTTCCCTTCAGTCTTTTCATTGGGAAAGAAAAAGCCTAAAAGCTAATGGTTGTTGAAAGTCTTTGCCAGCTCATTGGTTATGGATCAAGAAAGAAACAAAGAAACCAAAACCTTTATAGGTAAAATTCTTGATCTTGCAAATGGAGGTTATTGAAATCTGCCCCACAAACAAGATGGAATGAATAAACCGAGTAAATCCAAATATTTAATTCATTCAACAAATATATGTTATTCATCTTCTAGATATCAATCCCTATGTTAAAGATCTAAGAATCCAAATTTGAATAAAACACCAAAAGGCAATTTGTATTCTAAAATGCATTTACTAATTGTGATAAAAATTTTGAAATTAAGATATTAATGCTAATCTATAGAAATTTATGAACTTTTAAGCAAGCCTTTTACCTGAGTTTCATGTAACCATATCATGGATATATTAGAAGATAATTGAACATTTCCAGGTATTTATTGTTATAAGTTTTATTATCTACTCTAGATCAATCCAATTAGGAATCTGAAATGTAGAAAAAATCCTTAAAGGCACTTTTTTATTTTGAGCTAAAAAGTAACAGAAAAACATCTGTTTCACCTACCTTCTGTCATGTCTCATCTTTCATTCAAATCTCATCTCTTCTATGAAGCCATCTTTTAAAACCTAGCTCAAATGAACCTCTTCTTTTTTAATCTGCATAATTAACATATTAATGTTAATCCAGTGGTTGTTATTCATAGTGCATTTCAGAATCACCTGTGGAGTTTAAAATAATTCATTTCCTACCTTAGAAACTTATTTGGTCAACACATGTATGGTCCTGGAATCTGTATTTTAAAAACACACCATGCATAACATATTCTCAGTTAAAAAGCACTGTTCAACTTATACTCTACTATTTGGCATTTTCTAATAGTACCTAATCTATATTTGTGCATTTATATTCTTGTATCCCCACTGAACTGTGACCATTGTTTGGGTACAAGCACAGACTCATATTTGCTTTGTTCTCTGCAGCACACAGAACTTACTCTGCACTAATGAGAATTTCCACGCTACTTGTTTGAAAAAGTAGCCAGGAATTTCCTTTCAAAAACCTCTAGATTATACTATCACATCTGTTTTTCTATGCACGTTATTTATGCAGTGGTGGAACAAATTATATCATGAGCAAACACTATTTATTCATTTATATTTAATATTGATTTTCAGAAAGGTTCCTAAATTAGGGCAAATGCTAGAGAGTCAGAGAAGGATACTTTCTCTATCATAGTGGAGTTAAATTTACATTGGCTCAAATTCAGATTCTCTTTTATTTGGCTTATGGTGAGAAAAAAACAAAAAAATAAATAAAAGTTTGTAAAATGCATGCCCCTAGTAAGCACTCAATACATGATAGCTAATATAAATATAAGGTGTCTCTGCCCCCAAGAATATTCCTCAGCATCCAAATTTTATGCCTTATATACTGATAATCAGTTACTCCCAGAGAATCTAATCTAGTCAGAGTTGGAGAGCCCTGCTGAAATTATTTAATCCCCCAGACTTCATTTTAAATCTCCGAAACAATTTTGGGCTAAAGAAATTCATACACATTCATTGGGTACAGATGTTCTGCCTCACAGAGCTGTTTTAAGGGTCAGTGAGAGAACACAGGGAAAATCCCATGTGCAGTGCCTGGCATAAACTAGTTACATAACAAACCATTATTATTATCACTAACTTAGTAGTATACTGAACTACAATCCAGCTGACTTTTAGTTCAGTTTGGTACTCTTTTTCTGCCTCTTAAAATGAACAGTAGTTATAAAGTATGTTTATAACAGCTAGGAAGTATAACAAATTAGAAGTATTGGTAATCTTTGAATGTATTAAGTAAAACCAAATTAATCATATCAACCAGCAAATAAGAAGATAGTATATCATCTTCTGGCATATGTTGTTATAGAATCAGACCTTCGTCTGGTGTCAGGTTTGCCTGCTATGAGAAGAAGCCATGCTATTTAATTCTATCCATGTTTTATCTCATTTTTTCCTCAACTGTGAAAACCTCTTTTACTGGGTTATTTAAAAGAATTCATTATACATGAAAGCATTTCAGTCTGACAAATAGCAAGCGTCCAATAAAGGTTATTTTATTAGCATTTCATTATTATTTATAGATAAAGTTACCATAATTTGTCATCTCTACTGGGACACCTCTGAGAGTGAAAGGTGGTGTTATTAATAATTACACTGGAACAGAATGCATGGTCACCTTATCTACAATATATTTTCTAGCTCAAAACAAACTTCTAAAAGAGTGTTATATTATACAGGAATATTTACATGAGACTCTTTAGAAAGATGTTATGTCTTGTTCAGATTCAAGATGGGCACAAAATATGGTGCTGCCTCCTTCGAAACTCCTCTGAGACATAATGGAAGGAGGTGAGATAGTTCTATAGTATTTATAACTTAGCCTTTCCTTTTTATAGCTTAGTCTTTCCTAGGGTATCTTTAAAGGTCAGGTCTTGGGAGATACACTTTAATTTTAAAAAAATTAAGTACTTTCAATGAAAATTTCTGAAATCTTCTTTACAATTTCCTGTCTCACTAAATGAACTATAATTTATATTTTCTAAATAAGTTCTTTTTTTAATAAAAATATGTATAAAGAGGAAACAGAAACTTCTAGTGTGAATCATCTGTATCACTGACCACTCATCCAACCATCTATTTATTTTTCTTTATTAATTTTTAGAACAAATTAGGCTTTTAGGAGGGAACAAATATGCATGGTCCTCGTCTATCATGTTCTTTTCCACTCTGCTCTATTCCAACCCATTTAATTCTACAAACATGTATTTGGAAGCACATTGTATATTGACCCTCTCTCCAATAAAACTAAACTTTCCCTCTAATACAAAAATGGCATATTGGGAAGGATGACTATACTAACTCTTTATACAAAGGCTCCATGAATATCTATCAGGTATGGTGGATGAAATTTCCTCTCTTCAGGAACATTTTGTCTCCTACCACCACTTATTATCAGAAATAGTGTGAATATTCATCACGTTCTATCAAAAGTATATTTTCTTATTAATTTTTTTGTTTTTACTTTAATAAAGAAATTCATAACCTCAAGTTCTTGTGATTAAGACATATGAAATCATGTGCATATAAGAATCAATACATTACTGCCATGTTGCTACAATGTAGAATGTAGAATAAAACTAAATGTTTCTCACTTGTTTGACATTAATTTAATGTCCATTTATCAGATATAAAGAGATGCTTCATCCATTTAAGCATTTCTTTTCGGGTCCATAAGGAAATGTTCAGTACCTGTCTTGTAAAACAGAGTGCATACATGAAATCACAAAGTGATAAGGGGACTCACCTCCACTGTCAAAAACATTGAACCTCCAGTTAGTGTCAGATTTATTCCAGCTTTTGGTTTTTCTATCACACATCTTCACCTATATTCCCAGATGAGCAGAAGAACTTTAAAGCGTCATGCAATCACACATACAGGCATCTATTCCCATATGGAATATCAATTAGGTTCACGGCAAGTTTGACGAGTAGCAGTTGTCAAACATAAAACAAAATAAATTATTCATCCAACTTCTTGTACTAAGTGCTTTTTATATTCTGGCTTAGAAAACCGGTTTAAGTAGTATTCTAGCTATGATTGGTCTCACCTGAGGAAGTATTTTATGAGATTGATGAAGATAATGACAAACATCAGTCACTGCCATTAGCATAAGGCATGAGGCACACTATAATATTAATAAGCAGCTAAGCCACGACAGTCAAAATATGACTTCCTATACCCCAGGTAGGCTTCTGAGCACAGCTGTCTGCTATTCAGTGAAGTGTGCATCTGGGCTCAGTCTGGTAGGAACACAATTGATGGCATATTCACCATAAGACCTAATTGTTTTTGACCACAGGGTCCCTATCAGCCAAAACCAAACAATCTTACTGCTTAGTGGTTGTTGAATTAATTTTGTGTTACTTTTACACCCTGAATTATTTGATGGATAAACTCTAAGAAGCTATTTGAAAACTAGGTTTAATGGAAACTCAATTATTATTAAAAATTTCCACGTTCTAGAGTAGCTCAAACTATCAACTAGGGACTATAGAACATACATAGATATTCAAAAATCTTCTATTCTCCTATAAGAATGACAAGTCAAAAGTTTGGAAGGAAATGATCCATGTAGCTTGAGCCTTGCTGCCTTCAAATTGAAGATCAAAATAGGGTTAGAATAGAAATGGCCCAGTCAAACCAAGTCAAAATATGAAACTTTGAGAAAGGCTCAGCTTTTGTATTTCAATTGCTTTCTTAACTTTTAACTTCACACCTATCATATAAGACTTAGCAGAAAGCACTATTTGATTGAATGTATTAATTCAACACCCTTCCTTTGGTAGAAGTTTTGTAAAATTACTGAAAATATATTTTCACTGAAGGATTGTCATTTTTGAAAAAAAAATGACTTCTGGCCTTTGTAGTTATTTGGATATAACAGTATTATATTCCTTCACTATTTTTCATTCTAATATAAGAGCCCTGATGTCTCTGACACAAGGGCAATTAATTAGTAGTGTCCCTTATTGTCCCAAATTTGTTGGGTACCACTAGACACAAGAAAAAGAAAGAAAGGTTTAAAAAAAAGAAAAAGAATTGAGGAAATGAGAGACATCACACATTTCCTATTGGAAATTAAGGGTCCTTTTATTCCATGCATGATATTTGCAAATGCTGATGTATATATTTTCATAGAGCTGTGGCTGTCCTCTTCTTCCTGTCCTACAGTTTAACATATCAACATGAGGTTCATAACCAGCGATAAATGAGATAGTAAGTTTTAAAAATGTCAACTGGTCCTGACAACTTCCCATTAAGAACAAGTGAGACACGACAAACTTGTCACCTGGTTGTTTGAAATTTAAAGCTCACTGCTTTTGATTGTAAGGTGATGAATCTTTGATTTTTTAGCTTGTGATTCTTAAACACTCTTTCACTGAAATGTATGTAATTGAATTGGTTTGAACTTGATTATTATTGGTAATAAATAAAGGTGCTCTATGGTGTAAAAGCACATTAAGAAACATTTTAGCAGAGCAATCGATTTACTTTCATTATCATTTAAAAATGTATCAGTACTTGATATTATAATCAAATATATTGCAACTTAACTGGATACATTTTTCTAATTCTACATATTGTTAGATACTAATATTCTAATTAATGTCTAGTTTAATTTTGAAGCCACTGAGCATGTGACAGAAGTAACATGTTATGTAAAAATTTGAATGTGTTGGATGGGCTTTAGGTAGATAAATGATTAGGAATGAAATAATAAATCCCAAATTTTACTTCCAATTAAAAATCCATATGGTATGTTTCCCAGTTATTTTATAGCTGATTTTCATATGTCAAAAATTCAAGTAGAGGAAAATATTTTTGGAAATAGAACAGTAGTAATAAGTCTTGGGTGTTATTATGTTAATATGAGGCATAAATCATTGGTGTTAAGTGCAGTCAGAACTATTACATGATACTTAAGTGTTTTGTGTTATACATATTTTCTGTTAACTCCATTATAAGGGTATGTTTTGAAATGTGAGAGGAATTGCATCACTTATAAATAATGCTTACATTCTCCACAAATGCAAAGTGGAGAAGAGAGTTGACAGCTTGTTGGGTAATTTTGGCAAAAGTCCTATTTTGGATGGCTTATCAGTTCAGCAGGTAATACTTATTTCTAAACTTCATTGTTTTAAAGCAGAAAATAAAATAAATTTTCTGAACTGCTCAATTAATAAAATTGGAGGCTGGGTAAGTATACAATATGGAAAATAAAAAATGTACACAAATTCAATTAAAGTCTGAAATAAGACTCATCTATTTAAGTTCTGATAAGATTTGAATATCTTTTGAAGGAACAAGTATACTCAGAATTAAAGATATTGTAAAACTTATATTTTATACAATATAAGCAAGACTTTATTTTATTATTTTTAAAAACCATAAAGATGATTCATAGTTTATTTTGTGCTCCAGTAATTTGATTTTGAAATTTAATTTCATCATAATACATAGTCATTGACAAATTAACAGACTGGGCTTGTCCTAAAGTTCTGCTCTTAAATTCTGCTTTCTTGCCATTTATGGAGCCAAATCCGGCCTCTGTACCTGACACTGAATTAAATCTCAGAGACAGAGTTTTGGATGAAGTAGACAAGAATAGCTTTATTGCTCTGTCAGGTAAAGGGGACCACAGCAGACTAATGCCCTCAAAACTATGTCCCAACTCAGGGTGGGTTATGAGGAATTTTATAGTCAAGGGGCAGGGTTGCTGATAACGAACAGGATGCATGAAGGGCCCACATTCCTTCAATCCAGAGATATCTGGCATCAGGTGTTGATGGGCAAACTATGACCTTCTCTGGAATGGAGTGCTTCATCAAATAGTAAACATCTTCCATTTGTGGGGGTTTTAATTCTACAGAAGAGCTCAAACATACTGTTATGTATATCCCTTGAGGGGGAACCAGGACCCTGCCCCCAAGACTGCACTATTGTTTCTTGACTGCTCTTCCCTTTTCTCCATATCCCCTCCCTTCCCTACTTAGCAACAGTTTGAACCTGCCCTTTGGAACTCAGGGAAGGGGACACAGAAAGGCTTTTGTGCGCAGGAGCTTCACAGGGTCCTGCTCTGTTTCAATACCCCCTTTTCTCTGATACTCCTCAATCATAAGGAAAACAAGTGTTGGACAAGAAAAGGAATAATCATTTTGGATAGAGACATTAATTATAAACTCATCAGAACTTGGTTTCAGGGGACATAGTTTCAATTTCCCCCCGTTTTTTTTTTTAACCTGCTCACATCTTTCAGGAAATGGGGTAATGCTTGCTGTGGTTATTTCTTGCTGAAATGGGAGGTAATCCTGCCTAAATTTGGGGGGAATGGATACTGAAGTAGAAATATTTGAATTCCAAGTCCTGGATCTGAGTCTCATATGATTAAGGTCTCAATCCTTTGTTCCACCAATTTTGGTACAGCAGATCCAGTTAGAAGTGGTTGGAGGAATGACAACTGGAACTTTAAGAGGCAAAATAGATCTCATCCCTTAGTAATTCAGGAGAGTAAGCCTGAAACCTAGTCTGGACCTGGCACTTCAAGGTAGACTTGCAGCCAGGTAGCCAGTTGTTTAATTTTACCTGAGTAGGTTTTAACTTCTGATGTGGTATCAACATATATATAATAGGAGCTATTGGCCACTACACATCTCCTCTTTTTGTTAATATCTGATCTAAAGCAGTTTTATTGTCTAAAAATTTAATAGCTGAGAGGAGACCTTGAAAATGTAAGGTTGCAGCTGCCATCGCCAGCGGACACTGCTTTGAGATTGGCTGGTGCTCTTCCCTGGTCTGACACAGCTCAGAAAATTCGAGTTCTCAGCAATACAGGAACGTGTCTGAAAATCCACAATGGCCACTTTGTTTTACCTTGGAGGTCTGAACCACAGTTAACTCCATTTTTGACTTTTAACTGCATTTCTCTCCTGAATGGCCAAAGCAGATGTCAATGTTAATGATTTCAGTGCTTTTCTGGATATGAGAAGATACAAGAATTTGGGCTCATAAAATCTTTTCCTGAAAGTTTCTAACTACCTGAAGGTCTGTTGTTCCAGTTTTTCCCAAAGCACAGAGTGCCTCCTTCACAGAGTTCAGAGTGATCTCCACCCTGAACTCCTTTCAGGGAGTGTTGGTCAGTGGCTGCAGTGACCATTGACTTAATCCTTGCAGAGGTAGATGGCAAATGCTAATTTTCAGTTGGCAGGACCCCTTCAGGGTCATAATTTTGACCATGGTGTGGGAGGCATTTCATGGCCATTTTGTCCCATGGTGCTAGGAATGCTCATTCCCAGGTCTGGCAAAGATTTTGTTGATAGGTCACTCAATGTGCTATTATTACTGGACTAGGCCTTTTTAACAGTAGCCAAAAGTCTCCAGACCACCTGTCTAACTAGTCTCTTATGGTCCAGGAAAATATTCCCTCTTGTTGCTTCTTCCCATATTTAGAGTTACATTATTACAGTCGCTGATCTCATATGGAACTATATATCATCATTTTATCAGGGACTCAGCACACATTTGGTAATGCAAGAAACAGCAATTTTGTGAAACAGGCAATATAAAAAATAATATAACTAGCAGTGTTAGTAAGGTCACAAGAAAGAATTTAAGTCAAGAACTTACATTAAATTCAGCCCAGTATATTCCAGATCGTCTGACTTAGTCTGTTCTATACCAGTCCTTATCTTTAAGGGAAATTATATACTGGCATTGTCCATAAGGCACCCAGCTTGCTTTCCTACTGTTATTAGGCTGGTTATCCATAGTATGGTTTAACTGTTCCCAACATAAGGGAGCCTTTAAATTTAAATGATGATAGACAAGTGTTAATCTCCTGGTTGCAGATCATAGAGCATCTGATCTTCATCCATAGAGAGATTGCTGAGTTTAGATACAATTTTAGAGTGTACTTTCAATAATTCAATTAAACTCTGCAACAATATAACATAACAGCAAGGAACTATCTGGGAAGTAAATCTTAGTGAATACAGACCTCAATAAACAGAATTAGAATTTAACATCCACTGAAACATAATATTGTTCTCTCTAAAATTACCCTCATCTCCGCCAATCACAGCTAATCAAATCTAATTTGTTTGCAAAATATGTCTGGTTAATTGACCATATAGGCTCTTCCACATTGGCTGTGGTGGAATTCCTGAGGAGTCTCAGACTGAATTCCCAATACGCCTCTCAAGGCCATGAAAGCCATGCCAAAGACCTGACATCTGGCTCTGTCTTGGTGGATTTTTTCTAGAGGTCCCCCAAATACTGAGATTCCTGCACATGCCAGGAGACCGTCTTTCCCATTCAACTGATAAAGCTTGTTGAAACCCAGGAGCCCCCAATTTCTGGAGAGCCCAGGTAGAGAGAAAAGAAAAATGCTTTAATCTTACCCACAGGTGTAGTTTACCAAATTGCTATAAATCATAACCAACTTGAGGGGAAGGGCTTCCCTATATCTGGAGAACACAGATCAAAACCATGATGAAGCCACCTTAATGAAGCCATCAGATTTTCACTTAGGATGATTTAATTTCTTACTCAGTTCCCCAGTATAATCTGAGATTTATCAGAGTACAATGATAATTGCCTATAAATCACAGAAAGACTTCAAAGGTCACAGTTAAACATTTGATCACAATATAATTGACAAAAGAAACAGCTATTGCTGTGACATACATTTTAAAATAACTGCAATTATGACTGATAACATCTTATCAGAACATACTAGACTTTTAGGAATTCCATGTAATTTAACATGCTAATTAAATATTTCTCTCTGAGGTGCCTCAGGGGACTTCTAAAGCAACTCAAAGTTAGCTGGAGGTCAAAAGAACGTTAGAATCCATGAAAGGATTACAAAAGCAAATACAAGTCACTTAAAGACAAAGAAACTTTAAAAATCTGTTATCAGGGACAGATCAACATTTTAAGAAAACTTGTCTTCTTAACTGATAAAAGTCAAATTCAAGTTTTGCACCAGCTTACTTTTAAAATTCATTTACTCAATTAAATTTATTCTAAACTTAGCCAGTCTCAACCATACCCAAAACTCTTTTCTCAGGGTCCACTTCCCACAAGTCTTCCATCACATTCTGCATCCATAGTAGCCTGTCCCCTATTTTTCCACCCCAAAACAACCAACTCCAAGACAGACTCACTTTCTTTTTCCTAAATGCAATGCAGTTCCATTCCTCATACCTTCTTTTACTGAAAACATGCATCCTACTTTCTTTAAGAAACCATGAACTGTCTTCTTTATCAACACTCTGTAGATTGGTGAACATAAATACCAATCATTTCTAAAAAATATGTTCTTTCTCATAAAGAACATCTTAGGGTGGCACTGAACACATTCATCAATAGCCCTAAATACCCTTAATTTCTCTGCAAAGGGAAGACAATGTTCAGTAATTAATGTTTCAGTATCTTATTTTATTTGGAAATGACCTATGTATTTAATAAACTTCCATCATTTAACTTAATTTAACAACTCTAAATTTTAAGTTACCAAATATCTGGGTAGATTATTCTTAAGTAGACATTCCTAAAATAGTTATTCCTAAAGAGTTCACCCAAAAGTCCTTCACTCATCTGCATGTAATTTATAAGAATTTCATTATATCAAGTTAATTATTGTTTTTTCTTTCTGCTGAAAATAAGAATTTCATTAAGAATTTCATTATATCAAGTTAATTATTGTTTTTTCTTTCTGCTGAAAAACTCTGCAACAGGAGTGACATAAACTTATTGAACTTCAGTAAACCTAGGTACAATATATATTAATTAAATCAACTAACAAGACACCTTTTAATAGCAGATATCAATTCAGTACTGAATATTTCCCAGATCCTGTGGGCCTGAAACTCATTTCAGCAAGTTTCCTAAATAATTATATTAAATTTGTAACCACTTTTAAGTCAATTAGAGTTCATTTACAAATTAACCCCAGCAATATTATCCAAGGCAAAGATACATACTAAGACATACATAAATCCATAAATCATTGTTTCATCTCAACCTATTTTCTCCAGAGTCTAAAGAATACTGTGGTCACACAGTGTTCCCTATTCATAGGTTCATAGCTATAGGTGTACCAGTCTGTCAGAATGTTCCTTAAGGGGATATCAGATGGAACTGAAGAAGCACTTCATATATCTGATTGAAAAACACTCACATGTGGACTGAGAACAAACCAGAACCCCTACCAACAGGTGGAAGCCTTACATCCAAAAAACACAGACAGCACAAAGCTCAGAGTGGCCAATTCCAAGTCCCACTAAGCCAGTGACCTTAATCCAAGTGGTGCCTTATAGGTGGGATTTCCAAAACAGAAAATCCCCAGAAAGGAACTGAATGTTCCCCAGATGGAACTGAAAGTTTCTCAGAGGGACAAGGTCCAAGGGGTCTCAGACTATATGCCAGAGGATTTACCCAGGACAAGGTCCAAGGGGTCTCAGACTATATGCCAGAGGATTTAACCAGGTTCTGGCAGCAGTGTTGCAACATCAGACACTATCTTTCTCCTTCCCCCAGATAATTCCTCAGAGTAGGAATTTCAGGCTGGCTGAGACAGGAGGAAGAAGGGCATGTCCTCAAGCCAAAGGTGGCCTTGGCAGCTGCAAGGATGGTCCATCTTCTGCTTCTTACTCCTGCCTCAGAGTTCTGACTACCAGGATCAGGTATGACCAGGACTTAGCCTTTCCAGGCAAGGGTCACAGGTGATCTGCCCTCTAAAGGAATTCTCCTACTCTCTGCTCCCTCAAAAGAGGCTGGTGTGGAGAAAACCTCGGGGCATCCAGTCAAGCCAGGGGACCCTTCTGGGGCCATCCCTAAGTCAGCCCCATGTTGGGTGCCAAAATTTGAAGCCAAATCCAACCTCTGTACCCCTACACTGAATAAAATCTCAGAGACAGAGTTTTGAGTGATGTAGTAAAGAATAGTTTTATTCCTTTGCCAGGTAAAGGGGGCAGGCTAATGCCCTCAAAACTGTGTCCCAACACAGGAGGTTTTGTGAGAGGTTTCATAGTCAAGGGGTGGGGTTGCTGATGAGGATCAGGGTGCATGTAGGACCCACAGTACTTCAATCCAGAGGTCATCTGGTGTCAGGTGATGATGGGCAAACTGTGACCTCTGGAATGAAGAGTGCTTCATCAAGTAGTTATCTTCCATTTGGTGGGGGCATTAGATGTGCAAAAGAGCTCAGATATTGTTGTGTGTATCCCTTAAGGGGGAACCAGGACCCTGCCCCAAGGCTGCACTATTGTTTGTCAGCTGCTCCTCCCTTGTCTCTGCATCCCCTTCCCTTCCTCATTAGCAAATGTTTAAACCTGCCTGTTGGTACTCAGGGAAGGTCATGAAGCTGAATGAAGCCTATTTCCTGTAATCAAAGAAATGAGGGACACAGAAAAGCTTTTGTGCCCAGGAGCCCCATAGGGTCCTGCTGTGTTTTATTTGTACATTGAAGGCAATTAAAAATAAATAAAACAACTACTATATTAAGGAACAAATAATCTGATAAATTAATTATATTTTTGTGTTGTCTGTGGTCTTACTAAGAATAAAAATATTAGTTATAAATACAAATCATTTAAGAATTGAGGTATGTGTCATTTCTATAAAATTTCTATAAAATTGACTAAATACAGCAGTGATATATTAATGCTAACAATCATGGTTACTTTGAGTGATAAGGTATATTTCTACTGCAGTAATAATGAAGTCTAGTTAGAAAATAAATAAAATGAAGCATTTATAGTATATCTTAGCAAGCTAAAATCAAATTCAGCCAAAGAAGAGAAGGAAACAATGCTCAATTGATATTTACTAAATATCATTATCAAATAATCTATCTGTATAAATAAATACATGTCTTAGAAAAACTGCAGCATAGCGTAATTTTACTTTTTTTGGTGTGGGCATTGCAGATATAATTAAGGTCATCTCTCATTTATTCTGCATTTCTAGACCCTTCTTTCTTTTACATTGGGGGAGGGAGGCAGCAAGGATCATCTCATCACAAACATATGTATTCAGTTCACTGTTTGCAACTTTGGTGCCATATCTCATTTATATAATGTGCACTAATATTTTAATTAGTCGCTTATGCTTAATAAAAAGGTGCATTTCCTGATCTCAGCAGTGCACCAGAAATCTGCGATGTCTGAACACACCACAACAGGAAGTGTATAACACAGGCCAGCTATCTGACCACAGAAACAAGATTTCAGGAACTCATATCAAATTCAGGAATGAGGTTTGACCTGAAACAGAGTAAGCCTAAGACTCTCAAATATGCTGGTATTTTATTGGAAAAGTAGTTAGAATATTTTCTGTACAATATAATGTAACAGATTAATTGAAAAACAGTAAAATCTGTACTGACTGGCCATGCATTAAAGGAGTTAGAATATTTTCTATACAGTGTAATGCAGCAGATTAATTGATAAACAATAAAACCTCTGTTGACTGGCCATGCATTACTTCAAGAGTGGGTCTGTGACAAAGAGATATTCCTGGGTCCATTCAGTACATTTTAATAATAAAGGTGGACAGAGATAAATTGGACCAAATATCAGAATCCTTCAAGATGACTACATTCTATGGAAGAATCCCAACTCTTTGCACAGTTAAATGAAATTGTTTATTAAATTAAATCAAGATCAACTGCTGAGGGAGACCTTCAAGATGGCGGAGGAGTAAGACGTGGAGATCACCTTCCTCCCCACAAATACATCATAAATACATCTAACTGTGGAACAACTCCTACAGAGCACCTACTGAAAGCTGACAGAAGACCTCACACGTCCCCAAAGGCAAGAAACTCCCCACTTACCTGGGTAGGGCAAAAGAAAAAAGGAAAAACAAAGACAAAAGAGTAGGGACAGGACATGCACCTTGTGTCCTGTGAAGGAGGAAAAATTTCCACATACTAGGAAGCCCATTCACTTGCAGACATGGGGTTGGGGGTGGGGGAAGCTTCAGAGCCACGGAGGAGAGTGCAGCAACAGGGGTGCAGAGGGCAAAGCAGAGAGATTCCCGCACAGATGATGGGAGTCAACCAGCACTCACCAGCCTGAGAGGCTTGTCTGCTCACCTGCCAGGGCAGGTGGGGGCTGGGAGCTGACGCTCGGGCTTCCAAGGAAAGATCCCAGGGAGAGGATTGATGTTGGCTGTCTGAAGGGGGCTAGTGCACCACAGTTGGGCGGGAGTGTGTCCAGGAAAAGTCTGGACCTTCCTAAGAGGCAAGAAACCATTGTTTCAGGGTGCGCAAGGAGAGGGGATTCAGAACACCCCTAAATGAGCTCCAGAGATGGGTGCAAGCTGCGGCCATCAGTGCAGACACCAGAGACAGGCACGAAATGCTAAGGCTGCTGCTGCAGCCACCAAGAAGCCTGTGTGCAAGTACAGGTCACTATCTACACCTCCCCTCACAGGATCCTGTGCAGCCTCCCACTGCCAGGGACCCATGATCCAGGGACAACTTCCCCAGGAGAACACATAGTGCGCCTCAGGTTGTTCCTACGTCACTCTGGCCTCTGCCACTGCAGGCTTGCCCTGCATTCCGTACTTGTTGCTCCCCACTGGCCTGAGTGAGCCAGAGCTCCCTAACCACCTGCTACTTTAACCTAAACCTGTCTGAGCGAAGAGCCTGCACCCTCAGGCGACCTACACACACAGGTGGTGCCAAATCCAAAGCTGAACCCCAGGAGCTGTTTGAACAAAGAAGAAAAAGGGACATTTCTCCCCGCAGGCTCAGGGGCAGCAGATTAAATCTCCACAATCAACTTGATGTACCCTGCATCTCTGCAATACTGTACAGGCAATGAATCATCCCAAAATCGAGGCAGTTGACTTTAGGAGCAACTGTAGACTTGGGGTTTGCTTTCTGCCTCCAATTTGTTTCTGGTTTTATCTTTATCTTAGTTTAGTATTTAGAGTTTATTGTCATTGGTAGATTGGTTTATTGATTTGGGTGCTCTCTTCCTTTATATATATATATATATATATATTTAGATATATATATACCTATAGATATATATATAGCTATATATTTTTTCTTTTCCTGTTTCTCGTTTTGAGAGTGTGTATGTATATGCTTCTTAGTGTGGTTTTCTCTGTATAGCTTTGCTTTTACCATTTGTCCTATGTTCTGTCTGCCTTTCTTTTTTTTAGTATAGTTTTTAGCACTTGTTATAATTGGTGGATTTGTTTTTTGGTTTGGTTACTCTCTTCTTTCTTTCTTTCTTTTCATTTATTACTTTTTGATTTTTTAATTTTTAATAATTTTTTACTTTTTATTTTAATAAATATTTTAATTTTTCTTTCTTTCTTTCTTTTTCTTTCTTTCTTTCTTTCTTTTTCCTCCCTTTTCTTTGGAGCCATGTGGCTGGCAGTGTCTTGGTGCTCTGGCTGGGTGTCAAGCCTGTGCTTCTGAGGTGGGAGAGCCGAGTTCATGACATTGGTACACCAGAGACCTCCAGGCTCTACATATTATCAAACAGCAAAAGCTCTCCCAGAGATCTCCATCTCAGTGCTAAGACCCAGGTCCACTCAACGACCACCAAGCGACAGTGCTGCACACCCTTTGCCAAACAACTAGCAAGACAGGAACACAACCCCACCCATCAGCAGAGAGACTGCCTAAAATCATAATAAAGTCACAGACACACCAAAACACACCACCGGATGCAGTCCTCCCCACCAGAAAGACAAGATTCAGCCTCATCCACCAGAACACAGGCACCAGTCCCCTCAACCAGGAAGCCTACACAAGCCAATGAACGAACCTTAGCCACTGGGGGCAGATACCAAAAACAATGGGAAATACGAACCTGCAGCTTGTGAAAAGGAGATCCCAAACACAGTAAGTTAAGCAAAATGAGAATGCAGAGAAACACACAGCAGATGAAGGAGCAAGGTAAATACCCACCAGACCAAACAAATGAAGAAGAAGGCAGTCTACCTGAAAAAGAATTCAGGGTAATGATAGTAAAGACAATATAAATTTTGGAAATAGAATGGAGAAAACACAGAAACGTTTAACAAGGGCCTAGAAGAACTAAAGAGCAAGCAAACAATGATGAGCAACACAATAAATGAAATAAAAAATTCTGTAGAAGCAATCAATAGCAGAATAACTGACATAAGAATGGATAAGTGACCTGGAAGATAAAATAGTGGAAATAACTACTGCAGAGCAGAAGAAAAAAGCATGAAAAGAATTGAGGAAAGTATCAGAGATCCCTGGGACAACATGAAATGTACTGACATTCGAATTATAGGGGTCTCAGAAGAAGACAAGAAAAAGAAATACACTGGGAAAATACTTGAAGAGATTATACTTGAACAATTCCCTAATATGGGAAAGGAAGTAGTCAATCAAGTCCAGGAAGTGCAGAGAGTCTCATACAGGATAAATCCAAGTAGAAACATGCCAAGACACATATTAATCAAACTATCAAAAATTAAATGCAAAGAAAAAATACTAAGAGCAGGAAGGGAAAAATAACATACAAGGGAATCCAAATAAGGTGAACAGCTGATCTTTCAGCAGAAACTCCACAAGCCAGAAGTGAGCAGCAGGACATATTTAAAGAGATGAAAGGGAAAAACCTACAACCAAGATTACTGTACCCAGCAAGGATCTCATTCAGGTTCAACAGAGAAATTAAAACCTTTAGAGATAAGCAAAAGCTAAGAGAATTCAGCACAACCAAACCAACTTTACAACAAATGTTAAAGGAACTTCTCTAGGCAGGAAGCACAAGACAAAGAAAAGACCTATAATAACAAACCCACAACAATTAAGAAAATGATAATTCGAACATACATATCAATAATTACCTTAAATGTAAATGGATTAAATGCACCCACCAAAAAGCATAGACTGGCTGAATGGATAAAAAAACAAGACCCATATATATACTGTCTACAGTAGACCCACTTCAGACCTAGGGACACATACAGACTGAAAGTGAGAGGATGGAAAAAGATATACCATGCAAATGGAAATCAAAAGAAAGCTGGAGTAGCAATTCTCATATGAGACAAAATAGACTTTAAAATAAAGACTATTACCAGAGACAAAGAAGGACACTATATAATGATCAATCCAAGAAGATATAACAATTGGAAATATTTAGGCACCCAACTTAGGAACACCTAAATATATATGGCAAATGCTAACAGCCATAGAAGGGGAAATCGACAGTAACACAATCATAGTAGGGGACTATAACACTCCACTTTCACGAGTGGACAGATCATCTAAAATGAAAATAAATAAGGAAACACAGCTTTAAATGATACATTAAACAAGATGGATTTAATTGATATTATAGGAAAGTCCATCCAAAATCATCAGAATACACTTTCTTCTCAAGTGCTCATGGAACATTTTCCAGGATAGATCATATCTTGGGTCACATATCAAGCCTTGGTAAATTTAAGAAAATTGAAATCATATCAAGTATCTTTTGTTACCACAACGCTATGAGACTAGATATCAATTACAGGAAAAATCTGTAAAAAATACAAACACATGGAGGCTAAACAATATGCTACTAAATAACCAAGAGATCACTGAAGAAATCAAAGAGGAAATCAAAAAATACCTAGAAACACATGACGATGAAAATATGATGACCCAAAACCTATGGATGTAGCAAAACAGTTCTAAGAGGGAGGTTACAGCAATATAATCCTACCTCAAGAAAGAAGAAACATCTCAAATAAACAACCTAACCTTACACCTAAAGCAATTAGAGAAAGAAGAACAAACCCCCCCCAAAATTAGCAGAAGGAAAGACATCATAAATTTCAGATCAGAAATAAATGAAAAAGAATGAAAAAAACAGTAGCAAAGATCAATAAAACTAAAAGTTGGTTCTTGGAGAAGATAAAAAAAATTGATAAACAATTAGTCAGACTCATCAAGAAAAAAAGGGAGAAGATTCAAATCAGTAGAATCAGAAATGAAAAAGGAGAAGTAACAACTGACACTGCACAAATACAAAGGATCATGAGAGATTACTACAAGCAACTCTATGCCACTGAAATGGACAACCTGGAGAAATGAGCAAATACTTAGAAAAGCACAACCTTCCGAGACTGAACCAGAAAGAAATAGAAAATATGAACAGACCAATCACAAGCACTGAAATTGAGACTATTAAAAATCTTCCAACACACAAAAGCCCAGGACCAGATGGCTTCACAGGCAAATTCTATCAGACATTTAGAGAAGAGCTAACACCTATCCTTCCCAAACTCTTCCAAAATATAACAGAGGGAGGAATGCTCTCAAACTCATTCTATGAGGCCACCATGACCCTGATACCAAAGCCAGACAAAGGTGTCACAGAGAAAGAGACTACAGCCCAATATCACTGATGAACATAGATGCAAAAATGCTCAGCAAAATACTAGCAAACAGAATCCAACAGCACATTAAAAGGATCATACACCATGATCAAGTGGGGTTTATACCAGGAATGCCAGGATTCTTCAATATATGCAAATCAATCAGTCATAAACCATGTTAACAATTTGAAGGAGAAAAACCATATGATCATCTCAATAGATGCAGAAAAAGCTTTGGACAAAATTCAACACCTATTTATGATAAAAACCCACCAGAAAGGAGGCATAGAGGGAACTTACCTCAACATAATACAGGCTATATATGACAACCCCACAGCCAACATCATTCTCAATGGTGAAAATCTGAAACCGTTTCCTCACCATTTCCTCTAAGATCTGGAAGAAGACAAGGTTGCCTACTCTCACCATTATTATTCAACATAGTTTTGGAAGTTTTTCCACAGCAGTCAGAGAAGAAAAAGAAATAAAAGGAATCCAAATTGGAAAAGAAGTAAAACTGTCACTGTTTGCAAATGACATGATACTATACATAGAGAATCCTAAAGATGCTACCAGAAAACTACTAGAGCTAATCAATGAATTTGGTAAAGTAGCAGGGTACACAATTAATGCACAGAAATCTCTTGCACTCCTATACACTAATGATGAAAAATCTGAAATAGAAATTAAGGAAACACTACCATTTCCCATTGCAACCAAGAGAATAAAATACCTAGGAAGAAACCTAAGGACACAAAAGACCTGTATGCAGAAAGTATAAGACAATGATGAAAGGAATTTAAGAAAATACAAACAGATGGAGAGAATGACCATGTTCTTAGATTGGAAAAATCAACATTATGAAAATGACTATACTACCCAAAGCAACCTACAGATTCAATGCCATCCCTATGAAACTACCAATGGCATTTTTCACAGAACTCAAACAAAAATTTTCACAATTTGTATGGAAACACATAAGACCATGAATAGCCAAAGCAATCTTCAGAAAGAAAAATGGAGCTGGAGGAATCAGGCTCCCAGATGTCAGACTATACTACACAGCTACAGTAATCAAGACAGTATGGTGCTGGCACAAAAACAGACAGATCAATGGAACAGGATAGAAAGCCCAGAGATAAACCCATGCACATGTAGTCACCTTATTTTTGATAAAGGAGGCAAGAATATACAATAGAGAAAGGACAGTGTCTTCAATAAGTGGTGCTGGGATAACTGGCCAGCTACATGTAAAGGAAAGAAATTAGAACACTCCTTAACACCATAAACAAAAATAAACTCAAAATGGATTAAAGACCTAAATGTAAGGCCAGACACTATCAATCTCTTAGAGGAAAACATAGGCAGAATATTCTGTGACATCAATCACAGCAAAATCCTTTTTGATCCACCTCCTAGAGGAATTGAAATAAGAACAAATATAAATAAATGGGACCTAATGAAACTTAAAAACTTTTGCACAGCAAAGGAAACCATTAACCAGACAAAAAGACAACCCTCAGAATGGGATAAAATATTTGCAAATGAAGCAACTGACAAAGGATTAATCTCAAAATTTACAACCAACTCATGCAGCTCAATATCAAAAACACAAACAACCCAATCCAAAAATGGGCAGAAGACCTAAATATACATTTCTCCAAAGAAGATATATAGATTGCCAACAAACACATGAAAGGATGCTCAATGTCACCAATCATTAGAGAAATGCAAATGAAAACCACAATGAAGTATCACCTCACATTGGTCAGAATGTCCACCATCAAAAATTCTACAAACAATAAATTCTGGAGAGGGTGTGGAGAAAAGGGAACCCTCTTACACTGTTGGTGGGAATGTAAATTGATACAGCCACTCTGGATAACAGTATGGAGATTCCTTAAAAAACTAAAAATAGAACTACCATACGACCTAGCAATCCCATTACTGGGCATAAATACTGAGAAACATAATTCAGAAAGAGCCATGTACCACAATGTTCATTGCAGCTCCTTTTACAGTAGCCAGGAGATGGAAGCAACCTAAGTGCCCATCGACTGATGAATGGATAAAGAAGATGTGGCACATATATACAATGGAATATTACTCAGCCATAAAAGGAAACCAAACTGAGTTTTTTGTAGTGAGGTGGATGGACCTAGAGTCTGTCATACAGAGTGAAGTAAGTCGGAAAGAGAAAAGCAAATACCGTATGCTAACACATATAAATGGAGACCAAAAAAAAAGTTTCTGAAGAACGTAAGAGCAAGGCAAGAATAAAGACACATACATAGAGAATGGACTTGAGGACACGGGAAGAGAGAATGGTAAGCTGGGACAAAGTGAGAGTGACATGGACATATATACACTACCAAGTGTAAAATAGATAGCTAGTGGGAAGCAGCCGCATAGCACAGCAAGGTCAGCTCGGTGTTTTGTGACCACCTAGAGGGGTGGTATAGGGAGGGTAGGAGGGAGACGCACGAGGGAGGAGATATGGGGATATATGTATACGTATAGCTGATTCACTTTGTTATAAAGCAGAAACTAACACACGATTGTAAAGCAATTACATTCCAATAAAGATATATAAAAATAGAAAGATCAACTGTTGATCTCTTTAATTTAGGCTCAGATAGTCTGGAATCTTTTCCTCAAAACAAGATGCTTGGTTTCAAATTATGAAATTTCAGTGACTTTTTGGTCTTTGCAAACCAAGCCAAAATTAGATTTTGAAACTCGCATGGCATTTAAAAATCTCAATTATCCAATATTCATAAAGTCCATTTTTTTTTAAAAAAAGTAAGATGGATGGACGATAATACACTAATTCTTATCTAGTGGTGGAATAATTACTCATTTTTTTGTATTCAAGTTCTTAGAATCAGAGATGTTAAGGAACTGGAGTCCTCTTGATATATTATAAATAAAAAATTAGAATGCTTCTATTGATTTTTCTTAATTTCAATCCATCCTCTTCCAACTAAAATCAGAAAAATCATTACTTAATTTCAATATTACCAATTTACTGTACACTTTTTTATCCATTAGGCTCTTGATTTTGAGTAATTTCATATGCATCAGACACCAATATGCTGTTTTTTAAATTATTTAATATTTTGGCATGTTTTTAGGAGAAGACATCTAATTGTTAATTATTAAAGTTCTTAGTAAATATTTATATATAGGTAAATCTCAAAAATTTTGGTTATGTTAGAATGTGTTTTATTAAAAGATGCTTAATAATTACTCCACATGAGCAGTGTCCTCTCTCATACAACTCGATCTCTCTTCCACCACTGGACACAACCACTTACAAAAATGAGATGGTTAGTTATTTTGGAGAGGTTAATGTTTCAGACCAAGTCATGTGGTTTTGCACAAACCTCTTAACCCATCGAAGTTTTATTTCCTTATATTTAAAATAAGAATAGGAAAATTTGGCCTGTTTTCTTCATAGAGCTGTTGTGATAATTAAATCTATATTATCTTAAATTTTTTAAAGTAGCAATGAATATAAAGGTAGATATACATATGTATATATGTACATATGTCATATACAATATTAGCATTTTACAAATAAATCAATATAATTTCCATATATCATAAATAGTACATAAGAAATATGATTAGAAAAATATAGAAGCAAATTGATATTTATTCATTTAGTTGTATTTACTAAATGCCTCCCATCTATTTTGGATCAACATACTAGATTGATCCAAAGATTAAAAAGTTAAGCCTTTTCTTATGAGGGCTTCAATTTTTGCTACAAGAGAGGTAAAGCCTGACTGTTCTTTCCCAATATATTTCTTGAACATCTTCAAACCAGGATGCTGCACTTGATGACAGTTTTTCTTTATGAGGCAGCTAGCAATGCACGTAGCTCCGTGGACTATTTGGCATTCACTGAATATGTTTTAGCCGTAAATTGTCATAAGGCCACTTTCTTTTGAACCTATTTCATTTAGTCACAGGCTCTAATTTCTAGTCTCATTTTCAGGTAAAAGTGTTTCCTTGAGGGATGTAATTAACTGGTAGATTTAGAAATGGAAAACTATATGGATTTGGTAAGTCATTTGGATATTACTAAAAATACAAAAACACCTTGGACTTAAATCCTGAAAGAATTAATTAACGGTCTTCTCCTACTTCTGAGCAATCAAATCAACTCATGACCAAGTTTTAATTATTAGTAATTAATGTGTATGATGTCCTATTTTAGATATCTCCCTAACAATCTTAATACAAGAAACAAACAATTCTTATTGAGAAAACATATGCTTCCAACAGGGTCTATTGTTTTGCTCATAGTAGATAGTATACCAAACTACAGATTTCTTAAAATATAGGTTGAAAGACAGTATCTCTCAAACATCAATATGTTTGAGAGCAATGTGATAAAACTATTTTGGCATACCCTTGAATTATAGATTTAGTAGTCCTATTTTTTTAAATATCTCTGAACAATTCTAAAGCTCCATATATGTAATTTGTAATTTTCTAAAAGCACAAACTGGTACAAATTTTTGTTCTTTACTCAACATTGGACACATAGAAGTTTTCTTGAAGTGGTAAAAAAAAAACTCTGCTGGTGGAAGTGAAGGGAAAATGCAATAGTCCACAAGGGTGACTGTTATGAGACAGACAACAGACATTTCAGACACATGCAATAGCTAAGTATTCTGTATTTGCTGTAGAAGCAAGGCATGTTTTTAATTTCTAGTTACTGCCTTATGTGATAAATTGCACATGATTGTGACATGAGAATTTTCAGATGTCAAGACACTCCATTCTTTAAGGTTATAAGGGGTGGGTTATCTTTTGTTTTTCATGTTGCTAGCTTTTTTGTCATAGCACTTCTAATGGGTCTTTCTCAGCCTTTCAGCTACATTTCTTTCTAAATCTATTTTTTCCTTATTCTCATGTTCATTTTCATTTTGGTAACCTATTATTAAGTTTAATAAAATATAAATACATTATACATTTAAATGGTATATATCACCTATATAGGACAAGATATAGTAAAGGAAAACTACATTTTATTTTTGCAATCACACAGATTGAGACAAATCAATACAATAGAGCATGCTGTTAGTAAACAAGTAAGTGACCATGACTATTTTTCCAGTTTATTTTCATTTTTCATTGAAGTTTTATGTCAACCTCCATGAAGGCTACATTCTATACTTAGATACGCATAACTTCCATTTAATCAATGGTAAGATGTGCAAATAAATATAGTCAGGCACAACCTATATAGAGTCAAAGTTATTATGCAAGACACACTTTTTAGATTATTCAGGAAAAAGAGATATTCTGAATATTTTGGCTTATGCATATAGAACCATTTAGAAATTTATCATCAGACTTCAAATTTAGTACTGATCTTGGCAGTATTCATAGAAAAAGGGTTTATTCTGATTCCTTTTTACTAGCTTGATGAATGAATTACATATCTGCATTTTGGTTTCCTCTAAAATTTAGTTTACTACATAAAATGTGGTCAAAGTCAGAAGGGACAGTAGAGTGTAGGAATTGAGGATGAAATCTCTGGGTTTAGAGTCCAAGCCACTGGCCAGTGTGACCTTGGGTGGGTTACTTTGCCTCTCAGGCTCGGTGTCCTCATTCAGAAAATGAAAATGCCCTAGAACTTATATCATAGTGTTGTTGAGAAAATATATGAAGTAATTCCTAAAAATACAGTGTTTGATGTGTATTATGTATCCATTCCACTTTTGCAAATACCTCTTTATTCACATTATTCTTACTATTGAAACAGTTATACAAACATGGCTAGTCTTTTGTTTTTAGCTGTATTTCAATGTGAGCAATATATGTACAACATTATAATAAGATTCTTGTGTATAAACATATAATACGTGTGATGAAGATACCCAATACATGCTTCCTTATGACTATAATGATGAGCATTTTTTTTTTTTTTTTTTTTTTTTTTTTTTGCGGTACGTGGGCCTCTCACTGTTATGGCCTCTCCCGTTGCGGAGCTCAGGCTCCGTATGTGCAGGCTCAGTGGCCATGGCTCACGGGCCCAGCCGCTCTGCGGCATGTGGGATCTTCCCGGACCAGGGCACGAACCCGTGTCCCCTGCATTGGCAGGCGGACTCTCAACCACTGCTCCACCAGGGAAGCTCCTGTTACCAATTTTTAAGATGGCTCATTCTGTACTTGTTTTTGGTAAAGGCAGAGAATCTAGTTGTTGTTAAGGCATCCAGTGGTGTATGAATCAGACAACTTCCTCTCCTATTTTCTCAATTTCTCTCACAGTAAAGTGTAAGAGACTGAGATATAGAACAGCATATCAAGAAGAGTGACATTATTACCCACTGTAAATAATCTTTTGAGTACCAATTAATCAATTCTAAGTAAAGAGACTAGAAAATTAATCTTCATGATGGATATTGAAGACCCATGCCTGCCAGTCAACAAGAACAACTATCTTACTGTTAACTCAGATATGTTAATAGAAAACTAGAATGTTCAGGAAAATGCCACACATTATATTGACAACAGGAAATGCTTTGTTTTAAAATATTTAACATTGAGTGATAGCCTCACTTTGTGTTCTTAACACATGACTGCATGGTTTATACAAAGATATTTCTGATTTGGATTGACTCTCATACTTTAAAGCAGAGTTCTGATTTACAGACTGAAGAATAAAAGCCTGAAATTTCTTTTATGCTTATTTAACCACATGAGGGTTTTTTAATGTTAAAATAGAACTTAGATTATAAATGAATCCATTTGTTTTACAAAAGACTGTAGCATTCACCTCTATTTTCTATAATGGAACTTTTGACAGAATGACAAATTTGAGGAAAGATCAAAGTAGATGAACTTCAAGCTAAAATACTTTATCATATATATATATATATAAGTTAGGATTCATCAGGTTGCTACAGAACAGAAATTATGCTATGGCTACCTGAGATTTTAGATTCACTTTTTTTTAATATATCTTTATTGGAGTATAATTGCTTCACAATGCTATGTTAGTTTCTGTTGTACAACAAAGTGAATCAGCCACATGCATTCATATATCCCCATATCCCTTCCCTCTTGAGCCTCCCTCCCACCTTCCCTATCCCACCGCTCTAGGTTGTTGCAAAGCACCGAGCTGATCTCCCTGTGCTATGAGTCAAATTCATTAAAAGTTGGAAATCATGATAGCATTTTGGAAAATGTATGGGTTATAAAATTTTGTTTTAAATATTGGTTTTCCTATATACTAGTAGTGTGACATTAGCTAAGCCTCTGAACTTCAACTTCCTCTTCTATAAAACAGGGTTAACTGTACTTCCTTTGAAAGCTTGTTGTAAGGATTACAGGGGTTCCATGTATGTCTTTATGTGAAAATTCTAGTATCTTGCCTGGTATGTATGCTCAGAAAACTGATGGCTTCATTATTACTATTGTTATTATTCTTTGGCCTCATACAGAACACAAATAATATAATCAGTTTTGTAAATTACCATTCAATTGGATATTTGCAATTATTCACTGCATTGTTTTTTGCAGTAAAAATTAAACCTTTCAATGGAATCTGCAAGAGTGGCAAACAGATGAAGTTTTCAGTTAACAGTTTTTTGATATTGAAAAAATACTTGATATTCAACCAACTTGACAGATTACTGATCACTGTTTTGTATTCCCTTTAAAACCCCCAAAAGTAGACGAACTTCTATATTACATTAACCAAGAGACACAGAGATAAAGATATAAAGAAAATGCTATATAATTAAAGGGTTACATTTTTAAGGGACATTTGTGGTTTCAAAGTATAAGCCTATATACTTTTAAGTGAAAAACTAAAGAAACAAGAGTAATATTTTAATAATATAGTTTAAAAAGCAATTTCCTTTAAAGGAATTCATGAAAACCTTTAACATGTCATTCAGTGACAAATTTAGTTAAAAACTGTTAGTGCTTCAATTGTTATTAAGCTAAATGGCCTTAGTTCCATTAATATACTGAAAGTGAAAATTATCTAAATACTAAAAATAAGACCTAAAAGTACTATTTGGTCTCATAAATGGCATCAAACTGGATCTGATTTAATCATACTGGAGTGTAATAAAACTTTTTTTGGACATATATAAGCAGGCATAAAGACTTTCTTACTCACTAATGTCTACTGTCCAAACTAGTGACCTTTGTTGAGTTCCCTGTTGTCATAGGATCATTATAGTATACCAAGAGCTACAGCATTATCTGAAAGAATGTCTGGAGTATGCACACGAATAACGTCAACTGCAATTTAAAAACCTTATGCCATGTAACTTGCACAGGTGAATGTCAGAAATGAGAATATCTATACAGACACTGGCTCTAGAATTGCCATGGTACCTGTTTCTGCCATCTTTGGGAGCCAGCATTTTGAAATTAGTTAGAGGGGACATGATTTCATGAAGGGATCCAATGGGACCAGTGTCACTGACAAGAGAAGAAAGCTCCCTCCAATTGAGCAAATGTTCACTGTTGGGGCCACACTGAACAGTTTTCATCCTATCAAAGGTTTCTGCTGAGAGGCCATTAACTTTGGGAAATTCTCATTCCCTGTTGCCAGAGAAACCTACTGTATTCACTTCTGATTATTTTATGAGTTGGGAAAGTTATGAAATAAATGACTGCAATGTATACATAATTATATTTTTCTATACCTCAACTTGATTTCAATCTCAAGTCCCCATACTGCCAGTGGAGAAAAATTATCTGAGCCAGTTCAGATTAATTTTGGTCACGGGTTCCCTTGTCAATTCAGGAATTTATTTTCCTCCTCTCTTCTTTTCTGGGTTGGATTTAAATTTTGGAGGTGTTGGTAGCAGGGAGCAGCTGATCTTCTCACCTCTCCACATATATGTCTGCATTCTGGTCAGTGTTGGTCCGAGCTGATGCTACTGCTCTCTCCCCTGGCTTCCTGCAGAGGTGACTGTGAGTGGTTCTCTGCCACATCTGCTCCACTCGTGCCAGCGTGGAAAAACATTCTATAAAAGCATTTTTTCTACAGGATTTCACCTAGAACACACTGAGGTGGGGGAATTCAGTGAAGCCTCCCCAGGCTCCACTTTAGACAAATATTCCCTCTGTGTTCTAAACCTATGGGAGGCTTTTATTGGATAATTGATTTAGTGTACAGACTCAGACTCAAGACCACACTAATGTCTGACACTAATATCTTAGATATTGTTACCTCTTGAACTTTCTTCTCAGCCTGAACAATGTTTATCTTGTAGATATATGGAGGCAGGTGGACAGGAGTCTTTATTTATTTTTTGATAGGAGTCTTTTAAATCTACCGTTTTGTGTCCTACTCAGAACCTACTCAAAACACAAGCTTCTGAAACTCAAAATCCCCTTTCTCACAAATCGTGGTTATTGAACTTCAAAAACTCTTAATTTAAACTCAATAGCCAAGAATGTTCTCTTCTCTTATTCAGCACTGGTGTTTCTGCTGTGATAGCCCTGCTCTGAGTTAATGCATTGAAAGATTGAGTCTGAATGGTGAGAGACCCATGGGTTATAAAGCAACAATAACAGAAATGATAAAATAATTACAATGGACACAAAAACTTATAGATTAATGTATCAAAATAGTAACAAACTGCGAGTGATTTCTCTGTCATTGCTATACAAGATCAAGCTTATTGTTTAAAAAGGATCAAAGGAGAATAGTAAGCAGGATACCTGGATTACAGGTTTTTTCTCCCCTTGGAGCCTGCTTCCTGAACTGTTTGGACTCCAAGACCTGACTCAGCCTGTTCTCTTGCCCAGGCGGCCCTCCCCTCCACCTCCATGCATAGGCTGCTCCTCTCAGTCCATGGTTCCCTCAGTCTCTGGCCTCCCTGTAGTCATGAGGAATCTCCAGGCTCTCTCATCTCTCTCCTACGGCATTTGTTTAACTCTACACTGTATTAGGGATATCTGTGTAGTGATAAGAGGACCAGACCTAGAAGGAGAAAACTTGGATTTTATCCCTGTTTCAAACATCCTGGCAAGACTATTTCAATTCTCAAGTCTGTCTGTGGATCTCATAACTGCCCTTGCATTGTTGTAAGTCTGAGGTTTATTGGCTAAAGTTTTCAACTCCTTGTGTATAGAAATCAAGTCTCAATTTCCAGTAGTGCTTTGTACTTAGTAAATATTTGCTGAATCAAATAGAATGGCAGATGAGAAACAAGGAATTTACTGATAAATCTAATGGGATAAATGGGGAAAATAATGATAAGTTTATTTTAGTTGACTAAATAAATATCATCTTATTGACAGAGGGTAGGCAAGGGATTGGTTATGAGGCTCCCTTTCCCATCCCCTCCATCTCAGTCAACAATTGTGATTTCCTTTTCTTATGTCTGCAGAATAAAAGTTTTAATACTCTTTCTCTGCACAATTAAGAAGAGGTAATATATAGTAGTTCATTGCAAGGAAAAGGGCTGCAGATTAACTATGAATTCACCTTTCTGAATAAGCTCAGAAAGCCTTGCCAGGTAAACACCAAGTTAGATCACTTTCTTTAAAAGAAGATACAAACAACTCAGTTTCTAGACAACAATCTAAACCTTTTTAGTATTTCAACAAGTGGCATTTGGTGTTTTAGCTTACTACATAGCTTCATGTTGCTAAAGATTATCTATGTCAAGATAAAAATAAGCTTACCTCTCTCATTCTTAGCCCATCACACCTGCTATTCAATTATGTGCTCTTTGCTTGTGGGTACCTGAAATAGTAAGAAAGAATAGAACACAAATTAAATATAACTCAATAGCATTTTGTGAAAGGCAAATATTACAAATTTAATTGATGACAGACACACACCTCATAAAACTATTAGCATGCAACTCCAGCTGCAAAAACTGAACAACAATATGCCTAAACTGTTTAGCAGCAAAAAAGTAAACCAATTACATTGACAAAAGCCACCATAAACAAAAAACTGTATTTAAAAGATGAACAGTTTTGGCATTCATCCCTACCATCGAGTCTTTCACATTCTTTTTTCCATCAAAATTTAGCTTACGTTTGATGTTAGCAAGAATTGCATTACTATTATTGCTAATTTTAGTTCTGTTTATTACCTTGAGGGTTATATATTGTAAAATAATTTTGGTGCCTCTAGTTAATGTTAATTAGTTGTTTTAATAACCTATAGACCTATTTGTTATGTTTTTGTAGGTTTACTTTTTTAACTATCAGGAACTTAATAACTGAGAATATTTAACATTACTGTTGCATAAGCAAAATTACAGAGTTACTATTAGTGTTACCTGTTTAACGTTTAGTCATCCTTTGAGTCCTGCGACATATTTCCTTAACAATCATCAGCCATCAAGTCTGATAGTCTCAAAAGAATTATCAGCCCTCTAAACTGCCTTCAAGGGCGGTGATATTTAGCACTGAAAATTACAAATAAAGTTTTTGAGGTTGAATAGCAACAACTGGCCAGTGACACTGATGATTTGTTTGTCAAAACAAATTGTTATAAACTACGCAAATGAAGTCCACACACTCCTTTGAGTGAAAATAAAGTGAATCTACACAATGCTTACATGTTGGATGGGATATTTAATGTGCGGGAAACTCAAAGGTTGAAGAACTAGGCATTTAGACAGTGGTAAGTGGTAATCTTACCTCGTTATACTCCATTACTCTTTCTCACGAGAGACATGCTAATGCAAACAAGTCAACCAGAATTTGTGTTTAGCAAGATAAAGCTTAGAGGATAGTTTAAAATCCATTTATTATTCTAAATCCATTTTTTTCCATTAACATGTTATACATTAGTGTTTACTAACCATGATTCATGTAACAGTTTAGTTTGTTAACTTTTAAATTATTTAACAACCATAAGTTATTAATACACTTTTAAAGTATTACACAAATATCTTAAAACAGGCTTGGGTTCATTTTTGTAATTTTTAAATAGAAAACATTTTAGGCATCTCTTGAAAAAGAAATAAAGCAGGCATTTAAAGCTAGAAAACAAGTAATTCCAAATTTAGTTTTTACAAAAGTTTTCAGCTTTATTGACAAATTATGGCAAACATATTTGACAAAGTGTGGTTTCCTATTTAGAGAAGCTTACACATGGAACTTTATGTGTGTGTGTTTTTCTTTTTTAACAAATACAGGTTAAAACACTAAACAAATTCAGTTAGCTACATACATACAGTAGCTGCTTGTTTTCAACCCCATTAAAACAGCATTTAAAATTAAATTTACAAATTTAATATCGAACAGCTTCAACTAACTAACAGTTATTAAAAGACAGGTTAAAACATCTTATCTACAACTTTATTATAGCTAGTTCAAATATCGTGTTACAGTTTTTTAGCAACCCTAAACAAAGTTTTTGCTAGTTGTTAAGACTCAAAATCTGTTAACAGATTCATGCTCTTTCTTTAAAAAAAAAAGAGAGAGAAAAAAATGATTACACACAACAATGAAAACAACCAAGAGAATATCATCCTACTGAATGGTTTGTAGACAATGCTTGCCAATGCTTCTTTTAGTCTGTTTCATAAAATAATACTAGTGTCAGTGTCACGCCAACAGTATCAGGGAAATACAACAAATATATGGGAGCAACCATGAGCAGTTATCCCTAGAATAGGAACAAAAAAAAGGACTATTACTTGTCATGTTGCTGTTTATGTGGAGACCACAGGCTATGAATTGTCTTTGAGGTGAGGTCACAGGCGAGGAGAACCCTCAGTATCTACTATAGGGGTGCTCCCTGTATCCCCCTCGGGCTGACCTTGGTGGTGGTGCCTTCAGGCTGGAGCGGGTCATGGCCCATTCTTCTGGTGCTATGAACAAGAGAAAGACAGTAGCATTCACTTGGCTTCACAGTTATCAAAAACAGTTGTTTAAGATGCAATAGCCGAAAAGAGAATAAAGGATCTTAACACTGAGGGCTCTAGACTTACTACATTTTCCATATGGTGAGATCATACAAAAAAGTATATATTTTGAAATACAGCCACTTGGAATTAAACTTGCAGGGCATTTTTCAAAGCAGAGAAAGTTAAAGTCCATTTATTATGTGTTAAATAGAAAGAAGAACATCAAGGTAAACCGCCCCTCCCTAATCCTTTGCACAGACTCCTAAAAGAAACTGGATATAGGAAACCAGTGGTTCTCAGCCCTTGATTAACATAGAAACTCTACAGGGTGAGACCTAGGGTTTGGTATTTTTTCAGTGCTTGCCTAGATGACTCAGCGTCCAGTGTTGAGGTTCATTGTGCTAAACTATCCAAGTCAGTGAGACAGAAGAGGATATGGAGTAGCAAAATCAGTAAAGAAAAATCTATCAGTTTTTTGAAAAACAAGTTGGAAAATAAAGAGGTATTAGTACACTAGGAAAATTCCTCATTTACCTGTTAATCTGACTTCCAGTAACCTCAATGCTCTGGGACCTGGCCAACAGACAAGAAACAAGCAGCCAACCTTTTGAGTGTTGTGGAAAATAGCTTTCTTAAAGTCTATGTATGCAGAAGGGAAATGTAGTGCTCCTTCAAAGGGCCAAGTGGTTTATGGTGACTTAAGTGGTTCCAGAAACTAGGTTATCTGGGTCTTTCAATCAGAAAGAATTCAGTTCTTCATTAGAAAGCAGATTTTATGCATTGGGCTATGGAGGGAGGAAGTATGGATATAAGAAAAGGGATTACTAGAAGTAGACAAACTGACATTGATAGCTGGTGTACAAGGTGGTGGTAATGGAAGTAACTGTAAAATCACTGCAGATTGAGGCCACTGATGTAGGGCATATGCCCCTGGATAGTTCAAGTGCCTCTAAGAATGTTTTTAGCAAAAACAATAAGAAAAATTTAAATTGTACTTACTATACTATAAGGAAAGGAATAATGATCTATAATATAGAAAAATGAACAAAAGTTAGATCAATATAGGGGAAAATAGCATTAAAGGGTGAACATTAGGTTTCTGAGGATATCCTTCAACAGGATACTTTTATTACAAGTGATATCTGATGATAAATGAAAAATTACATCTCTTTCACTATTTAAGGTACATGCTTATGATTATTTCAATATATGATAGGACACAAAATAGAAGTGAGATCCTAAATAAATATGAGACGTGTTACCTTCAGTCAGAATACAGATCTACTTAGATCAGGGGTTGGCAAACTAAGGCCTTTGAGCCAAATTTGGCCAGCCGCCTGTTTTCGTAAATGAAGTTTTACTTGAATACAGGTATGCTTACTTATTAACATATTGTATGTGGCTGCCTTCACTCTACAAAGGAAGACTTGAGTAATTGTAACAGAGACCATACTGCCTGCAAAGCCTGAAGTATTTACACTCTGGGCTTTTACAAGAAAGGTTTACAGGACCCGCTCTAGATCATGTTGCCTTTTTTGGGGGGAGATTATAGATGTTGGTCTTTTTCATGTGATCTCTTGAAGACAGCAATTTACCCCTAAGCTGCTAGACTTTCTCAACAGAGACATTTTGGAGAAGAATTTTATGTATGTACTTGACTGGAAATAAAGAAAAGTTTCTCTAATGTACTGGAAGGGAAAATGGATCTTGTTTGAAAGCTAGAAAGTACCTTGTCAGCCTTATATAATATGAATTTTACACTTTGTCTATGAATAATCAAGAATATGTCAGTGCCTTTTTCCTCTTGGAGGTAAAATCTACCCCGTTTTATTACTAATTTTTAGCAAAGGGAATGCACCACTTTTTGCTTCATTTGTTCTAGAGTGTTAAAGATCCCTGGGTTGCAATCTATGGGCTTTAGGAGCTGCAATGATATAGGTTTCAAGTTTTCCCAGGGGATGGAAGTCCTGGATTGTTTCTTAGATCTGAATGTTCCTGTAAAACAGTGAAACAACAGTAGGCAGAGTGACAGCCTTACCTGCCACATTTACCCCCAGATTTGTCAGAACTTTTAAACTGGCATAATCTTGGGGAATTGCCACCAAGCAAATAAATATGCCTAATGAAAACTCACTGACTTGGCTTTATTTGACTTTACCTAAAACTCCAGGGCAGCAAATTGATGGACTAAAACCTTACTTTTTTTTTTTTTTTTTTTTTTTGCTGTACGTGGGCCTCTCACTGTTGTGGCCTCTCCCATTGCAGAGCACAGGCTCTGGACACGCAGGCCCAGTGGCCATGGCTAACGGGCCCAGCCACTCCGCAGCACGTGGGATCTTCCCGGATGGGGGCACGAGCCCGTGTCCCCTGCATCGGCAGGCGGACTCTCAACCACTGCGCCACCAGGGAAGCCCAAAACCTTACATTTTTAAACTGTTGACCAACATTAAAATGGACAGTGACACTGTTCACTGCTGTATCCCCAGCACCTGGAAAAATATGCAGTGCATAGCGGATCACATAATCCACTAAATGTGGGAAGTAGGAGGCATAAAGAGCTTCCAATGACAATCTTAAAAACACTAACAGTTGGGGCTTCCCTAGTGGGGCAGTGGTTGAGAGTCGGCCTGCCGATGCAAGGGACGCGGGTTTGTGCCTCGGTCCGGGAGGATCCCACGTGCCGCGGAGCGGCTGGGCCTGTGAGCCACGGCCGCTGAGGCTGCGCGTCCGGAGCCTGTGCTTCGCAACGGGAGAGGCCACAGCAGTGAGAGGCTCGCGTACCGCAAAAACAAAACAAAACAAAACAAAACCACTAACAATTGAGCTGAAGAAATTCAACATTAATTTTAAAAGTTCTATAAATAGGAATCTTATATATTTGTTATGAAGTCAGACTTCTTACTCACGAGGTTTAGTTAGCTAAATATCAAAAGTATTTCACTATTAGATTCAATGAAACAATCATAGCGGAGTCCTATTACAAAAAGTGTTAAAACTTTTTTCATTGCACAAAAATATGCTCTTTCATAACTCTCTATTGGTATGTGAATTAATACTATGCTCTTTCCTCCTTGCTGAAGGCTAGGGAAATGGGAAATACTATTAGCCCAGCATAATAGTGATACTGAGCAGGGCCCTGTGGGGCTCCTGTGCCACAAAAGACACAAAAGCCTTTTGTGTCCCCCATTTGTTTGACTACAAGAAATAGGCTTCATTCAGCCTCCATGGCCTTCACTGAGTTCCAAAGGGCAGATTCAAGCAGTTGTTAATTAGGGAAGGGAGAGGATGCAGAGACAAGGGTGAAATAGTCAAGAGAAACAATAGTGCAGCTTTGGGGCAAGGTCCTAGTTCCCCATCAAGGGATACACACAGCAATATCTTTGAGCTGTTTTGCAGATACTGAAACCCCCACGAGGTGGAAGAAGTTAATAGTTAAAGATGGTATGCTGCCCACAAGCACATAGACCCCAGACCAGTTGGAACCTGAATGTTGATGATATTGACTCCTACTTACCTCACCACCAACCAATCAGAAGTATGTCCACAAGATGATCACTCCTCTTGGAACCATTACTATAAAACTTCTCATTACCCTCTCCAAGTTGGTACACACAGTTTTGAGGGCATCAGCCAGTTGTTGCCCCCTTTGCCTGGCAAAGTGATAAAGCTATTCTTTTCTACTTCACCCAAAATTTGTCTCTGAGATTTAATTTGGTGTCGGGGTACAGAGGCTGGATTCAGCTTCAGTAGTAACCAAAAAGGCAGCTAAAATGAATTCCTAACCAAGCAAAGTAAGTTTTAGATTTTCTAAGATTCCTTACCATTAGCAGAGGAAATAAAGGATTAATTTCACTTAATTCAGATCTTGGGCCCATTGTTTACATGTTCTCAATAATAATTGAGATCAGGGAAATACTATTTCTATTTGTGCCAAATTTCCTTGGTCTATATTTTTCCTAATATCATAATGTTTATATTTAGACACACATTTAAGTCACCACATTACAATACAAGCCAGCTTCTCTCAGTGAAGTTATGGTCTTTGTGTCTGGACTGGAGAGCACTGACTCGAATGTTTTTCCTTTGTCATGAATCTTATAGTGTGCCATTGAGCTTGTGTGGTCAGCCAATATCCTCACTGCTCACCAGAAGCTCTTGGATTACTTCAGAGATAGAAGTGATTCTTAGAAATCCAGAGGTATTCTAACTTGAGTCCATCATGGAACCTTGCACATAGGAATAGACAAATCATTATAAAGACTTGATGATGGGAATTCTCTAAAATGTGAAGTTATAAAGGCCCAGGAATGGACTTAGAATTTATCTGTCTTCTTGGGCTTCAACTATTCAGCAAAGTGTATTTAAATGTTTTGGGACTTCATACAAATTTTGGAGTCCTGGCCAATTGTTTCTATTCCCATGAAGGACGTCATTAAAGAAATCATTACAAACAATAAGGTTTAGAGATATTTCTTTTTACTTTCGGAAAATGATGAAGTAAGATTCTCTCAGTATCAGGATGATTGTCATCTGAGAGACACTAGGTAGTCTATGCATGTAAACAGAGCAAATAAATACATTATTCCTTAGAGAAGGTGCAAAATAACTGTTTGTCAAATTGGAAATTACTGGAATGGTTTACAGAATTGTGGATCTGGAAAAAGCAAATGAAGATATGAAAAATAGAGTTCAACTGACTTGATTGAATTTCCAATTCTGGGTTTCCCAATCCAGATTTTAATGTGCCATATGGTATATGAATAGGAAGGAAAGGGGTCAAATAAAACATTCATTAGATAACATTTTCTTGTTTTTTCTTCACTAAAGATCTCCTGTACCAGTCCTTGTATTAAACCCTGCATATGAAGATAGTTTAAGGAGCCTTAAGGAGATCACAGGACAACACTAACATGAAATGTCATAGATTATAGCACAATTGTAACTGATATTTGAAGAAAATGCTGAGGGAAGCGTAGAGAAGGGAGCTACTAACTTCCATCATTCAATTGAACTTGGATAGAACTCTAACACTGAATCATTTCAAAGAAGTAATTTTCTGAGCAAATATATGGCATAACTAAGAATTCAGGTACTGTTTAACCTATTTAGGAGAACTCACATTCTTTAGAAACTTTCCTGTATTAATTATTTTGTATCATCTGGTCTGGTTTTTTAAACTGGATTCTAAGATCTATGAAAGGAAAGACTTTCTACAGTGACAAAGAAGTAGTAAGGACACCATAAATACTTGTAAGCTACGTATAAATAAATGATGTTATTAACTAAAAAGGAATTTAAAAATCAATTATGCAAAATAAGTAAAACAGGACTCATTCAGAAACACATTGTTAGAATTAGGTTATAGTGTTTTATATATTTGAAATATATCAATATTTCTTTTAAAAAATTATCCCATCTCTGTTATTTTAAACTCAGACTGATTTTTTTACCCAGTTGATTCAAGTTTTACGGAATGCATAGTGTGTAATCTCCATTACATGCTAATAAGCATTATTGAGGAACATTTTATTTTGATAAAGTGGTGTAAATTACCCAGCTAACTCTTCTTGTGCATTAAATGTTACTCTAGTGACTTAAAAAGCTATTGCATTTCAAATATTCTGTTCTCAGCAGAATCAGGACTATTAAGTGGCATTTATATCTCAATGTTCTCTCATTCCTGCCATGGGACTAGATACTTTGGGGAGCATTCAGAGTGGGAAAGAAAAATCTTGATGATTTTTAAACTTGCAAAATGGTGTTCTCTGAGTGCTCCAGAGATACTATAAACATTGAGGTTGTTGGGGGCGAAAAAATGAAGCACAAGAACAAGGCACCAATTTATGAAAAGTCAGCATTATTTATCTGGAAAGCAAACTTTTAATGCTTATCTATCTCTCTGGAAGTAGGTTTAACATGCCACCTTCAAAATAAACTAACTTTAGAGAATAGTTCAGAAAGGATATGGGGTGTCATAAAGATTACCGAGGACATAGCTCTTATGCTCACACTTTGCTAGACCTAGATAGCTAGTTATTTATATTTCTGAGATCTGAAAAAGAATCTCAAAAAAATTTTTTTAATCACACTACAACAAAAAAGGACAGCTCTTGCTATTTATTTTTGGTATACTGTAAACCAATTTGCAAAAAACACAACTAATGTAAGAAATCTAAATTAATCTCTACTATTACAAGCCACTAGTGTCTTTGGTTTTAATCATTTAAGAGCATTACAACAGGTTGATTAACGTTCACACTGGCTCTGAGCCACTCAGTTTGTTGGGCTCAGGTTTCTCATTTCTTAGAAAAATATCTTTCTATTTAAAAGCATATTTCAAATATTTAAGTACATGTTGCTTTATGGCTATTTATTCCCAAAGGGAATATGTTAGGTTAGATGTTTTGTAGTTGCTGTGGTAACTCACTAAAATAACAATGTCCATTTTCTTTAATTTTAAAATACCTATCCTACCTCAAAAATGAAGATACTTCTAGGTGTCAAGCATACTGCTAGGCATTTTATGTGTATTATTAGCTAATAAAATTTTCTTCCAAGATGGGTGCTAATGTTGTCTTCTTTTTAAAGATGAGAAAACTATAGCTCAGAAAGTTTAGTTGTTGGGAAAGCCCAGAATTTTTATTTGTAATTGTCTCACCATCTTTCCACTATCCTTTTCATCTGAAAGAAGCTGCTGATTTCCACTCTTTTTCCTTTTCTTTTCTTGGTTAGAAAATAAGACAATTTATTTTACTCCCTTCTGATTATATAATAATTGGTGATGCCAGGACTTTTCTGGTGGGGCAGTGGATAAGAATCTACTTACCAATGCAGGGGACATGGGTTCAATCCCTGGTCCTGGAAGATCCCACGTGCCACAGAGATACTAAGCCTATGCACCACAACTACTGAGCCTGTGCACCTAGAGCCTGTGCTCCAGAAGAGAAGCCACCGTAAGGAGAAGCCCAAGCACCGCAATGAAGACCCAACACAGCCAAAAGTAAATAAAATTAAATCTTAAAAAATAATAATAATAATAGTTGGTGATTCCAACAACAAACAATTGATTAGCTAAATCAGGAGATTGTAGCTTTAATTTTGTTAGCAAAAATGTAGGCTGCTTGAAGTGAATTTGCTAAGGTGCAAATCTAAGTGTTTAAAGTGGAAGGCAGGGTTAACTGATCTGCTCTGAGCATCTTTAGATATTAATGGAATATTAGAACCTAATGGTTCAACAATTTCATCCACACAATTTGTATTGTCACTATATGTAATTGCAGAGTTTATTGTTTTAAGATGCAAAGGGTAAAACAGAATAGTACTGAAGGAGAAATATGGATGATCAACATTTCTTTTCAGAGATGAACATAATGAGTTATGTTCTAAGAAGAGTGAAATTTCAGTTCTCTATCATTTATACTCTCTGAAAATTCAGGCAGCATCTGGGAAGCAATACAGCTATTACCACTGTCACGAATTTTTAATTAGACATTCCCTGTTAGAAACAAGTAACACTTGAGATAACCCATTTAGAGAATAATAAAGGACTGTACTCCATTCCCAACTCTGGAGTTTTAAGACACACATGACAGGTACTCAGTAATTACTTATTGAATAAATTAATTAAATTTAAATATTTTACATCTTCATTTTGTACACAAAAAGAAGTTGTAGACCTCCCTCAGATGGATCCCTTCAGTTTGAATGGAAGTCCTATGAGTCCTATAGCCAGGAATGCTTTTGAGTTCTAGTTCTGCCTCTTTCTTGTTGAAAGGCCTCTTTGGCAAGTCAGCAAGTCTCTTCATCTACATACTGATGGCACATTTTAATTGTCAGAAACTATTCTGAGCTTCTGACATGCATATCTAAATGCCTGTGGGATATCTCCTCAAGTTTCTCAAACTCAACTTTTTCAAAATTAAACATCTTTTTCTCCATGCTACTTAATACTCTAAGTTTCGTATTTCAGTGAATAAGGCTATTACCTACAACTTACCTAGTTATACATCGAAAACCCTTGGCATCTTCTCAATTTTACTCAGTAGATCTAAGCAATAATAAAGTTTTTCTTTTATTCCTTAATATGTGTTTCACTCACTCATTTCTTCCTATCTCCACTAATCCTATTCCCTGGCAAGCCATTATCCTCTTTGCCTAGAGAACTCAGCTACCTTGTTATCTTTTGTGTTTTTCTATGATTTTAAGCATATATACATATATATGTATATATATATGTATATATATGCCATAATGTATATATGTTCTATTGTACATATACATATATATATTCCCTACTGTGTGTGTGTATATACATGTGTGTGTATGTATACATTCCCTACTCTTCTCCACCTTCTTGAGAGAGGAACTTGTCCAAATGCAATTGATTAGGCCTGTTCACTTGCTCTTGTAGCATACTCAAGATCAGTCCAAATTTTTTAACAAGGAATTCCACACAAGGCCTAACATGGTCTGAACCTTGACTTCATTTTAGACATTAGAGTTGATGACTGGTGATCATCTAAAGTACAAGTATTCTATGTTGTTTATTGAAAAAAATTCTTGTGTTTCAAAACACAAGTAATGTTGCTGATAAATTTAAGACTTCAAAATCTTTTTCTCAAAAGGAAGGTCATCTTATTTTTGCATGGAAATGGACCAATTAGGAGAAGGAACCAGTAAAACAAACCAGTTTAAGGTTTCAAGTACAAAAGACCCAAACTTTAGATACCTGTTAAATTTTGGCAAATTAATGATTTTACACTGTTTAACATACTGAGAAAAACTTACATTTTCCCTAACAATGAGTAAATGCTTATGGATTAGATTTTTTGATCACTCACTATTTTGATTCATTTTAAGAATGATGATGTTTTCTGGTAGTGCTCCCACAAGCCAGAGATGGGTTTGGTCATTGGGACTTTTGAAGTGTTTCTCTTGGTTACTGGGGAACTTGTCCTAAATACCAAAATTTTCCTCAGAGTGGTGAGATCCATTTTAGTCCTTGAAGATGTTCTTAGGTGAAGTCCTTAAGTGGCTTTTGAAAGTATGTATTTCCAACCGGCTATATGGACCATGAAACAAATAAAATCTATCTCCAAAGTCCAAACTTAACATAAACAACAAATATGAATGTTTAAAATGTGGTACATATTGAAAATATAAATGGGTAAATTCAGAAAGACAGTTGATAAATATATGAATAATCTATAATGAGGAACATTGTAGAAACTTTGAGAAAAAATTCTGAAATACATTTGTGGCCCAATAGTTCGTGCTTGATATTTCTCTATTAACTTAAATTCAGCACAATGGAATGTGTGTCTGTGGCCATGGCTGGTTTTTATAATATGAGAATTAAATCCTCTTCCAGTTTCTTTTTTCAGTCTAGATATGGAAATCCTGGGGCATTTTTCTTAACTTTACTGCATTTTTATACATACCCTTGTTTAGTACCCACAAACTTACTTCATGTATATACCTAATTTCCAAATAACAGTGTGGTTTTGCAATTTTATCTTCTGTGACTAAGATTAAGTTATTTGAACTACTGCTATTCTGTAAGCTCCAGGAGGGTTAAAAAAATGCCCAACAAACTTAAGGCTGTGCCAAGAAAGCATTCCAAGTAGTTTAACATGCAATGAGTGTTTTTTACAAGCTTGTATGTTACCAGGTGAGGCCACCACAATTTGAAATAAGACTCACACTGTAATTTAAATATGCTGTGATTAGTATAACACTCCTCTCTTTGGTGGTGGTGCTATTTATTTTTATTTTATTTTTTTAATTTATTTTTTTATTTTTTATTTTATATTGGAATATAGTTGATTTACAATATTGTGTTAGTTTCAGGTGTACAGCAAAGAGATTCAGTTAAATGTATACATATATCTATTATTTTTCAAATTCTTTTCCCATTTAGGTTGCTACATAGTATCGAGCAGAGTTCTCTTTGCTATACAGTAGGTCCTTATTGGTCATCCATTTAAAATATAGCAATGTGTACATATTAATCCCAAACTCCCTAACTATCCCCCCCCGTCATCCATCCCTCTGGTAACCATAAGTTCACTCTCTAAGGCTATGAATCTGTTTCTATTTTGTAAAAAATTCATTTTTATCATTTTTTTAGATTCTGCATATAAGTGATATCATACAATATTTCTCTTTCTCTGCTGGACTTACTTCACTCAATGTGACAATCTCTAGGTCCATCCATGTTGCTGCAAATGGCATTATGTCATTGTTTTTAATGGCTGAGTAATATTCCATTGAATGTATGTACCACATCTTCTTTCTCCATTTCTCTGTTGATGGATATTTAAGTTGCTTCCATGTCTTGGCTATTGTAAAGAGTGCTGCAGTGAACATTGGGGTGCATATATCTTTTCAGACCATGTTTTCCTCTGGATACATGTTGAGGAGTGGGATTGCAGGGTCATATGGTAGTTGTATTTTTAGTTTCTTAAGGAACCTCCATACTGTTTTCCATAGTGGCCACACCAATTTACATTCCCACCAACAGTGTAGGAGGGTCCCCTTTGCTCCACAATCTCTCCAGCAATTGTTGTTTGTGGATCTTTTGATGATAGCCATTCTGCTGGGGTGAGGTGATATCTCATTGCAGTTTTGATTTGCATTTCTCTAATAATTAGTGATACTGAACATCTTTTCATTTGCCTCTAGGCCCTCTGTATGTCTTCTTTGGAGAAATGTCTATTTAGGTCTTCTGCCAGTTTTTGATTGAGGTGTTTGTATTTATGATATTAAGCTGCATGAGCTGTTTGTAAATTTTGGAGACAAATCCCTTGTCGGTCACATCATTTGCAAATATTTTCTTCCATTCTGTGGGTTGTCTTTTCGTTTTGTTTATGGTTTCCTTTGCTGTGCAAAAGCTTTTGAGTTTACTTAGGTCCCATTTGTTTATTTTTGTTTTTATTTCCATTACTCTGGGAGACAGATCAAAAAAGATATTGCTGCGATTTATGTCAGAGAGTCTTTTTCCAATGTTTTCCTCTAAGAGTTTTACAGTATCTGGTCTCACATTTAGGTCTTTAATCCATTTTGAGTTTATTTTTGTGTATGGTGTTAAAGAATGTTCTAATTTCATTTTTTACATATAGCTGTCCAGTTCTTCCAGCACCATTTATTGAGGAGACTGTCTTTCTTCCATTGTATAGTCTTGCTTCCTTTATTGTAGATTAATTTACCATAGGGCATGGGTTTATTTCTGGGCTTTCTGTCCTTTTCCATTTTTGTGCCAGTACTATACTGTTTTGATGACTATAGCTTTGTAGTGTAGTCTGAAGTCAGAGAACCAGATTCATGCAGCTCCATTTTTCTTTCTCAAGATTGCTTTGGCTATTCAGGGTCTTTTGTGTCTCCATACAAGTTTTAAGATTTTTTGTTCTGGTTCTGTGAAAAAATGTCATCAGTAATTTGATACGGATTGCATTGAATCTGTAGACTGCCTTGGATCGAATAGTCATTTTGACAATACTGATTCTTCCAATCCAAAAACATGGTGTATCTTTCCATCTGTTTGTGCCATTTTCGATTTCTTTCATCAGTGTCTTATAGTTTTTGGAGTACAGGTCTTTCGTCTCCTTAGGCAAGTTTATTCCTAGGTATTTTATTCTTTTTGTTGTGATTCTTTTGTTTCCTATTGAAACAAACAATAGAATTGTTTCTTGAATTTCTCTTTCTGATCTTTTATTGATTTTGTACAGAAATGTAACAGATTTTTGCATGTTAATTTTGTATCCTGCAACATTATCAAATTCATTGATGAACTCTAGTACTTTACTGGTAGCATCTTTAGGATTTTCTATGCATTGGATCATGTCATCTGCAAACAGTGACAGTTTTACTTCTTTCCCAATTTGGATTCCCTTTACTTCCTTTTCTTCTCTGATTGCCAGGGCTAGGACTTCCAAAACTATGTTGAATAAAAGTGGTGAGAGTTGGGCTTCCCTGGTGGCACAGTGGTTGAGAGTCCGCCTGCCGATGCAGGGGACACGGGTTCGTGCCCCGGTCCGGGAGGAACTCACATGCCGTGGAATGGTTGGGCCCGTGAGCCATGGCTGCTGAGCCTGCGTGTCCGGAGCCTGTGCTCCGCAACAGGAGAGGCCACAACAGTGAGAGGCTCGCGTACCGCAAAAAAAAAAAAAAAAAAAAAAAAAAGTGGTGAGAGTGGACATCCTTGTCTTGTTCCCAATCTTGGAGGAAATGCTTTCAGCTTTTCACTGTTGAGTATGATGTTAGCTGTAGGTTTGTCATATGTGACCTTTATTACATTGAGGTAAGTCTCCTCTATGTCCACTTTCTGGAGAGTTTTTATCATACATGAGTGTTGAATTTTGTCAAAAGCTTTTTCTGCATCTATTAAGATGATCAAATGGTTTTTATTCTTTGAATTGTTGATATGGTGTATCACACTGATTTCTGGTTATTGTAAAATTCTTGCATCACTGAGATAAATCCCATTTGATCATGGTGTATAACCCTTTTAATGTATTGTTGGATTCAGATTGTTAGTATTTTGTTGAGGATTTTTGTGTGTATGTTCATCAGTGACATTGGCATGTAATTTTCTTTTTTTGTAGTACCTTTGTCTGGCTTTGGTATCAGGGTAAATGTGGCTCATAGAATGAGTTTGGGAGTTTTCCTTCCTCTGCAATTTTTTGGAACAGTTTCAGAAGGATGTGTGTTAACTCTTCTCTAAACGTTTGATAAAATTTCCCTGTGAAGTCATCTAGTCCTGGACTTTTGTTTGTAGGGAGTTTTAAAATCACAGTTTCAATTACAGTGCTTGTGAATTGTCTGTTCATATATTCTCTTTCTTCCTGGTTCAGTCTTGGGAGATTGTACCTTTCTAAGAATCTGTCCATTTCTTCCAGGTTGTCTGTTTTATTAGCATACAGTTGCTCATAGTATTCTCTTATAATCCTTTGTATTTCTGTGGTGTCTGTAGTAACTTCTCTTTTTTCATTTCTAATTTTATTGATTTGAGTCCTCTCCCTTTTTTTCTTGATGAGTCTAGCTATAAGTTTATCAATTTTCTTTATCTTTTCAAAGAACCAGCTTTTAGTTTCACTGATCTTTGTTACTGTTTTCTTCACCTCAATTTATTTCTGCTCTGATCTTTATGATTTCTTTCCTTCTACTAACTAGTTTTTGTTTGTCCTTTCTCTAGTTGCTTTAGGTGTAAGTTTAGGTTGTTTATTTGAGATTTTTCTTCTTTCCTGAGGTAAGATTTTATTGCTATAGACTTCCCTCTTAGAACTGCTTTTGCTGCATCCCATAGGCTTTGGATCATTGTACTTTCATCTTCATTTGTTGCCAGGTATTTTTTTATTTCCTCTTTGATTTCTTCAGTGATACATTGTTGTTTAGTAGCATATTGTTTAACCTTCACGTGCTTGTGATTTTTACATTTTTTTCTTGTAGTTTATTTTTAATCTTATAGCATTGTGGTCAGAAAAGTTTCTTGATATGATTTCAGTTTTCTTAAATTTACCAAGGCTTGCTTTGTGACCCAGCATGTGGTCAATCCTGGAGAATGTTCCATGTGCATGTGAGATGAATGTGTATTCTGCTGCTTTTGGATGGAATGCTCTATAAATTAAGTCCATCTGGTCTAATGTGTCATTTAAGGTCTATACTTCCTTACTGATTTTCTGTCTGGATAATCTGTCCATTGTTGTAATTTGGGTGTTAAAGTCCCCCACTATTACTCTGTTACTGTCAATTTCTCCTTTTATGGCTGTTAGTATTTGCATTATATATTGAGATGCTCTTATGTTGGGTGCATAGATATTTACAATTGTTATATCTTCTTCTTGCACTGATCCTTGATCATTATGTAGTGTCCTTCTTTGTCTCTTATAACAGTCTTTATTTTAAAGCCTATTTTGTCTGATATGAGTATTGTTAGTCCAGCTTTCTTTAGATTTCTATTTGCATGGTTTACATTTTTCCATCCCCTCACTTTCAGTCTGTATGTGTCCCTAGGCCTGAAGTTGGGTCTCTTGTAGACAACATATACACATGTCTTATTTTTGTATCCATTCAGCCAGTCTCTGTCTTTTGGTTGAAGAATTTAATCCATTTATATTTAAGATAATTATCAATATGTATGTTCCTATTGCCATTTTAATTGTTTTGGGTTTGTTTATGTAGGTCTTTTTTCTTTCCTTCCTCTCCTCTCTTGTGGTTTGATGACCATCTTTATTGTTGTGTTTTGGTTACTTTTTATTTGTATGTGTGTATCTATTGTAGTTTGGGGGTTTGCTGTTCCCATGACATGTTGACATAGCAGTCTATATATGTACAAAGATTTTTAAAGTTGCTGGTTTCTTTCCCACCTAGAGAATTTCCTTTAGCATTTGTTGCAATGCTGGTCTGGTGGTGCTGAATTCTCTTAGCTTTTGCTTATCTGTGGAGCTTTTGATTTTGCCATCAAATTTGAATTAGAGTCTTTCTGGCTAGAGTATTCTTGGTTGTAGATTCTTCCCCTTCATCACTTTAAATATATCACCCCACTCTCTTCTTGTCTGCAGAGTTTCTGCTGAGAAATCAGCCAATAACCTCATGGGAATTCCCTTATATGTTATTTGTTGTTTTTCCCTTGTTGCTTTTAATATTTTTCTATGTCTTTAATTTTTGTCAATTTGATTGCTGTGTGTCTCGGCATGTTCCTTCTTGGGTTTACCCTGCCTGGGACTCTCTGCTTCCTGGGCTTGAGTAACAGTTTCCTTTCCCATGTTAGGTACATTTTCAGCTATTGTCTCTTCAAGTATTTTTGCAGGACCTTTCTCTCTCTTTTTTCCTTCTGGGACCCCTATAATGTGAATATTGGTATGTTTATTGTTGTCCCAGAGGTCTCTTAGACTGTCTTCATTTCTTTTCATTCTTTCTCCTTTATTCTGTTCCATGGCAGTGATTTTCACCATTCTGTCTTCCTAGACACTTAACCGTTCTTCTGCCTAAGTTATACTGCTATTGATTCCTTCTAGTGTGTTTTTCATTTCAGTTATTGTATTGTTCATCTCTGTTTGTCTGTTCTTTAGTTCTTCTTGGTCACATTTCTTGCATCTTCTTGATCCTTGCCTCCATTCCTTTTCTGAGATCCTGGATCATCTTCACTATCATCATTCTGAAATCTTTTTCTGGAAATTTGCCTATCTCCTCTTCACTTAGTTGTTTTTCTGGGGTTTTATCTTGTTCCTCCATCTGGAACATATTCCTCTGCCATTTCATTTTTTCTTTCTCTGATTGTGGTTTCCATTCTGCTGGCTGCAGGATTTTATTTCTTCTTGCTTCTATTGTCTGCCCTTTGGTGGATGAGGCTATTAAGAGGCTTGTGTAAGCTTCCTGATAGGAGGGACTTGGGGGTGGGTAAAATTGGGTCTTGTCCCTCTGGCGGCAAGGCCCTGCTCAGTAAAACTTTAATCCACTTGTCTGCTCATGGATGGGGCTGTTTTCCCTCCATGATAGTTTTTTGGCCTGAGGCAATCCAGCACTGGAGCATGCAGGCTGTTTGGTGAGGTTAATGGTGATCTCCAGGAGGGCTCACACCGATGAGTACTTCCCAGAACTGTTGCTGCCAGTGTCTTTGTCCCCACAGTGAGCCACAGCCATCCCCCCACCTCTGCAGGAGACCTCCCAACACTAGCAGGTAGGTCTGGCCCAGTGTCTTATGGGGTCACTGCTTTCTTCCCCTGCGTCCTGGTGCACACAAGACTTTGTGTGTGCCCTCCAAGAGTGGAGTTTCTGTTTCCCCCAGTCCTGTGAAAGTCCTGAAATCAAACCCCACTGGCTTTCAAAGCCAGATTCTCTGGGGACTCCTCCTCCTGTTGCTGGACCCCCAGGCTGGGAAGACTGATGTGGGGCTCAGAACTTTCACTCTTGTGGGATAATTTCTGTGGTATAATTGTTTTCTAGTTTGTGGGTTGCCCAATCAGTGGGTATAGGATTTGATCTTATCGTGATTGTGCCCCTCCTACCATCTTGTTGTGGCTTCTTATTTATCTTTGGATGTAGGGTGTCTTTTTTTGGTAGGTTCCAACATTGTTTTTGACAATGGTTGTTCAGCAGTTAGTTGTGATTTTGGTGTTTTTGTAAGAAGAGGGTGAGCTCACATCCTTCTACTCCACCATCTTGAGCTAATCAGCTGGTGCTATTTATTTTTAAACTGTCTAGTCTGTTTAACTCCTACCCTGCACATTTTACATATTATCATATTTAATAATAACTTGATTCTATGTGTATTATTGTATTTCTAATTATCACCCCTTGATTATCATCCCCTACAAATTGCATATGTAGCTTGAAATTTTAACTTATATTTTATTCTTGACTCTGCTGTACAATATCTTGCTGCTGTAGACAAATAAAGAAGTTCTCAATATTTTAAATTAAGTTTGTAATGTTTTTCTTTCTTTGGAGTTAAGATCCCATCTAAATTAAAAGGAAATAAATAACCCAGTTAGAAAGATTTCCAAAAAAACAATGGTGAATGATAATTGGACACAATGTAGAAGCTTCTCTGACATAAGCCAAAAACAATACTTCAATTATTGTTGAATAAAATTCTGAACCGATCAAAACCTGCAGAATTTGGTCATAAACTTTTTCTTTTAAAATGCACATAAGGGCTTTATGAGAAATAATGGAAGGAAGAATAAGAATGATGATAAAAAATAATATTTTATGATCCTCTTCTCAAAGAAGTCCAATAACGTCTTTAATTCAGTGAAGACAGTGGGCTTGGTGGCATACCTTTGTAGACAGAGACTGAACCTGTAGTTTCTGGATTTCCTTACACATGCCACCCCCCACCCCCACTCACAACATCTGTCATTTCTATACTTGATAATAGAAATGAGCCCAGATTGTATTCTCAGACCAACTACAAGTTTGGGGAGTTAAAAATACAAATCAGACTTTAAACTCAGCAGAATGCTACCCTCACTGCTTGACCAGCTCTGGCTCCCTCTGATTTTGCCCCACAAGCCTCTGCCTGCTTTCTCAGATTGGTGCCCTCATCTCAACACTTGTATGAAAACAATTTTGGCCACCTTTGTCCCTGGTTACCACAAGGTAACCTTTAAACTCTGGAATTTCCTAGAGTAAGTGGAGTGTCTTGGTTATGCATGGTGCACCCCTCTGACCACACCTGACCTGATAGTTTATGCTAACAAGATGACTCAGGCTGGGGGGTGGTCATGCCAGAAAGATCAACTATGAGATTAGAGGGTTTGGGCCTTTACCATGTGACACCAGTCCACCCTGGGGAGGATACGAGGCTGGAGATAAGATGATCTAATCCATCATGCCTATATAATAAAACTGATAAAAAACTCTGGGCACTGAGATTTACATAAGCTTCCCTAGTTGGCAATACTTTTCATTGCTACACATCAATTTTGCCAGGAGGATAACACTGCCTTGAAGGTTTTGAAAGCTTCACATTTGGGATCCTTCCAGACCTTGCCCTATGTGTCTCTCCCTTTGCTGGTTTTGCTATCTCTCCTATTGCTATAATAAAGTTAACTGTAAGTATATCACTTTCCTTAGTTCTATGAGTTATTCTGGCAAATTATCAAACCTAAGGAGGTAGTGGGAACCTCCAAATTTGTAGCCAGCTGGTCAGAAGTAAGGGTGACCTGGGGTAACCCAAACTTGTGTCTGTGTGTAAAGTGAGGACACTTTTATGGAGAACTGTGCCCTTAACTGGCGAAGTTTGGCCTGACTCGGGGCACCCACCCTAGTCTCTTTGTTTGCTCTTCCTGGTCTTCTCAGCAATGTGAATCTTAGCTCTTTGCCCATGACTGGACCTATCCCTGCTGGAACTTCCAAATGCTGAAAGCCTCCTGGGTGTCTGTCAGTCCCCTGAGACTGAGGGGGTTGCCCCTGAAATCTTCTTCGACAATGACCAGACACCAGAGAGATTGACCTACTCTTTTTTCCTTCTTCTTGGCATGTCTTACAACTGAGCTAAATGTTTGGTAAGGTACCAGTATGGTTAAGTAATTTGTTCAATACAAAAAGACATCAGTTATTAGTCATCAATAATTAAAATTACATTTTCAACAAATGGCATAGTTTTTCAGCAATTCATATATATCAGTTCCCATTGAGTCATTCAATAAATTATGACATATTTGATAAATGAAGTGTAACACACTTATTTTAGAACAATGTATCTTAGTCTTTTTTATAAATCCATGCCCTCTTTTAATAAACATAAAATCTCCCTAAACTCTGGAAATTCTATGAAGACACACTAAGGTGGCATAGCTCCTGTATATATATCTTCCTAGTTGGTGTATTTCCATGTTGGCAAGAAAATGTTCTCCCAGCTTTTAATTTTATACTCTGTACTTTGTGTTTTTTAAAAATATTCTTTTTGTACATTCGAAACACAAATCTATATCATATAGAATATATTTTTTTGTACGTGATCAGTTCATTTCAAGATTCTGACAATAAATCACTCAACTTTTGCCTCCCATTCAGTTAAAATGATTGTATTATTAACTTAGCAGAAAGTTAAGTAATGAAAGAACTTTCCTATGACTTGTTTTATTGGCTCCTCAAGAGAGTTGTTAAATGCATGTGGATTATAATTTTTTGTGGACTTTCGATTAGGTGAATTTTAGACAAAATCAAATTTGAGATTTAACTGTTTAAACACACTTGTTCAAAAAGGCACTGTTTGTTCAAAAAAAGGCTAAATTTTATTTTCCATTATTTAAACATAGTTTTTTTTTTAATGAATTTAAAATGCCTGGTTCTATAACACAATGTTTTCTTATAAAATCCCCACTGTTCTAAAAGTAGACTGTACATAACTTGTGTGTTGCCTTCAAGAATGCAGATGGCTGGCACAGTTTTGACCTTTCATATTAAGACTGTAGGCCGCTTATCAGCATGCTCCCATGTATCCATCTAAAACTTATTCTCAACCTGAGCGTCCAGGAAGACCACCCAGGAACTTTTAACTGATGCCTAGTTCTCATCTTCAAAGATTATGATAGAGCTGAATTGCGATGGTAACTGGACACTAGTATTTTTAAAAATTCACCAGGTGATTCGAAAATGTATAATTAAGGTTAAGAATCTCTGATCTAGGGACTTCCCTGGTGGCGCAGTGGTTGAGAGTCTGCCTGCCGATGCAGGCGACACGGGTTTTTGCCCCGGTCAGGGAAGATCCCACATGTCGCGGAGCGGCTGGGCCCGTGAGTCATGGCCACTGAGCCTGCGCGTCCGGAGCCTGTGCTCTGCAGCGGGAGAGGCCACAGCAGTGAGAGGCCTGCGGTAAAAAAAATCTCTGATCTAAAATACTGAAATGCAGGTTCCAGTATTATCTAAAATTGTTGAACTCAAGAGTGCATGATTTAAAATAAAATTGAAACCACTGTTAAGTATATCTAACTTCAAATGAGCAATGCAAGCAGTGAAGTGGTGGTGCCATGCTCATTTTGGCTGTTTCTTGCTGAAGCAATATAATCTGAATTTATTATCAAAACTAGCTGGATTAGATATCCATTTCATTGCAACCTCTGAAATAGTAAAGAGCAGAAAATTAGCTTCTCCTTAAAGTAAGTTTACAACTGGCTATTAAAATACTTCAGAAGCACAATTTCTTTAGTTCTTCTTTCATTAAAAATAAAGTTTAGGGCTTCCCTGGTGGCGCAGTGGTTGAGAGTCCGCCTGCTGATGCAGGGGACACGTGTTCGTGCCCTGGTCTGCGAAGATCCCACATGCCGTGGAGCGGCTGGGCCCATGAGCCATGGCCATTGAGCCTGTGCATCCGGAGCCTGTGCTCCGCAATGGGAGAGGCCACAACAATGAGAGGCCCTCGTACCATAAATAAATAAATAAATAAAGTTTAAAAATCTATTTTAAAAGCTAAATTGAATACATCACTGTGATTTTTTCTCAATATTTCTCAATAACAACTTTGATATTAATCCTATGATAAATACTTTGTATACACTACTATTAAAATTGACTGATAAATTCTTGCCCATATTAAGAAAACCCATCTCCATTTGTAAAATCAATTTCCTCAAATTTCTATTTCTATTTACTATTGCAAATGAACTGTGTTTGCTCTTGAATAACATGGTGGCATGATTGCCAGGTAGCTTCATTTTCCTTTGCTGTTTTCACAGCTTAATCAAAGCAGGGCTTATTTTCACATGGGGATAATAATCATTCCAGCTCCTCATCACAAAATGAACGCATTTGTGTTCTGCAATCAACTTGAAGTGACGCACTCAAATGCCCTAGAATAGGGTACAAAAATTCTTTTTGATTTCATTCATTTCAAGACAGTGTATTAATATTACCCTCCTTGATTCCACACATGTGTCATCTAAAATGTCACTACAGAATAGACCTATAATTAGCTCTTCAGTTCATACATTAAATACATTTTAATAAACAGCTCTCTTCTCTGACAATAGACTATTACTGTCCATTCTTAGCTATCAATCTCAGATTAGAGGGTGTTTCTTATTTGAAGTATTGATAAGACAAGCTGATCTGTGCACTGTACTTAAAATGCACCCTTATTGAATTATGAGCTATTCAGACTTATCCAAAACAGTTATAATGACTCTGATAAGGTAGGAAATATTTTAAAACTGCAAAAACTGATTTGGGATTTCTGTAAGTCAAATATTCATGTTCCAAAAAGTTTAAGTTATCAGAAATTTAATACTTAAATATTAATTTAATAATAATTTAACATTAATGAAATGTTTAATAATCATTAATACAATAAATAATATAAGTAAATTATTATATATTATATTTTATATATGAAGTAAATATAATTGTATCATATTTTCATACTATTTATTTAAAATACTTAATATTTAAAATTTTATATTTACATCATTGTAAGAAAATAGTTTAATATTTGATATTAAATTTTACAAAAATAACTTGAATAATTTAATTGCAATGAAGCCCAAAGGGATACATGATATTCACAGAAGTCAGCATATTTGTTACTTCACCATGAATTATGGGCCCAAAAGAGACAAATACAATTTCAATCTGGTGATACATGAAACATGATGTATAAAGATTCAGATTGAAGTGTCACACTGAATGACTGGATTTTTACTTCTACTGGTTTATTTCAAACTATTTTTGAAGGAATCCTGAATGAGAAATTCCATCCATGAGTCTTCGAATGCAGGACACCGTTATTCTGGAGAGCATTCCCTGTTCCTCTCCCACAGCTCTTTCCTGAAGCCTGAGCAGCAAAGGAGGTTCTGGGGCAGCTGATTGTGAGCCTCCTCACACACTATCTAAGTCTGGGTGCTCCCAGGAAACTGAGAATTGGAGCTGTTTGTTTTATAAAAATACAGATCTGTATCCATGGCACAACCAAAATGTAACAGAGAGGAATTAGTAATTCAAAATATAAGTGAATAAGCAGAGATACAAGATTTACAATTTGGAGTAAATGTTATTAATTTAAAAGATTGTGCACAGTTCATTAAAGATAAGCTATAAATGGATACTTGTTAACATGTGAGGTATGGAAAATTAGTGAAAAACATCAATCTATAATTGACATGAGTGGGTCCTCAAATCACTGCTCCACGTGCATATTTAAATGTTATCATCTGCCCATTTGGACGTGACAGACTGAGCAACCTATGGAGCAAGAATCCTGAACTTAAAGTACCCTTTACATAATCACCTAATACCAAAATCTGAGGGCATATAATGCATATTAATTTAATTAGGCTTTATGATGCTGAGCTCTATTTCTCATCATTTGACCTTTTTCTATTTTCTGTATAGAATATGGGAACATGGACACTCCCCAAATTTATATATCATGACTATACGGATTTAAATATCCATATCCATATTTAAATATCATGACTATATGGATTGACATGCAAGCAGTTTCTTATTTTCTGTTGCTATAAAAGGAGTGTCCCTTTTCAAATCTACATATTTATGGTTAATTATAATGGCACATATGAAAATATATTAAATTCTGCATTTTGTCAAGGTATTATCCTAATGATTAAGAACTGAAAAAAAAACTTTTATGGTGGAAAAATCTTATAGGAATTTTTATAAAGCAGTCTATATCTTTTTAAATAAGATGTGTATCATGATGGATTTAAAACTTGGTAAAATATGTAACAAACAGTAAAGAATGAGTGAATATAGGAGTGTAATTTAAATTTCCTTTTTTTAACCTAAATTTTCTATAGTGTATTATTTTTAGAGTAAGAAAAAAAGACTTATTTTTAGATTAATCATACCTATGTATCTACTTAGATTTCTTAACACCTGTGGCAAAAAAAAAATTTTCTAAAAATATATAATTACTTTCACATGTGCATCATTTAAAACAGTCGCTTTTGTTCAGAGTTCCTGACTGCATTCTGTGGCCCAGTGTAGCAGAGATGAGTCACAGTGAGCAGAGAGGATTATGGGGTAACGGAAGGGGCCCTGGGCTGCTGGTGGAAGGGGCCCTGACTTGTGAGCAGCCTCCTTGCTGAACTCCACTGTTTCCTATGAGCTGCACCATGAAAAAATGTTGCAATGTGTTGGTTAGATTTCTTTGCCTCTGTCCCTGGAATGTCACCTCCTGACTCCAATTAAATAAGTAAATAAATTCTGTCCTGAAAAATTATCCTTCTGATGTGAAAATCAAGAGGCACTTTCCAAATCAGAATGCATAGAGGGCTGATATATCAACATTTACAAGCAAAGAGTGAAACCATCTTGAATGTGAAGTGTATTCTTGAATTAATGCTTGCTCAATGATGCCAGAAAATGGCCACAGATCCTGGTGGCCAAAGAAAAATTTAAGACCCTAAAGCGAAGTCTACTTGTAGGCATAAATGTGTCTAATCTTTCAACATTAAGAATATGGCCAATTTGGCTGAAATTTTAGGTAGTAAAAGTTATTACTTAAAATTTCCTGCCTAATATAATTCTTACTCTGTCCAGACAGTCAAACCACTATCCACATTTTCTTCATTACTTTATTGAAAAGATTTACCAACTGCTTTCTGTGTGCAGAGAATTGCTTGTTGGTAAATTTTAATTTAACCCAGAATAAAAGCTAGTGCTTATGAGCAGGAGTAGCTTATAAAGTGATAGAGGCTGTCTCTAGACTTGGCAGCAGCAGAAGAGCTCAACACAGAGGTGAGCCCAGCTCTCCTTATGATGACTCCTGTACCTCCATTAGAAGGTCTGAGAAGTAATAGTTTGTATTCACACATTTTTCCCTATTGCCTTAATTACATGGCATTAACATTTTAAATGTAAATAATTGAGAAATAGATTGCCTACATGGGAAAAGAATCTAAAAAAACCCAAAGAGTGGATATATGTATAACTGATTCACTTTGTTGTACACCTGAAACTAATACAACATTGTAAATCAACTATACTCCAATAAAATTTTTTTTAAAAAAACAAGAAAGAATAAAGAAATATGACAACTAAATGCAATGTAGTACTCTTGATTGAACCGTGGGACAGAAAGAAAATATTGATGGAAAAAGTAGTAAAATCTAAATAAACTCTGGAGTTTATTTAAAAAAATAAAAAAAGAAATATACCCTATTACCAACTATGCAGTCAGATATCATCAAATTCATCCCTGCCATTGATTTCAGTGCATGCAATTCTGTAGAGTAAAGCTCATAGGGGATTTCCCTCAAATTTATGTGCCATGTGTAAAAAACAATGACTGTATTTTGCAAATAAAAATTCCATTTTAAAAAGTGATTTATAAATAAAAATATATCTTCTTATTAGAATGTAAGCTTTAAGTGATTGTTCACTGCAGTATCTCCAGGATTGAGAACAATGACTTACATGTGTTAGCCATTACACAAATATCTGTTACATGAGTAATGTTCTCTGACCTTCTACTGAATCACATGGTTTATAGTCTGGCACAATTTTTATATGTAGGAATATGTTTCTCAACAGTAGACAGCAGGAACCAGGGAGGGACAATATCTATCATGTACACCATCATATTCCTGGAGACTGACAATACCTTTGCGCACAAAAGACAAATGTGCATTTTTACTATAAAATGGAGATAAAATACTTCAAATTTCAATATATTATAAAGAAAAAAATAAGAAAATATACGTAGGTACTCAGCTTATGGATAGCAGTGATTGTGATGGTGGCTTATTTTTATGCTCCTACTTCTGAGTTGGCCTCATGAGAGTCACCAGAGAAGTGAGTTGATTTAGTACCTCTGGTTCCAAGTAGGGTGCACTACTTTTTCTCTGATGTCTGGACCTTCCCTTCCCTGTCCTGATGGAGCACTACACCATCATGTGGAGACCTGAACACAGGAAATGTTCATCATCTCCTTTACTGCTCCTCATAAAGAGGAACAGAGTGGTCTTGGTATTATTTTAATAAAAATCCAGGACTTGGGAACATTTAAATGAATGTTATTTTTCAAGGCAGTCAACTGGTGATGCTGCACATATATTTTCAGGAACCAGAAACTACACTTCTAGAGTGATGTACTATATTGATATATCATAGGCACTCAATAAATCTTACTGAATTGTTAACTTTAAGTGGTTTTTAAATTAAACAATGTAATTTTGAAATTAATTTTATAGACTGATATTTTTATTGACTATTAATTCTTATGAGTCAATCATTATTTAGCACTTTCAGGAACTATACATGCTATAAAAATAACTTAAAAGTTACAATTTCTGCCCTTCAAAGTTTTTAAATCTTTTAACTGTATGATCATTGTGATAGCAGAAAGACAGCATTGCTGTCATATCAATGAGTCAGACAATGGACACAGTGAAACATCTAAGAAAGACACTACTCTTAACGTTCACTGTTGCTGTTGAAAGTTTTCTATGATTGTGATTAATTGCTTTTGAAATTTTGATCAAAATGGATCAGTCCAAGTTTCTGCCCCTGGCTCTCTACATCAAACCTCACCCTGGAATTACATAAATCACTGTAGTCTAGACTTCTGTAAAAACTGGGGGAGAGAAAGATAGAAGTAATTTCTGAGTTGTCAGTGACTGATGGATGTTTTGATTTCACAGTTTTAGTAAAGTAAAGGTCTTACCGTAGCTGTCATAGGCATCCTCACTTACTCCATGACCATAGTCATAGTACTCAGGCACACTGCAATAGATTTAGACAGCGATCAATGTTACTGTATTCAGGAGGAGTCAACCCAAAAACTTATACGGAATTTGAATGCAAAATGTGTGCTAAGGTAATATTCCAAGAATCTCTAGGCATAAATCACATATTTGAACATAAATAATAATAGAATAATATCGAATAATAGAATTCAAAGAAGAATATTCAGTAAGAAAAATACAGGTAATTGACAAAGAGTGCTATGATTTTCTCACCCCACCTCAGTACTTTATCTCTATCCTCCAATTATATAAATCAAATTTCCTCTAAAGCACAAGTATGATACTTCAAGAGGAGAGTTATAAAAGGTCTATTTCCAAGAAAAGTGCTACATAAGATGACAATCTGGTCAATTGTGTATGGGTTTTAATGCAATTACCTTAAGAAATATACATCAATTTCATCTTCACTTCCAAACACTGAAATTATATTTATACTCCCTTCCAACTCTTCCACAGTATGTCCCTAGGCTTCTCAAATACATAAGCTATTTCTTCTCACTTAATATCTTGTTAGATGCTTAGCCTAATGTTACCAAGTCATAATTTTAAAAAACACTATACAAAGAGTGGAAATTATTTTAATTTAGCTTAGTATTTGGATAATTAATGCATATTTTAATTTTATTTAGGGATCTACAAATATTTGTGATACACTGTATTTTTCACTCAAATAAGCTCATTCATTTAAAGTTCTCTACCTCATCTATACAATGGAATATTACTCAGCCATAAAAAAAAGTGAAATTGAGTTATTTGTAGTGAGGTAGATGGACCTAGAGTCTGTATACAGAGTGAAGTAAGTCAGAAAGAGAAAAACAAATACCATATGCTAATACATATATATGGAATCTAAAAAAAAAAATGGTTTTGATGAACCTAGGGGCAGGACAGAAATAAAGACTCAGACCTAGAGAATGGACTTGAGGACATGGAGAGGGGAAAGGGTAAGCTGGCATGAAGTGAGAGAGTAGCACTGACATATATACACTACCAAATGTAAAATAGATAGGTAGTGGGAAGCAGCTGCATCACATGAAGAGATCAGTTTGGTGCTTTGTGACCACCTAGAGGGGTGGGATAAGGAGGGTGGGAGGGAGATGCAAGAGGGAGGGGATATGGGGATATATGTATATATTTAGCTGATTCACTTTGTTGTACAACAGAAACTAACACAACATTGTAAAGCAATTATACTCCAATAAAGATGTTAAAAAAACAAAGGAGATGACTCCAATGGAATAAAAAGAAAATGTTCAAATTCTTTTACAAAGTAATTAAAACAATGAATCAAAACCTGACAAAAGTGCAAAAAAGAAATGGATAGTTCAAATCAGAATCTGATCATATTATTGAATTCACTGGACTATCTGAAAATAAGATGAAAAGATGATTAGTTAAATTTTTTTTTTTTTTTTTTTTGCGATACGCGAGCCTCTCACTGTTGTGGCCTCTTCTGTTGTGGAGCACAGGCTCCGGACGCGCAGGCTCAGCAGCCATGGCTCACGGGTCCAGTCGCTCCACGGCATGTGGGATCTTCCTGGACCAGGGCCCGAACCCGCGTCCCTTGCATCGGCAAGTGGACTCTCAACCACTGCGCCACCAGGGAAGCCCCTGTTTAATTAAAATTTACATCCATTCTTCCTTTATTTTATTTTTTTCTGGATTTAATGAGGTATAATTGACAACTAAAAAATTTTCTAAATGTAAGTTTTACATCATGATGTTTTGATTATATATACATATATATGTTGTGAGATGATTACCAAAATTAAGTTAATTAACATAGAAAAATAAAGTTCTCTGTCTGAACCTTATTTATAAGCTTATGTATTTATACATATATATTTACATATATAATTTGTATATATAAATTTATAAATTATATCAAGATATACTAATTCCTCTATGTATATAAAAGTGTGGCAAGAAAATGGCTTAATATCAAATTGTATAAGGGCTGAGGGTGGGTGATAGATGCCAAAGAGTTAGGTTGGAAGGAAGAAAGAAAGGTCTAAAATTATTTGGTTGTTATTATCCTTCAAGGCAATCCCATATGTCTCATTATATTAAATACTTGAGATTTCATTGATAGTAAGGAAAGAGAAGCAAAAAATAAAATAAAAGTCTGTATATTAGAGATGAAAAGAGAGATGGACAGAAGTTTGGCCATTTTTATCTTTCTGGGAGGCAATTGATAATGCACTAATTCAATTTCAGTGTAATGTAGCTGGGATAAAAAAAGATAACCTGGGCTTCATTGTCCAGGATAATTATATAGAAATTCTCTAAGAAAAATATGGTAGTAAGTTTTTCTCTCCATCTTTCTAAGACTTGAGATTGCAGAAGTCTAAAATCATTGGCTGGTGGCTGGATGTTTATCTTAATAGAAATGATGCAACCCAATTGAGAACCCTCACATATGTATAGCCAAGTCCTGAAGTTTTTTCACTGATTTCCGGGATGATCAAGAATTGGCAGTCATGAGAATGTGATTAACAAGCAGCATTCCCATGTATCAGGATGAAGAGAAAATGAGGACACTGAGAGTAGCTGTTCCCTGCCTTCCTCACAATCAGTAAATTTCTCATGAGTAAGCCTGATTATGTTTCCCAAAGTGTGTTGTATGAACACCAGTAGCAAAAAACATTATCTAGTAGCATTACTATGTTTCTAAATGGATTTCAACTTTCATTTCAATTGATGAAGCTGAGAGGGAAAAAGAACAGTAGTGAGAGAGATCATGACAGGGAAGCTGTTATTGTCTACCATAAATGATACATACACACCAAGAGGGAATTTTAAATTTCAAAACTCTAAAAGGGGAAAGTGAAACATACAAGACATTTGTAAAATAATGGATAATGCAAAATAATGGATAACAATCTTAATGGACTCTTCCAGAGTCCATACCTTTGCTTATCCAAATATTACTTCTCATTTCTCCCAGAAGAAAATATTTTATGTGGACAAATGGCCACACAGTGAGTGAAATATACTCCTCAGCCATGCTTGCAGCTAGCTGTGCCCTTGTGGCTGTGTCAGGAAACACGGGATGTGCACAGAAGTGAGGGTATCAACCTTGAGTTCATTTCCAAATGAAGAACAAGCTCCTCATCTTGGACTTGTTCACAGTCACCTCCTCAGATGGTAAAATGCACTCAAAGTGATGATCTAGTATCTACCATGCAAATACAGATAATGCTAGAAAGTCCTGCACTGTAGCATGGGAGGAACTTGTGTCTAAATGGTCACGTTGGAGCAGACTTACTCTAAATCACTGCCTACCTCAGGGATTGTTATGAGGGAAAAAATAACTTTTTCTCTTTTTTGAGTCACTGATTTTTGAATCTCTGTTACAACAATTTAGTCAAAAATAAAAATAAGTATGTAGGGGTGTAGAACTGCCATTAAAAATCTCAAAATATGGGCTATTAGTTCACTGGGAGGGTGGAAAGTGTAAGGAAAAAAAATACTGTAGGATGGAAAGCTGATGACTTTTGTCATGCCATCACCAGTGAAAACCTGAAAGGCAGGCTATAAGCCTAGATCTATTTTGGCACTATGGGAAAAAGCTGGACAAAGCCCAACTGTTGACAATCCTTGCTGCTTTTAAAAAAGGTTTAAAGAAGTTATGAGCTCAAATAAGAATGGGCCATTTTTCCAGAAGAAACAAAATTGAATAGAGCTTTGCTAAGGGAAGTTATCTCTGCCTAATTTATGTGTTAGTTCTATAATTTAAAAATGGGAGAAGGTTCAGAAATTTAGGGCTTAACAGGATTAAAGAAGTCAACTGTTTCTGCATTCCAATAGCAAGAGACAATGAGTGTTGTTCAAAGATGCCCTTACATCTTCCCATTAGACTTTGCTACAATATACAATCCCAGGGGCAACCCTCAGGTCCCCAAACATGTATGGAAGCATGTTGCAAAAATTGTGAAGTCCCAATGAAGGCATGCTCTACTTTAATCATTTCAGATATGCCCAGAGATAAGACCATTTATCCATAAGGATAAGGAAGGACCTTCTGCTAAATCTGGCTTAACTCCCAGAAAAGAGAACCAAGATTGCCAGATGCACTCACCAAAAAATTTGTTTCAGTGCTGTTGCTTAGATGCTTCTTAACCTCTGCTTAGCAGGATTTTGTAACTGTTATTGCCTGTGGGGTGTTTCCCAAAGGACCTTTCTATTGTAGTTATTCTGTTCCTTTTACACTAATTTATATTGCATATTTTGTATGGGGAAGAAGGTCAAGAACAAGAAAGATATTCTGTCTATCATTTTATAGGTTGTGAGACTTGAAAGAACCATATGAAGACCTAATCTTCCCAGACTCTAGATTTTGATCTGGTTGCAATAATTGGAATTGAACTTGGATTTTCTCTTTTAAGCAGAATGTAGGTATTTTTTTTATGTTTCTTTGTTTGAATGAGAAGACGGGTATTCACTCATATTTGGATGATGAGAGGGCTGGGCCCCAGAAGACTTCAAGCTGTTCCAAAATCCATTTGGCTCTTCTTTCAATAAGAGAGACTGACAATCTCAAGACTACATTTTCTAGTATTCCTTACATTTGAGTGTGACCATGTGCAGAATTATGTATACAAATTATTCATGATTTTCATAAAGTTAAATTCACTGTCTTCTACTTCTTCTCAGCTTTCATGTAACTGGCTGCAAACGTCAATGATTGGAGCCACTTTGGAAGACATTAACGATGGTGTAATGGACAGTATCTTACTATTTTCCAAAATTTGTTTGTTGAAATCTCAATACCCATTGTGATGGTATTAAGAGATGAGACATTTGGGAATTAAATTAGATATGGAGGGTGGAGCCCTAATGAATGCATTAGTGCTCTTAAAAAGCGGGACCCCCAGAGAGCTCTCTTGCTCTCTTTCTACCATGTGAAGATACAAGAAGACAGCAGTCTGCAACCCAAAAGAAGGCTTCACCAGAACCCAGCCATGCTGGCACCCTGGCCTGGGACTCCCAGCCTCCAGACCTATAGGAAATAAATTTCTCTTGTTTATAAGCCACCCAGTCTATGGTATCATGTTATAGCAGCCTGAACTAAGACAGATGGCATTCCACTAACCTGGAAGCCTGAACGGTGTCATGGAGTAAAGTCCACCTACTTGCCTTGCTTTATTATGTGTGAAGGAGATAAATGTTTCTCTTGTTTGGGCCACTGAATTGTGGATCTCCTTATAATGGAAGCTTATCCCATATCCCAAATAATACAGTTGGCAATTAAAGCAATCACTTGAAGATGAACAGTTATTCAGTAAATATTTGTTCAATGAATAAATGATTAAATAAAAGAATTCAAAATAATAGAACATTTTGCTAAAATATCATTATAAAATTTTGTGTACGCTTCAGAAGTGATGTTTACTTACATCAACAACAATGGGAACAATAAAGAAGAAAAACAAACCACAGGGACAATAGCCAAGATATGGAAGCAACCTAAATGCCCATTAACAGATGAATAGATAAAGAAGATGTGGTATATATATGCAATGAAATACTACTCAGCCATAGAAAAGAATGAAATTTTGCCATTTGCAGCAACATGAATGGACCTGGAGGGTGTTATGCTTAGTGAAATAAGTCAGACAAAAACAAATACTATGTTTTCACTTATATGTGGACTCTTGAAAAAATTTTTAAAAAACAAACAAATACAACAAAACATGAACATACTCACAGATACAGAGAAAAAACTAGTGGTTACCAGAGAGGAGAAGCATGGGGTATAGGCAAAATCAGTGAAGATTATTAAGAGGTACAAACTGATGTAAAATAAGTGTAAAATAAGTTACAAGAATGTAGTGTTCAGAAGATGGAATACAGTCAATATTTTATAACAACTTAAATGGAGTAAATCTATTAAAATATTGAATTACTATGCTATATATAAATTGAAATTAATATAATATTGTAAGTCAAATATAATTCAATAAAAAAGAAAAATAATCGCTCTTGTTTTCTGATATGAATGAAATTCAGGTTAAAAGTTTAAAACTATTGTAACTGACGTATGCATGTGTAATTTTTATATTGTTATATTATTTTCAATTTTAAAAGCATATATGACTTGGCTAGAAAAAGTAAACTATGGTATTAGCTCTATGACTTTCATTTCAATTTCATAAAGCCATATTGCCTTACTTTTGTTTTAATTTATCATGTTATTTAATTATGTTACGTACAAGTTAAAAGTGGTCAAATGAATTCAAACACAAGTTATTTAATTTGAATGGACATTATTATTCCATTTTATATTTTAGAAACTATAGCAATCAAGGTTTGTAAACACACTGTTACAATTAGAGAGGTGTTAATTAAAATTATGACAATTATTTGTGGTTTGGAATATAATTACTCTGGTAGTTAGATATAATTTTCCTAGGAACTGGTGTATATATATAAAATCAGGATAGAACACGTTAGCTGCATTAACTCATTAATCCATGTCTAGTTATTCATAAAAACTTCTACACAACATTTTGGCTTTTTAAAATCAAGACTTAGACACTAATAAACATTTGGAAAAAATAAATAAACATTTTGGCAGAAAAAAATACCAGATTAATTAATTAATGATTGATTGTAAAATTTGAAAAAATCAGAGATGGAAATTTTCTGTTCTTTTTTGGAAGAAGGGCATTTTACCTTAAATAGGCTATGTTAGCAGTTTACTAAGACAACTAATTAAATGGAAATGAACACAATAGAAAAAACTAGAATGAAATTTGGTTTCTAGGAAACCAAATAATACCTTCACCATAATCAAGCTATTTTTGAAGAAAGTGAGTCTGCCTGTGCCATGTTGACACTGCCATTTCCATCATGCTTCTCATCCAGCACTTGGTGCTCATGTTTCTGTGGTCACAGCACTGATGTTGGGACAGACCTGTTCACAGGTCAGTCAGACTAACCAAGCTTGTAAATGAAATCTTTTAGATGTTCAATTATTGCAAAAAGAGATATTGGCAGTAATATAAATGAGATCTCTGTTCCATAGGATGTGCTCATATAATCAAACCAGTTAGACCTATAAAGTGTGGGGGGGAACAGAGGAGGCAATTTGTTAAACAGCAACACTTTGCTTAATTTTTTTTAACTATCTACTTTGGTAGCATATAAAAATTATCAGGGATGATTAAACACTTTACAAATACACCAGAGATTGTTGTGGCCTGGTAAGATTAAAACTCTCACATTAATAGTTTCCAGTTTATTTTGTTTATGCATTGTGTCCTTCATTTCAACCTTTTTCTGATTCTTGACTAAGCTGTAGATTTTGGGGTATGAAAGTAGGACAAATAGATGAGTGTGAATTTCAATTAAAGCTTTATTGATTATTTTCTGAATTGAGGAGAAGTAAAAATTACAAAATAATATTTCAGAGGAAAGGATAAAGGGATTTAATTACTGTATTAATATGAAGGAAACATAACTACCCAACTATTCTTAGCACTTAAGTGGGTTCTCTTAATGTTTGTTCTCTTAAGCATTTGATCTGCAACTTTGTTATACTGTGCATTTACACTGTATTTCCAGAGATATTTGTTAAGTAAAGATAAATTTACAGCCCAGCCCCCACCCTCAAATTGCAAATTGATAGTTCATTTTTTAAATCCACTTATATGATGATCAAATCCTTCTGTTAAATTTCATAAATCTTCATGAAAGTTCCATTTACAAAGCTGGGAATCTAGTGTGTAGATTAATGAGGGCAACACATAGGTTCATGAATCACCACCAATGAATCACCACCAATGACAACCTCCCTCAGTGTTATTCAGGACATTAACCAAACATTGGTGGGAAGGAGGCATGAGAGACCCTTCACCAAACAGCTCAAGACTCCACAGCTTTCTTCAATGTCATGTTACCTACTAATTCTCATAGCTGTTCCCAGATCTTCCCTGGGGGTAGGGGAGACATCTCCTAATATTACCAGCACTGAAAGTGAAGCTTGCCAAAATAGGATCAACTTTATGCTTACATTAGAGAATATGACCTATTTTCAAATAGGTTCTTAAAAATGATTTTCATTTGTCCATATTTTCTAGGACAAACCTTACCTTCCCATAGAAACTAGCTGCATTGTCTCTCCTCTCTCACTTCTCAATATATTCTTTCATTTTCATTATTCCTGGCTACACATGTAACAGTACAATAACGATTAAAAAACACAGCAGATACATATAGATATTCAGTCTATTTTGTAAAACACTAAAACTCAAACAGGTGGCACTGAAGTAGCCCTCATGGAAATTACAGTCAAGCAGAAAAGCAATTACACAAGTGATAAGGAGTGACTCACTTTTTTTTCATTCATCAAACCTTGAAAAGAAAGAGAAATTAACTACTCAAGTGAAATGGAATGAAAAAGACTGACAGGTATGGCATCAGCACTAATCAAGTCTCAGAGGCAAGAAAAAGCATGACCTGAGCAGCTACTACTTCAGAGCAGGAGGGGGTGAGTGTGAGTGAGACAGGGCTCAACAACAGATATGATAAATAGGCAGGGGTCACATCTTGAAGGACCTTTATTAGTCATGGTCAGGAGTTTGGATTTTACCTTACAAGGCATTGAAGACAAGGAATGATTTAAGAAGGAGACAGGAGGAGCTTCAAGATGGCAGAGGAGTAAGACATGGAGATCACCTTCGTCCCCACAAATACATCAGAAATACGTCTACATGTGGAACAACTCCTACAGAACATCTACTGAACCCTGGCAGAAGACATCAGACCTCCCAAAGGGCAAGAAACTCCCCACATACCTGGGTAGAGCAAAAGAAAAAAGAAAAAACAGAGACAAAAGAATAGGGACGGGACCCGCACCAGTGGGAGGGAGCTGTGAAGGAGGAAAGTTTTCCCCACACTAGGAAGTCCCTTTGTGGGCAGAGACTGTGGGTGGAGGAGGGGGGAAGCTCTGGAGCCATGGAGCAGAGGTCAGCAACAGGGGTGCAGAGGGCAAAGCAGAGAGATTCCCGCACAGATGATCGGTGCCGACCAGCACTCACCAACCCGAGAGGCTAGTCTGCTCACCCGCCGGGATGAGTCGTGGCTTGGAGCTGAGGCTCGGGCTTTGGAGGTCAGATCCCAGCGAGAGGACTGGGGTTGGCTGTGTGAACACAGCCTGAAGGGGCTAGTGCACCACAGCTAGCCGGGATGGAGTCTGGGAAAAGGTCTGGAACTGCCAAAGAGGCAAGAGACTTTTTCTTGCCTCTTTGTTTCCTGGTGCACTAGGAGAGGGGATTAAGAGCACTGCTTAAAGGAGCTCCAGAGATGGGAGCAAGCCACAGCTATCAGTGCAGACCCCAGAGACAGGCATGAGATGCTAAGGCTGCTGCTGCAGCCACCAAGAAGACTGTGTGCAAGCACAGGTCACTATCCACACCTCTTCTCCTGGGAGTCTGTGGAACCTGTCAATGCCAGGGTCCCGTGATCCAGGGACAACTTCCTTGGGAGAACACATGGCGTACCTCTGGCTGGTGCAACATCATGCAGGCCTCTGCCATGGCAGGCTCGCCCTGCACTCCAAAATCCTCCTGGTCTGAGTGAGCCAGAGCCCCCGAACCAGATACTTCTTTAACCTCATCCTGTTTGAGCGAAGAACAGACGCCCTCAGACTACCTACATGCAGAGGCAAGGCCAAATCCAAGGCTGAATCTCAGGAACAGTGCAAACAAAGAAGAGAAAAGGAAATCTCTCCAGCAGCCTCAGGAGCAGTGGATTAAATCTCCACAGTCAACTTGATGTACGATGCATCTGTGGAATATCTGAATAGACAACGAATCATCCCAAATTAAGGAAGTGAACTTTGGGACCACCAATATATATATACATATATATTCCCTTTTTCCCTTTTTGTGAGTGTGTATGCATATGTTTCTGTGTGTGATTTTGTCTGTACAGCTTTGCTTTTACCATTTGTCTTAGGGTTCTGTCTGTCCGTTTTTTATTTTGTGTTTTGTTTTAGTATAGTTTTCAGTGCTTGTTATCATTGGTAGATTTGTTTTTTGGTTTGGTTGTTCTCTTCTTTTTAAATTATTGAAAAAAATTTTTTTAATAATTATGTTTTGGTTTTTATCTTAATAACTTTTTAATTTTATTTTATTTTATCTTTTTCTTTCTTTCTTTTTTGTTCCTTTTATTCTGAGCTGTGTGGATGACAGGCTCTTCGTGCTCCAGCAAGGTGTCAGGGCTGTGCTTCTGAGGTGAGAGAGCCAAGCTCAGGACATTGATCCACCAGAGACCTCCCAGCTCCACATAATATCAAATGGAGAAAATCTCCCAGAGATCTCCATCTCAACGCCAAGATCCAGCTCCACTCAATGACCAGCAAGCTACAGTGCTGGACACCCTATGCCAAACAACTAGCAAGACAGGAACACAACCCAACCTATTAACAGAGAGGTGGCCTAAAATCATAATAAGGTCACAGACACCCCAAAACACACCACCAGACGTGGACCTGCCCACCAGAAAGACAAGATATAGCCTCATCTGCCAGAACACAGGCACTACTCCCCTCCACCAGGAAGCTTACACAACCCACTGAACCAACCTTAGCCACTAGGGGCAGACACGAAAAACAACAGGAACCACGAACCTGCAGCCTGCAAAAAGGAGACCCCAAACACAGTAAGTTAAGCAAAATGAGAAGACACAGAAACACACAGCAGATGAAGGAGCAGGTAAAAACCCACCAAACCTAACAAATGAAGAGGAAATAGGCAGTCTACCTGAAAAATAATTCAGAGTGTTAGTAAAGATGATAGAAAATAGAGTGGAGAAAATACAAGAAACGTTTAACAAGGACTTAGAAAAACTAAAGAGCAAATAACAATCATTAACAACACAGTAAATGAAATAAAAATTCTCTACAAGGGATCAATAGCAGAATAACTGAGGCAGAAGAACAGATAAGTGAACTGGAAGATAAACTAGTGGAAATAACTACTGCAGAGCAGAATAAAGAAAAAAGAACGAAAAGAATTTAGGACAGTCTCAGAGACCTCTGGGACAATGTTAAATGCACCAACATTCGAATTATAGGGATGCCAGAAGAAGAAGAGAAAAAGAAAGGGACTCAGAAAATATTTGAAGAAATTATACTTAAAAACGTCCCTAATATGGGAAAGGAAATAGTTAATCAAATCCAGGAAGCATAAAGAGTCCCTTACAGGATAAATCCAAGAAGAAACACACCAAGACACATAGTAATCAAACTATCAAAAATTAAATACAAAGAAAAAATAGTAAAAGCAGCAAGGAAAAAGCAACAAATAAAAAACAATGGAATCCCAATATGCTTAACAGCTGATCCTTCAGCAGAAACTCTGCAAGCCAAAAGGGCCTGGCAGGACATATTTAAAGTGATGAAAGGGAAAAACCTACAACCAAGATTACTCTACAAAGCAAGGATCTCATTCAGGTTTGATGGAGAAATTAAAACCTTTACAGACAAGAAAAAAACAAGAGAATTCAGCATAACCAAACCAGCTTTACAACAAATGCTAAAGGAACTTCTCTAGGCAAGATACGCAAGAGAAGGAAAAGACCTACAATAACAAACCCCAAACAATTAAGAAAATGGTAATAGGAACATACATATTGATAATTACCTTAAATGTAAATGGATTAAATGCTCCAACCAAAAGACATAGACTGGTTGAATGGATACAAAAACAAGACCCATATTTATTCTGTCTACAAGAGACCCACTTTAGACCTAGGGACACATACAGACTGAAAGTGAGATGGAAAAAGCTATACCATGCAAATGGAAATAAAAAGAAAGCTGCAGTAGCAATTCTTATATCAGACAAAATAGACTTTAAAACAAAGATCATTACAAGAGACAAAGAAGGACACTACATAATGATCAAGGGATCAATCCAAGAAGAAGATATAAAAATTGTAAATATTTATGCACCCAACATAGGAACAACTCAACACATAAGGCAAATACGAACAGCCATAAAAGGGGAAATTGACAGTAACAAAATCATAGTAGGGGGCTTTAAAACCCCACTTTCAACAATGGACAGATGATCCAAAATGAAAAGAAATAAGGAAACACAAGCTTTAAATGACACTTTAAACAAGATAGACTTACTTGATATTTTTAGGACATTCCATCCAAAAACAAAATAATACACTTTCTTTTCAAGTGCTCATGGAACATTCTCCAGGATAGATCATATCTTGGGTCACAAATCAAGTTTTGGTAAACTTAAGAAAATTGAAGTTGTATCAAATATCTTTTCTGACCACAATGCTATGAGACTAGATATCAATTACAGGAAAAAATATGTAAAAAATACAAACACGTGGAGGCTAAACAATACACTACTAAATAGTCAAGAGATCACTGAAGAAATCAAAGGGGAAATCCAAAAATACCTAGAAAAAATGACAATGAATACATGATGACCCAAAACTTATGGGATACAGCAAAAGCAGTTCTATGAGGGAAATTTATAGCAATACAATCCTACCTTAAGAAATAAGAAACATCTCAAATAAACAACCTAAACTTACACTTAAGCAACTAGAAAAAGAAGAACACCCCCCCACAAAGTTAGCAGAAGGAAAGAAATCATACAGATCAGATCAGAAATAAATGAAAAAGAAATGAAGGAAATGATAGCAAAGATCAATAAAGCCAAATGATGGTTCTTTGAGAAGATAAACAAAATTGATAAACCATCAGCCAGACTCATCAAGAAAAAATGAGAGAAGACACAAATCAATGGAATTAGAAATGAAAAAGGAGAAGTAAGAACTGACACTGCAGAAATACAAAGAACCATGAGACATTAATACAAGCAACTATATGCCAATAATGGGCAACCTGGAAGAAATCAACAAATTCTTAGAAATGCACAACGTTCTGACACTGTACCAGGAAGAAATAGAAAATATAAACAGACCAATCACAAGCACTGAAATTGAAATGATTAAAAATCTACCAACAGGGCTTCCCTGGTGGCGCAGTTGTTGAGAATCCGCATGCCGATGCAGGGGACACGGGTTTGTGCCCCGGTCCGGGAAGATCCCACATGTCGCAGAGCAGCTGGGCCCATGAGCCATGGCTGCTGAGCCTGTGCATCCAGAGCCTGTGGTCCACAACGGGAGAGGCCACAACAGTGAGAGGCCCGCGTACCGCAAAAAAAAAAAAAATCTACCAACAAAGAAAAGCCCAGGACAGGATGGCTTCACAGGCGAATTCTATCAAACATTTAGAGAAAACTTAATACCTATCCTTCTCAAACTCTTCCAAAATATAGCAGAAGGAGGAACACTCCCAAACTCATTCTAGAAGCCACCATCACCCTGATACCAAAACCTGACAAAGATGTCACAAAAAAAGAAAACTACAGACGAATAACACTGATGAACATCTTTGCAAAAATCCTCAAAAAAATACTAGCAAACAGAATCCAACAACACATTAAAAGGATCATACACCATGATCAAGGGAGATTTATTCCAGGCATGCAAGTATTCTTCAATATAGGCAAATCAATCAATGTGATACACCATATTAACAAACTGAAGGAGAAAAACCATATGATCCTCTCAATAGATGCAGAGAAAGCTTTCAACAAAATTCAACACTGAGTTATGATAAAAACCCTGCAGAAAGTAGGCATAGAGGGAACTTTCCTCAACATAATAAAGGCCATATATGACAAACCCACAGCCAACATCATCCTCAATGGTAAAAAACTGAAAGCATTTCCACTAAGATCAGGAACAAGACAAGGTTGCCCACTCTCACCACTCTTATTCAACATAGTTTTGGAAGTTTTAGCCACAGCAATCAGAGAAGAAAAAGAAATAAAAGGAATCCAAATCAGAAAAGAAGAAGTGAAGCTGTCACCCTTTGCAGATGACATGATACTATACATAGAGAATCCTAAAGATGCTACCAGAAAACTAGAGCTAATCAATGAATTTGGTAAAGTAGCAGGACACAAAATTAATGCACAGAAGTCTCTTGAATTCCTGTTCACTAATGATGAAAAATCTGAAAGTGAAATTAAGAAAACACTCCTATTTACCATTACAACAAAAAGAATAAAATACTTAGGAATAAACCTACCTAAGGAGACAAATGACCTGTATGCAGAAAAATATAAACACTGATGAAAGAAATTAAATATGATACAAATAGATGGAGAGATATACCATGTTCTTGGATTGGAAGAATCAACATTGTGAAAATGACTCTACTACCCAAAGCAATCTACAGATTTAGTACGATCCCTATCAAATAACACTGGCATTTTTCACAGAACTAGAACAGAAAATTTCACAATTTGTAGGGAAACACAAAAGACCCCGAATAGCCAAAGCAGTCTTGAGACAGAAAAATGGAGGTGGAGGAATCAGTCTCCTGGACTTCAAACTATCCTACAAAGCTACAGTAATCAAGACAGTATGGTACTGGCAAGAAAACAGAAATATAGATCAATGGAACACGATAGAAAGCTGAGAGATAAACCCACACACATATGGTCACCTCTCTTTGATAAAGTAAACAAGAATGTACAATAGAGAAAAGACAACAGCTTCAATAAGTGGTGCTGTGAAAACTGGACAAGTACATGTAAAAGTGTGAAATAGAACACTCCCTAACACCATACACAAAAATAAACTCAAAATGTATTAAAGACCTAAATGTAAGGTCAGATATTATAAATCTCATAGAGGAAAACATAGGCAGAACATTCTATGACATAAATCACAGCAAATCCTTTTTGACCCAGCTCCTAGAGAAATAGAAATAAAAACAAAAATAAACAAATGGGACCTAACGAAACTTAAAACTTTTGCACAACAAAGGAAACCGTAAACAAGAGGAAAAGACAACCCTCAGAATGGGAAAAATATTTGCAAATGAAGCAATTGACAAAGGATTAATCTCCAAAATTTACAAACAGCTCATGCAGCTCAATATCAAAAACACAAAAAACCCAATCCAAAAATGGGCAGAAGACCTAAATAGATATTTCTCCAAAGAAGATATATAAATTGCCGACAAACACATGAAAGAATGCTCAACATCATTAATCATTAGAGAAATGCAAATCAAAACTACCATGAGATATCATCTCACACCAATCAGAATGGCCATCATCAAAAAATCTACAAACAATAAATGCTGGAGAGGGTGTGGAGAAAAGGGAACCCTCATACACTGTTGGTTAGAACGTAACTTGATACAGCCACTATGGAGAACAGTATGGAGGTTCCTTAAAAACCTAAAAATAGGACTACCATAAGACCCAGCAATCCCACTACGGTGCATATACCCTGAGAAAACCATAATTCAAAAAGAGTCATGCACCACAATATTCATTGCAGCTCTATTTACAATAGCCATGACATGGAAGCAACCTAAGTGTCCAGCGAGAGATGAATGGATAAAGAAGATGTGGCACATATATACAATGCAATATTACTCAGCCATAAAAAGAAACGAAATTTAGTTATTTGTAGTGAGGTGGATGGACCTAGAGTCTGTCATACAGAGTGAAGTGAGTCAGAAAGATGAAAACAAATACCGTACGCTAACACATATATATGGAATCTAAAAAAAAAAAAAAGTTCATGAAAAACCTAAGGAGAAGACGGGAATAAAGACGCAGACCTACTAGAGAATGGACTTGAGCACCCGGGGAGGGGGAAGTGTAAGCTGGGACAAAGTGAGAGAGTGGTAGTGTATATATGGATATATATACACTACCAAGTGTAAAATAGATAGCTAATGGGAAGCAGTTGCATAGCACAGGGAAATTAGCTCAGTGCTTTGTGACCAGCTAGAAGGGTGGGATAGGGATGGTGAGAAGGAGGGAAATGAAGTGGGAAGAGATATGCGGATATATGTATATGTATAACCGATTCACTTTGTTATAAAGCAGAAAGTAACACACCATTGTAAAGCAATTATACCCCAATAAAACTGTTAAGAAAAAAAAAGAAAAAAGACAGACATACGTATATTTTGCCTTAAACAAATTCTTCTGTTGGTGGTGTCTTTTGTTTTAGTTGTTGTATCATCAGCACCACCTACAGTATCAAGCACATATAGGCACTCCACAAATAATTATTGGATAAATGAATGCATGTAGAATGGATATTTCTCTTCACAATTGCTGTCTTCCTTGTGTTTTTCCATCTCTATTTCTTTTATATCCATGAGCTTGGGTTTTTCTGTTACATGAAAACATGTGTGAGCAAATTCAGATATTAAGATAAATTATTTGAACATAATTCACAATTTATTTCATTTCATTAGATGTCACATTCAGTATCTGCAGTCTGAACTGCTAAATGTGTAACTTTTTTTTTCTTCCAACTTTGTAGAGATTAAAAGGAAAGAAAAGAGGATAATTATGGGTTAACCTCAGTCAGCAGTTTAAAAAAGTATTTTGGAAGATTTGGTGGATCTTGAGAGCAATACATAAATTAAATTGGACGTTTTGGAGGCCCAAACTCAAATGCATAGATTATAAAGTAGCATGACTTGCTTAATTCCCTTTTTGCTAATGTTTTGATAACATTTGCAGTGAAAGACAGAATCAGCATCTATTAAATGCTATCAATATTTCTTTATTGATTTAAATCTTCTTTTCTAACTTCCTCACCACTTCCACCACCTGATTTTTAGAACTGAGACATTTAAAATGGAAAGGGGCCTTAAACAAGAAATTAGGTCCTTTGTCTCTTTGAAATTCTTCTCCTACCTCTCCCTCCCAAAGGAATAATGACTCTAATAACCATAAAAACATACATCTAATACTTTTGTAACACTTAATACATTCCAAATACTGCTAGGAGTTTACATACCTTGTCATATTTAATCATCACAACAATTTTTGAGTTGGTGGTGTTGGGCAAAATACAGAATAGGAAATCTAGGTTTATCTGATTAAGTTACTTGTCCTAAGCTAACCAGGTCTTTGGTGGTAAAGTTGGAATTTGAACCTTGGTGTATCTAATGACAGATCTCATGTCCATTATATCTATTCAAATAATCATTATCAAATTTATCTACATAATACCAGACAAAAAGAAAGGAAATAATTTACTTAACATATTTTGATCTTGAACTAACTGTGATTAGGAAGATCAGATGCGTTATGAGCACCCCTCTACATTTACCTGTCCTCCTTCTTCTCAGAAAAATCCCAGCTATGGTCAAGAACAAGAGCCTGACCCAAGCACACTAAATTCTTGATGCTCTCTTCATCCCCTCCTCAATTATTTCCTCCTCTAAGAAGCATTCTCAGATCCCAAATAACCCTACGATGTGTTCTCACAACTCTATTTACCTCTCACATATAGCACTGTCATTTTTGCAATTTCACTTTTATATGTGCTTTTATTTACTTGTCTCTCTTCCCAATTAAGATATGATTTCCAATATTCAGGGCTATTTGGACTATTATGTATTTACAGGGAGTAACCTAGTGCCTGACTCATAGTAAATGCTCTAGAAATGTTGGCCAAATGAGTGAATTGATGTCTTGGAACTGATGAGCTTTATCTTCATTCCAATTTAAACAGCTACCTTCTAACAGGTAGGCATCATCCAACAATCCATTGCATTGGTTACCATTAATCATTCCCTGTGTATTCACCCCTTGACTCCCCTTTCTATTTGGAGAACCTAATGCTATCATATTCTACTGAGCCCTTAGCATTCAGCTCTATTTAGAACAAGGTCTCCAACTTCCTTTACCAATTTCCTTGGTCCTTCTTTGACATAACTTTGATTAGAGTTTATCTATTTGTCTATCTATCTATCTATCTATCTATCTATCTATCTATCTATTTATCATCATCTAGCTATATACCTAAAGGTTTTGAGAGGTTTGTATCAGGAAAAGTAGATTTGGTGCTTACTTAGAAAACTTCTAGGTAGCATAATAAAAGATTCTACTCACCTACAAAAGAGTAGAACACAGGTCAGGGGACTTAGATATGATGACTTTAAGCCATGCTAGTCAGTATAAGCCTGGGGTTTTAAATTATAGAGATTTTGAGTTTATTATTCTTCTTTTCAACTTCTTATGGGACTGAGGAACAAAAACGTTGCCTTCTATTTACTTAGAAAATTATGACTACATGAAATCATTCAATAAATATTTACTGAGTACCAGTACCATCCTGGGGATTCAAAGAGGAAAGTTACATTAACATATTACTTAGATATGTCATAATAATAAATATAAGCACTGCAAGAAAGTATAAATAGATCAATACTGTGGATATTTTCAACCTACTTTCTCTCCATTTATCAAAAAAAATCTACTGAGAACTTATCATGCACCAGGCACTGTTCTAAGTGCTAAGGAATACAGCAGTGAACAAAATAGACAAAGAGGCCTGCCCTCATGGAGTTCAGAAGTAAAATAAAGACTAAGTTAAATAATTACAAGTGCCAAGGAGAAAAGACTAAAGTGGAAGAAGAACAGCAAGTATTTGAATAGGGGATAGAGTTAGAGTTAAAGTGGTCAATAAAGGCTTTACTGTTACATCAACATTGAACAAGCACCTGAAGGAGATAAAGGAGCAAGACAGAAATTTAGGGGAAGAGGATTTCAAACAATAGGAAAATATAAAGACCATGAAGTAGGTGTGTGCTTAGGGCATTTGAGGAATGGCAAGGCAGCCAATGTGTCAGGGCAGAGGCAAGTTTCAGGAGATGAGGTGGGAAGGAACAGGTTCATACTCGCCCCTATATGTAGTCTTTCCTAAGGCTGTCTCCTGAGCTCACTTCCTTGTTTTCTAGATTCCTCACTTTTACTTCAGATCCATTCCCAAGACTCCACTGATCACAAACTAAATAATGTCTATAAAGAAATTCATAATATAAAAAAAGCGATTGTTAGAATCTCCGCATTAACATCAAGTAGCACGACTGTTTTAAAGTATTAGTTATAATATCGTAAAGGTTAAGATGTATATCTTCATCCAAATATTAAAAGCTAATTATTTAATTTATATGTAAAGTAACATAGTGATTTAGAGAAGGCATTATTTGAAAGCAACAAAATGTGCTTGAATTTTGATAACAAACTGTATAAATGAGTGGTGGTCTTGGAACTCACTATCGTGAGTAATACTGTAAGTAAATAGGAGTGAAGACATAATATTTATTGCGTTGCTACCAACTAATTTCAAGATTTTAAAAATGAAATACTCTTAATTATTAGAACAGATGTATATAAAATAGTTTGATACATTCAGTCATAACGCAAAAGAAAGCATAGAAAAGAAAACATACACCACATGTAACTGAAAATTATGAGGGAATTCATATATAGTTCAAAACTCTTAATCTCACAATTTTTAGAATTAAAATCACAGGTACCAATACCATTGGAGTTAGTAAGAGATTTAAATATGAAAATTGTAGAGTTTAAATTACTTAGCCACCATTATGTGTACATATTTTATACATGTCATTTTCCATTCAAGAATTTTTCAGCTTAGAAATTGGCCTTCATTCTGAGGACAACAGGAGAATTAAAACATACAAATTAACCTTTCTGAAACTAGAAATTTGTGTTCACAAATATGACTGTTTTCTTTGTTGCAACTTCACTATCAAAACTTGGTATAAATATAAACCATATCAAACCCTTAAACTCTTCTGCATATCTTTTATTTCATACATTTTATGTACAGAAATAATCAAAAAAGATTTTTCAATGAAACTCAAAATACTTTTATTCAAAAATTGGAACATGTTGATCATTTTCTATGTGCACTCAAAATATTAAATGAAATATATTCCTTTTTGTAAGTCTGCATTTCAGCTAAAATGCAAATACCCTTTTCCACATTCTAATATCATTCTAATTTTCACAGATTTCTAACATAGGGAAAGAGCAATGTCTTAGATACTATATTTCTAAAATATCTTTGAAAATCCATCAATATTCCATAAATAGTTTTAAAGTATCTTTGAAATTTCCATTGTATTATTTATTTGTTTATTCATTGCATTCAAACAATAGTGTTACACAGAAAACAGTTATAAAGCAGCCATGTTTGTGTATAAATATAGTATAAATTTGTGTCTTCTAAAATTAATCAGTAAACTAAATACATTAAACATAGATGTATAACACATAGATAGATAACACAACAAAGCTCTGCAGTTGTTTTTCTGACCAGTTTGTTTTAAGAAAGTCACGGCTATCAGTATGCCACTCAAAGGTAACTCATCATGAGACAGAAAAAGTCACAAATTTAAGAGTATAGAAGAGTGAGGTATCCATTCTCTGATCCATTTGGAGGAAAATCAGTATGTCTTATCAAAAATGATACAGAATACAGAAAAATAAGATATTTGAACTGCAAACCAAGAGCTACTATTTTTCGTTCTTATTGAGTGTGTCATATTGGACAAGTCAGTTAATCTCTTTGAACTCCAGTTTTTTCACCTTTATGGCAATAATGATATTTACCTCAAGTATTAATAAGAACCTGTGACAGCCCCATGATAAGTGCCTAGGACATGGCAGGTGCTCAGTAAATACTAATACTGGATGGTTGTCCAATCAATGAAGGCATAGATATAAAGACCCTCTTTTTCATATTCATAAATGTTACAGTGCTGATAGAGATTCCATCTTCTTCAAATATGTTGAAACATGAAATAGCCACATATACCCTCTTAAGTTTCAATTGATGGTGTTTACTGTTCACAGAGTAAAATATAGGATGATTATTCATGAGGGAAGTGACATATTTGTTCTGCTCGTAGGTTAAGATAGATGATATATATAAGGCATCTAGTGTAGAATTATGATCAGCTTTGCAATGATCCCCTTTATAGAAAATGGATCTTTTGAGAGTGCAGCCTCATGCCCCAAATGAGAGAGAAAAACATTTAGATAATATTCTTTTATTTTCATGATTCAGCTCTGTGCATAAATTTGTGCAAATGGTCTTTTTTATACACTCTTCAATCATTTTTTTTCTAATTCAGCTTATATTTTTGCTTACTTTGACCCTTTATTACATAAATGAGGGGTGAGAAATTTTGTAAAAAAAACATTAATCTTCTGTTTTATTGTGTGGAATTATCATTAGAACATAGCAATTATTTTCTATAACTAAGACCTTCAACTGACTAATTAGGCTCAGTGATACATGATATTAATAAATGAACTGTTATATTCTTTTGGTACAAATACACAGAACCCTAGCTTGAAATGGACATAATTTTCACGGTACACATGTATTTTTTGGTTGAATCATAATTCATGAATATCAGTAAGATTTCAGTGTTGTAAAAATCAGTATAATTTCTAATTATTTCAATCCTTAATCTAGTTGACTGAGACAGAATTCAGTGGTGTAAGCTGCACTATGGTTATACATTAATGATGATTTATATTCTTCTCTACTCAAATCACAAATGAAATGGTACTTGCTTTGTGTAATGTTCCAGGACAACTTGATACTTATTAAATTATTTTCATGCACCAGACCTTGGAAATTCAAATAAGTAATAGAGTCTGGGGAAAGACTATATGAATTGATAACAAGGATTCTACTTTTACAAGTCTTTTCTTTACATGAGGAAGCAAGGCCACATTCATCCAGAAACTCTAAGCACATAACATAAGTGAGGTGCTGTCTCCATGCACCATCAGTGTGGCATGCTTTAAATTGAATTATAATTATGTATTTTCATGTCTTCCTATTCTCTAATTCTTAGACTGTGTGTGAATGGAAATTCCTTAGCACAGTACACAAGTCCATTTTCTATCTATGTTCTAATGATCTATGCAGCCTGTTCCCTATTACCATGCCCCATAACCTGACATGGTAGAGTGTCTCCCAAAGTCACAAATCTTTTCAGGACTCCATGCCCCTGACCAGGGTTATTCTTCTATCTAGATGAAAATTCCTCTACTTCTTCACATAGGAAGGTATTCATCCTCTTCCTGGGATCCAGTTCAACAGTCAGCATCTTATTAAAGCTTTACTCAAACTCCCAGGCAAGGTGTCAGCTCTCTCCAATTGCCTTCTGTAAGAATTTCCTCACATCTTCCTGTAGAACAACTCTCATTGTGCCAGAACTCCTTTTTTTTTTTTTTTCAGATCTCTCTGTTTCTTCCTCTAGCACTATGGTTCTCAATATCTAGTGTGCATAAGCATCACAAGGATATTGTGCTAAAAATGCACAGTATGAGCATATTATGAGCCCCATTCTTCATATTCTGAATCAGCTGGCCTCAGCAGGGGCCCAGAAATCTGTTATTTCACTTATAGGTGTTTCTGATGCAGAAGTCCAGGGTCACACTTTGTAAACAAACAAAGAAACAAACAAAAAATACCTACACTAATTGTGAATAAATCAACGTCTAAGCAATGTTATTTGTTCTGAATACATAGTTCCAGAAGAGTAATGTTTAATGACTGTTCATTGAATAAATGAATGAGTAGTTTTAAAATACTACATAATTTCTTTGTGAATAATTTGTAAGGTACTTGACAATACAGCCATGTAGTTTCGTGGCTATGTCTACAATTGTTCTCATGGAGTTTTAATTAGTGGTCAATGTCAACTTAAAGTGTGTTACTGAATTTTTGTCCTTGGCACCGTATGTTTTTCCAAATTTTTTTGAAAAGTACTTAATAAAGTAATACAAGATGTGCTAGGAAGTATAACTAATATGCTGGTTTTAAGAATTAGTGTTCAAAAAAGTAGCTAAAAATCAACAACAGAAGGCTAAAAGCAAGGTGAACAGTCACAGAGATCAATGTACATTTCTGCATTTATTAAAAAAAATTAATTCCAAAGATGCAGGATGGTGTTAGAACTGGCTCAACAACAGTTCATTTAGAAAGAACCTAGGTTTTCAGTTGAAAACGAATTCAATAAAACCCAGTAATATGACATAGCCACTTAGGAAAGCCACATGGTCAGATGATGTTGAAGAGCTTTAAAGCAAAAAGCACAGGATGTAATAACATCATTTCTTTGTACCAGTCAACTCTCATCTAATAAAATGTACCTCAAGATCACTGTGCCACACTTTAAGATGAACACTTGGACAACAAGAATGTTTTCAGAAGAGAACAACTAGGGTATTTGGTGAAATAAGAATCATGATACACAAAGAGCAATTGAGGAAAACATGCCTGTGTGGTGGGCATTCATCCTGGATACTGGCGTGTTACTGGTACGATAATATTGCTTAACAAACAATCATAAAATGTTAGCTTTACACACAAAAATAAGCAATTATTTAGCTCTTGTGTTTTGGCTTGGCTGGAGGTTTGCTGCCCCTAGGCTGGACTTGTTGGGAGCTCTGTTCCAAGTTGTGTGTGCGGCTGGGCTTTGCCTCCCTGAGGTCTGGGCTGTGTGTGTTCACTCTGGAGCTCAGACTAAGGGCACAGCAGTTACCTGGGGAAGCTTTTCTATCACAGCAACAAGAGGGCAAGTGGGAAACACACAGTCCTCTTAAGGTCTAGGCTTAGAAATGTCATTATTCTGTTAGACAAAGCAAGATACATGATGGTGAGGAATCAGGAAAACGTATTCTGCCACTTTTTTGAGAAGGCCTGAAAAATCACACAGCAAAGGGTGTGAACACAGGAGGTGTGAAGAACTGTAGTCAAGAATGCACTCTGCTACACCCTGGATTGGATATCATTAGAGGAACATTATCTTCATAAAGAAAGGCTGAAATGTGGAAGAAAGCTAGATTCACTATGTGTAGCTTCGCAAAACCAACTAGTGATCAGTGAATATAAATAGAGATTACAGGATAGGAGATGTTACTTCAGTTTAAGAGTTTCCTAATAAGCTGAAATGTTTAAAAACTGGAGTTAAAGGGAAACAATATGGCATTAGAATAAGGGTCCAGTCTTTGGAATTGAACAGGAATCAGTTCAAAACTTGGATCTTTTGGCTATTAAACTATAAAGTCCTGGGAAAGGTAAACATTCTGAGTCTTAGTTTATTTACAACATGAAGATAAAACTATCCACCTCATTCACTAATATTTATGTAGTACCTAATAGAGGCATCTGCACATAGCAACTGCTCTGTATTGTGGCTATTATAATTATTATTATTAGAGTCTTACTATCTTTAGAAATGGTCAAGTGTTCCTTGACTAGCCCTTCGGACTCTTCTCTTGCCTCTTTGCCACATCTCCTATAATTCAATATTACTAAATATTATACAATATAAGAATACAAGTCCACAATTACACTTGAATTCTAAATCCAAGAGCTTTGACATCAAAATTTTTTTCTTTAATTGGGTGTGTGAAATCATTAAGTAACAAAATTCTGACCTAAAATAAAATCTATTTAGAGCCATTTATATCCTGCTAAGTTTAGTTATTCATATTTCAATACAATAATATATTTTTGGCCTAGCTGTCACTGGGGGTGATATGCAATATATAGTACATGCACTGTATTGCCTTTTTAAAATACAAACAATTCTGAATATGAAACATCTGGTTCACAGAATTGCAACTATAGGATTGTGAACCTGTATTTAGATGCACCAAATTGTTTACTATTCTACTTCCAGCACCTAGAAAACAGCAAGTCCTTAATAAACACATTTAATGAAACAGTAAAATAAGATATTGCAAATACTATACTAATTATGAAAAATGAATAATATCTATATCTTATTTTAACTCTATTTCACATGCATCTGAGATAAATTCTATTCCCTTTTCTGAAGTCTTCCCAGGATCAAAAGTGTTTTGTTTTTGGTGTTCCCACCCTATAACAAAGTTCACAGATCCACATTTTTTTATCTTGACCATGGTATTACAAGAAAAATATCTCCCTTCTTTCATTACTAGTGTGCAAGTGCAAAAGATCAAGACCTGGAAGGTTTTTGTTTTTGTTTTCTTTTAAGTGCAAATTGACTAAGAAACCAAAGAAAGCAATGAAAGAACACAAACGTTTTTCAGGAAAGGGGCAAAATAGCAACAAATGGAGAACCTACTGACCGTAAACGACCAAATCAGCCTGATGTGGAAAAAGGATGATCATAATTTTCTCCAAAGTTGACTAACTTCTAGATTTGATGACAAACCCAAATTCTAACCAAATACCATTCTTTTCTTATTTCTATGTGCCATATCCAGGCTTTCCTGTTCCCTTTCTATCATATTAGCTAAATGCCCTGCCACTCCCAACTATTTTATAATCTCACCTGAAGGACATGTGATCCTTTACTAATAAATCATATTTTCATTTCTTTGTCTTTGCACACAAGGATAACCTTGCCTGAATAAAATTTATTTCCCTGGTTAAATGGCAGCTTGGCATCAGTTCTTCTGAGAAGACTTTTGGTACTTTTTCTTAACCCTACAGTTAGATGGCCTCCTATGTACTCTCAAATCCTCTGGCACATCCTTCTAGCATAGTACTCATTACATGCTATGCATTTATTTGCATGTCTATCTTCCCTAATCGTCTCCAAATAGACCACTCCTGGATTTTAGAACATCTGTGAACAGACCATATACTGCTCTCAGTTAGCCGTTCTGAAGGACTCCGTGTTACTGTGCCCTTGGAAGCATTTTCTGGATATGACTTCTTCTCTATCTTGATTATTTGGCATAGAGCAGAATTTAGAAAAAATGGCCATGGCTACCTAACACTAGTCTCTAAAGTGTTTAATTTAAAAACCTTAGTTGCCAGCATGTAAAAATTAGGAAAACATGATGTGTCAAGCTATATTTTCTGAAAATGTCCACAATAAAATTTTTCATCCTTGAACCATGCCAGTAACCATTGTATGGTGATGGCTAACACCCCTTCTCTTGAATCTGGCTGGACTTGTGACTTGCTTGTAACTAACAAGTAACAAACAAGGATGAGGCTATGTCATAAAAGGCAATGTAACTTCTATTTTGTTCTTTGGAATACTTATATATGCTGCTCTGAGCTGCCATGCTATGAGGAAGCCTACGTGACATGGAGAGCACTAAACATGAGTATTCCAAACAGCAGTTCCAATTAAGATATCAACTGACATCTTGCATCAACTGCTAGGAGAAGAACCTCCAGATGATTTCAGCTCCCAGCCATTGAATTAACCTTACCTTTTTAGACTTCCCAGCTGAGGCTCCAGACATAGGAAAGTAGAAAAGGTCACGCCTATTGTGCCTTGTTAACATTCCTGATGCACAAAATTCTCAAGCATAATAAAGATGGTTAACTTGTACCATTTGGTTTTGAGGTGGTTTGTTATGCAGGAATAGTAACAAGAAAAGCTATATTTCCAGATTTTCTTTGGGGGAAAAAAAGAACACTACTAGGCCCTTTACCGAATGTGGACTACATGGCTACAATTTCCTAAAGTTGAGCAGAAGATAGTTGTTTTAGGCAGGGCACACACTTTCCAGTTTACCACAGGCTTATTTTAATACCTTGATAGTTACATACATTCATGAACATTCATGACCCTTAAGTATGTTGATTAACTATCTGTTAAATATATTTCTTTCTTTTGGTGGAACTAAACTTCTTTATCTACCATGGAAGTCAGAATTTCATGTTGGGGTCTTTAACTCGCCTTAACACTAGGCCTTTTGCAACATGTCAGGTCCTTCAAGAGTCTAAGGTGATCTAACACTACCCATTTCTGAAGCTCTGATTGTATGTGATTTGCCTAATACTTTCCTGTTTCCTGTTGAGGGGTGTCTACAGATCTAAACGAATTTACTGAGGAGAAATGCTGTCATGTCCTGATCTCAGTAAATAATTGAGCAGGTTTCAGTTACTAACTGGACACTTCTTTAAGTTCTTTTTTTAATGTATTAAAAAATTCTTTATCGAATTTGTTACAATATTGCTTCTGCTTTATGTTTTGGTTTTTTGCTGCGAGGTATGTGGGATCTAAGCTCCCCAATCAGGGACGGTACCTGCACTCCCTGCATTGGAAGGTGAAGTCTTAACCACTGGACCACCAGGGAAGTCTCCCTTAAGTTCTATTGGAAACTTGTCATTCAAATGATCAGGGAAAATGATTTTTCTAACTCTTCTTATTAGAGTCTTACAAAACGTACTTTAATGTATATTTTTATTTTTTACTTATTTATTTTTAGCATCTTTATTGGAGTATAATTGTTTTACAATGGTGTCTTAGTTTCTGTTTATAACAGAGTGAATCAGCTATACATATAGATATAACCCCATATCTCCTCCCTCTTGCATCTCCCTCTCACCTCCCTAACCCACTCATCTAAGTGGTCACAAAGCACAGAGCTGACCTCCCCGTTCTCTGCAGCTATGCGACTCTGGGGCTACTTCCCACTAGCTATCTATTTTACATTGGATAGTGTATATATCTTCATGCCACTTTATCACTTCATCCCAGCTTACCCTTCCCACTCCCCATGTCTTCAAGTCCATTTTCTATGTCTGCATTTTTATTCCTGTCCTGCCCCTAGGTTCAACAGAAGCATTATTACTTTTTTTTTTTTTAGATTCCATATATGTGCATTAGCATACGGTAGTTGTTTTTTTCTTTCTGACTTACTTCACTCAGTATAACAGACTCTAGATCCATCCACCTCACTACAAATAACTCAATCTCGTTTCTGTTTATGGCTGGGTAATATTGCATTGTATATGTGTGCCACATCTTCTTTATCCATTCTGGAGATTAATCTTTTGTCAGTTGCTTCATTTGCAAATATGTTTTACCATTCTGAGGGTTGTCTTTTCATCTTGTTTATGTTTTCCTTTGCTGTGCAAAAACTTTTAAGTTTCATTAGGTCCCATTTGTTTATTTTTGGCTTTATTTCCATTTCTCTAGGAGGTGGGTCCAAAAGGATCTTGCTGTGATTCACATCATAGAGTGTTCTGCCTATGTTTTCCTCTAAGAGTTTTACAGTGTCTGGCCTTAAATTTAGGTCTTTAATCCATTTTGAGTTTACTTTTGTGTATGGTGTTAGGGAGTGTTCTAATTTCATTCTTTTACACGTAGCTGTCCAGTTTTCCCAGCACCAGTTATTAAAGGGCTGTCTTTTCTCCATTGTACATTCTTGCCTCTTTTATCAAAAATGAAGTGACCATATGTGCCTGCGATTATCTCTGAGCTTTCTATCCTGTTCCATTGATCTATCCATCTGTTTTTGTGCCAGTACCATACTGTTTTGAATACTGTAGCTTTGTAGTATAGTCTGAAGTCTGGGAGCCTGATTCCTCCAGCTGCGTCTTTCTTTCACAAGATTGCTTTGGCTATTAGGGGTCTTTTGTGTTTCCATACAAATTGTGAAATTTTTTGTTCTAGTTCTGAGAAAAATGCCATTGGTAGTTTGATAGGGATTGCATTGAATCTGTAGATTGCTTTGGGTAGTATAGTCATTTTCACAATGTTGATTCTTCCAATCCTAGAGCATGGTAAATCTCTCCATCTGTTTGTATCATCTTAAATTTCTTTCATTAGTGTCTTATAGCTTCCTGCATACAGGTCTTTTGTCTCCTTAAGTAGGTTTATTCCTAGGTATTTTATTCTTTTTGTTGCAATGGTAAATGGGAGTTTCCTTAATTTCTCTTTCAGAATTTTCATCATTAGGGTATAGGAATGCAAGAGATTTCTGTTCATGAATTTTGTATCCTGCTAGTTTACCAGATTCATTGATTAGCTCTAGTAGTTTTGTGGTAGCAAGTTTAGCATTCTCTATATATAGTATCATGTCATCTGCAAACAGTGCCACTTTACTTCTTCTTTTCCAATTTGGATTACTTTTATTTCTTTTTCTTCTCTGATTGCTGTATCTAAAACTTCAAAACTATGATGAATATTAATAGTGAGAGTCGGCAACCTTGTCTTGTTCCTGATCTTAGAGGAAATGGTTTCAGTTTTTCACCATTGAGGATGATGTTGGCTGTCGATTTGTCATATATGGCCTTTATTTTGTTGAGGTAAGTTCCCTCTATGCCTACTTTCTGTAGGGTTTTTATCATAAATGGTGTTGAATTGTGTCAAAAGCTTGTTCTGCATCTATTGACATGATCATATGGTTTTTCTCCTTCAATTTGTTAATATGTGCATCACATTGATTGATTTCTGTATACTGAAGAATCCTTATATTCCTGAGATAAACCCCACTTGATCATGGTGTATGATCCTTTTAATGTGCTGTTGGATTCTGTTTGCTAGTATTTTGTTGAGGATTTTTGCATCTATGTTCATCAGTGATATTGACCTGTAGTTTTCTTTCTTCGTGGCATCTTTGTCTGGTTTTCATATCAGGGTGATGTTGGCCTTATAGAAGGAGTTTGGGAGTATTGCTCTCCCTTGTATATTTCAGAAGAGTTTGAGAAGGATAAGTGTTGAGCTTCACTAAATGTATGATAGAATTTGCCTTTGAAGCTATCTGGTCCTAGGCTTTTGTTTGTTGAAATATTTTTAATCACAGTCTCAATTTCAGTGCTTGTGATTGATCTGTTTATATTTTCTATTTCTTCCTGGTTCAGTCTTGGAAGTTTGTGCTTTTCTAAGAATTTGTCCATGTCTTCTATATTGTCCATTTTATTGGCATATAATTTCTTGTAGTAATCTGTCATGATCCTTTGTATTTCTGCAGTGTCAGTTGTTACTTCTCCTTTTTCATTTCTAATTCTATTGATATGTCTTCTCACTGTTTTTCTTGATGAGTCTGGCTGATGGTTTATCAATTTTGTTTATCTTCTCAAAGAGCCAGCTTTTAATTTTTTTGATCTTTGTTTCTTTCATTTCTGTTTCATTTATTTCTGATCTGCTTTTTATGATTTCTTTCCTTTTGCTAACTTCAGGATTTATTGTCCTTCTTTCTCTGGTTGCTTTAGGTGTAAGTATAGGTTGTCTATTTTGGATGTTTCTTGTTTCTTGAGGTAGGATTGTATTGCTATAAACTTCCCTTTTAGAAGTGCTTTTGCTGCATCCCATAGGTTTTGGGTTGTTGTGTTTTCATTGTCATTTGTTTCTAGACATCTTTTGATTTCCTCTTTATTTCTTCAGTGATCTCTTGATTATTTAGTAGTGTATTGTTTAGCCTCCATTTGATTGTATTCTTTACAGATTTTTTCCTATAATTTTATCTAGCCCCATAGCATTGTGGTCAGAGAAGATACTTGATACAATTTCAATTTTCTTAAATTTTCAAAGGCTTGATTTGTGACCCAAGATATGATCATCTATCCTGGAGAATGTTCCATGAGCACTTGAGAAGAAAGTATATTCTCTTGTTTTTAGATGAAATGTCATATAAATATCAATTAAGTCCATCTTGTTTAATGTGTCATTTAAAGCTTGTGTTTCCTATTTCTTTTCATTTTGGATGATCTGTCCATTGTTGAAAGTGGGGTATTAAAGTGCCCTACTATGATTGTATTACTGTCAATTTCCCTTTATGTCTGTTAGCATTTGCCTTATGTATTGAGGTGGTCGTATGCTGGGTGGATAAATATTTACAAGTGTGATATCTTCATCTTGGATTGATCCCTTGATCATTATGTAGTGCCCTTCTTTGTCTCTTGTAATAGTCTTTATTTTAAATATATTTTGTATGATATGAGAATTGGTACTCCAGCTTTCTTTGATTTCCTTTAGCATGGAATATTTTTTTCCATCCCCTCACTTTCAGTGTGTCAAGTGGGTCTCTTGTAGACAGAATATATATGGATCTTTTTTTGTATCCATCCAGCCAGTCTATGTCTTTTGCTTGGAGCATTTAATCCATTTACAGTTAAGGTAGTTATCGATATGTATGTTCCTATTACCATTTTCTTAATTGTTTTGGGTTTGTTATTGTAAGTCTTTGACTTCTCTTGTGTTTCCTGCCTAGAGGAGTTCCTTTAGCATTTGTTGTAAAGTTGGTTTTGTGGTGCTGAATTCTCTTAGCTTTTCCTTGTCTCTAAAGGTTTTTATTTCTCCATTGAATCTGAATGAGATCCTTGCTGGGTATAGTAATCTTGGTTGTAGCTTGTTCCCTTTCATCACTTTAAATATGCCCTGTCACTCCCTTCTGGCTTGCAGAGTCTCCTGCTGAAAGATCAACTGTTAACCTTATGAGGATTCCCTTGTATGTTATTTGTTGTCTTTCCCTGGTGTTTTTGTTATTTTTTCTTTGTGTTTAATTTTTGATAGTTTGATTAATATGTGTCTTGGCATGTTTCTCCTTGGATTTATCCTGTATGGTACTCTCTGTGCTTCCTGGACTTGATTGACTATTTCCTTTCCCATATTAGGGAAGTTTTAACTATAATCTCTTCAAATATTTTCTCAGTTCCTTTCCTTTTTTCTCTTCCTCTGGGACCCCTGTAATTCAAATGTTAGTGTATTTAATGTAGTCCCAGAAGTCTCTGATACTGTAGTCAATTCTTTTCCTTCTTATTTCTTTATTCTGCCCTGTGGTAGTTATTTCCACTATTTTATCTTCCAGGTCACTTATCCATTCATCTACCTCAGCTATTCTGCTATTGACTCCTTCTAGATAATTTCTAATTTCTTTTATTGTGTTGTTCATCATTGTTTGTTTGCTCTTTAGCTCTTCTAGGTCCTTGTTAGATGTTTCTTGTATTTTCGTCATTCTGTTTTCAAGATTTGGATCATCTTTACTATCATTACTCTGAATTCTTTGTCAGGTAGACTGCCTATTTACTCTTCATTTGTTTAGTGTGATGGGTTTTTACCTTGCTCCTTCATCTGCTGTGTGTTTCTTACTAATCTCTTTTTGCTTAACTTACTGTGTTTGGGGTCTCCTTTTCACAGGCTGCAGGTTCACAGTTCCCATTGTTTTTGGTGTCTGCCCCCAGTGGCTATGGTTGGCTCAGTAAGTTCTGTAGGTTTCCTGGTTGAGGGGACTGGTGCCTGCGTTCTGGTGGATGAGGCTGGATCTTGTCTTTCTGGTGGGCAGGTCCACGTTTGGTGGTATGTTTTGGGGTGTCTGTGGACTTATTATGATTTTAGGCAGCCTCTCTGTTAATGGGTGTGGTTGTGCTCCTGTCTTGCTAGTTGTTTGGTATAGGGTGTCCAGCATTATAGCTTGCTGGTCATTGAGTGAGCTGGGTCTTAATGTTGAAATGGAGGTCTCTGGGACACCTTTTGCCATTTGATATTTCATGGAGTCAGAAGGTCTCTGGTGGACCAATGTCCTGAACTCGGCTCTTGCACCTCAGAGGCACAGGCCTGACACCTGGCTGGAGTACCAAGACACTGTTAGCCACATGCCTCAGAAGGAAAGGTAGAAAAAGAAAAAAAAATAAAGTAAAATAAACTTATAAAAATTAAAAAATTATTAAAAATTTTAAAAAAAGTAAAGAAAGAGAGCAACCAAACCAGTAAACAAATCCACCAGTGATAACAAGTGCTAAAAAATTTACTAAAGCAAAAAAAAAAAAACAACAAAAAATGTACAGAGAGCACCCTAGGACAAATGCTAAAGCAAAGCTATACAGACAAAATCCCACAAAGAAGCAGACAGGTAAACACTCACAAAAAATCGAAAAAGGAATGAAATGTATATATCTCTCTCTCTATATATAAAAGGAAGAGAGCAAACAAATCAATAAAGAAATCTACCAATGATAATAAACTCTAAATACTAAACTAAGATAAACATAAAACCAGAACAAATTCCATGTAGAAAGCAAACCCCAAGTCTACAGTTGCTCCCAGAATCCACCATCTTGATTTTTGGATGATTCGTTGTCTATTCAGGTATTCCAGAGATGCAGAGTACATTAAGTTGATTGTGGAGATTTAATCCACTGCTTCTGAGGCTGCTGGGAGAAATTTCCCTTTCTCTTCTTTGTTCACACACCTCCTGTGGTTCAGCTTTTGATTTGGCCCCGTCTCTGCATGTAGGTCACCTGAGGGTGTCTGTTCCCACCCAGACAGGACACATTTGAAGGAGCAGTTGATTAGGGGGCTCTGGGTCACTCACACCCCACGGGGAAGGAGGGGTATGGAATGCAGGGCTAGCCTGCTGTGGCACAAGCCAGTGTGACATTGCAACAGCCTGAGGTGCACTGTGTGTTCTCCTGGGGAAGTTTTCCCTGGATCACGGGACCCTGATGGTGGCGGGCTGCACAGGCTCCCAGGAGGGGAGGTGTGGATAGTGACCTGTGCTTGCACACAGGCTTCTTGGTGGCTGCAGCTGCAGCCTTAGCATTTCATGCCTGTCTCTGATGTCTGTACTGGTAGCCGCAGCTCCCGTCTGTCTCTGGAGCTAGTTTAGGCAGTGCTCTGAATCCCCTCTCCTTGTGCACCCTGAAACAATGGTCTTTTGCCTGTTAGGCAGTTCCAGACTTTTTCCTGGACTCCCTCTCAGCTACGTGTGGTGCACTAGCCCCCTTCAGGCTGTGTTCATGCAGCCAACCCCAGTCCTCTCCCTGGGATCTGACCTCCGAAGCCAGATCCCCAGCTCCCAGCCCCCACCTGCCCTGGCAGGTGAGCAGACAAGCCTCTCAGGCTCGTGAATGCTGGTCAGCACCGATCCTATGTGCGGGAATCTCTCCACTTTGCTCTCTGCACCCCTGTTGCTGCACTGTCCTCTGTGGCTCTGAAGCTTCCCCTCCACCACCCCCCATCTCCACCAGTGAAGGGGCTTCCTAGTGTGTGGAAATTTTTCCTCCTTCACAGCTTCCTCCCAGAGGTGCAGGTCCCATCCCTATTTTTTTGTCTCTGTTTTTTCTTTTGCCCTACCCAGGTACATGGGCAGTTTCTTTCCTTTTGGGAAGCCTGAGGTCTTCTGCCAGCATTCAGTAAGTGTTCTGTAGGATTTGTTCCACATGTAGATGTATTTCTGATGTATTTGTGGGAAGAAAAGTGATCTCCACCTCTTACTCCTCAGCCATCTTGAAGGTCTCCCCTTAATGTATATATATATATATATTTTTTTTTTATAATAAGAAAAGAGTTTTATTTGAGCCAAACTAAGGACTAGCCCAGAAGCCAGCTTCCCGTATTACTCTGAGAAGCTGCTCCAGAGAAGCATGGTTTCCAGCACAGTTTTATATCTTGTCAGAACAAAGAACATTAAACAAGTCAGGGATACATTTCTTCAAGGCTTCAAAAAACAAAACAAAACAAAACAAAAAAACAAAAAAAACACCACCAACAACAAAAATCACACAGATAAGCATTTATATAGCAAGTCAGAATGGCCTTGGCATCTGGGAAGGGAGTCTTATCATCAAAGGAGGAGTACTAGCACTCGTGTCCTGGGAAGAGAGGAATTTAAGCTTTATTTTTAACATGGACATTCTTTACTTTTGGTCAACGTGCCCTTTTCTTTAATAATTAAAGCAGATGTACAATGTATGTTTGATAGGCCATAAACAGGATATTTTAGTTAGCATAAAATTCAAGTTAACTCATACATAAGCCAGAATGGCTTCTCTGTATCTCAATATGTGAAAATTTCTTTTATCACCCCTCAGGGTGGCATTTAACTTCCCCATGTGTGTCTAGTGATCTAGCTGTCTAGAGACAGCTCTAGTGACCTCTCATCACCAGTGGAATGTGGGAGCAGCAATGTGCCTGACGTGGGAGAGGAGGCCAGAAAAACCCATTCGGTATTCTCCTGGTTCTCTTGGAATGCTCAGTCTTTCCTGGGACCCAGCGGTGAGCTCTGAGAAGCCCAAGCCACATAGGCCACATGCCGGCCCTTTGGTTGACAGTCCCAAACAAGCACACCTCGAGCACCAGTCATGAGTGTAGAAGACTCTGGTCCAGGTTCCGGTATTCTGAGTCCTCCCAGCCGAGTGTCCTGTCCCAACTGCTGACGCACACCCCGTGAGCATAACTAAACAATGGTTGGTGTCCACAACCCTTTCTGTGATGCAGCATGGACACCTGAAACAGGGCCCATGGGCTTCATCAAAGTGGTCCAAGGCAAGAGCAGTTCTTAACTACAATATTTCTTGGCTGGGTCTGGAGATGCCAGTGCTGCTGTCTTGACCTTGCCACCCTTAATGTATATTTTTAAATACAAGTTGACTATTTAGGCAAGCAGTTAAGATGTCATCAAAATTAACTTTAAATTAACAAAGAATCAACAAATACAATGAATGTCTAATGAATAATTTGAAGAAACACATTGTTTCTTTCTAAAACTAACAGTTAACTTAGATACTTAAAATAAGTATGTCAAATGAGAATAAAAAAACAATAGTGTGCATCAAGAGCTGAATTCCCACTCTGTTAAGGTATCTTCAAATAATACCAAATCCACTATTTGTGCAGAGGTCTGTGGATGTGTGAGAAAGTCACAAACTGAACTAGTAGATTAACTATGGAAAATATCTCACATCCAATAACCATCTGCAAATTCAATCTCATCATTGACTATAGCTTGAGGCATAAGAGAATTGAATCACAAAATGAGGGTGAATCACTTTATAGCAAGTTGTGACACTTAAATGAATAGGACAAGATGTTATATTACAACTATTATTAAATTACTGGGTAACTGCAGTGCCTTATATGTAAGTTTACATTAGAATTGTTTTTGTAGACTCTTAGTATCAAATACAAGGGCTCACATTAAACTTATCACCTAAAATAAATAGTTAAGTAATTTCTTTTTTTTTTTTATCCTGCCTAGATGTATCCTTTGGTCAGAGACCTTTGAAAAGCATGCATATAACTCACTACATTCTTATTACATTATATTATATTATATTCCCTCTGGATTGTTCAGGTATATAACAAGTCTGTTGAATCAATAAATCTATTTAGATTTTTCAGACAGTATTTATTACTCTTGAAGTCTGAGGCCTCTGGAATTAACAAATGTGATTTTGAAGCCAATGTTTACTACTTGAATGAACATGAGAAAGTCATTTAATAGTTTTAAGCTTCAATTTTTCTCTGCCTCAAATGTTATTGCAAGGATTAAATGAGATAAATATCCTAAACAATTAGCATAGCGGCCAGCACAAAACTAATGCTAGTTACCATGAAATCATTAGGGCCAAGCAGCCTCTGAACAACAGAGCAGTGTTTCCCGCTGTGGGGACTCTGACCCTCAAGGACCTAATTTATGTCAGGGTGTCCAAGAAGCTATCTCTTCAAAAATATATATTTATATGTTCATGTATATTGTAACTTTTTTATTATAAATGCGTTCTCATTAATGAAATACAAATTAATTTAAAAGCACTGCTGTTTCCATAGCAAATGTATGTCATTTTTTATATCTTCAAGCAACTGACACTAATATGTACAATGACTGGTCACTGAGGTTTGATAATTATTTTGGATGTTGTGCAGGATCTCTTTCCATTTGCCTTCCCACTTCCACCCTTCTCTCCAGCCTGCTCTATACCTGGAATGACTAATCGCAACTCCATCTACTCAATTTCTTGTCCTTTGCCTCCTAATGGGTTCAGCCAATGGGAAAAAAGTGAGGTCGGGGTATTAACTCCTGAGATTCCTCTTTGTGGGCTGGCCTCCGCTACCATTCTCTTTCAAAGGAGAGGCCTCTTTCTCTGTCAGAAGGTCTCTGACAGCTTTCTATCTTCCTTCCATTCCTAGTTTTTGGTGATAAACACATTGCCCCAGGGATACTAGCCCTGCGCGCTACATTTTCCCTTGTGGTTTCCTTATACTCTGAAAAGAGTTCCATTATTAAACTCTCTTCAAATTATCCTAATTTAAGAGTTTCATTTTTCACCTGCTGTGTAGACCCTGACAATTATAGATATTCCAAGAGAGTCTTCATTCTAGAAAACTTTGGGAACTACTGCCTTATATACAGAAGGACCTTTATCTTTCCTCCCCCTAGCACATTCCTCCATTAACATACAGAAGGGAGGATTATTTTCCAGGTTGTGTGAGTCACACACCTGATTCATGCTTCAAGGGAAGTGAAGCCTTCCTTTTTGATATTTGTTTATTACAAATCTGCAGTTAGAAATTTAAATTGGAAAATTACAAATTCTTAATATTTCACATCCAAGTTAAAATCCTGTAAGAATCAAAGATCAGAATTGGTCTTTTGACTTTCATCTGCAATATTACTATTTGTCTCTAAGTACATGAAAGTCACTTTTTTCTATGTTTATGATTTGGATTGGTATAGAGTCTTGCATTGAAAAGAAACAATTTGTTGGTAAAGACTTGAGAATTTATGTGATTTTAGAAGATTGATCTCTGAAAATGTTAATGACTTTGAGCAGTACATAAAAAAATAGGATATCAGAACATGAACCGAATTTAATATTTGGTCCAATTAAAGGTGTTTATCACAAGATGTAACTTGTCATAAGCCAAAGACTGCCCTGCAATTTGAAAGTTGCATAATAAACTCATCAGTCTATTTCATTACTTTTTCTCCTCATAGACACAGAGCAAGAGAAAAAGATGGTCAGAGACACCTCATATCATTGTCATCTTTACCAGTCCTTAATGTGTCATTTAGTTGAGCTGCCTCCTAAGGAATTTTCAGCAAAGTCCCTTTTCTGATCCATTTGAAATTTTCCACAACTATCAACACCTTACAAGACAACTGGGGATTAATTAAAGTTGTTATAGTTTCTGAACTCTAGGTGAACCTTTGTAGGGTTGTTACCTTGTGAACTTCCTTTAGACTATTAAAGATGAAATAATTATTCCATTTAGACACCTGCCAGATCCTACTTTATAATTTCCACAAATTCTGTATTCACTTGTGCTGACAAACTAGTCATTTAAAGACCCTTTTATCTAAACCTTTTTCCTTTTATCTCAGTTCTGCTAAGTCACACAAAACATATTGTTTTACCTTCAAGTTTCTAAATCAGTATATCTTCTGATTTGACCACTTTAATGTTGAAATAATACACTGTTTGTAAGTGATGGAGAAGTTTTATGTTCACATATTTCTCTTTATTTCACTTCTTTAAAAGCTTTCTCCATTTCCCTCCATAAGTCCAAATAATACTTTAAAAAGTCCAATTAAAGAACCACCACTTGAAAAAGAAAAAATTCCATACTGATTCTTGTAGAAAATAAACTTTCTTTCACTTCTAATTCCTAATACTTGATTACTCTATCGTAGTTGTTTTACTTAATTTAAATATACATGCAGCTTGCATATATGACTCCTCCACCAACAAATTATTAGGAGAAAATGTTAAAATATATTTAAAAATTGAAAAATATGTATTGTGACTGTATGGTGAGCATACTCTCTGGCACAAGTAATCATTTAATAAGTGCTTATTTAACTAAACTGTTATTTACATCTTCTGTTGTCATAGTTGGATCAATAGAAGTAATCTAAAAGTAGATATTTAATTCATTATATAATAAATTTTCTCAGTTTTTATCTATTTCTATTACAAATCACTATGATATTTAAACATTTTTCCTCACAGAGTTTTCTGAAATAATAGTGCTAACTTCATTCATTCAATAATGCATTCATTTATTTTTTATTCATTTATTCAATAAATATTGAGAACATCTTGCATGCCAGACCGTATCCTAGTATTGAGTATATGTTTTTACCAAAATAGCATCTTATAATTATTATAATATAGAGTATTAAAATTGTTGTAACTAACTTCATGACATTCTTTCTTTATCCCTTCTGCTTTAGCACGAAGATACCTCAGAAATAAATATATATTTTGTCAGTAAAAATGATATATAAAATTCTGAATATTGTATTCTCTTTGAGTGATGAGGCTCTTATTTTTTTATCCCCATCATGTAGGTACATATTAGGTCTGACATTCATGCAGTCAATGATCATCTGTTCAGCACATACCCTATGAAAGCCTCAATGTTAGGTGCTGTGAGGGACATGAGGGTGTATCAGACTAGGATTCTGGGCAAGTTAAGGTTGACAAGGGACAAATACACAAATTATTCCAACACAAGACAGAAAAATAAAGTGCCGTAGAGAAATAAAGATATGATGCTGTTGGAATTCAGGATAGAAACAGATTATTCACAAATATAGGATTAAGGAAAGACTTTCAGAAGAGTTGGATTTTGAGGTGGATTTAGGAGGATGGGAAGAATTTAGTCACAGAAAATTGAATGGATAAGAAAGGGAAAAGAGAAGGTAGCAGAGTGCATAGAAAATATACTTTTACATATAAATTATACTTCATTAAGTCAAGATAAAATGTGTTTTCCAGATTATTCTATAACACCATTAAATTTTATACATAATTATGTTCAAGTATCCTAGTATTCACTTTTCAAATATTCAAGATAAGTTATTGTAATCCCCAATTTTTCCTTAGGGTGAATCAAACCCAGTTAAATCTAACCAGAATAAAGATGCAAAAAATTCCTCACTTTCAGAAAATTATTCCCAAATCTCTACAAATTGAATGTAGCTCTAAAGCTACATCAAGAAATGATTTTACTCTATTCTAGCAGTGCTTGTAGAGTGTGATAATTGTGTTTCTTCCAAATAGTTTCTGAAGCAAGTTACAGAACTTTATTATCACTATTTTTATGCACTAATATATAATGATGAGATAGAAATTTGATTGAAAATATTAACAAATGTTTTAAATACATAGCCAATTTGCATACTGTACTCTATTAGTGTCTGTGATGTGACACAAAACTTTCCTGCATCCTAAGTAGCTGTGCTGTGTTCCAATATGTAACTGGAACAGTTAAGAGAGCAGAAGCTCTTGGCTTTTTTATTTACCCTACTACAAAGTAACCAAAGACTCAAAGTAAAATGTTCATTTCCATAATTATATCTTAATTTATGCTGAGCTTTAAAGGTATCTGTTCACATGAGTTGTTTTTTTTTTTTTCTAATTGCCTAGAGTGGTTTCCCTAAATAGAATTCCCTTTCACCCCTTTCACTATGCTGTCCCCCAGGCCATGAAAATTTCACACTCATGCAATATGATGTATAGATGTCCTACACTCCATAATGACCTTAAAGTGGTTTCTTTCTTTGCCAGTTCTCTCCTCCAAATATTACTTAATGCATTCAAATCTCTTTGGGTGCCAATAAGTTGATCAGTAAATGGTCAATGTTATGATTTTGTTTTTGTGACAATTAGTCCTATTGGTTTCTGAGAATCACATATAGGGGCAGATCATTTAACTAATTATCACATGGGTTCCTTTCCTATGAAATATGTAACTTATTTTCAGAAAAAATACTTAGGCAATTTATTTTTCTAAAGATGTATTTGTTTTATGCCAACTTTATTCATAATAGCAAAATATAGGAATAACTCAAATGTCCTTCAACTGGTGAATGAGGAAACTGTGGTACATCCATACAATGAAATGCTACACCATAATAAAAAGGAACAGAATACTAATACACACAACAACATGAATAGATATGGAATTCATAAGAAGCCAGACTGAAAATGCTACACTTTGTAATGTTTCTACTTATATGACATTCTAGAAAAGGCAAAACTATAGTGGCAAAAAGTGAACCATGGTTCCCAGGGCCTGGGGTGGAGGCCTAAAGAGCAATAAGGAAACATTTGGGGCTGATTAAATAGTCCTATATCATAATTTTGGTGGTGGTTACATGATAGTTTGTATTGGCCAAACTTATACAACTGTACCCTAAATGGGCAAATTTTACCATATGTAAATTATACTTCAATAAATCTAAATTTTAAAAAGTAAAAATTCATTAGTATCACAAATTTTGAGCCTATATAAATTTATTCAATAATCTCTGAGATCCATTAAGAAAGGAAAGAAATTTTTTTTTGCTTTTTTCATTTGTAATTCACTTTTTTTTTTTTTTTTTGCAGTACGCGGGCCTCTCACTGCTGTGGCCTCTCCCGTTGCAGAGCACAGGCTCCGGATGCGCAGGCTCAGCGGCCATGGCTCACGGGCCCAGCCGCTCCACGGCATGTGGGATCTTCCCGGACCGGGGCACGAACCCGCATCCCCTGCATCGGCAGGCGGACTCTCAACCACTGCGCCATCAGGGAAGCCCTGTAATTCACTTTTATCTTTGATGATCTTCCCCCACCTTCATACCATATTTTATGAAAACATTTTGCTTCTATATAAGGATTGCAGGTGGTTTGAACTCAAAAGTGAGGAAGAAGGGCTTGGAGAAATATGATTTTTATAGACTGAATGTTTGTGTCCTCCCAAATTTCATATATTGAGCTTGTAGTTCACTTAAAAAAATTTTTTTATTTTCTACTGGAGTAGAATTGATTAACAACATTGTGTTATTTTCAGGTGTACAGCAAAGTGATTCAGTTATACATATACTTATATATATTCTTTTTCAAATTCTTTTCTCATTTAGGTTATTGCAGAATATTAAGCAGAGTTCCCTGTGTTATACAGCCTTGTTGGTTATCCATTTTAAATATAACAGTGTATACATGTCAACCCCAAACTCCCAATTTGTCCCTCCCACCTGTGCCCCTGGTAACCATAAGTTCATTCTCTAAGTCTGTGAGTCTGTTTCTGTTTTGTAAATAAGTTTGTTTGTACCACTTAAAAAATTTTTTTAACCTATTTATTGGAGTATAATTGCTTTATAATGGTGTGTTAGGTTTCTGCTCTATAACAAAGTGAATCAGCTATACACATACACACGTTCCCATATCTCTTCCCTCTTGCGTCTCCCACCCTCCCACCCTCCCTATCCCACCCCTCTAGGTGGTAACAAAGCACCAAGCTGATCTCCCTGTGCTATGTTTCAACTAGCTATCTATTTTACGTTTGGTAGTGTATATATGTCCATGCCACTCTCTCACTTTGTCACAGCTTACCCTTCTCCCTCCCCATATCCTCTAGTCCATTCTCTAGTAGTTCTGTGTCTTTATTCCTGTCTTACCCTTAGGTTCTTCCTGACCTTTTTTTTTTTCTTAGATTCCATATATATGTGTTATATGTGTTAGCATATGTATTTGTTTTTCTCTTTCTGACTTACTTCACTCTCTATGACAGACTCTAGGTCCATCCACTTCACTACAAATAACTCAATTTCATTTCTTTTTATGGCTGAGTAATATTCCATTGTATATATGTGCCACATCTTCTTTATCTATTCATCTGTCATTGGACATTTAGTTTGATTCCATGTCTTGGCTATTGTAAACAGTGCTGCCATGAATATTGTGTTGCATGTATCCTTTCAAACCATGGTTTTCTCTAGATATATGCCCAGGAGTGTTGCTGGATCGTATGGTAGCTCTATTTTTAGTTTCTTAAGGAACTTCCATAATGTTCTCTATAGTGGCTTCACCAATTTACATTCCCACCACAAGTGGAGGAGAGTTCCCTTTTCTCCACACTCTCTCCAGCATTTATTGTTTGTAGACTTTTTGATGATGGCCATTCTGATCTGTGTGAGGTGATACCTCATTGTAGTTTTGATATGAATTTCTCTAATAATTAGTGATGTTGAGCATCTTTTCATTTGCCTGTTGGCCATTTGTATGTCTTCTTTGGAGAAATGTCTATTTAGATCTTCTGCCCATTTTTTAATTGGGTTGTTTGTTTTTTGATATTGAGCTGCGTGAGCTGTTTGTAAATTTTGGAGATTAATTCTTTGTTGCTCACTTCATTTGCAAATATTTTCTCCCATTCTGTGGGTTGTTGTTTCATTTTTTTTATGGTTTCTTTTGCTGTGTAAAAGCTTTTAAGTTTCATTAGGTCTCATTTGTTTATTTTTGTTTTTATTTCCCTTACTCTAGGAAATAGATGGACAAAGATATTGCTGTGATTTATGTCATATAGTGTTCTGCCTATATTTTCCTCTAAGAGTTTTATAGTATCTGGTCTTACATTTATGCCTTTGACCCATTTTGAGTTTATTTTTGTGTATGGTGTTAAAGAAGGTTCTAATTTCATTCTTTTACATGTAGCTGTTCAGTTTTCCCAGCACCATTTACTGAAGAGACTGTCTTTTCTCCATTTTCTCCATAGTCTTGCCTCCTTAGTTGTAGATCAATTGACCATAGGTGCGTGGATTTATTTCTGGGCTTTCTATCCTGTTCTATTGATCTATGTTTCTGTTTTTGTGTCAGTACTATCCTGTTTTGATGACTGTAGCTTTGTATTATAATCTGAAGCCACACAACCTGATTCCTCCAGCTCGATTTTTCTTTCTCAAGATTGCTTTGGCTATTTGAGGTCTTTTGTGTCTCCATACAAATTTTAAGATTTTTTCTTTTAATATTGATTCTTCCAATCCAAGGACATGGTATATCTTTCCATCTGTTTGTGTCATCATCCATTTCTTTCATCAGCCTCTTATAGTTTTCTGAGTACAGGTGTTTTGCCTCCTTTGGTAGGTTTATTCCTAGGCATTTTATTCTTTTTGCTGTGATGATAAGTGGGATTGTTTCTTTAATTTCTCTTTCTGATCTTTCATTCTTAGTGTATAGAAATGCAACAGATTTCTGTGTATTAATTTTGTATCCTGCAACATTACCAAATTCATTGATGAGCTCTATTAGTTTACTGGTAGCATCTTTAGGATTTTCTATATATCTGATCATGTCATCTGCAAACAGTGACAGTTTTACTTCTTTTCCAGTTTGGATTCCCTTTATTTCCTTTTCTTCTCTGATTGCCAGGGCTAGGACTTCCAAAACTATGTTGAATAAAAGTGGTGAGAGTGGTGGACATGCTTGTCTTGTTCCTGATCTTGGAGGAAATGCTTTCAGCTTTTCACCATTGAGTATGATGTTAGCTGTAGGTTTGTCATATATGGCATTTATTATGTTGAGGTAGGTTCCCTCTATGCCCACATTCTGGAGAGTTATTATCATAAATGTTGAATTTTGTCAAAAGCTTTTTATGCATCTATTGAGATGATGATATGGTTTTTATTCCTTAATTTGTTAATATGGTGTATCACATTGATTGATTTGTGTATACTGAAGATTCTTTGCATTCCTGGGATATATCCCACTTGCTCATGGTATATGATTCTTTCAATGTATTGTTAGATTTGCTTTGCTAGTATTTTGTAGATGATTTTCGCATCTATGTCCATCAGTGATATTGGCCTGTAATTTTCTTTTTTTGTGGTATCTTTGTCTGGTTTTGGTGGCCTCCAGAATGAGTTTGGGAGTGTTTCTTCCTCTGAGATTTTTTGGAATAGTTTCAGAAGGATAGGTGTTAACTGTTCTCTAAATGTTTGATAGAATTTGCCTGTGATACTGTCTGTTCCTGGACTTTTGTTTGTTGGAAGTTTTTAAATCACAGTTAAGAAAGGAAAGGAATTCTTGATTCCATAGTATGTTTAAAGAATTTTCTTCTTTTTAGAGCACCAATAACATTTCCCTATCTTTTGTTTTAAAAATGAAAATTATGTTTCTGGGGAAAAAAATCCACACTGAACAAGTGCTTTGTTTTTATTGTTATCTTAATTATGAATTCACCAAAATAATATCTAAAAATAACAGTATTTTTATTAAATACAAGCTTGTTCAATGAGTTGATTGGTTATGATAATCATCTAGTCTTAAAAGAACACACTACTATTTCATTATTAGCAATTGCAAGATTATTATATTTTACATCTCACAGTCTAGTAAGCAACTGAGTAATTCAGAAGGACAACGAATAAACCCAGTGCTAGAAACTTTCACATAATGTAACTGATATTCAGATACAAGAAACAAAATAGCAGAATTAGAAGTCATCCTGAGAAGGATGTGTTAAACAATGTATACCTTACCTTTGTGCTTGGGTGGCATAGCTATTGTCATAAGTCTCATATGTCTGGTCATCGTATTCACCCCCATAGCCATCATCATAACCCTGAGGCAGAAAATGGTAGAAAGATGGATTAGCAATCAATTTAAGTAACTATGATCTGTTTTTGATTAATGAGATTTTATATCACTTTTCTTTTTTTTTTTTTTTTTGTAGTACGCAGGCCTCTCACTGTTGTGGCCTCTCCCGTTGTGGAGCACAGGCTCCGGACGTGCAGGCTCAGTGGCCATGGCTCATGGGCCCAGCCGCTCCGTGGCATGTGGTGTCTTCCCAGACTGGGGCACGAACCCGCGTCCCCTGCATCGGCAGGCGGACTCTCAACCACTGCGCCACCAGGGAAGCCCATTATTGAGATTTTATATAAGGTGACCTTAATTTAGTTTTTATGTGTGGTTACTCTGCATCATATTTTACTAGATTAACAATTTCCATACAACATTGAATAAAATTTCATCTCTCAGATTTTAATATTTAATAATTAAACTCAGCATATCATTGAAGTAGCAATACCTACTTCTGGATTTATTTAGAATTTTGAGCAATACTAATGAAAACAATTTTAAAATTTCAAAATATATATTTTTTGAAAAACTATGAGTAGATAAGAATAATTATGATAACCTAATGGTGACACTAATCTATTTGTTACAACCCTACTGGGATTTTTTTCTTCCTTAATAATAATCAAAATCATAATTAGGATTGTAACTAAAATCTGGATTCCTCAGTAAAGAAGATGTAGTAATTATTGTTTGAAAAAAAAGAAAGGAAAAATGTAAAGAAGAAAAGAAGGAAGAAAAGGGAAAAGGAAGGAAGAGAGGAAGGAAAAGGAATGAAATAAAGACTTTTCACTTAGTTGTGCGTTCTACGGCTTTTAAATCTCATGAGTAAAATTATGTTGTGTGGTGGTTTAGTTATCTGACTAAATTCATGCTAACAAAGTTAATGCAGATTTGTGATTCTAGAATGTGCAAGCAAGCTAGCAAATATACACTCCAGTTATACATTGCAAAACATTGATTTAGTTTTATTTCCCTTTGTGGTCATTGACTTTATTCTTAATCATAGCCATCCATCTTGATTACTCTCAACTTCTGAGAAAACCTTTAGCTCTTCTGCTTCTGTATCTTTGTTGTTGTATCGCTTTCCTTGGAATGTACTTCCATCCCACCGTACCAATTCTGTAATTCCATTTCAATCTGGAGGCTTTCAAATCTCTCTCACTGTGTTCAGAAATTTAAAGAGAAAAAAGTGCAGATGTGAAAGTTTCCATATTAATTTTGACTAAGACTTTTGAGTCCATTTAATCTGAAGACTAATATTTTTCATCAACTTAAGGAAGTTTTAAAAATGTTACTTCTTTATTACTTCCACATATGGTTTACCCATTATATAATGTTATTTTGAGATTTTCTGTCTAACCTCATTTTCTTGTATTTTTCCATTAATGATTTCCATTTCATCATATTTTTGCTCTGCAGTATGGAACAGTTTCTCCATTTGATCTTTGAATGTTCTAATTAAGTTCCTATTGATGTTTTAAAAAATTAATCTAAACTTAATTTTTGTATATGAAACTATTGCATAGAGATTATTTTAAAAGAGTACTGAAAGGTTTATGTCCAAAAATCAGCAGCTACTTGTCTTGTCCCTCTCCAACTTCCAGTTCTCATTTTGCATTTTTATCTATTATTTTAGTAGTATTTAAGCATTTATTTTTGTGTTATTAAGTAATATGTTTACATTTATGTTGTTTGATTTATGAATTTTAGTGGTCTTTCTATTGACTGGCAATTCATGTTGTGAAGGATTTAGTTCTATTGTAGACTCCTCCCAATATGTCTCCCTATAACTGTCTTCCTAATATAGTTTCATCATAATTTTTCATTAACTAGTAAATGTCTACCTTGTTACTGAGTAATAAATAATTATTATTCATAAATGATCCAAATAGATTAGTATAATTCTGTTTTATTTTCATATCTTTTTGTTTCTCCTAAAGTTTGTAATTGCTCATTCACTTTACTATTTTCTTGGTTTTCTATATTAGAATTATTTGTCTTCTACTGTCCCAATAGTTATCCTAATCTAGCAATAATATTTCCAAATATTCCAAAACATCAGATAATCTCTCACTTCCTTTTGTGCTTCATAGAGACCAACTCCCACAGGACCAGATCATTGCACTGGTCTAGACTGCTGAACTCCTGGGCCTGAAGGCAGAGTAGTTTTTCTCAAACCTCCCACCCACCACTGTTTGCATGGAATTCCCTTTTACCAAATTCCATCTTCTGCTTGTTCTCATTTCTTCCTGAAACATCTCTTTCAGTAAACTCTATTAAGAGGTATATTGGAGAGAAATATTTACATTCTCTCTCTCTCTCTCTCTCTCTCTCTCTCTCTCTCTCTCTCTGTCTCTCTCTCCTCTTTAGCTTCACTCTCCCTCCATAACTAGCTTCTATATTTTACTTTTTTGGGTGAAGAATTTAAATTATACAGAAAAGTTAAATAATAGTACAATGAATTCAACTACTCTTCATCTAGATATGCCAATTTTGTCCCACCTACATTATCTCACTATATATATGTATGTATATATATATATATATATATGTGTGTGTGTGTGTGTGTGTGTGTGTGTGTGTATGTATAAATATTCTAAGCCGTGTATAAGTCTGCTCCAGAAATATATTTCATCACTAAATAGCTCAGCTTGCATCTCCTGAGTATAAGGATATGCTCCTACATAGATACAATATTATTACTCCCTCAAAAAAGTTCACAATAATTTCATAATATCATTTACTGTGAAGTCCATAATTAAAATTCTGTTATTGTCAAAAACAGGACTTTTATAGCTTTTAAAAATTTATTTATTTAATTTATTTATTTTTGACCATGTTGGGTCTTCGTTGCTGCACACTGGCTTTCTCTGGTTGTGGTGAGCGGGGGCTACTCTTGGTTGCGGTGCATGGACTTCTCACTGCGGTGGCTTCTCTTGTTGTGGAGCACGGGTTCTAGGTTCATGGGCTTCAGTGGTTGTGGCATGTGGGCTCCATAGTTGTGGCTCACAGCCTCTAGAGCACAGGTTCAGTAGTTGTGACAAAGGGCTTCATTGCTCTGTGGCATGTGGGATCTTCCTGCACCAGGGCTCGAACCCATGTCCCCTGCATTGGCAGGCGGATTCTTAACCACTGAGCCACGAGGGAAGCCCCTATTTTGTTTTAAATCAAAATCCAATCAAGATTCATGAATTGCATTTAATCATTATATATTTAGTCTTTTTGGAACTAACATAGTCTTCCAACCTTTTATTGCTTTTCATAACACTAACTTTTTGTGTAGTCTGGACCAGTGTTTTTGCAGACTGTCCCACATTCTGAATTTGTCTGATTATTCTCATAATTACATTCCCACTGAATAGTTTTGAAAGAACACTACATATGTGATATTGTGTGGAACATTTACAAATTTAAAAATTCTAGTTCCACACGACTGATTGGTTGAGTATAAAAGTTGAGGCTGAAGATTATTTTCAATCAAAATTTTGAGGGCTTTGATTCAATGTTTTCTATCATTACATACCTGTGGTCTTGAGAATTCCTGCTACTTGTATGTGACCTAGTTTTGTTTTGTCTCATTTTATTTTTTCCGTTTCTAGATGTTTTTACATTTTTCCCTGATGTTTTGAAATTTCCCAATGTTGTGCCCATGTGTGTGCATTTCCTTTTATTCCTTGTGCTGGGTACTTAATAAGCTCTCTCCATCTGGAAGCTTATACTCTCCAGTTCTGGGAAGTGCTTCATTTTTCTTCTCACTCTCTAGAACTCTCACTAGTGAGATGTTGGATCTTCTGGATTGGCGCATTAATTTTATCTTTATGTCCTATGTGATATCTCTTATTTTTTATTTTACTAATGAGAGAATTCTATAAATTCATCTTCCAACTATTCTATAAAATATCCACACATACGTTCTAATAACTATTAGGGTGTGGAGAGGAGATTTCCTTGTATCAGCATCCTATCCTTATCCCAAGGTCTCATCTCCTCTCGGGTAGAATAAGAGTTAACAATGCAGTTAGAATTCTCAGTGCTGCAACTGGCAGTGCCTGTTCCCAGCTCTCTATCCTGGGCATCCACCTGGGTCTGTAACTGGGGAATTAATGATATTTGCCACACGTGTCTCTTTTCTAACACCCAGGCTATTGTTCTTCTGCCAAGTTTGGAAAAATTTAGCTTCTTTCATCTCCACGTCCTACTCAGGACTCAAGAGCTCTAACTTCCAACAGGAGGCAAGCAAGTTTTGTTTTGTCTTGTTCCTTTTTTTTTTTTTTTGCAGTGTTTGTGTTCTATAGCAAAGGGATAGAATAGCCATGAGTGGCAGGTGCAGATCTTTGAGGCCTTCAGCCTCTTGAATTCCCTTCCTTTCTCCTATTTCTATCTGTTAAAATGCTACTGATTTCTAAAGCCTATTTACATTACGTGATTTCAGGAAGATTTTCCTGCTTCTACCAAGCATAAGGTAACCCTCTGCCCTCTGAATTTAATAGCCTGTTGTTTTCTTCTCACTGTTACCCACAATGTCTAAACATATACCATATTTATTTTTCTATAATTTTCTCTTTTTAAATGTATGCTCCTGAAAAGCAAGTTAGTCCCTTTTTGGTGCCTTGTGATGCTTAGCATAGTGTATTCCATAGAGTATTCATTCAATAAATATGTATTGAATTGTTAAATTAGTACAAAGGAGACTATTCTCATCCAGTGTAGATATGGATTGACTCAAATCAATCACCACTGAAAAGGGAATATTACAAATGATGGATAGAGAGTAGTATTATATCTATTTATGAAGAATAGTTTTACCATTTGGCCTGTGGAAGAGTATTACATTTTCTTTCCTCATTTACACTTTCACTTTTTAAATATTAACACAGAAAATCCACAGAATAGGTGGAAATCTTTCCTGACAACCCACAATTTCCTAAAGCATATAGTGAAGTTGTCCATAAATACTTGTACTTTTGTAAAAGAGAAAGTAAATGTGGATACTGATACTTAATCTATTATTGTTTTCTACAATTTGATGTAAATATTTATTTGGTTTTCTTAGGACAGGTAAAAATATAGATCATGCTGGTGATGTTCTAAGGTAAATCACTAAAATAGATATGCTTCCAAAAGGACCAGTCAGTATCTGCAAGAGATTCAAATTAAGTAAGGGTATTCAACTAAAATATCAAAGCATAAAAGATCAAAAATTCTAAAAATTTTTCCCACTTTTGCTCCATTGTTTCTGCTGTTTCTTTTGAAGAAATTACTGGGGTATTATGTCCCAGCCTATTAACACATTTGTACTAATAAAAAGACTATTTTAGAAGTTACTTATTCTATCACAGTCTCAAAGTAGAATTTCCTAAAGAATAGAGGGTACATCTGATGTCCCAGTGAAGGAAAAACCTCCCTCTACAACTAAAAGTTTTAACTCTATTTCCTTCTAGTTGAAGACAGATGATTTGGCATCTCTCACAAAAAAGAAAATGCTCAAGGCGATAAGGTTCATTTCTTTTGGAGTCATGAAGAATATCCCTATTATCTAGAATTTCTTCATATTTATGAAGTTTTAAATTCTTTAGTTTTCTATATTTGAGCCAAATAAAAGCAGATCCTCATCGGATCTTGGCTATTTTCCAGATCTTCACCAGGTCCTGTGCAATTTACATAAGGTACAATATAAAATGTAGACCTGACATGAAGGCGTGAGAAATAATGAAAGAAGAGGACAAGTTCTCTGCAGTGTCCTGTGAATTTTAGATCACTTTATACATCTGAGTACTGGGCACAGCAACATACAGGATACATGCGTATTACTATAAACACATGTTTTACAAATCCAGCCCTTTTCAAAGCTACTTTGGAAAATGTATTTCTTGGCACAAATATGCCTACTAGTTTTTTTAATTTAAGGAGGTCATTTTGATCTAAACATCCCTTCCTGAACTATAATTTCTGCACAAATTTTGGGTTTTCAAAAGGAAATAATATTGGCTCTACAATAAGCTTAAAATAATAGTAATTCAGCAGACTTTATAAATATTAACCACTGAATTACCTATTATTCCTAGCAGTAGAGACAAAAGAAGAATAAGACATAATTCCTGTCTTTTAGACATTCTCAACCAGTGATGTTTGAAAAAATTGTATGCACATGTATGTATGTGTGTGTGCATGTATAATGTTATTATAAATTTTAGTGACATAAAGCGCAGTATTTACAAATAAAAACAAATACATTTAATTTATATTTAAAATTTATATTTCATTTACATTAAAAATAAAATTTATAGCACTCAATTTAAAGATAAAATATAGAATTTATTGTAACTTCTGTACACATATAACTTCAGTGTGACTTGCTATTTCTTGAAAAATTCACTATCAATTTTTATAATTCTGTTGTTACAATAACACCACTATAAATCACAGCACAGATAAGATAAATACTTGATTACTCTTTGATTCATCAGAGACAGCCCTGTATTGATGAACATGTATAAATCTGACATTAATGTCACTTGAAATTTTCATTTATGTTGACAAGCAAAATGAAAAGGAAGCCTCAAATATGCATGTCAGAACTTTACTCATTTGTCATTTTTGTGAGCAACTTTGTTCTGAATTGGACAATGTTTTTTACACACTAGAAGGATATTTCCTCAATTTCGTGTTCTGATCACAATATAAGGGCTACAGACATAGCAGACTTTTAAGTTAAATCTGCTTTATTAACATTTTCTCCATCATTTTCTTGTCTACATAATCACAGTAACAAAAAATCAAGTCCTGGTTTTTAGCATTTGCCAGTATCTGTGGTGTAAATATTCTTTCTATGGCTGATTTCAAGATAGCAATATGATATCCTTAAAAAGAAATTTGGGAAGAGGTAAACAGTAGCACACCATATATTATTTCTGCCATACAGAACAACAGACATAACCTTAAGCATAGAGTGTAATGAAACAATTAGATAATAATGAGCTTTTAAATATTAACCCTTTGTCTTTAATATAATTTATTTAATTTTAAGTTTATGAAATTTAATTTTTAATAATGGCTGTGTTTAACAACCAATTCATGAAATTCCTGGAAATTTTACAAGAGATCTTGTGAGCCAGCACAAGTCAGCTCTAGCACAGCGCTGCTCTCAGCTTACTAGAGGAGATCAACTGGTATATAAAAAAAAATTGAAATAGAAGTGGAAAGTGCTTCAATAGATTATATAATAGGGGCTATGACATCACATTGGAAGGAATGCATAAATCTGTCTGGAGATTTTAGGTGGAAATTATCAGGGAAGGCCTTATTTGAGATGGTTATTTGTGGATAAATATATTTTCTAGAGGGACAAGTGGGTAGTGGCAGAGCATTCCAATTTCCAAGTGTGAATGCATGGCAACATGAAAGAAAATACTGTTTGGTGAACCACTAGCAGTTGGATCTAACTAAAACACAAATGCCTAAGAAATGGTAGGCAGTTGGGCTAAAGAAGTAGGTAGGAGTCAGGTCTGAAGTGCTTCCTATGACACAACAAGGATTTTACTTTTTATCCTATAGGGAAGAAAGCCATGGAAAGATTTCTTCCCTATAGGCCATGGAAGAAAGATTTCTTCCCTATAAGCCATGGAAGAAAGCCATGGAATGACAATATATAGATCTATCTGCATTTTGTTACATTCATTTGACTCTTTAAAAAATTCCAAGTCTTTTGGAACTAGGCTCCATTTTTCCCATTTTCTTGACTAAGTTAATCATAGTTACTATAAAACCCCTGGATGATAACTCCAATGTCTGAAACACTTGTGTCTTTATTTTTCCTCTTGGTTTCCTCATGCCTTATAATTTTATTTACTGAATTCTTGATATTGTCTATGGAAATTTGTGAAGGGTTTTGCCTGATAATATTTTCTTCCAAAGAGGATTAAGTGTTCCCCTGGCAGGCAGTTAGGATAGCAGCAGATAACCTTGATGCCATGGAGAGATGGTTTTAGGCAATTGTATAGAGAAGTTGGAAGCTTAGGCAGTCTGGGCTAGAGATATAGCTCTGGAAGTGATCAACATAAAGATGACAGTTGAAATTACAACCGCTATTCAGGGTGTCTACTGAGAGGAGAAATTTAGGCTACACCATGCCCTACATGAAGCCAGTGTTACGAGAGCCCCCCTTCCCATGTTTAATTGTCCTTTATCTCACTAGGAAATAAAGGCACAAGCTGTTATAAATATAATCCTGTTTTCTTCAAGAAGATCCCACTTTAGAAAGAAAATCAATCTTGAATTTATAAAAAGATATGATATTTCTCTAAAGGCCTGTTGTAAAATCCCCATGCCAGTGTATGTTTTGGACATTAACCTGTAAGGATCTCTGGCTGTTCCTGGGTATACATTACCACCTCACAGATACCAAATCAAAAATTCTTCCAAAAATGGAAAAATAAACAGAATATGTATTAAATTTCCTCTAGATACAGAGTTTTTCTAATCAACATGCATTTATGAAGTTTTTGAAGATTTTCTGTAACTAAGAGAATCATCATACAAAATAGTTCAGAACATTTCTTACCATATATTCTGGAAAATGCACGTTTCCAAAATATTATGTTACTGAGAGTTTGGCTAACTGCTATTGTACTGGATTTACCTATGTTAAAAGTTCAGTTGGATCATATAAAATTGCCATTTTTGTAGATACAAAAAATATGTATTTGAACTGTAGTTAAACCTAATACTAACACTAGAAACTATAAAACTGACATGTTTTTGTCAACTAAAGAGAAGCAAAAATATCTTGTGATGCTAATAAGTTATTGTGGCTTTCAGAAGAAAATCTTTTTTGAAATTTAAATAATATGAAATGTCATCCTGACTCTGCTTTGTGCTCACAGTTTCTTCAAAGACTTTTCAATTTAATAGGCCTTGGTGACAGGTTTAGAATTTGGTCATTATTTTCATTTGGGGTTTTATTTCTGTAAAAGGTCAGCAGGTATTAAAAGAAAATAAATGAAAATAATGCAGAATTTTCTAATAAAATTGAAAATTCAGCAGATATTAAAAGAAAATAAATGAAAATAATGTGAAATTTTCTAATACAATTGAGAGAAAAAGAAAATAAAGTCGAACATGCAATCAAAAACCATAAAGTATTCCAGAATTAAGTAATTTAACTATGAGGGTCAAGATCATAAATTTGTCACCAAAATCTAAAATTCTAGGCACAGAAGAAATTTGCAAATGCTGCCCTTTAACGTTATTGAATACAATTAACAGGTCATATGAGAACTTGACATTTAACTTTCTTTATGAAGTGTGGTTAATTCTTATAAGCATATGTTCCTTTCTGGATGAGTTAAACCATAAAATGCATAGCATGTCCACTTCATATATATTTCTTGTTACTACAAAAGCACTTCATGGTAATAATTCAAATTAAAAAAACATATCATGAAATATTAAAATAAAATCTGTACATGAAATGTCAATATTTTAATAGTCAATATTCTCTTAGCATGTAAATGATCAGTGTTTATGACACGTATCTGATTGATCATGGATTTTTATACTTTCTCATGTTTCTTTTCTTAAAGGTTTAATTTTTATGTGAATATCTCCCTACATTTTTATCATACATTCTCTGCTTGATATATGGATGAGTTTCTTGTAAAATAGAATGATTTTAATAGTATCTCCCATCTCTTTTTTCCACTAAAAGAATAGCTTCCTATTATGGATTGCTGTCTTGTGTGGAACAGTGTGGCAATGGATAAACTGCCCCCCCACCCCCAGCTTTTGTTACTGATGCAGCTTGCTCACTCTCTGTGGGAAATCATTATCTGTTCAAAACCATCCTAAGCCTGAATGTGTCCACACAGCGAATGGGGAAACACTAAAACTAATAGTCTAGCTTTACAATGTGGCAATACTTAATTTTCTGAAAGTTTTATATGGAAAACAATAAATAAGTCTCTAATAAATGGGGAATGTATTCTATTATAGCTTCATCTGCTATGGGGTTGCAGATATGTGTTTTATATTGCTATTTTAGGCTACAAGAAACCAAAGCATGAAAAGTCGTTAACATCATCATAGCTATCTCATTCAACCTGTGCATGGCAGGGATAAATTAGAAAAACAAAACAAAACAAAACAAAACAAAATAAAAAAGAATCCAATAATTCAACTTCCCATAATGACTCCTGCCACACTTCTTGGTAATATTATTTTTGTTGCTGAAACAGGGATTTTATAGTTTGTGCAAGAGTATGATGGCATGATGTATCTATTTAATATTTTTCAATATTTCTTTCCCAAAGTATCTTTACTGGCACTTTTCAGTTAGAAGGCAATTTAAGAATCCATCATTTTACATTCATAAATACAACAATTTTGGCATTTTGTTTTACATAATTATCATTTTCTAATAAATTATGCATCAGGCAAATGTATATCAAAATGAAATAATAATTTCATATAAACCAGTTGAGTAATCTTCATTCTTACAATGGCTTTTTCCCTGTTATATGGTACCATATCTAACAAAAATTCCTTTATTATCCTGAGAGGAAGACATTTCTGATCTCTTTGCAATTTCTGTGATTAGAAAATACTAAGATATGACAATGCCCTTTATTCATCTTTAACCTTTTGACTTACAAGTGAAAAACATGAGTTGTCTTTTAAAACTTGGTCCTGCACTGAGTCATGACAGCATTACTAATTTTATTTTTCTGGAATGTTTCGTTTCAGTAGTGCTTAGTTTCATGGAGAAAATGTAAGTATTCAAGTTAACTATGTCATTAATAATTGTTTAATTCAAGTTAACATCGTTTGAATAGGAAGGGGGGTCTCATTGCTAAATTAGGTTTAGTTTTGATTTTTAATCTTCTTTTGAAACTATTCTCTCCTACTCTAGTCAGGGCCTGCTTTATTTGTTTGTTTGTTTCCACATAGCTCAGGCTCTCCCGTGGGGCTGGTGACTCAGGGCTTCCTCCAAAACCAGCAGCCCTGGAGGCAGGCAGTATGAGCAGGGAGGGACCCTTCATCTCTACTGCAACCACACAAGCTATAGTTTAAGTTTACATGAGATTTATTTGAAAAATTTAGTCTAAAAATGTTACAAATGTGTTGGTGTACAGCATTCTGCATTATTAAACAATTTTACGTGTTCTATTATTAAAACTAACAAATGTAAGCTACTGAGGCCAGAAATATCAGTTTGCCATTTAAAACCCCAAATTTCCATCAAAGGATAATTCAAATTGCCATATTATTCTATTAACTATTCATTTTCTCTGTGGTGATTCATTTCTTTCCAAATTTAATATTGTGTTGGCTTATAATGTTATAGCTCCTATTGTATTTCCTACATGGAGGCTTCATACATACTAGGGCCATGCAGTCCAATAGATCTTTCTGTGATGATGGAAGTTTCCATGTTCTGTGCTGTCACTGGTCAGACGTGGCTTTTGAGCACTTAAATGTGGTTAGGGTAACTGAGGAACTGAATTTTTAATTTAATTTAATTGATTTAAATTTAAATTTAAGTAGCTACATGTAGCTGTTGGCTACATGGATGCTGAAGCACTTGTGAATAAACATATTTGAAATACTCAGCTGTCCAGAGATTTTTTACATGTCTTTTTTTTTCAGTTTGAGACAGGCTGGGACCTGGGACACTTTGCACCTGGACAAACCTCTCCTCGAGCAACAAAATACAAAGAAACTGTATGGGACTAAAAATAACTGCATGCATGTGCAGTTGGGGCAAATTATGGACAAAAAGATACAAAAAGACTAAAAATAGTCAACTGCCACTTCTGAAGATCCAGGAGAAAAAAAAGGCTGTTGGGAGCAAAAGCAGGGTACTACACATGCCCTCTGCACACAACACCACCTAAGGGGTGGGCAAGCCACCTAAGCCACCTCTCCAGCCCAACCCCTGGACACACCCCTACCCTCACCCCATATAAGGAACAAGCTCACTGCCCCGCCCAGCGAGTGAACAATCAAGTGAACCTGTTGTTTGTTCTCGCTTCCCCCTTCTGCAGGAGGGTTCCCAATAAAGCCTTGCCTGAATTTCTTGTCTGGCTTCTAGCCAATTTCTGTTGACTAGGGAAGGCCAACAACCCTGGTTGGTATCAGATTTATGGCACCCAATGTGGGTCAGTTGTCCCTTTCTTGGGAGAGGATCTGGGTACCTCCAGGACCACCAAATAAAGCTTCCCCATGGGTGACAAGTGGCCACCTGAACCTCTTGTTTCAGTGTCACTGGATTTGGTAAGTCTGCCTTCCTGGCCCCTGGGGACCTCAGTACCCTCATTCAGACTACACTTTCCCCTCCCCCTTGTCTTTTCCCTCTCCTGAAATCTCTCCACTTCTCCTCTCTCTGTCCTCTTCTCTCTCTGTCCTCTCTTACCTCTGTCCCCCGCTTCTGAGAGACTGGATATTGGCAGCTACAGCCTCACTCCTCTCAGCTTGTGAGACCATGCTCCCTCTGGCCGGCAAGGGCTCCCCTTGATGGTTACAGAGGTGGGAGAGGCGTGCCTCACACCGTGCAGACCCTGGTCCAGCAGCCTCTCCCTGATAGGAGATTTATGAGAGTGATAGGGGGTTAAACCTCATATCATGAACTGGCTGGATGTCCTATCATCCCAGTATTCTCACCTGTATTTTCCTGCTGTCTCTTTCCCTTTTTCAGTCTTTTCTGTCCCTCCCCCGCTTCCCCCTCCCTGGATCCTTATACCTGAAGTCTCTGCCAAAATTGTGGGCATGGTGGAGCATTTAAACCTTGAAATACAAATGCAGTGCACTTTCCCTGAGATTCCATGCTTGGCTTACTTGGTGGGATTTTAAAAAACAAAAAAGAAAAGAAAGGAGCTTGCATTTTTCCCTCCTCTGCTTTTGCAGTGTAACTATTCTTTCTGCCTGAGCTCTAAGGTCTTGCATCTGTCTCTTCTGCTTTGTAGTGTAACTATTCTGCCTGGGCTTTCAGGAACTACCTGATTCATCTGTAGTCTCCCAGACCAAGGGAAAAAATGGGCCATTTTAAATTCAAGTGGGAAACTATGAGGTCTCTGGTTCTGTATTTATGGAAAAATTAACTTGTAAATGATCTGTATTTAATTGGTTTGAGGAAATGGAGTGCTTATACACATTCTCAGAAACATAAAGGAGGCTCACCAGAATACATTTTGGGTTAATGTGATCTGGGAAATATTCAATATCTAATTAATCTCTGGTATTAGACATAGCTTAAGCTTGTGGGTTTAATTAATGCAAATCTGTCTTTAGAGTCATCAACATTAAGTATAATACTTTTATTGTACCTATGGTTTTACTGAAAGTCAATAAGTGCATATTGTTTCAGTTATAAAATCTGTTAATATGGAAAATAACCTGATATGATTAAACTTTTAAGTAAATGTTACTGAGATAAGAGCGTTTTGGTAAACTCTATAGGAATAATTATGTTTTGGAAACGTCCATTTAAATAGTCCCTCCAAACTTTGTAACTTAAAACTAAATTAAGTTAAATGATAGGAATTCATTGAATATCCAGGCCATTTCAAATAAGATAAAATATTGGGAACATTAATTGTTAAACAGGTCTAAATTTACCTACTTTTGTCTTCTTGTGAGAGAGAAACTAAAGTTATTTGGTGTCACCTTGAGATGTTCTCTACCAATTTATAGAATGCTAATGTAAATGACAGTTCATGGTTGCTTAAGGAAAGTAGGATGTGTGTTTTCAGAGAGAAATGTATGAGGAATGGAAATATATTTTGTTAATGGAAAAAGGGTGAGTTTGTTCCAAAGCTGGTTATTTCTGAATGGAAAGAATAAGAGACTTTCTGGCTACAGAAATTTGCAGGTTTGTGGAAGAGGAATATTGAGAAAAGCATTTTGTATGTGGTCAGGACTTTCTAAGGTGGGATTAAATTTAATTAGGTAAATGGATTTTATTATGAGTAGGCTGATGCAGGACTGGATTTGGTTTCTCTCTCTCAAAAGAGAACAAAGTTTTCCTGGAATGCTGTTTTTGATAACAGATTGTATGAGTTTCTGTGCCTTTAAATGATCTGTATTTACTTTTGAAATCTTTTTTTTTTTCACCTTAGTCTAGGAATAATGGTTTCACAGCCACCTATGATTCTAACTGACCAAGTGTTTGTAAAGCTTTTTGAAATTTTTGACAGACATCCCAAGTATCAAATTCTAATTAAAGTTCTTTTGAGCCCCCCCACCAGCTAACTTTGGGGTGCTTCAAAGGGCCCTTGGAGAATCCTAAAGAGAGGTCCTAAACTAATTGGGTTCATTTTGTATGTTAAATTACATGGGAAACATTGTCCAAACTCACTGTTCCTTGTGTCAGATGGAATCATCAGGCTCTCCCCAATTTTTATCACAGCTGCCAAACAAATAGGAGATAGGGTTTTGGGTTCTTCTGCTGTCTAGTCTCTCACCTTACTCTATGCACAAAAAATCCCCTGTGGGAATACTCCTACCTCTAGGCCCTCAGGTCCTGACCCCTGTGGCATTTTCCATTGCGCCCAACTCCAATTCCTCCAGGAGTTCCTTTTTGTACCTCTAGGACCCCCTTCACTCTAGGCCTTGGCAGCCCATACCTCCTTACAGACTACCTATTGGGCTGGCCACTTCCAAGCAGCCCACATCCTTTAATAAGGCTTCACAGATGCTCAATCTCGAGGAATATACCCTGACATAGGAAAAATTGTTATAGGACATAAGCATTATGGACACCAGATCTCCATCAAAGAGAGTCCTGTCAATGCACTGGCACTGGTTCACACATCCCCTATCGGGGCCCCCTTGTGCGAGGGACTGGGTTAACCAGAGATGTCTGGTTAGGCTATGGGAAAATAGAGGGCCCTCAAAATCCCATTAGGTAAGATGAGAATTTGGAGGACACTCTAATCCCCTTCTGACAAAAGCCTCCTAATAAATGTCTCTGAGATTACAGACTTCATTTCTAGGAGTGCTCTTGGTTGCAGGTTACTCAACATAGGAGGATCCCCTTCTAAGCCAGAAGAAACACCTCTGGAATATATTCTTAAAAATTGGAAATTTAAAGAAATAGAAGGGCTGGAAAGGGAAAATTTTTAACTCTACTAACACTGCCTGGCCTTTATATAAGTTGGGGGATAGAGAAAAATGGCCTGAAAATGGGTCTCTAAATTACAGTACCATCTTGCAATTGGATCTTTACTCTCATAAGATGGGAAAATGGACTGAGGTTCCCTATATCCAAGCCTTCACAGTCCTTTACCAAAACCCCACTCTATGAGGCTCCTTAATCAAAAGCCAGGGTAATCAGAAAACACTCCCAACATTTTAGATGATCTCCTTCTAATCTTCCCCAATTTTCAGGGAGGGGGGAAATCAAGTTTCCCCTGCTTCTCTAGAGCCACCTGATTCTCTAGAGCCACGTACTTACCTGGAGGCACCTACTTCTTCAGATCCCTCTGACCAATCTCAAACTCCACCTCCCTATGTCCGTTTATACCCTCCATTACCCTAGGAGGGAGAGACAGGTCTCTCCAGGGTAACTCATAGTGGAACTTCCTATCACCCAAGATCAGGAAAAATAGGCCCTATTAGGGAAGTGGTAAATGGTGAAGGGACAATTAGAGTACATGTGCCCTTCTCTTTAACTGATTTAGCCCAAAGCAGAAGAGACTGGGCTAATTTTCTGAAGACTGTAGTATGTTTGCTGAAGGGTTTCAGACCCTAACTCAGGCCTTTGATTTAACTTGGAAGGATGTCCAAATAGTCCTGTCTACTTGCTGTAACCCTGAGGAGAAACAGATTTGGGGCAGCAGCCCAGGGGCACGGTAGCCAGCTTGCCAATCTCAACATTTTTTTAAGGGTGGAGACGCAGTCCCAAATCAGGAGCCCTGTTGTAATTATAATTCCCAGGATGGAACAGAGGGCAGGAAGCACATGATCCAATGTGTATTAGAAGGGATGAGAAAGTGTATCAAAAAGCCAAAGGGTAAAGGAGTGACCCAAGAAGAAAAAGAAAATCCAGCCCTCTTTCAGGGATGGCTTGTGCAGGTTTTTGAAAATTTACTAACATTGAACCATCCACTCCCTAGGGTCAATCCCTGCTGGGAAAACATTTTATCAGCCAGTCTACCCCTGATATTAGGTGGAAACTCTAAAAGTTACAATTAGGCTCACAAACACCAATGCCCCAACTTCTAGAGGTGGCCTTTGGGGTATTTAATAATCGAGATCTAGCTGAGGAGGAAGAGAGAACCTGACATGAAAACAAGCAGGCCAGGGCTCAAGCTAAACTCATGGCCACAGATGTCAGCCATGCCTTGAAACCTCAGGACAACCCAAGGGGGCCAAGGAAGTTTAACCATCTGCCTGGAGGTAAAGCCAGCAAGGGAGGATGCTTCAAATGTAAGTCAACTTGCCACTGGGCCCAAAAGTGACAAAAAGAGCTCTCTGGCTCATGCCCAGTCTGCAAACAAACCAGTCATTGGAAGTGGGAATGCCCTCCATCCTGAAGGAGAAGGGGGGCTCCCAATTCCGAGATGGCCATGTTGGGTGACTGACATGGCTAGGAGATTCTGGTGGCTTCCCCCCATGAGATGTCTATCTCCATCAAGGAGCCCTGCATAGTCCTTGATGTGGCAGGTAAGAAAACCATTTTTTTAATTGATATGGGAGCCACTTACTCTTTCCTGGTCTCTCATGCTGGGCCTCTTTTCTCCAAAAGCTGTACTGTGACTGATGTCAACAGAAAACCTTGCACCCATTTCCTCACTGGGCCTCTCACTTGCCAATTTGAACAGCGTTTGATCTCACATGGCTTTTTGGACGTGCCTGAGTGTCCTACCCCACTACTGCGGAGAGACCTTATGGGCTCCCTTGGAACCACATTACAATTAGGAGGCCCCAAGCAGTCCTTTTTCTTGACTCTGACCAAGACAAATCAGCTGGAAGAACAAGGGTCTATTCCCAACCATATTCTACACACAGTAAACCCAGCAGTTTGGGACAAAGGAATCCCTGGGAAGGCTATAAGTGCCTAACCTGTAAAAATTAGCCTTAAGCCAGAAGTCACTTATCCTAACAAGAGACAGTACCCCATAAAGTTGGAAGCAAAAAAAGTTTGCAACCTCTCATAGATAAATTCTTAAAACATGGCCTCTTAGTGCCCTGTCAGTCTCCATGCAATAACCCCTATTCTGCCGGTTGTTAAGCCAAATGGGAAATATCGAATGGTACAAGACCTTAAATCAGTAAATGATGTAGTGGTCCCTATACATACTCTTGTGGTCAGTCCTTATAATATATTAGTCCAGATTCTTGGAGATGCCAAATGTTTTACTGTGCTTGACCTCAGGATGCCTTCTTTTGCATCCCAGTTCATCCCTCATCACAGTATCTGTTTGCCTTCGAGTGGACTAACCCCCGCTATGGACAAATGCAACAATATACCTGTACAGTATTGCCCCCAGGGGTTTTAAGACAGCCCCACTTGTTCGTCCAGGCCCAAGGAAAGAGCTAAGGGAAATACACCTAAAAGAAGGGGCCATTCTACAATACGTAGACATATTAATATGTAGTCCCACCATGGAGGCCTCAGCTCAGAATATCATTGAAGTCCTTAATTTCCTTGGGGCCCAGGGCTACAGTGCCTCCCAGGGAAAAAAAAAAAAGCACAAATCTCAAAACAAGAGATTATATATCTGAGATATATTATAAACCCTGGAAGTAGACAGTTCTCGCCAGATAGAGAACAAGCTATTTTAGGCCTAAGCTCCCAAAAGACAAAATAAAACTTTGTACTTTCTTAGGCATGGCAGGATTTTGCAGAATTTGGATTCCAGGATTCAGACTAATGGCTAAGCTTCTATACAAAGCCACTAAAGGCCCAAATACAGAACAATTACTTTGGACTGGAAAACAAGAAAAGGCTTTTAATAATATCAAACAGGCCCTCACCAGAGCTCCTGCTCTGGGTCTCCCCAATTTAAAAAAAACCGTTTGTGTTGTACATAGCTGAAGAACATGGAACAGTTCTGGGGGTCCTTGTTCAAAAGCTAGGAGAAGTTCCTCAGCTTATAGTCTATTTTTCCAAACAACTAGATTCCGTGGCCTGAGGTTGGCCTGGCTGCCTCTGGGCAGTAGCTGCCACTGCTTTATTAGTGGAAGAAGCTAACAAACTTACCTTTAAATAGCTGCTGGAAGTCCAGACCCCTCATCAAGTACAAGGGATTTGGAGATTAAAGGCCACCACTGGTTAACTGGAGGCTGCGTTACTAAGTACTATGCATTACTCCTTGACTGTCCAAAGGTAACCCTCAAAACTTGCCACACCCTCAACCCAGCTATAGTAATGCCCACAGAAAGCCCAGAACTAACACATTCCTGTCTTGAAACACTTGACCTGGTTTATGTCTGCGGGCCTGATCAAACAGACCAGGCCATAGAAAACACTGAGGAAGAATAGCTTATTGATGGCAATAGTTTTGTTAAAGATGGAGTCAGGAGGGCAGGGTGTGCTACTGTGAGTGTTCATAGTGTTATGGAAGCAAAACGTTTGTCACCCAACACTTCAGCCTAGAGGGTTGAGCTTACAGCCCTAACTTGAGCCTTAACCTTAGGGAAAGGAAAATTATAAATATATATACAGATTCAAAATATGCCTTCCTTGTTTTACATGTCCATGGAGCTGTCTGGAAAGAAAGAGGACCTTAAAATGCAAAAATTCCCCTTTAAAATATGGGGCTGAGATTTTACATCTCATAGAAGCAGCTCAAAACCCAGAACTAGTAGCAGTCATTCACTGCCATGTGCACCAAAAGGAAAATTCTCAAATTACCCAAGAGAACAACAGGGCAGATGGAGAGGCAAAGAAAGTAGCCCTGATGCACATACCATGTAGAAACCAACATTGACAAAATTCAACAACAAGCCATTTGGCTTCAGCAGACAATTAACCACCAATCCTCGCTAATCAATATGGGCAGGGAAATTGAAAACGGTTCTCTAGTTTGTTCTCTTGGAACCCACAAGGTTTAAAAAACTTTCTGACAGGAGGTTTTCATTTTATTACCCCTTTCTTTTCAGTCATATTTTTTCTAGTACTGCATTGTCTTCCCTACTCTTGTAAACTTGTGACTAAGACTTTTTGGTCCAAGAAGTAGACCTGGGACCAATAGGTCCAGACCTTTCATTCGGAAAATAGAGAAATATATTAAACATTAACCCTGAGATTAACAAAAATATATACCCAAGCAGAATGGCTTCTTGGCAGGAGTAACATCGCCTCCTCTGTCTTGTCAACAGTTAAAGAAGCCCTCCCAAAGTTAACCTGGTTCCTTCCCTTTCTAGGCCCTTTAATGGCTATTGTTTAGTCTTTTTTTTTTTTTTTTTTGGCTGTGCAGCACAGCTTGTGGGATCTTAGTTTGCCAATCAAGGATCAAACCAGGGCTCCCTGCAGTGGAAGCAGAGAGTCCTAACCACAAGACTGACAGGGAAGTCCCTTTAATGGCTGTTGCTGTTCTTCTCCTTTCTAGCCATTGTTTTTAACCTTTTTATTGAGTTTGTGTCTTCTAGGCTCCAACAGTTTGAAGTAAGGCTCGTGATGGCTCAAGGAATTCAGCCCATTCCAGCAGAGAGTGGCCCAGGTCCCTACAGGTCCTTGGGACAGTCAGCAAGGTACTTCTATGCCTCTGAGGCAAGCTAGGGTCTGTGGCCCCTGTCCAGCAGGAAGAAGTGTCAGAAGAAGAGACCTTCAGCCCCTTACTCCTTAAGAATACGGGTGTAGAGTCTCTCAGGGGCGAATGAGACAGGCTGGGACCTGGGACCCTTTGCTGCAGTGCTGCAGTGCTTGCACCTGTACACACCTCTCCTCAAGTAACAAAATACAAAGAAACTGTATGGGACTAAAAATAACTGTGTCCATGTGCAGTTGGGACAAATTCTAGACAAAAGATACAAAGAGACCAAAAAACCCAACTGCCACTTTTGAAGAGCCTGGAGCAAAAGCAGGGGGTTGAGAGCAAAATCAGGGTATAGCACATGCCCCCTGCACACAACACCACCTAAGGGGTGAGAAAACCACCTAAGCTACCCCTCTGGGCTGACCCCTGAACACATCCCTACCTTCACCCCATATAAGGAACAAGCTCGCCCCCTCAGGGAGCAAGAAAGCAGGGGAACCTATTGTTTGTTGTCACTCCCCCGATGCAGCAGGGGTCCCAATAAAGACTTGTCTGAATTTCTTGTCTGACCTCTAGTCAATTTCTATTGACTGGGGAAGGCCAAGAACCCTGGTCGGTATCAAGTTCATAACTTAACCATAGATGGAGAAAAAAAAACTATGGACTTAGATTTCATAAATGATGTCATTTTGAGAGCAAAAGGAATATGTATTTTGAATCTGCCATCCACTCCCCCTTTATCTTTGTCCCCTTGTGGAAATTAACTTTGATTTTCTCTTTTGTGATTTTGAGTGATGTTGCTTTCCAATGAATGGGATGGACTGGAAGCCTGGAAGGCATTTTCTGTAGACTACTTCCTTGAGAGTATTTGAAAATACATTAATGTGACATTAATGTCACAATAAGCTTTAACAGTTCTGAGAAAATTCCAATATGCAAACTTCCAAACAACAGTAATGAACAATGAAATTAGGTAAAATGAAAAATACTTCTTGACTCCGCACTTATCCTTCTTATTATCATTTTAAAGAATCAACAAAGGACAAATATGCCAGAATCTTTGATGATTTAAAAACTGCTATTTTAAAGTAGAATCTTATGTTGTCAGTTCTGCTTTATTGTTTTTTTTTATAAACTAACAAGTGACCTCTGGGCTTTATGCTTAAGGAGGATTTCAACACTCACAAAAATTGATCATGAAGAGTTATTTTAAGAATATACAATAAAAAAAAAAATAAAGCAATTATACCCCAATAAAGATGTTAAAAAAAAAAAAAAAAAAAAAGAATATACAAGATTGCTGTGTGGAAGAAGGTAGAAGACACCAGAAACATTTTATGTGTAATTTTATCCTTTTTTTTTTTTAAAGAACAACAACAACAAACAACATTATTGTCACAAGGAGTAACTTAAATATAGGAAGAAGAAAAGAGGGACTTAAAAAAGCCTCACAAGAGATGAGAGGTCAGTGTTTCAAAGTGTGTGGTATCCTTAAATCTGAGGTCAATGAATAAAGACTTACTTTTGTTCCAGTGACAAACACTAACAGAAATGAAAGAAGCAGAATGATGGTGGTGAGGCTTATACACAATCAGTCAATACAGAGAAGCACAAGCCACAGTCTACATGTTCAGGCTCTTTCTGCTTGGATTTCCATTAACCTTCCTTGATTAAGACTCTTCTAGCATGTAGTACACTGTGGGCTTTGTCTTTCTGAACTTATGCTGTTCTTCACTGTCAGTTACGCCACTCACCTTGCTAATCCACCAGTGGTATTCTGCTCACCATCTCTACCTCACCTCTTTGGAAAGCAATCAAGTGTTCCCAGACAAACCCTCTTGTGATTCTAGCTCTATCACTCTTTTCTAAGCTGTTAATGTTTCGGTATTTCCCTCTCTCATATTTTCCTTGTTCACCAAAAGGTAACTGCATCTCTTCTTCTCATTTACGATCAAAAGAGGAAAAAAAAAACAAACTAAGAGGCAATAAATTGTCACAGGGAGAGTCCAATTTGCCAAATGTTATAGTTCTTTCCAAGGTCGAATTCCTATGTTTCTGATTTTATCTGATTTTATTTTATCAGAGTAGCATTGCATATAAATTGTGTAATAATATGTCTGTATCAAGAACAAGGTAAACAATGTTATTAATTATAATGTTTTTGCTATTATAACCATATACAACCCAAAATATACAAATATATAATTTTATATTATGTCATAGTATAGTAAACTAATTTTGAGTGACATATTCTGGGACCTGTGCAAACACTTTACATAGATTATTCCATTTATTATTAGGAGGCAGCCCTAAAGATGCAATAAATGCACCATTCATGTCCTTCTTCACTCTGTCCCCCTGTCTCTCTCTGTCTCTTCCTTGGCTTCTACTCTTTCAATTTCTCATCTCTGTTTTTCAGGCATCTCCACTCAGCAGAGAACATACCCACCAGCTGCTCTATGGTCACATTACTTAGCTAATTGTCTAACCAAAGAGAGAACAAAGTTTCTCTCTCAGCTTCAGCTTTCAAACTCCCAAAGAAGAACTGTGATCAGCATACATCACCTGGTCCTCTTTGTACCTTTCATTATTGCACGGGGAGGGGGTAAGGGGTCATGACTTGAATGATTTGACACCCCACAAACTACATGAGCCCTTCTCAGAAAGAAGAGGGTGATATTTTAGACAGGTAAAACTGTCCAGTAAAATGGATATAAACATCTTTAAGCAGAGAAAAAAATGTAACTCATGGTCAGCCCCATAGTCAATAATGGTCATGCTAAACAAATTGTGGATTTTTGCTTATATGTGTGTAGTGTTGGGACTTTTATTTTCTTCCCCAGGGTTATATGGAAAGAGAAGAAATTATGGAGACAGGAGGGAGGATAGTGATAGAACAGACATGCAGAAAGGCTTCCAGTCTGTGATCTAGCCCTACACTTAACATGTTGTAAAATGGTGTGGTAGGCTGCTAATGCCCAGAGAGATGTCCATGTCCTAATCCCAGGAATCTGTACATGTTCCTTCATTTGGAAAGAGGACTTTGCAGAAGTAATTAAGTATCTTTGAGATCAGGAGATTGTCCTTCATTACCTGAGTGGACCCTAAATACCATCACAAGTGCTTGATAGAGACAGAAGGAAATCACAAACACACACACACAAAGCAGAGTATGATGTGAGCAAGGATGCAGAGACTGGAGTGATGCAGTCACAGACTGAGGAATGCTGGCGCCACTAGAAGCTGGAATAAGCAAGGAAAGATTTCCCCCCCAGAGTTTCTAGAGGAAATGAAACCCTGCAGACTTCTGGCCTCTAGAACTCTGAGAGAATGAAGTCCTATTGTTTGAAAATACCAAATCTACAAACTACCTTCCACAGGACATTGCTCATGGTTTTTACAAATCTTTGTAACTGATCATTGGAAGACTCTTTTCTTCAATGTCTCACCTGTTGTTAATAATCCCATACAGTTTTTCATCTTACATTTTGTAATTATCATATCTAGAAGTTTGATTTATGTCTTTTCTTGTAACTTTCATGTCTCCACCTTATGTTTTAAACAACTATAATTTAGTTATAACAATTGTTTTTACAATTCCAACGTGTCAATTATGGGTAAGTTTTGATTAGTTATTCTCTTTTATTACATGTCATGTTTTCCTATTTCTTTGCATACCTGGTATTTTGATTGGATGCCATGCATTGTGAATTTCACATTTTTAGATATTATGTATTTTTGGTTTTATATAAATACTCTAGAGCTTTGTTCTGGGATTTTAACTATATTAAAAACATTTCTTTTTCTTTCCTCTTGCTTCTAGTATTTGTTAGGTGGGACCAGAGAAGTGCGCATCGTAGGGCTCATTATTCCACATTACTAAGTAAGATCTTTGCATGTACTCTACTCAATGTCCCATGAATAATAAATGATGTTTTCCAGTATGCAAATTGGGAACAGGCACTATTCTTGTCCTGCTTCAATGTTGGCACTATTACCACTGATACTTTTTTTTTTTTTTGGCCACATTGCACGCCATGCGGGATCTTAGTTCCCCGACCAGAGGTTGAACACAAACCCAGGACCTCAGCAGTGAAAGCATGGAGTCCGAACCACTGGACTGCCAGGGAATTCCCAATCACTGATGCTTTTAGGTGGTGATCTTCTTCCCAAACTCAGGTATTTTTCTTCACATATACATGCTAATAAATATGCTGCGGATTCTAGAATTCTCTGTGTATCTCTCTCCTGTCCAGTACTACTACAATCTCTGGCTGCCTTGGTCCCTCCAGACTTTCAGCTCTGTCTTCTCAGTTCAGGGAGTTTTCTGAGTCCCTTCTCACCATGTCACAGCCTGGAAACACTCTCGAGGCTGTGAACTGGGGCAAGTCAGGACTTAGCTTATTTTTTTCCCTATTTCTCAAAGATCACTGCCCTTCACTCCCTAATGTCCAGTGTCATGAAACTGTTTTTCATATATTTTGTGTGCTTTTTGTTGTTTTAGATGAAAGAGTAAATGTAGTTCATGTGCACTCCAGCTGGCCACGAACATGTGCTATCTGAACTACATTCTGCTTGTAAGGTAATCTTGTATCTCTCTCTTTCACAAGATCGTGAGTCTTGACAGGTAGATTCTTTGTGGGTTTTCATCTTAATCTCTGCCCCTCATTGTTAACACAGTGTTTTGTATATATTAAGCATTTATTTAATATTTGCTGACTTTTGAACAGCTAAACAAAGCTCCAAATTGAGATTTGTTGAATGTTGTACATGTTTCCATAAATTACAAAGATGGAAATTTAGCTTCCCTCACCCCTTAGCCTCATTTTATAACTATGGCAGATATGGCCCACAAGGGTCCTTTCTAATAATACTTAGAGTCCAACATAAAATGCAGTTCTGTGTTTGACTTTAAGAAAATTACTTAATCAGCCTGTGGTGGATGGTTTACATCCATCTATAAAATGGATATAATAATACTGGCTGTAAATAAATGACTGTTGTGTGGCTAAGATGAAGACTCAGTTTGTGGGTAATAGAGTACCCTCAGCAACTTTCTAAAATATTAATGAAAACAATAATTTTGCATATAAATAGTTTGAGCAAAGGATTCAAATGCTTTCAAAGAATTCAAAGGAAAAAGCATAAGAGAATAGTCACTATTTCATGTTCAAATGGAAAACACAACTTTCTTAACTAAATATCTGCTGTATATGCAGGTCATCAATGTTTATAACTATGATGATGATATAACCAACACAGCTAACACTGCTACCCCAAAAGACTCATACTCCCACACTGCTGTATCCATTTTTTGTGTGTAACTCCATCCGTTATGTGCTTCTTAAAAACACAAAAGTTAAAATGCTATGCCCATTCCTCTCATATAGTACTTTTCTAAATACATCACAAAAAAAGCAGTTTTAATAATAATTCTTACCTTCTTTAAGCTCATAATTTAAAATATTATAAAAATATTATTAAAATGGACTTACTGTCCTAATTCTCTTTTTCATTTTTTTTAAAGATAGATAAGAATTTTGTTTAGTCTGCTAGTATTTACAGGTACCCCAAAAGTTAGCCAGCTCTCCTTCTAAGTAAAGATGAAGTCACTAAGCCACTTGCTCCAAGGTAGTAACTTCAGCATTTCTAAAACACCAAACTATTTTGGAAAGTATAAGAGCTCTTTCATTTCCCCTAGTAGCACACTTCAGCCTCAAGTTATGATAAACAGGCAGACAACAAATTAATGGGCATCATAATGTTAGGATTTGGCTAATCAACAAAAATTAAATGAACACAAGCAGCCTAAAGGAAGCAGAATGTGTGCAAAGGATTGTCATTTCAGCTTTAATTAACTTGGTCTTCACACAGATCATGCTGTCTTTTAAACCTGGCCAAACTCTTTTAAAGGTCTGAAGCTTTGGACTGGCTCTAAATGGCAAACCTGATTTACTGGAGAAGATTTCAGTTCACTTGCACTTGTTTACTTATTCAGAAAATAAGTTGAAAAAAAACAACATGCACATAAATTTTTAAAAAGTCCTAATGTTGAACTTCATCTAAAAAAACGATGAGCTATTTAAAATGCATGTTATATTATTTTTAATTGGAAAATTCAATTATACATGGTCTGCTTAAACATTCTGAAGTTATTATAGGTGAGAGAAATTCAATAAATTTATACTTGTTTTTCTGAAAGCATTTGTATTGTTCCCTTAGAGAAAGTTTGTAAACAAGTGTGGAAACAACAGCGAATAAGGCCTCAAACTGTTCTTGACACCAGTAAACCAGTACTCTGGAGAGGACGATTTCTGAAGGAAAAGTCATTACTCACAGAATAGAAAATGATAAGTTTTAGGACTATCTTACGACACTCCTGGTTTTAACTTATTTCATATGGAAATAAGGAATCATGGAAATTTATGGAAAAGGAATAATTTGGCAGAGCACTGCCACAATAAAATAAAAATCTATAATATGTTGACAGATATAACGCAAATACCAAGTGACACCTTGGGAAGTGCCATGGAGAAACGCTTGAGTAGTTTTAAAATTTTCTTTGATTATTGAGGAGCAAAGATTATTGTTTTGAATCATATGTTATTTATTGTTAATATTAAAGATAATTTGGTGGTGAGATTCAGACAAATGGGGTTGAAAGGTAGAAGAAATGACATTTGCAGCAGCTTTGCTTTCCGAATATTTTTCCTAAGTGTATTTTTACAGTGGACCAGTTTCATATGCTGTCAAAGAATAGCTACTTCTGTTGTCTTTTAGGGAAGGCTTTCCAGAGAAACTGCTTTTAAGCTTTAAAATGTGTGGCCAGTGAAAAGATGAAATGTCTGTATAATGCAATAAGGATGCAGATTAGAGAAAGATGTCAATCACAGTGGCTGGCCTGCTTTGGGATTAATCAGGCTGGTTAGGTTTGAATTTAACTGACATTTTGACTGTTACATATTTTAGAAAACAAGTACATGTCTGCTTAGCAATTCCTATAAACACCTATTTGACTTTTGTGCCACTGACACAACAGTATTTGTTTATGTTTCTATTATAATAATAATATGCTGGTGATACCAGTTTATTAAATTCTAATGGTTCATTTTAATCTATAAGATTTTGTATATTCCAACTAAGTGGTATATATAAGTGTCCCTGAATACCTAAAAAACAAATTTTCAGATCATTACATTAAGGTATTTGGAACTATTTGTCTGAAGACTAACACTTATAAGTGTCAAATAAAGATCACCTAGCACAGATTCTTTCAACCTGCTGATGGAAATTCTATGAAATAAATGCATATTTAAATGGAACTATCATCGCACATGCAGGTTACAAAAAGTTTGGAAGATTAGCATGATGCACTAGAAAACTATGACTTTAAAAGCAGATTAACTGTTTGAATTTTGGTTGTAACATGTTTCTGTTTTGCCAAATGGTGATACATTGTATTTTGGTGGGGGAACCTCACTCACTACTTTTTAGATTTAGGTGGAAACCTTACACCATTTTATGATTATCCTTCCAAGATAAGTGCAGATTAGAATTTCTACGCACAACTGGGTGGATAGAGACTATCTTTTTGTTCATACTTCTACATCATACTCCAGGTGTGCCTTGGTTTGCTTAAAAAATTTCAAAAACTTAAAACCTACATTAAATTTAATTTTCAAAAAACTAGATTAAATGTAATTAATAAAAGGAGTAATTTAACTTTTTTAAAGTTTGTAATTTAACTTTTTTAAATTAAAAAAGTTATTTCTCAGTTGTCAACGAGAGTACAGAGAATTTAATATGGTGAACTCATTAGTTTTAAAATTTGACTGAACTAAAGAGAATTTAGAAGGAATCTAATTTATTTTTAATTCAAATTTTATATGTTTCATTCTCCTCTGAAAGTGAAAGAGTCATATTGCTGAAACTCTCCTTTCTTCAGTCTTTGGTGGTTTTTATTTATAACAAAGATAAATGCTCATATAAAAGGCATGCTATATGTAACGATTTTTATAGTTTGATATGCTGCTTCATTTTAGGTTGAAATAAAATATTTATGATTTAAAAACTATACTGGGTTTGATAAAATATAAATTTCTAGCTTTATTTTTAGAAGAGGACCTGAATAAAGGGAGGAAGAGTGTATCTTGCCATGCTGCACTGTTAACCCACTGACAAAGATGGGTTAGAAGCTGTTAACACAGAAAGAGAGTAGTGAAGTTGTTTTGCTTATTTTGCAAATAAATACTGAAGGAGAGAATGCTGAGAAACCATGGGAAAATATTTTTTAAAGTTTATTCTATTACTTACTCAACTGGGAAAGAACAGAGTGGAATTATAAAGTGACACACAATGAAAGTATCCAGAGAGATACATGTGCAGAGGAAAAGAAATTACCTAGGATGTCTATGCTCTCTGGTGATAGAGACCTCAAGGGAAATACCCTCTTCAATTTGGGAAAGAGCATCACAACATATATTTGGTATCTTTCTGAGATTTCAGCTTTCTTATATTAAGGAAATGAAATATAATAACACACAGCTGTAAAAAGAGAGATTGTATTTAAATTTTATATCAACTGCCATATTGTTTAATACAAGTCATTTACCAGTGTATGTGTTTGAGACAATGAGCAGCTATTAACATATTGAATATATTAACACCAGCTCCAAAAGTCAGATTTTTGAGGATTTCTTTAACTTCATAGACACAGGGCCTGGCACTAAGGCAGCTGGGTCAAATTGGTACTACCTATTGTGCCTGGGACAATGCGAGGTGGTTTCTCATCCTTCATCTCATGTGTAACATCCTATCATAACTTGATGAAACAAGTTATTTCTTCCCTCAAATTACAGCTGAAGAAATTTAGAAAGGTGGTGATAATTTACCCCAGACCACACAGCTGGGTAATCTGACAGTGAATTCAAGTATGTCTCTCCAAACAGAGTGAATATGACTTACAGAAGAGAATATTATAAAATAAAATGGGCAGCTAAAAATAAAACAAGAAAAGCCAGATTCTATGGATGGAGGTGTCATATCTCTAAAGGACAGTTTTCTAAAGTCAGACACAGCACTGGCGACTCCTCTTTGCTGAGACACAACCTTACCTGCGACAAGTTGCTTTTCTGTGCATTCCTTCACTCCACTGTCAGTCCTAAATGAAACACTCCACCCCCTCATGTCAAGAGGCATTAGATTATATTTTTGATCTCTTTGTTCAATCAGTTTAAAGGACAAGATGTCAGAAAGATTGGCTATTGACTGGAAGCCCAAACCTTCTGCCTTGATTTCGGACCCTTAGCAATTTGGTTCCACCTATTTTTGTAACTGCACTTCCCAGTGCTCTGCTCACCAACAATCTACCACTCATTTCCTGACTAACTCCTATTCATATCAGATTCATTTCCACATTGGTGTTTCTATTCCCCCTGTTAAGCTCATTGACCACATGTGCTCCAGGTTCTAACCACTTTAAGAAGGAGAAAGGGGGTGCTTAGTTTACTTGGCAGTTGGGATATTGTAGACATATTCTCAAGCACAACTTCAGCATCTAAAAATATCTACCCATCCATCAACAAGAGTAGAGCAAATTCCTCTATTTAACAACACTAATTTAAATATATAAATGTAATATGAGAATTCTTTTTAATTTATTTTTTATTGAAGTATAGTTGATTTACAATGTTGTGTTAATTGAGAATATTTTATTTTAGTGACACGAAAAATATTTATATAATCTTTCTTGAGTTCACCTCCTAGCACCCCACCAATATCTCACTAATATCTAAAATCCCCCAACTCAGAACTCTCCTCCATGGGGACCATAAAAGTTAGACTATGGTGTGGCATAATAAAGCTAGAAATTTGTCTTAATAAATATGTAGCAATAGGGACTTCCCTGGTGGCCCAGTGGTTAATAATCTGCCTGCCAATGCAGGGACATGGGTTCAATCCTTGTGGGATTGAACAATCCACAATCTTCCTTCAATCCAGGAAGATCCCACATACCATGGAGCAGCTAAGCCTGTGCGCCACAGCTACTGAGCCTGTGCTCTAGAGCCCGTGAGCCACAACTACTGAACCAGTGTGCCACAACTACTGAAGCCCACCTGCCTAGAGACCGTTCTCTGCAACAAGAGAAACCACCTCAATGAGAAGCCCATGCACTGCAACAAAGAATAGACCCCGCACAGCAACGAAGTCCCAACGCAGACAAAAATAAATAAATAAAACATAAATAAATTTATAAAATAAAATAAAATAAATGTAGCAATACTATAAGGATGAAGACAGTATGGGAACATCTGAATTAAAAGTGCTGATTTTTAGATGAGACAATTTTAACTAGCATCACAAGAAGAAAAAAACAGGGTAATCTGTAGAAGATAGTGGCAAACAATACTTTTAAAAATTATTTATTTATTTATTTGTTACATATTTGGCTGCACTGGTTCAGGTCTTAGTTGCAGCACATGGGATCTTTAGCTGTGGCACGCAGACTCTTAGTTGCAGCATGCATGAGGGATCTAGTTCCCTGACCAGGAATCGAACTCAGGCCCCCAGCATTGGGAGCGCAGAGTCTTAATCACTGGACCACCAGGGAAGTTTCCAAACAATACTTATCTTGAATGGATTAAATTGGGAAATAAATTAAAGAGTAATTAATTGACAACAACATTTTACCAAAAAGTTTGTAATATGCTTTAATTTTTAAACCACACAATGGCAATGCAAACGACAAGTGAGTTAGACTTAAAATTTATATTAATACTAATAAAAACTAACATTCAATGGATATGGTGTTCCAGGCCCATTGTTTACTTTAACTATCATAGTTTACATTAACTATCATAATTTGTTTTGACTGTAACCCCAAGATGTAGGTACATTCCCATTTTACTCATCATAAAACTAAGGCAACAAAGTCCAAAACTACACAGCTAGAATGTGTCCAAGCTAGGAACTAAATCCACGTCCATCTGACTCTAAAGCTGATTGCTTAGTGTTCATAGATAAAACCCAATTACAAAATTCTATTGAGAAGAAACTCACCAAACTTTATTTCCTCTCCTGGGTTACATTTCAGTACACTTACTCCCTGTACATCTTATAATAAGAGGCAACATGTTAGAGGTGTTTTTAAATGCATGATGTAGCCTCTGCCCATTTTAATCTATAAAATAGAGAATTTTATTCAATCAATGAGATGGAACCTGTTATGATCTGACTTTAAATCCTCTTAGTGTCTCACTACGGAAACTTTTTCACATCAGGGAAAGAAATTAATTTTATCCAGGGAACACGTACATGATACTGAGCACTAAGAATTTCTGTGTGCTTAATTTAAGAATTTTGGACCAATGTTGGGAGGGGCACATTGAAGGATGTATCTCCAGGAAGGGACATTAGAAAGTGTTTTTTGGTTGGTTGGTTTGTTTGCCTGGTTTTTTGTTTTGTTTTTATTTGTTTAATTTTTTTAGAGTTGAAAATACAGAGTCTCTATCACATATTAGGAAATCAAAGTCTCTGGCTACTATTGGTTGTGCTGTTTGTCTGATAATATTTGGGCCCGTTGGGTTGGTATTGTATAGGCAACAAGCTGCCTCTGCTTGTTTTTTCCAGGAAGTGGTCTTGCTGTCTAAACAAAGCATCAGTTAATCACTGTTTTGGCAGGATTGAGATTTGTACCCCTGTCATCAGCTTGGGTGGCCAGGCCAGAATTTTTCACCTTATGAGTTTCAGATCAATCAATTGATTTTAGTTGCTAGTTTTATTCTGTTATATACTATGAAAGGTCATTTCTGAAGAGCCCCAATATAAGCTTTCTGCACTAGAACCTTTGTTTTTTTAGTGCCAGGGGAACTACATGAGAGTTTAATATAATTTATAAAAATTTAGATAAAGCAAATTCTCAAAAAGATATTATTTAAAGTTCAGATAAAGTTCTTTCCTCCATTCAGAATATTCGTGTTGACCACCAACATGGCAGCACTGGCATTCAAAATTGTGTATTAGTAGATATTGCTGCATTATAAACACCACAAAATTTCAGTAGATACAACAATAAGCACGTGTTTCACTCAGTGTCCATAAGCTGTCTGCATGTGGGCTGCTCTGGTGGGAATGGCTGGGTTTACCCCAAGCTGAGATTTGTGTTCACATGTGTCTCATCTTCCTTGGCCCAGAGGGCTTCTCAGGCCGTATTCTTCTCATGGAAATGGCAGAAGCATGAGAGGAGGTAAGCACATTGCATGCCTTTTCTTACTATATTTCCACTATATCACATTGGCCAAAGCAAGTCACATGGCCAGGGCCATAGTCAAAAGATGGAGAAGTATACTCTGTTCTCTACACTATGGTAAAAATATGGATGTATAATGCTACTACAGGTGAGTGAAGATTGGATACATAACTTGAGATCGAAATGAAATTTCTACAAAATAAAAATAACTTTGTTGGAGAGAATAAATATCCTCAACCTTCATCATCATAAATTTGTTTGTAATCAACTGCTTCCTATCACTCATTTCCTGTTCATTCCAACACCTGGCTCTTTCTCCTAGAATGTTTTGCTTCTTCTTCTTAACCTGATATATTTTTACTCATTTTTTAAGCTCAACATATGCATCATCTTTTATTAGCAAGTAAATTCTGACCATTCTGGTTGAGGTCAGGTACACATTCATGCTCCCCAGCATGACACTTACCATGCTGCACTGTGATGATACATATGCCAGACTCCCCAGAAGGCTGAGAGCTCCTTTAAATCTTTTGTTTCTAACATTGCACCTAGGATGTAGCAAGAGCTCATTATACATTTATTGAATGACACAAAAAATGAAAACAAAAGAAGAAAAGACAAAACGAATCTCTGCCTTCAAACTTCTGTCCTATGCTCTAAAAAAATATTTTTTCTCAATAGTTTTATGCAAGTGAATTTGATTTAAGAAACTTATATTCTTGCAGAAATGAAGTAACATAACTATTACATTCCATTTACTGTTATCACCTTTTAAACAATGCAACATGTATTTATTCTCTAAAACTAATTGCATTTTTGTTTTACATACAACTATGTGTAAGAGATCAATATGAGTAGGCATTACGTATACAAGTTTGGGCTTGGTTACTAATCATATGCAAACAACTGAATTGCTACACTGGAAAGGAAATACATCATTTAATTATTATGAGTGGCTGTTAAGGACTACTTGATAATATCAGGCATCATTCTTTTAAATTATAAAATGGGAATCATTGAAGCAATTAAATCAAAGTACTCAAAACTCATTAAAGAAGTATGAAAACAAACCTTAGAATGACTCTATCAAGTAAGTTTCTTTTATTCAGTAAACAAAAACAAAACAAAACCTGTTATTAAATCTAGCAATAAGCATAGATTTCCCAGCTAGGAATAATTTTTGAAAATAGTTATCTAAACCAGAATTACGTTAATATTTAGTCCCAGAGATTTACTAAAATATGAATCATGGGAGGGAAGTAATGGCACCGGGTGTGAATGTTGGTCTGGAGACATTCAAGATGGTGGAAGAGTAAGACAGGAGATCAACGTCCTCACCACAAATACATCTACATGTTGAACAACTCCTGCAGAACACCTACTGAACACTGGCAGAATACTTCAGACTTCCCGAAAGATATATATATATATATATTTTTTTCCTTTTTCTCTTTTTGTGAGTGTGAATGTCTATGCTTCTTGTGTGATTTTGTCTGTATAGCTTTGCTTTTACCATTTGTCCTAGCATTCAGCCTGTCTGTCTTTTCTTTTGTTTGTTTTTTTAGTATAGTTTTCAGTGCTTGTTATCATTCATGGATTTCTTTTTTTGTTTAGTTGCTCTCTTCCTCCTTTCTTTTTTATTACTGCTTAATTTTTTTAAATAATTATTTTATTTTAATAACTATTTTATTTTATTATGTTCCATCTCTCTTTCTTTTTCTTTCTTTCCTTCATTCTTTTTCTTTTTTTCTCTCTTTTCTTCTGAGCCTTGTGGCTGACAGGGTTTGGTCCTCCAGCCATGTCAGGCGGGTGCCCCTGAAGTGGGAGAGGTGACTTCAGGATATTGGACCACCAGTCATTTCCCAGTTCAACATAATATCAAGTGGCTAATGCTATCCCAGAGATTTCCATCTCAATGCTAAGACCCAGCTCCACTCAATGATCAGCAAGCTACAGTGCTGGACACCCTATGCCAAACAAATAGCAACACAGGAACAAAACCCCACCAATTAGCAGAGAGACTGCCTAAATTCATAATAAGGTCACAGACACCCCAACACACATCACCAGATGTGGTTCTGCCCACCAGAAAGACAAGATCCAGCCTCATCCACCAGAACACAGGCACTAGTCCCATCAACCAGGAAACCTACACAACCCACTGAACAAACCTTACCACTGGGGGCAGACATCAAAAACAATGGGAACTACGAACTTGAAGCCTGCAAAAAGGAGACCCCATACACAGTACGTCGAGCAAGATGAGAAGACAGAGAAACATACAGCAGATGAAGGAGCAAGGAAAAACCCATGAGACCAAATAAATGAAGAGGAAATAGGCAGTCTGCCTGAAAAAGAATTCAAAGTAATGATAGTAAAGATGATCCAAAATCTTGGAAATAGAGTGGAGAAAATACAAGAAACATTTAATAGGGACCTAGAAGAACTAGAGAGCAAACAAACAATGATGAACAACACAATAAATGAATTAAAAATCCTCTAGAAGGAATCAATAGCAGAAAAACTGAGGCAGAAGAACGGATAAGTGAACTGGAAGATAAACTAGTGGAAATAACTACTGCAGAGCAGAATAAAGAAAAAAGAATGAAAAGAATTGAGGACAGTCTCAGAGACCTCCGGGAAAACATGAAACACACCAAGATTCGAATTATAGGGGGGTCCCAGAAGAAGAAGAGAAAAAGAAAGGGACTGAGGAAATATTTAAAGAGATTATAGTTGAAAACTTTCCTAATATGGGAAAGGAAATAGTCAAGTCCAGGAAGTGCAGAGAGTCCCATAGAGAATAAATCCAAGGAGAAACATGCCTAGACATATTAATCAAACTATCAAAAATTAAATACAAAGAAAAAATATTAAAAGCAACAAGGGAAAACAACAAATAACATACAAGGGAATCCCCATAAGGTTAACAGCTGATTAACTTTGGCTTGTTGAAACTCTGCAAGCCAAAAGGGACTGACAGGACATATTTAAGGTGATGAAGGAGCAAAAGATACAACCAAGATTACTGTACCCAGCAAGGATCACATTCAGATTCAACAGAGAAATTAAGACCTTTAGAGACAACCAAAAGCTAAGAGAATGCAGCAACACCAAACCAGCTTTACAACAAATGCTGAAAGAACTTCTCTAGGCAGGAAAAACAAGAGCAGGAAAAGATCTGCAATAACAAACCAAAAACAATTAAGAAAATGGTAATAGGAATATACATATTGATAACTACGTTAAATGTAAATGGATTAAAAGCTCCAAGCAAAAGACATAGACTGGCTGAAAGGATACAAAAACAAGACCCACATATATGCTGTCTACAAGAGACCCAGCGACACATACAGACTGAAAGTGAGGGGATGGAAAAAGATATTCCATGCAAATGGAAATCAAAACAAAGCTGGAGTAGCAATTCTCATATCAGACAAAATAGACTTTAAAATAAAGACTATTACAAGACACAAAGAGTGACACTACATAATGAACAAGGGATCAATCCAGGAAGAAGATAAAACAATTGTAAATATTTATGCATGCAACAGAGAAGCACCTCAATACATAAGGCAAATGCTAACATCCATAAAAGGGGAAATCGACAGTAACACAATCATAGTAGGGGACTTTAACACCCCACTTTCAACAATGGACAGATCATCCAAAATGAAAATAAATAAGGAAACACAAACTTTAAATGACACATTAAACAAGATGGACTTAATTGATATTTAAAGGACATTCCACCCAAAACAACAGAATAACTTTTCTTCTCAAGTGCTCATGGGAAATTCTCCAGGATAGATCATATCTTGGGTCACAGATGAAGCCTTGGTAAATTTAAGAAAAATGAGATTGTATCAAGTATCTTTTGAGACCACAACACTATGAGACAAGATATCAATTACAGGAAAAATATCTGTAAAAAATACAAACACATGGAGGCTGTACAATACACTACTAAATAACCAAGAGAACACTGAAGAAATCAAAGAGAAAGTAAAAAACTACCTAGAAACAAATGACAATAAAAACATGACTTCCCAAAACCTATGGGATGCAGCAAAAGCAGTTCTAAGAGGGAAGTTTATAGCAATATATTCCTCCCTCAAGAAACAAGAAACAACTCAAATAAACAACCTAACCTTACACCTGGAGCAATTAGAGAAAGAAGAACAATAAAACCCAGAAGTTAGCAGAAGGAAAGAAATCATAAAGAGCAGATCGGAAATAAATGAAACAGAAATGAAGGAAACAATAGCAAAGATCAATAGAACTAAAAGCGGATTCTTTCAGAAGATAAACAAAACTGATAAACCATTAGTCAGACTCATCAAGAAAAAAAGGGAGAAGACTCAAATCAATAGAAATAGAAATGAAAAAGGAGAAGTAACAACTGACACTGCATAAATACAAAGGATCATGAGCGATTACTACAAGCAATGATACACCAATAAAATGCACAATCTGGAAGAAATGGACAAATTGTTAGAAAAGCACAACCTTCTGAGACAGAACCAGAAAGAAATAGAAAATATAAACAGACCAATCACAAGCATGGAAAATGAAACTATGATTAAAAATCTTCCAACAAAACAAGCTCAGGACCAGACGGCTTCACTGGCGAATTCTATCAAACATTTAGAGAGGGGTTAACACCTATCCTTCTCAAACTCTTCCAAAATACAGCAGAGGGAGGAACACTCCCAAACCCATTCTATGAGGCCCCAATCACACTTATACCAAAACCAGACAGAGATGTCACAACAAAAGACAACTAGAGGCCAATATCACTGATGAACATAGCTGCAAAAATCCTAAAAAAATACTTGCAAACAGAATCCAACAGCACATTAAAAGGATCATACACCATGACCAAGTGGGATTTATCTCACATATGCAAGGATTCTTCAATATACGTGAATCAATCAATGTGATAGACCACATTAACAAATTGAAAGATAAGAACCATATGATCATCTCAATAGATGCAGAAAAATCTTTTGACAAAATTCAACACCAATTTATGATAAAAAACCCTCCAAAAGTAGGCATAGAGGGAACTTACCTCAACATAATAAAGGTCATATATGACAAACCCACCGCCAACATCATTCTCAATGTTGAAAAGCTGAAACCATTTCCTCTAAGATCAGGAAAAACACAAGTTTGTCCACTCTCACCAATATTATTCAACATAGTTTTTGAAGTTTTAGCCACAGCAATCAGAGAAGAAAAAAAATAAAAGGAATCCAAATCAGAAATGACGAAGTAAAGCTTTCACTGTTTGCAGATGACAGGATACTATACATAGAGAATCCTAAAGATGCTAAAAGAACCTCTTGCAAAGTTCCTTAAAAAAACTAAAACTACAACCACCACAAGACCCAGCAATCCCACTACTGGGTATATACCCTGAGAAAACTGTAATTCAAAAAGAGTCTTGTACCACAATGCTCATTGCATCTCTGTTTACAATAGCCAGAACATGGAAGCAACCTAAGGTGCTTTTTCCATTCATTGACAGACGAATGGATAAAGAAAATGTGGCACATATATATAATGGAATATTTCTCAAACATAAAAAGAAACGAAATTGAGTTATTTGTAGTGAGGTGGATGGACCTAGAGTCTGCCCTACAGAGTGAAGTAAGTCAAAAACTGAAAAACAAATACCATATGCTCACACATATATATCGAATCTGAAAAAAAAGAAATGGTTCTGAAGAACCTAGGGGCTGGGCAGGAATAAAGACGCAGATGTAGAGAATGGACTGGAGGACACAGGGAGGGGGAAGGGTAAGCTGTGATGAAGTGAGAGAGAGGCATGTACATATATACACTACCAAATGTGAGATAGATATCTAGTGGGAAACAGCTACAAAGCACAGGGAAATCAGCTCAGTGCTATGTGACCAGCTACAGGGGTGGGATAGAGAGAGTAGTAGAGAGACACAAGGGGGAGGAGATATGGGGTTATATGTATATGTATAGCTGATTCACTTTGTTCTAAAGCAGAAACTAACACACCATTGTAAAGCAGTTACAGTTCAATAAAGATGTTTAAAATAAAATTTATATGGAGAAAAAAAAATTTAAAAAATTAAAAATAAATAAAAATAAAAATACTTTCACAGCACCATCCAGATATGTTTGACCAAATACCTGGATACTGTGGCTTAGCCAAGTTGACACATACAATTAACCCTCACAATATCTGAGCCATAAAAATTAAATACCATTGGCCACATTGGGAGAGAAAATTGTGCTGAATAGGAAGGAAAGATTTGTTAGAAAATGCTTAACATTTCAGAACAAAACTTTAACCATGGTGATGCCTCTGATTTACCACAATTAAAACTATGTCTTAAGTGTTATGTTTAAATTGTTCTTTTCTCCTAAGAATCTTGAATTTACCCCAGTGTAGTCATACCATATGTGTATTGTTCTTTGTTTTAAAGGTCATTAAAATGAGTACATTGCTTATAAAAAAAATATGTCATGTAATTTAAAAACATATATATGTAACCCTAAAGATTTTCAGTGTTTTAGCAATCTTAGCTTCATGTTTGTGTCATAGCTTCTCATTAAGAATTTGAAAAGTATTTATTACTTTAATCATTATAGTAATCAAATAACTTTAAAATTTTCTATTTCATTTGACTTTATCAAGAAATGCACATTGTTATTCAAGTAATTCTATGAAGATTATTTCTGTTCAATTATTTTGAAGTAATAAAATAAAAAAAATCTATACCAAGAGTATACATGTGTGAAAAATAACTCAAAATATAAGTTTTTTTAATCAGAATATGATTCCTTTCATCACATACCAATTTTGTTTTATAAATTGATTTAATCTAGAATTTAGCATGGTGTGTATTGTACATCTTTCAAGTAATAAATGGTGTGAGTATTTAATACACTTAAATGAGTATATATGAATTGTTTCACATTAATACTGTTCATATAACTTTTGTTGAATATATTAGGTTGAACCATATGAAGTTGATAGTAACTGTTGAGTTTTTTCACCTACAAAACTGACAATTTTACATGGTTTAACCTATAAAAATGTGTATTATTAGCAGAACACTATACATGTATGTATATCCATACAGGAATGTTACTGTTTCATTTTCTAATTATTACCAATATCAGGATTTTTAAGTTATTATAAATTTTACAAGCTTTAAAAATATATGCATCAACAGGCAATCAAAGAAAATAAACTATAAATGCATGTAAGAGATGCTACTCTAAATCTAATATTCAGAGAAAGACAAATTTTAAAACATGAGAAATCATTTTTATTTGTCTTTCACATCAACAAAAATTGCAAACAGCTTTTACTATTCATGATGTAGGAAAAGTAATATTCCTTTTCTTCGATTGTGGAAGTACAAATTTGTATAACAATTTTAAAGAGTTGTTTGGCAACATTTATCAAAATTTAATATTGTGCATACCCTAGGCATATATATATACCTAGATATATCTATTCCACAACTTTCATTAAGGTGAAAGTGCAATTGGACACTTTTTTGGAAAAATAAAATTCGTATATATGTGTATACATACAAAAATCAGAAAGATGTAAAAACTGTTAAAACTAATGTTCTATGGCATTTGTATAGGGAAGAAATTTTCTTTTTTAAATTATATATTCCAACCAAAAGCGAAAATATTAGGATCATTTAGCTTCTTACTTTTTTGTTTCTGTTTAAAAACATTGTCTATATTGAAATTGCTTTAGAACATTAAAAAAATGTTACCCATCTGCCAGCTCCATAGGCAAAAAGGGAAAAGAAGGGTATATATTTTGTGACTATATAATAGCAGTAACAGTATGGACTGAGCTTCCATTATCTGATGTGTTGAACCTGTTTCTCTCCTCTCAATTTTATTCAGTTGAACATATTCATGTAGATAAAACCACTAATTACTTATATTTGTTATCCTGCTGGCTGTATTGATAAAATCAAACAAAGGCACACACACACACACACACACACACACACACACACACACATTTGGAATGCACACTTTGCCACAGAATTGTTTAGCACAGAAATAGGAAATTATTTTGATTGATCTTAATTCCACAATAAAAAAATCCCAATAAAATTATTATTTTTATTTTTTAAAGACTGGAATATTTATATTAACATCTTTCCATATAAATAACCCAAGAAAGTTTAGTTGCTTTTTTGGTTTGTTTCTTTTTTTATACTGCAGGTTCTTATTAGTCATCAATTTTATACACATCAGTGTATACATGTCAATCCCAATCGCCCAATTCAGCACACCAGCATCCCCACCCCCAACATGGTTTTCCCCCCTTGGTGTTCATACGTTTGTTCTCTACATCTGTGTCTCAACTTCAGCCCTGCAAACCGGTTCATCTGTACCATTTTTCTAGGTTCCATATACGTGCGTTAATATACGATATTTGTTTTTCTCATTCTAACTTACTTCACTCTGTATGACAGTCTCTAGATTCATCCACGTCTCAACAAATGATTCAGTTTTTTTCCTTTTTATGGCTGAGTAATATTCCATTGTATATATGTACCACAACTTCTTTATCTATTCGTCTGTTGATGGGCATTTAGGTTGCTTCCATTACCTGGTTATTGTAAATAGTGCTGCAATGAACATTGGGGTGCATGTGTCTTTTTGAATTATGGTTTTCTCTGGGTATATGCCCAGTAGTGGGATTGCTGGATCATATGGCAATTCTATTTTTAGTTTTCTAAGGAACCTCCATACCATTCTCCATAGTGGCTGTATCAATTTATATTCCCACCAACAGTGCAAGAGGGTTCCCTTTTCTCCACACCCTCTCCAGCATTTGTTGTTTGTACATTTTCTGATGATGCCCATTCTAACTGGTGTGAGGCAATACCACATTGTAGTTTTGATTTGCATATCTCTAATAATTAGTGATGCTGAGCACTTTTTCATATGCTTCTTGGCCATCTGTATGTATTCTTTGGAGAAATGTCTATTTAGGTATTTTGCCCATTTTTGGATTGGGTTGTTTGTTTCTTTCATATCGAGATGCATGAGCTGTTTATATATTTTAGAGATTAATCCTTTGTCTGTTGATTCGTTTGATGATATTTTCTCCCATTCTGAGGGTTGTCTTTTGGTCTTGTTTATGGTTTTCTTTGCTGTGCAAAAGCTTTGAAGTTCCATCAGGCCCCATTTGTTTATTTTTGTTTTTATTTCCATTACTCTAGGAGGTGGATCAAAAAAGATCTTGCTGTGATTTATGTCAAAGAGTGTTCTTCCTATATTTTCCTCTAATAGTTTTATAGTGTCCTGTCTTACATTTAGGTCTCTAATCCATTTTGAGTTTATTTTTGTGTATTGTGTTAGGGAGTGTTCTAATTTCATTCTTTTACATGTAGCTGTCCAGTTTCCCCAGCACCACTTATTGAAGAGACTGTCTTTTCTCCATTGTATATCTTTGCCTCCTTTGTCATAGATTAGTTGACCATAGGTGCGTGGGTTTATCTCTGGGCTTTCTATCTTATTCCACTGACCTATGTTTCTGTTTTTGTGCCAGTACCATATAATCTTGATTACTGTAGCTATGTAGTATAGTCTGAAGGCAGGGAGTCTGATTCCTCCAACTCTGTTTTTTCCCCTCAATACTGCTTTGGCTATTTGGGGTCTTTTGCTTCTCAATACAAATTTTAAGATGATTTTTTTCTAGTTCCATAAAAAATGCCATTGGTAATTTGATAGGGATTGCATTGAATCTGTAGATTGCTTTGGGTAGTAGAGTCATTTTCACAGTATTGATTCTTCCAATCCAAGAACATAGTATATCTCTCCATCTGTTGGTATCATCTTTAACTTCTTTCATCAGTGTCATAGTTTTCTGCATACAGGTCTTTTGTTTCCCTAGGTAGGTTTATTCTTAGGTATTTTACCCTTTTTCTTGAAATGGTAAATGGGAGTGTTTCCATAATTTCTGCTTCAGATTTTTCATAATTAGTGTATAGGAACGTAAGAGATTTCTGTGCATTAATTTTGTATCCTGTAACTTTACCAAATTCATTGATTAGCTCTAGTAGTTTTCTGGTGGCATTTTTAGAATTCTCTATGTATAGTATCATGTCATCTGCAAACAGTGACAATTTTACATCTTCTTTTCCAATTTGTATTTATTTACTTCTTTTTCTTTTCTGATTGCCGTGTCTAGGACTTCCAAAACTATGTTGAATAATAGTGGTGAGAGTGGGCATCCTTGTTTCATTCCTGATCTTAGAGGAAATGCTTTCAGTGTTTCACCATTGAGAATGATGTTTGCTGTGGGCTTGTCATATATGGCCTTTATTATGTTAAGGTAGTTTCCCTTTATGCCCACTTTCTGGAGAGTTTTTATCATAAATCGGTGCTGAAATTTGCCAAAATATTTTTCTGCATCTATTGAGATGATCATATGATTTTTATTCTTCAATTTGTTAATATGGCGTATCACATTGATTGATTTGCATATATTGAAGAGTCCTTGCATCCCTGGGATAAATCCCACTTGACCATGGTGCATAATCCTTTTAATGTGTTGTTGGATTCTGTTTGCTAGTATTCTGTTGAGGATTTTTGCAGCTATATTCATCAGTGATATTGGTCTGTAATTTTCTTTTTTGTAGTATCTTTGTCTGGTTTTGATATCAGGGTGATGGTGGCCTCATACAATGTGTACGGGAGTGTTCCTTCCTCTGCAATTTTTTGTAAGAGTTTGAGAAAGAAGGGCTTTAGCTCTTATCTAAATGCTTGATAGAATTCACCTGTGAAGCCATCTGGTCCTGGACTTTTGTTCGTTGGAAGATTTTTAATCACAGTTTCAATTTCATTACTTGTGATTGGTCTGTTCATATTTTCTATTTCTTCCTGGTTCATTCTTGGAAGGTTATACCTTTCTAAGAATTTGTCCATTTCTTCAAGGTTGTCCATTTTATTGGAATAGAGTTGCTTGTAGTAGTCTTTTAGGATGCTTTGTATTTCTGCAGTGTCTGTTGTAATTTCTCCTTTTTCATTTCTAATTTTATTGATTTGAGTCCTCTCCCTCTTTTTCTTGATGAGTCTGGCTCATGGTTTATCAATTTTGTTTATCTTCTCAAAGAACCAGCTTGTAGTTTTATTGATCTTTGCTATTGTTTTCCTTATTTCTATTTCATTTATTTATGCTCGGATCTTTATTATTCCTTTCCTTCTGCTAACTTTGGGTTTTGTTTGTTCTTCTTCTCTAGTTCCTTTAGGTGTAAGGTTAGATCGTTTACTTGAGATTTTTCTTGCTTCTTGAGGTAGGCTTGTATAGCTATAAACTTCCCTCTTAGAACTGCTTTTGCTGCATCCCATAGGTTTTTGATCGTTGTGTTTTCATTGTCATTTGTCTCTAGGTATTTTTTGATTTCCTCTGATTTCTTAAGTGGTCTCTTGCTTATTTAGTGACGTATTGTTTAACCTCCATTCATTTGTGTTTTTTATGTTTTTTTCCCTGTAATTCATTTCTAATCTCATAGCGTTGTGGTCAGAAAAGATGTTTGATATGATTTCAATTATCTTAAATTTACTGAGGCTTGATTTGTGACCCAAGATGTGATCTATCCTGGAGAATGTTCCGTGCGCACTTGAGAAGAAACTGTAATCTGCGGTTTTTGGATGGAATGTCCTATAAATATCGATTAAATCTATCCGGTCTATTATGTCATTTAAAGCTTCTGTTTCCTTGTTTATTTTCATTTTGGGTGATCTGTCCATTGGTTAGGTGAGGTGTTAAAGTCCCCCACTATTATTGTGTTACAGTCGATTTCCTCTTTTATAGCTGTTAGCAGTTGCCTTATGTATTGAGGTGCTCCTATATTGGGTGCATATATATTTTTAATTTTTATATCTTCTTCTTCAATTGATCCCTTTATCATTATGTAGTATCTTCCTGTCTCTTGTAACATTGTTTATTTTAAAGTCTATTTTATCTGATTTGAGTATAGCTACTCCAGCTTTTTTTTTTTTCCATTTGCATTGAATATCTTTTTTCATCCCCTCACTTTCAGTCTGTATGTGTCCCTAGGTCTGAAGTGGTTGTCTTGTAGACAGCATATATATGGTTCTTGTTTTTGCATCCATTCAGCAAGCCTGTGTCTTTTGTTTGGAGCATTTAATCCATTCACACTTAAGGTAATTATCGATATGTATGTTCCTATAATCATTTTCTTAATTGTTTGGGTTTGTTTTTGTAGATCCTTTTCTTCTCTTGTGTTTCCCATTTAGAGAAGTTCCTTTAGCATTTGTTGCAGAGCTGGTTTGGTGGTGCTGAATTCTCTTAGCTTTTACTTGTCTGTAAAGCTTTTCATTTCTCCATCGAATCTGAATGAGATCCTTGCTGGGTAGAGTAATCTTGGTTGTAGGTTCTTCCCTTTCATCACTTTAAGTATATCATGCCACTCCCTTCTGGTTTGTAGAGTTTCTGCTGAGAAATCAGCTGTTAACCTTATGGGAGTTCCCTTGTATGTTATTTGTCATTTTTCTCTTGCTGCTTTCAATAATTTTCTTTGTCTTTAATTTTTGCCAATTTGATTACTATGTGTCTCGGCGTGTTTCCCCTTGGGTTTATCCTGTATGGGACTTGCTGTGCTTCCTGGACTTGGGTGGCTATTTCCTTTCCCATGTTACAGAAGTTTTCAACTATAATCTCTTCAAATATTTTCTCTGGTCCTTTCTCTCTCTCTTCTCCTTCTGGGACCCCTATAATGCGAATATTGTTGTGCTTAATGCTGTCCCAGAGGTCTCTTAGGCTGTCTTCATTTCTTTTCATTCTTTTTTCTTTATTCTGTTCTGCAGCAGTGAATTCCACCATTCTGTCTTCCAGGTCACTTATCCATTCTTCTGCCTCAGTTACTCTGCTATTGATTCCTTCTAGTGTATTTTTCATTTCAGTTATTGTATTGTTCATCTGTGTTTGTTTGTTGTTTAATTCTTCTAGGTCTTTGCTAAACATTTCTTCCATCTTCTCGATCTTTGCCTCCATTTTTTTCTGAGGTCCTGGATCATCTTCACTATCATTATTCTGAATTCTTTTTCTGGAAGGTTGCCTATCTCCACTTCATTTAGTTGTTTTTCTTGGGTTTTATCTTGTTCCTTCATCTGGTACATAGCTCTCTGCCTTTTCATATTGTCTGTCTTTCAGTGAATGTGGTTTTTGTTCCACAGGCTGCAGGATTGTAGTTCTTCTTGCTTCTTCTCTCTGCCCTCTTGTCCAAATAAAAATTTTAAACAAATTTCAATACCCACATTTTCTTTTACATAAATCTGTATACATTTATATATAATGGGTATATATATATATATATATATATATATATATATATATATATATCTATATCAAGCAAGCTATTTTCCTTTTTTTTTTTTTTGCAAAGAAATAAGATTTTATTTGGGGTATGATAACTGCAATGTAACTTGCAGTCAAAAATGTATTCCATGGAAGAGAGAAATGTCAGTGGTTTATAAAGACAAAGAACTGCAACATTGCAAAACTTCTTTTAAAATTTGGTGCTGGCAAGCCAAAGCTATGCTTATCTTTATATGGTTGGTTGCTAAATGCTATCACTAGTGGGAGGTGGAAGTCCAGTACAAGTTACAGGTGTTCTTGAGTTTCCTTGGCATTGTTTTTCTTCCAGTGTTATTGAGATATAATTGACATACAGTACTTTTTAAGTTTAAGGTGTGCAGCATGATGATTTGACTTGCATACATCATCAAATACATTAAGTCTAGTGAGCATTCATCATCAAATATAGATGCAAGATTAAATAGATAGAAAAAAAATTTTCCTCGTGATGAGAACTCTTAACATTTGCTCTCTTAACAACTCTCATATATAACACACAGCAGTGTTAATTACATGTATCATATTATACATTACATCCTGAGTACTTATTTATCTTTTAACTGGAGACATACTTTTTGACTACTTTCCTCAAATTCCCCATCCAGCCACCTCTTGCCTCTGGTAACCAGAAATCTTGTCGCTTCTCCTATGAGTTTGTTTGTTTGTCTGTGAAGTATAATTGACTTACAACACTAGGTTACTTCCTGATACACAGCATAGTGAGTCAATATTTCTATACATTTCAAAATGACCAGAACAATAAGTCTAGTTACGATATGTCACCATACAAAATTATTACATAGTTATTGACTATCTATATTCTCCACACTGCACATTTATACCCATGATTCACTTATTTTGCAACTGGAAGGTTGGATCTCTGAAATATCCCTCACCTATTTCTTTCTTCCTCCCATCCCCCTCCCCTCTAACAATACCTGTTGCTTCTCTGTGTCTGTAACACTGTTTCTCCTACGTTTGTTCATTTGTTTTGTTTTGTATTTGTCTTTCTCCATCTGACTTATTTTACTTAGCATAGTATCCTTTAGGTCCATCCATGTTTTTGCAATGGCAAGATTTCATTTTTTATGGCTAATATTTCATTGTATATCTATACAACATTTTATTTATCCATTCATCTACTGATGGGCACTTAGGTTGCTTCTGTATCTTGACTATTATAAATAATGCTACAATGAACATAGGAGTGCATATATCTTTTCAAATTAGCAATTTCAGGAGTGGAAAGAATAGACAGAATGGTAGGTTTTTGTTTTTGTTTTTTAAGATTTTGAGGAACCTTTGTACTGTATTCCACAGTAGCTACACCAATTTACTTTCCCACCGACAGTGCTTGAGTGTTCATTTTCTCCACATCCTCACCAACACTTGTTATTTTATGTATTTTTGATAATAGCCATTCTGACAGGTGTGAGATGATATCTCTTGTGCTTTTCAGGGCTGGCCCTCATGTACCTTACACCAGGCACCAGAAAAGGCCCTCACTAGGGCCATATCTTACATCCAAGGCTACTGGCTTCCCTGTGCATTTGGCGCCACCAGGGCTCCCACCATCCAAGCAGTCATGCCACCTCTGCACCATGTCCTCCCTGGGGCAAACCCAAGAGCTCCAAGGCAGCCTCAGGACTAGACCCCTGTGGGTGGACCACAAGGAGAGGTGGGGATAAAACCAAAGCTGAACCCCAGTGACAGGGAGATTAAGGAAGAGGATTGAAAATCTTTCCATCAGCTGTACAAGCTCCAGATTAAATCCCTGTGATCAGCTAGACCCTGCATCTATGGAATATCTGAGTGGACAATGAGTATTCCCACAAATGAAAATGGTCTTGCTTTGGCAGCTGTGGACTTTGTGGGCAAGCACACGCAGGAATTGGGCCACATCAGAGTCTGAGTGGTGTCCCAGGGCCCACAGCAGGTCCAGAGACCAGCCCAGAAGCAGAGCAAGACCATTTGGGGAGGGCTGTGGCTCACAGCATATGCAAAGACACTTACAGCTGAGATCCCAGGGGTATATAATTATTACTATTAATTTTATTGTGTTTTGATTCATTTTGTTGTTGGTTCTGGCTTTTTGTTTGTTTTGTTGTTTTAGTAATTTTTTATTTGGTCTTTTGGGATGTTTTATCACATATTTTTTATTCTTATTTTTTTATATATTTCTCTTTTTACATTGTTTTTCTATTATTCTGCTTTCTTTTCCCTTATTTTTTCTTCTTTTTCTTGAACATATTTTAAATTTTTTTAATATTTCCATTTCTAATTTGCTTTTCTGTTGGTCTGTTTTTTTTTTTTTGTGGTTTGTGGGCCTCTCACTGTTGTGGCCTCTCCCATTGTGGAGCACAGGCTCCGGACGCGCAGGCTCAGCAGCCGTGGCTCACGGACCCAGCTGCTCCGCAGCATGTGGGATCTTCCTGGACCAGGGCACGAACATGTGTCCCCTGCATCGGCAGGCAGACTCTCAACCACTGCACCACCAGGGAAGGCCTGGTCTGTGTGTGTGTTTTTTTTTAATCATTTATATCAGTTGTTCTCTTTCCCTGCTTTATTTTTCAGTTGCCACACTGCTTTGGTTTTGTTTTTAGGTATTGTGTCTCTGTTAGTTTTGATTCTAATTGTTTGATTTCATTTTTGGGTTCTTCTGTTTGTCTGGTTGTTCTCTTGCTTTTTGTTTTATTTGGTTCAGTTTTTTTTTTCTTTTGTGTGTGTGTGTGTTTCCTTGTTTCTGTTTTTGTTTGTCTGATTTTACTTTTTACCATTTTTCTGGGGTTTTGTTAAACTTTTTTTTTTAATCACCTTTATTGTTTGGACAAGACTTGTGCGGTCTTGGTTCCTTGACTGGAAGTTGGGCCTGAGGTTCTGGGGTGGGAGCACCAAGTCCAGGATGCTAGACCTCTAGAGAATTCCTGGCCCCAGGGAAGATTAATTGTTGAGAGCTCTCATGGAGGCCTCTACCGAAATCCTAGACCTGGGTCCACACAAATGCCTGCAGCTCCCAGCACTGGATACCTCACACCAAACAACAAATAAGACAGGAACAAAACCCAACCATGAGCACACAGAATATCTAAAGTCATACTAAGCTCACAGACAAGCCGAAACAAACCACCTGACACAGCTCTGCTCATCATAGGGAAAAGACTCAGCTCCACCCACCAGAAAACAGGCACCAGTCCCTCCTATCAGGAAGCCTATGCAAGCCACTGGAATAACCTCATCACCAGGGGCAGAGAACAGACGCAAGAAGAACTACAACCCTGAGGCATAAGGAAAGGGGACCTCAAATACTGTAAATTAAACAAAATGAGAAGACAGAGAAATATCTTGCAGGCAAGGAAGCAAGATAAAAACCCACAAGACCAAATAAATGAAGAGGAAATAGGCAAACTACCTTAAAAAGAATTCAGAGAAATGATAGTAAACTCAGAAATGGAATAGAGAAAATACAAAAAAAATGTTTCACAAAGACCTAAAGAACTAAAGAGCAAACAAACAGTGATGAACAACATATAACTGAAATTAAAAATACTCTAGAAAGAATCATTGCAGAATAACTGAGGCAGAAAAATGGATAAGTGAGCTGGAAGATAGAATGGTGGAAGTTACTGCCACAGAGAAGAATAAAGAAAAAAGAATGAAAAGAATGGAGGAGACTCTCAGAGACCTCTGGGAAAATGATAAGTGCACCAGCATTCAAATTATAGGCATCCCAGAAGAAGAAGAAGAAAAGAAAGAGTCTCAGAAAATACTTCAAGAGATTCTAGTCGAAAAGTTTCCCATTATAGGAAAGGAACTAGTCAATCAAATACAGGAAGTGAAGAGAGTTGCATACAGGATAAACCCTAGGAGAAACACACCAAGACACATATTAAACAAACTAACAAAAATTAAAAACAAAGAAAAATATTAAAAGCAGCAAGGGAAAAGCAACAAATAACATACAAGGGAATCACCATAAGGTTAACAGCTGATCTTTCAGCAGAAACTTTGCAAGCTAGAAAGGAGAGGCAGGATATATTTAAAGTGATGAAAGGGAAAAACTTACAACCACGATCACTCTAACCAGCAATGATCTCATTCAGATTCAATGTTGAAATAGAAATCAAAAGCTTTACAGACAAGGAAAAATTAAGAGGATTCAACAACACAAAACCAGCTTTACAACAAATGCTAAAGGAATTTCTCTAGGCAGGAAACACAAGAGAAAGGAAAGACCTATAGAAACAACCACAAAACAATTAAGAAAATGCAAATAGGAACATACATATCAATAATTACCTTAAATGTAAATGGATTAAATACTCCAACCAAAAGACACAGACTGGCTGAATGGTTACAAACACAAGACCCATATATATTCTGTCTACAAGAAACCCACAGCAGACCTAGAGACACATACAGACAGAAAGTGAAGGAATGGAAAAATGTATACCATGCTAATGGAAATCAAAAGAAAGCTGGAGTAGCAATATTCATACCAGAAAAAAATAGACTTTAAAATTAAGACTATAACAAGAGACAAGGAAGGACACTACATAATAATCAAGGGATCAATTCAAGAAGAAGATATAACAATTGTAAATATCTATGCACCCAACATAGGAGCACCTCAATACATGAGACAATGCTAACAGCCATAAAAGGGGAAATCGACAATAACACAATAATACTAGGGGAATTAAATACCCCATTTACACCAATGGACAGATCATCCAAACAGAAAAGAAATAAGAAACAAAAGTTTTAAAAGACACATTAGACCAGATAGACTTAATTGATATTTATAGGATATTCCCTCCAATAATAACAGAATACAATTTCTTCTCAAGTACGCATGGAACATTCTTCAGGATAGATCACATCTTTGGTCACAAATTAAGCCTCAGTAAATTTAAGAAAATTGAAATTGTATCAAGCTTCTTTTCCAACCACAACACTATGAGACTAGATATCAATTACAGGAAAAAAAACTGTAAAAAATATAAACACATGGAGGCAAAACAATACATTACTAAATAACCAAGAGATCACTGAAGAAATCAAAGAGGAAATCAAAAAAATACCTAGAAAAAAATGCCAATGGAAACACGATGACCCAAAACCTATGGGATGCAGCAAAAGCAGTTTTAAGAGGGAAGTTTATAGCAACACAATCCTATCTCAAGAAACAAGAAACATCTCAAATAGACAACCTAACCTTACACCTAAAGTAATTAGAGAAAGAAGAACAAAAAAACCCAAAGTTAGCAGGAGGAAAGAACTCATATAGATCAGATCAGAAATAAATGAAAAAGAAATGAAGGAAACAGTAGCAAAGATCAGTAAAACAAAAATCTGATTATTTGAGAAGGTTAACATAATTGATAAACCATTAGCCGACTCATCAGGAAAAAAAAGACAGAACACACTCTCCAACAGAATTAGAAATGAAAAAGTAGAAGTAGCAACTGGCACTGCAGAAATACAAAGGATCATGAAACTACTACAAGCAACTATATGCCAAAAAAATGGACAACCTGGAAGAAATGGACAAATTCTTAGAAAAGTACAACCTTCCAAAAATGAACCAGAAAGAAATATAAAGTTTGAACAGACCAATCATAAACACTGAAATTGAAACTGTGATTAAAAATCTTCCAACAAACCAAAGCCCAGGGCCAGATGTCTTCACAGATGAATTCTACCAAACAGTTAGGGAAGAGCTAACACCTATCCTTCTCAAACTCTTCCAAAATATGGCATAGGGAAGAACACTCCCAAACTCATTCTATGAGGCCACCATCATCCTGACACCAAAACCAGACAAAGATGTCACAAATAAAGTAAATTACAGGTCAATAACACTGACGAACATAGATGCAAAAATCCTCAACAAAACACTAGCAAACAAAATCTAACAGCACATTAAAAGGATCATGCACCATTATCAAGTGGGGTTAATCCCAGGAATGCAAGATTTCTTCAATATACACAAATCAATCAATGTGATACACCATATTAACACATAGAAGGATAAAAACCATATGATCATCTCAATAGGTGCAGAAAAAGCTTTTGAGAAAATTCAACACCCATTTATTACATAAACTCTGCAGAAAGTGGGCATAAAGGGAACCTACCTCAACATAATAAAAGACACACATGACAAAACCACTGACATCGTTCTCAATGGTGGAAAAACTGGAAGCATTTCCTCTAAGATCAGGGACAAGACAAGGTTGCCCACTCTCACCACTATTATTCAACATAGTTTTGGAAGTTTTAGTCATGGTAATCATAGAAGAAAAATAAATAAAAATAATCCAAATTGGAAAAGAAGTAAAACTGTCACTATTTGCAGATGACATGATACTATACGTGGAAAATCCTAAATATACCACCAGAGAACTATGAGGGCTAATCAATGAGTTTGGTAAAGTAACAGGATACAAAATTAATATACAGAAATCTCTTACATCTGTACACTGACAATGAACTATCAGAAAGAGAAATGAAGGAAACTCTCCCATTTACCACTGCAACACAAAGAATAAAATACTTAGGATTAAACCTACCTAAGGAGGCCACAGTCCTGTATGCAGAAAACTATAAGACACTGATGAAAGAAATCAAAGACGATACAAACAGATGGAGAAATATATCATGTTCTTGGATAGGATGAATCAACATTGTGAAAATGGCTATACTACCCAAAGCAATCTACAGATTCAAGGCAATCCCTGTCAAATTACCAATGGCATTTTTCACAGAACTAGAACAAGAAATTTTACAACTTGTATGGAAACACAAAAGACCCCAAATAGCCAAAGCAATCTTGAGAAAGAAAAACAAAGCTGGAGGAATCAGGCTCCCTGACATCAGACTATACTACGAAGGTACAGTAATCGAGACAGTATCGTACTCACCCAAAAACAGAAATACAGATCAATGGAACAAGATAGAAAGCCAAGAGATAAACTCATGCATATGTGGCCACCTTGTCTTTGACAAAGGAGGCAAGAATATAGAATGAAGACAGCGTCTTCAATAAGTGGTCCTGGGAAAACTGGAGAACTGCATGTAAAAGAATGAAATTAGAACACTCCCTAACACCATACACAAAAATAAACTCAAAATGGATTAAAGACCTAAATGTAAGGCCAGACACCATCAAACTCTTAGAGGAAAACATAGCAGAACACTCTATGACAAAAATCACAAGATCCTTTCTGACCCACCTCCTAGAGTAATGGAAATAAAAGCAAAAGGAAACAAATGGGACCTAATGAAACTTAAAAGCTTTTGCACAGCAAAGGAAACCTTAAACAAGACCAAAAGACAACCCACAGAATGGGAGAAAATATTTGCAAATGAAACAACTGATAAAGAATTAATCTCCAAAATTTATAAGCAGCTCATGCAGCTCAATATCAAAAAACAAACAACCCAACCCAAAAATGAGAAGAAGACCTAAATAGACATTTCTCCAAAGAAGATATACAGATTGCCAAGAAACACATGAAAATATACTCAACCTCACAAATCACTAGAGAAATGCAAATCAAAACTGCAATGAGGTATCACCTCATACCAGTCAGAATGGCCATCATCAAAAAACCTACAAGCAATAAATGTTAGAGAGGTTGTAGAGAAAAGGGAACCCTTTTGCAGTGTTGGTGGGAATGTATATTGATACAGTCACTGTGGAGAACACTATGGAGTTTTCTAAAAGACTAAAATAACACTACCATAAGACCCAGCAATCCCAGTACTGGACATATACCCTGAGAAAACCATAACTCTAAAAGATTCATGTACGACAATGTTCATTGCAGCTCTATGTACAATAGCCAGGATATGGAAGCAACCTGTCCATTGACAGATGAATGGATAAAGAAGATGTGGTATATTCCATATACCATGGAATATTTCTCAGCCATAAAAACATATATAATTGAGTTATTTGTAGTGTGGTGGATGTACCTAGAGTATGTCATACAGAGTGAAGTAAGTCAGAAAGAGAAAAACAAGTACCATAAGCTAATGTATATGTATGGGATCAAAAAACGGTATTGATGAACGTAGTGGCAGGGCAGAGATAAAGACACAGACATAGAGAATGGACTTGAGTACACAGCGGGGAAGGGGAAGTTGGGACAGAGTGAGAGAGTAACATTGACATATATACACTACCAAATGTTAAATTGATGGCTAGTGGGAAGCTGTTGCATAGCACATGGAGATCAACTCCATACTTTGTGACAACCTTGAGGTGTGGGATAGGGAGTGTGGGAGGGAGGTTCAAGGGGGAGGGGATATGTGGATATATGTATACACATAGCTGATTCATTTTGTTGTACAGCAGAAACTAACACAACATTGTAAAGCAATTATACTCCAGGAAAGATGTAAAAAAAATAAAATAAAGAGGTATTTTATGAAGCTAAAAAAAAAGAAGAAAAAAAAAGAATTAGAAAGAGAAGAACAAACAAACCCAAAACCAGCAGAAGGAAGAAAATAATAAAGATCAGAGAGGAAATAAAAAAGAGATGAAAAATAACAAAATAAATAATCAAGAAATCCAAGAGTTGGATGTTTGAAAAAATAAATGAAATTGACAAACCTTTGGCCAGGCTCACCAGGAAGAAAAGATAGAAGACCCAAGTAAACAAGATAAGAAATGAAATGGGGAAATAACAACTAATACTGCAGAAATTAAAAAAAAATAATTAAAGAATACTATGAACAGTTATATGCCAAAAAAATTGGAGAACCTAGAAGAATGGAGAAGATTCTAGAAACATATGGCCTGCTAAAACTGAGTCAAGGTGAAACAGATAATTTCAACAGACATCACTAGAAGTAAAATTAAATCTGTATTTTTAAAAGAAGTTCCCTGCATACAAAAGTGTGGTACCAGATGGCTTCAGTGGGGAAATCTACCAAACTTTCAAAGAAGAGCTAATACTGATCCTGCTCAAAGTATTCCAAAGAATTGAAGAAGAGGGAACACTCCCAAATTCATTCTATAAAGCCACCATCATCATGATACAAAAGCCAGACAGGACACTAACAATAAGAAATTTACAGACCAATATATTGATGAATAAAGATGCCAAAATTGCTCAAAAAATATCAGCAAACAGAATCCAACAACACATAAAAACTATAATACACCATGATCATGTTGGATTCATTCCAGGGTCAGACGGATGGTTCAACATATGCAAATCAATCACAGTGATCCACCACACTAAAAAAAGGAAAGGCAGAAACCATATGATGATCTCATTAGATGCAGAAAAAGCATTTGACAAAATTCAACACTTATTCATGATAAAAACTCTCACCAAAGTGGGTACAGAGGGAACATATCCTAACATAATAAAAGACATTTACAACAAATCCACAAGTCAACATGATACACAACAGTGAAAAGCTGAAAGCCCTTCCACTAAATTCAGGAACAAGACAAGGATGCCCACTCTTACCACTTCTATTCAAATAGTAATGGAAATCCTAGCCACAGCAATCAGACAAGAAAATGAAATAAACATTATCCAAACTGGAAGGGAAGATGTTAAAATGGTCACTATTTGCAGATGACATGATACTCTATATAGAGAGTCCCAAAGTCTCCAGACAAAAATTATTAGAACTAATAGATAAATTCAGCAAGGTAGTAGGATACAAGTTTAATATGTAGAAATTTGTTTCATTTCTTTACACTAGTAACAAAATATTGGACAGAGAAAGTAAAAAAAAAAATCTCATTTAAAACCACACACAGAAAATAAAATACCTAGAACTAAGCATAACTAAAGTGAAAGACCTGTACCCTGAAAACTTACAGAACTTAACATCTTATGGAAAAACCTGAACGAACTTTTTGGCCAGCCCAATATAAAACACAGATAAAGGAAATTGAAGATGATTCAAAGAAATTGAAATATATCCCATGCTCTTGTATTTGAAGAATTCATAATTTAAAATAACCATAATACCCAAAACAATCTACAGATTTAATGCAATCTCTATCAAAATACCCATGACATTTTTCACAGAAGTAGAACAAATAATCTTAACATTTATATGGAACCATGAAAAACAGAATTGCCAAAGCAATCCTGAGGAAAAAGAACAAAGCTGGAGGCATTAACCTTCCAGACTTCAGACTATACCACAAAGCTACAGTTATCAAAACTGCACAGAATTGGCATGACACCAAGCATATAGATATATGGAACAGAATAGAGAGCCCAGAAATAAACTCACACTCCTACAGTCAATTAATCTACTACAAAGAAGGCAAGAATATTCAATGGAAAATTGTGTCATACCTTATATTTAGGTATTTAAAACATTTTGAGTTTACTTTTGTATATGATATGAGGGAGTGTTCTAATTTCATTGGTTTATATGTAGTTGTCCACCTTTCCCAACACACCTTGTTGAAGCGATTGTCATTAAAACATTCTCTGACATAAATCATTTCAATATTTTCTTAGATCAATCTCCCAAGGCAAAAGGAAGAAAAGCAAAAATAAGCAAATGGGAGCTAATCAGTGCAAAAGCTTGTGCACAGCAAAGGAAACCATAAACAAAATGAAAAGCCAATATACAGAAAGAGAGAAAATATTTGCAAGTGATGCACCTGACTAGGGGTTAATATCCAAACTATACAAAGAGCTCATACATCTCGATATCAAAAAAAGAAAAAGAAAAAAAACCCAATCAAAAAATGGGCAGAAGAACTAAATAGCCCTTTTTCCAAAGAAGACATACAGATGGACAACAGGCACATGAAAGTATGGTCAACATCACTAATTATTAGAGACATGCAAATCAAAACCACAATGAGGTGTCACCTCACACTGGTTAAAATGGCCATCATCAAAACAATCTACAAATAATAAATGCTGGAGAGAATTTGGAGAAATCCAACTGTTTTGGTGGGAATGTAAGTTGGTGCATCCACTATGGAAAACAGTATGGATGTTCCTTAAAAAAACTTAAAATAAAGCTACCATAAGATTCAGCAATCCCACTCCTGGGTATGTATCCAGAAAAGATAAAAATCTAATTTGAAAAGATACATGCACCCTAATGTTCATAGCAACACTGTTTACAATAGCCAAGACAAGGAAGCAACCAAGTACCCATCAAGAGATAATTGTTTTAAGAAAAAATGGTGTATGTATACTATAGAATATTACTCAGCCATAAAATAAGAATGAAATATTGCCTTTTGCAGCAACATTGATGGGCCTAGAGAATAATTTACTTACTGAAGTATGTCAGATAAAGACAAATATTATATGATATCACTTATATATGGAATCTAAAAAATAATACAAATGAATCTATATACAAAACAGAAACGGACTCACAGACATAGAAAACAAACTTATGATTACCAGAGGGGAAAGTGGGGGAGGAATAAGTTAGGAGTATTGGATTAACAGGTACAAATTATTACAAATAGAATAACTACATTCAATATCTTATATTAACCTATAATGGAAAGTAATCTTTTTCTCTCTCTCTAAAACTTGATATAAAAAGTTTTATACATATATAAAGCTTTCACTTTGCTGTACACCTGAAACTTACTCAATATTGTAAAACAATTATACATCAATTAAAAATAAAACAGTAAAATCCTACTACTTTTAGCTGTTAGATGAGATTCAAGTATTATTTCTAGTCATTATCATTTGAAACAAATCTTTTGCCTAATACCTTTGTATTTTAAAGAGAGTGGGAGAATAGTCTTTTTTTTTTTCTATGCTGGAGCTGAAATGTTGCTTTATTTTACTGTGAAAAATATCAGCATGAGAACAATTTTTTGGTATACATTTGACATCTGTGTGGTATTTAGGTAGTATCTCAAACACATTTCTATTTTGCTTTTGTAAAAGAGTCTTTCATGCTTTATGCAAATACAATATTCCCTTGTTCTAAAAAATAGACAGTACATATCTAATTAAGTAAAACTCTATTATAGATTAAATTCAGATGGGATAATTTTATTTAAATTTAAATATCCCAATTTATTTTTTTTATAACCTTGCATGCTGATTCTAGGAGAATAATTTTCAGTTAGAAGTTTTACTAAAATCAAATTGCCTGGAGTTTATACAAAATATCCCATTCCTGATAAGCAAAGTGTTCATAGATTATATCTGCTGAAATCATATATCATGATGTTTGAAAAGAAGCACATGAAATTTTCCCTTAAATGTATTTTTACATATTAAACCCAATATACATGTAAAATTTGTGAAGACAAATTAGAGATGCAGTAAGTTGAATTTAAGAGTGGTGTTTCTAAACTCAGAATTCTTGGTTCAAGTCACAGATACCACTTAGTTACTCAGCAAGTTCTTAATCTCTCTATGCCGCAGTCTTCTGAGCTGCAAAGTGGTTAGGGAGTAGTGTTTTTTTTTTTTTTTTTTTTGTAAGTTATATAAACAGAACACTGCTGGACATCTTCAATAAATTATGTTACCATATTAGTAGTAACTTATTTTGAAAAGTTGCATATTCAGTTATTAGTTAATATTTGTTGAAAACCCAAAGTATAGAGTATTGTAGATATCAGCAATTTACAAAGATACATTGAAAAGGCAAATCTTGAGTATGTAAGTTTAAAAAGGTTAGTAGGAGAAACGCATGGGCATAGTGAGAAAGTAGATAAAGTTATTAAAGCAATTGTCAGTGAAGGCAAAATTCAAAAATATATAACACAGTCATTTTATTAAATATGAAAGATTAAGGAAATGAATTTAAAAAGTGAAACTGCTAAGCACACAGACATGGAAAGAAGGAAAATACAGTGTCTTAGTATTTTGAAAGGAATTATCTGTATAGGCAGGTAACATATGTTTTGAAGACCTATGTATGATGATTAGACAAAAGAAAACTCAAAAGAATCAAATAAATTAGATACCCTGGAAATTATGTTTCTAACATTTTATTTTGACACACAAGGCAGGCTTTTGGACTGCTCTTATAGGAATGGTGCTGATATGCTATAATTATTTTACTCTTAAATGTGATGAGGAGAATAACTTTCAAGATAGTTCTTTGGGGTTAGAGTTTCAGCTTACTTAGTTAATGGATGCATGATCACATCTACATTAGTAACCAGTGAAATTTTACTTAAACACATTTATCTCACGGGCATCTGATAAAGGCACCATTATGCTTATTTTATTGTGGAGGAAACAAACTTATTTTCTTCATGTGCTCAAAGCCCCAAAGTGGCAAAAGAAATATTCTGAAATCCTGTCTGACTTCTAAGTTGATCCTTTTTCTTTGGAAATCACACTGTCTCTATAAAACTTGAGGAAAGACATTAGATAGGGTAGATATCATAGGGAATTAGAAAGGAAAGGGAAAAGGAAAACATTGACGATTTTATAAACAGTTTTCATTTGAAACAAATGCATAGATAAAAATGCATGTGGTGGAGGCACATTTTTTTTGAAACTCTGAAGAGAGGAGAGTGTTAAATAAACAAAAAATGCAGCCAACAAAATATTTTAGTCATCATCCACTTCCATAAAACAAAAAGAGTAGGTCCCATTGTTAATTAGGAGTTGTAAACTTCCATGAGATTATTACAAAGTTAATTGAAATTCTTGAGAAATGATATTTTAGAAAGAGGGAGTATGAATAATTATCTATTGTTCATGTTGGTCTGGGTATTACTGAATTGATTCAGGCATATATCAACACCTCTTGTAAAATCAATGGCATTTCATATTCAGAACAAGACTATAGATTTTACTGACCAAAGTGAGTAATGCACTTTCAAAAAATATCTTTATTAGAAACAAAATACAAATACTTGTAAAAGTAAAATACTACCAGGATTTCCTCACTAGGTGCTCTTTATATTTTCCTCTTCTTATTTTGAAGTTTTTTGCCCTTTAGTTTCATCAAGATTTCTAATCCATTATATTTGAAAGATGCGTATGTGAGTGAAATGTAAAGCAGCAATTGTTAAAGAAATTAATCAAAACTCTTACAATACCCCTTACTTATGCTAAGAAAAAAAAAAAAAAAGGCAGAAACAGACAACAACAGCCTGAACCAGCAAGAATATTTTGTTTTAAGATTTTTTTTTGATGTTGACCATTTTTAAAGTCTTTATTGAATTTGTTACAATATTGCTTCTGTTTTATGTTTTGGTTTTTTGGCCAGGAGGCATGTGGGATCTTAGCTCCCTGACCAGGGATCAAACCTGCACCCCCTGCATTGGAAGGCAAAGTCTAAACCACTGGACCACCAGGGAAGTCCCAAGAATAATTCTTCAACAGCAATTCAACTTAAAAACACCCTGTTCTTCTGCACTCTTCCACCTAGTCCTCAAAATAACTCCAAATTAATAATTTGAATTTTTTCCTTTAATCTCTTCTTCAGATGAGTTCATTCATTGATTTTTAAATTAAACTATTCTGTGTTCTTGGGATAAACCTAATTTTTCCATGGTACATTTTATTTTAAGTTACTATTATCATTGCTACATAGTTTACTGATATTTTGTTTAAGATTTTTTGCATCTGTGCTCCTCATGTCAAAAGTCTTCAGTAATTTACCTTTCATGCATTGCCCTTTTCAGGTTTTGGTGTCCAAGTTATACAGTCAAAAGATAAATTCTTGAAAAGTTTCTGAATTTCTATACTCTGGAATAGTTTGTGTAAAGATTGACATTTGTTCTTTGAATGTTTCATATAAAACACCAGAGGAGGCTTTATATTAGAGAATTTTCTCAGCAGTTTTCTACCAACTGGTGCTCTTGCAATGCTTTTTTTTTTTTTGGTTGCATGGCATGTGGGATCTTAGTTCCCCAACCTGGACCAGGGATCAACACTGGACCACCAGGGAAGTCCCTATTTTTAGTTCTTGAGCCAATTTTGTCACATTATACTTTTCTGGGAATTTGTCATTAATGTAAAATTTGACATTTACTGACATGGAAGTTGTCAATAATATACTTTTTTATTAGCATATTTGTGAGTTTTGGTAATTTGTGAATTTTCTCTCTTTTATTCGTTATTTAAATCAGAGACTTTCCAAATTTATTACCCCCCCTTTTCTTTTAAAAGGATTAATTTCTGGCTTTTTTGCTTTCTTTTGAGCCTCTCTCCCAAATGTTTCTGCTTCATCAATCTGTTATTCTTCTACATTTTATCCTGGGAACATTTTTCTTTCCTTTCTCTCTCTCTATCTTTTTTATTTTTTTATGTTTGCTTGTTCCATTAAATTTTAGCCTATATTCTTTATTAATATGTTTTTAAGGTTCTACATTTCTTTCTAAATACTACTTTAATTACATCCTCAAGTTTTAATTTGTAGCATTTTCATTATCACTGTCAATGAATTATAGATATATTTTTTAATATTTATGATTTCTTCCTTAAAACATGGATAAATCAAACACATTTCATATTGCTTTGTAAATTAAATACAGTGATGTCAGAGAAAATTCTCTGTAGGTTCAGAGTTCTTTGAAGTAGAATGGATTTGTTTTAGAATCTTTTTGCAATAAATTTTTGTATATAATCTCATGTGTCTAAAAATAATGTAATCTTGCAGTGGTTAAGTATAATGCAAAAATTTTAAATCATTACAACTTACAGGTGTATTGATGCTTTTATTAAGTTACCCAGTCTCTAGTACTTTTTTTTTTAACCTGTTGCTCTGCTCAGGTGTTAACATAACTGTGTTTTCTTTAATAAAAACAACTTATATATATTTCCATCCTTTCCCTTTATGATATTTGTCTTTTCATTTAGTCCATTTATACTTATTATAATTATTAATATATTTGAATTTAATTTCTACCATCCTATATTGTTTCTTGATTTGTCCTTTGTGTTCTGTGTGTTCTTTTTTATTCTATCTTAAATTGGCAAAAAACCTTTTTTCTCCTTCCATGTTTTACTCTCTACTAGTTTGGAAATTAAATTGCCTGCTTCTAGTTATAAAGTATTTAATTTGTCATAGTGCACTTAATTCATCAAAGTCTAAAGTTAATAACTATAAATTTCTTAAAAAATTGCACATAAAATAATTTTGTTTATATCCACTGGTCCAATGTCCAGATGCATATGATACTCATTTAACTCATTTATATACAAAGTTATATTTAGATTTAAACATTATACATTATTTTTATTCACATAAGATATTATGTCTTACATAGTAAAATTTATTTGCTCTCTTTTTTTTTTTTTTTGTGGTATGCAGGCCTCTTATTGTTGTGGTCTCTCCCATTGCAGAGCACAGGCTCCGGACATGCAGGCTCAGTGGCCATGGCTCACGTGCCAAGCTGCTCCATGGCATGTGGGATTTTCCTGGACTGGGGCACGAACCCATATACTCTGCATCGGCAGGCGGACTCTCAACCACTGCGCCAACAGGGAAGCCCTATTTGCCCTCTTTTTAAAACATATTTTAATATTTTAACCATTCTTGAAATTAATTTCCATCTGGAATCATTTTTTAATATTCCAAAATTTTATTTAATGAGGATCTGCTAGTGGATATATCGATTAGTTTTACTTTGTCTGATAATCTGGATCTCACATTTAAAAGATTAAATTTGAATTTCTATACAGTATATATAGGGCATATAGTTCTAGACTGACTGTTTTTTACTTTTGGCACTTTGAAAGTATCATTCCTGTCACCTCACTTGCATTTTTTCTGATGAAAAATCAGAATGGAAACAACTAATTAGAAAATGTAGTAAAAATTTAAAATACTCTTCCCATATCTATAAGCTATTATCTATAGCAAGGAGTAAGTATGAATGTAGTATAGAAAATTCTAAATGAAATAATATACAATGTTCCTGAATATAAATATTCAATATCATAAAGATGTCTGTCCTCCTTAAATTAATCTATAAATAAAATATGATTTTAATCAAAATTCTAAAAGTTTTGCATATAACTGTAGGTAAATTCTGAAATTTGCATGGTGGTATAAACAGACAATAATAGTCAAGAAAATTTTGAAGAAGATTAAGAAGAGTAGTGTGGGGTTTTCTCTACTTATTTTCAATATTTATTACAAAATTTGGGTGATTGATATCTTTGAATTTTTATAGGGGTAAAAAGACCTGAATACATTTTTTCTGAAATAGTGAAGGCTATCATATTCTACTATCATAGAAGCCATGAATGTGAGATTGTTCAAAAGGAAGTGAAGGAAAAAGAACCAATGACATAGCTAGTGGCTAAGAATATGGAATTTGGAATAAGTGAGAATCTCAATTTTTGTCACTTTTAACTGTAACCTCAATTTTGTTCCTCATTTGGAAAATGAAATTATAAATAAGGTTGCTCTAAGATTAAATAATATTTAAAATCCCACTTTCTGGAACATAGAAAATACTAGTATTTCATAATTCCACTAATTTACTGAGATCCCCATAATTTGGCTTTTTATTATTTCAGAAGTGGTGTAAGACAAATAAGTAAGCTTGAAACATGTTATTCAACTCTTTTCCACTAGAATAAATAGATAGTTGGCTTTCTTTGCAGCGTCTGAAGAATTTTCAAAATATGTAATAATTTTTTAATGTAACCTATAGTATTCAACATATATCTTTCAGTGTTTCATTTATTCAACAAATATTAACTGAGTTCCTATTATCAGCCAAGCATGATTCAAATGATGGAACTTGGTATTAAACAAAGCAAGCATAATTTTATACTTACAAAACTTGCTTTTGAGTCTATTCCTCTTAAAGTTTGAATTAAAACAACATTGTAAATCAACTATACTCCAATAAAAATTTTTAAAAAGAAGATGAATTGGTATATATTTACAATGAAATACTACTCAGCTATAAAAAAATTAAATAATGTCATTTGATATCACTCATCTGTGAAATCTAATTTTTAAAAATGATATAAATGAACTCTTTTACAAAACAGAAAGACTCACAGATTTTGAAAACAAACTTATGGTTGCCAAAGGGGAAACATGGAGTGCAGGATAAATTAGGAGCTTGGGATTAACATACACCCACTGCTATATATAAAATAGATAACCAATAAGGACCTACTGTATAGCATAGGGAACTCTACTCAATGTGCTGTATAACCTACATGGGAAAAGAATCTGAAGAAGAATGAATATACCTATCTGTGTAACTGAATCACTTTGCTGTACACCTGAAACTAACACAACATTTTAAATCAACTATACTCCAATAAAATTTTAAAAAATAGAAGTTATTAGTGAGCAGTTTTATATAAACAAGTAAAATAGTTATATAATTTAAAAAATAATATTGTGTATAATGACAAAAGAATCCAGACAAATGCTTAAGGAACTTGAAAAAATTTTAATACATAGCATGGCTGTAGTTTAGGTTATGTACAAGATTACTTTTGGGCTTCCCTGGTGGCACAGTGGTTGGGAGTCTGCCTGCCAATGCAGGGGACACGGGTTCGTGCCCCAGTCTGGGAGGATCCCACGTGCTGTGAAGCAGCTGGGCCCGTAAGCCATGGCTGCTGAGCCTGCACATCCAGAGCCTGTTGCTCCGCAACAGGAGAGGCCACAATGGTGAAAGGCCCGTGTACCGCAAAAGCAAACAAACAAAAAAAAACAACATAAAAAGATTACCTTTATACTTAGAAAGCATATTGGATTTATTTAAAAGGAGCCAATATACTCAATTTCCATAGACTTTTAAAAAATGTACCTTAACACCGTATATTGTATGCTGAAGTAATAGTTTATAAGAACAGATGGTCACATTTGAAAATATGTCATGGAGTATGAGGACTGCCCATTATTTAATGAGAATTCATTACTCTATAAAATGCAGTTAATGACCTCGAATTTCCAAGCTACTTATATTTTATGTTTCCATATAAACATATATGGAAACATAAAATATGCAGAAGAAAATCACTGAAGCTTTCTAAATTATATAAGTGATAATAAAGAATAAAACTAAGAAGTTGCTTTTTATAGAAAGAAGCTTCTGCTTTAATATAGCATCAGATGTAAATGTAAACTGTAAAGTAAGAGAAAATTAAAAATAGTACAAGGGTGGGGCCTTCAAGTAGGCAGAGGAGTAAGATGTGGAGATCACCTTCCTCCCCACAGATACATCAAAATTACATCTACATGTGGAACAACTCCTACAGAACACCTACTGTATGTTGGCAGAAGACCTCAGACTTCCCAAAAGGCAAGAAAATCCCTACATACCTGAGTAGGGCAAAAGAAAAGTGAAAAAACAGAAACAAAAGAATAGGGACAGGACCTGTACCTCTGGGAGGGAGCTGTGAAGGAGGAAAAGTTTCCACACACTAGGAAGCCCCTTCACTGGCAGAGACAGGGTGTGAGTGGGGGAGGGAGGAAGCTTCAGAGCCATGGAGGAGAGCTCACACAGGAGTGCAGAGGGCAAAGTGGAGAGATTCCCACACAGAGGATTGGTGCCGACCAGCACTCACCAGCCTGAGATGCTTTTCTGCTCACCCACCAGGGTGGGTGGGGGCTGGGAGCTGAGGCTCAGGCTTCGGAGGTCAGGACCCAGGGAGAGGACTGGGGTTGGCTGCATGAAGACAGCATGAAGGGGGCTAGTGCACCACAGCTAGCCAGGAGGGAGTCCAGGAAAAACCCTGGACCTGCCTTAGAGGCAAGAGACCATTGTTTCAGGGTGCACGAGGAGAGGAGATTCCTTCCCTGTCTGCCCACAGAAGGCAGAGCACCACCTAAACAAGCTCCAGAGATGGGTACAAGCCACAGTTATCAGCTCAGACACAGAGAGGGGCAAGAAACCCTAAAGCTGCTGCTGCAGCCACCAAGAATCCTGTGTGCAAGAACAGATCACTATGTACACACTTCCTTGTCCCCAGGAGCCTGTGCAGCCCACCACTGCCAGGGTCCCATGACCCACAGACAAATTTGCCAGGAGAACACATGTGTTTCTCAGGTGTTGAAACGTCAGGCCAACCTCTGCCACCACAGGCTTGTCCCACATTCCAATTATAACTACTGTACCCCTCCCACCCTGCGACCTGAGTAAGCCAGAGGCCCCTAATCAGACACTGCTTTAACCACCTTCTGTCTGCGTGGGGAACAGATGCCTAGGGCAACCTACATGCAAGGGTGGGGTCAAAACGAAATATGAACCCCAGGAGCTGTGAGAACAAAGAAGAGAAAGGGAAATTTCTCTGTGCAGCTTCAGGAACAGGGAATTAAATCCCCACAATCAACTTGATGTACCCTGCATCTGTGGAATACTTGAATAGACAACAAATCATCCAAAAATTGAGGTGGTGGTCTTTGGGAGCAACTGTAGACTTGGGTTTTGCTGTCTGTGACTGATTTCTTTCTGATTTGTATGTTTATTTTCGTGTAGTTTCTAGTGCTTGTTACATTGGTGGATTTGTTTATTGATTTGATGGTTCTCTTCTTTTATTTGTTTTAATTATTAATAGTTTTTTATTTTCTTATTTTAATAATATAGTTCAATGTTTTTAAAATTAATTTTTATTTATAATTATTTTTTCTTTCTTTACCTCTCTTTTCTTCTGAGCTGTGTGGTTGACAGCGTCTTGGTTACTCTAGCGGGGTGTCAGGCCTGAGTTCTGAGGTGGGAGAGCCGAGTTCAGGACATTGGACCACCAGAGACCTCCTGGCCCCACATAATATCAGTTGGCGAGAGTTCTCCCAGACATCTCCATCTCAACACTAAGACCCAGTTCCACCCAATGGCCAGCAAGCTACAGTGCTGGAAGTCACATGCCAAACAACTAGCAAGAGAGGAACACAACCCCACCCAATAGTAGAGAGGCTGCATAAAATCATAATAAGGTCACAGACACCCCAAAACTCACCACTGGACTCAGTCCTGCCTACCAGAAAGAGGGAATCAAGGCCCACCTAACAGAACAGAGGTACCAGTCCCCTCCAAAAGGAAGCCTGCACAAGCCACTGAACTAACCTCACCCACTAGGGGCAGGCACCAAAAGCAACAGGAACTACAAAACTGCAGCTGGCAAAAAGGAGGCCCCAAACACAGTAAGTTAAAAAAATGAAAAGACAGAGAAATATGTAGCAGATGAAGAAGCAAGGTAAAAACCCACAAGACCAAACAAATGAAGAAGAAATAAGCAGTCTACCTGAAAAGAATTCAGAGTAATGATAGTAAAGATGACCCAAAATCTCAGAAATAGAATGGAGAAAATACAAGAAACATTTAACAAGGAGCAAGAAGAACTAAAGAGCAAACAAACAATCATGAACAACACAATAAAAGAAATTAAAAATTCTCTAGATGGAATCAATAGCAGAATAACTGTGGCAGAAAATGGATAAGTGACCTGGAAAATAAAGTAGTGGAAATGACTGCCACAGAGCAGTATAAAGAAAAAAGAATGAAAAGTATTGTGGACAGTCTCAGAGACCTCTGGGACAAAATTAAATGCACCAACATTTGAATTAAAGTGGTCCCAGGGAAGAAGAGAAAAAGAAAGGACTGAGAAAATATTTGAAGACATTATAGTTGAAAACTTCCCTAAGCTGGATAAGGAAATAGCCAATCAAATCCAGGAAGTGCAGAGAGACCTATAAGGATAAATCAAAGGAGAAACATGCCAAGACATATTAATCAAACTATCAAAAATTAAATACAAAGAAAAAACTATTAAAAGCAGCAAGAGAAAAGCAACAAATAACATATAAGGGAATCCCCATAAGGCTAACAGCTGATATTTCAACAGAAACTCTGCAAGACAGAAGGGAGTGGCAGGACATATTTAAAGTGATGAAAGGGAAAAACCTACAACCAAGATTACTCTCCCCAGCAAGGAACTCATTCAGATTCGAGAGAGAAATTAAAACCTTACAGACAAGGAAAAGCTAAGAAAATTCAGCCCCACCAAACCAGCTTTACAACAAATCCTAAAGGGACTTCTCTAGGCAGGAAACAAAAGAGAAGGAAAAGACTTACAATAACAAACCCAAAACAATTAAGAAAATGGTAAGAGGAACACAAATATCTATAACTACCTTGAATATAAATGGATTAAATGCTTCAACCAAAAGGCATAGAGTGGCTGGATGGATACAAAAACAAGACCCATATATATGCTGTCTACAAGGGACTCACTTCAGACCTAGGGAAATATACAGACTGAAAGTGAGGGGATGGAAAAAGATATTTTATGCAAATGGAAATCAAAAAAAGCTTGAGTAGTAATTCTCATATCAGACAAAATAGACTTTAAAATAAAGACAAGAGACAAAGGACACCACATAATGATCAAAGGATCAATCCAAGAAGAAGATATAACAATTGTAAATATTTATGCATGCAACAGAGGAATGCCTAAATACATAAGGCAAATGCTAACAGCCATAAAAGGGGAAATTGACAGTAACACAATGATACTAGGGGACTTTAACTCCCCACTATCACAAATGGACAGATCATCCTAAATGAAAATAAGGAAACACAAGCTTTAAACGACACATTAAATAAAATGGACTTAATTGATATTTATGGGACGTTCCACCAAAAACAACAGAATACACTTTATTCTCAAGTGCTCATGGAACATTCTCCCAGATAGATCATATCTTGGGTCACAAACTAAGCCTTGGTAAATTTAAGAAAATTGAAATCGTAGCAAGTATTATTCTGACCTCAAGGCTATGAGACTAGATATAAATTACAGGAAAAACCCTGTAAAAAATAGAAACACATGGAGGCTAAACGATACTCTACTAAATAACCAAGAGATCACTGAAGAAATCAAAGAAGAAATGAAAAATACCTACAAACAAATGACAGTGAAAATATGATGACTCAAAACCTATGGGATGCAGCAAAAGCAGTTCTAAGAGGAAAGTTTATAGCAATACGATCCTACCTCAAGAAAGAAGAAAAATCTCAAAAAAACAACCTAACCTTACACCTAAAGCAATTAGAGGAAGAAGAACAAATAAAACACAAAGTTAGAAGAAGGAAAGAAAGCATAAACATCAGATCAGAAATAAATGAAGAAGAAATGAAGGAAATGATAGCAAAGATCAATAAAACTAAAAGCTGGTTCTTTGAGAAGGTAAACAAAACTGATAGACCATTAGCCAGACTCATCAAGAAAAAAAGGGAGAAGACTCAAATCAACAGAATTAGAAATGCAGGGTTTACCTGGTGGCGCAGTGGTTGACAGTCCTGCTGCCGATGCAGGGGACATGGGTTCACGCCCCAGTCTGGGAAGATCCCACATGTCACGGAGCGGCTGGGCTCGTGAGCCATGGCCACTGAGCCTGCACGTCTGGAGTCTGTGCTCCACAATGGGAGAGGCCACAACAGTGAGACGCCTACGTACCGCAAAAAAAAAAAAAAGAAATGCAAAAGAAGAAGTAACAACTGACACTGCAGAAATACAAAGGATCATGAGGCACTACTACAAGCAACTATATGCCAATGAAATGGACAACCTGGAAGAAATGGAAAAAATCTTAGAAAAGCACCAACTTCCGAGACTGAACCAGGAAGAAATAGGAAATATAAACAGACCAATCACAGCCCTGAAATTGAAACTGTGACTAAAAATTTTCCAACAAACAAAAGTCCAGGAGCAGATGGCTTCACAGGCGAATTCTACCAAACAATTAGAGAAGAGTTAAAACCTATCCTTCTCAAACTCTTCCAAAATATAACAGAGGGAAGAACATTCCCAAACACATTCTATGAGGCCACAGTCACCATGATAGCGAAACCCGACAAGGACATCACAAAAAAGAAAACTACAGGCCGAAATCACTGATAAACATACATGCAAAAATCCTCAACAAATACTATGCTCAAGTAGGGTTTATCCCAGGAATGCAAGGATTCCCCAACTTACATAAGCCAATCAATTTGATAAACCATATTAAGACACTGAAGGATAAAAAACATATGATCATCTCAATAGATGCAGAAAGAGCTTTTGGCAAAATTCAACACTGATTTATGATTAAAATCCTCAAGGAAGTAGGCATAGAGGGAACTTACCTCAACATAATAAAGGCCATATATGACACACCCACAGCAAACATCATTCTCAATGGTGAAAAATTGAAAGCATTTCCTCTAAGATCAGGAACGAAACAAGGATGTTCACTCTCACCACTATTATTCAACATAGTTTTGGAAGTCCTAGCCACAGCAATCAGAGAAGAAAAAGAAATAAAAGGAATGCAAATTGGAAAAGAAGAAGTAAAACTGTCACTGTTTGCAGATGACATGATACTATACATAGAGAATCCTAAAAATGCCACCAGAAAACTACTAGAGCTAATCAATGAATTTGGTAATGTAGTAGGATACAAAATTAATGCACAGAAATCTCTTGCATTCCTATACACTAATGATGAAAAATCTGAAAGAGAAATTAAGGAAACACTCCCATTTACCACTGCAACAAAAAGAATAAAAGACCTAGGATTAAACCTACATAAGGAGACAAAAGACCTATATGCAGAGAACTGTAAGATACTGATGAAAGAAATTAAAGACTATACAAACAGATCGAGAGATATACCATGTTCCTATATTGGAAGACTCAACATTGTGAAAATGACTATACTACCCACAGCAATCTGCAGATTCAATGCAATCCCTGTCAAACTACCAATGTCATTTTTCACAGAAGTAGAACAAAAAATTTCACAATTTGTATGGAAACACAAAAGAACTCGAATAGCCAAAGCAATCATTAGAAAGAAAAACAGAGCTGGAGGAATCAGGCTCCCTGCCTTCAGACTATACTACAAAGCTACAGTAATCTAGATAGTATGGTACTCACACAGAAACAGAAATATAGATCAATGGAACAGGATAGAAAGCCCAGAGATAAACCCACACTCATATGGCCACCTTATCTTTGATAAAGGAGGGAAGAATATACAATAGATAATAAACAGCCTCTTCAATAAGTGGTGCTGGGAAAACTGGACAGCTATATGTAAAAGAATGAAATTAGAACACTTCCTAACACCATACACAAAAAGAAATTCGAAATGGATTAAAGACCTAAATAAGGCCAGGCAGTATAAAATTCTTAGAGGAAACTATAGGAAGAACAGTCTTTGATATAAATCACAGCAAGGTCTTTTTTGACCCACCTCATAGAGAAATGGAAATAAAAACAAAAATAAACAAATGGGACCTAATGAAACTTAAAATCTTCTGCACAGCAAGGGAAACCATAAACAAGACAAAAGACAACCCTCAGAATTGGAGAAAATATTTGAAAATGAAGCAACCGACAAAGGATTAATCTCCAAAATGTACAAACAGCTCACACAGCTGAATATCAAAATAATAAACAACCCAATCCAAAAATGGGTAGAAGACCTAAATAGACATTTCTCCAAAGAAAATATACAGATTTCCAAAAAACACAAGAAAGGATCCTCAACATCACTAATCATTAGAGAAATGCAAATCAAAACTAGAATGACTTATCCCCTCATACCAGTTAGAAGGCCATCATCAAAAAATCTACAAAAAATAAATGCTGTAGAGGGTGTGGAGAAAGGGGAACCCTCTTGCACAGTTGATAGGAACATAAATTGATACAGCTATTGTGGAGAACAGTATGGAGGGTCCTTAAAAAACTAAAATAGAACTACTACACGACCTAGCAATCCCACTACTGGGCATATACCCTGAGAAAGCCATAATTCAAAAAGAGTCATTCACCACAATGTTCATTGCAGCTCTATTTACAATAGCCAGGACATGGAAGCAACCTAAGTTTCCATTAACAGATGAATGGATAAAGAAGATGTGGCACATATACACAATAGAATATCACCTCGCCTTAAAAAGAAATGAAATTGAGTTATTTGTAGTGAGGTGGATGGACCTAGAGACTGTCACACAGAGTGAAGTAAGTCAGAAAGAGTAAAACATATACCATATGGTAACACATATATATGGAATATAGAAGAATTTAAAAATGGTTCTGAAGAACTTAGGGGCAGGACAGGAATAAGATGCTGACATAGAGAATGGACTTGAGGACCTGGGGAGGGGGAAGGGTAAGCTGGGACGAAGTGAAAGAGTGGCACGGACATATATACACTACCAAATGTTAAATAGCTAGTGAGAAGCAGCCACATAGCATAGTGAGATCAGCTTGGTGCTTTGTGTCCACCTAGAGGGGTGGGTTAGGGAGGGTGGGAGGGAGCTGCAAGAGAGAGGGGATATAGGGATATATGTATATGTATAGCTGATTCACTTTGTTATACAGCAGAAACTAACACACCATTGTAAAGCAATTATACTCCAATAAAGATGTTAAAAACTATAGCAAAAAGATATCTAGCTGAATATATATTTTTTATCATAAAAAGAAGAAAAACTCAGTGTGCTGTTTCAATGTTGCATTTGGGCGAGGCAAGAAGGAAATTGAGTGAAGGGGGAAATGTTTGTTGAGCCTGAGATGACATACCCTGCCACGCACAGCACTACAGGATTCCCAGGTGCATAATAGCACATCCCATGTGTCTGAGATGTGTCTTATTTCAATTATTTTTATCAAAACCCAATAAAATAGGTATTCATATTTCCATTTTAAAATATTTTATTGAGGTATAGTTGATTTACAATGTGTTCATTTCTGCTCTACAGCAAAGTGATTCATATATATATGTATATATATAGATATAGATAGATAGATAGATAGATATTCATTTTCATATTCTCTTCCATTATGGTTTATCTAGCAGGACCTTGTTTTTTATCCATCCTTATATAATAGCTTGCATCTGCTTATCCCCAGCTCCCAATCCTTCCCTCCCTCACCACTCCTCCTCTTCCTTGGCAACTACTTGTCTGTTTTCTACGTCTGTGAATCTCTTTCTTATTTTTAGATAAGTTCAATTGTGTCTTATTTTAGATTCCACATATAAGCAATATCATATGATATTTGTCTTCCATTGGCTTTGCTTAGTATGATAATCTCTAGGTCCATCTATGTTGCTACAAATGGCATTATTTCATTCTTTTTCATGGCTGAGTAATATTCTATTGTATATCTAAATATATTCATTATATATATAAAGATATACAGTATATATATATATATATATAGGTATACATTATGTGTGTGCATGTATGTATATATATATATATATATATATATATATATATATATATATATATATATACACATATCACATCTTTATCCATTCAGTGGATATTTAGGTTGTTTCCATTTCTTGGCTATTGTAAATAGTGCTGTTATGAACATAGGAGTGTGTGTAACTTTTTGCATTATTGTCTGGATATACACCAAGGAGTGGGATTGCTGGATCATACAGCAACTCTATTTTTAGATTTTTGAGGAACCTTCATACTATTTTCCACAGTAAACTGGCTGAACCAGTTTACATTCCCACCAACAGTGCAAGAATGTTCCCTTTTATCCTCACCCCCTCCAGCATTTGTTATTTATAGACTTTTTAATGATGGCCGTTTTGACCAGTGTGAGGTGACATCTCATTTGGTTTTGATTTGCATTTCTCTAGGAATTAGCACATATCTCCATTTTTATCCACAAGGATATATAGGCTCAGTGCCTTTTATTGCAAGAAATGAAAGAAGCATGAGCATGCCTGTTTATAAAGAAAAATGGTAACTGATCTTTAAGGTTCAATCATGTTCATTCCACACACATATTAAGGCACCTGGCAAGCACTGGACATGTTCCCAAATATACTGTGCTCTTTCCTTTCCACTGCTTCTCTTTGACCTGTCTGGTTCAGTTTAGGAAATGTCAATTCCTTCCCTCATTTGTTAAACCTCATATGCATTATCTAACATTGCCCGGTTTTAACATAATTTTATCCTAAGTAAGAACAGCTCGATGACCTCACAAAATAACCTGATGATAGCATGTCAGTAATGGACACACACACACACACACACACACACGTAACTACTTAAGATAAAAGTGCCTAACTTGGTAGAGGGGATTTCAGTCTTTTCCCTGAAATAAGAAATATCTCATGCCTTGAGTAGGGAAAATATCTCCAGGCAAAGTGTTCATTTTGTAAAATTGAAATATAGCATTGTGTAAGTTTAGGGTGTGCAACATGTTGATTTGATACATTTATATATTGCAGTATGATTATCTCCTTCGCATTAGTTGGCACCCCCATATCATCAAATAATTATCATTTTTTTGTAGTGGGAACAATTAATGTCTAGTCTCTTAGCAACTTTGAAGTTTATAACACTGTACTGTTGACTATGATTATTATGCTCTGCATTGGCTCCCCAGGACTTACTTATCTACTACTCAGTTTGTCCCCTTAAACAACCCAACCTCAATCCCCCACGACCAGCCTCTGGTAACCACCATTCAGCTCTTTGTTCTTATGAGTTTGGCTCTCTTGATTATACATATTAAGTGATATCATACAGGATATGTCTTTCTCTGTCTGACATCTCACTTAGCATGAAGTCCTCAAGGTCTATCCACGTTGTTACAATTGTCAGGATTTCCTTTTTTCTTGTGGCTGAATAATATTCCATTGTGTAAATATACCACAACTTTCTAATCCATTCATTCATTGATGGACACTTAGGTTATTTTCATGTCTTTATTGTAAATAATGCTGCAATAAACAAGGGAGTGTATATAGCTCTTCAAACTTCTGTTTTCATTTCCTTTGGATATATAGCCAGAAGTGGAACTACAGGATCATATGGTAGTTTTATTTTTAATTTTTTTGAGTAATCTCTATACTGTTCATAGTGGCTGAACCAATTTACATTCCCACCAACAATGCTGCCCAAGTGTTCCCTTTTCTCCACATCCTTGCCAACACTTGTTAACTCTTGTCTTCTTGATGACTGCCATTCTAATAGGTGTGAGATAATACCTCACTGTGTTACATATTGGCCATTTGGATGTCTTCTTTGGAAAAATGCCTATTTTGTTCCTCTGCCCATTTTTTTTTAAACCAGATTGCTTATTTTATTGTTATTGAATGGTATGAGATCTTTATATACTTTCTATATTAACCCCTTATCCAATACATGTTTTGCAAATATTTTCTCCCATTCTGTAGGTTACTGTTTCATTTCTTTAGACTGCTGCTTCTTCATAGTGCCTTTTGCTATGAAGAAGTTTTTAATTTTGATGAAGTCTCACTTGTTGAGTTTTGCTTTTGTTGCCTGAGGTTTCTGGTGTCATATCTGAAAAATAATTGCCAGTCCAATATCAAGGATTTTCTTCACTGTTTTCTTCTAGGAGTTTCATGGTATCAGGTCTTATGTTCAAGTCTTTAATCCATTTTGAGTTATTTTTTGTGAGTGGTGTAAGATGGGGGTCCAGTTTCATTTTTTTGTGTGTGGTTATCCAGTTTTCCCAACACCATTTGTTGATGAGACTCTCCTTTCCCCACTGAGTGTTTTCTTGGCTTTTCATTTGTTGAACATACAAGTGGAGGTTTAATTCTGGGTTCTTTATTCTGTTCCATTGGCCTAAAGGTCTACTTTTATCCCGTACCATATTGTTTTTATTACTATAGATTTGTAGTATACTAGTTTGAAATCAGGAAGTATGATGCCTCTGGCCTTGCTTTTTCTCAGAATTGCTTTGGCTTATTTGGGATCTTTTGTATTTCTATACAAAATTATGATTGTGTTTTCTATATATGTGAAAAATGCTATTGGAATTTTGATAGGGATTGTATCAAATAAGTAGATGTTTTGAGTAGAATGGACACTTTACAATAATAATTCTTCTGATCCATGAACACGGTATATTTTTCCATTTGTTTGCATCTTTTCAATTTCTTACATCAAGGTCTTGTAGATTTTATTGTATAGATCTTTTATTCATTGGTTAAATTCGATCCTAAGTATTTTATTGCTTTTGATGCTGTTGTGAATGATCGATGAGATACAATTTATTTATTTAATTTTTGCTGTTCCTTTGTTAGTGTATAAAACCACCACTGATTTCTGTATGTTGATTTTTATATCCAGCAACTTTACTGAATTCATTGATTAGTTCCAAGTGTTCTGGTTGAGTCTTTAGGATTTTCCATATATAAGATCATATCATTGCAAATAATGACAATTTTACTTCTTGCTTTTCAATTTGGATTCCTTTATTTCTTTTTTCCCCTAACTGCTCTAGCTAGGACTTCCAGTACTATGTTGAATAAGAGTGGGCATCCTGAACTTATTCCTGATCCTAGAGAAAAAGCTTTGAATTTTTCACCATTGAATATAATGTTAGCTGTAGGTTTGTCATATATGGCCTTTATTATGTTGAGGTATATTCTTTCAATACCCAATTTGTTGAGGGTCTTAATCATGAAAGAATATTTTATTTTTCCAAATGTATTTTTTCTGTATCTGTGGAGATGATCATATGGTTTTTGTCCTTTATTATTAATGTGGTATATCATATTGATTGATTTGCATATTTTGAACCATCCTTGCATCCAGGGATGTCTCCCTTAGCCATGATGTATAACCCTTTTAATGTGTTGTTGAATTAGGTCTGCTAATATTTCTAAGAATGTTTATATCTATATTCATCAGGGACATTGGTCAATATTTTTTATTGTAGTGTCCTTATCTGGATTTGGTATCAGGATAATCTAGCCTCACAAAATTAGTTTGGAAGTGCTCCTTCCTCTTCAATTTTGGAAGGGTTTGAGAGGGATTGGTGTTAATCCTTCTTTAAACACTTGGTAGAATTCACCAGTTAAGTTATCTGGACCTAGGCTTTTCTGTGTTGAGAGGTTTTTGATTACTGATTCAATCCCCTTCTTATTATGTGCTTATTGTACCTTTCCTTTTCTTCTTGATTCAGTCTTGGTAGGTTGTATGTTTCCAGAAATTTATCTATTTCTTCTAGGTTATCCAATTTTTTTGGCATATAAATATTCACAATAGTTTCTTAAGATTCTATGCATTTCTGACCCCCTCCCCCTTCTGGGTATCTGGAAATCTTGGGCCCAGGAGCCAAAGCTTGAAAGGGATGTGGGCCCAGGCTGCTGCAGGAAGCCAAGGATAGAGTATTACATTTAGTCTTCATGTCTCCATAAGCTCCTCTTGACTGTGACAATTTCTCACGCTTTCCTCATTTTTGAAAACCTCGACAATGTTGAGGAGTACTACTCAGTTCTAAAGGCTCAGACTCTTCTGCTTCAGTTGACAGAAAGGGAAAGAGACAGTGGAGGAGTCACTTCAAATTAATAAAAACCACACATTAGAGGTAAAGATCAAGATTCTCCATATGAATAGCTAATTATTTCTCTGCTATTAGTTGAAAAGACTTTCCTTCCCTCCATTGAATTGAATTTTTGCCCTTGTTGGAAGTCTTTAGAACATATAAGGGAACTGTCCATGCTTTTGTGTTTCTGATATGGATATTTCTGAAGGAGACCTCCTCTAGCACCCAGTGCTAAGGCAACATTTCCAATTTGAATATTCCATTGGTCAGGCTGCTGCAGGCGGCCTGGCTTTGGGAAGACCTGCCAGGTGGCAGGCAGAGTCTTGGTTCACCATCCGGGTGTCAGGCCTGCGCCTTTGAGGTGGTAGAGCCGAGTTGAGGACATTGGTCCACAAGAGACCTCCCAGCACCACATAATATTAAATGGCAAAAACTCTCTAAGAGATCCCATTCTCAAAGCTAAGACCAGGCTCACTCATTGGCCAGCAAGCTACAGTGCTGGACACCCTATGCCAAACAACTAGCAAGACAGGAACACAACCCCACCCATTAGCAGGATGGCTGACTAAAATCATAATTTCACAGACAGCCCAGAACACACCACTGGACATGGTCCTGCCCACCACAAAGACAAGATGCAGCCTCATCCACCAGAACACAGGTACAAGTCCCCTGGAGCAGGAATCATACACAACCACTGAAACAACCATACCCACTGGGGGCAGACACCAAAAACAATGGGAATTATGAATGTGCAGTCTGAAGAAAGGAGATCCCAAACACAGTTAGTTAAGCAAAATGAGAAGACAGAAAAACACACAGCAGATGAAGGAGCAGGGTAAAACCCACCAGACCAAATAAATGAAGAGGAAATAGGAAGACTACCTGACAAAGAATTCAGAGTAATGATAGTAAAGATAATCTAAAATCTCAGAAATAGAATGGAGAAAATACAAGAAACCTTTAACAAGGAACTAAAAGAAATAAAGAGCAAACGATGATGAACAACACAATAAATGAAATTAAAAATTCTCTATAAGTAATCAATAGCAGAATAACTGAGGCAGAGGAAGGTATAAGTGACCTGGAAGACAAAATAGTGGAAATAACTACTGCAGGGCAGAATAAATGAAAAAGAATGAAAAGAATTGAGGACAGTCTCAGAGACCTCTGGGACAACATTAAACGCACCAACATTCGAATTATAGGGGTCCCAGGAAAAGGAAATGGTCTGAGAAAATATTTGAAGAGATTATAGTTGAAAACTTCCCTATTATGGGAAAGGAAATAGTCAATCAAGTCCAGGAAGTGCAGAGAGTCCCAGACAGGATAAATCCAAGGAGAAACATAACAAGACACATATTAATCAAACTATCAAAAATTAAATACAAAGAAAACATAATCAAAACAACAAGGGAAAGGCAATAAATAACCTACAAGGGAATACCCATAAGGTTAACAGCTGACCTTTCAGCAGCAACTCTGTAATCCAGAAGGGAGTGGCAGGACATATTTAAAGTGATGAAAGGGGGGCTTCCGGCAAGATGGCAGAAGAGTAAGATGCGGAGATCACCTTCCTCCCGACAGATACACCAGAAATACATCTACACGTGAAACAACTCCTACAGAACACCTACTGAATACTGGCAGAAGACCTCAGACCTCCCAAAAGGCAAGAAACCCCCCACGTACCTGGGTAGGGCAAAAGAAAAAAGAATAAACAGAGACAAAAGGATAGGGACGGGACCTGCACCAGTGGGAGGGAGCTGTGAAGGAGGAAAGTTTTCCACACACTAGGAAGCCCCTTCGCAGTCAGAGACAGCGGGTGGCAGAAGGGCAAAGCTTTGGAGCCATGGAGGAGAACACAGCAACAGGGGTATGGGGGGCAAAGCGGAGAGATTCCTGCACAGAGGATCGGTGCCAACCGGCACTCACCAGCCTGAGAGGCTTGTCTGCTCTCCCTGCCGGGGCAGGCGGGTCTGGGAGCTGAGGCTCGGGCTTCGGTCAGAGTGCAGGGAGAGGACTGGGGTTGGCAGCGTGAACACAGCCTGCAGGAGGTTAGTGCACCACAGCTGGCCGGGAGGGAGTCCGGGGTAATGTCTGGACCTGCCGAAGAGGCAAGAGACTTTTTCTTCCCTCTGTTTCCTGGTGCGCGAGGAGAAGGGATTAAGAACGCTGCTTAAAAGAGCTCCAGAGACGGGCGCAAGCCGTGGCTAAGAGTGCAGACCCCAGAGATGGGCATGAGACGCTAAGGCTGCTGCTGCCACCGCCAAGAAGCCTGTGTGCGAGCACAGGTCACTATCCACACCTCCCTTCCGGGGAGACTGTGCAGCCCACCACTGCCAGGGCCTCGGGATCCAGGGCCATCTCCTCTGGATGCATGCATGGAGAATGCATGGCATGCCTCAGGCTGGTGCAACGTCATGCTGGCCTCTGTTGCCGCAGGCTCACCCCGCACTCCGTGCCCCTCCCTCTCCACGGCCTGAGTGAACCAGAGCCCCCGAATCAGTGGCTGCTTTAACCCTGTCCTGTCTGAGTGAAGAACAGATGCCCTCAGGCGACATAAACACAGAGGCGGGGCCAAATCCAAAGCTGAACCCCGGGAGATGTGAGAACAAAAAAACGAAAGGGAAATCTCTCCCAGCAGCCTCCCAGCAATCCCTCCCGGAAGCAGCGGATTAAATCTCCACAATCAACGTATCGTACCCTGCATCTGTGGAATACATGAATGGACAAAGAATCATCCCAAATTACGGAGGTGGACGTTGAGAGCAAGATTTATTATTTTTTCCCCTTTTCCTTTTTTTGTGAGTGTGTATGTATATGCTTCTGTGTGAGATTTTGTCTGTATAGCTTTGCTTCCACCATTTGTCCGAGGGTTCTATCTGTCCACTGTTTGTTTTCTCTTAATAATTATATTTTTATTGTAATAACTTTATTATATTTTATCTTTATTTTATTTTAATTTATCTTCTTTCTTTTTTTCTTCCTTCCCTCTTTCCTTGCTTCCTCCCTCCCTCCCTCCCTCGTTCTTTCTTTCTTTCTTTCTACTTCTACTAATTCTTTCTTTCTACTTTTTCTCCCTTTTATTCTGAGCCGTGTGGATGAAAGTCTCTTGGTGCTGCAGCCAGGAGTCAGTGCTGTGCCTCTGAGGTGGGAGAGCCAACTTCAGGACACTGGTCCACAAGAGACCTCCCAGCTCCACATAATATCAAATGGCAAAAATCTCCCAGAGATCTCCATCTCAACACCAGCACCCAGCTTCACTCAACGACCAGCAAGCTACAGTGCTGGACATCCTATGCCAAACAACTAGCAAGACAGGAACACAACCCCACCCATTAGCAGAGAGGCTGCCTAATATCATAATAAGTCCACAGACACCCCAAAACACACCACCAAACGTGGACCTGCCCACCAGAAAGACAAGATCCAGCCTCATCCACCAGAACACAGGCACTAGTCTCCTCCACCAGGAAGCCTACACAACCCACTGAACCAACCTTAGCCACTGGGGACAGACACCAAAAACAATGGGAACTATGAACCTGCAGCCTGCAAAAAGGAGACCCCAAACACAGTATGATAAGCAAAATGAGAAGACAGAAAAACACACAGCAGATAAAGGAGCAAGATAAAAACCCACCAGACCTAACAAATGAAGAGGAAATAGGCAGTCTACCTGAAAGAGAATTCAGAATAATGGTAGTAAAGATGATCCAAAATCTTGGAAATAGAATACACAAAATGCAAGAAACACTTAACAAGGACCTAGAAGAACTAAAGATGAAACAAACAACAATGAACAACACAATAAATGAAATTAAAAATATTCTAGATGGGATCAATAGCAGAATAACTGAGGCAGAAGAACGGATAAGTGACCTAGAAGATAAAATAGTGGAAATAACTACTGCAGAGCAGAAAAAAGAAAAAAGTATGAAAAGAACTGAGGACAGTCTCAGAGACCTCTGGGACAACATTAAACGCACCAACATTTGAATTATAGGGGTTCCAGAAGAGGAAGAGAAAAAGAAAGGGACTGAGAAAACATTTGAAGATATTATAGTTGAAAACTTCCCTAATATGGGAAAGGAAATAGTTAGTCAAGTCCAGGAAGAACAAAGAGTCCCATACAGGACAAATCCAAGGAGAAATATGTCAGGACACATATTAATCAAACTGTCAAAAATTAAATACAAAGAAAACATATTAAAAGCAGCAAGGGAAAAACAACAAATAACACACAAAGGAATCCAGCTGAACTTTCAGCAGAAACTCTGCAAGCCAGAAGTGACTGGCAGGACCTATTTAAAGTGATGAAGAAGAAAAACCTTCAACAAAGATTACTCTACCTGGCAAGGATCTCATTCAGATTTGATGGAGAAATTAAAACCTTTACAGACAAGCAAAAGCTGAGAGAGTTCAGCACTACCAAACCACCTCTACAACAACTGCTAAAGGAACTTCTCCAGGCAAGAAACACAAGAGAAGGAAAAGACCTACAATAACAAAACCAAAACAATTAAGAAAATGGGAATAGGAACCTACATATTGATAATTACCTTAAATGTAAATGGACTAAATGCACCCACCAAACGACACACACTCAGTGAATGGATACAAAAACAAGACCCATATATTTGCTGCCTACAAGAGACCAACTTTAGACCTAGAGACACATACAGACTGAAAGTAAGGGGATGGAAAAAGATATTTCATGCAAATGGAAACCAAAAGAAAGCTGGAGTAGCAATTCTCATATCAGACAAAATAGAGTTTAAAATAAAGACTATTAGAAGAGACAAAGAGGGACACTACATAATGATCAAGGGATTGATCCAAAAGAAGATATAACAAATGTAAATATTTATGCACCCAACATTGGAGCACCTCAATACATAAGGCAAATACTAACAACCATAAAAGGGGAAATTGACAGTAACCCATTCATAGCAGGGGACTTTAACAGCCTACTTTCACCAGTGGACAGATCATCCAAAGTGAAAGTAAGTAAGGAAACACAAGCTTTAAGTGATACATTAAACAAGATGGACTTAATTGATATTTATAGGACATTCCATCCAAAAACAGCAGTGTACACATTTTCCTCTAGTGCTCATGGAACATTCTCCAGGATAGATCATATCTTGGGTCACAAATTAAGCCTTGGTAAATTTAACAAAATTGAAATTGTATCAAGTATCTTTTCCAACAACAATGTTATGAGACTAGATATCAATTAAAGGAAAATATCTGTAAAATATACAAACACATAGAGGCTAAACAATACTCTACATAATAACGAAGTGATCACTGGAGAAATCAAAGAAGAAATAAAAAAAATACCTAGAAACAAATGACAATGGAGACACAACGACCTAAAATCTATGGGATGCAGCAAAAGCAGTCCTAAGAGGGAAGTTTATAGCAATACAGTCCTACCTTAATAAACAGGAAACACCTCGGATAAACAACGTAACCTTGCACCTAAGGCAATTACAGAAAGAAGAACAGAAAACCCCCCAAAGTTAGCAGAAGGAAAGAAATCATAAAAATCAGATCAGAAATAAATGAAAAAGAAATGAAGCAAATGATAGCAAAAATCAATAAAACTAAAAGCTGGTTCTTTGAAGAGATAAACAAAATTGATAAACCAATAGTGAGACTCATTTGGAAAGAAAAGGAGAAGACTCAAATCAATAGAATTAGAAATGAAAAAGGAGAAGTAAAAACTGACAGAGCAGAAATACAAAAGATCATGAGAGATTACTACAAGCAATTCTATGTCAATGAAATGGACAACCTGGAGGAAATGGACAAATTCTTAGAAATGCACAACCTGCCAAGACTGAATCAGGAAGAAATAGAAAATATGAACAGACAAATCACAAGCACTGAAATTGAGACTGTGATTAAAAATCTTCCAACAAAAAAAAGCCCAGGACCAGATGGTTTCACAGGTGAATTCTATCAAACATTTAGAGAAGAGCTAACACCTATCCTTCTCAAATTCTTCCAAAATATAGCAGAGGGAAGAACACTCCCAAACACATTCTACAAGGCCACAATTACCCTGATACCAAAACCAGACAAAGATGTCACAAAGAAAGAAAACGACAGGCCAATATCACTGATGAACATAGATGCAAAAATCCTCAACAAAATACTAGCAAACAGAATCCAACAGCACATTAAACGGATCATACACCAAGACCAAGTGGGATTTATTCCAGGAATGCAAGGATTCTTCAATATATGCAAATCAATCAATGTGATACACCATATTAATAAATTGAAGGAGAAAAACCATATGATCATCTCAATAGATGCAGAGAAAGCTTTTGACAAAATTCAACACCCATTTATGATAAAAACCCTGCAGAAAGTAGGCATAGAGGGAACTTTCCTCAACATAATAAAGACCATATATAACAAACTCACAGCCAACATCGTTCTCAATGATGAAAAACTGAAAGCATTTCCACTAAGATCAGGAACAAGACAAGGTTGCCCACTCTCACCACTCTTATTCAACATAGTTTTGGAAGTTTTAGCCACAGCAATCAGAGAAGAAAAGGAAATAAAAGGAATCCAAATCGGAAAAGAAGAAGTAAAGTTGTCACTGTTTGCAGATGACATGATACTATACATAGAGAATCCTAAAGATGCTACCAGAAAACTACTAGAGCTAATCAATGAATTTGGTAAAGTGGCAGGATACAAAATTAATGCACAGAAATCTCTGGCATTCCTATATACTAATGATGAAAAATCTGAAAGTGAAATCAAGAAAACACTCCCATTTACCATTGCAGCAAAAAGAATAAAATATCTAGGAATAATCCTATCTAAGGAGACAAAAGACCTGTATGCAGAAAATTATGACACTGATGAAAGAAATTAAAGATGATACAAATAGATGGAGAGATATACCATGTTCTTGGATTGGAAGATTGAACATTGTGAAATTGACTCTACTACCCAAAGCAATCTACAGATTCAATGCAATCCCTGTCAAACTACCACTGGCATTTTTCACAGAACTAGAACAAAATATTTCACAATTTGTATGGAAACACAAAAGACCCCGAATAGCCAAAGCAATCTTGAGAATGAAAAACGGAGCTGGAGGAATCAGGCTCCCTGACTTCAGACTATACTACCAAGCTACAGTAATCTAGACAGTATGGTACTGGCACAAAAAAAGAAAGATAAGTAAATGGATAAGGATAGAAAGCCCAGAGATAAACCCACGCATATATGGTCACCTTATCTTTGATAAAGGAGGCAGAAATGTACAGTGGAGAAAGGACAGCCTCTTCAATAAGTGGTGCTGGGAAAACTGGACAGGTACATATAAAAGTATGAGATTAGATCACTCCCTAGCACCATACACAAAAATAAGATCAAAATGTATTAAAGACCTAAATGTAAGGCCAGAAACTATCAAACTCTTAGAGGAAAACATAGGCAGGACACTCTATGACATAAATCACAGCAAGATCCTTTTTGACCCACCTCCTAGAGAAATGGAAATAAAAACAAAAATAAACAAATGGGACCTAACGAAACTTCAAAGCTTTTGCACAGCAAAGGAAACCATAAACAAGACCAAAATACAACCCGCAGAATGGGAGAAAATATTTGCAAATGAAGTAACTGACAAAGGAGTAATCCCCAAAATTTATAAGCAGCACATGCAGCTTAATAAAAAAAAACAAACAACCCAACCCAAAAATGGGCAGAAGACCTAAATAAACATTTCTCCAAAGAAGATATACAGACTGCCAACAAACACATGAAAGAATGCTCAACATCATTAATCATTAGAGAAATGCAAATCAAGACTACAATGAGATATCATCTCACACTGGTCAGAATGGCCATCATCAAAAAATCTAGAGATAATAAATGCTGGAGAGGGTGTGGAGAAAAAGGAAAACTCTTGCACTGCTGGTGGGAATGTAAATTGGTATAGCCACTGGGGAGAACAGTATGTAGGTTCCTTAAAAATCTACAAATAGAACTACCATATGACCCAGCAATCCCACTACTGGGCATATACCCTGAGAAAACCATAATTCAAAAAGAGTCATGTACCAAAATGTTCATTGCAGCTCTATTTACAATAGCCCAGATATGGAAACAACCTAAGTGTCCATCATCGGATGAATTGATAAAGAAGATGTGGCACTTATATACAATGGAATATTACTGATCCATAAAAAGAAACGAAATTGAGCTATGTGTAATGAGGTGGATAGACGTAGAGTCTGTCATACAGAGTGAAGTAAATCAGAAAGAGAGAGACAAATACCATATGCTAACACATATATATGGAATTTAAGAAAAAAATGTCATGAAGAACCTAGGGGTAAGACAGGAATAAAAACACAGACCTACTAGAGAATGGACTCGAGGATATGGAGAAGGGGAAGGGTAAGGTGTGACAAAGTGAGAGAGAGGCATGGACATATATACGCTACCAAACGTAAGGTAGATAGCTAGTGGGAAGCAGCCGCATAGCACAGGGAGATCAGCTCGGTGCTTTGTGACCACCTGGAGGGGTGGGATAGGGACGGTGGGAGGGAGGGAGATGCAAGAGGGAAGAGATATGGGAACATATGTATATATATAACTGATTCATTTTGTTGTAAAGCAGAAACTAACACACGATTGTAAAGCAATTATACTCCAATAAAGATGTTAAGGAAAAAAAATAAAGTGATGAAAGGGAAAAGACTAAAATGAAGATTACTCTAAACAGCAAGGATTTCAGTCAGCTTCAATGGAGAAATGAAAACATTTACAGACAAGCAAAAGCTAAAAGGATTCAGCACCACCAAACCAGCTTTACAACAAATGCTAAAGGAACTTCTCTAGGTGGGAAACACAAGAGAAGGAAAAGACCTACAATAACAAACCCCAAACAATTAGGAAAATGTTCATAGGAACAGACATATTGATAACTGCCTTAAATGTAAATGGATTAAATGCTCCAACCAAAAGACACAGACTGGCTGAATTGGTAAAAAAACCAAGATCCGTATATATGGTGTCTATAAGAGACCCATTTCAGACCTAGGAACACATACAGACTGAAAGTGAAGGGATGGAAAAAGATATTCCAAACAAATGGAAATCAAAAGAAAGCTGGAGTAGCAATTCTCGTATCAGACAAAATAGACTTTAAAATAAAGACTACAAGAGACAAAGAAGGACACTACATTATGATCAAGGGATCAATCCAAGAAGATATAACAATTGTAAATATCTATGTACCCAACATAGGAGCACATCAATACATAAGGCAAACGTTAACAACCATAAAAGGGGAAATTGACAGCAACACAATCATAGTAAGGGAATTTAACACCCCACTTTCATCAATGGACAGATCATTCAAAATGAAAATAAAAAACGAAACAAAAGCTTTAAATGACACATTATATAAGATGGGCTTAATTGATATTTATAGGACATTCCATCCAAAAACAACAGAATACACTTTCTACTCAAGTGCTTATGGGACATTCTCCAGGGTAGATAATATTTTGGGTCACAAATCAAGCCTTGGTAAATTTAAGAAAATTGAAATCACATCAAGTATCTTTTGTGACTACAATGCTAGGAGACTAGATATCAATTACAGGAAAAAAAATCTGTGAAATGTACAAACATGTGGAGGCTAAACAGCATACTACTCAATAGCAAGAAATCATTGAAGAAATCAAAGAGGAAATCAAAGAATACCAAGAAAAAAATGACAATGAACAAATGATGGCTCAAAACCTATGGAATGCAGCAAAAGCAGTTCTAAGAGGGAAGTTTATAGCAATACAATCCTACCTCAAGAAACAAGAAACATCTCAAATAAACAACCTAACCTTATACCTAAGGCAATTGGAGAAAGAAGAACAAAAGAACCGAGAGTTAGCAAAAGGAAAGAACTCAAAAAGATCAGATCAGAAATAAATGAGAAAGAAATGAAGGAAACAAGAGCAAAGATCAATAAATCTAAAGGCTTGTTCTTTGAGAAGATAAACAAAACTGATAAAGCACTAGTCAGACACATCAAAAAAAAAGGGAGAATACTCATATCAATAAAATTAGAAATGAAAAAGTAGAACTAACAACTGACACTGCAGAAATACAAAGGGTCATGAGAGATTACTACAAGCACTATATGCCAATAAAATGCACAATCTGGAAGAAATGGACAAATTCTTGGAAAAGCACAACCTCCCAAGACTGAAACAGGAAGAAATAGAAAATATAAACAGACCAGTCACAAGCACTGAAATTTAGACTGTGATTAAAAATCTTCCAACAAATAAAGCCCAGGACCAGATGGCTTCATAGTAAATTCTACCAAACGTTTAGAGAAGAGCTAACACCTACCCTTCTCAAACTCTTCCAAAATATAGCAGACGAAAGAAAACTCCATATCTCATTCAACAAGGCCACCATCACCCTGATACCAAAATCAGACAAAGATGTCACAAAAAAAAAAAAACTACAGAACAATATCACTCATGATCATAGATGCAAAAATCCAACAGCACAAGAAAACAGTAGCAAACAGAATCCAACAGCATATTAAAAGGATCATACAACATGATCAAGTGGGGTTTATCCTAGGAAATCAAGGATTCTTTAATACATGCAAATCAATCAATGTGATACACCATGTTAACAAATTGAAGGAGAAAATCCGTGTGATCATCTCAATAGATGCAGAGAAAGCTTTTGACAAAATTCAACACCCATTTATGATAAAACATTGCAGAAAGTAGGCATAGAGGGAACTTACCTCAACATAATAAAGGCAATATATGACAAACCCACAGCCAACATCATCCTCAATGGTGAAAAACTGAAATCATTTCCACTAAGATCAGGAACAAGTTTGCCCACTTATTCAACATAGTTTTGGAAGTTTTAGCCACAGCAATCAGAGAAGAAAAAGAAATAAAAGGAATCCAAATTAGAAAAGTAAAGCTGTAACTGTTTGCAGATGACAGGATACTATACATAGAGAATCCCAAGATGCTACCTGAAAGCTACTAGAGCTGATCAATGAATGTGGTAAAGTAGCAGGATACAAAATTAATGCACAGAAATCTCTGGCATTCCTATACACTAATGATGAAAAATCTGAAAAAGAAATTAAGGAATCACTCCCATTTACCACTGCAACAAAAAGAATAAAAGACCTAGGAATAAACCTACCTAAGCAGCCAAAAGACCTGTATGCAGAAAAGTATGACACTGATGAAAGAAATTAAAGGTGATACAAACAGATGGAGAGATATTCCATGTTCTTGGATTGGAAGAATCAACATTGTGAAAATGAGTTTACTACCCAAAGCATCTGTACATTCAATGCAATCCCTATCAAACTACCACTGGCATTTTTCATAGAAGTAGAACAAAAACTTTCATAATTTGTATGGAAACACAAAAGACCCCGAGTAGCCCAAGCAATCTTGAGAAAGAAAAAAGGAGCTTGAGGAATCAGGCTACCACACATCAGACTATACTACAAAGCTACAGTAATCAAGACATTATGGTATGGGCACAAAAACAGAAATATAGATCAAGGGATTATGGTAGAAAGCCCAGAGATAAACTCACACACAAATTGTCACTGTATCTTTGATAAAGGAGGTAAAAATATACAGTGTAGAAAAGACAGCCTCTTCAATAAGTGGTGCTGGGAAAACTGGACAGCTGCATGTAAAAGAATGAAATTAGAACACTTCCTAACACCATACACAAAAATAAACTCAAAATGGATTAAAGAGCTAAATGTAAGGCCAGACACTATAAAACTCGTACAGGAACACCTAGGGAGAACACTCTATGACATACATCACAGAAATATCCTTTTTGACCCACCTCCTAGAGAAATGGAAATAAAAACAAAACAAAACAAAATGGACCTAATGAAACTTAAACGCTTTTGCACAGCAAAGGAAACCATAAACAAGACCAAAAGGCAACCCTCATAATGGGAGAAAATATTTGCAAACGAAGCAAGTGATAAAGGATTAATCTCCAAAATATACTAGCTGTTCATGCAGCTCAATATCAAAAAAACAAATAACCTAATGCAAAAATGAGCAGAACACCTAAATAGACATTTCTCCAAAGAAGATATGCAGATTGCCAACAAGCACATGAAAGGATGCTCAACATCACTAATCATTTGAGAAATGTAAATCAAAACTACAATGAGATATCACCTCACACCTGTCAGAATGGCCATCATCAGAAAATCTACAGGTCGTAAAGGCTGGAGTGGGTGTAGAGAAAACGGAACCCTCTTGCACTGTTGGTGGGAATGTAAATTGATACAGCCACTATGGAAAACAGTATGGAGGTTCCTTAAAAAACTAAAAATAGAGCTACCATATGACCCAGAAATCCCACTACTGGGCATATACCCTGAGAGAACCATCGTTCAGAAAGAGTCATGTACCACAGTGTTCATTGCAGCTCTATTTACAATAGCCAGGACATGGAAGCAATCTATGTGTCCATTGACAGTTGAATGGTTAAAGAAGATGTGGCTCATATATACATGAAATATTACTCAGCCATAAAAAGAAACGAAGTTGAGTTATTTGTAGTGAGGTAGATGGACTTGGAGTCTGTCATACAGAGTGAAGTAAATCAGAAAGAGAAAAACAAGTACCATATGCTAACACACATATATAGAATATTAAAAAAAATTTTTTTCCTGAAGAACCTAGGGGTAGGACAGGACTAAAGTTGTATACGTAGAAAATGGACTTGAGGACACAGGGAGGGGGAAGGGTAAGCTGGGACGAAGTGATAGAGTGGCATGGACATATACACTACCAAACGTAAAATAGATAGCTAGTGGGAAGCAGCTGCATAGCACAGGGAGATCAACTTTGCGTTTTGTTTCCCCCTAGAGGAGTGTGATAGGGAGGGTGGGAGGGAGAAGCAAGAGGGAGGTGATATGGGGATATATGTTTATGTATAGCTGATTCATTTTTTTATACAGCAGAAACTAACACACCATTGTAAATCAATTATACTCCAATAAAGATGTTAAAAAAATTCTATGTGTTTCTGTAGTAACAGTTGTAATGTCTCCTCTTTCATTTCTGATTTTGAGTCTTCTCTTTTTTTCTTAGTTTATCTAAAGGTTTGTCAGTTTTGGTTTTATTTTAAAAAAATACAACAGCTCTTAGATTTGTTGGTTTTTTTTCTATTGTTTTTTCTGGTCTCTATTTCATTTATTTCTGCCCAGATCTTTATTTTATTCTGTCTGCTAACTTAGGGGTTCATTTGTTCTTTCGTTTCTAGTTCCTTGAGGTGTAAAGTTAGGTTTTTAAATCTGAGATCTATTTTCTAATTACATGCATTTATCACTGTATACTTCCCTCTCAAAACTGCTGTTTGAGACAAAAACTTACGGGTTTTGTATGCTGTGTTTCCACTTTTATTGATTTTGAGATTTTTAAATTTCTGGTTTTGATTTTTTTTGCTTAATTCATTGGTTGTTCATGTGAGTGTTAATTTCAACACATTTGTAGATTTTCCATCTTCTTCTTGTTGATTTCTAGTTTCAGTCCATTGTAACTGGAAAAGATACTTAATATGATTTCAATTTTCTTTAATTTCCTAAGACTTGTTTCATGCCCTATTTTATGGTCAATCCTGGGGAATGTTCCAAGTACACTTGAGAAAAAACTGTATTCTGCTTTTGTTGGATGGATTGTTCTAAAAATGTCTGTTGAATCCATTTGGTCCAATGTATTGTTCAAGATCATCGTTTCCTTGTTGATTTTTTGTCTGGAAAATGATGTATCCATTGTTGATGATGGGTATTGAAGTCCCCTACTCTTACTATATCTTTGTTTTTTCTCCCTTCACATCTGTTAGTGTTTACTTAGCATGTTAGGTTCTCCTATGTTGGATGTATATATATTTACAACTGTTATATCTTCTTGATGGATTGACCCTTTTATATTACATGATGACCTTCTCTGTCTCTTTTTGCAGTTTTTGGCTTAAAGCCTTATTTTTTCTGATATACTTATTACTATCCCTGCTTTCTTTGGGTTTTCACTTGCATGGAATTTTTTTTCCACCCATTCCTTTGAGCTTATAAGTGAGTCTTTTGTAGGAATTATATATTTGGGTTTTTTTTATTATTCCATCCAGCTGCTTTGTGCCTTTTGATTGGTGAATTCAATCCATTTACATTGAGTTTCTATTGATATGGGAGGACTTACAAATGCCATTTTATTAACTGTTTTGTATTTTCATTGTTTCATATTTTCCCTCTGTTTCTGCCTGTCTTTGTAAATTGGTGATTTTCTGTGCTGGTATGATGTTTTTTCTTCCTTTATCTTCTGTTCATCTGTTCTAGGTTTTTGCTTTGTGTTACCATGAGGCTTACAGAAGATATCTTATTGATTAAACAGTCCATTGTAAGCTGGTAGCAACTTAACTTCGACTGGCTATAAAAGCTTTACTCTTTTAGCTGCTGGTCAGCTCTGGTCTAGTTGCTCCCAGGTCTGCAGGGCCTGAGGCCAGGTTCTAACCTGTCAGTGACCTTCATACTGGACTGGCTGAGAGGCAAGGCAGAAGTTAATCAGGATACAATCCAGCAGCTCCTGGAGGAGAATGACTAGCTGTATCATGATACTAGCTGTATCATGATCTGCTGTATCATGGGGTATCAGAACAAGAGTCTGGTGAATGAGTGTGTCCAGTACCAGTGTGTCTTACACAGAAACCTCATTTATTTGGCTACCATCCCAGATACCAATCTAACCAGTGCTTCAAAAGCAATGGAATAATCTTCCAGTTGGCTGTTATGAGGAGTAATTGAATGTAATCTATTTCCTATGAAATGGGAACAAGATCTTTACCAACTCAACTGCTTAGAACATGAATGGAATATCTGTGGTTCTCAGTGTAAATATTTATTTTAATAATTAAGTGGATTCCCTCAAGTAAGTTGACTCCAGGTGTCCTCCTTCCTGAAATAAGTGTGTTTGGATAGCAAAGACATCACAGACATCCTCAAGTCTACCTTTTTAGTTTCAACCTGAAGAGGAAACTGAGCAAGTATTGAGCAAGCCTCTTGACTGACACTCTCAAATGGACATGTAACTGTACTCCATTCTACCAGTTTGTGGTTGTAGACCCCCAGACTGCTCTTTTCAGGTTGCTTTGGCTTGCCTTTCCACAAAATAAAAAAACTTCACCCTTTTCACTCTGGCCCCCCTTTTTTTGATGTCTTATTTACCTCTTTTATATTGTGTATTCATTAACACATTATGGTTGCTATAATAATTTTGAATACTATTTTCTTTTGACCTTATACTACAGTTAAGTGGCCATTGTATTACAGATTTAGAGTTTTCTACATCTGACTGTATGTTTAATTTTGCCTGTGTGTTATAAACTTTCTTATATTTTCATGTTGCTTGCATCATTCAATTTTAGCATGTTTTGCAGGCAGGTCTAATGGTGATGAACTCCCTTGGCTTTTGTTTATCTAGAAAAGATTTTATTTCTCCTTCATATCTGAAGGATAATTTAGTGAAATAGTGTATTCTTGGCTGGTAAATTTTTTTCTTTATTTCTGTACTTTGAATATGTTATTCCTCTTTCTCCAGGCCTGTAGGGTTTCTGTTGAGAAATCCACTGACAGCCTAATGGGGGCTCCTTTGTAGGTTACAAGTTTTTTTTAGTATTTTACATTTATCCTTGATTTTTGACAGTTTCATTATAACCTGTCTTGGAGAAGGTCTTTCTGCATTGAGATAATAGGGTGATCTACTGGCTTTGTAAATTAAGATGTCCAATTCTCCTCCCAGGTTTAGGAATTTAACAGGTATGATTTCTTTAAATACATTTTCTGTTCACTTCTCCATCTTTTCTCCTTCTGAAATCCCAATTATTCTAATGTTTTTAATTTTGATGAAATAATCATTTAGGCTTTTTTATCCTTTTTCATTCTTTTTTCTTTTTTTCTCTTCTAACTGGATTATTTCAAAACCCCTGCTTATGCTTTATTCTCAAAACCTCACTTATTCTTTCTACCCTTTGCTCCGCTTTACTTCAGATTCTCTTTACTACATATTTTACTTTATTCATTGAGTTCTTCAACTCCAGAATCTCTGGTTCTCTATTATGATTTCTATATCTTTGGGAAAATCTCATTTCAATCATGTATTTTTCCCCAAGATTTCATTGTACTGTCTTTCTGAGTTTTCTCATAGCTCATTGAGTTTCTACAAAACAGTTATTTTGAATTCTATCAGTGACATTACAAAGTTAGCATTTTTGAGTTTGGTTATTGGAGAAATATTATTTTCTCTTTGTGATGGCATGTTTACTTAATTTTAAACATTCTTCATAGTTTTGTGCTGCTACTTTCACATCTGAAGTAGCTGACCCCCTCTTAAATCTTTGCCTATTGCCTTCAGATGGGGTATTCTATTTGGTGGTGTCTTTATTATATGGGGTTGTACTGTATTATATAGGGTGTTGGTACACCCTTTCTACTATACTTTTTCTCTCTTTTGGCAGGATCCTTAAGTTTTTATGTCTTCTCTCGTTCTTACAAGTCACCAGGCAGGCTACTGCGGACCTCTCTTATGTTTCAGAAGATGGTTTCTCCCTTGCCCACAGACCATGGTCTGTTTCCGGTTGCACTCTCTGTCTACAGGAGGTCTTTTGCTCCTGCACTCAGGAAAGTACACTAAGAGCCAGCAGCTGAATAGGGGGAAGGGCAGGGTTAGCCATCTGAGACTTGCCTACAGACCTGTGGAGTCAGTGGGGTGGTACCAGGCATGGTACTCCCAGAGGCTCATGGGTGGATGTCTTGCTGAGTACAGTCAGCAGGAAGCAAGTCCCTTATCTGCCTCTTTCCAGATCTCCTCCCTCCCCCCTGTCATGGAGGTCCCACCTCAATACTCTTGGTGCTGCTGGAAGGAAGTGGTTTTCTCCAGCTGTGTCCTGAACACTGCAATAGCCAGGCAATCACTGACTGCTCTCCTTTTCCTCTGCCGGAGAGGTCAGTGCTGCTAGAGAGCAGTCCAGTGCAGTTACCCTGGGTGAAGGCAGCACTGGGAACATTTCTTTTACTACTGCCTCCCCTGTGACCAAACTCACATTTTATTTCCTCCACTGGTGTGCTAGAATCTCCTCTAAGGAAGGCTGATTTCTGCAAATTCTCAATCATGTGTGAATATCTGCCCAGGTCAGCACTCTCCAGGTTTTCTTTTCCCCAATCTGGATGAGAGGGCTTTGGACATGTTCACTCTCTCCCCTGGTTCCACACTTTGTACTGAGGTCTGTCTGCTTATTACTGGATGCATAGGTGAGTGAGACTCCTCCCAGGTCCCTTGGCATATATATGGTGCTAGATCCCACAACACCCACAAGGACACTTTTGTTTGTGGGTGGATATCTATTTTGTTGTTTAAAAAAGGGAGATAAAAAGGAAGAATGTCTAACATTACCATGATGCTAATATCATTCTCCAGAGTGGTCATTCTGACGCATCCCTATCACATTATTACAAGCCTATGTGCACAGATCATTTTGCATACGAGTAGAAACATACAAATGCAGAAACAAAGATCCCTGTACAATGTGAAATATTTCATCTTTATGTTTTCGAGCATGAAGGTGCTTAATCTATTCTCTTACTACCAAAACAGCAAAGAAGATACAAGGCCACATTTTGTACCAGTGAAATGTACCAGCCATGTAATATCATTAGAAAAGAGTGATTAGTTATGTTTAGTTTGGCCAGAGAGTAGTATAGTTAGTCCATAAGTATAAAACATAAATGTTTTTTCAGTATGAATGCATTTTATATTGTCTGTTACAGTAATCTTAAAAACATTACAGAACTTTATGATATTAGAATGAGTTCTAAATTGTAAATTTTACAGTTCTTCTACTTGGTACCGCAATCATGATAAAAGCAAATAATTATCTTTTCTTTCTTATTATGTTAATGTCTTGGGTAATGAAGCATTTTAGCTTATTTAATATTTAAAAGATAAAATTGGAAACTATACTTTTATGGTTTTCAGTTATTATTCTGTAGTTTTATCTTAAACAAAAATCTCTATACATTTTGAAGTATTATATACCTGCAGTGTATAGAGACATATACTAATGTATGTATAAGACCAAAAAAAAGGTATTCAATATATTTGTTTAAGTAAATAGTCAATAGTTATAATGTTAAACTGTTAAAATTCACTGAAAATGAATAGAAGGATGAATTGACGATGAAGACTGATACCTTACTCTCAATTTTTGTGGAATGTTTGAAGCCATCAAAAATAGAGTCAAAGGACAAAGTGGACAACTAACCTGTACTTGAAACGTTTTCTATGAGACTTGGTATTCTTTTACTGGACTTTGCAGCATCAGTCATGAATTATGGTACAGTAAGTTTTTAACACTACAGTATTTTGTTCCCAAAGTATCTTTTCCAAGACACTATACATTTTTTTTAAAAAGCATTAAATAAGCAGTCGGAGATATAAGGAGTCATAGATATAAGCTATAGAAATGTTCCTTTTTCCTTTCTTTTCAACATTTTGAATATTTTGAGGGCTTTTCATTGCAGATTCCCACTGCTCTAACCTAAAAAAAAATACTTTTATTTCTAAGCTTACTAAGTATTTTTCTTTTTCGTGGTTCATGGTTTTGTGAATAATGTATATATTAAATAAGATAATCAAGAGAGAGTACTATCATTACGACACCTTAAAGAAAAAAAGCAATGACTTAGAATTTCTAAGATGAAATCACACTTTTTTTTTTTTTTTGTGGTACGCGGGCCTCTCACTGCTGTAGCCTCTCCCATTGCTGAGCACAGGCTCCGGACACACAGGCCCAGTGGCCACGGCCCACGGGCCCAGCCGCTCCGCGGCACGTGGGACCCTCCCAGACCGGGGCACGAACCCGTGTCCCCTGCATCGTCAGGCGGACTCTCAATCACTGCACCACCAGAGAAGCCCAAATCAAACATGTTTTAAGGCACATAATCACAAAACCTCTTTTGGTTGATTATCTTTCCATTAATTCCCTTCCAGTTAGAGTTTCTCAAATAAATCTCTTGACATATAAATCCAAAGTGTTCATCAGCACTACTATGATTCTATTTCTTTATACTTTTATATCCATTCAGGCATGGAATGTACTAATATAATGTTAGAAGGAAAAAATAGTTGAATAGGCAGTAAAGATGGTTTTAGTATATAATCCTTATTTTGTTCATCCCTCTACCTCCATCTCCTTCTCTTTTCAACACTTTATAATTCCATTGTGGCTCAATACTATTATGAAAATGTTATTTATGAGTGTTGATTATTGCCTGTGGAAGTTATAAAGTAGTAAATTATGTGTATTAATCAAAATATATGAGTATCTATGTTATGTGTGTGCCAATATATACACACACATCTCTAAGTAATAAGATTTCCTTTATAATATACCTATAAGAACGACGGCAAAAGGGCATTTTTAATATCCTGAACTCAAGTTCGGAATTGTGCTGATGCTGCTTGGACTTGTGCTAAAGAACTAGGACAAGTTCTTTATCCTAAGTCTCTAAGTTCTTTATCCTTTGAGATAAGAAACAGAGTTCTTGGTCCCTGATTAACCTTGGCATAAACCTTTTACAAAGGGAATGATTAAGAGGTTAATTTAATGTTTTTTTTTAATTCAAATCCTATTCAGATGAACTGCACACAACTACATATTGTATTGTTAGAATAGAAAGTCAAGTGATCTTGTCTAAAAATATGTTTTAAAGGCAGTTTCTCTCACCATTAACACAAGGAACTTCAGTAAGGTGATCACAACTCTTTCTTCCCACTGGGCCTTTTCTCCCCAGTTCCTTCCCCATGAGCAGCAAAGTAAATGCTACCTGTGTCTCAGAATCCTTATGTTCAAAATTAACCTGGTTCTACACTAGACAGTTATGGAATAGTAGTGTAGGCTGTACTGCATTCCCCTCCTTTAACATTAGTTTTAATTGGAAAAAATCTTACTCTGATGTGCTGATTTCAGGACCCTCATGATTCTGGACCTTTCTCAACTTAACAACTGGATCTACTAATTTCTTCAGATATGGGGCCCATTCTGGCTGTAGGTAGGGGACAGAGCTTTCATGTGTCCACCCTTGTTGCTGACCTAGGCACCTGTGTCCCATATCCTGGTATGGAAGTTCATTTTTTAAATTGTTCACCCATAGGATTGGGACACCATCTTTTTCTTGCCAGTCCCTCACACTTGGACAGCACTCCTGCTTCTAAACACCTGTGACTATGGTCCTGTTTCCTGATGCAGATTGCTTTCATGGATATCTAAATATCATGAGCTCCTAGATTCTGTTGCCATAGCACACTCAACTGCCTGTTAGGACATCCTGGGTTCATGTGCTGGATTTCCTTCATGTCAACTACTTGTCTGCAGGAGTACATCTATTTAATAATTTAATAATTTCAAAGCATGTTTGCTCTACCAGGACATTTCCTGGGGATGATAGGCATTTGTTTTATCCTTAAGGAGTCCAAATGCTACTTGGAGAACAAAATATGTTAAAAGTAGATGGTCCTAAAAGAATACAAGTGTTCCCGAATTAAGATGGGATAGAAGAAAGGAGGAAATGGCAGTAGAGCTTGCTAGAGGAGGTGACCGCACTTATGTAGAAGATTAATGATTGAGTATTATTTAAAACAATGTCCAGTGGAATTATATCTGCCTCCATGTTTCTCTACTTACACTGATAATTCAGAGAAATTATATCTGATAAAGAAAGAACACCAATGAGCAGCTCTTTAGTCTTATTCAATTTGTCTGCATTTCAGCCAAAATTGATTTAAGGTGTCACTGCTCCCCCTCTTCTCTTGGTGATGATAACTGTGATGACAACAATGGTGATGATGATGAGTGTTCGTATATTCCAAGAAGTTTGCTAAACAGCTTTATAGCCTTGCATACCAGATCCCATTTGGTCTTTGTAGTGGGTAGGATTTTAAGATGGCCCCTGATTCCTGGCTGCTGGTGTACACACAACTTCTCCTAATATTCAATCAAACACTAATCTCGGTACTGCCATGAAGGGATTTTGCAGCTGTAATTAAGGTTTCAAATCAGCTGACCTTAAGATAGGGGTATTATTCAGGTGGGACTGAATTAATCATATGAGTCCTTTTTAAATCTGATCACAGACACAGGAAGCCAGAGAGATCCAAAGCATGAAGAGGATTCACTGCTGGCTTTGAGGAGCCACATGGTAAGGAAGTGGGTGGCCTCCAGGATCTGAGAGTGATTCCTGGATGACCATCAGCAAGGAATCAAGGACCTCAGACTCTATTCAACTGAGAAACTAAATTCTTCCATGACCACAGGAGCTTGAAATAGGACTCTGAACTCCAAATGACATCAGGGCCTGGCTGACACCATGGTTTTAGAATTGTGAGACTCTGAACAAAAAACATAATTGAGCCCATCCAGGCTTCTGACCTACAGAACTGTGAGATAAGAAATGGGTATTGTTTGTTTGTTTTTATTTTTTATTAGGGTATAGTTGTTTTACAATTTTGTGATCGTTTCTACTGTACAGAGAAGTAAAGTAGAGTTCTCTGTGCTCTACAGCAGGTTCTTATTAGTTATCTATTTTACACATATTAGTGTATGTATGTCAATCCCAATCTCCCAATTCATTCCACCCCCTTTTTCTCACCTTGGTGTCCATATATTTGTTCTCTACATCTTTGTCTCTATTTCTGCCTTGCAAACAGGTTCACCTGTACCATTTTTCTAGATTCCACATATATGCATTAATATGATATTTGTTTTTCTCTTTCTGACTTACTTCATTCTGTATGACAATCTCTAGGTCCACACGTACAATCCATGTCTCTACAAATGACCCAATTTCATTCCTTTTTATGGCTGAGTAATATTCCATTGTATATATGTACCACATCTTCTTTATGCATTCATCTGTTGATGCACATTTTGTTTGCTTCCATGACCTGGCTTTTGTAAATAGTGCTGCAAAGATACATGCACCACAATGTCCATTGGATATTGTTTTGAGGTACTAAGTTTGTCATGCAAAAATAGAAAACAGATACAATTGTCCTAACCAATAAATTAGTAGCATCATCTTACTCATTTTAAGGTGAGAAAAGTGAAATTTTAGGACTTTACCTGTTTTGCTCATATTTACCATGTATCAGTATGGCTGATAATGCAAAACACAGAACTACAATATTGTGAAGATAATACTTTCAAATTATACTAGTTTTATTTTGATGTTATGACTAAGAATTTTTGCCTGCTAAATATATGCACAAGAAATTACAATCTTTTCACCCTAAGTCTAGTTACAAACATGGACAAAGAAGTCTGAAATGACTTTTATGTCCTTAAGTGCAGAAGCAATATTTAGAAAATGCTCCAAATTTTATTTAAGGTGAGGAAATGTCCTTTCTTCAGCATTTAATCTATAATTTTACACATTTTTCCAGGTACAGTTTGTAGCCACAGGATTCAGGAAGATCTTTCTCCTTAACTAAGGCCTGGATGGGTCATGGAAGAGAAGCCTAAAGAGAGCTACGTTCATGCCTTCACCCTCTCCCATCTTGGAATGGCAGAAGAATGAGGAACAGATGGCAGGATGAATTATGTGTGTGTGTGTGTGTGTGTGTGTGTGTGTGTGTGTGTGTGTGTGTGTGTATGAGAAAGCGAGCGACTGAGAGAGAGAAATGGCAGAGACAGAAAGTTATGGCTCTCCACATCATGATAAAGAGCACATGTAGGTCTTCCCTGGTGGCACAGTGGTTGAGAGTCTGCCTGCTGATGCAGGGTATGTGGGTTCGTGCCCCGGTCTGGGAAGATCCCACATGCCATGGAGCGGCCGGGCTTGTGAGCCATGGCCGCTGAGCCTGCGCGTCTGGAGCCTGTGCTCTGCAACGGGAGAGGCAACAACAGTGAGAGGTCTGCATACCGAAAAAAAAAAAAAAAAAAGCACATGTAAAGATTTAAGACAATTATCTCAAAAACATATAAGGGTAAAAAGGGAAATTAGAAGGATTTCTTGGTTTAAACTCTTTTGACTACAACACTGATTATTTAAATCCTGACTTTGTTTTCACAAATTTAAAATATATTTTTTGAATTATGGACTGAATCATGCTTCCCTGCTTCCACCTCCTCCTCCTCCTCCTCATTCTTTAGTTGTTCTATACAATGGGAACTGAGAACAAAACAATTTGTCAATTGTTTGCAGACACAAAGACAAAATTCTTTTACAGGTAGTCCTGTTGCCTATGGAAACGATATTTATTAAGAAGCATAAGAATCAAGGTCGGGGGTACCTTCAAGATGGTAGAGGAGTAAGACATGGAGATCACCTTCCTCCACACAAATACATCAGAAATACATCTACATGTGGAACAACTCTTACAGAACACTTACTGAACGTTGGCAGAAGACCTCAGACTTCCCAAAAGGCAAGACACTCCCCACGTACATGGGTAGGGCAAAAGAAAAAACAGAAACAAAAGAATAAGAATGGGACCTGCACCTCTGGGAAGGAGCTATGAAGGAGGAAAAGTTTCCACACACTAGGAAGCCCCGTCACTGGAGGAGACAGGGGGTTGCGGGGGGTGGGGGGAGCTTCAGAGCCATGGAGGAGAGTGCAGCAACAGGGGTGCACAGGGCAAAGCAGGAAGATTCTTGCACAGAGGATCAGTGTTGACCAGCACTCACCAGCCTGAGATGCTTGTCTGATCACCCACTGGGGCAGGTGGGGGTTAGGAGCTGAGGCTCAAGCTTCTTCGGAGGACAGATCCCAAGGAGAAGACTGGGGTTGGCTGTGTGAACACAGCCTGAAGGGGGTTAGTGCACCAAGCTAGCTGGGAAAGAGTCCGGAAAATGTCTGGAACTGCCTAAGAAGCAAGAGACCATTGTTTCAGGGTGCACGAGGAGAGGGGATTCAGAACACTGCCTAAACGAACTCCAGAGACGGGTACAGGTGGCTATAAGCATGGACACCAAAGACGGGCATGAGATGCTAAGGCTGCTGCACCAAGGACACTGTGTGCAAGCACAGGTCACTATCTACACCTCCCCTCCCAGGAGGCTGTGCAGCCCATCACTGCCAGGGTCCTGTGATCCAGGGACAACTTCCCCAGGAGAATACACGGCACGCCTCAGGCTGTTGCAAAATCATGCTGGTTTCTGCCACCACAAGCTTGCCCTGCATTCCAATTATAACTGCCACACCCTTCCTTCCCCCTGGCCTGAGTGAGCCAGAGCCCCTTAATCAGCTGCTACTTTAACCCCATCCTCTATGGGTGGGAAAACTCCAGTGACCTACACACACAGGTGGGACCAAATCCAAAACTGAACCCCAGGAGCTGTGTGAACAAAGAAGAGAAAGGGAAATTTCTCTCAGCAGCCTCAGGAGCAGCGGATTAAAGCTCCACAATCAACTTGATGTACCATGTATCTGTGGAATACATGAATACACAATGAATCATCACAAAATTGAGGTGCTGGTCTTTGGGAGCAACTGTAGACTTGGGGTTTACTTTCTGCATTTAATTTGTTTCTAGTTTTATGTTTATCTTAGTTTAGTATTTAGAGCTTATTACCATTGGTAGGTTTGTTTATTGATTTGGTTGCTCTCTTCCTTTATTTAAGAAAAATATATATCTTTTTCCTTTTTCTCTTTTGGTGAGTGTGTATATGTATGGTTCTTTGTGTGATTTTGTCTATATAGACTTGCTTTTACCATTTGAACTAGTATTCTGTCTGTCCTTTTTTTTTCTGATATAGTTTTTAGTGCTTGTTATCATTAGTGGATTTGTTTTCTTGTTTGGTTGCTCTCTTCTTTTTTTAATGTTTAATAATATTTTATAAATTTTTTATTTTAATAATTTTATTTTTTCTTTCTTTCCTTCTTTTTTTTCTCCCTTTTCTTCAGAGCCATGGGGCTGACAGGGTCTTGCTGATCCGACAGGGTGTCAGGCCTGAGCCTCTGAGGTAGGAGAGCCGAGTTCAGTACATTGGCCCACCAGAGACCTACCAGCCCCACATAATGTCAAACGGTGAAAGCTCTCCCAGAGATCTCTATCTCAATGCTAAGACCCAGCACCACTCAATGAACAGCAAGCTACAGTGCTGGACACTCTATGCCAAACAAATAACAAGACAGGAACACAACCCCACCCATTAACAGAGAGGCTGCCTAAAATCATATTAACTTCACAGACACCCCAAAACACACCACCGACGTGGTCCTGTCCACCAGAAAGACAAGATCCAGCCTCAACCACCAGAACTCAGGCACAAGTCCCCTCCCTTTTCTTCAGATCTGTGTGGTTGACAGGGTCATTGTGCTCCAGCCAGGTGTCAGACATGAGCCTCTGAGGTGGGAGAGCCAAGTTCAGGACATTGGTCCAACAGAGACCACCCGGCCCCATGTAATATCAAGTGGTGAAAGCTCTCCCAGAGATCTCCATCTCAATGCTAAGACCCAGCAGCACTCAATGTCCAGCAAGCTACAGTGCTGGACACACTATGCCAAACAAATAGCAAGATGGGAACACAACCCCACCTATTAACAGAGAGGCTGCCTAAAATCATAATAAGTTCACAGATATCCCAAAACACACCACTGGACACGGTCCTGCTCACAAAAAGAAAAGATCCAGCCTCAACCACCAGAACACAGGCACAAGTCCCCTCCACCAGGAAGCCTACACAATACACTGAAACAACCTTACCCACTGTGGGCAGACACCAAAAACAATGGTGACTATGAACTTGCAGACTGCAAAAAGGAGATCACATACACAGTAAGTTAAACAAAATGAGAAGACAAAGAAACACGCAGCAGATGAAGGAGCAAGGTAAGAACCCACCAGACCAAACAAGTAAACAGTAAATAGGCAGTCTACCTGAAAATGAATTAAGAGTAATGATAGTAAACACAATTTAAAATCTTGGAAATAGAATGGAAAAAATAAAAGAAACATTTAAGAAGAACTAAAGAGCAAAAAACAAACATGATGAACAACACAATAAATGAAATTAAAAACTCTGTAGAAGGAATCAATAGCAGAATAACTGAAGCAGAAGAATGGAAAAGTGATCTGGAAGATAAAATAGTGGAATTAACTACCGCAGAGCAGAAAAAAGAAAAAGGAATTTAAAGAATTAAGGACAGTCTCAGAGACTTCTGGGACAACATTAAACACACCAACATTCAAATTATAGGGGTCCCTGAATAAGAATAGAAAAAGAAAGTGTCAGAGAATATTTGAAGAGATTATAGTTGAAAACTTCCCTAATATGGGAAAGGAAATAGTTAATCAAGCCCAGGAAGAACAGAGAGTCCCATACAGGATAAATCCAAGGAGAAACACACCAATACACATATTAATCAAACTATCAAAAATTAAATACAAAGAAAAATAGTAAAAGCAGCAAGGAAAAGGCAACAAATAACAAAAAATGGAATTCTGATAAGTTTAACAGCTGATTTTTCAGCAGAAACACTGCAAGCCAGAAGGGAGTGGCAGGACGTATTTAAAGTGGATGAAAGAGAAAAACCTACAACCAAGATTACTCTACCCAGCAAGAATCTCATTCAGATCGATGGAGAAATTAAAATCTTTACAGAGAAGCGAAAGCTAAGAGAATTCAGCACCATCAAAGAAGCTTTACAACAAATCCTAAAGGAACTTCTGTAGGCAGGAAACACAAAAGAAGGAAAAGACCTACAATAACAAACCCAGAACAATTAGGAAAATGGTAATAGGAACACACATATCAATAACTGCCTTAAATGTAAATGGATTAAATGCTTCAACCAAAAGACATAGACTGGCTGAATGGATACAAAAACAAGACCCGTATATATGCTGTCTACAAGAGACCCACTTCAGACCTAAGGACACATACAGACTAAAAGTGAGGGGATGGAAAAAGTTATTCCATGCAAATGGAAATCAAAAGAAAGCTGGAGTAGCAATTCTCATATCAGACAAAATAGACTTTAAAAAAAGGAACATTACAAGAGACAAAGAAGGATACTACATAATGATCAAGGGATGAATCCAAGAAGAAGATATAACAATTGTAAATATTTATGCATGCAACATGGAGCACCTCAATACATAAGGCAAATGCTAACAGCAAAAAAGGGAAAATTGACAGTAACACAAACATAGTAGGGTTATTCAACACTCATTTACACCAATGGACAGATCATTCAAACAGAAAAGAAAAAAGGAAACACAAGGTTTAAATGACACATTAGAACAGATAGACTTAATTGATATTTATAAGACATTCTATCCAAAAACAGCAGAATACACTTTCTTCTCAAATGCTCATAGAACATCCTCCAGGATAGATCATATCTAGGGTCACAAATCAAGCCTTGGTAAATTTAAGAAAATTGAAATTGTATTGGGTATCTTTTCCGACCACAATGCTGTGGGACCAGATATCAAATACAGGATAAAATCTGTAAAAAATACAAACACATGGAGGCTAAACACTACACTACTAAACAACCAAGAGATCACTGAAGAATTCAGAGGAAATAAAAAAATCCATAGAAACACATGACAATGAAAACACGACGACCCAAAACCTAAGGAATGCAGCAAAAACCGTTCTAAGAGGGAAGCTTATAGCAATACATTCCTACCTCAAGAAACAAGAAACATCTCAAGTAAACAACCTAGCTTTACACCTAAAGCAATTAGAGAAAGAAGAACAACCCCCCCCAAAAAAATTAGCAGAAAGAAAGAAATCATAAAGTTCAGATCAGAAATAAATGATAAAAAATGAAGGAAACAATAACAAAGATCAATAAAACGAAAAGCTGGTCCTTTGAGAAGTTACCAAATTGATAAACCATTATCCAGACACATCAAGAAAAAAAGGGAACAGACTCAAATCACCAGAATTACAAATGAAAAAGGAGAAGTAACAACTTACACTGCAAAAATACAAAGGATCATGAGAGATGACTACAAGCAACTATATGCCAATAAAATAGACAACGTGGAAGAAATGGACAAATTCTTAGAAAAGCACAACGTTCCTCGACTGAAACAGGAAGAAATAGAAAATATAAACAGACAAATCACAAGCACTGAAATTGAAACTGTGATTTAAAATCTTCCAACAAACAAAAACCCAGGGCCAGATGGCTTCACAGGCGAATTCTATCAAACATTTAGAGAAGAGCTAACACCTATCCTTCTCAAACTCTTCCAAAATACAGCAGAGGGTGTATTATTGCATAGGCATAACTACATCCCGTTTTAGATATTGAAGCAGTGTGGTTCAATTTGTGCATGGTCATGCTGGTAGTTAGTGCTGGAGCTGGGAACACAAACCCATGTAGTCAGCCTTCAGAAACTGTGCTCTAACCACTGGTGTTGACAGAATTTATTTTCCAAAGATGTTTGCAATAATATTCCATATCCAACTTGTTTTTCTTACAAAGCACTATTGGCATACTTCCCCTTAGCCTATGCTACTTTTTCTTAAATCTGAGCAAGTTTGGGACTAAGTTAGAAATGACACTATAATATTCAAGGCCATGTAATAAAGCTTTTCTGATTCTCTGTTGAGCTGTACACTTTTGGAGCCCTGAGCTGCCATGTAAACAGTGTGACAACGCTGGCATCAACACGGTGTGAAGAAGCCCAATTTCATCAAGATGAGAGACCATGGAGAGGCCCTGAGTCTTCATGAAGATGGAGAGATGGCCAGGAAGCCTCCAGTGGTTTCAGTATCTGTACTACTGCGGCTCCAGCCTCCATCTGAATTCAAACATATGTGAGGCCTGAGGCAGAACTGCCTGGCCCAACCATTCCCAAATTTCTAACCCCAAAAGCCTGAGACAATGAAACAATTGTTGTTTGAAACATAACATTTAGGGTGACTTGTTACACATCAATAATGACTGAAACACCCTTTCTATAGAAGATAAGTGGACTCAGTTAAAAATGAAGTACCTGTAATTACTATATATACTACTTAAAAATGTGTTTTAATTGTAAGTTTACATCTTGGTATATGTACTGGTTTCTCAAATAGAAATAGTCTTACTATGATATCAATTTTAAATTAATAGTATTAAAAAATTTTTATTTTATATTGGAGTATATTTGATTAACAATGTTGTGTTAGTTTCAGCTGTACAGCAAAGTAATTCAGTTATACACATACATGTATTTATTCTTCTTCAAATTATTTTCCCATTTAGTTTGTTACAGAATATTGAGCAGAGTTCCCTGTGCTATACGGTAGGTCCTTATTGGTATAAGTAGTGTGTAAAACTTGTGTGGAGACACAAAATAACCTGAGTAGCCAAAAGCAATCTTGAGAAAGAAAAGTGGAGTTGGAGGAATCAGCGTCCCTAACTTTGGACTATACTACAAAACTATAGCCATCAAAACAGTATGGCATGGGCACAAAAACATAAATATAAATCAATGGAACAGGATAGAAAGCCCAGAAATAAACGCATGCACCTATGGTCAATTAATCTATGACAAAGGAGACAAGACTATACAATGGAGAAAAGACAGTCTCTTCAATAAATGGTGCTGGGAAAACTGGACAGTTACATGTAAAAGAATAAAATTAGAACACTCCCTAACACCATACACAAAAATAAACTCAAAATAGATTAAACACTTAAATGTAAGACCTGATACTATAAAACTCTTAGAGGAAAACATAGGCAGATCACACTTTGACATAAACTGCAGCAACACTTTTTTCAATCCGTCTCCTAGAGTAGAGGAAATAAAAACAAAAATAAACAAATAGGACCCAATTAAACTCAGAATGTTTTTGCATGGAAAAGGCAACCATAAACAAAATGAAAAGGCAACCCACAGAATGGGAGAAGATATTTGGAAATGATGTGACTGACAAGGGATTAATATCCAAAATTTACACACAGCTTATGCAGCTCAATATTAAAAAAAAAAAAAACCCAATCATAAAATGAGCAGAAGGCCTAAATAGACATTTCTCCAAAGAAGACATACAGTTGGACAACAGGCACATGAAAAGATGCTCAACATTGCTAATTATTAGAAAAAAAAACTACAATGAGATATCACCTCACACGGGTCAGAATTACCACTATCAAAAATTCTACAAACAATAAATGCTGGAGAGGGTGTGGAGAAAGAGGAAACCTCCTACACTGTTGGTGGGAATGTGAGTTGGTAAAGCCATGATGGAGTTTCCTTAAGAAACTAAAATAGAGGTACCATGTGATCTAGGAATCCCACTCCTGGGTATATATCTGGAGAAAAACATGGTTCAAAAGGATATGTGCACCCCAATGTTCATAGCAGCACTATTTACAATAACCAAGACATGGAAACAACCTAAATGTCCATCAATGGAGGAATGGATACAATAGATGTGGTACATATATACAGTGGAATATTAATCAGCCATAAAAAAAGAATGAAATAATGCCAATTGCAGCAACATGGATGGACCTGGAGATTATCATACTAAGTGAAGTAAGTCAGACAGAGAAAGACAAATATGATATTGCCAAAAAAAAGATACAAATGAATTTATTTATAAAACAGAAACAGACTCACAGACCAAAGGGGAAAGGTGGGGGGGGGAGGGATATGATATCATTTGAATCTCAAAAGCTGGTTTGATCCAATTTTCAGTTTTGTTTTGTCATCTATAGTAGCTAGATTCTAACAGTTCCACCAAATTTTAAAATAAATATAATTTACCTACTCTCTTTCCTATGTCAAATCATTTATTCAGGATGAAAGTACTCTACATACCTTAAAAATATCTCTTTTTTGTGAAACATATTCTATTTTATGAATAAGATACCACAGATCACTATAAATAATCCAGCCAGAAGACTCCTACTGGATAACAATATTAAATCAAGTGTCCTATTAAGGGGAGATTTGAAGAACAAATTAAATTCCCATTCAGTCACTCAAATAAAGAAACTGCTTGAATGCTCACCCAGTAGGCATCATCACATCACTCTGTGGGCATCTTATTTGAGAAGGACTATCCCACTGGCAAACCTATTTACTTCATATCTTTAAATATATATGTCAAGTAAATTGTGGGAACATGAATAGTTTGATTCATCTTAAATATTTGAGGATAGAATTCTTTCCAGGGGACAATCACATTAAGTACCTAGTTTTGGTGTATGCCTGGTAGAAAGATACAGAGAGTGATATTAATACATTAATATGAACTTGGAGTATCCAAATGGGCCCTAAAATAAAATATACCACTGAGATTTTACATGATGTTAGTTATAAACATGAAACAACATCCAGAATTCTAATTCCAGTTCCATTAAACAAGTTTTTATACTAGAAGTCAATGTAATTACAATGAAATGGAACTTCAGCATTATGTTTCTAAAGAAGTACTGACCAAAGGGCAAATGTGATTTCTCTCAGTGACATGATCTATTTTCTCCTAAATGTACTGTAAAATGGCACCAAAGGAGCCATTGTCAGATTCAGATCTTTGGAGTGTGTGTGCTCATTAAGTATAAAACACTGAACAAATATAAATGAGAAATGCATTCTTTTCAAGATTATGTTGGATATGAATTACAGTCTAAATTTCTATATTTCAGTTAATGTAACTCTAACTAGGGAAAAATAGGATATTTTAGGGTTTGAAATGAGGTAAGAGATTACAGGAATGTGAAAAAATATCCAAACTGCCATTTTAAGCTCTTCTTCTAATTAAATCCTATTTTTTCTCTTTTGATGTTATCTATATAGATTCAAGAAACATTACAAATTCTTCTTTTCTAAAAGGAATGAAGGAAAGAAAAAGTAGAAAATTAAATAAAATTTAATTAAATTTGGCATAAAAACAACTTGTTAAATGCAACATCTATTTCTTCATTTCCAGGATTGAAATAAAAATAACCTTTTAATAATGATTTCCTGAATATGTTTCTTATCTAAGTTATAGCTAGTAGACTACACTGGGAAAAAAAGGTAAACTATGAAGCAACTGTGTCACATTTAATCACTAGCCTCCATTTACTATATTTGCAGAAGTCAAAATGTACTAATAACCGACAAATGTTCTGGAGTCCCTTCATGTAGTTGGTGGCAGAGCAGGCATAAAAATCAATAGAACAAATTTTCACAGAAGTAATGTGACTTCTGTTGTTCTGCTTTTCATTAAAGACAGTGGAAATTGAAGAAAACCTATTACTGCATCCAGAATTTTTAATTGCTACCAATTAGTTTACTGTCCAAGTATATTCTTTGACACTTGCTTAGCTAGAAACTTGGACAACTTTTCGTGCAAAAGAATATTACTACACATAAGTCTGAAATACTTAGTTATTCTAATGTCTGAGCCAGTTATAGAACAACTACCTGCAAAATATCTTAAGAAAACATTGACCATCAAACTCCATTTTCTTCTGAGCTGATATCAAATGAGTAAAGAAACTTAAAGCCAATGTTATATTGATATCTGAACTAATATGGTTTTAAAAAATTATTAAGGTTTTCAAACCAATTTCAGGTTAAACTTTTGTACCCAGAAAATGTCAGCCTCAAAAAATTGTCTGACAAATGTGATGGAGCTTCATTGACACATTCTCATAAAAACCCTACTCTGATACCTGCATCTTTCCAAATAATTGTATCAATTTTTATGCTGTAACTAGGATTTTAGCTGTATAAATCATGTGGGAAATCCTGGTGTGTTGGTCATTGAATATTTTTAGTTTTATTATTATAAAGAAAGATTTATAATGTAAAGAAAATTTTGTAAAATATCATAGAGAAAAATCTATAACTTATGGATCTCAAAAAATCATGTTAAAATGAATACTAATGCTCATATACATGAGATTTTAGATTGATTATTAAAAAGATACTGTTTATTACAAATTTAAATAAAACATAAAGACATGGCAAAAATACTGAGTAAAGAAGAAAAACCTTCTACAACATTTAGAGTTTTTGAGAGTTAGATAAAATAAGCTACTTCACAGGTTGCTTTATGGAAGAGAGGCTGGAAGAAGTTGCTGCTGCAGGCAGCTTGGCTTTAGGAAGACCAGACATGCAGAGCAACAAAAAACTTGAGTAGCCTGACATGGATGTTTCCAGCTGAGGTTGAACAAGGTGATGCTCTGCCTTCTTATTTTACCTCTCATATGGTAAATAATTTTACCATCTAAATTTATATTCCCGAGAGACCTTCAAGATGGTGGAGGAGTAAGACGTGGAGATCATCTTCCTCCCCACAGATACATCAAAAATACATCTACATGTGGAACAAATCCTACAGAACACCTACTGAATGCTGGCAGAAGACCTCAGACTTCCCAAAAGGCAAGAAAATCCCCATGTACATGGGTAGAGCAGGGCAAAGGAAAAAAAAAAAACAGAGACAAAACAATAGGGACGGGACCTGCATCTCTGGGAGGGAGATGTGAAGGAGGAAACGTTTTGACACACTAGGGAGCACCTTCACTGGTGCAGAGAGGGAGTGGGTGAGAGGGAAGATTTGGAGCCATGGAGGAGAGCGCTGCAATAGGGGTGCAGAGGGCAAAGTGGAGAGATTCCTGCACAGAGGATTGGTGCCGACCAGTGCTCACCAACCTGAGAAGCTTGTCTGCTCACCCACCGGGGTGGGTGGGGGCTAGGAGCTGAGGCTCAGGCTTCAGAGGTCAGACCACAGGGAGAGGTCTGGGGTTGGCTGCGTGAAGACAGCCCGAAGGGGACTAGTGCACCACAGCTAGCTGGTAGGGAGTCTGGGAAAATGTTTGGACTCGCTGGAGAGGCAAGAGAACATTGTTTCAGGGTGCTCGAAGAGAGGGGATTCCTGCTCCGTGTGCTCACAGAATACAGAACACCACCTAAGCAAGCTCCAGAGACAGGCATGAGCCATGGCTATCAGCTCAGACCCCAGAGATGGGCATAAGCTTCTAATGCTGCCGCTGCTGCCACCAAGAATCCTGTGTGCAAACGCAGGTCACTACCCACACCCCTTGCCTGGGAGCCTGTGCAGCACGCTACTGCCAGGGTCCTGTGATCCAGGGACAGCTTCCCTGGGCGAATACACAGCCCATATCAGGCTGTTGCAATGTCATGCTGGCCTCTGAAGTTGCAGGCTCGACCCACATTCCAATTCTGACTACCATACCTCTACCTCTCCCCAGTGTGAGTGAGCAAGAGAGCCCTAATAGGCTACTACTTTAGCCACCTCCTCTTTGGGTGGGGAACAGATGCCTGAGGGTGGCCAACAAGCAGAGGTGGGGCCAAAACCAAAGCTGAACCCCAGGCGCTGTGCAAACAAAGAGAAAGGGAAATTTCTCCATGCAGCCTCAGGAGCAGCAGATTAAATCCCCACAGTCAACTTGATAAACCCTGCAGCTGTGGAGTACCTGAATAGACAACAAATGCTCCCAAAATTGAGATGGTGGACTTCGGGAGCAACTGTAGAATTGGGGTTTGCTTTCTGCATCTAATTTGTTTCTGGTGTTATGTTTATCTTAGTTTAGTATTTAGAGTTTATTATCATTGGTATATTTGTTTATTGATTTGGTTGCTCTCTTCCTTTTTTTCAATGTATAGATATATATATATTTTCCTTTTTGTGAGTGTGTATGTGTATGTTTCTTTGTGTGATTTTGCCTGTTTAAGTTTGCTTTTACCATTTGTCATAGGGTTCTGTTTGTTCGTGTTTTTGTTGGTGGTGTTGTTGTTGTTTTTTTTTATGAGTGCATGTATGTTTCATTGTGTGATTTTGTCTGTTTAGCTTTGCTTTTGACATTTGGTTTGGGGTTCTATCTGTCTTTTTTTCCCTTCTTTTTCTTCCAAGCTGTGTGGCTGGCAGGGTCTTGGTGCTCCAGCTGGGTGTCGGGCCTGAGGCTCTGAGGTGGCAGAGCCGAGTCCAGGACGTTGGACAATCAGAGACCTCTCAGCCCCAAAGAATATCAATCAGCAAGAGCTCTCCAGACATCTCTGTCTCAACACTAAGATCCAGCTCCACCCAATGGCCAGGAAGGTCCAGTGCTGGATGCCCCACATCAAACAACTAGCAGGACAGGAACACAACCCACCCATTAGCAGAGAGGCTGCCTAAAGCCATAGTAAGTCCACAGACACCCCCAAACACAGCACTGGAGCCGGCCCTTCCCACCAGAAGGACAAGATCCAGCCCCACCCACCAGACAACAGGCACCAGCCCCCTCCAATAGGAAGCCTACAAAAGCAACTGAACCAACCTAACCAACTGGGTGGAGACACCAAATATAATGGGAACTACAAACCTGCAGCCTGTGAAAAGGAAACCCCAAACACAGTAAGTTAAACAAAATGAGAAGACAGAGAAATAAGCAGCAGTTGAAGGAGCAAGGTAAAAACCCACCAGACCAAACAAATGAAGAGGAAATTGGCACTCTACCTGAAAAAAATTCAGAGTAATGATAGTAAAGATGATCTCAAATCTCAGAAATAGAATGGAGAAAGTATAAGAAACATTTAGCAAGGACCTAGGAGAACTAAAGAGCAAACAATGATGAACAAGACAATAAATGAAATTTAAAAATACTCTAGAAGGAATCAATAGCAGAATAACTGAGGCAGAAGAATGGATAAGTGACCTGGAAGATAAAATAGTGGAAATAACTGCTGCAGAGCCGAATAAAGAAAAAAGAATGAAAAGAATTGAGGACAGTCCCAGAGACATCTGGGACAGCATTAAATGCACCAACATTCAAATTATAGGGGTCCCAGAAGAAGAAGAGAAAAAGAAAGGGACTGAGAAAATATTTGAAGAGATTATAGTCAAAAACTTCCCTAACATGGGAAAGGAAATAGTCAATCAAGTCCAGGAAGCACAGAGTCCCATACAGGATAAATCCAGGGAGAAACATGCCAAAACACATATTAATCAAACTATCAAAAATTAAATACAAAGAAAAAATATTAAAAGCAGCAAGTGAAAAGCAAAAAATAACATACAAAGGAATGCTCAGAAGGTTAAGAGCTGAACTTTCTGCAGAAACAATGCAAGCCAGAAAGGAGTGACAGGACATACTTAAAGTGATGAAAGGGAAAACCTACAACCAAGATTACTCTTCCTAGCAAGGATTTCATTCATATTTGACAGAGAAATCAAAAGCTTTACAGGCAGGCAAAAGTTAAGTGAATTCAGCATCACCAAACCAGCTTTACAACAAATGCTAAAGGAACTTCTCTAGGTGAGAAACACAAGAGAAGAAAAAGATCCACAAAAACAAACCAAAAATAAATAAGAAAATAGTAATTGGAACATACATATCAACAATTAGCTTAAATGTATGTGGATTAAATGCTTCAACCAAAAGACACAGACTGGTTGAATTGATACAAACATAAGACCCGTTTATATGCTGTCTACAAGAGACCCACTTCAGACCTAGGGATGTATACAGACTGAAAGTGAGGGGATGGAAAAAGGCATTCCATGCATGCAAATCAAAAGAAAGCTTTACTAGCAATACTCATATCAGATAAAATAGAGTTTAAAATAAAGACTATTACAAGAGATAAAGAAGTACACTAAAAAATGATTAAGGGATCAATCTAAGAAGAAGATTTAACAATTGTAAATATTTATGTATCCAACATAGGAGCACCTCAATACATAGGCAAATGCTAACAGCCATAAAAGGGAAAATTGACAGTAACAAAATAATAGTAGGGGACATTAACACCCCACTTTCACCAATAGACAGATACAAAATGAAAAAAAATAAAGAAACACAAGCTTTAAATGATACAGTAGACCAGATAGACTTAATTGATATTTATAGGACATTCCACCCAAAAACAAGAGAATAACTTTCTTCTCAAGTGTTCATGGAACATTCTCCAGGATAGAACATATCTTGGGTCACAAATCAAGCCTCAGTAAATTTAAGGAAATTGAAGTCATATCAAGTATCTTTTTCGACCACAATGCTATGAGACTAGATATCAGTTACAGGAAAAAAACTGTAAAAAATACAAACAAATGGAAGCTAAACAATATGCTACTAGATAACCAAGAGATCACTGAAGATATCAAAGAGGAAATCAAAAAATACCTAGAAACAAATGACAATGAAAACATGACCACCCAAAACCTATGGGATGCAGTAAAAGCAGTTCTAAGAGGGAAGATTATAGCAATACAATCCTACCTCAAGAAACAAGAAAAATCTCAAATAAACAACCTAACATTATGCCTAAAGCAACTAGAGAAAGAAGAATCAAATTCCCAAAGTTATCAGAAGGAAAGAAATCACAAAGATGAAATGAGAAAGACATGAAAAAGAAATGAAGAAAATAATACCAATGATCAATAAAACTAAAAGCTGGTTCCTTGAAAAGGTAAACAAAATTGATAAACTATTAACCAGACTCATCAGGAAAAAAGGATGAAGATTCAAATCAACAGAATTAGAAATGAAAAAGGAGAAGTAAAAACTGGCACTGCAGAAGTACAAAGGATCATGAGAGACTACTACAAGCAATTATATGCCAAAATATGGGCAACCAGGAAGAAATGGACAAATTCTTAGAAAAATACAATCTCCAATACTGAATTAGAAAGAAATAGAAAATTTGAACAGACCAATCACAAGCACTGAAATTGAAACTGTGATTTAAAATCTTCCAACAAAAAAAGCCCAGGGCCAGATATCTTCACAGGTGAATTCTATCAAACAGTTAGGGAAGAGCTAACACCTATCCTTCTCAAACTCTTCCAAAATATAGCAGAGGGAGGAACACTCCCAAACTCATTCTACGAGGCCACCATCACCCTGACACCAAAACCAGACAAAGATGTCACAAAATGTAAACTACAGGTCAACATCACTGATGAACATAGATGCAAAAATCCTCAGCAAAATACTAGCAAACAAAATCCAACAGCACATTAAAAGGATCATACACCATGATCAAGTGGGGTTTATTTCAGGAATGCAAGATTTCTTCAATATACACAAATCAATCAATGTGTACACCATATTAACACACTGAAGAATAAAAACCATATGATCATCTCAATAGATGCAGAAAAAGCTTTTGAGAAAATTCAACACCCATTTATTATATAAACTCTGCAGAAAGTGGGCATAGAGGGAACCTACCTCAACATAATAAAAGCCATACATGACAAAACCACAGACATTGTTCTCAATGGTGAAAAACTGAAATCATTTCCTCTGAGTTCAAGGAAAAGACAAGGTTGCCCAATCTCACCACTATTATTCAACATAGTTTTGGAAGTTTTAGCCACAGCAATCAGAGAAGAAAAAGAAATAAAAGGAATCCATATCAGAAAAGAAGAAGTAAAGATGTCACTGTTTGCTAATGACATGATATTATACATAGAGAATCCTAAAGATGCTACCAGAAAACTCCTAGAGCTAATGAGGGAATTTGGTAAAGTAGCAGGATACAAAATTAATGCACAGAAATCTCTGGCATTCCTATACACTAAAAATGAAAAATCTGAAAGAGAAATTAAGGAAACACTCCTATTTACCATTGCAAAAAAAAAGAATAAAATACCTAGGAATAAACTTACCTAAGGAGAGAAAAGACCTGTATGCAGTAAACTATAAGACACTGATGAAAGAAATTAAAGATGGTACAAACAGATGGAGAGATAAACCATGTTCTTGGATTGGAAGACTCAACATTGTGAAAATGACTATACTACCCAAGGCAATCTACAGATTCAATGCAATCCCTATCAAACTACCAATGGCATTTTCACAGAACTAGAACAAAATATTTCACAGTTTGTATGGAGACACAAAAGACCCTGAATAGCCAAAGCAATCTTGAGAAAGAAAAACGGAGCTGGAGAAATCAGGCTCCCAGACTTCAGATTTTATTACAAAGCTACAGTAATCAAGACAACAGGTTAGTTGCACAAAAACAGAAATGTAGATCAATGTAAAAGGATAGAAAGCCCAGAGATAAAGCCACGCACATACGGTCACCTTATTTTTGATAAAGGAGGCAAGAATATACAATGGAGAAAAGACAGCCTCTTCAATAAGTAGTGATGGGAACACTGGACAGCTACATGTAAAAGAATAAATTAGAGCACTCCTTCACACCATACACAAAAATAAAGTGAAAATGGCTTAAAGAACTAAATGCAAGGCCAGACACTGTAAACTCTTAGAGGAAAGCATAGGCAGAAGACTCTATGGCATAAATCACAGCAAGATCCTTTTTGACCCACCTCCTAGAGAAATGGAAATAAAAACAAATGGGACCTAATGAATCTTAAAACTTTTGCACAGGAAAGGAAACCATAAACAAGATGAAAGACAAGCCTCAGAATGGGAGAAAATATTTGCAAATGAAGCAACTGACAAAGAATCTCCAAAATTTACAAGCAGCACATGCAGCTCAATGTGAAAAAGACAAACAACCCAATCCAAAAATGGGCTGAAGACATAAATAGACATTTCTCCAAAGAAGATATACAGATTGCCAACAAACACATGAAAGGATGCTCAACCTCAGTAATCATTAGAGAAATGCAGATCAAAACTACAATGAGGTATCACCTCACACTAGTCAGAATGGCCATCATCAAAAAATCTACAGACAATAAATGCTGGAGAGAGTGTGGAGAACAGGGAGCCCTCTTGCACTGTTGGTGGGAATGTAAATTGATACAGCCATTGTGAAAAACAGTATGGAGGTTCCTTTAATAACTAAAAACAGAACTACCATACAATCCAGCCATCCCACTATTGGGCATCCCTGAGAAAACCATAATTCAAAAAGAGTCATGTACCACAGTGTTCATTGTAGCTCTATTTACAATAGCCAGGACATGGAAGCAACCTAAGTGTCCATCCAACAGATGAATGGATAAAGAAGATGTGGCACATATATACAATGGAATATTACTCAGCCATAAAAAGGAATGAAATTGAGTTATTTGTAGTGAGGTGGATGGACCTAGAGACTATCATACAGAGTGAGGTAAGTCAGAAAGAGAAAAATAAATACTGTATGCTAACACCTATATATGGAATTTAAAAAAATGTTCTGAAAAATCTAGGGGCAGGACTGGAATAAAGATGCAGATGTAGCCAATGGACTTGAGGACACGGGGAGGGTTAAGGGCAAGCTGGGATGAAGTGAGAGTGGCATGAACGTATATATACTACCAAATGTAAAATAGATAGCTAGTGGGAAGCAGCCACATAGCACAGGGAGATCAGCTCGGTGTTTTTTGTCCACCTAGAGGGGTGGGATAGGGAGGCTGGGAGGGAGACACAGAGGGAGGAGATATGGGGATATATGTAAATATATAGCTTATTCACTTTGTTATAAAGCAGAAACTAAGATACCATTGTAAAGCAATTATACTCCAATAAAAATGAAAAAAAATTCTGACATCATTTGCAATCAATAGGGTTTAAATCCCTGGTAAAACATTTTAAGGCTATCATCAAATATCATATGTTCATATAAATGTATTTGGGTGAATTTTGTTTATAATCAAATGTTAATGTAAAAGGAAATAAGAAAGAAGTGAAAATTACAAGAAAATAAAATACGAAAATAAATGAAGAATTTAGAACTGAAAAGATGTGATATTTTGAGAATGGCATAAAGGAAGAAATGAAAGATGATTCAAGATGAGTAGGCTGAAGTTACTTAAGTTAATGAGGCAGATACTACTCAGATGAAATACTCTTTCACTGTGGACAGTATTTTGCTTGTAATTATCCTTGCCATTATATTATGAAAGCCTATGAGCAGTAGGCATTCAACTGTAGTCAAGGAAAATTAGGTTCATTAAGCTTGTTGTTGCAAGGGTCACTACATAACTAGGAAAACCATTGAACTGGAAAGTATTAGAATTTGTAAACCAAGGAATTACTAAAGCCACATGTGTGTGAGAAGTTAGTTTTCAGTCATTTTTGTATCTGAATGAGCTGATTTAAAAGAATTTGATCTTTTATAGTTTGTCTTCCATGTCATTATTTGGTACAGTTTCATCTCTTTTGAAAATCATAGTTCAATCTTTCAAGGTGGTTTCTATTTGAATTCTTACTCCCCTGCTCATCACCTAGCTACTAGCAGAACTGCTTTTACTTTATTAATGAAAGAAAGCACTAAATTTATTTAATTTTTATGGAGATCTGGCTGAAAATTTACACAAGCAGACCTTCAAGTTCCATTCAAATGAGAATTTCTATGTTTCTTTGAAGACTGTGGCAAAATATGTCAAATGGATTCTTCAGGGTGAAACTGTTGTTTACTTATTCACCAAAAATCAGAACTTTGAACTGCTATTGCTTTCTGTAATAATATAACAATCCACCATGATTGAAATTAAAATAAATGACTACACTCCAGTCCATAGGCTAAAGTAAATGAGAACTATTAAAAGTTGTATGCATAATGCTAGTACAATTTAGCCTTACCTAAAATTTGGAATTATGAGTATTTGTTCAAGAGACTGTGGTGGAGAGTGAGCATAAATAACATGATGAAGCCTCCAAGTGCCATTAGTTGCCCGTAAGTAGCTAATTACTTTAACTTGTAACTTTAACAAAGGTTATGGATTCTTGATGATATATTTACAGTGGCCTCATGACTCTGAATCTCCAAGAGGTTGCCTGGCACTATCCCCATGGTCAATGGCCATGGACATGAGAGAAAGTATCTGGTCCCCAGGGTGACCAATTCCATGACCTTGGTATTACTAGAAGACTGGTGTGGACTTGATATCCATAAACAGTTCTGTCTCTGAAGTAATTATTGAGGGAAAGTTTTTTCTCTTGCTTTTAATGAGAAAACGTGAAATCAATCTACTCAACCATGTAAATGAGCTCTGCACTCGCACTTTAGGGGCCTTCTTCTTCCTTGGCCAGTTTACATAAATTCTAGGCTTTGTAAGACTTGCCCTGCATACCCACCCTGAAACCTTATCTGATGATAACCAGCACCTTGAAAATTCCTGCTAAATGTATTTTTAATATGTTCTAGTAGAATATTTGTTCATCAGAATCAATAAACCAAACACAGATTTTATTATAGGAAGGACTTTTCAACCATGCTCTTCAATTAAACAGAGCTTTCACAAATATTGAAACTTCCTCAGTGAACCAAAATCTCACCTTCCCCACTTAAATTCAAGATGATGAAATAATGTATCTTTCAGACTTGTTATCACTTGCCATAACAATAAATGAATTTCAGTTAAATAATTATACTTAAATCTTCTTATTTGGAAAACACTTCCACAAAACAGTTGTTACGGGTTGAATTTTGTTCCCTCAAAAGATATGTTGAAAATCTCACCCCTGGAACCTGTAAATGTGACCTTATTTGGAAACAGGGTCTTTGCAGATGTCATCAATGTAAGATGAAGTCATTAGGGTATGAACTATTCCAATATGGTTATAAGAGAATCCACAGGGAGAATTCCATGTGTCCACAGAAGAAGAGAGAGAAGTGATGTGGTTGCAAGCCAAGGAAAGCCAAGGACCTACAGGCACTGCCGGAAGCTAGGAAGAGATGAGGAAGGATTCTTGCCAGAGTCTCAGATGGAACACAGCCCTGCTGACACCTTGATTTCAGACTTCTAGACTCTAGAACTATGAGAGAATAAATTTCTATTGTATAGGGCACCCAGTTTGTGGTATAATCAAATTTGCCAAAGAAAGACTAGTTTGCTCTTGAAGAATAAACCTAGTAAAATGTGGAATGCCATGATCTTATTTAATGAAATATAATTAACTCATCATATTCATAAGCAAAACCATTTAGAACCCTCCCACATGAATTTTTAATACTAATATTTTTATGTGCAAATATTCTTCTTCAATCTATGGAAGTTGTCCTAATGTAATCACATATTTTCTACAACTGATATCATAGCTAGAAGTTAGTAGATTTCAATTTTCGTGCTACTACTTAAGACAATTTACCTGATATTTCTGTCATGGTCTCCATAAACAAGGATCATGGAGGTGGCTTCTGAGATGCTAAGTAGAGGCATAGGGGTATGAAAAAAGTATTTATCCCTGTGGATAATATGCACCTATTCTGAAAAAATTTACTAAACATGAGTTCTCTTGTTTCTCTACAAAAAATGTAAATGTTGCCCCCTTAATATTGACTCTACTGCAAAGTGATAAAGATATTTCTTGAGAATTACATTTAACAGTAATGAAAACCAGCATTACTGATGATGGTGGTCAAGTTTTTTAAAAAGGCACTTACTTTGGTGAACGATAAGATGAAAATCAGGGCTTTATGATTTTCTCATGTCTGCGTAGCAGTCCAGAACTATCTTCATGCACATTAGCCTTCTTTATCCCCTACTTGTCACTTCTGTTGTCAAATATTGCATTAAATGCATTGTGATAGCACAGAAGAGTGACAATTACAGAACTTCTAAGCACTATATTAAAAATTTCACAGTGTGTCAAATATCCACTGGTATATAGACCTTTTTTTTTCTTTTTTTTTTTTTTTTTGCTATAGAAAAAATCTACATAGGTCTTCCGGAAGAAAAAAAAATACATTGGGGGGAGGAGGAAGATGGTGGAAGAGTAAGATGTGGAGAGCACCTTCCTCCCCAGAGATACATCAGAAATACATCTACACATGGAACTGCTCCTATAGAACACCCACGGATCGCTGGCAGAAGACCTCAGACCTCCCAAAAGGCAAGAAACTCCCCATGTACCTGGGTAGGGCACAAGAAAAAAGAAAAAACAGAGACAAAAGAATAGGGACAGGACCTGCACCAGTGGGAGAGAGCTGTGAAGGAGGAAAGGTTTCCACACACTAGGAAGCCCCTTCACGGGCGGAGACTATGGGTGACGGAGGGGGGGAAGATTCAGAACCACAGAGGAGAGTGTAGCAAAAGGGGTGCAGAGGGCAAAGCAGAGAGATTCGCGCACAGAGGATTGGTGCCGACCAGCACTCACCAGCCCGAGAAGCTTGTCTGCTCACTTGCTGGGGTGGGCGGGGCTGGCAGCTGAGGCTCCGGCTTCCGTTGGATCACAGGGAGAGGACTGGTGTGTAAACACAGCCTGAAGGTGTTAGTGGACCACTGCTAGCCGGGAGGGAGTCCGGAAAAAAGTGTGGACCTGCCGAAGAGGCAAGAGACTTTTTCTTCCCTCTTTGTTTCCTGGTGCGTGAGGAGAGGGGATTAAAAGCGCTGCTTAAAGGAGCTCCAGAGACGGGCGCAAGCCGTGGCTAACAGCGCAGACCCCAGAGACGGGCATAAGATGCTAAGGCTGCTGCTGTAGCCACCAAGAAGCCTGTGTGTGAGTGCAGGTCACTATCCACACCTCCCCTCCCGGGAGCCTGTGCAGCCCGCCACTGCCAGGGTCCCGTGATCCAGGGACAACTTCCCCGGGAGAACACATAGCGCACCTCAGGCTGGTGCAACGTCACACCAACCTCTGCCAATGCAGGCTCGCCCTGCCTCCGGACCCCTACCTCCCACTTGGCCTGAGTGAGCCAGAGCCCCCGAATCAGTGGCTACTTTAACCCCGTCCTGTCTGAGCGAAGAACAGATGCTCTCAGGCGACCTAAATGCAGAGGCGGGGCCAAATCCAAAGCTGAACCTCGGGAGCTGTGTGAACAGAAAAAGGGAAAGTTCTTCCACCAGCCTCAGGAGCAGCGGATTAAACCTCCAAAATCAACTTGATGTACCCTGCATCTGTGGAATACCTGAATAGACAACAAATCATCCTAAATTGAGGAGGCTTACTTTGAGAACAAGATATATTATTTTTCCCCTTTTCCTCTTTTTGTGAGTGTGTATGTGTATGCTTCTGTGTGAGATTTTGTCTGTATACCTTTGCTTTCATCATTTTCCCTAGGGTTCTGTTCGTCCATTGTTTTTTTTTTACTTAAAAAAATTATTTTTATTAATCATTTTTTATTTTAATAACTTTATTTTATCCTCTTTCTTTCTTTATTTCTACTTTTTCTCCCTTTTATTCTGAGCCATGTAGATGAAAGGCTCTTGGTGCTGCAGCCAGGAGTCAGTGCTGTGCCTCAGAGATGGGAGAGCCAACTTCACAAAACTGGTCCACAAGAGACCTCACAGCTGCACATCATATCAAATGGCAAAAAACTCCCAGAGATCTCCATCTCAACGGCAAGACACAGCTTCACTCAACGACCACCAAGCTACAGTGCTGGACACCCTATGCCAAACAACTAGCAAGACAGTAACACAACCCCACCCATTAGCAGAGAGGCCGCCTAAAATCATAATAAGTCCACAGACACACCAAAACACACCACCAGACGTGGACCTGCCCACCAGAAAGACAAGATCCAACCTCATCCACCAGAACACAGGCACTAGTCCCCTCCACAAGGAAGCCACACTGAACCAAATTTAGCCACTGGGGACAGACATCAAAAACAATGGGAACTACAAACCTGCAGCCTGCAAAAAGGAGACCCCAAACACAGTATGATAAGCAAAATGAGAAGACAGAAAAACACACAGCAGATAAAGGAGCAAGGTAAAAGCCCACCAGACCTAACAAATGAATAGGAAATAGGCAGTCTACCTGAAAAAGAATTCAGAATAATGATAATAAAGATGATCCAAAATGTTGGAAATAGAATAGAGAAAATGCAAGAAACATTCAACAAGGACCGAGAAGAACTAAAGAGGAAACAAGCAAAGATAAACAACACAATGAATGAAATTAAAAATACTCTAGATGGGATCAATAGCAGAATAACTGAGGCAGAAGAATGGATAAGTGACCTAGAAGATAAAATAGTGGAAATAACTACTGCAGACCAGAATAAAGAAAAAAGAATGAAAAGAACAGAGGACAGTCTCAGAGACCTCTGGGACAACACTAAACGCACCGACATTCGAATCATAGGAGTCCCAGAAGAAGAAGAGAAAAAGAAAGGGACTGAGAAAATATTTGAAGAGATTATAGTTGAAAACTTCCCCAATATGGGAAAGGAAATAGTTAATCAAGTCCAGGAAGCACAGAGAGACCCATACAGGATAAATCCAAGGAGAAACATGCCAAGACACATATTAATCATACTATCAAAAATTAAATACAAAGAAACATATTAAAAGCAGCAACAGAAAAACAACAAACAACACACAAGGGAAGCCCCATAAGGTTAACAGCTGATCTTTCAGCAGAAACTCTGCAAGCCAGAAAGGAGTGGCAGGACATATTTAAAGTGATGAAGGAGAAAATCCTACAACCAAGATTACTCTACCCAGCAAGAATCTCATTCAGATTTGATGGAGAAATTAAAACCTTTACAGACAAGCAAAAGCTGAGAGAGTTCAGCAACAACAAACCAGCTTTACCACAAATGCTAAAGGAAATTTTCTAGGCAAGATACACAAGAGAAAGAAAAGACCTACAATAACGAACCTAAAACAATTAAGAAAATGGGAATAAGAACATACATATCCATAATTACCTTAAATATAAATGGATTAAATGCTCTCACCAAAAGACACACAATCAGTGAATGGATACAGAAACAAGACCCGTATATATGCTGTCTACAAGAGACCCACTTCAAACCTAGGGAAACATACAGGCTGAAAGTGAGGGGATGGAAAAAGATATTCCATGCAACTGGAAATCAAAAGAAAGCGGGAGTAGCAGTTCTCATATCAGACAAAATAGTCTTTAAAATAAAGACTAAAGAATAAAGAATAAAATAAAGATAAAGAAGGACACTACATAATGATCAAGGAATCGATCTAAGAAGAAGATATAACAATTGTAAATATTTATGCACCCAACATAGGAGCACCTCAATACATAAGGCAAATACTAACAGCCATAAAAAGGGAAATCGACAGTAACACATTCATAGCAGGGGACTTTAACACCCCATTATCACCAGTGGACAGATCATCCAAAGTGAAAATAAGTAAGGAAACACAAACTTTAAATGATACATTAAACAAGATGGACTTAATTGATATTTATAGGACATTCCATCCAAAAACAACAAAATACAGATTTTTCTCCAGTGATCACGGAACATTCTCTAGGATAGATCATATCTTGGGTCACAAATTAAGCCTTGGTAAATTTAAGAAAATTGAAATTGTATCAAGTATCTTTTCTGACCACAATGCTATGAGACTAGATATCAATTACAGGAAAAGATCTGTAAAAAATACAAACACATGGAGGCTAAACAATACACTACTTAATAATGAAGTGATCACTGAAGAAATCAAAGAGGAAATCAAAAAATACCTAGGAAGAAATGACAATGGAGACACAATGACCCAAAACCTATGGAATGCAGCAAAAGCACTTGTGAAAGGGAAGTTTATAGCAATACAATCCTACCTTAAGAAACAGGAAACATCTCGAATAAACAACTTAACCTTGCACCTAAAGCAATTAGAGAAAGAAGAACAAAATACCCCAAAGTTAGCAGAAGGAAAGAAATCATAAAGATCAAATCAGAAATAAATGAAAAAGAAATGAAGGAAACGATAGCAAAGATCAATAAAACTAAAAGCTGGTTCTTTGAGAAGATAAACAAAATTGATAAACCATTAGCCAGACTCATCAAGAAAAATAGGGAGGAGACTCAAATCAATAGAATTAGAAATGAAAAAGGGAAAGTAACAACTGACAGTGCAGAAATACAAAAGATCATGAGAGATTACTACAAGCAATTCTATGTCAATGAAATGGACAACCTGGAGGAAATGGACAAATTCTTAGAAATGCACAACCTGCCAAGACTGAATCAGGAAGAAATAGAAAATATGACCAGACAAATCACAAGCACTGAAATTGAGACTGTGATTAAAAATCTTCCAACAAACAAAAGCCCAGGACCAGATGGCTTCACAGGTGAATTCTATCAAACATTTAGAGAAGAGTTAACACCTATCCTTCTCAAACTCTTCCAAAATATAGCAGAGGGAGGAACACTCCCAAACTCATTCTATGAGGCCACCATCACCCTCATACCAAAACCAGACAAAGATGTCACAAGGAAAGAAAACTACAGGCCAATGTCACTGATGAACATAGACGCAAAAATCCTCAACAAAATACTAGCAAACAGAATCCAACTCATTAAAAGGATCATACACCATGATCAAGTGGGGTTTATTCTAGGAATGCAAGGATTCTTCAATATATGCAAATCAATCAATGTGATACACCATATTAACAACTTGAAGGAGAAAAACCATATGATCATCTCAATAGATGCAGAGAAAGCTTTCGACAAAATTCAACACCTATTTATGATAAAAACCCTGCAGAAAGTAGGCATAGAGGGATCTTTCCTCAACATAGTAAAGGCCATATATGACAAACCCACAGCCAACATCGTCCTCAATGGTGAAAAACTGAAACCATTTCCACTTAAATCAGGAAGAAGACAAGCTTGCCCCCACTCACCACTCTTATTCAACATAGTTTTGGAAGTTTTAGCCACAACAATCAGAGAAGAAAAGGAAATAAAAGGAATCCAAATTGGAAAAGAAGAAGTAAAGCTGTCACTGTTTGCAGATGACATGATAATATACATACAGGATCCTAAAGCTGCTACCAGAAAACTACTAGAGCTAATCAATGAATTTGGTAAAGTAGCAGGATACAAAGTTCATGAACAGAAATCTCTGGCATTCTATACACTAATGATGAAAAATCTGAAAGTGAAATTTAGAAAACACTCCCATTCACCACTGCAACAAAAAGAATAAAATATCTAGGAATCATCCTACCTAAGGAGACAAAAGACCTGTATGCAGAAAATTATAAGACACTGATGAAAGAAATTAAAGATGATACAAATAGATGGAGAGATATACCATGTTCTTGGACTGGAAGAATGAACATTGTGAAAATTACTCTACTACCCAAAGCAATCTACAGATTCAATGCAATCCCTATCAAACTACCAGTGGCATTCTTCACAGAACTAGAACAAAAAATTTCACAATTTGTATGGAAACATAAAAGACAGCGAATAGCCAAAACAATCTTGAGAACGAAAAACGGAGCTGGAGGAATCTGACTCCCTGACTCCAGACTATACTACAAAGCTACAGTAATCAAGACAGAATGGTACTGGCACAAAAACAGAAATATAGATCAATGGAACAGGATAGAAAGCCCAAAGATCCACGTATATATGATCACCTTATCTTTGATAAAGGAGGCAAAAATATACAGTGGAGAAAAGACAGCCTGTTGAATAAATGGTGCTGGGAAAACTTGACAGGTACATGTAAAAGTATGAGAAGACAACACTCCCTAACACCATACACAAAAATAAGCTGAAAATGGATTAAAGACCTAAATGTAAGGCCAGAAATTATCAAACTCTTAGAGGAAAACATAGGCAGAACACTCTATGACATAAATCACAGTAAGATCCTTTTTGACCTACCTCCTAGAGAAATGGAAATAAAAACAAAAATAAACAAATGGGACCTAATGAAACTTCAAAGATTTTGCACAGCAAAGTAAACCATAAACGAGACCATAAGACAACCCTCAGAATGGAAGAAAATATTTGCAAATGAAGCAACTGACAAATGATTAATCTCTAAAATTTACAAGCAGCTCATACAGCTCAATAACAACAACAAAAAAAACCACAACACAATCCATAAATGGGCAGAAGAACTAAATAGACATTTCTCCAAATAAGGTATACAGATTGCCAACAAACACATGAAAGAATGCTCAACATCATTAATCATTAGAGAAATGCAAATCAAAACTACAATGAGGTATCATTTCACACCAGTCAGAATGGCCATCATCAAAAAATCTACAAACAATAAATGCTGGAGAGGGTGTGGAGAAAAGAGAACACTCTTGCACTCCTGGTGGGAATGTAAATTGATACAGCCACTATGGAGAACAGTATGGAGGTTCCTTAAAAAACTACAAATAGAACTACCATATGACCCAGCAATCCCACAGCTGGGCATATAACCTGAGAAAACCATAATTCAAAAAGAGTCATGTACCAAAATGTTCATTGCACCTCTATTTACAATAGTGAGGAGATAGAAGCAACCTAGGTGTCCATCATCGGATGAATGGATAAAGAAGATGTGGCACATATATACAATGGAATATCACTCAGCCATTAAAAGAAACGAAATTGAGTTATTTGTAGTGAGGTGGATGGACCTAGAGTCTGTCATACAGAGTGAAGTAAGTCAGAAAGAGAAAGACAAATACTGTATGCTAACACATCTATATTGAGTCTAAGAAAAAAAAATGTCATGAAGAACCTAGGGGTAAGATGGGAATAAAGACATAGACCTACTAGAGAATGGACTTGAGGATATGGGGAGGGGGAAGTGTAAGCTGTGACAAAGTGAGAGAGTGGCATGGACATATATACACTACCAAACGTAAAATAGATAGCCAGTGGGAAGCAGCCGCATAGCACAGCTAGATCAGCTTGGTGCTTTTTGCCCACCTTGAGGGGTGGGATAGGGAGGTTGGGAGGGATGGAGATGCAAGAGGGAAGAGATATGGGAACATATGTATATGTATAACTGATTCAGTTTGTTACAAATCAGAAACTAACATACCATTGTAAAGCAATTATACTCCAATAAAGATGTTAAAAAAAATACATCAGATTTGAAAAATAAAAAGCTATATTTTTAGATAATAATAAATACATATGGTTTGGGGAAATTTCAGTTTAGAAAACCTCTCTTTATTTATACCAGGAACTGTGGCTTTGCATATATATTAGTAGCAAGTCAAAGCTGTGGTTTTGTGCGCAACACCCTGAATGCCCACCCTACGAACCTTTACATAGACTATAAGACACTGGTGCATAATAAGTATGGCCTCCAGTTTATATTTTTAACCCTCATTTGGAAAACCAATTACCTCTAGCTCTGTTGAACAAATTGAATAGCAAATAAATCAAGTGTTAAAACATTGGTGATGAACCAGACTTTCTGTAATTAGAGTGCTGATATGCCTAAGGCTGGAGCTCTATATTTCGATTGACACCTTCCACAGACTAAAGGTATTAATTTTTTTTTAAATACAGTGCTGCTATGCCCCATCTTGGAACCCAGAGACCTGAATTACAGGAAAAGAAAATTCCTAAAAATGCCACACGATTTACAACAGGAATTTCACTTACTATTTCGTAATCATCTGGCCAAGATAATATCTACTGTGATAATTAAGGTGCAACTGTTCTCATATCAGTACCAATTCAGAAATGACATTTTGCTGCCTGGTTTAAAAGACATTCCCATTGTTAAGATCAGAATATTAGGCAGGGAAAGCATGTTGAAGTAAAAGAACGAGACAGCAGGCAACAGAAAGATAAGGGATGAAGAAAAGGATGAAAGAAAGAAGGATTTTGGGGACACTTAAGAAGATGTTAAAAATTGGCATAAGATGAGGAGAAGGATGACTAAACAGAGAAGTGGAAGTTCCAACAGTAAGAACCAGGGAATGTGAACTCTGCACTGATCTTGAGAGTATGAGTAACCAGCATCCAGCAGATGGAGGACCACAGTCTCTGGATGGGTGTATATGGCTTGGGCTAAATGCATATGGTTTTATCAGGGTCTAGATGAAATACACCTCAAGACTGTATACCTAGTTTTGCTGGTATACATCTTCACCAGATGATTTTGACACTGGACGATGGAAATGATGTGATGATCATTGAAAATGTGTGCCTCCCTTTGTAAAGTACTAAATTGACACTTATACGTTCAGTCCTTTATTTTGGGTTTTGTTATTCTAAGCTACTTCTCTAGAACATGGGAAGTAATAGAAGGGTAGTAAAACTGGGCTTCTAGATGCACAAAGTGAGCAAAATAAGCATAAAACATTGTACCATGCAGTGTTGTCTCCTAATAATTTTTCCTGTATTTTTTTAGCAATTGTTGTCTGAGATAATGTCCCTATAGTCTCAAAGAAAATATACATCGTTATATATGTTACTATGAATTCCTTTACTGAACCCCATAAGGTTTGGGAAAATCTATAATATCCTTCATAGTAAATTTAGTACATAATTGAATTAACTACTTCCTCTAAATTTCTCCCTTAATTTTTCCCAATATCTTTTTCTTTTAAAGAAGTTTATTTTAGCTCTAATGTTTTAATGCATTTTAACAATTGAGAAACTTTTAGCCCTTTTCTAAGCCAGGCAGTATTTTTTTTTTTTTTTTTCGGTACACGGGCCTCTCACTGTTGTGACCTCTCCCGTTGCGGAGCAACAGGCTCCGGACGCGCAGGCTCAGCGGCCATGGCTCACGGGCCCAGCCGCTCCGCGGCATGTGGGATCTTCCCGGACTGGGGCACGAACCCGAGTCCCCTGCATCGGCTGACAGACTCTCAACCACTGCGCCACCAGGGAAGCCCAACCAGGCAGTATTTAATTTGTAAAATGTAAAATGATGGTTTTATTCATACAAATGATCTGAGGGAAACAAATGTGATCGATGAGGCCATTAGAGGGCATAAGGTAATAAGGAATTGAAGGCAGATTTTTCTCATCCTGTTTTCATGGGTAATTTAAATAAAAACTTTTAAATATTAATTCTTCAAAATATTGTCTAATACAGTGTAACTTAAGCAAATAAAACAAAATCCTGGAGCTCACTTTGTCCCTACTGTGATTTTCTTCCTCTTTCTCTCTCCTTGAGAGATAACCAAAATTCTGGGTTTGAAATGTCTCCTCTTCCATGTTTATGCTAGATACAGATATATCTATAAATAATATCAACATTATGTTTTCAACATTTTGTTTTGGTTTTCCTGATTAGTAACCGAGGGCACTGCTTTTCTGTGGATTAAATGAGATCCACAATCTCTTTTCTTTATTCCAAATAGGACTTCACAGTAAAGTTGATTCCTGCCTGTCAGTACTATTTTTGGTATTAGGAAAAGCAAAGCTTCTACTCCCCTAAGACTTAGGTGAAGAAATATAGGAAAATAAACAAATGAACATGGCATTTACTGATGAGGTAAATAAACTGGCTGGTGAGGGAAGATATTTCTGAGGGGCTGACTTCCAACTGAGACCAAATGATAAGGAGGAGATGGCCAAGCTAAGATCTAGGAATGAACACTCCTGGTAAAGAAAACAGCAGGGGCCAAAGGCCTGAAGAATGAACAAATGTGAGCTTTTTAAGAAACAGAAAGTATTCCCAAACCCCTCTGAAGTACATTCCATTTTATCATTTATTTTCAGGTGAGGTGCAGGAAGGTTCATTAACTTGCCCAAGCTAGAAAATGGTAAATCCTAAAAAATGCAAGCCTAAACAATCCACCTCCAGAAACTTGCAATTAATACACATACAGCTAATAGGCTGAGCAAGCAAGATAATTAATGGACACTTGTAGGAAAGGTAGCAGAAGGCCTTGGTTTGCTGGGAAAGGATATTGTATTTTGTTTGTTTGTTTTTCAAATTGCAAGGGGAAGACATTGAAGAGTTATAAGCAATTGAGCTATATCTGATTTAGGTTTGAGAAGAATGATTCCTGCTTCTGGGAAAAATGAATTATTGGAACAGGTTAGGAGTGAAAGCCATTAGAAGACTTTTATGGAATTGTAGGCAAGAAATTATGATGGCTCAGATCAGGCTACACAGATGGGTGTGGAGGGAGATGGGGAGGTTCAGGATGTAACCAACACAACCTTCTGATAGATTTGATGTGGGAGGCGAAAAAAAAGAAAATATATGGAGACTACATTTTTGGCTTGATAAATGGGTGAATGAAGTTACTATACAGAAGATGAAGAATACTGGAAAAGGGATAGGTTTGACAGGGCTTGAGGTTGTACAAGAGAAATTCTAAATTAGCTATTTTGCCCAGGAAGTTAGAGTGACAAATCTGGATCTTGGGGAGTGTTTAATTTTGGAAAATCAATTTAGGTTAGATGAAAGAGAATCTATTTAGAGGGTCAAACCAATCTATGCTTCCTGTCAGGAGTTATTTTTGCCCTTATGGACTCTCTGGCTTCACATTTGTATCTGTAACTGGGTAGAAATTTGTGTATCACAAACTTACACAATCCATTTATGCAGAGGGATGATCTTTCTTTCTTTCTTCATTGAAGTATACTTGCTTTAAAATGTTGTGTTAGTTTCAGGTGTACAGCATAGTTGTTCAGTATTTTTGCAGATAATATTCCATTATAGGTTATTATAAGGTAATGGGTATAATTCCCTGTGCTATACAGTAAATCATTGTTGTTTACCTATTTTATATATAGCAGTTTGTATATGTTAATCCCACACTCTTAATTTTTTTCTCCGTCATCTTTTTTCCCTTTGGAAACCACAAGTTTATTTTCTATATCTGAGTATAATTCTGTTTTGTATATTCATTTATTTGTATTACTTTTTAGATTCAACATACAAGTGATATCATATATTTGTCTTTGTCTGGCTTATTTCAGTTAGTATGATAACCTCTAGGTCCATCTATGTTGCTGCAAATGGCAGTACTTCATTCTTTTTTTATGGATGAATAATAATCCATTGTATATATATTCTACATCTTCCTATTCCTGTTGCCTGTTCATTGGCACTTTGGTTGCTCCCATGTCTTGGCCATTGTAAACAGTGCTGCTATGAACATTGGGACATGTGTCTTTTCAAATTAAAGGTTTCATTTTGTCCAGATATAGACCCAGGTGTGGAGTTGCTGGACATTATGGCAGTTCCATTTTTAGTTTTTTAAGGAATCCATAATGTTTTCCATAGTGGCTGCACCAATTTACATTCTCACCACAGTGTACAAGGGTTCCTTTTTCTCCACACTCTCTCCAGCATTTATTTTTTTGTAGATTTTTTTTGTAGATGTTTTTATAATGGCCATTCTGACCCATGCAAGTTGACACCTCATTGTAGTTTTGATCTGCAATTTCTCTAAGAATTGGCAATGCTGAGCACCTTTTCATGTGCCTGTTAGCCATCTGTGTGTCTTCTTTGGGAAAATGTCTAGTCAAGTCTTCTGCCCATTTTCTTTATTGGATCCTTTGTTTGTTTTTTGATATTGGGTTGTGTGAGCCATTTGTATATTTTGGATATTAACCCCTTGTCTATTGCATCATTTGCAAATGTTTTCTCCCATTTCATAGAGTTGTCTCTTCATTTTGTCAATGGTTTCCTTTGCTGTGTAATAGATTTTAAGTTTAATTAAGCCCCTTTTGTTTATTTTTGGTCTTATTTCTTTTGCCTTAGGAGACATATCCAAAATAATATTGCTACAATTTATGTCAAAGGCTGATCTGCCTATGCTCTCTTCTAGGAGTTTTATGGTTTCAGTTCTTACATTTAGGTCTTTAAACCCCTTTGAGTTTATTTTTGTATATGGTGGGAGGGAATGTTGTAATCTCATTGTTTTGCATGTAGCTGGCCAGGTTTCCCAGCACCACTTATTGAAGAGACTGTGTTTTCTTCATTGTATATTCTTGCCTCCTTTGTCATAGATTAATTGACCATAAATGCATGGGTTTATTTCTGGACTCTCTATTCTGTTCCATTGATCTATGTCTGTTTTTGGGCCAATATCATGCTGTGTTGATTACTGTAGCTTTGTAGCATGGTCTGAAGTCTGGGAGTGTTATACCTCCAGGTTTGTTCTTTTTTCTCAGAATTTCTTTGGCAATTCTCAGTCTTTTGTGGTTCCATATAAATATTAAGACTATTTGTTCTAGTTCTGTAAAAAGTGGCATGGATATTTTGATAGAAATTGCATTGTCTGTAGATTGTTTTGGGTAGTGTGGCCATTTTAATAACATTAATTCTTCCAATCCAAGAGCATGGGATATCTTTCCAATTCTTTGAATTGGCTTTCTGAGTGTACCAGGTTGGTAATGAATTCTTACAGAGAATTGCTCTCTCATTCAGACTCTATCTTCATCCTCCAAGCTATGACGGAGGCTTTAATCCCAACCTGCAATGTTCCCTTTCCTATCATCTAAGAGATCAATATCTCTTTCTATGTATCCATGAGACCTTGTGTTATTTCCATTGCAATCCTTGAAACAGTCTACTATAATTAGCTGTTTGTGTAACTCTGTATTCCACCAGTTGGTCAGCTGCATGAGGACAGGCACTATTCCTATTTATTTTTTAACTTTTTCACTGTTGTATTTCTGGTGTCTGAAATCATGTCTAAGTTAAAATATATGTGCTGAATGGGTTTACTAAGCTGAGGTAGATTCTAAGCCTCTAATGAGTCAGCAGTTGAAGTTGGCAAAGGGGCAATGAGGATGGATTAGCCATGTCTGCCATGGATAAGAAGGTAGCAGTAGTGAGACATACACCACACAGTTGCCATCCCATAGCTCTCACTAAGGGTTCCTACCAGTGCCCTAGGGATAAGAAATTAGGAATTTATATTAGAATACTCCATGAGTGGGACTTCCATGGTGGTGCAGTGGATAAGACTCTGCGCTCCCAATGTCGGGGGCCCAGCTTCGATCCCTAGTCAAGGAACTAGATTCCACATGCATGCCGCAACTAAGAGTTTGCATTCTGCAACTAAGAAGCCTGTGTACCACAACTAAGGAACCCACCTGCCACAACTAACACCCAGTGCTACCAAATAAATAACTAAATATATAAAAAAAGAATCCTCCATGAGTTGTATATAACTTTTGATATTAAGCTAAACTATTTTAAATAATTTTTGATAAAGCATGTGAGTTCAGTCTTCATCATTGTTATTCTTTATACAATTCTTATTTTAAAAACACTTTTCTAGATGTAGAGATTGGTTAGAACTTCTCTGATGGTTACACATAACAGTCCAATGCCCCAAGAGAGCAAACTCAGAAACAGAATGTCCCTTCCAAAATGTCCTAACAAAGGTATTTCTCTCAGAATGTGATGCACATTAGAAGCAAACTAATTAAACGATTGTATTCATCAATGGGTAATTGTGTCAAAATGGTTTTCCATTACTTCTTTCCCTGACTAATGAGAGGTATCTATGAAAAGACACTTCCTCATGACACAGTTTGCTTCCAGAGTATTTATATGTGCTTTCGTTGACTTTGTGTTGGATGTAACTGTTCCAAGACAAAAAATAAGTGGCTACTACAAAATCTGGAGATTACAAATTAAAACTGAGAAAGTTTGGGCTAAGAAAACACGTATATGGGTCTCTTAATGAAGAAATGGCCTGAAATAACATGTTCCAAAATGTCAGATCCGTAATCCAATTTAAATCATGTAGATATGTTTACTTTCAATCCTTTCTTAGTTTGGTGATATGAAAAGCATTTAGTTTTATCTTCAAAGTTTTCCCAGAAAGATTTTTTCCTCCTTATTTTAATAATACAAGAGATGCCTGACTTTAAAAGTCCAAAGGGTATTTTAAGAGCATCGAGCACATGGGTTTATGGCAATAAAGCTCTGAACTGAGAAAAGCTTATGCTCCTATTTTTACTTATCTTGTCTAAGCAACTATTGAAAGCATAGGACTCCACTTCATGCTAAAATCTGAGCACTGGAAGATATGCATTTTAGAAATTCTACTTTCAGATATATCAGGAAAATTAAGGTGCCTGAAAATTCATACAACAGATGTAATGGGGAAGGAGACCTGATTTTGAGTTTTAATAGTAAGATATTAAATCCTTTATGTTTTTTTTCTTTTTCTCGTTAATATTAAATACTTTAAATTTTGATTGTTTACCTATATATCTTTAAAGTTATATTCAAATAAAATCACAGTTTATGATAAAAATAGCTTTCTAACATCATTACTAAATGGAACAACTGGGATAATTTCAGCTCAATTACATTCAAAATGGACAAATTCTAATACATCTCTATAATTCAACTAACCTAATATATAGCTTTTAAATTAGTATTTGTTATTGCATACAATGTTGTAAATACATTAATGAAAATAATGGAAACATTATAAAGTATTGAAGGTTGCAAGATATATTATCAAACCATTACAGATGGATAAAATAGTAATTTTATGTGCTACAAATGGCAAAATGCTAATAAAAACAATTGTATTTCCTTGAGCCAAATCATTATTAAAGCTCTGCAAGCAAGATTTAAATATATTGTTTTAATGGTGCTGATTATCTTTAGATTTGTAACTTCTCCCTAATGATAAGAACAATATGCATGACATCTTTCAATAATAATTATAAAAATACTACTAATTATTACTAACATATATTAAGTGGTATCCAGGTCCAGCACTAAGTACTTTATATTTAATCTAATTCTAATTTAATCTAATTCTCACAATAACCATATAAGATAGGCACCATTATTTAATGCATTTTTCTTTGAATTTTATTTTATTTATTTATACAGCAGTTTCTTATTAGTTATCTATTTTATACATATTAGTGTATATATGTCAATCCCAATCTCCCAATTCATCCCACCCCTACACCCACCCCCACCTCACTTTCCCCCCTTCATCTCCATACATTTGTTCTCTTCATCTGTGTCTCTATTTCTGCCTTGCAAACCGGTTGATCTGTACCCTTTTTCTAGATTCCATATATATGCGTTAATAGATGATATTTGTTTTTCTCTTTCTGACTTACTTCACTCTGCATGACAGTCTCTAGGTCCACCCATTATGTTTGTTTTAAGTGATACTATGATGTGGTCCAAATTCAGTTGTTTAGACTGTCTGCAAATGACTGCTTATGTAAATTGCTAGACCTTTACTGGAAACCTACACTTCCTAAAAATAAATTTACTACCTAGTTTTAAAATGAAGTTGATGCATTAATCATAGTCATGTCATTCAAATGGTTGATTGTCCACTTTGCCAATATCAAAACTGGGCAGATTTATTGTGCTGGGGATTTTAAATCTATAATTTCATAGCTCTTATTTGGAAAAAAATCATATAGACTCATTATTTTATTATAAATTTAAATCAGTGTTCACTTTAATATTCATTTTATTTTAGTGAAATCAAAGGATAAATTATTTAATTAGCCAAGAGCATGTGGAAATAGATATAACTTATGTTCTGAAAATTGAATTTATTTATGTTAAAAGGGTATTTTTATAAAATGTCATTGAGGTCTTTAAAAGTTATATTTGTCAATAATTTTCATATGACAATGCTAGCATCTTCTTTCTTATGAAAATCAATGAATTATCAACATAAATAGTGTTTCCATAGTGGGAAACACATTCTGAGTCTTTGGGATTGATGACATACATGTTGGATTTGGTCATATTAATAGCTTCTATACCTCTGAAAATTATGAAAAGGGGAACGCTCACTGGTAAAGGCAAAAACAATAAAGGTAGAATAGTATCCACATACAAATTACTAGGAAGGTTAAAAGACAAAAGTAGTAAAATCATCTGTATCCATAATCAGTCAGGGGATACACAAAAAAATTAGATGTAAAATATGATATCAAAACCAGTAATTGTGAGAGGAGGAGAGTAGAGGATGTTTAAAATGCATTTGAAATTAAGAAACCAGCAACTTAAAGCAATAATATATATGTATATACTGCTATATCAAAATCTCATGGTAACTGTAAATGAAAAATCTATAATAGATACACACGCAAATAAGAAAAAGGAATCCAAACAGAACACTAAAGAAAGTCAACAAATCACAAGAGAAGAGAACAAAAGGGGAAAGGAAGAAAAAAACCTCCAAAAACAAATCCGAAACAATTAACAAATTGGTAATAAGAACATACATATTGATAATTACCTTAAATATAGATGGATTAAAAGTTCCAGCCACGAGACATACACTGGTTGAATAGTTACAAAAACAAGGCCTGTATATATACTATCTAGAAGAGACCCACTTCAAATCTAGAGACACATACAGACTGAAAGTGAGAGGATGGAAAAAGGTTATTCCATGACAATAGAAATCAAAAGAAAGCTGGAGTAGCAAGACTTATATCAGAAAAATAGCAGACTTTAAAATAAAGACTGTTACAAGAGACAAAAAAGGACACTACATAATGATCAAGAGATCAATCCAAGAAGAAGATATAACAATTGTAAATATATATGCATCCAACATAGGAGCACCTCGATATATAAGGCAAATGTTAACAGACATAAGAAATTGACACAACAATAGTGAGGGACTTTAACACCCCACTTACATCAGTGGACAGATCATCCAGACAAAAAAATAAATAAATAAATAAGGACACACAAGCCTTAAATGATACGTTAGACCAGATGGACTTAATTGTTATTTATAGAGCATTCCATCCGAAAGCACTGAACACACATTCTTCTCAAATGCACATGGAACATTATCCAGGAGAGATCATGTGCTGGGCACAAAGTAGCCTCAATAAATTTAAGGGAACTGAAATCATATCAAGCATCTTTTCTGACCACAATGCCATGAAATTAGAAATCGACTACAAGGGGGAAAAAAAGGCAAAACCCACAAACACATGGAGGCCAAACAATGTGCTACTAAACAACAAATGGATCACTGAAGAAATCAAAGAGGAAATCAAAAATACCGAGACAAATGAAAATGATGATCCCAAAGCTATGGGATGCAGCAAAAGCAGTTCTAAGAGAGAAGTTTATAGTAATACAAGCTTACCTTAGGAAACAAGAAAAATCTCAAATAAACAACCTAACCTTACACCTAAAGCAACTACAGAAAGAGGAACCAAATAAAACCCAAAGTAGAAGTTAAGAAATCATAAAAATCAGAGCAAAAATAAATAGAGATAAAAAAGTAGAAAAGATCAATGAAACTAAAAGTTGGTTCTTTGAAAAGGTAAACAAAATTGATAAACCTTTAGCCAGATTCATCAAGAAAAAAAGAGAGAGGACCCAAATCAACAAAATCCGAAGTGAAAAAGGAAAAGTTACAACTGACACCACAGAAATACAAAGGACCCCAAGAGACTACTATGAGCAACTATATGTGAATAAAATGAACAACATAGAAGAATTGGACAAATTCTTAGAAAGGAACCATCTCCCAAGACCGAAGCAGGAAGAATTAGAAAATATGAACAGACCAATTACCAGTACTGAAATGGAATCAGTAATTTAAAAACCCCCGACAAACAAAAGTCCAGGACCAGATGGCTTCACAGGTGAATTCTACCAAACATTTTGAGAAGAGTTAACACCTATCCTTCTGAAACTATTCCAAGCAATTGCAGAGGAAGGAACACTTCCCAACTCATTCTATGAGGCCACCATCACCCTGATATCAAAATCAGAAAAAGATACTACAAAAAAAAAAAAAAAGAAAGAAAGAAAGAAAGAAAATTAGAGGCCAACGTCACTGATGAACATAGATGCAAAAATCCTCAATAAAATGCTAGCAAACTCACTGCAACAATACATTAGAAGTATCATACACCATTATCAAGTGAGATTTATCCCAGGGATATAAAGACTTTTCAATATTTGCAAATCAACCAGTGTGATATAACAAATTGAAGAATAAAAACCTTATAAATTTATTTATTTTATTTATTTATTTTTGATCGTGTTGGGTCTTTGTTGCTGCATGCGGTCTTTCTCTAGTTGCATCAAGCAGGGGCTGCTCTTCATTCCACTGTACAGGCTTCTCACTTTGGTGGCTTCTCTTTTTGCAGAGCACAGGCTCTAGGCTCGTGGGCTTCAGTAGTGGCTTGTGGGCTCTAGAGTGCAGGATCAGTAGCTGCAGTGCACAGGCTTAGTTGCTCCATGGCATGTGGGATCTTCCTGGACCAGGGATTGAACCCATGTCCCCTGCATTGGCAGGTGGATTCTTAAACACTCACCACCAGGGAAGCCCCAAAGAATAAAAAACTTATGATCATCTCAATAGATACAAAAAATAACTTTTGATATAATTCAACATCCATTTATCATAAAAACTCTCCAGAAAGTGGTCACAGAGGGAACATAACTCAACATAATAAAGGCCATATATGACAAACCCACAGCTAACATCATAATCAATGGTGACAAGCTGAAAGCATTTCTTCTAAGACCAGGAACAAGACAAGAATGTCCACTCTCACTACTTTTATTCAACATAGATTTGGAAGTCCTAGCCATAGCAATAAAAGGAGATAAAGAAATAATAGGAATCCAAATTGGAAAATAAGTAGTAAGACAGTCACTGTTTGCAGGAGACATGATACTATACATAGAAAATCCTAAAGATGGTACCAGAAAATACTAAAGGTCATCAATTAATTCAATAAAGTTGCAGGATACAAAATTAATACACATAAATCTGTTGCATTTCTCTACTCTAACAACAAAATATCAGAAAGAGCATTTAATGAAACAATCCCATTTACCATTGTATTAAAAAAGAATAAAATGCCTAGGAATAAACTTACCTAAAGAGGCAAAAGAACTGTACTCTGAATACTGTAAGATGCTGATGAAAGAAATTGAATATGGTACAATCAGGTGGAAAGATATACAGTGGTCTTGAACTGGAAGAATCAATATTTTTAAAATGACCATACCACCCAAGCAATCTACAGATCCAATGCAATCCCTATCAAATTACCAATGACATTTTCACAGAAGTAGAAAAAAAATGTTAAAATTTGAATGGAAACACAAAAGATCCTGAAAAGCTAAAGCAATCTTGAGAAAGAAAAATGGAGCTGGAGGAATCAGGCTCCCTGACTTCAGACTATACTACAAAGCTACAGTCATCAAAACAGTATGGTATTGCACAAAAACAGAATTATAGATAAATGGAACAGGATAGAAAGCCCTGAAATAAACCCACTCAGTTATGGTCAATTAATCTATGAAAAGGAGGTAAGACTATATAATGGAGAAAAGACAGTTTCTTCAATAAGTGGTGCTGGGGAAAGTAGACAGCTACATGTAAAAGAATAAACTTAGAACATTCTCTAACACCATATACAAAAATAAACTCAAAGTGGATTAAAGACCTAAATGCAAGACTGGATACTATAAAACTCCCAGATGTAAACATAGGCAGAACACTCTTTGACGTAAATTGCAGCAATATGTTTTAGGATCCGTCTCCTAGAGTAATGAAAATAAAAACAAAAATAAAAAAATAGGACTTAATTTTAAAAGCATTGACACTGCAAAAGAAACCATCAACAAAATAAAAAGACAACCTAAGAAATGGGGGAAAATAATTGCAAATAATGCAAACACCAAGGTATTGATTTCCAAAATATAAAAACAGCTCATACAGCTCAATATCAAAAAAAAAAAAAAAAAAGAATCAAAAAATGGGCAGAACATCTAAATAGACATTTCTCCAAAGACAACAGATAGGTGGCCAACAGGCACATGAGAAAGTGCTCAACATGACTAATTATTACAAAAATGCAATCAAAACTACAATGAGGTATCACCTCACATGGTCAGAATGGCCATCATCAAAATGTCTACAAATAATATATACTGGAGATGGTGTGGAGAAAAGTGAACCCTCTTACACTGTGGGCAGGAATGTAAATTGATACCACCACTATGGAAAACAGTATGGGGGTTTCTTTAATAACTAAAAATAGAACTACCATATGATCCAGCAGTCCCACTCCTGGGCATATATTTGGAAAAAACATAATTTGAAAAAATATATGCACTCCAGTGTTCATTGCAGCATTATTTACAATAGCCAGGACATGAAAGCAACCCAAATGCCCATTGACAGATGAATGGATAAAGAAGATGTGGTACCTATATACAATGGACTATTACTCAGTCATGAAAAAGAATGAAATAATGCCATTTGCAGCAACATGGATGGACCTAGCAATTATCATACTAAGTGACAGAGAAAGACAAATATCATGATATCACTTATAAGTGGAATCTTACAAAAAATACAAATGAGCTTATTTACAACACAGAAATAAACTCGCAGACTTAGAAAACAAATTTATAGTTAGTAAAGAGAAAAAGGGGGGAAGGGGTAAATTAGGAGTTTGGGGTTAACATATACACACTACTATATATAAAATAAACAACAAGGACCTACTTTATAGTACAGGGAGCTATACTTAATATCTTGTAATAATCTATAAGGGAAAAGAACCTGAAAAAGAATATATATATATATATATATATATATATATATCTGAATCACTTCGCTGTACACCTGAAACCAACACAACATTGTAAATCAATTTTACCTCAATAAAAAATATTAAAAAATACAGTTTGAGGGCTTCCCTGGTGGTGCAGTGGTTGGGAGTCCGCCTGTCAATGCGGGGAATGCGGGTTTGTGCCTTGGTCTGGGGGGAGGTCCCACGTGCTGCGGAGCGGCTGGGCCCGTGAGCCATGGCCGCTGGGCCTGTGCGTCCGGAGCCTGTGCTCTGCGGTGGGAGAGGCCACGGCAGTGAGAGGCCCGCGTACCGCAAAAAAAAAAAAAAAAAAAAAAATACAGTTTGAAAGCTAAAAAAAGAAAGCTGCCATACCTCTGCATCTAATCACACTTAATCCTCCAATGTCCCTCTAAAATCTGTAGCTCTGACAAACAGCAACCGATTTGTGCGTACTTACATCAAAATATTCTTGAATAGTTTTTATACTGGGTTTGACTGTGAGTAGAAAATGCATCTTCTCTAAAGTTCCTACAAACAAGTCATTATGGTAGAGAGGGTTGCAAAAAATCACCACCTCTGATCTGTTGATATGGTCATCCATTTAAAATTTATTTGTACTGGGAGTTTGGTCATGGAACAAGTCCCCCATAAAAGTGGTGACACACTGTGGGGTTTAGGAGCATGGACACTGGAGCACAGAGCTGTTTAAGGGGCAGCTCCACCACCTCCTATCTGTGTGAACTTGGCAATCACTTCATTTCTTTGGGTCTTAGTGTCCTCAGATACTGAATGTGACCTATCCTAGGTCACATTACCATATGAGGATTAAATTAAATAAATCAGTATTTGCAAAAAATTTTAGAGCAGCATCACTCACATAATAAGCACTGTAAAATCAACTGTAAATTACATTTTAAAGAAATAGTGCTAGGTTAGGATGTCACTAATTAAAACATTTCTCTCCCTTCCAAAAATAGGAGACAGGACATCCTTAACCTGACAAAATAATGTAAAAAGCATGCAAACAATGAAAAAGGGATTTTTTCCCCCAAATGTTCTGATTATTTTCCAAATGATCCTAACTTATCTTGAGACTTGGCCCCAACCTTCATATAAAGAATTCTGGCATTTTTAGGGTTATTGTGACAGTTATTTTTGTTTGCCTTCTCATACCACTACTTTTGCCTTCTTCATTCTGTTCTGTGGCCCAGGAGGCTGACCTCTACAGGCTGTGTCCCTCAGGCTTTCTTGCCACCTGGTTTTCTCTTGGGTTAGGCCCAGGGGAGGCACTCACAAGAAATCAGAAGACAGAAAGAGAAAGAAATGAGGATGTTCATCCCAGTACCCTGCTCTCTTCTGCTGGACCCAGGTTTGACAGTGGCTCCTGTAGGAAGCCCCTTTCACATTGTGTGACTGCTTTCATAGATTCCATCACAGTGTCTTCTATTTGCCCCTTCAGGGTAGTGTTTTAAAGACTTCAAGCTGTTACACACTGAACCCTTGGCTGCTTCACCATTCCTAGTTGAAGTAGTCCCTTCATTGTGTTCTCTTGAATTACCTCTGTGAGTGTGTCATCTGGCCAATACTGGCAAGCTGGCCCATACAGGCAGTATTCATACATTAGTTATAAATTTTTCCTTTCTATCTTTTAAAGAAATTCTTGTTGAATTTTCAAAGTAATTGAACAAACTACATCAAAATGTTTATTTACATAAAAATTCAGTGTTTTTTTGTGGTGATATTTTCTACCTTTTTACAACACTTAACTTAAAATTTGGAAAGGTTTTGAAAGCAGAATAATTTCATAATTTTTCTAGTGTGAGTCACAGAACCCAAAGTAATTCTAAAAGTCTTTACTTAGAAAAATAAACAGAATCAAGGAAAGATAAATTGAAGAAGCTTAGAAATCAAAAAGATCAGATGAAAGAAAATACATTAATCATATTTATTAAAAAGTGTTTACCTATGGGTCTATTAAGCACTGTGGCAAACAAAGTTATATAGTTATATTGTAGGTAAGGTCAGAAGCAAAGTAGAAAATGCTCCACATAAAACTTTGCAGGTAGAAGGGAGTGGCATGATGTATTCATAGTCGTGAAAGGGAAAAACCTGGAACCTAGGGTAAGGTACCCAAAAAGAATATAATTTCAAATAGATAAAATAATTTTTCAGACAAAGAAAGACTAAAAGAATTTAACAATACTAAACCTACCTTAAATGAAATATTGAAGGATCTTCTCTCAATAGAAAAGAAGAGTCTATAGGAAAGAGAACATCTCAATAGGAAGGGCAAATATATAAAAGGATTGAAGAGCACTTTAAAAAGCCAGTAAACAGATTAAAATGATAAAAAATTGTAAAAGTGATTATAAGTACAATTAACAGCAAAAGAATAAGCATGGGGATGTAAAATAGGACATCAAAATCACAAAATGTGGGGGAGGAAATATAAAAATGTAGGTCTTTTAGAATATGTTTGAACTTGTCTGACCGTCAGTTTAAAATAAGTATATATAGTTATGGGGCAACATACTTGGATTCCACAAATGAAAATCAACAAGAAATTCACACACACACACACACACACACACACACACACACACACACACACACACACAAAACCAGAAAAAGGAATTCAAGCAAACTCCAAAAGAAAATTATCAGACCACAAAAGAAAAACAGAAGAAATGAACAAAGAAGAACTACAAAAACAAATGGAAAACAAGCTTTAAAATGAAAATAAGTACATACCCATCAATAATTACTTTAAATGTCAGTGGACCAATGGAATAAATGCTCCAATCAAAAGACATAGAGTAGCAAATTGGATTAAAAAAACCAAGAAGCTACAATATTCTGCCTACCAGAAACTCACTTCAGAGCAAAAGACACACACAGATTGAAAGTGTGGGGATGGAAAGAGATTTTTTTCATGCAAATGGAAATGAGAAGAAAGTGGGGATAGCAACACACATATCAGACAAAATAGACTTTAAAACAAAGGCCATAAAGAAAGACAAAGGACATTGTACAATGATAAAGGGATCAATAAAAGAAGAAGATATTACACTCGTTAGCATATATGCACCCAATATAGGAGCATTTGAGTATATATAACACAAATATTAACAGATGCAAAGGGAGAAATGGACAATAGTACAATAATAATAGGAGACTTTAACACCCCACTGACATCAATGGACAGATCTTCCAGACAGAAAATCAATATGGTCACCAAGGTCCTAAATAACACAATAGGCCAGTTGGACTTAATTGATATTTGCAGGATACTACATCAAAAAAACCCCTCAGAATACACATTATTTTCAGGTGCACACGGAACATTCTCTAGGATAAGACCACATACTAGGGTCACAAACCAATTCTCAAAAAATTTAAGAAGATAGAAATCATTTCAAGCAAGTTTTCTGACCACAATGGTATGAAACTGCAAATCAACCACAGAAAGAGAAACAGGAAAAGAACAAACACTTGAAGACTAAACAACATGCTACTAAAACACCAGGGGGTCAATGATGATATCAAAGAAGAAATCAGAAAATACCTCAAGACAAATGAAAATGAAATCACAACCTTACAAAATCTATGGGATACATCAAATCAGTTCTAAAAGGGAAGTTCATAGCAATACAGTCCTTCTTCAAGAAACAAGAAAAACCTCAAATAAACAACCTAACCTACCACCTAAAAGAATCAGAAAGAGAAGAACAAACAAAACACAGAGTCAGCAGTAGGGAAATAATAAAGATCAGAGAGGAAATAAATAAAATAGAGATCAAAAATTACAATAGAAATGATCAAGAAAATCAAGAGCTGGTTCTTTGAAAAGATAAGCAAGACAGACAAATCTCTAGCCAGGCTCACCAGAAAAAAAAGAGAGAAGACCCAAGTAAATAAGATAAGAAATGAAAGAGAGGAAATAACAACCAATACTGCAGAAATACAAAAAATCATTAGAGAATACCATGAACATTTACATGCCAAAAAATTTGACAACTTAGAAGAAATGGAGAAGTTTCTAGAAACATACAGCCTGTCAACACTGAGTCAAGAAGAGATACTTTTAACAGACTGATCTCTAGAATCTGTAATAAAAATTTAAGTAATTAAAAAGAAAAAAAAAAACTTGCTCCAAACAAAAATGCAGCCGTAGATGGCCTCACTGAGGAATTCTACCAAACATACAAAGAAGAAATAATACCTATCCTGCTCAGATTATTCCAAAGAAGTGAAGAAGAGGGAACACTCTCAAATTCATTCTATGAAGTCACCATAACCATGATACCGAAACCAGACAAAGACACTACCAAAAAGGAAAATTACAGGCCAATGTCTTTGATGAATATAAATGCAGAAATTCTCAATGAATCATTAGCAAACAGAATCCAACAATGTCTAAAGAAAGATCGATCATACATTATGATCAGCTTGGATTCATCCCAGGGTCACAAGGATGGTTCAAGGTACACAAATCAATGTGATACACCACACTAAAAAAAGGAAAGACAAAAACCGTATGATCATCTCGTTAGTTGCAGAAAAAGCATTTGACAAAATTCAACTTCTACTCATGATAAAAAACTTCTCATCAAAGTGGGTATAGAGGGAACATATCTCAACATAAATAAAAGCCATTTACAATAGTACCACAGAGAACATACTATTCAATGGTGAAAAGCTGAAAGCCTTTCCACTAAATTCAGGAACAAGACAAGGATGCTTACTTTCACCACTTCTATTCAAATAGTTTGGAAGTCCTAGACACAGCAATCAGACAACAGAAAGAAATAAAAGTTATCCAAATTAGAAAGGGAGATGTTAAAACTGTCACTATTTGCAAATGACAGGATATTCTATGTAGAGAACCCTGAAGTTTCCACACAAAAAACCAATAGAACTAATAAATGAATTCAGCAAGGTAGCAGGATACAAGATTAATATGCAGAACTCTGTTGCATTATTTTACAATAATAATGAAATAGAAAGAGAGAGTTAAAAAGAATCCAATTTAAAATTGCAAAAAAAAAAAAAAAATACCAAGGAATAAACTTAACCAAGGAGTTGAAAGACCTATATGCTGAAAACTATAAAATATTGATAAAGGAAATTGAAGATGATTCCAAGAAATGGAAAGACATCTCATGTTCTTGGATTGGAATAATTAATATTGTTAAAATAACCATAATACCCAAATTTAATGTAATTAAAATTTTAATGATTTAAAGCAATCCCTAGCAAAATACCCATGACATTTTTCACAGAACTAGAACAAATAATCCTAAAATTTATATGGAACAACAAAAGACCCAGAATTGCCAAAGCAATCCTGAGGAAAAAGAACAAACCTGGAGGTATAACACTCCCAGACTTCATACTATACTACAAATCTACAGCAATCAAAACAACACAGAACTGGCACAAAAACAGACAAATAGATTGATGGAATAGAAGAGAGAGCCCAGAAATAAACTTACACAACTACAGTCCATTAATCTATGACAAAAGTGGAAGAATATACAATGGAGAAAACGCAGTCTCTTTAGCAAGTGGTGTTGGGAAAGCTAGCAGCTGCATGTAAATCAATGAAATTAGAATACTCCCTAACATCATATGGGAAAGTAAACTCAAAATGGTTTAAAGACATAAATATAGGACATGACACCATAAAACTCCTGGAAGAGAACACAGGCAAAACTTTTTCTGACATAAATCATAGCAGTATATTCTTAGCTAAGTCTCCCAAGGCAGAAGAAAGAAAAGCAAAAATAAACAAATGGGACCTAATCAAACATAAAACTTCTGCACATCAAAGAAAACCATCAACAAAACAAAAAGATAACTTAAGGACTGAGAGAAAATATGTGCTAATGATGCAATCAACAAGGGGTTAATATCCAAACTATACAAACAGCTCATACAAATCAATATCAAAAAATAAAAAAAATGGGCAGAAGACCTAAATAGACATTTTTCCAAAGCCATACAGATGGTTAACAGGCATATAAAAAGATGTTTAGCATTGCTAATTATTAAAGAAATGCAAATCAAAACTACAATGAGGTATCACCTCACACTGGTCAGAATGGCCATCATCAAAACATCTAAAAATAATAAATGTTGGAGAGGGTGTGGAGAAAAGGGAACCCTCTTACACTGTTGGAGGGACTGCAAATTGTTGCAGCCACTATGGAGAACAGCATGGAGTTTCTTCAAAAAACTAAAAATACACCTACCATATGATCCAGCAATCTCACTCCTGGGATATATATAATGGAATATATATGACTGAATAATATTGCCATAAAAAATAAATGAAATATTGTCATAAAAATAATGAAATATTGCCATTTGTAGCAACATTGATAGACCTAGAAAATATTAGTGAAGTGAGTCAGACAGAGAAAGACAAATATTATATGATATCATTTATATGTGTTATCTACAAAATAATACAAATGAATCTATATACAGAACAGAAACAGACTCACATAGAAAAAAAACTTATGGTTACCAAAGGGGAAAGGGAAGGGGGTATGGACAAATTAGGAGTATGAGATTAACAGAAACACGCTATTGTTCATAAAATATATAAACAACAGTGACTTACTGTATAGCACAGGAAATTATATCCATATCTTATAATAACCTAAAATGGAAAATAATCTGAAAAAATATATATCTATAACTGTGTCACTTTGCTATACACCTTAAACTAACACAGTATTGTAAATCAACTAAAATTCAACAATAGAAAATGATCCCTATAAACTTACATACCAAATCATTTTAGTAAGAGTCCATAGCTATGCATCAATTTACAACTGGAGTCATACATGATATACTCAATGTTTAGTTCAATTAAAAATGGTCAGAGCAAACATTCAACCCATAGTTTGGGATCTTAGAGAGATTTCAGCCAGAGTGAAAGAAAAAAAAGTTGCTGTGACTGGATGGGCCCAGCTGGGCAGCAACGTGGAAGTTAGGACCCAAATTTTAACATGTGCTTTAATCTTTTATTTCCTATGCCCACTCATAAATTCCAGAGAAATTGCAAGGGGATTTCTTACAATTTCTACTTAAGTTGACTCCTAGTTTGAATCTGCTCTGGGTAAGTGGGGGAAAAAAAGACATGTTTATGCTGCATATAGATAACATCTTAAGAAGCTTGAAGTACAAGAAATATGGAATATATGCTATGAGAAACCACACTTCCCAAGTCCTTTCTAATTAAATTCTTAAAGCAGATAATACAAGAAGCTTGAGTGTATATTTGTGAGTGTGGAGCCAGGTCTTAGGATATAGGAATGTGTACTCCACCTCAGCCTAGTCAGGTTTTGAGTAGTTTCTCTTTTTTTTTCCTGCTTAGAGAAAGTCCACAGTGAAGTACAGGAATGATATACTGAGAGCAATAATTTCAGGAGTTGTTGTTAGAGATCTGCTCTAACACCTATACAAGTCCTCTCCAAATTTGTCCTTCCCCAACTCACTTTTTGAAAGGAAATTGAAAGGAATAACTGGTGAGCAATAGAGAATTTTGGCAGCCTATCTGCAATTTTTCCCTAAAGTGATGGAGAGAGATATGAATGCTGAAATCTCCATTTATTATTGAATTCTGCATTTCTGTATCCTGTACAGAATTTATTTTTTGAAGCTTTTAATTCTGTTCCCTCTCTCTTCTTGTTGACATAGAAGCTGGCAGTACAGCTTTTCTCATCAGTCTGTCTGCTTTAACTTGGCACTTGTGTCCCTGGCTTCTCATTTGCAGGTCTAATGTCATGACCTGCGTCCCCGTTAAAGCTTGCTTGCCATTCAACCTCTGAGCCAAAGGGTAAATAGGAGTTGAAATATATGCTTATTAATTGGTGACAATATACTCTAAAGCCTTGTTATTAGTTTCATTTCATTAGTTTGTTTCATTTTATTAAATAAATCTAAGGTAGTTATAAGAGAGATCATAATTTTATGTACCATTAAGGAAGAAAAAAATGCTCCAACTCTTGACTCTAAGATGAACCTCTTTTCCAGGGATATTAGAACATAAAAAATATGCATCTGAAAATTTGAGCAAAACTGTAGTTGGATCAGATATTTTTTTTTCTTAACATACTTAAAAAATGCACTGAACACAATGACAGGTCAGAGGTTCAGTGATTTCCCTCTTTTTAAATTTAGTAAACCTCTTTTATTAGCTCCTTAAACCATTGTATGACATGTTCTGTAGTTTCTATACTGAATGAATTCTTAGCCTTAAAGAACATCTAGCAATATCATTTTGCTGTTTTAATTCTGGAAGATTATCAAATTACTGGCTTGTAATTAGTATCTTACTACATTATAGACTAAAGAACACAAATAATCAACAAAAGTGACATACCTATTTACATTTAACGTACCACCAGTTGTGCAATTCCTGAAGGCAAAAGGAAGGAAAAATATGTGTGTGTACATTAGGGATTAGAATGTACCCCTAGTTTTAATTTACAAAATATTATAGGTTTCTACCAATTATTATTTATTTTGTTTCCTTCATCTATACTTGACTTAAGAGACCCTTGAAGGGTATCCTGAGATCCTAGCCAATATTTCTGATATTTATCAAAGAGAAGTTGAATTCCAAGCAACTGATTAATCCAAGAAACTTTGTAATATAACTCAATTAAAAGTTGGGAGATTCCTGTATTTTTATGAATGTAATTAATAGATCAGTACACATTAAATGTATATAATATGGTCAATAGATTTATCTATAATTTGTCAAGTATCTTTTAAAATCTTATAGTGTTGATATAGTTTTGTTAACAAAAAATTCCTTATTGTCAAACCCAAATGAAATTTTATAGCTATTCAAAATACATCAAAATAAAATAACTTAAGGAATAATTTTATTACATAATAATTTTCCATACAATTTCCAAGGGCAATCTTAATCATAATCAACTATAAACATATTCTAAGCATAATTAGGGATAATAAGTCATTAAATGAAGTGAATATATTTGTACATTAATAAAGTGGGAAAATATTAAATGTTTTTAATTATTTCTAAATATTATGAATAGATACTTCACTCAGGGCTGGCTTTAGAAATAAGGCCACTTAAATCATGATTTGGAGTGTGGCATGAATGCCTTCTTATTTAAAAGTCTCCTCCCTCTTGTCTTCTTTGCATGTCTCAAATCCTCAAATAGCTTCAAAATGTTAATAATATGATAAAGTAAATAATGGCTACAATTTGACATCAGGAAATCTGAACTCAGCTGCCATTTCTGCATTGGAAAACCTCCAGATTTGTTTTTCTCAAACCAGATAATTAGAATACTCATCTCAAAGTATTGCTAGGAGGAACAGAGGAGAAAAAGTTTACAAGAGCCTGTTTTAAACTGCAAAGTGTCATGTTCAGCAACTAGCACTTTGTAAGAGATTAGGGGCAGCTGATGATAACCAAGCCCATCAGAATGATTCCAATCGAGAAAGAGAGTCATGAACTGGCTGCTGCTGACCCTTGGTATATTTGCAACCTAAAAGACCTGTGGGACAGAATGGGAGTCCCACAGTCTTCTGTAGCTAAATGGTTTTGTATGATTGAATCGTAACATTTTTGGATTTACGTCTATAGCAAAGAAGATAATTCTTAAATGTTTTTGAAGATCAGATTTAGGTTCCATATTTTTATCTTTAAAATAGCAATTTGAAATTAATAGCAATTTAAAATTAGTAAATAGTAAGTTGAAATTAAATTTTGTTCATAATAAATTATAAACATCTAGATCAGATATATGCAATATACGCTGATCTTCATTTATATACACTAGTCACAACTTGACAGTTTCTTTTTGTTACCACTTTCCAATAGAGCACCATCTCTTCTTTAATATTTCAATGGATTTACCAGAATAGATGCTTAAAGGACAAAATGGGCAGGCCGTTTGTATTAGATATCTCGGTATACCTATGAAATTACAGTTTATGGGGCTATTATTGACATTAGTATGAAGGATCCTGTAGCACAACCACGAAAATTTGTTACCAATGCTTTCTGGCCTGAGAGACAGTTTTTACATTATCTACATTCTTTATCCTGGAGTCTTTTCAAAGCTCTTACTGTTGATTAAATTCTAGGCCAGGCAATTGTTAACATCTCCAAAATGTAATATTTCTGAAATAGTTTTGAAAATGCTATTTCATTCACACATTCTGGAAGAGCTTCTTTTTCTATATAATACAATATGTTCAGCTTCTATCATATATTCCCAATTCAAAAAAACCTACTGTCTTATGATGTGTCATATCAATCAACAAGGTGTTTATTTGGAAGACATTTGGTCGTGAACTATAATATTCCTTCCAGATACAAATTAAATGAAACCCAGCATACAGCTGTCCATCATTTGTCATTGGAGGTAGTTGGACAAGGCAGGCTTCAATGACTTGAAAAGCTCTTCCAAGGGCAAGTGCAGCTCTAAACATTTCGGTGTGAAAAACACTATGGTTACACTGAACTTGTGCCCAGTTTCTCTCCAGTAAAATATATTTCTGGGACTTTTTGAGAAAACTATTGAAAGAACAGAATATCCTGAGCAACTCTCAATGTCTTTAAAATTAAAAAGAAAACTCTCTCTCCATCTCTCTCTTTCATCTGGCCTCCCTCCCTCCCTCTCTATTTTTCTTTCTCACCTCCCTCTTTTCCTCTACTCTTCATTTGAACTTTTTCAAATGATTGTTACAAGTGTTTCTATACAGCAACCATTGTTTGGCTGAAGATTATACATGGACATAAAATAGAAATGGACAAACATCTGATAAATACCGATGACTTGATCTATACTTGTTAGTAGATTTTATAAATAGAAAATCATTTTACTTTTCTGTGCAAGCAAGCTTTTGCCTATACTGCCACTAACCTCAGGAGTATTTCTGTTTTGTCTTTGTTTACCAATCATATTATTTCTGTTTATATTATTAAACATTAATAGCTTTGAAAAAAGAAATGCTCTTGTGGTAGAATTAATCAAACAAAGATTATGTGCAACCAAATGTATTCTCCTAGATTTTGGAACTGAAAAGTTTTTTTGATATTGTTATTTTAAAAAAAATGTGCTTAATAAGCATATGAATTATAAGATACAATGAAACTACATAATGAAGAGAACATGTAAATGTAATTCACTTAGCATCATAAAACCAATTAACAATAGAGAGGATGAGATTTTTTCACCTTTGGTAATTTTGATTCTGTTTTAATTTTCTTTATCATAATTGCTGTAAAGAATATTCTCCAAAGTTAATTCCTTTTGGTTTAAGGGCATCTATTGTATTTGCATTCTTTATGTCTATTACACTAGATGCAAATACAAAGATGTTACTATGTTAACATCTTAGCCGATGAGAATCATAAGGTAGAGTTGCCTTCTCAGGATTGTTAGTAGAGTTTACCATTCACTTCTTCTTATTAGGAAGAGTATACTGAAAACAAGTTTAGTTGATTCAATCTCAGTGCATATGTGTCTTTTTGTAAAAAATTTAATAGAGAAAGTACAATTCTATTCTATGTTTACTTATAAATTTTATTCATATTTACTTATCACAATTACTTATCACAGTCATATTCCTTCCTTCCTTCCTCCATCTCTCACTCTCTCTCCCTCTTTTTTTCAGTCTTCCTTCTTCTCTTTCAAACATTAAGCTCCCACAATGAGGAAAGCAAAGGGATGCAAAGTGCCTCTTTATTCAACAAGCCCTCTAACTGGAATTCTTTCTGCCAGAATAATGCCTTCACTATCACAGATTTTACTCTCATCAGATTTTTAAATTTGCCAATTTGATTAGGAAAGTGAGAAAAGCTTGAGCTTCATCTTTTGAATATTTGAGCTTTTAAGTCTGTAGAGATACAGCCAAAATATACTGCTGACATTTTGCCTAAGGCAGATGGAGATAACAATTTCAGACTGTATCAGTTGCAGAAGGTTCTCTAAAAATACTCCTTTTATGCCTGCATATTACTTCCATATTAAACGTTTCTTATTCATATTAAAGTGTTTTAAATGCAAGAGCAGTGAGGTGTAAGAAAAGTCGTTGAGTAAGTGTCAGGGTCTTTTACTAATCAGTTGTGGTGAGAACCCAGGACACAGCTCATTAATCACTGTGCTGCATTTCTCCCATGGCACAGAGACATTACCGTCAGCTAAGCCCTCTCACAGTGTCATTACCAGGATCTACTGAGAAAATGAATATGCAAAAGCTTTGAACGGGATAGCAAACTGTAGAAAGACAAGGACTTATTATTTCAATAAGAGTATACATGTGTGTAGATTGTATGTGTACATGTAAAACACATCCCCCCTTAGAATAAAATAACATTTGTATTGACATCATTTCTAGATTCTAAAAATATATATGTAAATGTCAGTCACTGCATGTAATATATATAATACTTCTAAGACAAACCCTATTAGGAACAGTTAATGTACTAAGAAAATTAAGAATATACTGCAGCCTTATCAATGAATTAGTCAGTTTTGCAAATCTAATGACCATCATTTATTTCCTAAGCCCTTCATGCACATACTGAGAACTTGTTTATCTCATTATTTTTTCCCAGAATGACAACATTGATTGTGAGCAACCATCTATGTTAATCTGTGCCCAGTTCTAAAGTGGTCATCCTGAGGTTCATGAAGGATTAATGCTACACACAAGGTCACCTGACTCAGTGAGAGTAGAGCTGGAATGATAATGTTTTCTAATTCTGAATTTCTTTTTCCTTTTCACCATCTTCCATATGGAATCAGAACTGTTTAGCGGATTAGGTGTTTGCCCGATAATATCAGCTAGCATCATCTGTTCTCTGCCACCATTTTGTTTGATGCACAGTGGCAATTCAGACTACTCTGGAATCTTCCTCTCTCTGTGTGGCTGTTTTGGTAGGCAATGTAGGATCTTAGCTCATGCATTCCATACATATTCCCAGATTTCCCTTACACACAGAGTCTATATAAGGCAAGTTTTGTATTTTTTCCCCATGAGACCTGGATGCATCTTGGATGGAAGCATGCACCACACATGCTGACAAAATGACAGGAAGATCAGACAGCCTGACTTTTTTTTCATTTTATGAAATTTTTCATGTTTTATTATCTATCTACTCAGATAAAATTAGGTAGGACACATTTTTAATGCTTCCAATAAATAAGAAAAATGTGCCTCCAGCATGAAAAATCCTGTAACTGCCTTATTTGCAAAAGATGAATCTGATTTATATTCAGACATCAGTGCTATAACTAACTAGATAAATAAAATAGATGTCTATGACCTCTCTTCAATTATTTAGTAAGGATGAAGTGTCAATTGGCTAAAAATAATGATGCTGTAGCTATATTTAGTGTTACACCTATTGGATAGAAATTCAAGATGGAATGTGCATATATACACACAAATACATAAAATAGATTAATAGCACCAAAGTTTAAGCAATCACCATATTACTTTTAGGAGACCGAAGTATTTATACTTTAATTAGTTGGTGTTGACAAGAGGCTTAAAATTCTTCTATCATATTATGCAGATAGAATTCTATTTTTTTTTAAATATTTATATATTAGAAAATACATTATTGAAGTTTAAGAATTTACCTATTGAGCAGTAGTAGCAGAATGCATTCATCCATGACACAGTCCCACTAGACCAGGGATATAAGGAGTCTTACAAAGATCTTAAATGTATAATAAGGTGGACTAAAGCAGATAGATGGAGAGCACCATTCTGGGTTTACCCTAAATGCAGGAACTTTTGTGTCCCATACACATTCTCAGATTTTCCTCATGCATAGACTCTGTGTAAGGCAAGTGTAGTATTTTGAAACTTGCTTGCATCATTGGATTGTAACTTTTAAGTTTCAATAAGAAAATATAATTCACAAATCAGAACATGCTTTATTCTATCACTAACTAAAGACAAAGCATTAGTATTTGAGTGTCACATAACTATTCAACATGTCCAATATTGTTCCACATTTTGGTAGCTACTGAAATAATAGGGAATGTGTGGAATATAACTTTAACACAGGATTCTGCATGCTTTCCTGCCTCTGTTGTCACCAAACTTTTTTCCTCTAGAGACCACCCCTTCCTTAAGCACCAACAGCTAAGACACATGTTAGCTACTCTTTCCGTGGAGAAGAGGGTCACAATAAAACCCAAAATCAAAGGCAATGAATCCATGACTCTGGAGTGAAGAAAACAGCCAGACTTAGTGTAAGATAGAAACAAGAGTGAATATTCCTGCCCTGTTTCCTCTTTCCTTCAATGTTGTGATTGTATATTGGTGGGAACATGTGAGGAGTGACCATATTGGCAGGGATGACTCCTGACTCAATGATTAGTAGGGTCACCGTGCCATTTTTTGCCAGCACTAGAGACCATATGGAAACTGTGTTAGTGACCAGTTGCAACTAGTTTTTTCTTCTGGTTGGACAACAAATTAACAGCTTGCCTGATGTACAGGAACACCCATTCTGACCAATTTCTGTGAAAAACCCTCATTCAACAATTCAGAAAATCTATAGCACCTGTCTACTATCCAAACCACACATGGAGGTGAAGAACCTGGACACCTTTAGGAGTAGAATGAAGCAGATGCCCTGTCACCTGACCATGGAGGGGAGAACTCCCATTAATTCTAGATAATGGCAAAAAGATCCTCTTCTGGTACAAGAGTCAAAAAAAATTTAAACACAGTACACTTTTCTTTAGAACTAAGGAAAGGCAAGGAGAACAATTTGCAAAAGGCAGAAAGGACTCACACTAATTTGACCATATTTTTTTCTCCCTGTATGTGGTTTTTTCCATAAGAATTAATGACAGATGGTCTTGGTTCAGTGTTGACATGTAATACTTCTATTAAGTTACACTTGTATTTGAGTAATGCCTGTCAAAGATACAAAAAATTAAAGAAAGGACTATCATATGACTCTCATAAACAAAGGACATGATGTTTTTCTTATTCTTAATATTATTTCATATATCTTTGAAATGTTTCTTCTATATACAATTTACCTCAAAAATAATTATATATACCATTGTCATAATACAATAATGAAAACACCTATTGTTTCTTCTAATAAATCAAAGCTATTTAACTTATATTTCTTTCTTCATCTGTAGATGGTATAGAATGCAGGAAAGATATAAAGGAGACACTAAAACCTAGAATGATTTGTGATTTATTCAGGCTTCTGTGATTGCTTTTAAATAGAAATATACCTGAATCCACCTACTTTTCACCATCTCCATCATCACCACAGCAAACCAAGTTACTACCATCTTTCACTTGGACTACTATCATGGGTTCATAACTGGTCCCTATTTCTTCACTTGCTTACCTCCAATTCATTTTCTATGCTGCAATTAGGGTGGTCTTTTAAAAATCCAAATGTGTTCATATATTCTCTTGATTCAAAGTTTTCTTATTGGATAAGGTAAAAACAACAGCAACAATAAAACCTTCAACGTGAGTAAAAGTGGCTGACTAATCTAGCTCTGCCTACCTCCCCAGGGTCATTTCTCACCTCTCTCCTCCAGGCTTACAATGTTCCAGCAACTCTAGATTTCTTTTAATAGACCAACCCTTGCCGACCTGAGGGATCTTGCAGATGCCTTTCCTTTATCTGGAATGGTGTTCCCATTGCTATAAATGGCTAATTTTTCACATCCTCCAGATCTCATCTTAAAGCCCTTTCCTCAGGAAAAAAAAAAAAAGAAAGCTTCACAGAGTTTCCAGTGTAAAAGAGTCACTCATATTGTCTCATGGCAATATCTATCTTTCTTACATAGCAATTGGATTATAATTTGTAGTTATGTGTTTATTTCTGTGATTATCTATGTGATTTCTCTATCACCTCACTGTACTTTGTGACCATTTTCTAGTTGCTTTGCATTGGATACCCTGTGCCTAGCAAGGGCATGGCTAGAAGCAAAGGAATAAATATAACTATTTGTAAGGGAGTGAATAAATGACTGAAGAGATGGACAAGTGGATGAATGGACAGAGCCCAGGGCTAACATCTAAGGAGGTGAAAGTGTACATGGTCCATTGTTGTTGAGGTTTAAATCCCAGCTTTGAGGTGGAGTCAAGATGGCAGCAGGGGAGGACATGGAGTACATATCTCCCCACAGCTAAGGCACCTGCCAGACAATGGTGGGGGACCTCGATGCCCAAGGAGATGGGAGGAACTCCCAAGTGACCACATAGGATGTGGGGGGAGTGAGGGGGAGGAGAAGGTGGTGGTCAGACAGAACTGCTACCCCTGAGAGGTAGCTGGGAGGGGGCAGGGTTCCCACTCCTGGAGGGACCTTCCAGGCGGCTTGGAGAATCAAGGCGGAGTGCACCTAGTGTTTCCCCTGCCCAATCAGCTCCAGGAAACCTGCAGGGCTCCTGGACCAGGTCCTCGGCCCTCCGAGGCCCCCTACAGGCTGCGTTGGTCATGGGGCATAGGAGGGAGGCAGTGAGGGGGAGGAGAAGAGGAGAGGCAGGTGGGAGGGGCCCTCTGGGATCAGGGGAGGTGTGGAGGGCGTTTTCCCTGCCCACTTGGGACCCGGGAAACTTGCTGGGCCCCTGGACCTGGTCCTCCATTCTCTGGGGCCCCCTCCAGCCTTGTGGGTCCTAGGAGTGTGGGAAAGAGGGAGGAGGAGAGGCAGACTGTGGGGGGGACCCTCCAGGATCAGAGGATCAGGGGGCAATGCACCTAGCATTTCCCCTGCCCACATGGGTCCAGTGAGCCTGCTGGGGGCCTCCACCCTCCAAGGCCAGAGGCACTCCTGGGCTGCTCCTGCTGGAGCCTAAGCTCCTGTTGAGCCTAAGCCCCATCCCTCATGTCCCCAGGGCCTTTTTAAGCCCTGTGGGTCCTAAGCATAGCCACAACCACAACCTAAAACCCGTCGTTGCCTAAGCCCTGCCCTTTGCTAGCTTTTTATTTTCTCCTCTTTTTTACCTTGTGGTTCTGTTTTACCTTCCAATTGTTGTTTCATCTATATTTTTATTTTTTTTATTCTTTCTAACATATCTGTTAGTTTTCCAATCCTATTTTATTTTTTACTCTTTGTTATTGTTCTGTTCCTTTTTTTTTCTCTGCCACCCTGCATGACTTATGTGATCTTGGTTCTTGAGATGGGGGTCAGGCCAGAGCTCCTGCAGTGGGAGCTCTGAGTCTGTACCACTGGACTAACAGAGAACCTTGGACCCCAGGGAATATTCATCAGACTGAGGTCTCCCAGAGGTCCTCATCTCAGCACTAAGGCAGCTCTACCCAACAGCCTACAAACTCCAGTGCTGGAAGCCTCGGCCCAAACAACCAGTAAGATAGGAACACAAACCCACCAATCAAAAAAAAAAAAAAAAGAAAAATGACACAACAAAAAATATATCACAGTTGAAGGAGCAAGGTAAAAATCTTCAAGACCAAATAAATGAAGAGGAAATAGGCAAGCTACCTGAAAAAGAATTCAGAATAATGATAGCAAAGATGATCCAGAAACTCGGAAATTGAATGGAAGAATGGGTTGAGAAACTACAAAAATGTTTAAAAAAGATCTAGAAGAACTAAAGAACAAACAAATGGAGATGAACAACACAATAATTGAAATGAAAAATACACTAGAAGAATCAATAACAGAATAACTGAGGCAGAAAAATGAATAAGTGAGCTGGAAGACAGAACGGTAGAAATAACTGCTGAGGAGCAGAATAAATAAAAAAGAATGAAAAGAATTGAAGATAATCTCAGAGACCTCTGGGACAACACTAAAAGCACCAACATTCAAATTATAGGGGTCCCAGAAGAAGAGAAAAAGAAATGTTCTGAGAAAATATTCAAAGAGATTAAAGTTGAAAACTTTCCTAACGTGGAAAAGGAACTAGCCACCCAAGTCCAGGAAGTGCAGAGAGTCCCATACAGGATAAACCCTAGGAGAAACACAGCAGGACACATATTAATCAAACTAATAAAAATTAAATTCAAAGAAAAAATATTAAAAGCAGCAAAGGAAAAGCAAAAAACAACATGCCAAGAAATCCCCATAAAGTTATCAGTTGCTTTTTCAGCAGAAACTGCAGGCCAGAAGGGAGTGGCAGGATATACTAAAGTGATGAAAGAGAAAAACCTACAACCAAGATTACTCTACCCAGCAAGGATACCATTTAGATTCGATGGAAAAATCAAAACCTTTACAGACAAGCAAAAGCTAAGAGAACTCAGCACCACCAAACCAGCTTTACAACAAATGCTAAAGGAAATTCTCTAGGTGAGAAACACAAGAGAAGAAAAAGACCCACAAAAACAAACCCAAAACAATTAAGAAAATGGTAACAGGAACTTACATATTGATTATAACCTTGAATGTAAATGGATTAAATGCTCCAGCCAAAAGACACAAACTGGCTGAATGGATACAAAAACCAGACCCATATATATGTTGTCTACAGAGACCCACTTCAGACATAGGGACACATACAGAATGAAAGTGAAGGGATGGAAAAAGATATTCCATGCAAATGGAAATCAAAAGAAAGCTGGATCTTGCTGTGATTTATGTCACAAGAGTGTTCTTCCTATGTTTTCCTCTGAGAGTTTTATAGTGTCTGGCCTTACATTTAGGTCTTTAATCCATTTTGAATTTATTTTTGTGTATGGTATTGGGAAGTGTTCTAAGTTCACTCTTTTACATGTAGCTATCCAGTTTTCCCAGCACCACTTATTACAGAGGCTGTCTTTTCTCCATTGTATATTCTTGCTTCCTTTATCAAAGATAAGTTGACCATATGTGCATATGTCCTGTTCCATTGATGTATATTTCTGTTTTTGGTGGGATAGGTAGGGTGGGAGGGAGACACAAGAGGGAGGGGATATATGTATACGTATAGCTGATTCACTTTGTTATACAGCAGAAACTAACACACCATTGTAAAGCAATTATACTCCAATAAAGATATTTTTTAAAAAAAGAAAAAAAAAGAAACCTGGTGTTGCAATACTCATATCAGATAAAATAGACTTTGAAATAAAGACTGTTACAAGAGATAAGGAAGGACACTACATAATAATCAAGGGATCAACCCAAGAAGAAGATATAACAGTTGCAAACATATAGGCACGCAACACAGGAGAACCTCAATACATAAGGCAAATGCTAACAACCATAAAATGCGAAATTGACAGTAACACAATAATAGTGAGGGACTTTAAAACCCCACTTACACCAATGGACAGATCATCCAAACAGAAAATAAATAAGGAAAAATAAGCTTTAAATGACACAACAGACCAAATAGATTTAATAGATATTTATAAATCATTCCACCCGAAGTGGCAGAATACACTTTCTTCTCAAGTGCACATGGAATGTTCTCCAGGATAGAAAACATCCTGAGTCACAAATCAAGCCTTGGAAAATTTAAGAAAATTTAAATCATATCAAGCATCTTTTCTGACCACAGCACTATGAGATTGGAAATCAGTTATAGGAAAAAACTGTAAAAATCACAAATACATGGAGGCTAAACAGTGTGCTACTATATAAACAAGAGATCACTGAAGAAATCAAAAAAGAAATTAAAAAATACATAGAAACAAATGACAATGAAAACCCAACAACCCAAAACATATGGGACACAGCAAAAGCAGTTCTAAGAGGGAAGTTGATAGCAATTCAGTCTCACCTCAAGGAACAAGAAAAAATCTCAAATAAACAATCTAACCTTATGCCTAAAGCAACTAGAGAAAGAAGAACAAAGAAAACCCAAACTCAGTAGAAGGAAAGGAATCATAAAGATCAGAGCAGAAGTAAATGAAATAGAAACAAAGGAAACAATAGCAAAGACCAATAAAACTAAAAGTTGGTTCTTTGAGAATATAAACAAAATTGAGAAACATTTAGCCAGACTCATCAAGAAAAAAAGGGAGAGGACACATATAATCAAATTAGAAATGAAAAAGGAGAAATCACAGCTGACACTGCAGAAATACAAGGGATTATAAGAGACTAGCACAAAAAACCAAATGCCAATAAAATGGACAACCACAAGGAAATGGACAAATTCTTAGAAAGGTACAATTTTCCAAGACTGAAACTGGAAGAATTAGAAAATATAAACAGATCTATCACAATAATGAAATGGAAACTGTAATTAAAAGTCTTCCAACAGGGTTTCCCTGGTGGCGCAGTGGTTGAGAGTCTGCCTGCCGATGCAGGGAACATGGGTTCGTGCCCCGGTCTGGGAAGATCCCACATGCCACGGAGCGGCTGGGCCCATGAGCCATGGCTGCTGAGCCTGCACATTCAGAGCCTGTGCTCCGCAATGTGAGAGGCCACAACAGTGAGAGGCCCATGTACTGCAAAAAAATAAATAAATAAATAAAAGATCATCTCATAGATGCAGAAAAAGCTTTTGACAAAATTCAACACCCATTTATGATAAAAACTCTCCAAAAAATGGGCATACAGGGAACCTACTTCAACATAATAAAGGCCATATATGACAAACCCACAGCAAACATCATACTCAATGATAAAAACCTGAAAACATTTCCACTAAGATCAGGAACAAGACAAGGATGGCCACTCTTGCCACTCTTATTCAGCATAGTTTTGGAAGGCCTAGCCACAGCAATCAGAGAAGAAAAATAAATAAAAAGAATACAATTTGGAAAAGAAGAAGTAAAACTACCACTGCTTGCAGAAAACATGATACTATACATAGAAAATCCTAAAGATGCCACCAGAAAACTATTGGAATTAATCAATGAATTTTGTAAGGTTACAGGATACAAAATTAATGCACGTATATCTCTTGCATTCCTATACACTAACAATGCAAAATCAGAAAGAGAAACTAAGGAAACAATCCCATTTACCATCGCAACAAAAAGAATAAAATACCTAGGAATAAACCTACCTAAAGAGGCAAAAGACTTGTACTCAGAAAACTATAAAACACTGATGAAAGAAACCAAAGATGACATAAACAGATGAAGAAATATACCATGTTCTTGCATTGGAAGAATCAATATTGTGAAAATGACCATACTACCAAAAGCAATCTACAGGTTAAATGCAATCCCTATCAAATTACCAATGACATTCTTCACAGAATCAGAATAAAAAATTTTACAATTTGTATGGAAACACAAAAGACCCTGAATCACCAAAACAGTCTCCTTTTTTTTGTCTTCCTGTGACTGGTTTATTTTACTTAGCATAATGTCTTCAAGGTTCGTCCACATTGTTGCATACTGCAGATTTTCTTTTTTAAGTTTGTATAGTATTCCTTTGTAAGTTTATACCATATTTTCTTTTTTTTTTAACATCTTTATTGGAGTATAATTGCTTTACAATGGTGTGTTAGTTTCTGCTTTATAACAAAGTGAATCAGCTAACATGTACATATATCCCCATATCTCTTCCCTCTTGCGTCTCCCTCTCTCCCACCCTCTCTATCCCACCCCTCTAGGTGGTCACAAAGCACCAAGCTTCTCCCTGTGCTATGTGGCTACTTCCCACTAGCTATCAGTTTTACATTTGGTAGTGTATATATGAACATGCCACTCTCTCACTTTGTCCCAGCTTACCCTTCCCCCTCCCCGTGTTCTCAAGTCCATTCTCTAATAGGTCTGCGTCTTTATTCCTGTCCTGCTCCTAGGTTCTTCATGATCTTTTCTTTAGATTCCATATATATGTGTTAGCATACAGTATTTGTTTTTCTCCCAAAGCAATCTTGAGAAAGAAAAACGGGGCTGGAGGAATCAGGCTCCCTGACTTCAAACTATACTACAAAGTACAGCAATCTAGACAGTGTGGTACTGGCACAAAAACAGAGATATAGATAAATGGAACAGGATAGAAAGCCCAGAGATAAACCCACACACATATGGTCACCTAATTTATGACAAAGGAGGCAAGAACAAACAATGGAGAAAAGGCAGCCTCTTCAATAAGTGGTGCTGGGAAAACTGGACAGCTACATGTAAAAGAATGAAATTAGAATACTCCGTAACACCATATACAAAAATAAACTCAAAATGGATTAAAGACCTAAATGTAAGACCAGACACTGTAAAACTCTTAGAGGAAAACATAGGAAAAACACTCTGACATCAACTACAGCAAGATCTTTTTTGACCCACCTCCTAGAGTAATGAAAATAAAAACAAAAATAAACAAATGGGACCTAATGAAACTTAAAAGGTTTTGCATAGCAAAGGAAACCATAAACAAGATGAAAAGACAACCCTTAGAATGGGAGAAAAATATTTGTAAATGAAGAAATGGACAAAGGATTAATCTCAAATATATACAAACAGCTCATGGAGCTGAATACCATAAAAACAAACAACCCAATTTAAAAATGGACGGAAGACCTAAGTAGACATTTCAATGAAAGAAGACATACAGATGGCCAGGAGGCATGTCAAAAGATGCTCAACATCACTAATTATTAGAGAAATGCAAATCAAAACTACAGTGAGGTATCACCTGACACCAGTCAGAATGGCCATCATCAAAAAATCTACAAACAGTAAATGCTGGAGAGGATGTGTAGAAAAGGGAACCCTTTTGCAGTGTTGGTGGGAATGTAAATTGATACAGCCACTATGGAGAACAGTATGGAGGTTCTTAAATAAACTAAAAATAGAACTACCATATGACACAGCAATCCCACTACTGGGCATATACCCTGAGAAAACCATAGTTCAAAAGGACACATGTACCCCAGTGCTCATTGCAGCATTATTTACAATAGCCAGGACATGGAAACAACCTAAATGTCCAACGATAGATGAACGGATAAAGAAGATGTGGTACATATATACAATGGAATATTACTCAGCCATAAAAAGGAACAAAATTGGGTAATTTGTAGAGATGTGGATGGACCTAGAGTCTGTCATACCGAGTGAAGTAAGCCAGAAAGAGAAAAATAAATACTATATGTTAATGCATATATGTGGAATCTAGAAAAATGGTACAGATGAACCTATTTGTAGGGCAGGAATAGAGACATAAATGTACAGAATGGACATGTGGACACAGGGCGGTAAGGGGAGGGTAGGAGGAATTGGGAGATTAGGTTTGACATAAATACACTACAATGTGTAAAACAGATAGCTAGTGGGAACCTGCTGTATAGCACAGGGAGATCAGCTCAGTGCTCTGTGATGACCTAGATGGGTGGGATGGGGGTTGGGAGGGAGGTGCAAGAGGGAGGCGATGTAGGTATACATATAGCTGATTCACTTCATTGTACAGCAGAAACTAACACAACATTGTAAAACAATTATACTCCAACAAAAATAAATAAATAAATAAATCCCAGCTTAGCTATTTATTTTCTTTGTGAGATTGAACAAGTTAATAAACTTTGTAAGTCTGTTTTTTTTTTTAAGTTTATGATTTTGGTTTTACTATGATAGTAAAATTGAAATGATTTGTTGAATGAGAAAGTTAGCCAAGAGATAAAAGTGACAAAGATATAGAAAAAACTGATACATTAGTAAGTTACTGAAAGTCAGTGAAAGATCAAGAACACACGTGTTTGGATAGTCTTACAGTAGAAAGAAGCAAAAATATTGCCTGAAAAGAGGACACAGCATATCATATGGTTCTTGAAAGAAGGATGTAAGTGTAGATGATGAAGAAACATGGAGAAGGAAAGAAGTGTAGAAGTTCATTATTGGCGCCTTCTAGTTTTGCCATTTCTCCTCCGCTGGACAGAATATTTATTTAAGAACGAAAATATCCACATATTGTCTGTGCATTAATTTTAAACAAATATTTTCAGTGAAAAAAATCTATCCAGGTTTGTGTTATCTTTACATAGTAATATTTGTCCTCAATTATTACTAGGGCAAGAAAAAACAAATATCGTGAGTAGAAACAAAGGGCTATTTTCACAGAACTTTCAAATGAGTGTTGCAACACTGTTTTCAATTCAAATCGTAGAAAATTGAACAAAAAACCTAAATTTACATTGCAAAATGACATTAAAATAGCTTATATTTAAGTATATAATGTTTGCTATGTCAAAGTAGTAGCAAGGGATCTTTTTTTTTTCTACAGTATTACAAGAAATGACTTTTGACATCGTAAAAGTAGACAATACAAATATAATTTTGTTTGGTTGCTTGCAATATCTCAGTTCCTGTAGTCAAAGATTCAACTGTAACACACAGTCCAGTCCCTTTAAATAAAAGCAATATTCTGTTAAAAATTGATGTAGCAAAAAATAGTTAAAGCTTCTATCAGTTCGTTGGACATGTGCTTCCTAAAAACAAACAAAAAACAAAAAAAAAAAAAAGGAAAGGGGGAACAGTTTGAAGCTTAAAATCCTCTGCAACAAAAACAAGGAGCTAATAGATAATGATAAATACATGAGCTGATTCTAACCGGTTTATGCTGAGCTGGCTTTCTCGCAGAAGTCCTGGGCACCAAGAGAGACAAAAACAATGATGGGTGCTCACAGAGACGGAGGGAGAAGTCACCTTCTCATCCAAGGTGGCAAGGCTGGTCTGGTCATACTGGCAGCTTCTGCTCCCACCTCATTCCGTCGTGAACCCTCAGTGTTAGCGCCCCAGCTGAGCTCATTAAGCTCAGAGGTTTGACCCAGGGAGAAATGAAATTCTCATCCTGCTTCTTTATGGGAGGAGAAAAACAGCTAACTCTGTCTAAGCTCCCATCTTTCATTGCCTGATGACATAGAAAATGATCTTTATAAACTGAAACAGACATACAGCCCAAACAATAGGCCTCAGTGACTCTTGGGGACCACTGTTTCATATGGATTTATTATATTCCGGAATTAAATTTGAGAGTTAAACTTTTTATCAAAATAAATCTGAATTTGTGCCTTATAGTAGCTCTTAAAACAACTTACGGTCCAAAATCTCAGGGCATCTGAGTTCTGCTAGTACTAATCACAAGAAATGGTAGTTTTCTTATTTTTAAGGTAAACCACACATCTAAACAAGCTTTCACTGGAACTAACCAGTCTCAGTTTTGAATTTTTTTCTAGCTTACTCTCCCTTACTGCTATTTAAAAACTCTGAAAATAGGTAATAAAATAAATACACAGGCATTGTTTTGCATGGTTTCTAGCAGGATCCATGTCTTTAAATTTATCTCTTTTCCTATAATGGTGGTTTTCATATGGAAACTATTCAGTAAATACATTTATAACACAAAAGAATTGAACCTTTAAAAATTTCATTATTATGTTTAAAATAAAGCAGCAGATTAGTTATAGATAGTAAACAAGATCAAGAAGATTAATTTGGCTTTACAAAGATTAATGTTGCTCTCTGATTTTGTAAGCAATCTCATTAATAAATATTTATTGTGTCCTTACTGATGACAGGCCCAGGTCTTGGTACTATGGATTAAACTCTTGCTATTTCCATGCACTCTGCTGGGACAGGCTTGACTGCATCTTTCCAAATGAGCCCCACACTTGCATCTTCCTGGGAACAGTATGAATCATTTACAACAGTTGGCACTGAAAAGCACAGTTGATGTGGTAGCATTTATTATAAAACATACTCATTTGAAGTGGTAATTATTCTGCTACCAGGGCACAACCCTTTATAAAATCACTTAAACAATTTTTTTATGAAGATGGAGCTTTAATTTTTTCAGCATCTATCAAGTGCAATCCTTGAGTACCTTTCCTCATTTGTTTTTCATCATGTATCACTACCCAGAAGCAATCATTAGCTAATTTGCTGATTTATGGTTGCAGTTTATGAGCTTTAAACAGTGCTAAACCATTTTTGTTTCTTCCTCAGTGCATTGGCAGGTGAAGAATGTCCATCCTTTATATTCTTGTCCGTGTAAAGAAAATTCGCCTCGTCCTATGTGTTCTTGGCTTCTATGACATCTGAAATTGCTGCCTTATTACTTTCCTGCTTGATCTTAAGCAAAAGCAGTGTTTACCTAGCCACCAGTGTTAAAGCTGCTAAGGTATTTCATGCTGCCACCTATGACAAAACAAGGTCAGAACACCAGGTTAGCATAGGAATCTAACAGCTATTACTTATGCAGTTTTCTAGTGACATACACACTGAAAAGAAAAATTGGTTACCGCTGTGCAGGGGGACAGGGCCTGGCATCCCAGCTGTGTGAGGCATGGTTTCGTTATTCAATGAGACACAAACATTCACATTTAACACTTGTTTTGAATAATGACAGTCTACATTACCTTTGCATGTGTGACCCAAATTTCACAGTAAAGAGGGGAGAGATTTTGAATGCTTCCTGATATTGACCTGGTGATTGTGTCTTACATGTCTAAAGAGCTAGAAAGACCACACTGTGAAACAGCATAAGCATGCTTCCAAATTTGCTGACAAAATACACATATTAGCTGGACAGTAACAGTGCTGGCAAGGATGAGGAGTAATTGGAACCCTCAGACATTGCTGGTGGGAATATAAAATGGTGCAGCTGCTTTGGAAAACAGTTTGGCAGCTGCTCAAAAGAGTTAAACACAGTTATAATATGACCCAGAATATACCCAGATAATCAAAATCATATGTTCACACAAAAATTTGTACACAGATGTTCATAGCAGCTTTATTCGTAGTATGTGAAAAGTGGAAACAACCCAAATTTCCATCAACTGAAGAATGGATAAACAAATTGTGGTACATCATCACAATGAAATATTGTTCAGACATAAAAAGGAATAAACTACTGATACACAATACGAACAGCATGAACCTTGAAAACACTATACTGAGTGAAAAAGCCAGACACGAAAGGCCACAGATTACGTAATTCCATTGTTATGAAATGTTCAGAATCAGCAAATCCATAGAAGCAAAAGGTAGATCAGTGTGGGCCAAGGGCTGGGGGAAGAGTGGGTGGAGAGTGACTAATAACGGGCACAGAGTTTCTTTTTGTAGTGAGAAAAATGTTCTGGAATGAGGTTGTGCACAGCTCTGTGAATATACTAACATCCACTTTAAAAGGATGAAAGGTATGGCATTTGTATTATATCTAAAAAAATTCACTTATTATTGACATCTCCATGTGATATTATTATTGACATCATTATTATTGACATCTCCATGTGATATGCATCTTCTTATTAGACATTATTAGGCCATTATATTTTCCACAAGCAAATAGAAAGCTTATTTGGATGACTTTCTTTTAAGAAGAGTTTCAATTATAATAACCACGATTCTACATTTTTATCAAAAAGCCCAGGATTTATTTTTTAATATATAATTGTCAGTGTATCTAATTATCATTTGACCTATCACATTTAATATTTTCACTTCTCTTTTCATTGAATGAACCCTTAATGAACCCTTAATTTTTTAAAAAATTTCTTTAATGTGTTTAATGTGTCAATCTTTTCTGTTTCAAATAATGAGAATTAAACCATTGTTAATATTCACACTGGTTTAAAATCTGAGCTTTTTTTGGATTTCTCCTATTGCCTTTGGGTAAGGGGATGAAGGAAGGGAATGATGCCATTTCTAATTTGTGATTCTATTTCTAAAAGTCTACTGGATATAGAGTGCTATCTCTCAGACAAAAATAAATAAAGGTTTCAAATCACCATATTTATCAAAATCTTTTCCATGATTTCAGATACTTTATTACCTTTCACCTGGACTATAAAAGTGATCTCAACTAGCATCAGCGGACTCTGGCCCGACCTCTCTCATTTATCATCACATTTAATCCTCACCAAAGCACCTTCGGTTACAGTGTTCTCTCCTCTAAAACCTTCAGTAAATACCACTTTCCTATTGATCCTACTGGTGTTTCAACTCCTCTTCTCACCTTAAATTCTACTAATTCCTGTATGTACCTTACACTCCAGCCAAATAGTTTCCTTCCTATTTCCTATTTTCTCACACATTTTTGCCAGGATCCTTGGATTTCCCACTGCCTGGAAAGATTTCACTTCATTTACCCTTATTGATATTCCATCCACTTCTTAAGGCTATAATCAATCACATGTAACAGGGAAATAGCCTAAGAGCAGGAAATTTGTCTTGTTCCCTAGCTTAACCCCAGTGACCAGAACATTGCCTGCACAAAGTAGAAATTCAAACAATAAATAAGCAAATAAGTAAAAATAAATTTACACTTAAATGAAGGAATGAATAGCTTCTGTATACCTTCCTGATAGCCCAATTCTCTCTCCTTCTAAAATCATGTAAAACTTTTTCATTGTACTCAATATCCTGTTGTAGATTTATCTGAGTATTTATCTTTATATTCCTTGTCTCTTATTCATTTCTGCATTTTATTATATCTCACCTTAAACTTAGTCTCTGTTCAGTCAATACTGGCTGAATTAAATCAATCAACAGAGCCCAATATCCCCACTTTGGAAACTCTATCTGCTTTGCATTTTTCCCCGGCAAGCTGGTTTACATAAATATTACATGCTTAGAAAGAGAAAAAATTTACTTAACAATGAACAAGGAAAATTCTCGGAATTTTAATTATTTAGTTTTTGTTTAAAATGATACACATCATGATATTTTCAGGGGAGAAATTTTGAATTTTTATAGAATGTCTTTTTTTAATTTTTAATTTTTATTTATTTATTTATTTTTGGCCAAGCCCTTAGTTCTCTGACCCAAGATTGAACCTGTGCCCTTGGCAGTGAAAGTTCAGAGTCCTAACCACTGGACCACCAGGGAATTCCCAGAATGTGTCTTTTAAAAATAAGTATGACTGACATATGAGCCCACGTAAATAAAAGTCATTCAAAACACCTGTAACTTTTAAAGGCAAACATGGATATTAAAAGCATTTTCCTACATTACGAATAGTCTGATGTTAAAGATTATCATTTCCCAATTCTGATTCACCTATGAGATCGGAGTTGATCTCAATGGAATTTTAGAACATTTCTCACTAACTGCTACTGGGAGGTTGTGATGATGGTGGACGTGGGGAGACTAAATCTGAGAAAGCCTCTCTATCTACCAGTTTCTCAAAAAAACGTAGTATTTCATAGAAGATGTGCACCCTCATTTCCCTACTATTACTTTAATTACCATTTTTAGACAAAGGCAATATAGACCAAATTACAGACTATGGATCAAATTACATTCTGCATGAAGAATATTTTGTATATCAATTTATAAGTCAATTTCTGATATAATAGATACTCTAAACCACAGTTGCTACCCTTATTTACCCCAAAGTGGCTACAATTTCCATAGAATAAGTCATATAGACATGTTGCATGTGTACTGTTGTACACTGCCTTCCTGGTTGGTCACAGTGCATGACTGGTGTCTACCTCTTGGCAATGAGGTCAGAAAAATCTGACCTGAGCTGGGTTTTGCTCTATTTTAAATATTTCTCTATTTGAGTATATTTCCATATGAGAAACTAGAGTTAAAACTTTAAAATATTATGAATAAATTATTTGCATATAGAGTTTTCTCTATCCACTAAGAAGTCCTATAATAATTACAGAGATTTATAATTCAATTCTCAAAATTAGAAGATATTCCTTGTAGGCTTTAAATTGTTGCATGAAGTAATGACTCCAAAAATAAACACTGCAGAATCTGGTGGTTCTAAAAATATAAGATAGAGCCCTTGCAGAAAAATATACCTGATAAGCATAATTTATTACATAATAACAGTAAAAGATCTTTTAAATTGCATTTATAATAAATTTCCCTTCAGTACCTTTTAAAAATAGAAAGAAATGTTATAGATATATCTCATTTTATTGTTTCACTTTATTGAGCTTTCCAGATATTGCGTATTTTACAAATTGAAGGTTTGTGGCAACCCTGCGTTGAGCAAGTCTATCAGTATCGTTTTTCCAACAACATTATTTTTAATTTAAGGTCTGTACTTTGTTTTCTTAGATATAATTCTATTGCACACTTCAGAGACTATAATATAAACATAACTTTTATATGTGCTGAGAAACCAAAAATTTCATGTGACTCCCTTTATTGTGGCATACGCTTTATTGTGGTGTTCAGGAACCAAACCCACAATATTTCTGAGCTGTACCTATATTTTGTTCCAGAAAATGATCGTTATGACAATTCATGTATGATGGTTTTCAGTGTTGTAGAGAAAGAGAATAAATAAATTATAACTATCATAAATTTTCCTGAGAAATATACTTTTGTCATAAATTTACTGAGTAAATATTTTATTTAATGTAAAATGTATTGTGGTCATTTAATACAAACAACAAGCATTTACCTACCTGGAGAAGGTGGTTCTAATTTTATTCTGGGTATGCTCAATCCCTTATATAAAATGATGTAGCATTTGCATATAACCAAGGCACATCCTCCTATATAATTTAAATTATCTCTAGTTTACTTATAATACCTAATACAATGTAAATGCTATGTAAACAGTTGCCAGTCAGTACTAAATTCAAGTTTTGCTTTTTGGAACTTTCTGAAATTATTTTTTTTTCAAATATTTTTGATTCTCAGTTGATTGACTCCTCAGAAGAGGAAACTGCAGATAAGGAGGGCTGACTGAAATTTAGAAAACTTGTGATTATAAGCACTTTCTCCTCTCTTTGAAATGTATATAAATCCTTTTGAAGACTAGATAGGCCTTTTGTCAGCTTTATGACCTGAAGAAAGACTTGGAAGCCATCTCTTTGAAATGCAAGCATCAAGATAAATAACACCCCTACCTCCCAGTTTCTGTTGGGAGGTAGGAGCCTAACTTTGGTTGGGGCCTTGCTCCAGGTTGTAAAACTACTTCCTGTCATAAAGATATGGGTTTTTTCTCCTCTGGATAAAGCCAATTAGCCAATACAGATGGTTACCCCAATAACCAGATAAAGTTAGGATGAACTCTGTGTGACGAATGATGCTGTCAAATCCTCTTACTTGAGGACTAGCTATTGTCCATCTTGAAAACGTATGTGGAATGGGTTGTATTGGTTGTATATAAAAGGGTAAGATTACTTTCTGGTTTTATATTCTTTTAGTGGTTTGCCTGTGTTGCACATATCATTCTTGTTTAATGCTTATTCAATAATAAAACTATTTTCTTTCTCTACTACGTTTGTGGAGAGGGTTTCTGGATTGGGAGAAGATTTTGCTTTTAATTATATTTCCCCAACAATTTGTAAGTTATTTACATATATAGGTATGTTATTTCAGAGCAATGAATATAATCAATTAATTGTATTTTACAGGTTAGAATATATTTGATAAAATTCTTTAAAAATGACTGCTTCTGCTTAATGTTATAAACTGATGTTATTGTTGTTAAACTGAGAAATCACTGCCTTTCCATAATTGATATTTGTTATATACTTTTGCATTCCTCTTCTCCTTAGTTTCCTCACTGGTACACTTTTGGTAATCTCTAATCCCTTAGCGAAACATCTGTTACCATACTAACTCCTAAAGTTCAGTTTAGAAAGTAATTGCTTACATATCATGATGTGCCTGACTATACACAGGGACTGTGGGTACAAGACAAGGCAAGATGGTCATGGGGAAGTGGCTTCAGGAAACTGCCTTTTAAACAAGCCTCTTAATTCTGATACAGGTGATCTGGAGCTCACACTTTATGAAACACCATTTTTGAAACTGACTACCCTGCCTCTATTTCCTCCACATCCAAACTCCAAACGCTTAACATATCTATAGAAAATTGCTTAATATATATACAAATGAACAAGCAGGTCACAATATTATATGTACAACATTGTATAAAACTCCCCATATAGAAATGAAGATAGAAGGAAATCCACCAAAAATTATATACTGAGAGAGATAGAGGTATATTTTCTTTTTACCAGATTCCATGAGTCTCATACATCTTATCTGTTTTTCAATGTCACCTCTTTAAGGAATTTCCCTGATCACCAAGACCTGAAATCCCTGGAGCACTTCAGAATCCTACCATCACTCATTCATATATCTTTTATTGCATTTATTATAATACACTGTATACCTATTTGCTTCCCTTTTATACTGTAAACTATTTGCAGACAGGAAAATTTTCTTATTTATACTTTCAGCCTATGTTGAGATGAAAAGTAGACACATATAATTTTGAATATTTAAATAAAGGTATCTGCACACAAATTTGCATTTAAGCATTTAATTGCCAGAAAGATTATTCAAAACTTAGAAAAAAAGCAACCAGATGGGCAGCATCATCCTTAAATATCACATATGAGCAACAGCTACCCAAGGATTGTCCAGGGAGGAATTTGGTTCCTCTCACTGTTACTCTTCATTAAAGGTCCCAGACTTTGCTTGCTAATTTGTATTCAATAGATTTCCTCCAGTAGAGATGCAAATTATTTCTGTCTGGTGGAACAGATAACTATAATGATTGATGGCCTGTTAGATACTAACCAGTTTGTATCTAACTAACCATTTGTATACTATCTTAACATTTCTTCATTAAATTACCTATAAGTACCCTAATTTCCTAAATGCTCCTTGAGCCAATCACAGTATCACTGCTTCCCTCATTAATTAATGGGTTAAATAGAAACTTTGACACAGATTTCTGTAATATTTGTCTGAGAGGAATGAGTTTACCTCTTTGAAAACTGAGCTTTAATAGTAATACTTTTTTCTATTAAAAGAACTATTTCTGTTTTCAAACATCACGTAGAAGTTATTTACATGTTAATAACATCAGGCTATTTTAAAATAATTTCCTTATAAAAATAAACTAAAAAGTATACAAACTTAAATTTTATTCAAACTAAAAATCTCTTTAATGTGCTCTAAAATAGAGAATTTAGCATCCTTCTTAGGATTATCAATAATGGGCTTATTTTAATAATCAAAGTGCCAAGTCTAAGATAACGTACCTGTCCTCAGCGTTGACTTTGGACGTCAATGGCCTGACAAGTAGTGTTCCTCAGAGAAATTAGGTATTTTTTTAAACTAAATCTTTCCCAAAGACACAGAAGGAGCTTTCAACAAGATTCATAAAATGTTATTAATTGGCACATTGTTGTGAATCAACTATACTTAAGCTAAAAAATGCAAATATGAATCATAGACCATGATTACCATCTTCAGAATTTTATAGTGGATAAAGATCTCTTAAGCTCCCCCTTGTGCTTAAAGGTTTATTAGAACTAATCTTAACCTTATGGCAGAAACAGGGACCAGCATGCTGCAATACTTTCACTGTGGTAGGACTCACGACTCACTGGCTGAGGTGGCAGTGCTGGTACCCACGGGCCATCTTAATGTAAATAAATTTACTAGCATCTCAGTTAACTTAGTCTGTCTGAACTTTGAAAAACAAAAGAATGTTCAGATATGAATGCTTCCTAAAATCAAAGCTCCTCAGCAGGGCAGGGTAGGCTTTGTCACCCAGAGACCTCGGTCAAATCTAGGCCTTGATGCTTACTAACTCTTCATCCTTGAGTAACCTTCAGAGCCTCAACCTCCTAACAGGAAGGATGCAGATACAAACCTGCATTTCATATCGTTAACTCCCTAGCACAGAGCTCCTGTCAGTCCAGCTTAGGCAGTCGCTGAGGGCAGGCTGAGGCAATGCTCTTTAAGGGAGTGTGGGGGCTCTGGAGGTGGGCAGCTAAGAGGACCCAGGACAGCAGGGATGCTTTAGAACTTTGCCCTTCCACCATATCATTGTTGTCACAGCCACCATAACCAAAGGTTTTTGTTATATCCTCCAGGCCTGTTCTTGTTGGAGAAGGTTGTAGATAACTTGTCTAAGAATCAGAAAATGCTTCCTGAATAGTTCTCTTGCCCTGTCTGCTGGCTACAACATGGTTGAGAACCTCAAGGTTACCTTCCTAGGCTGTTCCAAGAGTCTTCCAGCTGGTCACTCATTTCCATTTTTTCTCTAATCCAGCCTACCTTCAACAATGTTGTTAGGATTAACTATCCATGAAACAAATATTATTTTAACTTCCTTGTCTAGAAACCTCTTCAAGAAAACTGAGTAAAAAGTATCCCCTACTTGCTTTACAAATCCCATCTTTCAGCATTTGGATATTATAAGCTGAACTGTGTCTCCACAAAATTCATATTTTGAAGTCCTAACCTGGCCCAGTACCTCAGAACGTGAATGTTTTTGGAGACAGGGCCTTTCAAGAGGTAATTAAGGTGAAATAAGGTCATGTGTGTGACCCTTATCCAATATGACTGGTGATCTTATAAGAAAAGATTAGGACACAGACAACACCCAGACTGAGGGGTGAACATGTGAGGACATGGAGAAGAGGTGACCATGTACAAGCCAAGGAGAGAGGCTTCAGAGAAAGCCAAACCTGCTGACAACTCAGTCTTAGATTTTCAGCCTCCAGAACTGTGAAAAAATAAAATTCCTGTTGTTTAAGCCACCCAGTCTGTGGTATTTTGTTAGGGAAACCCTAAGCAAACTAATACACATGTCTTAAAAAATATTCACTAAGTTTTGTCCCTTATGTACTACTGCATAAATAAATTGGATTGCATTATGTGTTTGATAGATAGGCAAAGGATATTAATACACAATTTATTGAAGAAGAACTGAAATTAGTATATAATTGTAAGAAAATATCTACTTTCTGTATTAATCAAAGAAATGTAAATCTGAATAACATTGATTTTGTCACCCATCGAACACAGATTGTTTTCCTTTTAATTATTTCTGATAATACTCAGTGTGATTAAAGAAGAAGGTCAAATCCATTACTGGTAGAAGTCTTATTTGCTAGAACTTTTATGGAAAGCGATTGAGAAAATTTTATAAAGAGATTTAAAAAAACATAAAATGGACTGTGGCCCAGCAATTCCATTTCTCCTAAATGATTCACGGAAGTAATCTCAAAAATTGAATGCCTGTGTGTGTGTGTGTATGGGGTTATGTTTACTTTTCTTTATTGAAATATCATTTATAAAGAAAAGTTAAAAGCCACTCACAAATGTGACCATGGTATATTAAGGATCACTTTCATCTTAACTCTGCCTGCCACACCTAATCACTTAAGCAAAAACCTACTGAAATGCCAAGGCCCTGTTCCCACCATCCTTGTACCCATGCACATGCTCACACACACACACAGGCACACACATTTTTGGGGGTACTTATCTGTTAGGATCCTGCCCTTGAGCTGTGAGCTCCTGGCTGTGACCACCTCTTGCCCTGCCATTGGCCTTTACAGAGCTGGTAGTGTTTGATGGTTTTATGTTCTTTGGCTGTGGGTTCCACCCTCCTCTATAGATTCAGCCTTTGTATCCTCTGCTCCTCAGGCTGTATGTTGTTCCAGTGAGTTCTTACTACAGCCATCTAGAGCCTATCCCCATATCTGGTCACTGAGTTTGTTGCCTAACAAAACTATTCTTACAACTTCACACTTTATAACCTTTACATTTACTTCCCATATACTTTAACAACTTATAGCCATTAAAATTTATGTGTTAAGACTATGTAATACCATAGAAAAATAATTTTAAAATTGCATAAATATAATAACAATTATGTGACTAAAAGCCTAGTCATTGGAAAAAAAGACTCAAAGGAAATAAACTAAAATATTAACAATGATTTCTGTCTCCTACCTTCTTTCATCCTGCATCAGTTGGGAATATAAAAATGTCTTGAAAAGCAATGGCTACTCAGAGAACTTCAAATACATATATATGTGTATATATATCTCAGATGTAAACCAATATATACACTGATATATATATCAAATATACATCAAATATATGTGTGCATATATATAAAAATGCTAATTGATATAAATCTGCAGCAACAGTAGCAACACTTCGTATTTGCTGAATTTTGTCTCTATATCCAGTAGGATTAGGTTCAGCAGCAGGAAACATAAAGACCCAGAGATATTTTAAATATTGCTTTTTTGCCTAAAAGTCAAGGTGGATGGTTTAGGTTTGATGTGGTTTTCTAAATGTCAGCCCCTTCTATTATTGCTGCAGGACTTTGACCCCAAGGTCTACTAGGGGTGGCATCTGCTTTTCTGAGACTGGATGAATGAAATGGAGACGAAGAGAAAAAAGATCTCATATACTGTCTTAAGAAAGATTTTTAGAAACTCCCATAGAACATTCTATACTGGCCAGAACCTATTCACAGGTCTCCCCCTATCTGCAAGGATGTCCATGGTCCCAGCTAGCTATCTCTTCTATGAAACACAGAGAAGAGTTATTGAAAAGAAAACTCAGCACTTCTGGCAGTCTCAATAATTCTGCAAATTTCAAAACATAATAGTTGAATTCAAGTTGTGGAATGTTCTTCTCTCCATGGCAATTTTACTATATACTCTAATTTTTCTTCTGCCTCCTTATTCTATTAATATAGCCTTTGACTTATAGCATCTTGATTTGAATTTGTTAATTATTTCAGAATTTTATTCATTTTCTTTTCTCCTTCTTTAAAGTAGGCCTTTTGTAGCTTAAATATTTGCTCAGAACCAGACATATATGCCTGAGGTTTGGTTGTTGCTGTTTTCTCCTGAAACCTGGGGAAAGCACTCGGTCCACACAGGCACTCAGGACTCTGGGGACAGCATTTCATACATTGTCCCAACCCCCCTTTCCTTTGGTGAGATGTCCCTGAGGTGTCTTCCACGTGGCCCTGTAGAGGGCACCAATGAGAATGAGCCACAGTAGTAACCAGTTCGCGACACACCTTTTATGTCTTTGTGTCCTCTTTTCTTTCAATCAGCCTACTCCTTAAATTTTGGTTATTGGGTAAACTACCTACACCTATATCCTCGTAAATAAACCATCTGTAGCCAACTCCTTGTTTCCAGCTCTGGTTTTGTCAGAACAAAAATTAAGAGCAATATTACCATTCTCGTGTTCAGTCTGAGCTACATCTGAGGTTTCTGTCCACCACCTTCCAGTCTCACTGCCATTTCCCTTCTCTTGTGTATAGTGAGTTTTTACCCAGTTAATTTTTCCCATCTCGCTCATGTTTGATGTTAAATTTTCACTTTGTATTTTAACTCTCCATTTAGTATTTTAATTTCTCTGCACCTCTCCTTCCTGCCCCTTTATTACACTCACGATCCACGCTGGGATACCTGACACTCATGTTCACACTTTAGTGTCTGATCTTCACCGCTAGTGCAGTGAAGAGCAGATGACGCTGATTCAACCGAAACCTGGTGGTTGGCATATTGCCCTGCTAATAACAGAAACAAAGCCACCTTCGTTTTTACCTCTTTGTGATCGTCATAAAGGGCAGAATGAAGTCTGAAGGAAGTTCCCCAATCTTTATAAATCTTTTAAAATGCCTCCTGGTTTTAATTTACCTGAACATAGAAGTATATTGTGGGGTATGATGAAAAGCCCATGTCACAGTCACTTTATTTTGATAGATAATTGTGAACTTTTTCTTATTTTAGAGGTAAGTTTTATTTTGAAGAGTTTCCTTTCCTTCTTATATTAGAAGATCGATCTAGAAGATTCCGTCCCAGGTTACTGAGTTAGTGTGTTGTTTTGTAAAACCATCATTTTTTCCTTGTGCTTTTCCCTAGGTGTATACGTGTATTTTCTGCTGATACTTCAAGAGCAGTGCCTTTTGAGACTTACAGGTGCTTGAAGAGGTCCAAGCACACTCCTGGGATTTCTGAGTGAGACCAGCAGTACAATGCAGTGTTTGTTCATCCTTCTGTGTTTTTGCAGTTTTTCTGTCCAGAATATGAGAACAATCATGAGAGGCAATAACCTGGTCTCCTTCAAATATTGTGCTGATGAGCACAGCTCTAATCTTGCTTTGGGACACATTTAATAATACAATTTAGTAATGATAATATTGTCAAATAGACTTTCATTAAGTGACTAGCCTTCCTGAAGTTGACTCCCCCACCTTATTTTTCTTTAAGACTCATGGATTCCAGTAACTTTCTAATTACGTCTTTAAGAAATACATGGAAAATGTATTCTAGATGAGTCTTGGATATAATAGCACACTCATTTCAACTTATGAAGTGAAATACATAAATTGACTAAAAAGAATTTGAAAATATAACTTTCACTATATAGGTTAAAAGAATGATTAAAATTTTCTCTTAAATTTCCATCACTTTTTCATGGTGTCCCTTTTTGTATGTCATCATTTAACTATAACTATAGCTTAAAAATTGTCACATATGATCAACTAGCATTCATGATAAAGAATAGGCACTCATAGTGAAGAAAGAAAAAAAAAATCAAGGCTGGCATAACAATCTGATTTTCCTCTGGAGCCTGACAGAATCTATAATCAATCTTTCCATGGATAAAGGAAAATACAACTATTTATTACACATTTAAAATAAATAACAATTGAAATTGTCACAGCACCTTTAAGAAAAAGCCATGTTAGTAACATACTGCAGGTAGCTTACCCAATACCAGAGTGAACCCCAGCAACTTATATACATGGAGCTTCCCTTCATAGCTTTTGGAATTGATTGAACAGTATGATCTCATAAACCTCAAGCAGGGCAATGCTGATGAGATTATAAATCATTTGTGGCAACTCCTGCTCTCTGTAAAACTTTAAAATTCTTGGTGTCTGATAACTTCATTTATTAAAAATAGTACAACATGACATGGAGATTTTACTGTCAGAATATAGCACACATCTATGTATATGACAAATCTATTCAACTTGCTAAATGTATTATTTAAATTTATACTATGTTAAGTCTTATTATGACACAGTATGTCATATTTTAATATATCAAATCATATCATACCATATTATATTATAGTTGTATAAATCTGAAAAATTCCAGAGTCCACCAGTACTCATAGGTCAAGTAACATGTACTGACTGTGCAGAATTAAATGCACTCAAGATTGGTATCATGGCATGGATTTAAATTAACCATATTGCCAAATAACCAGACTTATTTTGTTGATTTTTTTATCTCTGAAACAACCAAATGAGCACTTCAGAAGCATTTATTCCTACTTGCTATTTTACATTCCCTTAATAGACATTTGTATTTGAGAAACTTAATATTTCACTTCCAAGAATCTTCCTTTCCATTTAAAAAAACAAAAAAAGATATGATGTAATACAACAGTTTTGTTTCTTTATAATTTGTAAAGGCTAAATTTACTCATAAGGGAATATATGATTCAACATTGAATCTTATTATTTCATTTTCTATTTTTATCAATTTTGTAAAAATTATTAACTTTGTAATATTATATATAATGGCTAGTTTCTACATAAGAGCTGTATATTGACCAGATTCTCTAAGAACCTATGCAAGTGACATAATCTATTTGATCAATACTCATCTCATCATATATATTGTAATGTATACATTTAAAATTATGTATAGATGTGGATAAAGACTTAAAAAAAAAGGAAAAATGAAAGTTATTTCCTTCTGGATATTGGATACTATGGATGAGAAATTCAGTAAAAGCTTTTAGACCTAAACATGAGGGACATAATATATTAGACCAAACATATTAGACCTAAACAAGAGGGACAAAATATATTTAAAAACTTTTTAAAATTATATAGGTGAGTAGATATAAAAATAAGCAAGCCTCAAATGGTTAGAAAATGTTATTTCAGAAAAGTTAAAAAGCTCTGTGGCCAAAGGTATGGAAGCAACCTAAGTGCCCATCAACAGGTGAATGAATAAAGAAGATGTGGTATATATATGCAATGGAATACTTCCCAGCCATAAAAAAGAATGAAATTTTGCCATTTGCAGCAACATGGCTGGACTTGGAGGGCATTATGTTGAGTGAAATAAGTCAGACAGAGAAAGACAAATAGTGTATGACATCACTTATACGTGGAATCTAAAAAAATATAACAAACTAGTGAGTAAAAAATAAAAGATGCAAACTCACAGATATACAGAACAAACCTGATGGTTACCAGTGGGGGAGGGAAGTGGATCAGGGCAATTTAGGGGTAGGGGGAAAAAAGGTTTTATTACATGAAATCATGTGTGTGAAACTTTTGAAAATTGTAAAGCACAAAAGAATTTAAAGACTCTTTAATTCATATTAAAAACAAACAAACAAACCACTATGGCCAAACTTTTTCCTTGGACAATCTACTTACACATGCTGCCTAATGCTTGATTTTTAAAAGCCTGCATGCATACCTGGGGTGGAGATATAGTACCTTTTAGGACTAGAAAGGTAAAAATCAGATAAAAGAACTGAAAAAAATTTAGGACTCCTTTTAGGATGACACATTAGTTGGTAAGTAAGGGAAAAAGAAATCATCTAACAGAGAAAACCAATGCAAATACCTTCCTGAAATGATGTTATCTCTGAGTGAAAATGAAAAAAAATTCCCATTCATGTGGGATTTGGGACTATGTTCATAATATCAATTGGCCCAAAGCCCTTCAAGCCAAAAATTTGGTTAACTCATCCTGTTTGGCAGTGCTCCCAGAAGCCTGGGAAGCATCTTTGGCCTCAGTGTAGTTCCAAGGGTTCTGAGCTCACACTTCATCAAACACATGAGAGAATAAGCCATCATGAGTATGAATCAACACAGACATCAAAGCACGGAATGACTTTCAGAAAGACTTCAGGTATCAGAATTGCAGAAAGGGTGTATGTGTGTTCAATACATTTACATAGATAGAAGAGGATAACTGAGAAGAAGTAGAAGGCAATAGAATCTGATTGGATTGAAATACAGAATGTTTATAAGTTAAAGATATAATTATTAAAGTAAATCAAATAACATTAAATGAAGTAAACTCAAAGAAATATCTGTGAACTTACACAGATTCATGCAAATGAGAGGAATAAGGGACAATATTTAAGAGCCACAGTAAAAAAACAATGAGAAAATTCCATATATTATAATCAGTGTTTGAAAATGACATAAAAAATGGAATAAGAAAAGGACATTTTTGTAATTACAAGAGCTTCTAGAATTGTTGAAAAAATCTAGCCCACAAATTTAGTAAGCCTAAAAAATCTAAAGTAGAATACATAAAAATAAAACCACATTTGGACACTGCAGGGTAAAAACAGTAGTACATCAAAAATGAAGAGAACATCTTAAAAGTAACCAGAGGGAAACAGATTCCCTACCAGTCAAGGCTGACTTCTGAATAACAACTATGGAAGCAAGCTGAATATCTTCAACATAATGAGAGAAAATATTTGGCGACACAGAATTCTATGTCACGTGAAAGTATCTTTCAGTGAACAAGGGTAAAATAAAAACATTTTAGACAGATAAAAACTGAGAGAACTACTACTAATAGGCTGACAAAATTAGCTTTTAAAGAATATATTTTAGACAGAAGGAAATTTATCCAAAGAAGGTCTGAGATCAAGAAAACATGAAGAATTCAGAAGTAAACTGAGAAATTACTGGAAAGTAACATAGGATTTGAGAGGGACATTGCAATTATTTAATTCTGCATTCCTTGTGTTATTCAGGAGGAGTTTTAAAACATTGAGAGACTGTATATTTTGTTAAGTTAAATGTAATGCACACAGCTCTAAATTTCTAGACCCAAAGACCCTTCAGACAAATTATTAGAATTAGGAAAGTTTTGTAATATTGCTGGAAATTATGTTAATATACAAGATTTAATTAAATTACTATACAATAAAAAATCACTTAGAATAATTTAAATTTTAAAAATTTAACATGTATTATATAAGCCTAAAAGATGGTAAAGACTAATATAGAAAAACATAAAACTTTTTGAAGGAAATTAGGGCAAAGTTAAATAAATGGAGAGATATGCCATGTACCAAGATAGTTAACTTAATCTCATAAAGATGTTAATTCTTTCCCAAATAATATATCAATCCTATTTATATGAAGGAAAACAGGCTCAAAGGAATCTAAGATGGTCCTGAAGAGGGAACAAGAGGACTTGGATGACTACATGTTAGGACTCAATGAAAAAGTTACGAAAATAAACTGGTGTTGTATAGGCTTGCAGAAAGAAAAATAGGGACCAGAGAACTTGGAAATGGATCTGCCCATGTGTATACACAAGCCTGACACATGATAGCATCAGTATTGCACACATGTAGGCAAAGAACAGACTGCTCAATATATTGCACTGATTTAATTGGTGATCATGACGGGGAAAAAAACTCTTTTCACATACCATACATGAAATCTGTTGCTGGGCAAACGATTTGAAAGAAAAACAATATCATTTTTAAAAGAAACCTTATGGGAAGATTTTTACTATCTCAGAGTAGGAGAGGATTTCTTAAATAAAACACAAAAATTATATTCTGTAAAAGGGAATCTAATAAATTCTACCACATTCAAAGAATAACCTATATTCACCAAACATCATAAAAGAGGATGAAAAGATAAACCACAAACCAGGGAATGTTTTAAAGAATAAATATAAATGACAAAAGGTTACTAACATATATAGAGAGAGAATTCTTACAAATAAACGCAAAAGACAACCCAGGAGAGGCAAAAATCATGCAAAGATTACCCAAAAGAGAAAATAGCGTCAATAAATATACAAAAATATAACAAATCTCATTAGTAGTCATAAAAATGCAAATTCAAAGCATAATCAAATTTGATTTCATTTTTGATTAGTTGGCAAGAGTGTGGAGTAATAAGGACTCTAATAATATACTGGGTAATTTATCTGAAAAAGTTGAATGTTCCCTATGCCACAGCTCCAGGAAACAAGCATAAGAATGTTCATAAAAGCAAAAAATGAGAAACTATCCAAATGTTTATACATGGTAAAATGAACTTTTAAAATTCTGGTATATTCATCAGTGAAAATGAACCTGTATCAATATAAATATACCTTAAAATTAAGAATATGCATAGTCTGTGGATAAAGTTTAAAAAGAAACAAAACTAAACTGCATTTTTTAATACATAAGTGAATAAGTGACAAAGGAAAAGCAAGGTGATGATTATCATTCAGTTCAGCCTATTACATGTGAAGGGGGTATGACTGCATAGGGATGCGTGGGGAGCCTGTAATGTTTCATTGTTTTAGTCTCTGTGTTTTATGTGTATTTATTTTATGAATAATGTTATTCTTTAAACTACACATTATTGATATAAACTCTTATATACATAAAAATTTTCTCAGAAATAAAGAAAAATAAAAGCAGTTTAGGATAATGGGATTATTGCATTTTTAATTTTTGAAAACTGCCTTTGATTTTATAATGTTGTCTTTATATTAAATACCAGAGGAATTGATTCATTTGTGTGATATTTTTTCAGATAAGAAATAGTAACTAACATTCATTACATGTATACAGGAAACATAACTTTAAAAATAAATGTCTTGGGGCTTCCCTGGTGGCGCAGTTGTTGAGAGTCCACCTGCCGATGCAGGGGACACGGGTTCGTGCCCCGGTCTGGGAAGATGCCACATGCCACGGAGCGGCTGAGCCCGTGAGCCATGGCTGCTGAGCCTGTGCATCCAGAGCCTGTGCTCCGCAACAGGAGAGGCCACAACAGTGAGAGGCCCGCATACCGCAAAAAAAAAAAAAAAGTGTTCACCAAAAATAAATGCTGATAAGTAATTTTTTCTAAGAAATCTAATAATTGAACCCTTTCCACAAAGTGCTTCATTTAAAACATTTGTTAATATCCCATATAAGAATTCATACTGATTAAACAGAATAGCTGGCAAAACAAACAAAAAAGTAGTCTCTAATTTACATCAGGAATTAACTGATGTGATTTAGCCCCCTTCTACCTAAATGTCTATACTTTTTATTTTCCTCCTTCTCCACCCAAACCAGTAATTACTACTAAGAAATACTTTACCTAATCAGTAACTGGTCTAAATATTTGTTCAGTTGCCTCTTTATTATTTATACCTGCACCACAACATTGACCCTGCTAGAGAAAGTGGTGTCTTACAAGAATATATAGCTTAACACCAGTGACAGGATGAGCACCTCATCTAGATGCATCTGAAGATCTCAGGGATGAGAGTCAAACACCCTCTGAACAATCGAAGAAACTTGGTAGATGGCAGCCTAGTTGTACATGGCCCAGCCTTTTCCACCACACCTATCCCCAAGTCAGTCCTATAGTCCAGTCAGAACTCCTGATGCCACAGTTTAAAAGCCTCTTGGGATTTTTACATCATTTTATCCCCTCTCTGGGTTTTCACATCTCTTTTCAACTGACTGGCTAGATTGATAAAAGTCATTCGTTTAACTGATTTTTTTTATTGCCCACTTATTATTTGCAAGTAGTGTAGGAAATAAATGAGAATAAGCCCTACACTGTCCTCAATGGGTCTTACAATCTAGCAGAAGAGATGCGCAAGTAGGTAATTAATTATATTAAAGGCAGATCGTATCAAGCATCACTTTTCAAGGTGCTAGTTAAAGGAATGCTGGTGTGAATTCTGAGTTGAGAACCTGGAAGTTTGAGTAGACCGTGTCATGTGTAAATGTTTGTGTGTGTGTGTGTGTGTGTGTGTGTGTTTTAAAGTTAGAAAGAATCACATACAGAGTAAATGCAGGAGATGTGAAAATGCATATTGTGTTCTGGGATAGTAAATACATCGGGCTGAAGCTAGGGTTTATAGGATCAAGATGCAGGGGAAAATGAAGCAGGAAGTCAATCTTACAATGAAATCCCAGATCCAGGGTAAACAAAAACACCTTATCATATAAGCCTGTAACAGGTGCCAATAAGTAAAATCCTTCCAATCTGTTTCACTCAGACCCCACTCTTGCTTGAAGGTGACGCTCTTCAGAAATTTGCAATCTACATTGTCAGGACTGATTCAGGCTTAACTTTGAGAAATTGGTTGCAATTACATCTCTATAGCTGCCTGTCCTTCACAGACCACAGGGAGCCTTGAACAAGGAACTTTCCACTTTTCCACAAAGTATTACATCACTCCTTCCATTGAATTGTGTCATGACTATTACATATGCCATAAAATCAAGCTTCTAACAGGCATCAAGTACAAATATGAATTTTTCACCCCCTCTTGTCAACTTGATAATTATTTTAATCTCCATGCCCATAATAGATTCTATATTACTTTATTTCTGAAGTCAAACTAGCCTATTTTGTTATAACTCTCCAAATTTAAATTTAATTATAATCATCTTATTGTGCTTATTTATTAGATTATTATATTCTTTTAAAAATCATTTGCTGCATGATTCTGTGTTATCCTGCCGGTCCTCTGTTAAGATGGAATAATCTTAAAAGACTCAGGTCTATTCCCCTCAGATTAAAAAAATGCCAGAAAGGAAGACATTATTTATTTATTTGTTTGTACATGTGGAGTACCCTAGAGCAGTAGCAGGTGACAAATAAATGATCAACTTGAAAGATTATGTTTGTAAGCTGTTCCAATTTCTCACCTTATGGCCTCAGAACTATTACCTTGAAATTCAGTTGTCCCCTCTCTGCCTTACTGATTGCTGAAGTCTCTAAGTGGCCTTAATGTCAAATCTAAGGTTCTAAATTTTATAACAAGATCAATTTCCACAACATTTTTATTGCCAAATACATTTTTTAAAGGATGCATTAAATTTGACTCTGTCTGAGGTACGATGGCGAACAGGTTCTTTCAGGATAAAACAAGTAGTGCACTTGTGTGAATATTTATCTGACTGCAGCTTACAATATTGGATTATTACAAATGGCGGGGACATAGCACCACTAGTGAGGTTACACCAGAGAATTTATCATCAGGAGTAGGTAGCTTTATAGAATATTGGTATTACTGTACCTACATTCTTCTTAAAAATATTTGGATCGAAGCTCATTTATCATTTAACAAGACACCTGCACAGTGCCTCCACGCCCCCACCTTCAGAAACTCTGCTGAAAATGAGATTTTTTTTTTTTAGTGGTATTTAGCTGTTCTTGTGAGCTTTTTGGCAGTGTGCTACATCACACTTGCATCTTTTTTTTTTTTTTTTTTTTTTTTTTTTTTGCGGTACGCGGTCCTCTCACTGTTGTGGCCTCTCCTGTTGCGGAGCACAGGCTCCAGACGCGCAGGCTCAGCGGGCCCAGCCGCTCCGCGGCATGTGGGATTCCCCCGGACCGGGGTACAAACCCGAGTCCCCTGCATTGGCAGGCCGACTCTCAACCACTGCGCCACCAGGGAAGCCCCACAGTTGCATCTTTAAAAGGGCAGGAGGGGCTTGAAATGAAATTAATTTTATGCAAACCACTATCTCTGAGAACTGATGGAGTAAATTCTATATGGTTTGATGTAATATCTTACACCTCTTCTTTGGTGGGCAGCTCCTATGAGAACAGGAGTGGCCTCAGATAATTCACATAAACTAAAACTCCAGAATCTTCCTTTTGCCACCATTGCAGAAATATGTTTCTTATAAATTTGGTTCTGACATTTGTCATGGGATAAATACAAAATGCATTGGATGCTATACATTAAGCCCATGGGCCAAATCAGCCCCACCACCTATTTTTGTAGGTTTTATTGGAACACAGAAGTTGCTCTCACTCATTTGTGTGCTGTGCATGGCTGCTTTTGTGCTACAACAGCAAAATTGAGTAGTTGTGACAGATACTGTGTTTCTCGCAAACCAAAAATGGTTACTTTCTGGCCCTTTATAATTAGAGCTTGCTGACCCCTGAGTTGGACCAGCTCTGTTGTGCACTGTCTAGATGTCCCAGTGGTTCTGGCTGAAGGACCTGAAGGAACAGAAGGAAAGGTAGGGAGCCAGAAGGAATGCAAATGCCTAGAAAATACACTGGGATAAAGACAGTTCCACAATCCCTAAACATTGAAATGTTCTCCTCAGAGTAGAAATAAAACGTAATGGAGGTGATGTGGTAGAGGAAGGGGGTCTTTATTAGTCATCAGAAAGTCCTGGCTTTCCTTCCCTCCCCTTCCTCACCCACATCACTTCCTCTCTCAGACTGAGCCCTGTTCCTCCCCTCAGAGGTCACTGCTCGCCACCCCACACCATTCCCAGAGGGGCTTCAGAGGCTCTGCAGAGAAGTGACCTCTGACACATAATAAAGATTAAACTACTAAACAGAACTAAACAAAACAGAATACTCTTTCTCCACTATTATGCAACCAGAGCAAGGGCTAAAATTGCCTTTGACAGATGGGTGCTCTAAAAAGAATTAATGTAAAAACCGTGGTGTTACAGTAATATTATGTTTAAAACATCACTTCAGAAAGTGGTTCAAGCATTGGGCTGAAACAAAATCTATAGTCATTATAGGACTACATTATATTATTTTACTTATAGTAAAAAAATGAATATCATTTTTCTTTTCTAAATCTCTTTTCTAAATCTCATTTAAAGATTGTGGTTTTCATAAACAACTGTCTAAAATGTGTCCTAACTGAAGCTTTTATCACAATGTAGATAAATTGGAAAGCAAGATTTACAGTAAAAAAGGGTGACAAAAAATAATATTGAGGGTGGGGAAATGGGAAGATATTGGTCAAAGGGCATAAACTCCCATCTAGAAGATAAATAAGATTTATGGTTACTATAATTAACAATACTGTGTTATATACTTGAAAGCTGTTAAGAAAGTAGATCTTAAATGTTATCACCATACACATAGAACTATTGTAATTACGTGAGAGGATAGAAGTGTTAACTAACCTTATTGTGGTAATTATTTTGCAATATATACTGTATCTAATCATCACATTGTACACCTTATACTTGCATACGTTTTATGTCAATAATATCTCAATAAGGCTGGAAGAGAAACTAATTGCCATATTTATAAATTTTGAAGAGACATTTTCTATAATAAACTATTTTCAAGATGAAAAAAGGAAAAAAGAAATAATATTGAATAAGATTTTATTTTTGGATTACCTAAAATGGTTTGCAAGGCTGAAATTCTGGAATTAGTTCCAGAGCTCCTAATTAATTTACTATGTCCTTCATCGTCCCCTCTTTTCTATTCCACTCCTGCTGAGATCATGACATAAAGCTTTTCATGGTGCTTCTGGCCTCTAGTGTCTGCCTGCCTCAGTCCCTGCTGATGTGCACAGCCACATTAATCCTCGGATGTCTCAGAAATGGTCACCCAGTCCCCACTAACAGTCAACTTAAATACTACATTTTCTTCCAGGCATTTTTCTCACAACTCATTTTATTATTTTGCTCCAACTCACGATCAAGCCTTCCCTCCTCGCCCCATCCCCCACAAGTCCTTTATTTTATTTGTTCACTATAGTCCAGGTGGATTTACTAGGTGGTTTTTTGAAGTATTTCACTAATTTCTTTTCCATTGGTATCATTTGCAACTAATTTTTCAAATGACTTTTTTTTTTGCTAGCTTACCCAGAGACATCAGAGCAAGGTGAGGTGGATTGGAGCCAGAAGGTTTGAAATCCCAGCTCTGTTTCTGATTACCTGGCTGATGTTGGTCCAGCTATTCAATCTCTCCCTGCATGTAAGCTTTTATTTCTAAGAAAGTAATAGTACCTAACTCATAGAGGTGCCAAGAGGGTAACTTGAGTCTATGCATGTAGAGTACTTAGGCAAGCACCTGCTGTGTATTAAGCACTATGTTATAGCTTGGAGAGTATGAGCACTACCCTTGGACTTCTATGAACCCTTGCACTGTTGCTTACTGGTCTTGTAACTTTGGGAATACTACTCACCCTCTTTAAACCTCAGTTTCTTCAACTGTAAAATGGGAATAATACCAACCTAATAAGATTATTGTAAAAATTCAATGTTGAAGATGAAAAATTTTGCATAGTGTCTGGCTCATAATAAGTACTTAATTATATTAGTTGTTTCTACTATGAGTATCATCATTATTTATTGCTATCATTGGGCTTTTTTGCTACTTTTAATATTCTATAGTTCCAAAGAACTTGAGGATGTGCCTAACTGCCCTAGTCTTTTCTATCCTACTACTATAAAGTTGAAGATTATTGGTCACATTTCCCCCTAAATTTTTTAATTTACACTATATCAAATAGATAGCATTAGAACAAATCAGTTCTTTAAACTTTCTGAGTGCAAGAAAAGCAAATAAAAAATTACAGGTATGTTCAGTTAATGGGATTTCCAGCTGATGTCATAACTACTTTAAACCCAGTTTGTGAAGTAAGTCAGGAAAATATTAGCATATTTCTCACAATGAAGTCTTGAGTCAACTCTCACAAATTATACTCTGCCCTGAACCTGTGAGTTTTGGGGTTTTTTTTTTGTCCAGGTGTGTTATCTGTTGCCCTTTTAAAGCCAGAAGCTTTGCCTTTTACATATTCATATCAAAAAAAGATGTTAATTTTTAAGACAGAGCTGTCTGGCTCTGCTGTCAGACAGGTCACTGATAAATTTCTCTAATCTTCTGACCCCACAATTCCCTAATGGAAAAGCAAGGATTATACCTCTTACCCTTTATTATTTTTGTGAGATTATGTATCTAAAAGTCCTAAAATACAACAGCCACCTATTAAAGGTAACTATATATTTTTTATCTCTCATTGCCTCTTCCTGTGGAACTTCACATAATATAAAATGGGCATTCAATAAATGATAAGTTAAATTGAATCAAATAGCACAATACATTTTAATAGTTTAAGAATTATAAAGATGCTGATAACTGGATTGGCTACATAAATTTAGAATTTTTCTCTCTTGCTTGTTCATTTATTTTATTCATGGTCAAAATCTCATTTGAAAATGAAACACAGTTAATAGCAAGTAAGCTCATAAAATTAAAGAACTTCATCTTCTAATAAAATTAGGAAGTTGGAATTTTATTCTTCAGGCAACAGGGAGAGATTGATGTTTTCTAACAAAGAAGTGACGTGATGAATTTAGTATTTTAGGAAAACAAAAGTGAATTTAGCATTTAAAACAAAACCAAGAAGCAAAAGATGAGTGTATATTTTTTGATGTTCAACTAAATAGAAGGAGACAAATCAGGAGGAACCCTGAATGGAAAAGTCCACAAATAGTTGGAGCCTCTCAAACAAGTAGGTCCATAGCGACAGTCAAAGTTTAAGATAGTTTTGGAGATGAAAACTAAAAATGTGATGTTATTATAGCCTTGTAAGGAGCTTAGAATAGAAAAGGGGGAATACAGCTAGATGAAACTTGGTAGTTTGGGAAGAAATTTTAGTGGAGATTTTTTTCATGGAGGAAAGGGCTTTGGTAGATTTAGTTTGGAATGATATTTGCTGCCTAAGTTACATATGAAAACTATAATACAATATGGTTTCATTTAAAGGGAAATACAGTTTCCCATCTTCAATAATGAAGAGAAATTACCTTAATTCAAATAATGAGATTATTAAAAGTTATTGCAAAGGACATTTGTAGCTTCCCCAGTAAAAGCCTTTAGCTCATATGACAAAAAATAATCACAAAAATCTGTAACTGATGGAAAGATTTAGCAGCCACTATTTTCCACTGAATGGAGAATCCATAGTGGAAGACAGCCAAAATATGGACAAGGACTTAATGCAATGTAACCATTCCTATTTGGAAAAGCCATTGATAATCAAGCTACCCAGGCAAGTCGTATTTAATTAAGTTTTCTTTGACAGAAAATTATGAGAGAGGTGTTGGTAAAACACATAAAACAATGCTTTTCAACCAGCAAAAGAAAAAATGAATTTTGGGATTCTTAGGTATGCTTAGGTATTTGTCACCCTATACTGGGTCTTAATTTTTCAGTGGGCATATAATTGGCAAACTCATAATCAACTCAGAAGAAAAAAATGATATAGAAACTATTAACTTGTACCCAGCACAGCCTTTTAAGAACATACCTATAGAAATAAAGTAATGCTCAACTCACTTTCATTATTAATCCTTAAGCCATGCTGTATATAAACCATAGATTAAAAAAAACTAATACATACTAATAATGTAAAAAACAAGAGAATGGGGCTTCCCTGGTGGCGCAGTGGTTGAGAGTCCGCCTGCCGATGCAGGGGACACGGGCTTGTGCCCCGGTCCAGGAAGATCCCACATGCCGCGGAGCGGCTGGGCCCGTGAGCCATGGCCGCTGAGCCTGCGCGTCCGGAGCCTGTGCTCCGCAACGGGAGAGGCCACAACAGTGAGAGGCCCGCGTACCGCAAAAAACAAAAAAAAAAAAACAAAAAAAAAAAACCCAAGAGAATGGTAGATCTCCTCAAGGCTGAGGTGGCATTTTTTGCTCTCTTCCCGCTTGTCTATAGCAGACACTACAAAAAGATCACAGCTGCAGAGCCTGGAGGAAACTTCAAAATACACTGTGATATAATATTTTCCATCAGCTAAAATTCACCTTAAAAAAGCTTCAGAGAGAAACCCTATGTTCATCCTCGTAAGTGTTGTAAGTGTTAAAAAAGACCTTAGTCATCATGGTAATTAAGGTACAGGTTTGGATACAACCGTTAAGTGTGTGGCCAACAGAAGAACCTGCATCTGTTCTAAAATGGCTTAAACGTGTAAAACACGATGCTAGAAGAAGGATGGCTTAATCAAGCTTCAACTTTAGAAGAAAAATACACACAATTTTAAAAGACACAATCTTATATTATTTGGGCACATAATTTAATATTTTAATAGTGTTTAAATACCACTAACTTTCTATGAACATTTGAACCACAGGTAGTATTATGCCCATTCTATAGTTTCAAAAAGTATTTCATTAACCTTACATGTGTTGGTTATTGTAAATATTAGTAACATTTCACAAAACAAAATCCTACAACACATTCTGGTAAATTAGTTTCTGCTAAGAGGAGACTTGAGCATGAAACTTAAACAAGACTATTTAATGGAATACAAATATCAATCTAGAAACTCTAATAAAAATCTCTCTTTGCTGGGTGAAGGCTCTTAGCTTTTACACAGAAAACCACATGTGGTGCCCCTCGAAATGCATTATAGATCAGGCTCATAATCTTTCCTTCCACAAAAATGGCACAAGAATTGATTTCAATTATCATTCAATACTTATTTCCCTCTCCTGTCAAAAAAATGTTCCATACACTTGAAACTGAAGGTTGGCAGCCTGAATTCATTTATGGAACTTTTAAGTGCTATTGAATTACAGTGAATTTTCTAGTCCTCTCATTGTTACTGGGAGGATGCCTCAGAGTGTGAAATATATGGTAGGATGTGCTACAGTGCCAACAGGCTTAGTAAGACCGATGGGAAGAAAAGCTTCTCAACAATTTGTCAAAATGAATTTCATAAATTAGGCTAACATGACTGATTATACATGACCAGCACCTCTCCTGCAGAACTGAGCGGACATCTCTCTTTGCTTTGTTTGCCCCCATACAAGTCCCTGTCTGGGTATGAACTGTTGGAAAAACCACGAGGTAATTTAAAAATAATTTTAAAATATTTTAAAATTTAAAAAATTTTAATTTTTAAAATTTAAAAAATTTTTAAAAATATTTTAAAAATAGACCTATGTCTTTTGAAACTAGAAACTATTTTGTGTGTCTGAGGGTTTTGGTTTGTTTGTTTTCATGCTATACCAACACATAAGATGCAAGAGAGTATTTATGATGTTGTCAGTATGTTTTCATACAGTGTGATGTTCTGGTGGGCACTTCCAGAAGTTGTGTGCCTTTACTTGCATGTTCAATTCTCCCACAAAACTTTTGTTAAAAGGACAGCATTTCCACAAAGGAACAGCATACTTATCAACAGTACCAGCATGGTTGTAACTAAGGACAGTGGAACAGACTTGCAGTACTAGAAACTAAGGTTACACAGTTCTTTCTTTAAGCAATACCCCACTGGACCCCTCCAGCCCTATATATAAACTTTCCTATAAATGTTGCCATTGTTTTCCTCTACGGGATCCAGAGATTATGGGTTTGAAGGTTATATAATTTTGCATTCTATCTTTAAGAAAAAGGTTACAAAATTATTAATATAAGTTAAGCATGAGAGTGAATATTTATTTTGAACGAGAAAAGCAATCAGGACCAATTGCAAAATTTTAAAAGCTGAAAATACTACAAATATCACAAATTCCCGAAAATAATATAGTATTTTTATTAACTGCCTGATGTACCCCTAAACGACTTTTCCCTATTTTTTGAAGCACAGGTTTTTATCACCTCTAATATGACAATGATTTTATAATATTTTCTATAGAGAGCTGAAGAAATTCAGTTTTTTCCCTCTAGCATGGTTGATAGAAAAACATTGTTAACACTGATAGTTTTGAAACATTTCTTTCAGTTTCACATCTATCTCATTGATGGTTAGTTATAGACTGTTAGAATTGTCACATTTGGGGAAGCCCCTATCAAATTTCTTTCACAGTTGAGCTAAATGACATAGAAGAGTTTTTGACAGAACATTTCCAGCCCCAAACCATTCAGTTCCGGTTCCTCCAACACTAAGCACGCGTCCCAGCACCAGTGCCGAGGGCACGACTAAACAGCAGACTCAGATCTCCAACCATGAATACATCGGATGAGCCAGGAAGAGTATCCCCGGAGTTACTTCTACAATGCAATGTTAGCAGTACCTAACTCATACAAGTAAACCTAGTCGACTAAACCCAAACTTAAAGAATCTCCAACACAAACTCCACTTGGCACGCTCTCACAAACAGCCTTATCCACTCCAACACGACCCCACCCATGGGAAAGTGTGACAGGTAGGCAAGTGATCGCAACTGATAGCACGTAAAACACCTTACTTTTGCAACAAAGGAACATGACTGTGTGAGCACTTCCCCGTGCCTGGAAGGTCAGTTCTTCCAGCACGGCCCTCCCTCCTCCTGCCCCCTGCGCACACACCCCCACACAACACACCTCTGCCGAGCCTGGGCTGCCTGTCCCGACTCCTCCCTCATCCTCTTGACAGCAAACCTTAGTGTTTCCATCTTCAGTGTTACCTTTGCCTTGATTCTTCCAGTCACTTTCCTGTGCTCATAGTCAAGGCCACCTCTCACTAAGTTTCACCATTGTAGTCGAATCCCTAAATCCACCCTAACCAACTGAGAATGATAAAATTCCCCCAAACCTTAGTTTATCCTCTGCTTAAAAACCTTCATGTGGCCCTTTATTATACAATCAGTGGCATTATAACCTCAGCCTTTGAACTCATCTGTAACCCCAATTATTTCCCCTGCTATTTTAAATGAACTCTCTTTCCCCAAATTATTTTCCTGTATTCTTTGGGTTTGCTTTGAAAAGTCCCTCTTCTTGCCTTCCCCTTTATCATTCCTTTTTGCATGGAGCATCCTTCCTCTTCTCTCTAATTCTCAAAGTAATACTTATTCATCTTGGTCTGCTGTTGTTTTGCTTACCGTCTTAGAGGTTTTTCTAAATACCCATAGTTGTGAAAATAACTATCTTTGCTGGAGAAGGTATAGTCTCTATTTGACACAATATATGCTATGTTGTACCTTCATTCAGTTATTGTTTACATAGAATGTGTATATGTATGGAACTGTGCATGTGTATAACATCTTTCCAACAATATCACAGGTTTAATTTATTTGCTATTACCAAGCACATTACTTAGAACTGCAAACATAAGATAAATGTAAGAAACAGTTTCTGCCTATAGGATGTTTAAATCTTGTAAGTGGGAGAAGATAAGAGTGACAATTATAATAGAGTAAGATAAGAGCCCCACACAGCAATTACATATTATATGTTAATCGTTAGACTTTTGGACCCTCCCACTAGAGCCATGCTTTTGAAAGTTGAGGCAGCGTCTCTTTAATCACAGTTTTAATTTTTTTTATTTTTTTGCGGTATGCGGGCCTCTGTTGTGGTCTCTCCCGTTGCGGAGCACAGGCTCTGGATGCGCAGGCTCAGTGGCTATGGCTCACGGGCCTAGCCGCTCCACAGCATGTGGGATCTTCCCAGACTGGGGCACGAACCTGTGTCCCCTGCATTGGCAGGTGGACTCTCAACAACTGCGCCACCAGGGAAGCCCCACAGTTTTTATTTTTCCGACACCTAGTTTCTAGATGTATTGAGTTCTCTATAGTTGTAGATGCTCGTGTAGGGGCTGGGAGATGACCTAAACATTGCTGAGGGGATTCAAACACTGACTGATGATCTGGATTTAAGGTATGAAGTACAAATGACCTGTATACATGTGTTTGAGTTCTTTGTGAGACAAGTACTATGTAGAATATAAAACTGGGTACAAGCCTCAGTCTACTATAGCTGGTTGGTAGTGTTATCATGAGATTAGTGACGGGAACCTAGTAGGTATTCAAAAGTTTAAGTTTATTTTACATATTATCCACTGATAGAACTTTATATTTTGTTGTGTGGGAGCATTTTAAAACTCTATTCCCCAAATCTACTTCAATCATGATGATGGAGCTGAAAAAAGTAAATGTACTCTTCTTAGCAGAAAGTCAGTGAAGAGAAGCTTTAAAATATTTAAAGTCTGGATTAGGACATGTAACAAACTAAAGTTCACATTTTTAAAAAGATTCAACTAACGCTAAAGATGGTTTTGAACAGCAGTCTCATTGACGGTGAGCTGTTTCAGGTCGGGCAAGCAGCCACAAGAAGATCTGATCACCTGTAGACAGTCCACGTGGTCAGAGCCTCAGCAGGGAAGGAAGAAAGGTCTGAAGAGTGAATTGCCCCATACTGTCATTTATAATAAAGGGAATCTTGTCTAAGTAATTTTATCTGAAAGTTAAGAATCCCTTGATATTTTCACAATCAACTCAGCATGGTGCTGTTATTTTGCTACTGAGACACTTAAACTTTTGTTTTTCTTACCTCTTACAGAGGAACGAATTATTTAAAATTTAGGATTTCTGTCAAGTTCATAATATTTTTCTCCTTCTCTGGAAACTAATGCCTCTCCATATGGTCCTTGGGGCTGGGTACCCAGGAAGCATGCTTATGTTGTGTGAATGTCACGCCTACACCACCCACATCACTGGTAGCTGATGAGTCTGTAGATCCCAGATCTGATTTCAAGAGACACCTGCTCTACAGTCATAGACACCTGGCAAGCCCGAATGAACACAATTCTCCCACCTGGGGATCCAGATTAGGGCTGAGAGATGGCCAGCCAGTCAGTATCTGTAGGTGAGGAGAACTGGACTTGGATATGTAAACTTGGCAGCACCATGTGCTGAGTCATGTTGATCAGCGTAGCCAAATATCCAGTTTGTATGTTAAAGTGGAATGAAAACATATGCAAAAAAACCAGAGAGGAAATGTGGGGAGGGATTCTAGTGCCTTGGTTTAGCTATTTCTTAAGGCCTGATGGCATTCCTATTACTGGACTTCATGATGCCTAATACAGGAAATTTTTACATGTTGAGATGTGGGGAAGTCATTCTGGCTTATACATGAGTTAACTTGAATTATATTCTAACTAGAACAGCCTGTTTGTGGCCTATAAAACATACATTGTATATCTGCTTTAATTATTAAAGAAAAGGTTCATTGACCAGAAGTAAAGAATGTCCATGTTAAAATAAAGACTAAATGCCTTCCTTCCTGGGACGCCAGTGCTGGTACTCCTTTGATGATAAGACTCCCTTCCCAGGTGCCAGGGCCATATTGACTTGCTGTGTACATGCTGATCTGTTTTTTTTGAAACCTTGAAGGAAAGTATCCCTGACTTGTTTGATGTTCTTTGCTCTGACAATGCATAAAACAGTGTTGAAAACCCTGCTTCTCTGGAGCAGTTCCTCAGAGTAATCCGGGAAGCTGGCTTCTGGATTATAGTCCTCAGTTTGGCTCAAATAAAACTCTTTTCTCTTCCTGTTATAGATTGTTTATTGATTTTCATTTACAGAGTCCCCCACCCCAGGTTTGTTTGTTTACTTATTTACTGCTAAAAGAAGATGACATAGCTTCTCCTATTTGCAAATAATGATGCCCAATTAATTCACAAAAAGTAGCTAAATGTCTGTGACTTCAATGGGTTCATAGCTTATCCCAGGGAGAAATTTAAGAGTATAATACATGATGAAATTTTGTGTAATAGTCATTTCTTATTGACTGTCTATAATGTTCGGGGTACTTATGCATGCTTATGTTTTAAGTGCTTATGGATGCTTATTCCTAACATTCATTGCAGTCTTGTGAGGCTGAAATGATTATCGCCATTATATAGAAGAGGAAATGCAAGCCGCAGAGTGTTATAAATTACACAGCTAGTGACACATTTCAAATTGTGGGATGCTGCTTTCTGTTTCAAAAATCGGGTGGTGTTCACCCAGCAACACAACAGACTTTCCTGAAGGCCAAACTTTCCAACCCCCTGTCTGTGTCACTCCGTACTCCTCATTTCAACAAATGACACCTCAGTTTTACCTGGTTGTTCAGTCCAAGGTTCAGTTTAACCTTCACTTCACAAAATTATCTTTTACTCTTTTCTTTTTTCCCACCTCCTCCATCTATCCCATCATCAAATCCTACTAGATCATTTCCACAGTTCACTCAGAATAGACCTCTTCTTACCCCTCTAAGCCTCGTTTTGTCGATGGGGATGCCGCCAGTCTCCTTATTTCAATTCTTGTGCCCACCTCACCACATATTCTGTTCTCTGCAATGTATACAGAAGAAACCTTTTAAAAAATAAATCTGCTCATGTCACTTTCCTGCCCCAAACTCTCCAATAGCAACATGAATTGGCCTGTCCATCCCTTGACCTCATCTGGTCCCCCTCACACACTCTCTCCAGCCTTGATGTCTTCCTTGCTGATCCCCAAACACTTCAAGCATGTTCCTCCTCAGTGCCTTTCTGCTTGCTGTTTCCTTAACCAGGGATGCCTTTGTATAGAGGCAGCCCCTTGGCCTAGACTCTACCTTTAGTTAGACACTTGCTGGAGCCTCTAGGTCAGAGAGACCTTCCCTAACAGCTCTTTTGATGGTGGTGCCCTCCTGCCACCTCCCTCTGGAGCCCTTATCTCTACCTGACTTTACTTTATTCATTTCTTTATATATGTTTGTTCCTGTCTTCTCCCACTAAAATGTAAGCATTATGAAAGTAAATATTTGATCTGTTTTGTTCACAGCTACATCTCTAGGACCATTAGAACAGTGCCTGAAATAAGATAGAGGCTCAGTAAAGGACTGAGTGAATGAATTAAAGGGCCTGGATACTTTAAATCTAAGTTTTAAAAATCAGATTTACATGGCTTTGCATTTTCTTTTACTTACTATAAAAGAACCACACTCCTCTTAAATTTTCCCATTCAGAATATACCCTTTATCGGAATATGCCCATACTTCCATAAACTCTTTATTCCTTTGTAGCTTACTGTTTTTTGCCTTGCAGTCCTTGATCTATTCATTACAAATTGGAATGCATGTGAAAGATTACAATATTTTTGGAGCTACATGAAAAACTACAATGCTTTTCTAATCTTGTTCTCTTTCACTGTGCCCTATAAGCCCTGTAAATTCTTTGATTAATAACAATGTTGACCGCTATTTCTCTTTTAATTTTTGAAATAAAGATTTGACTGTTTAGGCTTCTGTTTGGAAGACAAATACACCATAGTGGCAAAGCACATAAAGATGGTAGACCTAGTTCCTCAGAGATAAAAAACAAAAAGAAAAACAAAAAACAATCCCACCTTCCCTGTTGTGGATTATTCATTCATTCAACAAGCACTTATTTCCTACACAGTACATCTCACGGAAGAGATGGTAGAACCAGGACCAGGGTTTGTGTTTTCAGATCAGTGGTCTTGTTCAGAGGGTAGAATATGTTTTCTGCTGCAGATGTTGCAATTTTCAGACTAAGATTTTAAATACTGATACCTGATGTTGTACAAGATACCTGAGATGAACACATTTCCCCTTTTCTCACAGAAATGGATTTTTAAACTTAATTTTTTTTTTATCAAACGGGAATAAACTTTTATTAAACATATACAACACCAGGGGCACAAAAGGAGAGTTAGCACTGAAATATAAACTAGAAGCGTGAAACCAAACTCACATGTGGTTCAGAACTTATCGACTGGAGATTTTCCAAGGGAGGAGAAAGGATTTTTTTGCATGAGACTTGAAAAATGTAGATAGGAGCAAATACACAAATGCATGAAGTTAAAATAGGCCATTTCCGTGTTTTTACGACTTGTTCTATCCTGAGATTCTGTCGCGCAAGTTTTCCATATTTGATAAAAAGGCGACACGCCCTGGGCACAACCGGCCTAACCTCTCGTGGACCCTAACCTTGGTCTTGGAACTTACCGCCTCACTGCTGAGCATTTTACAGAGGCCATGATTTTCAGATACACAGACGTGCGTACGAAGTAGACGCGAACAGCATCAGCCTTTCAGGTTTAGTAGCAGCTTTGAGGTTTCGGCGACCCGGAAGCATTTCGTCTCAGAATGTGATTTTTTTCGCGACGCTAAGCACATGTGGGGGACCGCGCGGCGGACCGAGTTTTGTCGATTCCTCGCTGGGTTCGGCGCTGGAGCCAACGAACCCGGACGCGGCGACGCCTCTCGGCCGTCCTTCGGGGGCCGCGGCGCACCGGCTGCCTGGGAACCTGGGCCGCCGAGCACGGGTCGGGGAGAACTGGGGCCGGGAACCGCGGCCGCCGCCACCCACGGGCCGGGAGCCGGAGCCGCCCAGCACGGGCCGGGAAGGCCGGAGGGACGGCCGGTCGGCCGGCGTCCGCGGGGTGCGCTGGGCCAGTGTGGAGGCCCCAACTACCTGAGGATGTTGTGCCGCCTCCATGCTCCGGTTCTGGTTGCTCGAGCGCACCACCGCCACCCGCAGCCACGACGACGGTCCGTGACTCCCGCTGCCGGACTCCCCACCCAGCCGCGCCGCTTCCGCGCGAGCAAGATTAAACTTAATATTTTTTTCTTCACTCTTACAGATATTAGTCAGTGTTTCATATTTAATCAGTAGCGTTCCTAAAAACTAACATGCTTTAAGCATTAATGTGTTCTTAGTGACACCTATCAACCATTTTCACTTTGTTTTAAGATTACATTTTTCTTGGTTATTAACCAGTCCATAAAACAGTTATATGTTTTGAATGCACAGAATGTGACGGTAACCGTCCTTGAAGAGTTTATATTAGTAATCATTCACAGAGGACATTTGAGAGAACGGCATGTCTATGGATGGTTGAATAAAACAAACACCTAGATTAGGGGACGGGCGCCCTGGAGAGGTTAAAGGCAAAATATATCTGTTTCATAGGACTATGATCTGGCTTGCATCAATTCAATTGAACATTTAGAGTGGACTTAGTATGGTTATACAAGTGAATAGAAAACTGCCCCTTTTTACAAGTTTCACAATCTAGTAGGAGAAATAGACACAGGGACTAGAATATATGACCAGTGGAAAGCTAACAACCTGGATGAAAGAGGTCAAAGGGAGTATAACGTGATACAGAGGACTGGAAAGGGAGGAGGTGCTTAGAGACACTGCACTTATTCTGTTCAGTCTATATTTTTTGAGTTCTGAATTCTTACCTGCCAATTCCATATCTTTTATATAGTGAGAGAGTAGGATATTTAAATGAAAAACCAACCACATGGTCTTAAATTATTAACAAAGTTTATAATATAATCACATTATATTTGTCAAATACTTCTGAGTTATGTTAATCTTTATCATGTCCCAGGATAATCTTCTAAATACATGACTATTCACATTATGTTTATAATTATTTCCATTTTGAAATTGATTGAGTGTTCTAAAGATAAGAAAACTTGAGGATAGTTTGTTTCTTAAAATCTAAGCTATTTAACTGATACTAACAACAATGATGGCACCTGTACAATGAAAGATTTTCTCAAAATGCCCTCATTTAGGGCTTCCCTGGTGGCGCAGTGGTTGACAGTCCACCTGCCGATGCAGGGGACACGGGTTTGTGCCCCGGTCCAGGAAGATCCCACATGCCGCGGAGTGGCTGGGCACGTGAACCATGGCTGCTGAGCCTGCGCGTCCGGAGCCTGTGCTCCGCAACAGGAGAGGCCACAACAAGTGAGAGTCCCGCGTACCGGAAAAAAAACCAAAAACAAAAAAATGCCCTCATTTAAAATGCACTGCTAAATTCTGTTGCAAATGACATTTGTTTTCTGCAACAAACATTATTTGCTATATTCGTGGTATATGAATGTCTTTGAAGTTTAACTTATTCCCCATCAAACTTAACTCCTCCTAATTAACTGATTTCTCAAGAGTACTTACATACTCTTCATACCCCTCATGGGCTGGAGGAGGGGGTGCCCTGTATCCTGGCACAGTGGGTGATGCCCGTGCTCGCGGGGCAGGGACGCCTCTTGCTACAGGGGGCACTGGAAGAGCACCACGGGTCACAGTGGTCCCTCTAGGGGTGAGAACGCCTCGTCCAGGTGGTGGGGGAGGAGGAATGGCACCCCCACGGCCCCTAGGAGAAACAGGTCACATACAGATGAGAAACAAGTAATGAGAGCAGGCAAAGCTCTCATCGTATAGCCTCTATACAATGGGAAGAAAACACATTTATTTCTGCATGTCTGAGTGTTGTGAGTGTGTGTGTTTAATGGAGATTCTTTAGGATATAAAGCATTTTGACCTCCACAGAATAAGTTTTGTAAATATTGGTTATGACTTAGTTATCATAAAAACCATGTAAAATAATTTGATATTTTCTTTTATAACACTAAAAATTCAAAGCAAAGCAAACAAAAATCAACCCACTCTGATTTTTATTCCAAATTTACCAAAAAAGTCTCAAATGAGAGCAGTGTCTAGTACATGACTCACTGTACCATCCATAGCTGCTAATTGTCAATGTCTCCTCCATGCTGGAGGTTATTGACAGTGATGGGCAATTTTGTCACTTACAAAAAAATAATCTGTCTGCACTTCGATAAAATGTGGAACTCTAACCATCATGATATCATTCTGCTTATTATAGTAGCTTAAGTTTGAGGTCATTGTCACTGATTTATCATTATGCATGTAACCCCCTGAACTGGTACAGTCCCTGATAAAATTTATTTCCTATTGTAACTATGGTGCTAGTGAAATACATGAGGGCTCTGCAAAAAAAATAACACACTGAGTACTTGGTACTGCAGTGCTTGACACAAAATTAACTTGTATTAAAAGTGTAAGATCAAATGGTTGCAGTAAACTCTTATGGTATTCTGAGGCCTTTGGAAAGGTTGAGTGTTTGTCTAAAGTTTTTGGGCAAAAGCATGGTTATTTCATTTTTTATTATGTCTGAAAGTTTGGCCTCTAGAAAGTACTGCTTTCAGCAAGAACGCTAAAGCTTTGGGGGAAATAATGATCACGGGATGTGAACCATCACACTGTTTGGCTGCACCCACAGATGGGGTTGTAGGTTATGCTTTCTGCTATGAGGAGCAGTCAGCTGGCTCTTGCAGAAAATGAGCTTGACGAGTGAACAATAAGAATGCTGGTAAAGCTTTTAAAAGTTTTAAATAGATTATAGAGCTGATGAATAGAGAGATTATTAGAGAACTTACTGTGAGTCTAATGTACAGAGAATGCTCTCCTGCACTGGGAGACCCTAGAAGGCCCTGTGCCCACTTCAAGCACAATGTAACTGAGACCACAATATTCTACATTAGCATGATAATATAAAAGCTGATCTATAAGATGGATATAAAGAGTAATTTTACCTTCACTGGATCTCCAAGCACCTTATATACAGGGTGTGCATACATCCAGGTTTGCCCAGAATAGTTCAGAATTACAACTGTTGTCCTAGTTTAGCTTTTTAATACTTTCAACAGTGTCCCTGTGTGGGTGGTAAGTTATATGTCACCTTACTTTAAGCTATATTCACAAGTTATATCTATACCACTGAATAATCACAGGTAAGTGTTATAACTCCCTGAGCCTAAGGTAGATTATTTTTCTAAAGTGTAAAATAAGATTTCTGAATCTGTAGCCATTCTTCCTGCTTTAAAATTATATGATGCTCAAATCAAATCTAATTTCTTATCCCATTCCTTCATCAACTGTCTCCCAGACAGAGCCCTGGAAAATCTGTCTCTTGAATCTGACTCATTACCTCCTATACATTACATCCCTTCCCTGGAATATTAACCCTATATCTCTCTTCAACTCAAGTCCTCAATTCAACTCAAGATTCACATCACCTATTTAGAACGTAGTGTCCCTGGCTGAATCCACTCTACAATGTTCTTTCCTTTATTTTTCTGACTTCTTGAAAGTTTTCTATCCTTAATTCTTCACCTCCTGCTCATTCCTGAATCAAATGCAATCTAGTTATTGCTTTCTCCTCTTTATTGAAAATATTCTTGACTGGTGTCACCAGAAGCCTACTGGTTTCTAAATCCACTGGAAATCAGTCCCCATTCCACTGTAACTGTTATATTTATCACTATGGGTTACTATCTGGAAAACGCCTTCTTTGAACTTTTATGACTCTGCTTTTCTCCATATTTCTTCCTCCCTCCTTTATATTCTTCAGGCTCATTCATTGACATCTACTCCTGGGCCCACCTTGGAATGTGGCTATCCCCATTTTCTTCCCCCCACCCTCCTTCTGTGCCTCACGGTGCACCCCTGCAGTCTCTAACCCTGATGGCTGTTATCTCTTTCCTTCCTACCACACACCATACCCTGGATCATGTCTCCTTAACTGGTCTGCATATTAGAGTCACTTAAAGACCTTTGAAAACCTCCAGACTCCAGACCGTACCCCAGGCCAATTAAGTCACAGTCTCTAGCAGCAGCGAGCTTTCAGTGATTCCAATGTGCAGACCAGTTTGGGAACCACTGCCTTACATCTGTCATCTAACTTAAAAATCTTGACAACCTTGTCATGTAGCCATTTCTAAGCTATTTTAAAGGTTGAGAACCAAGTCACAGAAAGTACAAGTCACCTTCCCAAGGTCACACTGGCAATCCATAGACCTAGGATTAATTATATTCTTCATTAAATTTGGTCCTTCACCTAATTTTAGTGGATGATGTCATTAATCTCTAACCAGGGCAGACATGAGAGAGTTATACTGTCTAGGACCACTCTCTTGTCTCCAACATCTAATTGGGCACTAATTTGTATAAATTCTAATCTCTAATCTAGTCCTTTATCTCTCTAACACTCCAAGTGGTATTCATTTCTGTGTTGGATAATGAACTTGTATTCTCCCTGGCTTCCTTGCCACACACCTCTCTGTCTGTCTTTCTATCTTTGCTCTAATTCTTCTCTATCACTCACAGTGGTGACTGAGTAGTCTTTCTTGGAGACAAATATGATTAGTCCCCTCTTTAAAAAGCTCCATTAGATTCTATCTATGTATTAGTTCTCATTGTAGTAAACAAAACCTTCAAAGTCTGCCTCAAATGTTTTATTTTCCACTGTTCACTCTCATTCAACATGTAGCAGTGACGTGTGTGAAGATCTTAATTCTTCAATTACATAATATATATTATTATAATATATAGATGTAATACTTTGTTTTCTGGTATGCATTATTATTGGAAGATTAGATAGTTTTCATAGATATGCTTGTTGAAACATAAATTCCTTTAATTAAAGAAATTTTCAACAAATTAAAGTTTTAAAAATATACCAGGTACCGTTCTTTTTGAATTTCAGTGTAACTGAATAACTTTAAAAAGTCACAATTTCATAAATATGTACAAATCAGCATCCATTAACCCATGTGTTCAAGAACTTTCTGATCAATATGATCTTCTGTTTTGTGAAGCTATTTTCTTATTCTTATTTAATTGCAGATATATTTCATCATGTGGTTTGAAACAGAAGACAACAGAGTTCTGCTACATTTACTTTTATTAATGTTAATACATTAATTACATCAAGATAGCATTGAAAGTGAGGTTTAATTTTCAATATTAATTTTCTTTTTTAACATAGGCAGTATCAGATTGTATGATATATGGAATGTTAAAAAGCAAAAGCTTTCAATCAAATTTTTCTTCTAAGATATTTAAAAGTCTAGATTATAATGCACTCTTCTTTATTAAATAATTAAAGAGATTAATATTTTAAATTAAAACTTCACTGAAATTGAAATCTTATATGGTCCACTCAAATATGACAAATGTATTATTACCTTAAGGAACACCAATAACAAAACAAAATCTTTTAATATGATGATTTTGTAATCTTAAAAGCAGGTTAATGCATTATTCTTTTAAATGGTCCCTATTCCAAGGAATATAGAATAGAAAAAAACTTGTTGCCTCTATAGTCATTCAATACATACTTAGGTTACACCATATATAACTGCCAAAATTATCATTTTTTGAACTACAAAAGTGACAATTTCATTATTAAAACCCTATGATTTAATCAGTTTAAGATTGCCTGCAATGGTGTCATCTCACAACCCATCATGCTGAAGTTAATATAAAGGCTTTGTAAAAGGCTGATTCCATTAAAAATAGTCCATAAAAAATGTTATGTCACATTAATTTTTAGCAATAAACTAATGTTCCTAGGTAGCATTAGAAAGCTCATATAAAAAAAATTTTTTTAAGAAAAAAATGTGAAAATAATCACTGAAACATTTTCAGAAGTTTTTCCTTTAATCAAAGTAATTTCTATAATTGCCACATTTTACCTTTAGTCAATTATTTCCTTGATATTTTATTTGGAAATTGATCATTCTTAACTTCTTTTCTGATAGTGTAAAATTTTTTGAGGTGTCTGTGACTTAAATGTTAAAAACAGTGGTGTTTTGAAAGGTGGTGAAAATATTTGGGGAGTAATTTTAAAAATAAATTGAATCAGCAAAGTATCTTAGAATCTCTTAAGATGGTTTCTATGCAATATATGAAATAGTATTCTAAATCTAAGCCGTTTAGAGATTTGAAGGCCAACTATAACAGGATAAAGAGAATGACAGAGTTACACAGTCTGTGTGTGAAGGCTATGAGTATTTTTCACTTTACCTCTTTGCAAAACAATGCTTTCTCTTGAAAGCTTGGCAAATGTAGAATCCTACAAAACAAATTCTGTTGCAGAAAAATTCCAATTTCTTTGCAAAGTGAACAATATCAAATAAAAACTTCTCTGATGACATTGCAGAGTCAAATATAACTAAGCTTTAAATATTCTTACCATCAGCCATGTAACAAATGTGCTTCTGGCTTTCTGGACTGGTGGTGTGTGTGTATATATATATATATATATATAAATGTGTGTGTATATATATAATACACATACATATAATATATATATAATCTACTTATCTATCTAAGTATCTATATATCTACCGACCTACCTATATCTATCATTATCCTCATCTATCTGTCTACCTATCTGGCAAGACTGTATCAATTCATGGGCCATTTAAGGCATAGATAATATTTGTAATTTTCTCTTCATTCAAGGTCATCCTGGTTCAAAGATGCATATGATTGAATCACCTGCATGTCCTAATCCTGGGGCAAAACCAAAAAGTAGAAACTCTTAGGTTTGCTCCTCTTATTTTCTTAGGAAGCTGTTAAGAGCTCAAACTCTGAATTCTAGAGTCATACTACCTGTGTGCCCTCAGGCATATTGCTTACATCTTTAACAGTTGCTCACCTGTAAATAATGCTTAACCCTACTATGGAGGATTTGATGAGTTAATAACTTATATAAAGCTCTTACAAGCTATGTAAGCATCTGTTGTTATTGCTTTTGTGGTGGTGGTGGTTATTGTTGCTGATATTGTTGTTGTTTATTCCTAGCTGTGATCATGACACAGAACAGGCCAGCAAAGTATTGCCATCCTTATTGGCTGTTAATTTATTTAAAGTAAGAACAAATGTACCTTGAAGGAGTTGTGGGAGCTATTCTGATCCCTCTGCCTTTAATACCTCTGCCACGACCAGAGTCCTCTGAGCCATTTAAGTAAGATAATTCACGTAGTTGTTCCTGACGAATTTCATCATTGTAGTCCTAGAAGAAAAAACATGACCTGATGAGCTAAAATGGAGCATGGAGTTCTTAGAACTGAACAAACACAGTAAGAAAGGAAATGTTTCACTTATTTTTCTGGTATACAAAAATCTAAAATGAGGTAAAAGTAAATATAATTTAAGTTCCTAGTTTTATACAGAGAAACTGAAGCTGCTTCTTTTACCAAGGAAGTACTCAGCAGGAAATCAGATGAGATTTGCTGGGATATCACTTTATACGTTAGCTAGAAAAGGAAAGGTAACAATATAGAACAAGATCTTGGAAGGTCCCAAGGTCATGGTTGCTAATAAGAGGATTACTGAAAAACAACTTTAGTGGCATAAGTACGTGTAGATTGTTAAAGACTGCATAATACTCAAATAGTTCCTGATGCATAAACTGAAAAGGGGCAATCCCAAGGACCAAAGTAGATACTGTGTTAAAATAATTAAAAAGTGCAAAAAAATATCAGTTTCAGACAACTGGGAAGCTATGCAATCCAACTAAAAAACTTGAGGGGCAATGTTTAGAAATAAATAATTTTCTATGTGTTCTAGCATTGGGCTGATGGAGAATGACAGCCATAGCAGAAGACACACTTCACAGTAACAGCCAGAGATTTGGTCAAAGTCAAAGAGACGATCTCTATCCTTCATCAGTGGAAATGTATCAGTCATTTCCATAGGACCAAAGAGTGGATCTGAGTCACTGAATATGAATGCTATCTTCAAAAAACAAGTGTCAGTCTTACCTGTTTCTCTTTTTACTAACACACACATGAATGCACACACACACCCTGGTAGAACAGTACAAAACTGAGTAATTGGTATTTTTGCCTAATGGGCAATCCAAGTAAATTCTTTTTCAGTAAAGATGTGTTTATGTGAAAACCATGAGCTGTCTAGGAGTTGAGACGAGAAATATTTGTAGAAATATCTGGGTTAACATAAATGATGTCTGAGGTTTGGTAGTGGACACTTGAGCCAGGTTAGCTCTGCACTTGTGAGTTATAGTAACAGCACATGGAAACCGTGCACTCACCTGCACAGCCTGGTCTAGAAGATGGAGGGGATGCATTCAGCCTACAAGCTTTTCTAAAGCACAGCTTTACCTCATGGTCCAAAAACTGCCTTGTTCACAAGCAAAAGTACTAGTCACTCCAAAGCACTTACTTTTTATTTTTAACATGTTGCTTTCACATTTATCCCGTTCAGCACCTGATTATAGTGGTAATGGGCTCAAGACAGTTGATTGACAGAAGAGCTATAGTAGAAAATGATAGTTTTTAACAACTACTCAATTTATACCTCTTAATTTTCACATTCAAGCAACAACCAAACTGAAGAATAAGCATGTCTACTATTTTATTAGGTACAGGGAATGTGATGAATTGCTACTTCTGACTGAACTGAGCAGCCACCATGAAAATGAAAAATTAATTCCATAATTTTCCCATGTAATATTCCTAATTTGAAAGCAGATCTTTGCAGCTTCTTATCTAAGAAAAATCCATGGACTCCTAAAGGTCTTTATGAATTATAAAAAGAGATAGATTCTCATTTTTGGCAACATTGAGGGTTGAGATAAAAATTAACAAATAGCAGATAAATTCATACATGTAAAATTTACTTTAGAGAATATCTTTATGTCAGAATTAGAAAATATATTATTGTGGATATTAGCATGAATATTTGACACTACAGGTTAAGTTAGTTCTTACTGTAAGCAAAACACTACTGTTAGTGTATAATCAAGTTTCTTATGAGCTCAGCTAGATATACTCTGTTTTAAGAACTGGATCATCTTCCAGGGTTGTGGTGGTGAAGTGAATGCAGAACTCTAAATACAGGTGTAACTGACTTAGAATATGAGCTCAGCTAGATATACTCTGTTTTAAGAACTGGATCATCTTCCAGGGTTGTGGTGGTGAAGTGAATGCAGAACTCTAAATACAGGTGTAACTGACTTAGAATATGAGTCGCTCTGTTCTGAAATCATCAACTCCCAGTCAATGACCAAATGTGGTTGAAATGCTAAAATAGGCCCATTCTTGGGAGTCACAGTTCTCCTCTGCCCGTGCCTCAAGGATTCCTAGACAGCTGGGATGAATTTCCCTTTAATACCATTGCTTCTGGGCTATGACCTCTTTCCTTTGGGTCAGATATTCTAGTGTGAAGGCTCTCCAGTCTTCCTTGGCTTCCTCATTTTATTTATTTATTTAGTTAGTTTTTTGTCACAAGATCATTTTTCCTAATGAACTCCTTACATGTTTAATCTCAACTAATCCTGATTCTGGGAGGAACCAAACTAACACATAGAATGTTGACAAAATCAAGTTCCTAAAATTACAAGCTGAGAGATTTTGTAAATCCACTGATGTTAATGCTGGTGGAACCTATTCTGTTCAACATACCTTATACTCTGATTAATTGGAGTATTTGCCATTCTCTTACTTTAAAATGGTTACATACAGATTAAACATGAAACTGATTACTGACTAGCAAAAAGGGTAGTAATCAATGTTTATTTTAAGAAAGTAAATTGTATGTTGCCCAATTTTCTAAATCACTTCACTTAATAAAAATGTATGAAAGAGTCAGACATAGAGTGAACAAACATAAGGCATGTTTTGGGCGTTGGCTGACATAGATGAATTGTGGAAAGAGGGAGAAGGCTGGTTGGTGTGTATATGTGTGTGGTGAAGTGAGATAGAGAAAGAGAGATTGGGCAACCACATGCTATTCAAGAGTGCCTTAGTGGAAGTTATACTGTCTGACTTGGGAAGGTAGGAATAAAAGAAATTTTAAATGCAGAAATGGCTAGAAATATAATGACACCATTAACCAAAGAAAGAAAGGAATGAAAAAAGTTTAGAGGTAGAGAATTTATATTTTGTCTTGATAATCTTAAGTTTAAAATGCCAAGGAGACATTAAAATTTATCTTAGAAATTCAGATCTAGGTCAGGGGAGTAAATCTGAATGTCATTTGCACACACTTGTGATAAATGAAACATGGAGATTGCCTAAGAGAATAGTAACATAATGTAGTGACAAACGTTTTCTAATCATACTTCATACTTCTAATGCAAATTTATATCACTGAAGAAAATCAGTTGACTTATTACAATATTATGATCATTAAATGACCAGGTCTTTAATAAACTCAAGTTTTTCTAATTAGACAACTAAAATATATATACCACTGTATTTATAGTAATGAAGCATCTAGCTGTCTCAAATAAATACAAAAGAATTTTAAATGCCCAAATGTAGAGATACTGAAATTCTAAATATTCTCTAGACTGAATATATCCTGTGTATTATTTTTATGATATAGATATAATTTTCTAAACCCCCAAATCTTTAATTGTATATTATATGCTTATATCCAGCTCTTCATTAAGCACAGATCTAACTTTGAATTAATCTTTCATCACTAGGACATGAGTCCATCCTGTTGAACATTTAATTGTGGCATATGTTGCTGATGCTTCAGTTACATAGAATCTTAAAAATACTCATAAACAAAATATTCCAAGATTGCCTTGTAAATGTGATCTTATTAGAAATATACTACAGCCTGAGTTGGAGACTAGATGGTGGAGTAGAATGACTTGAGTTCACCTCCTCTCAAGAAAACACCAGCATCACAACTAAATGCTGAACAACCATCGACAAAGAAGACTGGAACCTACCAAAAAAAGATATTCAACATCCAAAAGCAAAGAAGAAGCCACAATGAGATGGTAGGAGGGGCACATGTGCGATATAATCAAATCCAATATCCACTGGGTGGGTGACCCACAAATTGAAAAATAATTATATCACAGAGGTTCTCCCACAGTAGTGAGATTCTGAGCCCCACATCAGGCTCCCCAGCCTGGGGGTCTGGCATTGGGAGGAGGAACTCCCAGAGCATTTGGTTTTGAAGGCCAGCAGGGCTTGATCTCAGGAGCTCCACTGGACTTGTGGAAACAGGGACTCCACTCTTGGAGGGCCCACACAAGTTCTCGTGTACACTACCCAGGAAAAAAGCAGTGAATTCATAGGAACCTGGGCCAGACCTACCTGCTGGTCTTGAAGGGTATCCTGGGGAGGTGGGGGGGGGGGGCAGCTGTGGCTCACTGTAGGAACAAGAACACTAGTGACAGAGGTGCCAGGGAGTACTAATTGGCATGAGCTCTTCTGGAGGCTGCCATTTTGATGCCAAGACCTGGACTCACCCAACAGACTGTAGGCTCCAGTCCTGGGATGCCTCAGGCCAAACAACCAACAGGACAGAAACACAGCCCCACCCAACATCAGACAGGCTTGTGAAAGTCTTACTGAGCCCACAGCTGCCTATAAACACACCACTTGACACAGCCCTGCCCACCAGAGGGACAAGACCCAGCTCCACTCACCAGTGGGTAGGCACAAGTGAGTGGAGGAAGGAAGGAAGCCTTCACAAGCATCTAGACCAGCCTCACCCACCACGGGCAGATAGCAGAAGCAAGAGAAACTAGAGCCCTGCATCCTGTGGAACAGAGACAATGAAAACAGGCAAAATGAGATGGCAGAGAAATATGTTCCAGATGAAGGAATAAAATAAAACCCCAGAAGAACAACTAAATGAAATGGAGATAGGCAATTACCTGAAAAATAATTCAGAGTAATGAAAGCAAACATGATCCAAGATCTTGGAAAAAGAATGGTGGCACAGACTGAGAAGATGAAGAAATGTTTAAAAAAGACCTAGAGGGTATAAAGAACAAACAGTGTTGAAGAATACAATAACTGGGACTTCCCTGGTGGTGCAGTGGTTAAGAATCTGCCTGTAAATGCAGAGGACATGGGTTCAAGCCCTGGCCCAGGAAGATCCCACATGCCATGGAGCAACTAAGCATGTGTGCCACAACTACTGAGCCTACACTCTAGAGCCTGCATGCCACAACTACTGAAACTCGCATGCCTAGAATCCATGCTCCACAACAAGAGAAGCCACTGCAATGAGAAGCCCACGTGCCGCAATGAAGAGTAACCCCCACTTGCCACAACTAGAGAAAGCCTGCGTGCAGCAGTGAAGACCCTATGCAGCCAAAGATAAAAAAATAAATAAAATTTTTAATAAACAATACAATAACTGAAATGAAATATACACTAGAAGGAATCACTAGCAGAATAAATGAGGCAGAAGAACAGATAAGTGGCTTGGAAGTTAGAATGGTGGAATTCACTGCTGCAGAACAGAATAAAGAGAAAAGAATGAAAAGAAATGGAGACAGCCTAAGAGACTTCTGGGACAACATTAAACGCAACAACACTCGCACTATAGGGGTCCCAGAAGGAGAAGAGAGAGAGAAAGCACCCGAGAAAATATTTGAAGAGATTATAGTCAAAAACTTCCCTAACATGGGAAAGGAAATAGTCAATCAAGTCCAGGAAATGCAGCAAGTCCCATACAGGATAAACCCAAAGAGGAACACACCTAAACACATTTTAATCAAATTGACAAAATTAAAGACAAAGAGCAAATACTAAAAACAACAAGGGAAAAGTAATAAATAATATACAAGGGTTATCAGCTGATTGTTCAGAAGAAACTCTGCAGGCCAGAGAGGAGTGGCATGATATATTTAAAGTGATGAAAGGGAAAAACCTACAACCAAGAATACTCGACCCAGCAAAGGCTTTTGTTCAGATTTGATGGAGAAATCAAAAGCTTTACAACGAACAAAAGCTAAGAGAATTCAGCACCACCAAACCAGCTTTACAACAAATCCTAAAGGAAATTCTCTAAGCTAAAAAGAAAAGGCCACAACTAGAATTAAGAAAATTATGAATAGGAAAGCCCACCAGTAAAGGCAAATATAAAGTAAACGTAGGAAATCAACCATGCACAAATATGATATCAAAACAAGCAATAGTGAGAAGAGGAGAGTACAAATGCAGGATATTGGAAATCACTGGAAATTAAGAGACCAGCAACTTATAACAATTTCGTAAAGCAATCTTTTATATATACTGCTATATAAAAACCTTATGGAAACTGCAAACCAAAAAACTATAATAGATACAAACAGAAAAAAAGCAACCCAAACACAACACAAAAGATAGTCATCAAATCACAAGAGAAGAGAACAAAAGAGGAAGGAAAGAAAAAAGACCCACAAAAACAAATTCAAAACAATTAAATAAATGACAATAGGAACATACATATTGATAATTACCTTAAATGTAAATGGATTAAATGCTCCAACCAAAAGACATAGACTGGTTGAATGGATATAAAAATAAGACCATGTATATGCTGTCTACAAGAGACCCACTACAGATCTAGGGACACATACAGACTGAAAGTGAGGGGATGGAAAAGAGCTATTCCATGTATGTGGAAATCAAAAGAAAGCTGCAGTAGCAATGTTCATATCAGACAAAATAGACTTTAAAATAAAGATGACTGTTACCAGTGACAAAAAAGGATGCTAAATAAAGATCAAGGGATCAATCCAAGAAGAAGATATAACAAGTGTAAATATATTTGCACCCAGCATAGGAACACCTCAATATATAAGGCAAATGTTAACAGCCATAAAAGGAGAAATTGACAATAACACAACAATAGTGGGGGACTTTAACACCCCACTTACATCAAAGGACAGATCATCCAGACAGAAAATCAATAAGGAAACAGAGGTCTTAAATGACACATTAGACCAGATGTACTTAATTGTTATTTATAGAACATTCATCCAAAATCAGCAGAATATGCATTCTTATCGAGTGCTCATGGAACATTCTCCAGGATAGATCACGTGCTGGGTCACAAAGCAAGCCTTTTAAAATTTAAGACAACTGAAATCATATCAAGCATCTTTTCTGATAACAACACTATGATTTTAGAAAGCAACTACAGGAATTAAACTTTATGAAACACAAACACGTGGAGACTAAACAATATGCTACTAAATAGCCAATGGATCATGTAAGAAATCAAAGAGGAAATTTAAAAATACCTAGAGACAAGTGATAACAAAAACAAGATGATACGAAACCTATGAGACACAGCAAAAGCAGTTCTAAGAGGGAAGTTTATAGCAATACAAGCTTACCTTAGGAAACAAGATAAATTTAAAATAAATAACCTAACATGACACCTAAAGCAACTAGAGAAAGAAGATAAAACAAAACCCACAGTTAGTAGAAGGAAAGAAATCGTAAAGATCTGATCAGATATAAAAGAAGTAGAGATGAAGAAAACAGTAGAAAAGATCAATGAAATTAAAAGTGGGTTCTTTGAAAAGATAAACAAAATTGATAAACCTTTAGCCAAAGCCACCACGAAAAAAAAGGAGAGGGCTAAAATCAATGAAATTAGAAATAAAACCAATCCAAAAATGGGCAGAAGACCTAAATAGACATTTCTCCAAAGAAGACACACAGATGGCCAAGAAACACATGAAAAGCTGCTCAACATTACTAATTATTAGAGAAATGCAAATCAAAACTACAATGAGGCATCACCTCACACCAGTTAGAATGGGCATCATAAGAAAATCTACAAACAACAAATGCTGGAGAGGGTGTGGAGAAAAGGGAACCCTCTTGCACTGTTGGTGGGAATGTAAATTGATACAGCCACTATGGATAACAGTATGGAGGTTCCTTAAAAAACTAAAAATAGAATTACCATATGATCCAGCAATCCCACTACTGGGCATATACCCAGAGAAAACCATAATTCAAAAAGACACATACACCCCAATGTTCATTGCAGCACTATTTACAATAGCCAGGTCATGGAAGCAACCTAAATGCCCATCAACAGACGAATGGATAAAGAAGTTGTGGTACATACATACAATGGAATATTACTCAGCCATAAAAAGGAACGAAATTGAGTCATTTGTTGAGACGTGGATGGATCTAGAGACTGTCATACAGAGTGAAGTAAGTCAGAAAGAGAAAAACAAATATCGTATATTAACGCATGTATGTGGAACCTAGAAAAATGGTACAGATGAACCAGTTTGCAGAGCAGAAGTTGAGACACAGATGTAGAGAACAAAGGTATGGACACCAAAGGGGGAAAACCACGGTGCGGTGAGGATGGTGGTGTGCTGAATTGGGCGGTTGGGATTGACATGTATATACTGATGTGTATAAAATTGATGACTAAGAAGAACCTGCAGTATAAAAATGCAAACAAACAAACAAACTAATACTAAACTTTCTTTGGGTTATTTGTATGGAAATATGTTAATATAAATGTTCCAGACATTACATGAAATTTCTAAAAATATTATATATTCTGGTACAATGTTATAAGTCATAATTCTAGTTATTACTTTAAAATGTATATCTCAGAAATAACTAAATTTCCTTGTCAATTGCATTATTATGAACATTCATCAGATCTTTAACCGTGGTCATTTTTAAGTCTTTTGTCATTTACAGACAGTTCTGGGTGTACTCTGATGCTTTTGCAAAAATGTTCCTATGAAAGGGTTTCATCTTCAAGGAATTCATGGAAAAGACTCTGACAAGTACAGGTTTCTGGTAACAGCCTATACTGTTGAACTGAATGAATAAACATTTTCAGAACTCTAATGGAAAACTGATAAATTCATATGAGTGCTAACAAAAGATCAAGTTGAAAAAAAATTAATTACATGGGACTGAGTGAACTGATGAGGATGATTATAATTTTTGTGACTTTCTGTTTGAATAAAAAAATCCTGCAAGGGTTCAGAGGCAAAAAATATACAAATCAATTTTCACTGCAAAGTAAAGGAGCTGTTACAGTGGAGGATTAGTGGACTGAATGTCAATATTATGACATAGTATGAGTGTGTTTCGTGTTTGGTAATTGCAATCATTGTTGCTTTTGTTGTGTTTATCCATTTACAATGCTTGGTGTCAGTTTATTTATCCCTTGTAAAAATAAAATACAGTGTGTGTATGTGAAAAAATAAAAAATAAAAGAATAATTGATTCCAAAAAAGTTGCACTTTGTGCAACTACTGAATTTCAGACAACAAGCTAGAATCCATCTTCTAACTCAGATAAAAGTTCTGGATATATATATATATATATATATATATATATATATATATATATATAAGAACATATTTATATATATAAAAATAGGAGGTTGAGGGAGTATCTAACAATATTTACAAAAACAAATCTATCCTGTAACTGGATTTGCTTCAAAATAATGTGAAGGAAAAAGGATATAGATGAAAACAAGAGTGGCCAAATAGTTGGAAGATATTATGACCAGGTGATAAATACAATGTGGTAAATTTTTTTATATGCTCTTATTTTGATGTATGTTTGAAGTATCCCATAATAAAAATTTAAAAACAAACAAACAAAAAAGAAGTTACAACTGACACCACAGAAATACAAATGATCATGAGACTACTGCAAGCAACTGTATGCCAATAAAATGGACAACCTAGAAGAAATGGACCAATTCTTAGAAAGTTACAATTTCCCAAGACTGAACTAGGAATAAATAGATAATGTGAACAGGTGAATCACCAGTACTGAAATTGAAACTTTGATTTAAAATCTCCCAACAAACAAAAGTCCAGGACCAGGTGGCTTCACAGGAGAATTCTATCAAACATTTAGAGAAGAGTTAACATCTATCCTTCTGTAACTGTTCCAAAAAATTACAGAGGAAGAAACACTCCCAAACTCATTCTATGAGGCCACAATCAACCTGATACCAAAACCATATAAAGGAACCACAAAAAGGAAATTTACAGGCCAATAGCAAAAATCCTCAACAAAATACTAGCAAACCAAATTTAACAATTCATTAAAAAGATGATACACCATGATCAAAAAGGATTTATCTCAGGGATGCAAGGATTTTTCAATAACCAAAAATCAATCAGTGTGATACACCACATCAACAAACTTAAAAAAAAAAAACATAAGATCATCTCAATAGAGGCACAAAAGGCTTTTGATAAAATTCAACACCCATTTATAATAAAAACTCCAGAAAGAAGACATAAGGGTATCCTACATCAACATAATAAAGGCCATATATGACAAATGTACAGCTAACATCATACTCAGTGGTGGAAAGCTGGAAGCATTTCCTCTAAGATCAAGTACAAGACAAGGATGTCCACTCTTACCACTTTTATTCAACATAGTTTTGGAAGTCCTAGCCCTGCCAATCAGAGAAGAAAAAGAAATAAAGGGAATCCATATTGGAAAAGAAGAAGTAAAACTCACTGTTTGCAGATGACATGATACAATACATAGAAAATCCTAAAGATACCACCAGAAAATGAAAGCTCATCAATGAACTTGGTAAAGTTGCAGGATACAAAATTAATACACAGAAATCTGTTGCATTTCTATACACTAACAATGAAAGACCAGAAAGAGAAATTAATGAAACAATCCCATTCATCATTGAATCAAAAAGAATAAAATACCTAGGACTAAAATTACCTAAGGAGGCAAAAGACCTTTATTCTGAAAACTATAAGATACTAATGAAAGAAATCAAAGATGACAGAAACAGGTGGAAAGATATACAATATTCTTGGATTGGAAGAATCAATATTGTCCAAATGACCATACTACCTAAGGCAGTCTACATATTCAATGCAATCCCCATCAAATTACCAATGGCAGTTTTGTTGATTTAGAAAAAAAATCTTAAAATTTGTATGGAAACTCAAAAGAGCCTGAATAGCCAAAGCAATCTTGAGAAAGAAAAACAGAGATGGAGGAATCAGGCTCCCTTACTTCAGATATAATACAAAGCTACAGTCATCAAAAGAGTATGGGTCAAGATGGTAGAGTGGAGGACACGGAGCTTTTGTCTCCCCTCCACTAGGGCACCTACCAGATGCTGGTGGGGAACCTTGACACCCAAGGAGACAGGAGGAACCCCAGAGCAACTGGGTAGGACATGGGGGGTAGTTAGGGGAGAGGAGAAGTGGAGGCCAGATGGGACCAGTGCCTCTGAGGGATGGCTGGGAGAGGGGATGTGTTCCCATGCCTAGAGGGACACCCTGGTGCTCAGAGGATTGGGGGGGAGAACAGCTAGCATTTCCCCTGCCCAATCAGGCCCCGGGAAGCCTGCTGGGATACAAGGCCAGGTTCTCCACCTTCCAGGACCCCCTCTAGCCACATTTGTCCTAGGGGCATAGGAGGGGTGAAGAAGAGGAGAGGTGGATTGGGAGGGGCCCTCTGGGATTGGAGGATCAGGGAGAACACACCTAGAATTTCCCCTGCCCACTTGGGTCCTGGGGATCTTGCTGGGCTCCCATGCTGGGTCCTCTGACCTCCGAGGCCCGCTCCAGCCACTTGGGACCTAGGGGCAAAGGAGGGAGGGAGGAGGGGGGAAGGGGGACAGAGGTGAATGGACAGGGACCCTCTAGAACTGGAGGATCAGGGGAAGCACAGCTGGCATTTCCCCCACCCACTTGGGCTGCAGGAAGCCTGCTGGGCTCCCAGGTTGGGTCCTCCAGCCTCCAAGGCCCACTCCAGCTGCGTTGGTCCTGAGGGCATGGGGGGGGAGAGGAGAGGCAGATGGGGAGGGTCCCTATAGGACCAGAGGATCAGGGGGGGTAAGGCTGGCATTTCCCCCACCCACTCGGGCCCTAGGAAGCCTGCTGGGTTTCTGGGCCTTGTCCTCTGCCTTTCAAGGCCAGAGGCACCCTGGGCCACTCTGGCCATGCTGAGCCTAAGCCCTGCACCCCACCCTCCCAAGGGCCTTTTCCGTCCACATGGGTCCTAAGCCTAGACCCTACCCACCACTTAAACCCCACCCTGCCTAAGCCCCACTCCCTACAGCCAAGGCCTTTTCCAGCTTTTTTTTTTTCTCACTTTTGCCACTGTGGTTCTGTTTTAATTTCCAATTCTTCCAGTTGTTGTTTCATCTGTATTTTTATTTTTTCTAACATAGCTCTTAGTTTTCTAATCTTATTTTATTTTTTACTCTTTGTTATTGTTCTGCTCCTTTTTTTCTTTTTTATTTTTTTTACTGCCACTGCATGTGGCTTGCAGGATCTTGGTTTGCAAGCCAGGGGTTGGGCCAGAGCTCCTGTGGTGGGAATTCTGAGTCTGAAGCACTGGATTAACAGAGAAACTCAGACCCCAGGGAATATTCATTGGAGTGAGGTCTCCTGGAGGTCCTCACCTCAACATCAAGACCTAGCTCTACACAACAGCCTACAAACTCTGGTGCTGGAAGCCTCAGGCCAAACAACTAATAAGACAGGAACATAACCTCACCATCAAAAAAAAAAAAAAAAAAAGAGATGATAGAAAATATGTTACAGATAAAGGAGCAAGGAGAAAACCTACAAGACCAAATAAATGAAGAGGAAATAGGTAACCTATCTGAAAAAGAATTCAGAGTAATGATAGTAAAGATGATCCAGAATCTCAGAAATAGAATAGAGGCATGGATTAAGAAAACACAAGAAATGTTTAACAAAGATCTAGAAGACCTAAAGAACAAACAAACAGAGATGAACAACACAATAACTGAAATGAAGAATACACTGGAAGAAATCGATAAGAGAATAACTGAGGCAGAAGAATGAATAAGTTAGCTGGAAGACAAAATGGTGGAAATACCTGCCAAGGAGCATAATAAAAAAAAAAAAAGAAAAGTGTTGAAGACAATCTCAGAGACCTCTGGGACAACACTAAATGCACCAACATTCAAAGTACAGGGGTCTCAGAAGAAGAACAGAAAAAGAAATGTTCTGAAAAAATATTTGAAGAGATTATAGTTGAAAACTTTCTTAACATGGGAAAGGAAATAGCCACCCAAGTCCAGGAAGTGCAGAGTCCCCAGAATAAACCCTAGGACAAACACACCAAGACACATATTAATCAAACTAACAAAAATTAAGTTTAAAGAAAAAATATTAAAAGCAGCAAGGGAAAAGCAAAAAATAACATACAAAAGAATCTCTAAAAGGTTATCAGCTGATTTTTCAGAAGAAACTGCAAGCCAGTAGGGAGCAGCAGGATATATAATAAGTGATGAAAGAGAAAAACCTACAACCAAGATTACTCTACCCAGCAAGGATCTAATTCAGATTCAACAGAGAAATCAAAAGCTTTAGAGACAAGCAAAAGCTAAGAGAATTCAGCACCACCAAACCAGCTTTACAACAAATGCTGAAGGAACTTCTCTAGGCTGGAGACACAAGAGAAGGAAAAGACCAATGAAAACAAACCCCCCAAAATTAAGAAAATGTTAATAGGAACATACATATCAATAATTACCTTAAATGTAAATGGATTAAATGCTCCAACCCAAAGAACAGACTGGCTGAATGGGTACAAAAACAAGACTCATATACATGTTGTCCACAAGAGAACCACTTCAGACTTAGGGACACATACAGACTGAAAGTGAAGGGATAGAAAAAGATATTCCATGCAAAAGGAAATCAAAAGAAAGCTGGAGTAGCAATACTCATATCAGATAAAATAAACGTTGAAATAAAGAATGTTACAAGAGATAAGGAAGGACACTACATAATGATCCAAGGATCAACCTGAGAAGAAGATATAACAATTGTAAATATTTATGCACCCAGCATAGGAGCATCTCAATACATGAGGCAAATGCTAGCAACCATGAAAGGAGAAATCAACAGTATCACAATAATAGTAGGGAACTTTAACACCCCACTTACACTAGTGGGCAGATCATCCAAACAGAAAATAAATAGGAAAAAATAAGCTTTAAATGGCACAATAGAGCAAACAGATTTAATTGATATTTATAGGGCATTCCACTTAAAAGTGGTGGAATACATTTTCTTCTCAAGTGTACATGGAACATTCTCCAGGATAGATCACATCTTGGGTCACAAATTAAGCCTCATAAAATTTAAGAAAATTGAATTTTATCAAGTAGGTTTTCTGACCACAACGCTATGAGATTAGAAATCAATAACAGGAAAAAAACTGTAAAAACACAAATACATGGAGACTAAACAGTGTGCTACTAAATAACCAAGAGATCTCTTAAGATATCTAAGAAGAAATTTTAAAAATACATGGAAACACTTGACAATGAAAACCCAATGATCAAAAACATATGGGGGCTTCCCTTGAGGTGCAGTGGTTGAGAGTCTGCCTGCCGAAGCAGGGGACATGGGTCCGTGCCCCAGTCCGGGAGATCCCACATGCTGTGGAGCGGCTGGGCCCATGAGTCATGGCCGCTGGGCCTGCGCATCCGGAGCCTGTGCTCCGCGGTGGGAGAGGCCACAACAGTGAGAGGCCCGCGTACTGCAAAAAACAAAACAAAACAAAACAAACAAAACAAAACAAAAAAACATATGGGACGCAGCAAAAGCAGTTCTAAGAGGGAAGTTTATAGCAATTCAATCTCACCTCAAGAAACAAGAAAAATCTCAAATAAACAATCTAAATTTATGCCCAAAGCAACTAGAGAAAGAAAAACAAAGAAAACCGAAACTCAGTAGAAGGAAAGGAATCATAAAGATCAGAGCAGACAGAGCAGAAGTAAATGAAATAGAAACAAAGGAAACAATAGCAAAGATCAATAAAACTAAAAGTTGGTTCTTTAGAAGATAAACAAAATTGAGAAACATTTAGCCAGACTCATCAAGAAAAAAAGGGAGAGGACGTATATCAATCAAATTAGAAATGAAAAAGGAGAAATCACAGCTGACACTGCAGAAATACAAGGGATTATAAGAGACTAGTACAAACAACCAAATGCCAATAAAATGGACAACCACGAGGAAATGGACAAATTCTTGGAAAGGTATAATTTTCCAAGACTGAAACTGGAAGAATTAGAAAATATAAACAGACCTATCATGATAATGAAATGGAAACTAATTAAAAATCTTCCAACAAACCAAAGTCCAGGATGAGATGACTTCACAGGTGAATTCTATCAAACATTTAGAGAAGAGCTAACATCTATCCTTCTCAAACTCTTCCAAAAAATTTCAGAGGGAGGAACACTCCCAAATCTGTTTTATGAAGCCACCATCACCCTGATACCAAAACCAGACACAGACACTGCCAAAAAAGAAAATTACAGACCAATATCAATGATGAACATAGATGTGAAAATTCTCAACACAATACTAGCAAACAAAATCCAATAACACATTAAAAGGATCATACACCATGATCAAATGGGATTTATACCAGGAATGCAAGGAATCTTCATTATATACAAATCAATTAATGTGATACACCATATTAACAAATTAAGCAATGAAAACCATATGATCATCTCAATAGATGCAGAAAAAGTTTTTTACAAAAACAGCCATTTAATAAAAACACTCCAGAAAATGTGCAGAGAGGGAACCTGTGCCCATATATGACAAAGCTACAGCAAATATCTTTCTCAACAGTGAAAAACTGAAAGCATTTCCACTAAGATCAGTAAGAAGAGAAGGATGTCCACTCTCACCACTCTTCTTCAACATAGGTTTGGAAGTCCTAGCCACGGCAATCAGAGAAGAAAAAGAAATAAAAGGAATACAAATTGGAAAAGAAGAAGTAAAACTGTCACTGTTTAAAGATGACATGATACTATACATAGAAAATCCTAGGACTTCCCTGGTGGTGCAGTGGTTAAGAATCCACCTGCCAATGCAGGGGACACAGGTTTGATCCCCGTTTGGGGAAGTTCCCACATGCTGCAGAGCAACAAAGCCTGTGCATCACAGCTACTGAGCCCACCTGCCACAACTACTAAAGCCCATGAACCTAGAGCCTGTGCTCCACAACAAGAGAAGCCACTGCAATGAGAAGCCCCTGGACTGCAACAAAGAGTAGCACTATTTACAATAGCCAGGACGTGAAAACAGCTAAATGTCCAAGGAGAGATGAATGTATAAAGAAGATGCGGTATATATAACCAATGGAATATTACTCAGCCATAAAAAGGAACTAAACTGGGTTATTTGTAGAGATGAGGATGGACCTAGAGTCTGTCATACAGAGTGAAGTAAGCCAGAAAGAGAAGAACAAATATCATATATTAATGCATATATGTGGAATCTAGAAAAATAGTACAGATGAACCTATTTGCTGGGCAGAAATACAGACGTAGATGTAGAGAACGGATATGTAGACACAGAGAGTGAAAGGGAGGGTGGGATGAACTGAGAGATTAGGTTTGACATAAATACACTACAATGTGTAAAATAGATAGCTAGTGGGAACCTGCTGTATAGCACAGGGAGCTCTGTGCTCTGTGACGACATAGATGGGTGGGATGGGGGTGGTGGGAGGGAGGTCCAAGAGGGAGGGGATATAAATATACATATAGCTGATTCACTTCATTGTACAGAAGAAACTAACACAACATTGTAAAGCAATTATACACCATTAATTTTTTTTTTCAACTCTACAAACAAGAACTGCTGGAGAGGGTGTGGAAAAAAGGGAATCCTCCTACACTGTTGGTGGTAATATAAATTGGTACATCCATTATGGAGAACAGTATGGTGGTTCCTTAAAAAACTAAAACTAGAGCTACCATATGATCCAGCAATTCCACTCCTGAGTATATATCTGGAGAAAACCATACTTTGAAAAGATACATGCACCCTGATGTTCATTGCAGCACTTGTTACAATAGCCAAGACATGGAAGCAACCTAAACGTCTGTTGGCAGATGAATGGATAAAAATGATGTGGTACATATATACAGTGGAATATTACTCAGCCATAAAAAGAATGAAATAATGTCATTTGCAGCAACATGGATGAACCTAGAGATTATCATACTAAGTGAACTAAGTCAGACAGAGAAAGACAAATATCATATGATATCCCTTATATGTGGAATCTAAAAAAATGGCATAGATGAATTATTTATGAAACAGATGAGACTCACAGACACAGAACACAAACTTATGGTTACCAAAGGGGAAAGGTGGTGGGGGAGGGATAAATTAGGAGTTTGGGGTTAACATATACACACTACTATACATAAAATTGATAATCAACAAGGACCTGCTGTATAGCATAGGGAACTCTATTCAATATTCTGTAATAACCTAAACGGGAAAAGAACCTGAAAAAGACAGATATACATGTATGTATAACTGAATCACATTTCTGTATACCTGAAATGAACACAACATTGTGAATCAACTATACTTCAATATAAAATAAAACTTGAAAATAAATATATACTACATATTAGTTGACTTGAGTACTACTGAGTTCTAAGATTTTGGAGTCATAAAATAATTATGCATATGAATGGGTAGTTATAGTTTTATAGCATTTATAATTTTTATGCTTAATTTACTAAAACAGATATTCACTGAGAAGTAAAAATATAAGTTCAGAAGTAGTAATAATAATCATCTATATTTTTCTGATACTATTTTATTATTATTTTATTTACCACTTTAATGTTAAAAGACCCTTGAGGGATAAAGAGATGCAGATAGAGAAATAATCACATAAGCTTGTGAAAACTTTCATAAGGGACAAAGACAGGTAAAGTTATAACAATTCAGGGTGAATATATGTGAAAAAATTAAATTCCAGTCATTTAAAATAAATAAATAATAAAAGACAACTTAATATACATGTTTAATTTGTATGCAAAACTGGATTATTCCAAAGTTTTTATAATAAGGCCAATCCATAGCATGAAGACAACGTTCTTGTCAAAAAAATAAGTTATACTTACACATGAATTTTAATATTATTTTAGATAGGATTTGAAATTATTGGGATTCTGCACTTCAAATAATAAAGAATGCTTTACTACTTTGGGGTATATTTGTAGTGAATAAGACATACACACACTAATTTACTCCTTACATTGCAAGTTGAATTATAAATTTATGTTAGAATTGCTGATTGGTTTGATCTGCAGGTTTGGCTTCAGATAGAAGGATTTAAATAATTAACAGTGAATCTGATAGGAGTTTATCAATGCTTAAATAATACATGCACATCAAAGACCTTTTAAGAATTAATTGAAATTTTAATTTTATATTTCCTGTGATGTCCAAAAATTGTCTTTTTTGCTACCAAAATCAGTTTTTAAAATTTGCTATCTTGAAATAACAACAAAGATATTCACAGCACTGGGCTTCCCTGGTTGTGCGGTGGTTGAGAGTCTGCCTGCCAATGCAGGGGACCCGGGTTCGTGTCCCGCTCCAGGAGGATCCCACGTGCCGCGGAGCGGCTGGGCCCGTGAGCCATGGCCGCTGGGCCTGCGCGTCCGGGGCCTGTGCTCTGCAACGGGAGAGGCCACAGCAGTGGGAGGCCTGCGTACCGCAAAAAAAAAAAAAAAAAAAAAAAGATATTCACAGCACTGTTATATGTTCCTTTTTCTCAGGGTGATGCAAACTGTCCCTATGAAACAATTTCCATGAAATTCATGACCTGGACAAAAAGACCTGGGACTTCCTCAGCCCCTACAAATAGTTAGGTTAGGACACTTTGACCAGCTTAATAAACAAGAAAGTATGGGAGGTAATGGGTCTTGTGCCAATATCAAATCTGTAGCGAGTTGGAAAGGGTAGGAAGCTATTTCAGAAAACAACTACTGCTGTGCTAGACACACTATTATTTAGCAAAACATCTTAGGCTATTAGATAACAGCTCTTAGCAAACACAAGGTGAGTTTTAACCAGCCCAGGGTAAGGACCAGAAAAATTCATTAAGAAAATGTGGTCAGAGAACAGTTAATTAATATTTACTAAAAATCTGCTCAATGTATCACTCTGCATAAGGTCTGTATAAAGGCTTTATAAAGCATATTTATCAAAGGGGATTGAATATCACAAAGTTAAAATGTTGTGGACTTGAACTACTAGTGATGGTGATTTGTTACTCCAAACTGTTTTCTCTTCTTTAACCATTATTAAAGTCATACTGCACAATATGTAAAAATCACCAAAGAATAAGATAGCAACTATATAGATTTTATGTAGATATTCTGCAGGATTATTGGGAGGGTGTATATTCTATCTTCTTCTATTTTACCTTAGTAAACATTAGCCACTGATATATGAGGTCTAGGAACCAAGACCTTTAGAATGAGCATGAAAGACTCATGTGTTTAGTCTTATGCCTTTGCCAATCCTAGCTTATAAAGTCAGCCACGACCTCAGGTTAGATTTAGGGTGTTAGATAAATATTTATATAAAACTAAATGAGAGACTTCAGTTGTTATTCTAAAAATACCAAGTTCCATTTGTTTAGGTAGAGTCAAAGTGACTAAATTTTCTTGACAACTTACCGTGCACATGATATAGGAGCTCTATCTGCATTTTAAGTTGAAATAGGCAATACAGTAAGTCCCCTACATACGAGCATTCAAGTTGTGAACCTTCAAAGATTCGAATGTATGTTCGCATGTCCGATCACGTAAGTTAGGCCATGTGTCTGGCGTACATTGTCACGTGTATGCATCCTCTACAAGTGGTTGTGCTTTTGTGTACTTTACTGTACAGTACTGTACAGAGTTCAGTAGTACAGTATCTTTATTTCAAGGCCAGAATGTCTGGAAGCAAGTGTAAAAACAGCAGTGATGTAGCTGGTACTGCTAAGAAGCGCCAAGTGATAATGATGGAAACAAAAGTTAAAATAATTGAGAGAGTGGAGTGAGGTGAAAAGTAAGTGTCGCTTCTTCTCATTACATGAATCATTCAACCATCAGCATAATTATAAAGAACAAGAACAACATCATGGAACATGTGAAATCTGCTGTGCCAATGATGTCGACAATAATATTGAAGAAGTGTGGAAAAATGCTGAAGGAGATGGAGAAATTTCTCAGTGTGTGGATGCAGGATCAGGATCAGTGTCCAATCATGCTCAGCTTAATGATGATTCAAGAGAAGTCTGAAAGCCTTTATGAAGACTTGAAGAAGAAACATGGCAAAGAATCAGAGGTGCATCTTTTAATGCCAGTCATGGCTGGTTTCATTGGTTCAAGGCTAGAACCAACCTTCGCAATGTAAAAGTAAGTGGCAAGGCAGGCAGCATGTGCATATATGGTAGATGCCCAAGAATTTCCTGAAATGCTTTGAGAAATTATTGATGTAGGTGCATACATTGATGTAGGATGACACATGACTGTACTGGAAGAGGATGCCAGACGAAAGTTACACCTGTTAAGGAAGAAAAGTTGATGCCAGGCTACAAAGCAGCAAAGAATAGGCTAACTCTGTTGTTTGGTGGCAATGCTTCTGGAGATATGAAGCTGAAGCATCTTTTAGTTTACCATTCAGAGAACCCAAGAGCCCTTAAAAACATACCCAATGGCTCTCTTCCTGTTGTGTGGAAGAGTAACCCCAAAGCCTGGGTTACACAGGCCATTTTCCAGGACTGGTTTTTCCACCAATTTATCCTGGAGGTAGAGAAATATTGCTTGGAGAATGATGTCCCATTCAACATCCTTTTGCTGCTTGACAGTTCTCCGGCTCCCCACCCCCACCGCGCCCTCCATTCACGGACGACTTTCATTCCAACGTCAAAGTAGTGCATCTGCCACCTAATATTACATCGCTCATCCAACTATGGACCAGGGAGTTAGAGCGACTTTCAAGAAATATTATTTACATCACACTTTTTGTCAGGCAGTAAAGATGAGTGATGAATCAGGAACAACCTTGCAACTATTTTGGAAGGACTATAACATCTACAAGGCCATAAAAAAACATTGACTTTGCTTGGCGTGAGGTTACAGTCATCAACATGAATGGGGTTTGGAAGAATATTTGACCACAGTTTGTTCATAATTATCGTGGATTTGAGAAGGTGGATAAGGATTCCAAAGAGGTCTTCAGCAATTCAATGACCCTCAGTGAGAAGCTGGAGCTAGATCTGCAAGAGGATGACTTCACTGAACTCCTTGCTGTGCAACATGAGGAGGTTACTAATGAAGACCTGATGGAATTGGAGGTCGACAGAAAGGATGAAGAGAGACAACAGGTAGAAGAAGTAACCAAAGAACTGAAGAGATTCACAACACGGGAAGTGGCAAGGGGATTTTCTTTATTTGAGGAGGCACTGTTAGTTTTTGAGGCACAGGACCTGAACATAGAATGATACATGAAATTTGCAGCAGCCATTCAGAACGCAATCCAGTGCTACAGTGTCATCTATGAGGAGGAAAAAAGAGCTACTACCCAGTGATAGCTACTACTATCATTTTTTCAAGAGGGCAGATAGAATTGAATCCAGCAAGGAACCAGAACCTGTGCCATGAACATCAGCCATGAGTGAAATTGCAGCTTGCCCTCCATCTCCTATTGCCGATGATCCTTCAGCTCTACCATCTCCCATCTCCTCTCCCTCTTCCATTCAGTAACTCTTCTTGCCTGTTCATTGGATACCAGCCCCTGTATGCCAGCTATTGTACTATCTACTGAACTTTTCAAGGTACTATACTGTAAGATTGAAAATGTTTTATTTTATGTTTGTTTGTTTATGTATTATTTGTGTGAAAGGTATTATAAACCTGTCACAGTACAGTACTATAAGCTGACTGTGTTAGCTGGGTACCTAGGTTAAATTTATTGGACTTATAAACAAATTGGACTTACACTCTCAGAGTGGAACTGGTTCATATGTAGGGGACTTACTGTAATTTAATACTTTGGCATATAATATATACCTTAATTTACAAGTATGAAAAATGAACTCTTGGTTAACACAGAACTGATGATAGTTATTGGTACTGATACATTGACCTAAGGGGCCCAAATTCTTAACAAAGAAATCATCATGATAAGGATATGTTTAAAGGAGAGTGCAAATTCTGCATATGAATAAGGTTGATAGAACATGGACTACATGGGTGATTTTTATCAATAATCTTGCAATTCCAGTCCTTCCCTGGACATGAAAAATTTATATATTCAAGATAGTAAAGCATCTAACCAGCTGGAGTTTTAAAAGTGCCTAAAGAAGTTTTCTTAAAATAAATCATCCATTTATTTATTAAATGTATTTTTTTATTTATTTTTTTGCGACAGAAACATCTTTATTGAAGAGAGTAGGGGTCATGCTGAGTTTGGAGACATGCAGTGAAGGGACATTCGTGAGCTGTCCTTGGTTTCAGGGTCTGCCCTTGACCCCCTAGGTCTTCAGGATCTCCATCAGGCTCTTAGTCTGGCCAGGGTGCTGTGAAGTCCTTCAGTGCCAGTAACTTAGGTTTGGTGTTTTGGAACTGTGACCAGAATGTACATTGAAATGGGGGGGTTCAGGATTTGGGATCCCCTCAAGGCCTTGGTGCCCCTCATGTATTAGAGATGTAGGCTCTTGGAATTTTGGTGTCTAAAGATCCATGGACTCAGGGCATTGAAGTCCTCTGGTTTCCAGAGATGAGAATTCCTGTTTGTTGTCCCCTAGTGCCTACGAATAGGGCTTGAGGTGCCCCGGGAGCCCGGGATGCATATCTGGACCACAGTCTCCTCCATCCCAGGCACAAGGACCTCCATAACTGGGGTTTCCCAGAGGCTTGGATTTTTTAAATTTGGGATTCCTGGGGGATGTGGTGTTTCCATGATTTGGGGGTCCTGGGAGTTAGGATTTTGGAGCCTCCTAGGGGTTGTGGGACTTGAGGACCCAGGAAACTCTGGGACATGTACTCTGGAGTTTGGGATCCTCAGAGTCCCAGAATGGGGCCTTCAAATTTTGGGGTTCCCCAAAGGGGGAAATAATTACTTAAAAAATAGAGAATTTTCTGGGAGCCTGGCCAGCATAGGTGCTGTGGGCTGAATGGGGTGGGCTTCATACAAGGTACTGGGGGTTTCTTGAGAGTGCAGAGGACAGGAAGACTTGGTGGCCCTGTAATTAGCACTTCCAGGACTCTTCTGGGGCCTGTAACTTGGAGGGGACAGTGGGCTGGTTGATGTAGGTCTCTTCTTGAGGGGTAAGAGCAGGGTTAGTTTTTAATGGAGGGAGTCTCTGATTGCGGTGTAAGCGTTTGGGGGTGACCATGGGGGTCAAAATATCTTGAGGGGACTGATGTTAAATGTGAGTCTGTTACTCTGTTGCTTTAGAGGTGTTTCTTTCAAGGAGACTTGATGGGGGCGTAGGGGGAATCTTTGTTAATAAGGAAGGGTTCTGAGCCAGTGACTCAGGAATGTTCTGCTGTAGAGCATTATGTAGAGAAAGTTACCGTCATTTGGGGTGATGTGGAAATCTGTTTTTGGGGGGTCTGATCTGAGGGGTTGGGACTAGCCTAAAGGTACTACACTCAGGGAATCTTTTTCTGGGTAACATAGGGTCTATATTTGGGGGGTTATCACGGGGGAATCTGTTAATAATGGGGCCTTAGTGAGCGAGGGCTGGCTAATGGGGTCTCTCTTCTGGATACATTACTGGGAAACGCTATCTCAAGTGACTGGGGGGCTCCTTGTGTCAGGAGATGCTAGAGGGGGCTCTGTGTCTCTGTGGAATGTCCAGAGCCTCTAAGACTGCATCTCCGCCCTCAACATCCAGGGAAACCAGCAGCAGAAGAGCAACCTAGAGATGGAGCTCTCTGATGTGATGTCCTTTGGGGTCCAGACTGTTGTGAAGGTGTTTTGGTCTGCATCATTGTCACTTGATTCACTTTTGGCTCCAACACTGTCCCCAGGGGGGTTAGTGAATCCACCAATCCTCTGAATTCCAGATGCTGGTACAAAGACTCCATGCCGAGGGGAGCAGGTGAAGTACCAAACACTGAAGACAGAGCCATCGTGCTTGCTGATGGTCTAGCTGGATGCCATACCAGTAAACTGGGACCAAGTCTGGCTTCCTGCAGAAGTGCACAATCCCTTGCTTCTGGCCTGTGATGAGGACTTGGTCTCCAACATCAGCCTTGGCTCCCTCACGCTGCTGCAGGCCACCCAGAGTCAGGGCTGACGGGGGCCTCTTCTTACCTTTGCGTTCCCTGCGATCTTTGCCAGTGACTCGGGAGAAGTCCATCCAGGGAGTCCGAGGTGTGGAGGTGACAGATCAGGAAGGTGCGCCCACTGCCTTGGAGATCTTGGACAAAGAGGCAAAGCGACCCTGCCTGGGAGGGCAGATGAAGTACCTGACACCCCCATCATTCTTGCCCTCAGGTTCATCAAGCTGCACGCCCACCCACCAGCCATTGGCAAACTCTGAGGTCTTGCAGAACTGTAGCTGTGGGTCTTCTGGCCATCCAGTAGCATGCAGTCTCCCAGGTGCAGGCCCAGTGTGCTGAGCATAGCATTGCCTGGGACGTTGTCATAGTTAGGTAGCGTGACCCTAGGGAGGGCGCAGGAGAGCGGCACAGCCTCCTCCAGTAGCATCCACAGCTCCTTGGCCACCAGCGCCCCTCGGCCTTGTCCAGGGATATGTTCATGGGACAACTCCTCTGGGACAACCTCCGCTGGCACGAGTCTCTTTCTGTTCCGAAGTGCCGGGTTGGCGCCATGTTCCAGCAAATTATTTGGCCGCACCAAGCCCTGCAGCGATGTGCAGGGCTGAGCCGTGGCTGAAGTCACTGCACTTGGAGTTCACCACTCGGGGCCGTACACCCTTCAGTAGTATGTGCACGAGACCAGGCACGTCGAAATAGGCTGAGTAGTGAAGCATGTTCATGTTGGTCCAGCAGCTGCGCAGGATCACGTCTGCGCCCAGCGCCAGCAGCTGCTGCAAGAGGCGCACAGCCGTTGCGGGGAACTCGACTCTGTGGGCCCCAGCCTTTCAAGTATAATGGAGCAGTGTCATGTTAGGTCAGCCCATCACGTGGCAGCCTCGTCGCAGAATCTCATTGCCAATGACATCGATCTTGTACTGGACTTGGGGCACCCACTGGTGCACAATGGTGAACAACTCAGCGATGGTGGTCTGCGGGTCATACAGAATCTCTTGAAAGGCAGGGTCGTTGGGGTCAAAGAAGGTGAAGGCATAGTCCTGGGAGTGGGGGGGCCGTGCTGAGGAGTAGGCTTCTGCCAGCGCTCCTGGGTGGGGCTGGGGGGCTCTGGGACAGGCTCATAGTCCTCCTCGTCTTCTTCCTCCGCCCTGAGCGGTGGGGCCATGGGGGTGGGCCCTGTCTTAGTCATGGTCCTTAGTGGCCCTAAGGGGGCAGGTGCAGAGTTGGGGGTGGCCTTCAGGCAAATCCTCGGGTGAATGGGGCTGAAGACCAAAGCTGAAATCGGGGAAACTGGAGTAACTGGGTGTCGGTGTCTGGGGAAGTGATCAGGAAGAAAGAAACTGAGAGAAGGGGACGAGGCACAGAAGCAGACGGGAGATGGGGTGGAGAGGACTATTCAATGTATTTTTGAGCAGCAAGTAGTGACAGGCACTGAGGTAAGTGCTGAGGACACAGTACAGAAAAGGCCTGAACCAGTGGAGCATAAGTGAGTGTAGATACTGCATCCCTATACTTGTTCAGGAAATGTTAGAGCAAGCAACTTTCAGCAACATACCTGGGCAAGGACAGAGGCCTTCTTAAAACCCTCTGAGTCACTGTTCACCCAATTCAACTTTGATTCCTTCTGTTGGTTTAGAAAATTGTTTATTGCCAATGTTATGCTAATGTTTTAGCGGCTGCTACTCTTTTGTTATATTTACTAGTTTGTTTTATTTTTATATTCTACATATAAGTAATATCATACAGTATTTGTCTTTATCTGTCTGACTTATTTCACTAAACGTAATACTGTCCAAGTCCACCCACGTTGCATGTATATTTTCAACTAGTGTTTTTGTTACTTTTGGATATGTGCCCAGGAATGGAATTGTTAGATCATATGGTAGCTCTAATTTTAGTTTTTTGAGAAACCTCCATACTGTTTTCCACAGTGGCTGCCCCAATTTACATTCCCACCAACAGTGTACAAGGGTTCCCTTTTCTCCACATCATCACCAACATTTGTTATTTGTGTTCTTTCTGATGATAGCCATTCTGACAGGTGTGAGGTGATATCTCTTGGTGGTTTTGATTTGCATTTCCCTGAAGATGAATGATGTTGATCATGTTTTCATGTGCCTGTTGACCCTCTGTATGTCTTCTTTGGAAACATGTCTATTCAGTTCTTCTGCCCATTATTTAATCTGGTTGTTTGTTTTCTTGATGTAGATTTGTATGAGTAGTTTAAATATTTTGGATATTAACCCCTTATTTGTCATATCATTTGCAAATATTTCTCCCATTCAGTAGGATTTTGTGGCTGCTACTTTAAAATTTTGTTTTATTAAAAAAAGTTGAACTCTAAAGTTAAAAAAAGTATTAACTGAGGAGAGCTATGTAAATATCTCATGAGAAAATCTCTCCTAGAAGTTCTCCTTTGTTTTCTCCCAAATGAAAATGCTGTGATGATTTCTTCTGAGTTATCTTTTAGTCAGGAAACAACAACCCACTCAGTCATGATAACTTTTTAAAAGTTATTTGAAAAGAGTATAAAATATGCTTTGCCTGCCTTTTGAAAAAATGTTATACTTTTATTGGGCTTGCAGCTTCTAGCTATCTCCACTATAATCACAAAAACTCATTGCATAATATTATTCCTGAATATTTAATCATATTAGAATAGAGTAGTCCTTAAAGATAATTAAAGTGCTACTTTTTCAAACAGTGTATTAGAGGAGAGCAGAATTGTTTGCCAGATGGGAAAGGTGAATCTGGCACAGAAAATGAGAAAAAGTGAGCTAGAATGAGAGTATCCAGCTACGGTGAAGGATGCTGAGTGAAAATTCCAGCTACTGAATACTTAAGAAAGGAAAAGAAGAGAGAGTTGATAAAAAACTTTAGTTCCATGGTCAGTAACTGAAGAAATAGGCTTGTTGTGGTATATGAGTGCAATACAGTAAAAGAAGTATTTGAAAAAAATATGTCAAAATAGGATGTGAAAGTTTCTAAGTAGCCTCGTGAAATAAATCAGAATTGCAAAGTGAAAGAACACAGATTTAGAGTTTGAAGACCTGGGTGCTGTCCTTTATTCCTTTCCTTGCTTCATTGTTCTTGCCTCAATGGGAACCGCCTGTTGGATTATTCAGCTGGGTTTCCCTTTCTCAATTTGGTAAGGTCTTTCAAATGGATGGTAAATGGTGTTTGCCTATCTGCAAGGTGGATTTTTTTCAGCATTCAAAAAGTTCTTGTGCTCGAGCCTCTTTGTCAGGGGCAAACCTCTAAGCAAGGAAGACTTGGATTGCTCTGGTGGGCATGCAGTGGGTGGCAGGCTGGGCTGACCCTCTGAAGGGGGAATGGGACATCTCTCTGTTCTCAGGCTTCCCCCAGGACTCAATCCCACAGGACATCTGTATAGCTATCCTCAAGGGCACTAGAGTCAACTGCATCAGGCAGTTCCTCTCTCCTTCCTCCACAAAATGAACATACACAGCGAGTAGTCAGAGTCAATCCAATTCTGCATGTTGCTGAAGGGATTCACTGCAGGAAGCCACCAGATGCTCTCAGCCATCAGGGCATTGATGGTCCTTTTCTAAGGCTCCTTTCAGGGCTTGGATATCCACCCTCCCTAACGCTGCATCTCAAAGGTTAAAAGTAATGCCTGCTTTCTTGGAATCACGTCCAACATCAGATAGTTTAAGACCCTACCAAGATGCTTGTGTCTGTCAAGTCCTTTCATCAAAGACATGGAAGAAGCATTGGGTTGGCCAAAAAGTTCATTTGGGTTTTTCCGTAACATCTCAGGGAAAAACCCAAATGAACTTTTGGCCAACCCAGTAGTATCAAGAATTGGCATTCAGGTCATAATCTTTCCCCAGCCCCCTTCACCACTCATTTAAAACATTTATTCTGCAAACGCTGGTTGGGAGAAGGTAAACATTTAATTGTTCTATAAGAACAATGTTCTAGGATCCATTAGCATTAAGTCTGTTCTCTGTAATGAAGGTTACCCTTTGATTTGTTTTTATCCCAATGAGGGAAATTGTAGGCTCTCAAGAGCGGAGATCAGCCAAAGGAACTTCAGTTTTCCTTTAGTACCTATGAAATGCAGGGTCAGGCAACATCTGGATACTATCTACAATGCTCCTGTCCTTTGCCTGAAAATGGGCTTTTTACTTTGTTCTAAAGATCCAGAGTACCAGCAAAGCTCATAGCACTCAGTTCTGGGGACAGAAGGTGATTGTTTCTACTGAAACTGTACAAACATAACATGGCCAGGGCCAGGAAGGGAGCATTTGGCACTCTCTTACTGCTTTTCTCGGTGAAGAAATAGATTATTATTAAATATGTTAACATTATATAGATTAAATAATCAAATATGCTTATTTGTTATATATTTGTTCCAGGTTCTAAGAATACAGTGAACAAGATAGCCCTCATTGAGCTTAGATACTAATGTGTGGGAAGAGATAAAAAAAAAAAAAGCAAAGAAAGGAATAAACAAGCTCATTTCAGACAGTAATATGTTATGAAGAAAGGAATCAGGGCAACAGCACTGAGGGCCTGGGGAAGCAGGTTTAGAGGGGACATCAGCCACAGTCTCTCTGAAGAGGTAACAAAGGACTGAGATCTGAATGAGAAGGAGCCTGGAGCCCTGGTCTTCTAGGAGCTGGAACATAAGGCAATGAGCCAGGAATGAGTTGAGCCTTTTTAAGGGACAGAGATAATGTCAGTGCATATATATCATGACTTTAGTGAACAGCAGAGAGAGTGATATGAGGTCAGATAAGCAGGCAGGGGCTGAATCATAGTGGTTCTTCTTGGCTTTATTCTAAACATAATAGAAGGCCTAGGTAGTATTTATCTGGACAGTGAAATAACCAGTTTTATATCTTAAAGGGAATATTAGGGACATAATAAGGAAAATAGATTAAAATGGAACTAGACTGGAAACGGGACAGGGTTGGGACAGTGTTGAGCAGTGCACATACCAATGCTGTCGTCTGTGCTGCCACAGTGAGAGAGGAGGAGAGTGAGCATGGACTCAAGGGTGATGCTTAGATTTCTGACTGTGCAAAGGATTTAATCGTGGTGTCGTCACTGAGATGGGAAAGGTAGTGAATGTGAGTTTCCTTCTTGTCTCTCTTCTTAAAAAGGAAAGCACCCTGTTTAATAAAAAATTTAAAAAGGCAAAAGACAAAGACAATCATAAAAAGGAAAATAAATACATTTACATGAAGGTACCTAGGGATCAAAAATGAAGAGGTAGAAATTTGTTAGTTTGAGGTGAAAAAGAACAATCCAGGAAGATTTCCATGTATAAAGTGATGAAGCCATGACAGAAAATTGATAGGGTTAGGGAAGAGCTAATAATCCAGTTTTCCTAAAGCATCACATCTGAGGTGGACAGTAAACAGTGTGTGGATGGAACACAGATTGGGATGCAGGGCTTGTGTTCTCAAGACAGTGAGCACTCACAGAATGACCTCACCAAGCATCGGCTTTGGAGAGACACTCAGGTATGTGGACGAGGGATCTGAGTCAGGGGTATGCTACTTAGCTGTTCTACTAAAACCTGATCATGGTAAGATCTTTCATAGCAGTCCAGACGTGAGACAAGAAAGGTTGAATGAGGGCAGAATTCAACTTTTGCTTTTAACTAGTTTTTGTCCCTTTGCACAAGCCATTCCTGGCCTTATTTTCACATCTGGAAAATGAATAGGTAGTTGCAATCCAACTTGTGGAAAATGAACAACTTGATTAAAAAATGGACAAAATATATGAAAGACACTACACAAAAGAAGATATACAGGTTGCAAAGAAGCATATGAAAAGGTGATCAACAACCTGTGCCATTAAGCAAATGGAAGTTAAAATAATGAGATATGACCACATACCGATTAGAAAGGCAAAAATTCAAAACACTGACAACACCAAATGATAGCAAGGCTATGAAGCAGCAGAAACTCTTATTTATTGTTGGTGGGAATGCAAAATATGGTACGGCCACTTCAGAAGACAGTTCGGTAGTACCTTACAAAACTAAATATACTCATCGTACAATCCAGCAATCATGCTCCTTGGTATTTACCCAAAGAGGTTGAAAATTAGTACGAATGTTTAGAGGAGCTGTATTCATAATTACCAAAATTTGGAGGCAACAAAGAAGTCCTTCAGTGGGTGAATGGGTAAATAAACTGGTATATCCTGACAGTCGAATATTATTCAGCGATTAAAAACTGTGAGCTATCAAGCCATGAATAGACATGGAGTGAACTTAAATATATATTACTAAGTGAGACAAACCAATCTAAATAGATAGTATATGATTCCAATTATATGACATTCTGAAAAAGGCAAAACTATGGAGCCAGTAAAAGAATCAATGGTAGCCAAGGGCAGTGGGGAGGGAGGGATGAATAGGTGGGGCATAGAGGATTTTTAGGTCAGTGAAACTGTTCTGCATGATACAATAATGGTGGATACATGTCTTAGTCATTGAGGCTGCTATCACAGAATACTGAGTGGCCTATAAACAACAGAAATTTATTTCTCACAGTTCTATAAGTTAAGTCCAAGATCAAGGAGCTGTCATATTCAATGTCTGGTGAGGGCCTACTTCTTGGTTCATAGATAAACTTCTTTTTCTCTGTGTCCTCAGGTGGCAGAAGGGGTGAGGGATCTCTGATGTCTCAAATAAGGGCTCAAATTTCATTTTATGAGGGCTCCACCCTCAAGATTTAATCACATCAAAGGCTCCTACCTCCTAATACCATCACATTGGAGGTTAGGATTTCAACATATGGATTTTAGGGGGACTCTGTAGGAATACATGTCACTATGACTTTGTCAAGACTCTTAGAAAACATCCCCCACCAAGAGTGAGCCCTAATATAAACTATAGACTTTGGGTGATAATGATGCTTCAATGTAGGTTCATTAATTGTAACATCTGGTGGGGGATGGTGACAATGGGGGAGGCTATGCTTGGGGGGTGGGGGGCAGAAGGTGTATGGGAAATCTGTGTACCTTCCTCTCACTTTTGTTGTGAACCTAAAACTGCTGTAAAAAGTAAAGTTTATTTACAAAGGCAACCAGGATATGGCATGATGCTATGATATAAAGACCATTTTTATCAAATTGAAACAGCTCATGCAAGCTTAACAAATTCTGGTGCTAGATAAGTATGTCTTTGCTCATCAGAGGTAGGAGGCTGCTAAAACCTCCTCTTTCTGGGCTGCCTGGTCCTATTCATGGCTCCCCAGTGAGTGATGAGGGTGGAAGCTCTATTACCCCTATTTATAGACTCACAGGTTAAGTAATGAATGTGAGGCAAATCACAAGTAGGAATTTAGTAGTAGAAAACATTTTAAATGCTTCATATTTCTCATCTTTATCCCAGTTAACTTACTCCTTTTTTATTTTCCTCTTGTCTGAGATCCTGTCAGCCTAGACCTACTCAGAAATTAAGCATGCTGGAATCAAACGAGCATAGATTTCTGAATCAGAGCTCCAAGTCCCTTAGTCTACATACATTATTATAGGCTGTATGGGGGATGCCCTTCCAAATCCATGTGTTCTTTTTGAAAACAGAAAAGGCAGTCAAAGAATATCATTCTGCCCTTGTTGCTAAACTGGTATTATTGCTGTTGCTGTTGGTGGTGGTGATGAAGTTGAGTTTTTGACATGTGTGTAAAGTGTGTTACTGGTAGCTATCTGACTAAGGAACTGAGACTAGTGAAGCAAATGATTAGATAAATGTAGACATCAGATAGACAGCTTTCTAGGCCTAAAGACAGACATTCTGAGCTCTAGTTTGGATTCTGTCTGTGTGACATTACAAAAATCAACTTTCCTCTGTCTACTACCTATTTTCTTATCCATAAGTGGAGTAACAGAAAACCTGACACCACTTCTGGAGATCCGAAGAAAACTCAAACTACTCTAGGTAGTGAGCCTCTAGGTAACCACATTTACATGCATGTGTGTCTGTTATGTGTACATTAGAAAGAGAACAAAAACTGAGGGCAAAGGACCAGGTAAAGGGAAAAGCAGAACATAGAGCAGCCTGATATTCATATGAAATATGTTATTGTGCAGAAATTTTAAAACATACAGAAGACATCTAAAGGAGTCAGGAAAGGGTTAGCAAGAACAACAGAAGTGTGACTCAGGGCACAGAGAAATAGGGTTGAGTAGCTCACATTATAACAAAATGGGCAAAAAATGATAGCATAGTCATTGTCGGTATGTTGGAAATTGACTTACAAAGCTTGATGAGATCTAAGTTCACAGTGTGAATAGATAAAACTGTTATGTCAAAATTATTCATGTAAACCATCTAGCTCATAAGATCTTTTTATTCCAATTCTTATGAACTGGCTAGTTTGGGCATAACTTCTATTTGTAAAATCATGACTACAACATGATCTTTCATTAATGTCTCCCTTCTGAAAGGTAGTCTTTTGTCTAATTTCCTCATTTCAAATTATTTCCAGCCATGTTCACTGGCTTAAAATCTAAAAAAGAATAACCACCAAATAGTCACACCTTTCCAAAGTTTGAAAACCACTGGCTTATGTATGAGATAAGAAGAAAAGACCTACCCTCTGTCTGCAGGAGCTGTAAGATCCCATACTTTCACATGGGGCCCGGCTCTGACTGTTTCAGAGGATAACGGGGTGAAATATCAGTTTAGTGCCTTTCTCTCCCCTTTTACAATTCTAAGAGTAGTGTGAGAAAATCTGTTTTTATGTATTTGACTTGGAATAAAAATAATTTCCTACTTCAAAAAAATAATACATCAAGAGCTTAAAGGAGATATAACACATGATTGTGACATTACTGTACAATGGTAGGATTTAGGTTGTTTAATTTCATGATAAAAAAAATTTAGGGGACATGCCAATTTTATGAAGAGTTTAGTTTTAAAACTGTGAGCAAAAAATAAAATTATCTGTATAGAACTCTGGAGACACTACGTTATGTAGCAATTATTATTGTGAATGTGTGGTCCCATTCCCTGGGTCAGATTCAGGCATTGGTGCTTATTATCTGTGTGGCTTAATGTAAGCATTCAAGGCCATGAATTCTCTTATTGATAAAATGAAATTATCAATAGTAATAAACAAAACAGTATGGCTGGTTGGATGATTAAATAAATAAACATATGTAAGTTGCTTAAGATAATGCCTCACACACAGGGAGCACATATTAAATGTTAGCTATTGTTTTTCCCATGCAGATTACAGGATCTCCAATTCTGATATATTATCTATTTGAAATCATCAGGCAAGTCTATTATATCCACCTTATTTTATTTCTTTGAAGAATTTTAGTTAAAAGAGAAATCTTCAAGTGTTAAATGTACATGAATACATTTTATCCTACATTTTTCTAAAGTAGTAAAGACTCTCAGGACAATACTAAATTATGAAATATGAAAAACTTGCTATTGACTATTTATCCTTGAAAAGTTAAGGCCTTGGGTGAAAATGTGTTATAGAAAAACCCTGATTTGATGAATTAAGGAAGATTCAGAACCATGAATCAGTGTTGAGCTGCTTTTATTGTATGGTACATTTAACCAGCAGTCAAGTCTGAAGCCAGCTTTGACTGAATATCTGGAAAAGATATAATCCTAAAAAGTCTACAGCTAGAGCATATTTAGACTTAGTGATCATAATATCATTGGTATGAAATGAAGGTCTATGGAAGAACAATAAAACAAAAATACTGACTTTTAAAAGAAGGTTTTGTAGAAATGCAACTGGAAAGAGAAATGCTTGTGATGAAATAGAAGACTCATGTAAATCACTCCATAAAAGCAAAAATTAATAAAATATCAACATAAGCCAAAATATTCAGGGAGTGTGAGGAGGGACATTACCCATCTTAAAATCAGATAATTTTTAATATAAAAGAAAACTAAAAAGGCCAAAAAATTTTAAAGAAAAGAAATACTTAAGACAAACGTTTTAAATTCAATTCATTTAGAAGAGATGTATAAATAAGGAAAACATAAGATATCAGTTCATTAGTTCAAATCAGTAGTCTCACTTCAAATTACATGGTAATATACTTGGTCAGTGAGCAACACAGGTCAAAGTTAGAGGATATGTTGAGGTTCTTCTAAATGTTCCTGCCATTTCTAGTGCCTTATTTTCATAACAAACGTTAAATTGTACCCATCTGCAAGTGTTCTTATATCATTTATCACTAAGTAACTTCTCTTGCAATTCTATATAACAGTATATTCCATAAACTTCCCAAGTTTCATTACATACATATTAAAGTGGACTTCCTTATTGATTTTCTTTCAATATGTGTGTAAATATTTTAGCAAATTATATTGGACACTGATTGGCAACATTCTTGGGATTTTCAAATTATTCTTAATTTTTTTTAATTTTGAAAGCAATATTTGCTTAGTACAAAAAGTAATATGATACAAAGATAAGTAATGAAAAAGTTAATAAACTTTTCATGACATCTCTCCAGCACACCCTCCTGAAGGTTAAAAAATAGGATGGTGTTTATTTTCACTTTTTCCACTGTTCTTTTATTTTTTCTATTAAAAAAGGATTATAGTATTCATGTTGCTTGGAGAGCTTCTCTTTTAACTGAACAATATATCATGGTCAATCCTCATGGTCAATGAGACAGAACTCATTCTTTTTAGTAGCTAATTATTTTTCCATAGAATATGGAATATGCTATGTATATATGTATAATTTACTGATACATTTGACCTTTCTATTTATGGAAGTTTAAAAGCAGTCTGCTGCTTTGTGACTACAACTATGATAATTATTTTATTACATGGCCTTTATGTTGAAGTTAGATTCTCTGAAAAGGATTATTGTGTCAAATGATGTGGATTTATTTTTTATTGCCAGACTTTCCAAAATGGTTTGTATTAATTCACAGTTCTGCTAACAGGATATTAAAGTGTTTATTCCCCATAACTTTGCTAATGATAGTAAGTCATCATTTTTTAATTTGCTGTCTATATGGGTAAAAAATTGTATCTCATGGTAAATATCTTCTTATTAGTCATCTGGATCTCCTTTCTGAATACCCTATTCACTTTTCTATCAGGTTATTTGTAAATATTAAGACTCTATTTGTAATAACTTCTGTTTCAAAGCATGATGGGATAACCGGGAGCAAATTTACCCTCCTGTCTGACAAAAACAAAAAAGTGGGAAATAATTTTTTAAAACTCCAACATTTTCAAAGTTGTGGAATGAAGGCAACTCAGGATCATCATCTTTGAGTGATGGGAAACAAATGAGGTAAGCCCTATGATTTACTGCCTTGAGAAAGTCTCCAAGCCATGACATAGGGAAGAAAAATTCAGGCAGAACCCAGAAAACTTCCTGAGTTGCAGAGACATTGTTGAGGGTCCACGGAGACCAAGGTGGTTAGACAGAGTTTCCAGGAAAGAGTAATGAAGAGCTGCAAAATTAGACAACTCTGCAAATCTAAAGAGGATCCATTTTGAACATTCAACAGAGTCCTTTTCATTGCCTGTGTGAGAGGAAACTACCCAGGGCCAAGAAAAAAGCAACACCAGAAAAGACTAGAAGAAGCTGTTGATGTTGCTCACAGGGGATCAGGAGTGGAGACTGATCAACTACACTGGAAAGCTTCTAATCATGAGGATGCTGGGTCGGGTGCTGAGAGGGTCTTTCATCAGTGTGGGGAATGACTAGCCCTGGATTAAACAGCTCTATGTAGTTGTCTGACAAATCTTAAAGGCAAGACACAGTAGGATCAATCTGTTTATAAGCAACAACCACATTCCAGAATAAAGTTCAACAATATATAGTAATAAAAACATAAAAATTCACAATGTCTAGCAACAATCTAAAATTACCAGGCAAGCAAAGAAGCAATAAGATATGATCAATAATCAGGAGAAAAATCAATGAATTGAAACTGATCCAGAACTGTTACAAATGTTAGAATTAGCTGTCAAAGGTTTTAAAATAGTTATTAAAACTGTATCCCATTTAATGAAACAGTTAAGTAGACCTAGTGGGGAGGCCTAACTTGAATTTCTAGAGATGAAAATCACAATGCGTGAAATGAAAACTACACTGGATAGGATCATAACAGATTAGATCCTGCAGAAAAAAGATAAATGAACTTGAAAAGATGGCAACAGAAACTGTCTAAAATAAACACCTGAGATAAATAAGAATTAGAAAAAAAGGAACAGAAAAAAAGAGAACATGAGTTACTAATATCAGAATCAAGAGAGGTCATATCAGTATAGATCTTACAGATATTAAACATAATAAGGAAATATTATGACCAACTTTATGGCAATAAATTCAACAACCTAGATAAAGTGGATAAATTCTTTGAAAGACAAAAGCTGCCAAAATTCATTCAAGATGATATAGATAATAATTTTTCTTTTCACAAAGAAAAATTCATTCTTGGATGACTTCATTGACGAAATTAACCAAGTGTTTACAAAAGAAATATTACTAGTCCTCCACAAAGTCTTTCAGAAATTTGAAGAGCATGGGATATTTGTCTGACCAAAAAATAAAATAAGCCTCAGCAAAATAAGAATAGAAGCAAACTTTCTTAACCTGATAAAAAAGATCTATGTAAAACCTACAACTAATATCATATTAATGATGAAAGACTGAATTATTCTGCCTCAAATCAGGGAAAAGGCAAGCCTACTCACATCGCTACTACCTAACACAATATTGGAAGTTCTGGCTAATGAAACAGGACAAGGAAAAAAAAAAAGACATCCAAATTAGATAAAATGCTTTTGTTCACAGATGATGTATTTGTCTATGTAAGGAATCTAATGGAATTTACTAAAAAGTTAGTAGAAGCCATTAATGAACAAACTGAGGAATTCTGTAAGATATAGAATACATATAAAATAAATTATATTTTATGTACTCACAATGAATAATTAGAAATTAAAAATACAAAAACATATCCTTTATAACACCATCAAAATATGAAATAGAGATACTCTTGCAAAAGATGTAAAAGAACTTTACACTGAAATTTATAAAGCTGGTGAGAGAAATTAAGGAAAATCTAAATAAATGGAGAGATAAACCATGTCATGGGTTGGAAGGCTCAACATGGTCAATTCTCCTCAAATCAGCTTATTTCTTTAATGAGATCTAATTTATAGTGTCATTCTGGGGACAGTAAGTGGGCCATGGGGATCGGTGGGAGGAAGAGATTTTTTACAAAGAGCCATAAGGAAACTTTTGGAGTGATGGAGATATTAATTATTTTGAGTGCAGTGATTGTTTCACAGATGTATACATATGCCAAAATATCAAATTGTCCACTTTAAGTAGGTACAATTTTTTTAACAATCATATTATATTTGATAAAAATTTTATATATTTCTTTTTTATTATGAATTTTAATCCTTAATGAACATTATAATTTTTGAAGTCTAACAATGGTCTTCAGATTTTATTTATGACATCTTTTATTTTATTGTTATATAGATAAATATGTCTAGTCAGATAAACATCTTTTATCATAAAATCTAGGACTTGGGTTGTATTAAAATGTCAAAAACTGGGCTTCCCTGGTGGCGCAGTGGTTGAGAGTCCACCTGCCGATGCAGGGGACACGGGTTCGTGCCCCGGTCCGGGAAGATCCCACGTGCCGTGGAGCGGCTGGGCCCGTGAGCCATGGCCGCTGAGCCTGCGCGTCCGGAGCCTGTGCTCTGCAACAGGAGAGGCCACAACAGTGAAAGGCCCACGTACCAAAAAAAAATAATAATAAAAAAAATAATAAAAAAAAGTCAAAAACTAAGGTTATGTAAATATTATCTCATATTCTCTTTAATATTATTTATGTTAATTTAGATTTAATTCAATTTAGAATTTATTAGTTTATTAATTTATTAATTCTAAGTAGATAAAGATATGTTAATTATACATCATTTATTATAAGTAATGGTTGTACAGAAATACATGTTAAAACTTGGAACATAATAGTTAAGCTTAATTATCCTTGCATTTCTTTTTTTATTAATCAATTAAATCATTTATTCAGTATTTATTGAGAGGCTGTAATGTATCAGTATAGGAATTCAGGAGTGAACTAAATTGACAAAAATCCTTGCCTGAAGTGAGCTAAAATTTTGGTGTTGGGGAGTGATGGGCAAAAAATAAAAAAGTAAAAAAATAATATTTGATGAAGTGCTGTATTAAATATTAAATATGTGATGATATTGCTATATTAAGAATATGTGATGATATGTGTTATATGAAAAAATATAAGAAAAAAAACCAGAAAATGCTGGAGAAGGTGGTAGTGATCTCAATTTTTAAACAGGGTCAACTCAGGAAAAGTCTTGTGAAGTTACTTGTGAGCTAAGACTTACGGGGGTGAATGGAGAGGTCTGGGGGAAGAGCTTTAGGGAAGTGGAGAGAGCAAAGGCAAAGGTTTTGTGGTGGGTGTATGCCTGCCCTGTTTGTGAACATGAGAAAAGCCAGTGTGGCTAGAGCTCCCAGTAAGCTAGGAGTCATTGGGGATTTTTAAACAGAAGAGTGCCAAGACATGACATATGATTCAAAGGGATCACTAGATGTGCTGTGCTGAGAATAGGCGATAAGCGGGATGGAGGCCCACAGAGGACTAGGCAAAGCAGTTAGAGGCTTGTTTATTGTAGCCTAGAAACATGGTACCCAGAAAAATCAGGCACATGGGAAAGAAGCCAAACAAGGAGGAACACCTCTTTCCATGTGTTCAATACCACTCAGTGTTTTTCTGTATAATCGCAATTAGACCACTCTACTGACCTCCATACTAGTAACTGGGTAGGGTGGTCATTAATAGAACGGATTAAATAAACCACGACCATGATAGGGGCTTGGGTTTAAAACTGCTAATAGTAACATTAAGCCATTTAATCCTTTCACTTAAATTAACATATTTTTTATAAAGTGGTGCCCCAAACAACATTCAGGCTTGTAACTGAGTTGGTTGATATTAGTAAATACTTGCAAAATTAGTTTGGTAGAAGAGTGACCACTAAGATTTCCAACTAAAGGTAGAACAGTTGAATGGTGCTGCTTCACAGGTATATGCTGTATGCAGTAGTTTGCAACATGCTTTAAATAACTACTTAACAGTGATTACATCATCCAATTTACATTGGTATTTGTACAATCCATACTTTCTGAAAAGAGAAACAGGATTAAAAATTAGTGCCATTGAAGCGTTAAGGAATAATAACTAATTTGTAAAAATGTATTGAGCACATATTATGTGCCAATAATGATGAGATTTCTTGTAGTTACAAAGATAAATATTATCTTTTCTTCAAGGAATTCATAGTTTTGTGGAGTAATAAAATTTCTAATAGGGATAAGCACATGAATATTGCTCAGAATATTTATTGAGCACTCACTGTGTGCTGCACATTTTGTTTTGCATGTATCATATCTTCAATTTTACATACCTATAAAGTAGGCAGTAATGTCATTGCCATTTTAAGAATGAGAAAACTGACACAGATTAAATGACATGTCTATAGACACAGGGAGTATAAAAAATTATGAAAAATTTTTCATATAGAAATAATTATAAAAAGTGTTTTGGTGTTATAAAAAGGTACTGTGGGTTTATAGATGGAGGTCCAAGGGTATGCAGGAAGCATAGCAGAAAAAGAAAGTAATGTGTGGTTCTGATTCTGGGTGACAGAAAAGAGGCCACATGACAAAAAGAACCATAAATGCAAAGGGACATGTATTTTTTTTTAAAAGAAGAATGGTGTGAGAGGCATTAATCTTTGCTGGTATGGGGGTGGGTAAGCTTAGGAGGAACAGGGCCTGAGCTTGGTAAGTAGTTTGAAAGCAGATTGTGAAAGTACCTTTCTTAGGAATTTGAAACTGATCATGTAGACAGGGGAGTTTCTAAGTGTTTTAAAGTAGAATACAAGTGCTTTAGAAAGACAGTGCAGTGAAAGGGCATAGAATCCTCTCCTGAGTTAGTAACTGTATAATATGATGATAGTGGAAAGCAAGCAAGGGAAAGTTTGGAGAACAAGTTTGGAAACAAACCAGGAGACTGATGCCACCAGACAAAGGCTCAAGTCCAGATCTGTGCACTCAAGGGCTGCAGCAAACTCTGGTATGATCTGGGCCAGAGACCACCTTTGAGGGGTCTCATGAGGCAGCCAGGATTTGGGATTATTTGTCATGGAAATTCTTGGTAAAAGGTGGATGGGCACTGAGTCTTTTGAAACTCAGGAGAGAATTCGAAGCAAGATGTTTTGGTGTCATCAGCAAACTGGTGGGATCAGGCAGGAGAGTGAAGAATGTTGTCCAGGAAGAACAGCAGGATTCTTCTTCTTATTTTTTAAAGTCATCTCCCATGTCTGTATAATGGAAAGTTGTGGGACAGAATTTCAAACCAGTCTCTGGCTTCCTGACTTCATTCATCACCTCCTTCATCCTTAACATCCATCATCTTTTTCCAGGAGCAGTATCTATTTGACCCAATGTAGCTCAAAAGAAGCTGCCTAAGATTTGGAATATGATAGACTTTACATTACTGACTTTGTCATGAATAACTGGGCAAACAGGGAAATGTGCTTAAAGTTTAGAGAAAACAACAAGAAAAAGTAAAACAAAAATAATAAAAATATAGCCTACCTTATAGAGTCTTTAGGAAGATAAGTAATAAACATAAAGCACTAAGTAGGCACATGAAAAGTCTGTAGACTTACTTTACAGTAAGTATGGAATAACTACTATATGCTAAATATTGAGGTTATAGTTACAAGCAAGTCACCTTTTTTACCCCTAAGAAACATAAAAATCTCAATTATAAGCTGCTCTACAAAACATTAAAGAAGTTATATCAATTTTACTCATTAAAATTTGAGAATTATACTCAACTGGGTACTGACAACTTCAGAATAGTACTGCTTGTTACTCAGAGGATTATAAAGAATAGAAAACATCTCCTTCTTTTAAGTCTCCAAGCCAACTATCTCAGGGCTATCACATTTTAAAATAAATAGAATTACGACATTCTCCCACCTCAAAAGCAAAAGTTAAGAATTGATTGCCCAAACTGCCCAATCTGTCCTGTTAACACTCTAACAATTTGGTGGTCCAAGGGTGACCACATTCATAATCCATCACTTTGAAAACACAGGTTGATTCAACTCACAATAAATAGATGAAAATATGCTGTAAAGCATAAACTGTATGATGTACATCTGTTGCTCAGATATAGAATAACAAAAGGATGAGATATTTATTTCATATATTACAGCTGAGTTTTGCAATTAACTATAAAATTGTAGCATGTGATAGTTCTGTATCTACAAATAAAATAGACTATGAGAGCAAATAATTATTAGGATTTGTTTCACAAATGTAGAGATTGACACCATTGACCTTTCCCCTCTGAGCTCCACCCAATCTTGGATACTCCCTACGCCAAAGTGCTTTCCAGCATCAAAGGAGATGCTGGCAGGGTTCTACTCACTGCTTGCACAGGTGAGCAAACCATGTACTTGTGTTTATCTCAGTGTATAAAATGCAAAAATTTCCACAGAAAAATGGAAGTTTCCAATAGAAAACAATATGATTGTTACCAATTTACATTTTGATTGCCTATTCAAATTCAGTATATAATACAGCAATTCTTTTTGGCTTCTATATTCAAATTTATACTTAGTATTTGTAGTCCCTGGAACTTATTTAGTGTAAAGTGTCAAGCAAAGCTGAATGAATTCTCTGGACTTCCCTGGTGGCACAGTGGTTAGGAATCCACCTACCAATGCAGGGGACATGGGTTTGAGCCCTGTTCCGGGAAGATCCCACATGCTGCGGCACAACTAAGACCATGTGCCACAACTACTGAGCTGCGCTCTGGAGCCTGGGATCCACAACTACTGAGACTGCATGCTACAACTACTGAAGCCTATGAGCCTTGAGCCCATGATCTGCAACAAGAGAAGCCACCACAGTGAGAAGCCTCTGCACTGCAACGAAAAGTAGTCCCCACGCGCCACAACTAGAGAAAGCCTGCACACAGTAATGAAGACCCAACGCAGCCAATAAATAAATAAATTTATTTTAAAAATATAAAATTGCTATGTGGAGACAGGTTAGTGAAGAGGAAATATGAGTCTGCTATTTGTATAATTCTCTATCTGTTGAGGCATGAGTATTTTATTTTATTTTTTTATTTTTTTTATTTTTTTAACATCTTTATTGGGATATAATTGCTTTACAATGGTGTGTTAGTTTCTGCTTTATAACAAAGTGAATCAGTCATACATAAACATATGTTCCCATATGTCTTCCCTCTTGCGTCTCCCTCCCTCCCACCCTCCCTATCCCACCCCTCCAGGCTGTCACAAAGCACCGAGCCAATATCCCTGTGCCATGCGGCTGCTTCCCACTAGCTATCTACCTTACTACGTTTGTGAGTGTGTATATGCCCATGACTCTCTCTCGCCCTGTCACAGCTCACCCTTCCCCCTCCCCATAACCTCAAGTCCGTTCTCTAGGAGGTCTCATCTTTATTCCTGCTTTACCCCTAAGTTCTTCATGACATTTTTTTTCTTAAATTCCATATATATGTGTTAGCATACGGTATTTGTCTTTTTCTTTCTGACTTACTTCACTCTGTATGACAGACTCTAGGTCTATCCACCTCATTACAAATAGCTCAATTTCATTTCTTTTTATGGCTGAGTAATATTCCATTGTATATATGTGCCACATCTTCTTTATCCATTCATCCGATGATGGGCACTTAGGTTGTTTCCATCTCCGGGCTATTGTAAATAGAGCTGCAATGAACATTTTGGTACATGACTCTTTTTGAATTTTGGTTTTCTCAGGGTATATGCCCAGTAGTGGGATTGCTGGGTCATATGGTAGTTCTATTTGTAGTTTTCTAAGGAACCTCCATACTGTTCTCCATAGTGGCTGAACCAATTCACATTCCCACCAGCAGTGCAAGAGTGTTCCCTTTTCTCCACACCCTCTCCAGCATTTATTGTTTCTAGATTTTTTGATGATGGCCATTCTGACTGGTGTGAGATGATAGCTCATTGTAGTTTTGATTTGCATTTCTCTAATGATTAATGATGTTGAGCATTCTTTCATGTGTTTGTTGGCAGTCTGTATATCTTCTTTGGAGAAATGTCTATTTAGGTCTTCTGCCCATTTTTGGATTGGGTTGTTTGTTTTCTTGTTATTGAGCTGCATGAGCTGCTTGTAAATTTTGGAGATTAATCCTTTGTTGGTTGCTTCATTTGCAAATATTTTCTCCCATTCTGAGGGTTGTCTTTTGGTCTTGTTTATGGTTTCCTTTGCTGTGCAAAAGCTTTGAAGTTTCATTAGGTCCCATTTGTTTATTTTTGTTTTTATTTCCATTACTCTAGGAGGTGGGTCAGAAAGGATCTTGCTGTGATTTATGTCATAGAGTGTTCTGCCTATGTTTTCCTCTAAGAGTTTGATAGTTTCTGGGCTTACATTTAGGTCTTTAATCCATTTTGATCTTATTTTTGTGTATGGTGTTAGGGAGTGATCTAATCTCATACTTTTACATGTACCTGTCCAGTTTTCCCAGCACCACTTATTGAAGAGGCTGTCCTTTCTTCACTGTACATTACTGCCACCTTTATCAAAGATAAGGTGTCCATATGTGCATGGGTTTATCTCTGGGCTTTCTATCCTGTTCCATTGATCTATCTTTCTGTTTTTGTGCCAGTACCATACCGTCTTGATAACTGTAGCTTTGTAGTATAGTCTGAAGTCAGGGAGTCTGATTCCTCCAGTTCCTTCTTTTGTTCTCAAGATTGCTTTGGCTATTCGGGGTCTTTTGTGTTTCCATACAAATTGCAAAATTTTTTGTTCTAGTTCTGTGAAAAATGCCAGTGGTAGTTTGATAGGGATTGCATTGAATCTATAGATTGCTTTGGGTAGTAGAGTCATTTTCACAATGTTGATTCTTCCAATCCAAGAACATGGTGTATCTCTCCATCTATTTGTATCATCTTTAATTTCTTTCATCAGTGTCTTATAATTTTCTGCATACAGGTCTTTTGTCTCCTTAGGTAGGTTTATTCCTAGATATTTTATTCTTTCTGTTGCAGTAGTAAATGGGAGTGTTTTCTTGATTTCACTTTCAGATTTTTCATCATTAGTATATAGGAATGCCAGAGATTTCTGTGCATTAATTTTGTATCCTGCCACTTTACCAAATTCATTGATTAGCTCTAGTAGTTTTCTGGTAGCATCTTTAGGGTTCTCTATGTATAGGATCATGTCATCTGCAAACAGTGAGAGCTTTACTTCTTCTTTTCCGATTTGGATTCCTTTTATTTCCTTTTCTTCTCTGATTGCTGTGGCTAAAACTTCCAAAACTATGTTGAATAAGAGTGGTGAGAGTGGGCAACCTTGTCTTGTTCCTGATCTTAGTGGAAATGCTTTCAGTTTTTCACCACTGAGGATGATGTTTGCTGTGGGCTTGTCATATATGGCCTTTATTATGTTGAGGAAAGTTCCCTCTATGCCTACTTTCTGCAGGGTTTTTATCATAAATGGGTGTTGAATTTTGTTGAAAGCTTTCTCTGCATCTATTGAGATGATCATATGGTTTTTCTCCTTCAATTTGTTAATATGGTGTATCACATTGATAGATTTGCATATATTGAAGAATCCTTGCATTCCTGGAATAAACCCCACTTGATCATGGTGTATGATCCTTTTAATGTGCTGTTGGATTCTGTTTGCTAGTATTTTGTTGAGGATTTTTGCATCTATGTTCATCAGTGATATTGGCCTGTAGTTTTCTTTCTTTGTGACATCCTTGTCTGGTTTTGGTATCAAGGTGATGGTGGCCTTGTAGAAGGAGTTTGGGAGTGTTCCTCCCTCTGCTATATTTTGGAAGAGTTTGAAAAGGATAGGTGTTAGCTCTTCTCTAAATGTTTGATAGAATTCGCCTGTGAAGCCATCTGGTCCTGGGCTTTTCTTTGTTGGAAGATTTTTTAATCACAGTTTCAATTTCAGTGCTTGTGATTGGTCTGTTCATATTTTCTATTTCTTCCTGATTCAGTCTTGGCAGGTTGTGCATTTCTAAGAATTTGTCCATTTCTTCCAGATTGTCCATTTTATTGGCATAGAGTTGCTTGTAGTAATCTCTCATGATCTCTTTTATTTCTGCAGTGTCAGTTGTTACCTCTCCTTTTTCATTTCTAATTCTATTGATTTGAGTCTTCTCCCTTTTTTTCTTGATGAGTCTGGCTAGTGGTTTATCTATTTTGTTTATCTTCTCAAAGAAGCAGCTTTTAGTTTTATTGATCTTTGCTATTGTTTCCTTCATTTCTTTTTCATTTCTTTCTGATCTGATTTTTATGATTTCTTTCCTTCTGCTAGCTTTGGGGTTTTTTTGTTCTTCTTTCTCTAATTGCTTGAGGCGCAAGGTTAGGTTGTTTATTCGAGATGTTTCCTGCTTCTTAAGGTGGGCTTGTATTGCTATAAACTTCCCCCTTAGAACTGCTTTTGCTGCATCCTACAGGTTTTGGGTCGTTGTGTCTCCATTGTCATTTGTTTCTAGGTATTTTTTTATTTCCTCTTTGATTTCTTCAGTGATCACTTCATTATTAAGTAGTGTATTGTTTAGCCTCCAAGTGTTTGTATTTTTTACAGATCTTTTCCTGTAATTGATATCTAGTCTCATGGCGTTGTGGTCAGAAAAGATACTTGATACAATTTCAATTTTCTTAAATTTACCAAAACTTGATTTGTGACCTAAGATATGATCTATCCTGGAGAATGTTCCATGAGCACTTGAGAAAAATGTGTATTCTGTTGTTTTTGGATGGAGTGTCCTATAAATATCAATTAAGTCCATCTTGTTTAATGTATCATTTAAAGCTTGTGTTTCCTTATTTATTTTCATTTTGGATGATCTGTCCAGCATGAGTATTTTAAATTCTGAACTATTCATACTGTTATTCACAATGGCCAAATATCTCATACAATTACTTCATTTATTTTATTTAATATGACTTTATTCAAAATATATTTTCTAACGTATCTTAAGATCATATAAACATAATAAATATGCATTTTAGTGGGGGGATACAATATGACATGGATTTAACAGAGGACTACATGCCTGTCATTATATTTTTGTACTGTAGGAAGAACAATTATTCAAACAGGCACATATATTTTGTTAGGTTCTATCATACTTGATATTTCTACCCATATTTTATGGCAAAAGTAATTTATGATCTATACCTTATTTATAACTGAAAAATAGATTTCATGATGTTTTAGAAAGATTCTAAAACTAGGATTGTTTGTTGGGCCATAATATCGATTTTCTGTCTGATTCTCTTTTCCATGTTACCACTATTTCTAAAGACTACTGGCAACTCTTTGGTAGTGAAATGTGAAAGTAAATAGTGCTACTTATTACAAAATATTTTATTTTAACAATTGCATAAAAATTACAAGTCTGCTACAAGCAAATATATTTCCTCTAAAGGTGGCTGAAAAAGGATCCAAATAAGGCAATGATCCTTTTTCAACCTATGGGAAGGTTGGATACAGTGCATTTTTGCTCCTGTGTGGTTCTCTATGTCACCAAAAATAGAGTGGGAAGAAGTGCTAATATAGGAAGCCATAAAGAAAATAATCATAGGGGGTTAGAAACTAGAGCTCAGGAGTTTGTCATTTTATTAGAATAACATGTGTCAGCTCTGTGGTTAAGTATGTAACAACTTTCCCATCTGTCATCAAATTATACCTTAGTGAATATTGATGTTTTATCATATGTAGTTTTAATAGTTAATATACAAATTTAAGTATTGGCCAACATTATTCTTTCTGTTTGTTTATATCTAGGAGGTATTATTATTATTATTACTATTATTTTGCATTACGCGGGCCTCTCACTGTTGTGGCCTCTCCCATTGTGGAGCACAGGCTCCGGATGCGCAGGCTCAGTGGCCATGGTTCACAGGCCCAGCCACTCCGCGGCATGTGGGATCTTCCCAGACCGGGACACGAACCCCTGTCCCCTGCATCGGCAGGCAGACTCTTAAGCACTGCGCCACCAGGGAAGCCCCTATTTTTTAAATATTCTAGAATAATCGTATTTTTGCCATCCTCACTAAATCAAACTTTTACAAAGTAATGTAAATTCTAAGTGCCAATAACATTTAATTTCTGTTGTGGTGTGGATGCCTTATACACATCATTTTGTGATATCCAATTGTATTTGTTATTTTTAAAAGTGTTGAAAGTAAGTTTTAAAATTAATCTTAAATGTTAAAAATATGTACCCTATTGATGTCATATTTTATCCGACTCGAGTGATTGTAAAGTTTTTTCTTTCAAGTAATTATCAGAAAAACAACTTTGGAAGAAGATTCTAATTTTACTGTAGTTACAGCTTACAAGCAAGTCCTTCAGATTCCTCATAGCTGTCTTTAACATGTGTGGCTCTAGGCCAATATCAAAAGCTAACATCAGTTTTTCTACCTGCATGAATTTTGCTTAGGAATCATTTTACCTAATTTCTATCACTTAGTCATGTTAATAGCAATATAACATGAGTCTGCCCAAAGGCCATTTTCTACCATCTGGATACCTGAGGGTTATTAACACCCCTCAATCATTCACGTTCAACTTACTGAGAGTGAGATACGGGGAATATTTCAGAAAGTTGGAATGCATCACAAGGAGAGAGAAAATTACTCACTCAAAGTGGATTAATTTATCAAGACTCCTTGATGTTGCTAAGTTCTTGAATGTTATCATGAAATATTTCAAAACCACACTGTGAATACAAATTTGATGACAAGCAGAAAACTAACAGTCTAAAAAGAATGTAACTGTCCTTTAACAAATATTTAAACACATTAACCTACATTTACTATAAATAGATATATCTTCAAAATTGTTGGATGAAGCTGTTATTTGTATTAACTTTTGGCATGAATTTAAACATCATTTCTCTGGGATTTTTGGTCTTCCCATCCACTAAATAAAGATCAAGATTATTTGACTTCTTAACCCTCTCCTCCCCAAATCTAACATCCTATAGCTTGACATTTTTATTTGTAAAGGCAATGAACACAGAAGTGTTGAGAAACAGCCAGGTTCTTATAATTGGCAATTCTTATAGGAAATGCTAAAAGAGAGTAATTTCACCATTGTGTGCCCATGTGGACTTTCTGAATGAACTGGCAGGTGATAATGGACTCCATAAAACCCCTAAAGGAAGATGACTAGTGACTGTAAGTTTAATGAGAATATGTAGAGAGAGAAAAAAAGGAGAATCATAATGAAAGCAAGTGAAGGGGGAGTTAACTTAAGCAAGTTAGTTCATGAGTTGCCTGGAGGAAGCTAAGTACCAGGTTTCAGTAGTTTTGCTTCATTTCAGTGTTAAACTTAAAAAGATCAAAGAAAGATCATTCAAAATTAACACATGCAATTTTCTCACTCAGGTGGATAGAAATAATCTCTGACAACTTTTGTTTCAAAGAAACTATTCTTTTGCATATCTGAAATATATACCTCTCAATTTTACATAATAATATGAATCACCAAATAATTCAATCTTACTGCACACAAACAAAAAAATATTTTTCTTTATAATGGTGAAAATATACTCTAAAAATTACTAAAAGTTTTGCCTAGAATACCACCCATATGGATCTTCATTGGAAATCACTATAAGAAAATATGGTTTGATTCCTTTATATATTATCATATAACAGGGGTAAAGTTTGATATAAAGCTTATGGTCACAAATACATAAGCTTTTGATAGCCATTTGCTGAAATTTTCAAGGAACTGAACTTTTTATAAAGGTTGAAAGTTTTATAAAGGCCAAAATAATAATACTACCCAAAAAACCAAAATATCTGAATATTGGACTTAAAAACTTTTATTTGGAGAAGGATCTATATATCTATGAGGATTTGTATATAAATAGATACATAGATTTTATATAAAATCAAAGAAGTAGATTTAAGCATTTTTATATGCTCACCTTTCTAGTAATAGTTTTAAATATTAAAATTTCATGCTTTTGAGAGAACATTGCAGACTAACCAATTCTTGAATCTTACAAAAAAGTGAGATATCCCACTGGTATAAGCCATCATATACTGGTCACAATTGCGTCTCAAGGACATACAGAAACATATCTAACAAGTACCATCTAATTAAAGAGGAAGGTTCTCTTTTCTCTATAAATTGTACAGTCCTGCATAGAATGGATATATTTATTGAAATTTATTCTTGACTTTACAAAGGTAATTTTTCTTGATTAATAGAAAGCTGATTAAGAATCCCAGAATTTATTGTCTTAGAAAATAAAATAATTTTAATTTCAAGTTTCCAAAGGCTGTGTTTCCATATATATATATATATATATATATATATATATATATATATATATATATATAAATGCCCTCAGAATTCTCAAATTGGCTGATAGAAACTTGGAATTCAGTAATTCTTTCAGATTTACTGGGGCAAAGATTCAGGAGATTGAGAAAAATCATAGAAGATTGAGTAAACTCTCATGGGCATATCATATCTCTCTTTCTTTTTTTTCCTAAGATCATATTTTTTCATTAAAGGAATTTAGGTAGACTCTTGAAAACTGAGGCTAATGAACAGACCTCTGAAGAGAGGACATGAGATAATAAATGTTGCCTGGGATTCATGATCCCTGGAACTAAGCAAAAAATCAGTGGATTTTGAATGAGAGATGTTTATAAAGTTTATTTATCCTTCTTTTGCCTATTGCCATTGTCAGTCTCACCTCTGTCAATTTTGTTCTCAGCTAGCAATAGGACAAGTTAGGAAGGGAGATAATGGTTGAGAAGTATCCAGGTAGCAGAAGATTAACTCTGTGGGGATCAGCAAAGAAAAGAGGTGAGAGAAAGTGCAGAAGCAACTGGAGAAAGGCAGATTATATGTCTAAACAGGGAGTTCTTCAGAGGCTGTTCTTGCACAACACATTGTATTGTAGACTGTTAGAATAGCCAGGAATGATTAATATTTTATTACCTAAAAATATACATTCACAGAATATGATACCTGAGGTTTTACAATACCATAATAGTAATTAGCACATTATTCTGCAAAGTGGGAGCAAATTCCCTAAGTAAAATTGTTGGTTCAATGTTGCTAAATCCTCAATATTATTCATATTCTGAACAGTGCATTAAGATTGAATGACCCATGATACACCACATTAAAAAAACAAAGGATAAAAACCATATGATATCTCAATATATGCAGAAAGAGCATTTGACAAAATTCAACACCCATTTATGATAAAAATTCTCAATAAAGTGTGTATAGCAGGAACATATAATTATGTTTAACACAATAAAGGCCATATATGACAAACCCACAGCTAATATCATACTCAATGGTGAAAACCTAATGCTCTTCCTTTAAGATCCAGCACAAGACAAAGATGTCCAGATGTCCAGATGGCTAAGAGGTACAAGGAAAGATGCTCAACATCACTAATTATTAGAGAAATGTAAATCAAAACCACAATGAGGTATCACCTCATGCTGGTTAGAATGGTCGTTATCAAAACATCTAGAAACAATACATGCTGGAAAGGGTGTGGTGAAAAGGGAACCCTCCTGCCCTGTTAGTGGGAATGTAAATTGATACAACCACTATGGAAAACAGTATGGAGTTTCCTTTAAAAAAACTAAAAATAGAACTACAATATGACCCAGCAATTCCACTACTGGGCATATACCTTGAGAAAACCATAATTCAAGAAGAGACATGTACCACAATGCTCACTGCAGAACTGTTTACAATAGCCAGGATGTGGAACCAACCTAAATGTCCATCCACAGATGAATGGATAAAGAAGGTGTGGCACATATATATAATGGAATATTACTCAGCCATAAAAAGAAATGAAATTGAGTTATTTGTAGTGAGGTGGATGGACCTAGAGTCTGTCATAGAGAGTGAAGTCAGAAAGAGAAAAACAAATACCATATGCTACTGCATATATGTGGAATCTAAAAAAAAAAAGGTACTGATGAACTTAGTTGCAGGGCAGGAATAAAGAGGTAGACATAGAGAATGGATTTGAGGACATGGGGTGGGAGGTGGAAGCTGGGATGAAGTGAGAGTAGCAACAACATATATACACTACTGAATGTAATATAGTTGGATGGTGGGAAGCAGCAGCATAGCACAGGGAGATTGGCTTGGTGCTTTGCGGTGACCTAGAGAGGTGGGATAGGGAGGATGGGAGGGAGGCTCAAGAGGGAGGGGATATGAGGACATGTGTATGCATATGGCTGATTTGCTTTGTTATGCAACAGAAATTAATACAGTATTGTGAAGCAATTATGCTTCAATAAAGATCTATTAAAATAAAAAAAATATTAAGCCAGATAATACCTTTCAAAATAAACATAAATATGTTAGGTGTAAATAAAAAGAATTGATACTATCAAGCATAAAACATGAAAAAACAAGATAGGATTCCTAGAATCGTTTACATAATACATGCAATCTATTTATGATCCATAATAATAACCAGTTATTTATACAAAAATGACTTTTCACTTAGAAAAGGACTAAAATTGCACACAGAATGTTACAATGTAGGTAATTAAAGAAATGGTAAATCTGCCTGTAGAAATCACATTAATTCTTTATATTTGTGTGAGTGCTTAAGCATACAGGTGCACACCAACAGAGAGAAAGAGACAGAGAGAGAGAGGAGAGATGATGCTGGCTCATTCTTTTACAAAGATACTAGGAAACAAACTAGGCAGATAAAAGAACCAGACATAGATTATCAGATACAATTCAGAAATATACTTACAGATCACAGAATCAATGCTTTCTATTACATTTAAAACAACTAAACATTATAAACATGTTTATACAACACCTCTGTACTTATTATAACTTAGGTCCACACTGATGTCCACTAGATTAACCACTTAGCTTAAATTCCATTAACATTATCATAATAGAAAAATATCACATATAAAAATGTATGGACTCCACATTTTAAGAATTACCTCTTTGCCCCTCTCCTTTCATGTTTTAAGATAGAATGGTAAAGAGAAAAACTGGTTCTTAAGAGCAAAATGAGGTAAAGTCTCAGATCACCCATGATGCCATCTAGGACTAATTCTTTCTCAGTTGCTTTCAAATAGTGCAGAAGATTGTATTAAAGTCAAGCCTATCCTAAAATGCTTTAAGCCAATTTTTTTAACTTAAAGAGAAAAAAAATAAATACTGTGTGAATCAAATCCTAACAAGAATAAAAAATTCACTTAAATGGTTCACATGAACAGATTTTAATGAAAAGGCTATTTGGAGATGCATGGGCTGGAGAGGATAAGCCATTCTGAATCCAGCAACGTGGCAAGATATGATCATCACTGATACTGAAGGAGCAGGGGAGGAAGTAGCTACAGGGATGTTGAAACCATGGAGTGGGTACTTCCCAGTGGATATTTAGTCCTGGGGGTATGTAGATACTGGTAGACACATAGCTCCAGAGCAAGGAGGACAAATGGGTGAAACATCCAGACCTCTCACTTCCACCTCCTGCACCCCTGCTATTGCCTCTCCCTGGCCAAACTCGGGCACCCCACCTAGCCAGAGAGCTAGGAAGTTAGATAGGTACAAGATTCAGCCTTCCTAGACTTACAGAAGAAAAGAAAGGTGAATGCATATGCAGTGGGCAAATGGATAAAAATCCAAAAGAGATACCCAATCTTTTAAAATTGTATTCCTTTTTCACCCTAGAATTATATATCAAACCAAATTAAAGGGGATCAAAAATCAAGGATGTTTATGGTTTTCTTTGCTGTGCAAAAGCTTTTAAGTTTCATTAGGTCCCATTTGTTTATTTTTGTTTTTATTTCCATTTCTCTAGGAGGTGGGTCAAAAAGGATCTTACTGTGATTTATGTCATAGAGTGTTTTGCCTGTTTTCCTCTAAAAGTTTTATAGTGTCTGGCCTTACATTTAGGTCTTTAATCCATTTTGAGTTTATTTTTGTGTATGGTGTTAGGGAGTGTTCTAATTTCATTCTTTTACATGTAGTTGTCCAGGTTTCCCAGCACCACTTATTGAAGAGGTTGTCTTTTCTCCACTGTATATTCTTGTCTCCTTTATCAAAGGTAAGGTGACCACATGTGCGTGGGTTTATCTCTGGGCTTTCTATCCTGTTCCATTGATCTATACTTCTGTTATTGTGGCAATACCATACTGTCTTGATTACTGTACCTTTGTAGTATAGTCTGAAGTCAGGGAGTCTGATTCCTCCAGCTCCGTTTTTCTTTCTCAAGATTGCTTTGGCTATTCGGGGTCTTTTGCGTTTCCATACAAATTGTGAAACTTTTTGTTCTAGTTCTGAGAAAAATGCCAGTGGTAGTTTGATAGGGATTGCATTGAATCTGTAGATTGCTTTGGGTAGTACACTTATTTTCACAATGTTGATTCTTCCAACCCAAGAATATGGTATATCTCTCCATATACTTGTATCATCTTTAATTTCTTTTATCAGTGCCCTATAATTTTCTGCATACAGGTCTTTTGTCTCCTTAGGTAGGTTTATTCCTAGATACTTCATTCTTTTTGTTGCAATGGTAAATGGGAGTATTTTATTAATTTCACTTTCAGATTTTTCATCATTAGTGTATAGGAATGCCAGAGATTTCTGTGCATTAATTTTGTATCTTGTTACTTTATCAAATTCATTGATTAGCTCTAGTAGCTCTCTGGTAGCATCTTTAGGATTCTCTATGTATAGTATCATGTCATCTGCAAATAGTGACAGCTTTACTTCTTCTTTTCCCCTCAGAATGGGAGAAAATATTTGCAAATGAAGCAACTGACAAAGGATTAATCTCCAAAATTTACATGCAGCTCATGCAGCTCAATATCAAAAAAACAAAAACCCAATCCAAAAATGGGCAGAAGACCTAAATAGACATTTCTCCGAAGAAGATATACAGTTTGCCAACAAACACATGAAAGAATGCTCAACATCATTAATCATTAGAGAAATGCAAATCAAAACTACAATGAGCTATCATCTCACACCGGTCAGAATGGCCATCATCAAAAAATCTACAAACAATAAATGCCGGAAAGAGTATGGATAAAAGGGAACCCTCTTGCACTGTGGGTGGGAATGTAAATTGATACAGCCACTATGGAGAACAGTATGGAGGTTCCTTAAAAAACTAAAAATAGAGCTACCATATGACCCAGCAATCCCACTACTGGGCATATACCCTGAGAAAACCATAATCAAAAAGAGTCATGTACCAAAATGGTCATTGCAGCTCTATTTACAATAGCCAGGACATAGAAGCAACCTAAGTGTCCATCATCGGATGAATAAATAAAGAAGATGTGGCACATGCATACAATGGAATATTACTCAGCCATAAAAAGGAATGAAATTGAGTTATTTGTAATGAGGTGGATGGACCTAGAGACTATCATACAGAGTGAGGTAAGTCAGAAAGAGAAAAACAAATACTGTATGCTTACACATATATATGGAATCTAAGGGAAAAAAAGGTCATGAAGAGCCTAGGGGCAAGAAGGGAATAAAGATACAGACCACTAGAGAATGGACTGAGGATATGGGGAGGGGTAAGGGTAAGCTGTGACAAAGTGAGAGAGTGGCATGGACATGTATACACCCCCAAACGTAAAATAGATAGCTAGTGGGAAGCAGCCTCATAGCACAGGGAGATCAGCTCTGTCCTTTTTGACCACCTAGAGCTGTGGGATAGGGAGGGTGGGAGGGAGGGAGACGCATGAGGGAAGAGATATGGGAGCATATGTATATGTATAACCGATTCACTTGGTTATAAAGCAGAAACTAACACAACATTGTAAAGCAATTATACTCCAATAAAGATGTTAAAAAAAATCAAGGATGATTTCATCAAAACATCAAGGTAAAACTCTGTGTCAGTCTTTGTGGATTAAAATTTACCCACTGACACTAGACAGCTGACAATCATCTATTTCCTCCTACTATCTAATATAAGACGTCTGCAAAATTGAGTTAGGTGCTCTCGTGTCAGTTAATGGGGATTGGCAAAGGAAATATCGACAGAGCTCAATTTGGAAAAGGCTGCACAAGGTAATCCAATCTCACTATTATCAACACTGCACAATTCATTTCTCACTCCCAGGACACAGACATTGACAATTCTGATGGATTCAGTTCCTGACACAGTTCCTGAAAAAGTGTAAAGCTCACAAAATACTTGTTGAATTAAGTTCTGTAGTATGAGGCAGAGAGATTGTGAATGAACAAGTGAGTTTTTTTGGTAGGGGGTAAAACATGAGTGGAAAGTGAAGGGAGAATGTGATTTTTGACTTTGCAGCCAAGAGTCCCTAATGGAAAACAAAAAACAAAAAACACTGCGGTCCGGGACAGTGTGGGTCACACATCAAGGGTGAAACAAAAATCCAATCTGGCAAGTTTTGACAAGCATTTTAAATAAAGAATGAAATAAAGAATGAATAGGGAAAATGTGAATTTTTGGTGTACAGTGCAAACAGTAATCATATGTAGTATGGAAATTTTATTTCATGTTAGCATACATGAGTATCCTAAATCACAATATGTAATGCATATTGCATAGAAATGAAGAGAAAATAACTTTCTAATAATTCACCTAAGAAAAATATTAGAGAAAACAAAGGGTCTGAAGGCTTGCACTTAGTTAAATTTTATACTGCAAAGATACTTGGGAAGAAACTATTCTGGGAAGGCAAATGACTATAAGAAACACTAATTATATAAAATGCAAGCAAATATCAGGACATTTGTACAGATAAATGATATACGTAGCTAGCTAAATGGTCTTTGAGCCAACTTTTAAAAAATATTTATCCATTATTCTACCTGTGTGATTTGTATCATTGTATTTTTATAACCAATAACATTGAAAGAGTGATTTAAAATCAATAGTTCTCTTTTTTAGCTGAAGAAAATACTAGTCAATGTTAAAAATATATTTATACTTTTGCCATTTGATTGCCATTTCTTTAAGTTATAGAAGTGTCATCCTGGCAATTAAAGAATAGAAGCGATGAGTCTAGCATATCCAACCATCTATGCATCTCTGAGCGATTTCCCAAACTTTGTCATCCAATTAATTTTTTTGTAAAATGGAGATTCTAATTATTGCCATAAAGTGTCACTGTGAGGATTAAGTTAGAGATAATGCATGATAAGCAGTTAATACATCACACATTATAAGCCCTCACAAAAAGGTGGTTGTAGTGTTAGTGATGATAGTGGTGGTGAGAATAACAGCGTTGCAAGCCCTCACACCCCACTTTTCATGGTTCCATGAGGAAAGTCCTCAGTAAGAAGAAAACTCCTGGTCTTTCCACCCTCCACCACCTTGGGAGGTACAGTGACTTAGCTGATTTGTGAGACTGAACTAGTCTGTGGCTCAGCCCTTTCTTCTTTCCCTCTGTTGAGAGTCAGCCTTCCTCCAGGGGACAGCCTCACCTTTCCACATGACCAGAAGCATATTCCTCAGGGGAAGTATGGGATTGTCCTACTGCCCCACAGAATAGGTGGTAATTCTGTTTAATTAGGGGTGAATATTATCAAGCCCTTTTGGCTGAAGATTTCAAGCCACACAATTTGTCTTAAATAAAGCTGGTGGTATTTTAACTTGCAAATTGTTTCTCAATATGTTTTGAACTCAGGAGGAGGAGAGAGGGAGGTTTATTTGTCCCCTATATCCCTAAAAGTCACATTGATTAATATTCCTGTGTTCTTTGTACCATATATTTTATGTTTTTAAAAGTGGACACACAGAATTACCTTCCCTTAGTGAAAGACATTGTCTCAAATAGGAAAGTTGAGATCAGTCTGTTAGAAATCTATAGGTAATATTTCACAATTATGCAGTCCAATGTTCTTGTGTATTTATATTAAATTATTTAGACTACATCTTAAAAGAATAATCCATACCCCCAACAATTTATTTACATTCTCAGGTATAAATACTTTTCAGGTTTAACTATCTCTTTCTAAAGGCAAAAATGCCTATAAATTGTTTTATCAACCATTCTTCTACCTCATGTTTTAAACTTGAAATAGAAATGGTAATATTACCTATAGCTAGTTTTTTTTTTTTTTTTGCGGTACGCGGGCCTCTTACTGTTGTGACCTCTCCCGTTGCGGAGCACAGGCTCTGGACGCGCAGGCGCAGCGGCCATGGCTCACGGGCCTAGCCGCTCCACGGCATGTGGGATCTTCCCGGACCGGGGCACGAACCCGTGTCCCCTGCATCGGCAGGCGGACTCTCAACCACTGAGCCACCAGGGAAGCCCAGCTAGGCTTTTTTTTTTTTTAATTAATTTTTTAAAATTTATTTTTGGCTGTGCTGGGTCTTTGTAGCTGCACGATATTTCTCTAGTTGCAGCGAGCTGGGTCTAGTCTTCATTGCGATGCACGGTCTTCTCATTGCAGTGGCTTCTTTTGTTGCAGAGCATGTGCTCTAGGCATGCAGGCTTCAGTAATTGTGGCACGCAGGCTCAGTAGTTGTGGCTCGCAGGGTCTAGAGCGCAGGCTCAGCAGTTGTGATGAACGGACTTAGGTACTCCGCACCATGTGAGATCTTCCCAGACCAGGGCTCGAACCCATGTCCCCTGCATTGGCAGTCGGATTCTTAACCACTGCACCACCGGGGTAGCCCTATAGCTAGTTTAATTGTTTAAAAGGACAATTTCTTGAATTGTTAAAAAAAACCACAAAACTCAATTTCTTGAGTTAGCAGGTTTATCAACAAAATATTCAAAACCAGAATGTAGTGTTCTATTACAGCTGAACAGCCTGAAAGGAATCAAACACACTGGTGCTTGCTATTGTTGTTATTTCTTTCAAAAAAGGAAGCCTAATAACAGAATCAGCAGGAAGGTGGGTGGCTGTGTTACTGAAAACTCTCGTATTTTGGAGAATTGCTGTCTTTGGCAAGCTCATTGGATGACAGCTGATATACTGTCAGAAAAGACTCTCTGTGTGAAAATTCTATCTTGTTGTATCTTAATTCTCTTCCCTTGGATACAGTACATCTCCAAGAGTTGAATGGCTTGCTATTTAACAGTAAGTGCTGATGTTGAAAATTCAATATATTGCTCTGGTGTAAATGATCGTATAGTAATCACTACTGATATCATCAACTTCCTTCTGAAACAGATGCTAGGAAATGAATTTACAGAATTCAGATAGTAGAGTGTTTAAAAGCTCAGTAAAAGTTAACATCCAGATGTTCCAAAACTCTTAAGCCTAGACATTTTTCTCCATATAGATAGAGCTACCGTCTGTTCCCCTGATCAATCAATGATGTTGATGCAGTTCTGAATTCTGTGTTAATATACTTCACACTGTTAGGAAAGTGCATATTCTCTATGAAACTGTCTCATCTTTATTTATTTCAGCTTTTGGTTTATTCCCCTCTCTGGGGTAGGATCATTTGTCTTTACAAGACTTAGAGTGTATAAGACAAGACATCCCTTGAGGATTTTAAGTGATATTTCCTTTAAGTTGATTTTCCCTTGAGGTGAGGCTAAATGTCACTGCTCCTTAGAGAAGGGAAGGAATCTGAGTTCCACTGTCATTTTTTTTTGTACCATTGTAGTTCTTTGTTTATGGATATATAAGCTTAAATATGCTGGGTACTCAGGTTAATTCTAGTGATGTTTATAATGAAATCTCACTAATATTGCCAGGCACAAATTTGGGGTGACTGAAGTAACAATTATCACAGGCATACACAAAGGCCCAGAGGTAAGCTGTCCATGTCTTTTGGGTTTTTCCCCAAGACAAGCATAAGGCATGAGGTGGCACAGAGATTTGTAGCAAATTCATGCTATTTCTGCTCTGTTCTATGCTCTTTTATCTGAAAGTATAAAACTGGAAGCATTATTCAAAAATGGGCAAAAATGAGTAAGAGAAACTTTGTTTTATATCAGTTAACCTGTACTGGGGGCAGTTTTTCATACCAAGAAAATTACTGTAGACAAAGTGTCTTTGCTGCCCTAAAAAAGTAGACGTGAAATTGAAAAATGGTTTCATGTGCAAACAGGAAGTAAATCCCTTTGAAGAAGAGGGCTTTGGAGGGACTTTAACAAGATCTCCAAAATATTGGGGGGTGAGGGAGTGACTGGATAATTTATAGTTATCAATCTATCAGTCACTTTAATTGACATGCAAAGCAGCACATTTCAGTTTTTAAAAATTAACTTTTTTTTCTGTACTAGCATTGTACTAAAAATGGTCTAGTATTGCTTTTTTTTTTCATCAAAGCATTTCTTAAGAAAATACTTGAAAACTTGCTTCCTAACATAATGGTCAAGAATACAGGGCATTTGTACAACATCCTGCCATGCCCACTCACCAGTTCCTTCATTGTATTAGCTTCTGAGGAGGGTACTTTAAGACATTCAAAGTTAGGATTAGGAAATCAGCATACAGAGCAAATTACTGAATACCTTTACAGGATGCACCAATCTTGGGTTAGTGGCCATAAAGTGACCTTTACAGAGCTATCTATAGCCATGTTTAAAATGCACAGTTTAACCTGAAGTGAATAAAAGGTGTTTACCACATCAGTGTCTATATGAGTAATCCTTCACTCCCTTATTGAGGATTTTTTTTTTTGGCATACCATCAGAGAAGTTAAAAATACACATTAGAGATGCTCTATAATTATAGTTTTTGCAGTTCAAACAGCCTTGCTAAAGTGAAGTAAAACATTACCTCTATAATAAAAGAAAACCGCTCCTTAGACCAATTCTGTTTACCAGAATTCTGTAATTATACCCAACACATTGTATTGGAGGGTTCCAACAATGCTATAATATACTATAATGGTATAATTATAGTATAATAGTATAATTGACTGCCATCAATGTTTTTGATGTTTATGACTAAGGCAAAATTCATAAGACTCCATAAACATTTTCCAGTTCATTTTTATTAACAGCTAATCATAAAAATATATAAGCAGAGCATTTTTTCCATTTTTTCATTTTGAGTGATGACTTAAACTAACTACTTTTAAAGTATTAATTATGAGAGCTTTTCAATTAAAAACACTGTATTGCAAAGGCCAACTGGGAGATATACAAGTCAGAAGCACAATGAGGGTTACCTGACTTGGGACAATGGGGTCAATATATTGAAGACAGGAATCATAAAACATTTCTGAATTTTCTACCTAATCTTTTTTCTATCATCTTGCTATGATAATTTTTAAAAAATTTTCTCAATTTGGGCTTTCAAGACTATTCATTGCATGCACTGAACACAAATTCAAAATTAATAATTACTGTTTCGATATTATTTTTATAAGTTCATAGACTATTCCATGAGATTTTTTTTTTTACTTTCTCTTCTGATGTTTCATTATTAGTGTAAAGAAATGCAACAGATTTCTGTATATTAATCTTGCACCCTGCTACCTTGCTGAATTCATTTATTAGTTCTAATTTTTGTGTGGAAGTTTTAGAGTTCTCTACATAGAGTATCATGGCATCTGCAAATAGTGACAGTTTTACCTCTTCCCTTCCAATTTGGATGCCCTTCATTTCTTTTTCTTGTCTGATTGCTGTGGTTAGGACTTCCAATATTATGTTTAGTAGAAGTAGTGAGAGTGCTCCTCTGCCCACTTTTTAAACAAGTTGTTTGTTGTTGTTGAATTGAATGAATTCTTTTATTTTTTTAACATCTTTATTGGAGCATAATTGCTTTACAATGATGTGTTAGTTTCTGTTTAATAACAGTAAATCAGCTATATTTATACATATATCCCATATCTTTTCCCTCTTGCATCTCTCTCCCTCCCATACTCCTTATCCAACCCCTCTAGATGGTCACAATGCGCTGAGCTGATCTCCCTGTGCTATGCAGCTGCTTCCCACCAGCTATTGGTTTTACATTTGGTAGTGTATATACGTCCATGCCACTCTCTCATTTTGTCACAGCTTACCCTTCTCCCTCCCGTGTCCTCAAGTCCATTCTCCAGTAGGTCTGTGTCTTTATTCCCATCCTGCCCCTAGGGTCTTCATGATCTTTTTTTTTTTTTTAATTCCATATATATGTGTCAGCATGCCATATTTGTTTTTCTCTTTCTGACTTACTTCACTCTGTATGACAGACTCTAAGTCCATCCACCTCATTACAAATAACTCAATTTCATTTCTTTTTATGGCTGAGTAATATTCCATTGTATACATGTGCCACATCTTCTTTATTCATTCATCTGTCAATGGACACTTAGGTTGCTTCCAGGTCCTGGCTCTTGTAGAGCTGCAATGAACATTGTGGTACATGACTCTTTTTGATTATGGTTTTCTCAGGGTATGTGCCCAGTAGTGGGATTGCTGGATCGTAAGGTAGTTCTGTTTTTAGTGTTTTAAGGAACCTCCACACTGTTCTCCATAGTGGCTGTATCAATTTACATTCCCACCAACAGTGCAAGAGGGTTACCCTTTCTCCACACCCTCTCCAGCATTTATTGTTTCTAGATTTTTTGATGATTGCCATTCTGACTGGTGTGAGATGATATCTCATTATAGTTTCAATTTGCATTTCTCTAGTGATTAATGATGTTGAGCATTCTTTCATGTGTTTGTTGGCAATCTGTATATCTTCTTTGGAGAAATGTCTATATACGTCTCTGCCCATTTTTGGATTGGGTTGTTTGATTTTTTGATATTGAGTTGCATGAGCTACTTGTATATTTTGGAGATTAATCCTTTGTCAGTTGCTTCATTTGCAAATATTTTCTCCCATTCTGAGGGTTGCCTTTTGGTCTTGTTTATGGTTTCCTTTGCTGTGCAAAAGCTTTGAAGTTTCATTAGGTCTCATCTGTTTATTTTTATTTCCATTTCTCTAGGAGGTGGGTCAAAAAGGATCTTGCTGTGATTTATGTCATAGTGTGTTCTGCCTATATTTTCCTCTAAGAATTTGATGGTGTCTGCCCTTACATTTAGGTCTTTAATCCATTTTGAGCTTATTTTTATGTATGGTGTTAGGAAGTGTTCAAATTTCATTCTTTTACATGTAGCTGTCCAGTTTTCCCAGCACCACTTATTGAAGAGGCTGTCTTTTCTCCATTGTATATTCTTGCCTCCTTTATCAAAAATAAGGTGACCATATGTGCTTGGGTTCATCTCTGGGCTTTCTCTCCTGTTCCATTGTTCTATATTTCTGTTTTTGTGCCAGTACCATTGATTACTGTAGATTTGTAGTATAGTCTGAAGTCAGGGATCCTGATTCCTCCAGCTCCATTTTTCTTTCTCAAGATTGCTTTGGCTATTCGGGCTTTTAAGTGTTTCCACACATTGTGAAATTTTTTGTTCTAGTTCTGTGAAAAATGACATTGGTAGTTTGGTAGGGATTGTACTGAATCTATAGGTTGCTTTGGGTAGTATAATCATTTTCACAATATTGATTTTTCCAATCTAAGAACATGGTATATCTCTCCATCTATTTGTATCATCTTTAATTTCTTTCATCAGTGTCTTATAGTTCTCTGCATACAAGTCTTTTGTCTCCTTAGGTAGGTTTATTCCTAGGTGTTTTATTCTTTTTGTTCCAATGGTAAATAGGAATGTTTCCTTAATTTCACATTCAGATTTTTCATCATTAATGTATAAGACTGAAAGTGATCTGTGCATTAATTTTGTATCCTGCTACTTTACCAAGTTCATTGTTTAGCTCTAGGACTTTTCTGGTACAGTCTTTAGGATGCTCTATGTAGAGTATCATGTCATCTGCAAACAGTGACAGCTTTACTTCTTCTTTTCCTATTTGGATTCCTTTTATTTCTTTTTCTTCTCTGATTGCTGTGGCTAAAACTTCCAAAAGAGTGTTGAATAATAGTGGTGAGAGTGGGCAACCTTGTTTTATCTTGATCTTAGTGGAAATGGTTTTAGTTTTCATTGAGGATGATGTTGGCTGTGGGTTTGTCATATATGGTCTTTATTATGTTCAGGTAAGTTCCCTGTATGCCTACTTTCTGGTGGGTTTTTATCAAAAATGGGTGCTGAATTTTGTCAAAAGATTTTTCTGCCTCTATTGAGATGATCATATAGTTTTATTCTTGAATTTGTTAATATGGTGTATAAAATTGATTGATTTGCATATATTGAAGAATCCTTGCATTCTAGGGATAAACCCCACTTGATCATGGTGTATGATCCTTTTAATGTGCTGTTGGATTCTGTTTGCTAGTATTTTGTTGAGGATTTTTGCATCTATGTTCATCGTTGATATTGGCCTATGGTTTTCTTTCTTTGTGACATCTTTGTCTGGTTTTGGTATCAGGGTGATGGTGGCCTCGTAGAATGAGTTTGGGGGTGTTCCTCCCTCTGCTATATTTTTGAAGAATTTGAGAAGGATAGGTGTTAGCAGTTCTCTTAATGTTTGATAGAATTCACCTGTGAAGCCATCAGGTCCTGGGCTTTTGTTTGTTGGAAGATTTTAATCACAGTCTCAATTTCAGTTTTTGTGATTGGTCTGTTTATATTTTCTATATCTTCCTGATTCAGTCTCGGAATGTTGTGCTTTTCTAAGGATTTGTCCATTTCTTCCAGGTTGTCCATTTTATTGGCATAGAGTCGCTTGTAGTAATCTCTCATGATCCTTTGTATTTCTGCAGTGTCATTTGTTACTTCTCCTTTTTCATTTCTACTTCTATTGATTTGAGTCTTCTCCCTTTTTTTCTTGATAAGTCTCGCTAATGGTTATCAATTTTGCTTATCTTCTAAAAGAACCAGCTTTTAGTTTTATTGATCTTTGCTCTGTTTCCGTCATTTCTTTTTCATTCATTTCCGGTATGATCTTTATGATTTCTTTCCATCTGCTAACTTTCGGGGTTTTTTGTTGTTCTTTCTTTAACTGTTTTAGGTGTAAGTTTAGGTTGTTTATTTGAGATGTTTCTTCTTTCTTAAGGTAGGATTGTATTGCTAGAATCTTCCCTCTTAGAACTGCTCTTGCTTCATCCCTTAAGTTTTGGGTCATCGTGTTTTCATTGTCATTTGTTTCTAGGTATTTTTTTTATTTTGTCTTTGATTTCTCAGTGATCTCTTGGTTATTAAGTAGTGTATTGTTTAGCCTCCAAGTGTTTGTATTTTTTACAGATTTTTTCATGTAATTGATATCTAGGCTCACAGCATTGTGGTTGGAAAAGATACTTGATATGATTTCAATTTTCAAGGTTTGATTTGTGACCCAAGATATGGGGTATCCTGGAAAATGTTCCATGAGCACTTGAGAAGAAAGTGTATTCTGTTGTGTTTTGATGGAATGTACTATAAATATCAATTAAGTCCATCTTGTTTAATGTATCATTTAAAGCTTGTGTTTCCTTTTTTATTTTCATTTTGGATGATCTGTCCATTGGTGAAAGTGGGGTGTTAAAGTCCCCTACTATGATTGTGTTACTGTCAATTTCCCATTTTATGGCTGTTAGTATTTGCCTTATGTATTGAGGTGCTCCTATGTTGGGTGCATAAATATTTATAATTGTTACATCTTCTTCTTGGATTGATCCCTTGATCATTATGTAGCGTTCTTCTTTGTCTCTTGTAATAGTCTTTGTTTTAAAGTCTATTTTGTCTGATGTGAGAATTGCTACTCCAGCTTTCTTTTGATTTCCATTTGCATGGAATATCTTTTTCCAACCCCTCACTTTCAGTCTGTATGTGTCCCAAGGTCTGAAGTGGGTCTCTTGTAGACTGCATATATACGGGTCTTATTTTTGTATCCATTCAGCCAGTCTATGTCTTTTGGTTGAAGCATATAATCCGTTTACAGTTAAGGTAATTTTCCATATTTTCTCAGTCCCTTTCTTTTTCTCTTTTTCTTCTGGGACCCCAATAATTCAAATGTTGGTGCATTTAATATTGTCCTAGAGGTCTCTTAGGCTGTCCTCAAATCTGTTCATTCTTTTTTCTTTATTCTGCTCTGTAGTAGTTATTTCCACTATTTTATCTTCCAAGTCACTTATCTGTTCTCCTGCCTCAATTATTCTGCTCTCGATTCCTTTTAGAGAATTTTTAATTTCATTTATTGTGTTGTTCATCATTGTTTGTTTGTCTTTAGTTCTTTAGGTCCTTGTTAAACATTTCTTGTATTTCTCCATTCTGTTTCCAAGATTTTGGATCATCTTTACTATCATTATTCTGAATTCTTTTTCAGGTAGACTGCTTATTTCCTCTTCATTTGTTAGGTCTGGTGCATTTTTTAACCTTGCTCCTTCATCTGCTGTGTGTTTCTCTGTCTTCTCATTTTACTTAATTTACTGTATTTGGGGTCTCCTTTTCGCAGGCTGCAGGTTCATAGTTCCCGTTGTTTATGGTGTCTGCTCCCATTGGCTAAGGTTGGTTCAGTGGGTTGTGTACGCTTCCTGGTGGAGGGGACTGGTGTCTGAGTTCTGGTGGATGAGGCTGGATCTTGTCTTTCTGGTAGGCAGAACTGCAAATGGTGGTGTGTTTTGGGGTGTCTGTGACCTTATTATGCTTTTAGGCAGCCTCTCTGCTAATGGGTGGGGTTGTGTTCCTGTCTTGCTAGTTGTTTGGCATAGGGTATCCAGCACTGTAGCTTGCTGGTCATTGAGTAGAGCTGGGTCTTGGCATTGAGGTGGAGATCTCTGGGAGATTTTCACAGTCCATATTATGTGGATCAGGGAGGTCTCTGGTGGACCAATGTCCTGATCTCGGCTCTCCCACCTCAGAGGCACAGCCCTGACTCCTGGCTGGAACACCAAGACCCTGTCATCCACACGTTAAAAGAGAAAACGGGAAAAAAAAATATATTGTTGCTCCCAAAGTCCACCACCTCAATTTGGGATGATTCGTTTTCTATTCAGGTATTCCACAGATGCAGGCTATATCAAGTTGATTGTGGAAATTTAATCCACTGCTTCTGAGGCTGCTGGGAAAGATTTCCCTTTCTCTTTTTTGTTCACACAGCTTTGGAAGAAGCTGGTGTTCAGCTTTGGATTTGGCCCTGCCTCTCCGTGTATGTTGCCTGAGGGCATCTGTTCCCACTCAGACAGGACAGGGTTAAAGGAGTAGCTGATTAGGGGAATCTGTCTCCTTCAGGCTGGGTGGAGGGAGGGGTACGGAATGCGGGGTGAGCCTGCGGCAGCAGAGGCCCACATGACATTGCAACAGCCTGAGGCGCCATGTGTTCTCCCTGGGAAGTTTTCCCTGATCACGGCACCCTGGCGGTGGCGGGCTGCACAGGCTCCCAGGAGGGGAGGTGTGGATAGTGACCTGTGCTTGCACACAGGCTTCTTGGTGGCTACAGCAGCAGCCTTAGCATTTCATACCTGTCTCTGGGGTCCACACTGGTAGCCGCGGCTCACACCCATCTCTGGAACTCCTTTAAGCAGCACTCTTAATTCCCTCTCCTTGCGCACTGTGAAACAAAGAGGCAAGAAAATGTCTCTTGCCTCTTCGGCAGCTTCAGACCATTTTCCAGACACACTCCTCGCTAGCTGTGGTGCACTAGCCCCCTTCAGGCTGTGTTCACACAGCCAACCCCAGTCCTTTCCCTGGGATCCAACCTCTGAAGCCAGAGCCTCAGCTCCCAGACCCAACCCATCCTGGTGGGTGAGCAGACAAGCCTCTCGGGCTGGTGAGTGCTGGTCGGGACTGATCCTCTGTGTGGGAATCTCTCCACTCTGCCCTCCCAACCCCTGTTGCTGTGCTCTCCTCCATAGCTCCGAAGCTTACCCCTCCTCCACCCATAGTCTCTGCCCGTGAAGGGCCTTCCTAGTGTGTGGAAACCTTTCCTCCTTCACAGTTCCCTCCCACTGGTGCAGGTCCCGTCCCTATTCTTTCATCTCTGTTTTTTCCTTTTTCTTTTGCCCTACCCAGGTATGTGGGGGAGATTCTTGCCTTTTGGGAGGTCTGAGGTCTTCTGCCAGTGTCCAGTAGGTGTGCTGTAGGGGTTGCTCCACATGTAGATGTATTTCTGATGTATCTCTGGGGAGGAAGGTGCTCTCCATATCTTACTTTTCCGCCATCTTGAAGCTCCCTCCTGCATGAATTCTTTATATATTTTGGATATTGACCCTTTATTGGATATATGATTTGCAAATATCTCCTCATTCATTTGGTTGTCTTTTCATTTTCTTAATGGTTTCCTTTGCTCTGCAAAAGCTTTTAGCTTGATTTCATCCCATTTGCTCATTTTTGTTTTTGTTCCTTTGCCTGAGGAGACATACCTTGAAAGACATTGCTAAAACCAACATCAAAGAACATACTGCACATGTTTCCTTCTAGGAATTTTATGGCTTTAGGTCTCATATTCAAATATTTAATCAATTTTGGGTTGATTTCTGTGTATGGTGTGAGATAGTCTTCTAGTTCCTTTTCCTTTTTTTTTCTTTTTTTTTTTTTTTTTGCATGTAGTTGTTCAGTTTTCCCAACACCATTTATTGAAGAGACTATTCTCCATTGTATGGTCTTTGCTCCACTGTCATAAATTAATTGTCCATGTATGTGTAAATTTATTTCTTGGTTCCCATTTCTGTTCTATTGTGGAAAACAGTATGGAGGTTCCTCAGAAAATTAAGAATAAAACTACTCTATGACACAGATATCCCACTTCTGTGTATTTATCTGAAGAATACTTAAACACTAATTCAAAAAGATATATGCAGCCCCCCTCTGCTGCATTATTTACAGTAGTCAAGTTATGGAAACAACCTATATGTCTATCAACAGATGAATAGATCAAGAAGACATGATATATATAATGGAATATTACTCAGCCATAAAAAGATGAAATCTTCCATTTGCTACAACATGGATGGACCTTAAGGGTATTGTGGTAAGTGAAAAAAGTCTGAACTAGAAAGACTAATACCATATGATTTCACTCATACATGGACTATAAAAAACAAACAAACCAAAACCCAAAATAAATGAATAAAATAAAACAAAGAAAACAAACATGTAGATACAGAGTAGTAGTGGTTAGTAGAGGAGAAGGGGCAGGGGGGAGGACAAAATGGGTAAAATGATCAACAGTATGGTGACAGATGGAAACTAAATTTTTGGTGGTGAGCACACTGTAGCGTATACAGAAGCAGATTTATAATGTATAGCTGAAACATATAATGTTGTAAATCAATGTTACCTCAGTATAAAATAAAATAAATAATGACATAGACTCAAAGTTAAAAAAAAACCTATTCATATCTGGTATTATAACTTAAAAAAATTCCAAAATGTGTTATATATTTCATTCAATATGAAATCTTATATTTATCTAGTATTTTCAAAACACTTTCATGTATATTAGGTAACTGGAGATTCACAATGGCTCAGTGAAAGGTAGGAAAGTTATTATCATTTCTGTTTTATTCTTCCAGTTTTATTGAGATATAATTGACATACAGCACTGTGTAAGTCTAAGGTGTACAACATAATTTGACTACATGCATCATGAAATGATTATCACAGTAAGTTTAGTGAAAATCCATCATCTTGTATAGGTACAACATTAAAGAAATAGAAGCAATTTTTTTTTCTTGTGATGAGAGGTCTTAGGATTTACTCTCCTAACTTTCATATATAACATAGAGCAATGTTAATTATCATGTTGTACATTATATCCCTAGTACGTATTTATCTCATAACTGGAAGTTTGTACCTTTGACCGCTTTCACCCAATTTCCCCTCCCCCCACCTCCCTGTCTCTGGTAAACACAAATATAGTCTCTTTCTGTATGAGTCTTTGTTTGTTTGTTTCCTTATGAAGTATAATTGATATACAACACTATGTTAGTTCCTGTTATACATCATTTCTGTTTTAAAGGTGAGTAAATTGCAGCTTAAGTGATACCATTCAGACTCCATATATTCTTACTTTGACCAAGCCAGTGTGACTTTTCAAACAATTTTGTGGGTTTAAAAAAATACAGTAGGGTTTCCCTGGTGGCACAGTGGTTGAGAATCTGCCTGCTAATGCAGGGAACACGGGTTTGAGCCCTGGTCTGGAAGGATCCCACATGACGCGGAGCAACTAGGCCCGTGAGCCACAACTACTGAGCCTGCGCATCTGAAGCCTGTGCTCCACAACAAGAGAGGCCACCATAGTGAGAAGCCTGCGCACCGCGATGAAGAGTGGCCCCCACTTGCCACAACTAGAGAAAGCCCTCGCACAGAAACGAAGACACAACACAGCAAAAATAAATAAATTAATTAATAAACTCCTATCACCAACATCTTCTTTAAAAAAAAAAATGCCCACACTCTTAAGGAGAAGGCCATTTGACCACATTTTTTCATATGCTGTTTTCATAAGCCTTGTAGATGTATTCATTCATTTGTGACTTTAAAGTTTGGCCTATTCCAACAAAACATTCACTAATACAAAAGATTTCAAATAGCCATATGACAATCTCACCACAGTGCTGTCTACTTCTGTTCCACTTCAACACACATTCTTATGGTTACACTCTTGACCTTGTATTACTCCATTCACTTGTTAAACATTCCATTTAAGCTCCATCATTCCTGTTTACAAGTTTTCTCCTATTCTGTCTTAGGTGTTCTTACTTCTACAGCATTGTTCTTTTCTTAAAATTTAAAACCCTATTCTAATTTCTTCTCTTTATTGTAACCCTCCTGCCTTCTGCTTTACTCCCTCCTCTGTTGAGCTTTTGACCCCATAATCTGTGATTCAAATCATGACCTTAACAATGCTTTCAATTTTCTTGGCTCTTGGCTCTACCCCAAATCCACCTAACACAAACCCAACTATGGGCCAATATAAATCTCTACCCCTTAGCATCCACACTCAGGTTTCTGTGGCAGCTGGAGGGACAGACAGAGCTGCAGAAAGATGCACTTCAACATCAATGGTGCCACAATAACCTCACCTAATACCACCCAACAGCATCTGGTTCTTCAAATGTTTTAGGGTTTTCCTAGTATCTCCTGCTGTCCACAAGTATTTCAAGTTTTTTACATCTCCCCAGTCTTCTGACCCAACATCTCTGCCTTTACACTTAACAGGTAATACACACTGCCTCCTACTTCACAGGGAATTATTGGATGAGATCCTTAAGAATGGAAATATTGATTTGGATTAAAAATATAACAGCATACTGTTAGTAACCACATCACTTGCCAATGCTTTCAACTACCTGCATTTAAGGACTGCCTATTGAAAATCATATTTAAAGCTATCAGTAGTTTCTTTAAATATTTGATCTTAAATGTCATGAAATTTCAGTTAATGCAAATAAGAAATATTGACTTGCAAAACTTCTTGAATTTAAATTTTATGGATACATCAGACATAAGTAAATCAAATTTGGTAGCTCTTAATAAAGTCAGACAATAGATGAAATGGAAAAACACAGATTTCTTTTGGCATTAACAGGCAGTAAAATGAGCCACCACACACTGCCAAGCTGCAGAGTTCTGTAGACCAGTTCTGAAATGTGGTATGTAGTTTGTGGCAACCATCTGCTGAAATCTCTTTACTTCCTGTCATTCAGCTCACATGAAATTAAAACACCGATAGAAACAATTTCTGCAGGGAAATTGGAAAAGTCAATGGGAAAGTCAATAAGGGTTTCATAAGATTATACAGTCTATTTTCTTGATACTTCTACTATTCTTACATAACAGAATTAAGAATAAAATGTAACAGAAAGTAGACTCTGCCAAGTGCAAACAAAAATATGAGTACAGTTATGGGTTAGGTCAAATGCAGTACAGTATAAGATTCACCACAGAAATCAAGTCTGCTTTCAATGGCAGCTCTAATAGTAGGAAAATTAAAATAAAAAAGTAAACCTTAGGGCTTCCCTGATGGCACAGTGGTTGAGAGTCCACCTGCCGATGCAGGGGATGCAGGTTCGTGCCCCAGTCCAGGAAGATCCCACATGCCGTGGAGCGGCTAGGCCTGTGAGCCATGACCACTGAGCCTGCGCGTCTGGAGCCTGTGCTCCGCAACAGGAGAGGCCACAACAGTGAGAGGCCCGCGTACCGCAAAAAAAAAAAAAAAAAAAAAAAAGTAAACCTTCGCTCTATAATAAAAAACTATGTGTAAATATCACGGTTAGGAACTTCTCGACTCCCCACCTCTGTGCTCACATATTCCAGCTTGGTATAGGTTTTGCCTTTTCAGTTGATCCAAGACTTAGTTCCCATTTCATTTAAAAAACACCAAACATAAGAATCTCTTGTCTCAGAAAACACTATGTCACTATCAAGATTGGTTGATAAATGTAGAGAACAGAATGAATGCTTAATTTTGTGACCCTGTTATCAAGTGTTTTTCTGCACCCTGCAGGCCTCTGACTTGGATTCACGGCTCTCTGTGATGATCCCAGGGCTCAGAAGCATCCTCTTTATAGCCTCCATTAATGCATTTTTTTGTCTAAGCTGATCTCCTGGACTCTGAAACCTACTTTCCTTCTTGGATCTAGAGTTCCTATTCTTTCTCACTTAGTCTGGTTATCTTTCCTGACCATTTGTGGCCCTTAACTCTATAAACCCTGGATATCTTCCAGTCCTTCTGCCCTGGTCTCTTCAGACCTGTATCCTTCTGCTGATGTTGGAACAACTAGCAAGAATTACCCATTCTAGAAAGGATTTATGGTAGCGTCACACAAAAACTATTGCAATAGCCCAGGATAATCAGCAGACACCAACTAAATTCTATATCGGGGTAAGACAAAAAAATCTGTAACTTAAAGTTATAATTTTAGTTCATTTACAACTGGACAAATGGTGCATGCATTCAAACTAATACAACTGATTCTATTAATCTGTCAATCATTATTTCATGCTGAAAATGCTAACTTAGAAGAAGAACATACTAATATATATATTGGACATATAACATTGGACAACATTCTTAGAGATGGTCTTTATAATTTTGAAAGTAGATTGTTTATTATAAGTAAAATTCAGAGTCAAAATAATGTGGTTAAACTTCCACTGAATATGTGTTTTTAAAAAGAAACAAATAAATACTTGCTAAAATATTTAAGATCTTTATAAGTCAATGTTTCCTGAAAAAAATCATCTGCACACCATGATAATTGTTATGTCGTGGAAGAATACCCTATAAAAGGAAAAGTGGGATCTTTGGAAATCGGTTGTGGTTCACTATTACAAAATGTTAAAGCATAATTATCTAAAGGATATTTAAAAGACCATAAGCATTGATCACCTTCTACTTGTTTTTGGAAAAATTACAAATTAGCATATTAAGATGGTTTTCTAATTTATATTTGTGAAGCAACATAGGGGAAAACTGCATTTAAGCAGGGAGTTTTTATAATCAAGTAACTGATTGTTAATAATCACAATTATGTGCAGTTTGAGGTTTCCCACAGCATTGCTGTGGTCATATAAAGTGGGATAATTCAGAAGCAATATACACATCGAACCTCAGACCAATAAAAACATGACTAGCTTACACTGATGTGTTTTATAAAGTAAATATAAAAGGTCAGAGCTGCAACATTTCAGCAAGAAGCAGTATGTCTCCATAAAATCACAACAACAGCAAAATTCAGCTACAGGTAAACTATTCTAAACATTTAAATAAATTTGCTGTATGAAAATGACCAATTTTCTTCCTTCTACAGAAGTTTATTTTTGATAAGGGTTATATATATTTGAGAGCAAATTTTGAGTCAAAAGTCTTGATCTTAATGAGGTAAAGAGCAGAAAAAACACATTGAGAGATTCTGGCTCAGGTCAGATGTGATCAGCAGGCTCTTACATTGTCTCTCCCTCTGCCAGGTGTGAAGCAGTTATTTGAGGACTCCAGAAAGAACCATGCATTTTGGGGGAGAACGTGAAATGACACTGAACTGGTGGGGGAGTTTTCTACTTTTTTAACCTTCCATTATACCCCAGCCTGGACTCAAGTCAGTCCATAACTTGGAAGTGGGCACTGTCACGGTTAAAGAGAAAACTGAGGGGAATTTTCCTTATGGGTTCTCAAGCAGGTGAACATTATATTAATGCTGCATCAACAGCCCTACAACAAATTTTCATTCAACGATTCTTTGGCAATTATTTACTGAGTGCATGTCATGAGCCAGGCATTTCTCTTGTCTCTGGTGACGGTCAATAAATAAAACAGACAGGGATCACTGGATCTTGCATTCTAGTAAAGGAAAACAGATAATAAACAATAAACCCAATAATTAAGCAAATTATAAGGTGTTTTAGAAGGTGATGAGTACTTTATAAAAAGATAAGACAATACAGCAGGGTAAGGGGATCAGGAGAGCCAGCAGGGGAAGCAAGATGAAGTTTCAAGAAGGGTTTTGGGAAGATTCATTGGAAAAAGTAACATCTGAACACAGATTTGCAAAACGTGAGGAAGTCTATGATGCTGAAATAAGGAGAGTGGGTTTCAAAAAGATGAACAGCCTGAACAAAGGTAAAGAGCAACGGTTAGAGTGGCTGAGGCAGAGGGAAAAGGGAAATCACAGAGCATGAGGTCAAGAGGGTCCTGAAGGCCATAATAAATTCTTAACTTTGACTCGGCCCAAAGCAGGGGCCATTGTAGGGCTTTGAGCACAGGATTCATATTAACCTGCTGACAGTTTAAAATGGATCATTCTGGCTGCTATGTTGAAAATAGACTATGTGGAGGCCATAGGATAAATATAATAACCACAATGGCAATTTTATAGGGTTTTCTTATAAAATATTACTCTGTGATCATACACAAATATATGTGTATATGTATATACATATATACATGTGTGTATGTGTGTGTGTGTGTGTGTGTGTGTGTGTGTGTATGTTCTTTGCCAAGAACCTACTAGGGACTCTGATCCATGGAAAACACTCCAGGAATAGTAATTTATGACTTTATTTATTATCTAAAGGCTAGCATATCTTATAGACAATCTTCAGTAAACATTATGTCTCAAAACTAAGCTTTGATAGGAATTGGGCAGGATCAGGCAGGATCTGAAGGGCAGGTCTGTTGTGTTGCCAGTCAAAGGTATAACCATATGATTTGAAAGTTTACAGTTAAGTTAAAAAAACTGGTCTATGTACTAACTGACGGAGGGCTAGTTTGGCTTACCACTGATTTACAGAAGAATTGGTAGGGATGATAAATGGCAGTGAAAAGAAATAAGGGGTCTCCTTAGGATTCCTGTCTTGGTAGAAAGAAACATGACCTCAAGTCTCAATCAGCTTGTGAGGAGGCAGTAACTGCGGGCACCTCCAAGACTATCCTCATGAAACTGCTGTTATAACACAGACAACATAACACACATGCCCCCAGTTCTGTGCACCACTGCAGTCATTCCTAATCCATGGGCTGCAGACCCCAGGAGGTCAGATTTTTTGCGGGAGGTGTCAAGCTTTTGCAAAGGTGTCTGTTTATCTACATTTGCTTGTGAAATTAGTTTTCAATTACTGTAAAATTATAACTACTACATTGGGAAGATCTAGTAAATTACCCAAAGTTAAATATGTTTACTATATGGGGGGTTATTTTTATCATCAGAAAATAAGTTATTTATGATAAATATTATAGATATATGCCAAAAATTATTGATTTTCATCTCTGTTTTATGACAAAAAATAATGCCAGTTATTTAGGCCAGGTAACTCTTAGGTTGTGACAATAAACTAAGATGCTAATTTTATGAAAATCAGATGCATAACTGTTGTTTTGGAAACAGGTATGATTAAAGAGAAAAGATTCTCAATGGTAAACATATTTGTTGATCAATCTGTTCTTATTTCTCACAAAGATAGCAGCGGACTCGATCATCAAATACCACTTGAGTTGGTTGCTACTTAATAGTGAAATAAAGCATGGCAGTAAATATGTTTGAAGGGGACACCGATGCAGTCAAATATGTGCACAAGTAGAGAATGTCCCATGTCAATCTGTTTTACCTAAGACTATGTTCTGAGCGTGAGATGAGATGGTCTAAGGTGATGCTAAATTATGGCACTTAGTGTTATGTAATATGTTATGAATCTAAGAGAACACCTGAGAATACAGAAATTTCAGGATGAGATAAATACAATTGTTGTAAGGACTCACTTTCCATAAGCAAAGATACTTATATATAATGTTATCTGAAGTGTGCTGAGAATAAGCGAGATAATTTCCTAAACAAAGGGATACTTGGTCAAATAAATATTTCAAACTGGGTTAAAAAGTTAGTGAAGCTTCAGGACCCCTCAGAGCCTTTAAAATGGTAATATGGGTGTGAATCTCTAAGAAGGAAATACTGAAGGCAGCATTTTCTAAACTTAAGGGACCAAAGGGCCCTTCTAACTTTTTCTTTTCCCATAGATCACTGTGTAGAATGAATGTTTCACAGAATATTTTGCAAAATGGTGTTCTAACCCCTTCTAAATTAAGAGAGTTCCCTAATGTAGTCTGCTTGGGGCACACAGCCTGCAGAAACTTACAGCCCCCCCCCATCCTCCACATTTTGATGTGAAAGCCTGTATATGAGCCCTGATAAATCCAAGTGAAAGGTTTCTTCTTGATAACCACACTTGTGATCTATAAGTTAGAATAATTTTTTAGCAATATGTTAAAAAGTAAGCCTGACAAAACTTTGTTTCCTCCAGACAGCTTTTAAGAATCTCATACTTTGCTCTATGGAATGGCCAATTTTATTTTTTTCAGTTGACTTTATGAAATGTAATGTTATCTAAAGACAGACTATGATCCAGATCCAGAAATGTACTCCTTTCCCTCTGAACACACTGCAACACAAAATGCCAAACCTCCTTGTATGGCAGTTCATTACCACATGGATCCATTTATAGAAAAAAATCAAGAGTGAACCTAAAATGTCTATTACTTAGGGTTCACCGTATCAAAATTGGTGTTATAGAGGGATAACACTGCTCTTTAGAAACCCACACATATCATATATACATATGTTTTTGTAGAAGAATTTCTTGTAAACATAAAAATTCAGTTAAACATTTTTAACCTTTCACATTGCAAGAGGCTACTTACACTACCAAACGTAAGGTAGATAGCTAGTGGGAAGCAGCTGCATAGCACAGGGAGATCAGCTCGGTGGTTTGTGACCACCTAGAGGGGTGGGATAGGGAGGGTAGGAGGGAGGGAGACGCAAGAGGGAAGAGATATGGGAACATATGTATATGTATAACTGATTCACTTTGTTATAAAGCAGAAACTAACACACCATTGTAAAGCAATTATACTCCAATAAAGATGTTAAAAAAATAAAATTTACTGAGACACTGCAGTGCATGTAGGGGTATCAGGCAGCACTGGGCTTGTAAAGTATAATCTAACTCTGATTTCTGACTTCAGGGAGCTGGGTTTCCAAGGGGACAGGGGACATATACATGTGCAAATAACACATCCACTGTCAACTTGCACTTCTCTCCAGCATATTAGACCTGCACTAGCACATTGATCAAATTTTAATTTCTGAAAGTAGAATGACTATTTCTAAAAGATAAAATGTTTTTCTTCCTTGAAATTAACAACCATTACTTGTTGTGATTGGATTTTTGAAATTTTTTAAAAGTAACTTCTGAGGAACAATTAGCTAATGTGATTTATAGACATTGTGTTACCTAAAAAAATAAATTAAGCAATCATTGTCTTGGTCTAGATTTCAAGTGATTTTGACATAAATAACAGATGAAGGAGCTACATAGCAGTGGCAGAAAAATGCTTCAAAAGAAAACCACTTGAGCAGATTTCTACACAGGTGTTTAGGCAAAAATAGAGTCTGTCAGCAGGATAAAAAAACTTCAGTCAAATATGTGTACATTTTGTTCTACACATGAGTAAACATCTGGATATCTAGACATATTTAGATATTTTAGTGTTTATATTGCACTATATTATAAGTAATTCAGGAATATCAATGGATAACTGCAGAGAATTTGTTAATCACAGCACTTGGCTGAGGAGTGTAATTTAAGTCTTGTTGCTCTTTGGTAAAGGGGAGTTTGATGTTGAATACCTAGAGCTGAGATGGAAAAAATATAGGGAAAATGCTGAAATCAAATGATAAGAGCTCAGAGGGTTTTTCCACACCCTTCTGTGAGGGCTTAGGGTTCACCATGTGCTAGCAGCCAGGTTCAGGTTCACGGCCCTTGAAACATCTGCCCCCAGACCAATCATGCCCTTATGCCTGTGGAGCCTTGAAGGGCTTAAGAGGAGGCAAGAGGGCCCGGATTCCAGGCTGCTGCAGTGTGGCCTGGAGCCAGGCTTGGGAGGAGCACAGGAGGACATCAGGCCTCCTGCTCTTTTCCTATTTCTGAGTATTTACACTCAGATAATAAAAGTCAAGTGGGATTTGGAGAGATGTTTAGTTTTCAGGTCAACATTATTTTCTGCAGTTACCTTTGCCCCTGTAACTCCATCCTTGATGCATGTAAGTAGAGGCCACAAAGCAAGGGGGGATGGATGTTTTCCAGATTGGCTGGATGTGAGTTGTGGAAAATCTAATATCCTAATAATATCCTAAAAACAGTCACTCCAGTCACCAATACATGGAAACATTTCTTTCGTTATAATATTATACAATTATTTTTATTCCCAAAGAACCAGAAATAAGTAATAGGTACAATTTAAATTATGGATGCTCTGGACTGCAGGAAAACTTTCCTATTACAGAGAATGTTAAGGCATTTTCTTGAGAGGAAAGTAGAGAGCAATGGGGCTCCCAATATTCTGAGGGATAATGTTTAGAGAATCACTTCCAATGATGTGGAGGTTTGAGTGACTGCAATAAAGTAATCTAAAGTGTAATAGACAACACACAGTCAAATTTCTTCACTCGTGTATATTTTTATAGTGAACTACATTTCCTGATTTTATTACTTAGATAAGAAGTTTCGGGTCAGTTGGCAACAGTCAGTAAAACTTCACATTTATGCAGCGTATACAGAATTTTACTCCTGCTGAAAGTCTTATGATTGATATTGAGGGAAAATAAATCTCTGAATAAAGTACTTTCTAAATGTAATAAATTGATGTAGCATTTGTATCCTAATTAAAATGAAATTTGGAAGTAAGAATTATGCTGAAAGGTAATGAATTACAGTTTGGTCGTAAAATTACCTCATCATAAGATAAAATATTCATTCATTTAAGAAGATAACTGTAAGAAAACCTACATTTCTATTATAATTACCTTCAGGAAGTTTGAGGCAAAATGAGCTGTGCTTTTCAATATAAATCATTTAATTTTCTAATATAGAACAAATTCAACATTTTAATGGGGTTTTAGTCATGCATTTTTATAATTCCTTTTCCCATACTAAGCATTTGATGTTTCTAGCATAAGACCCTTAAACTTGGATCCATGATGTGGATCCCCTGGACTTTTGTGTAAAATATTAAGGTGACTGTGCCTTTTTCTAGGCAGAGTATTTGGAGGTTTCATCTGTTTCTAAAGTGACCTCAAAGTGAACAGTGATCTACCTAGCAGAAGAAAATGACACCGAATCTTAAGGAGCCAAAGTCTTTATGATTTCATAGGATGTGACAGCCTAAGTTTTTTTTTATGGTCTATAAATAACATAAATTTTGGTTTTTTTCCAGCTTTATTGAGGTATATTTGACAAATAAAATTGTAAGATATACAAAGTATACAATGTGATGCTTTGATATATGTGTACATTGTGAAAGAATTCCCCCCAACTGAGTTGTTTTACATCCATCATCTCACATATTTACCTTTTTTTTCCAAGTCTTAATATTGTGCTTAGCTGCATATGTGCATACTTTATAAGCATTCTAACCCTGACTTCATCTTTTTGGGAGGTGGATTTTGTGAGACCTAAGAGGCCATGAAACCACTGGAATAAGGTGAATATTCCTGGTTCAGACATTTTATTTTTTTCTTGCCTCTCCCTGTCCTGTATTTAAAAGAAACATCTCCCTAAATAGTAGCATAATCAGGTGTTTATTCATTCATATATTTATAATTTCTAAAAATGAAGCTAATTTAAGCAACACTAAGAACATATTTGGGAGATTTATCAAATAATTCATTTGATACATATTTATTATGGATGGCATAGTGTTATGAACTAAGGTCTATCAAAATTATGTATTTTCAATTGGAATACATTTTAAGGGAATTAGGATTTGCGCTATTTTCTTTTAAAATTTAAGAACTATCCTGTTCAGTTAAAGTCATACAAATATAGCAACACGTATGAAGTTATAATTGTAATTTTGTGCTATGTTTGAATTATTAGACTGTGGTAGGATTTCTCTCCCCTATGTTTACAAGAAATAAATAGATAAATACCTCCACTGAAATTTAAGAAAAGAAGGAAGAAAGGGAGAAAAAAGTGAAGAAAGAAATACCTTATGGTAACAGTATATCAGTGAAATATGAGGCAGAAAAAGATTAGGTTTTATTTGCAAGTGCTTTGATATTTAAGTCAATTTTCCAAGCTGTGCGCTTTGAATCAGTAATCACAGATACATGCAGAATGAGAATAAGGGGCACAGTGAGAGTACAACGGAAAGGAGATCCAAGGGGCAGAGAGAGAGGCAACACCATCTCTGAAGGAAAAACAAGCTTGGGAGGGGTCAGGAAGCCTGAGGGAGCAGAAGTGGGGGGAGGAGGGGCGGGGTTGGTAAATGAGACATGGAGGAGTGGCCAGGCACACAGAGAGGCGGGACGTTTTCATGTTCGAGGTACTTCTGGGATTCCCTGCAGTGCCCGGGACCACCCAGGATGCAGTTATTTGTGAGGTCTTATCACTGTTTTTCCTGATTAGGATTTCCACGAGAATCTGCCTCCAGCCTCTGTCTCTGACTCTCAATCTCTCTCTCCCCCACCCCCAACTGTTTACTTATTTGTAAATGGTTTTATGATCTAATCTAAATGAATCATTTCTCATAGGGTCTAAATTAAACAGAACAGCCCTCCCCATAGTGAACACTGGTTAAATCTATAACTTCGTTTACTCAGGTAAGAGGACCGTTCATGAAGCAGTGGAATGGTAATTTCAAACAGCGCTTTGTTTTTATTCCTGAGAATAACCAGTGGTATATATTCGTTATTTTGGCAGTCCCTAAGAGAAACTATAAACAAAATAGGGAAAGAGATCATTATTAAGAGAAATCTCTGCCAAACATTAGGATTTGAAGATAGACTTAAAAACTGCCGTGTAATATTAGCATTTTTACAACAGCAAATTATTAGCTTCTGGTAATTATTTATCATATTGATCTTGGTAAATACCAAATGGTAAATACCAAATGAAAATATGCAAAGGTAGTATTTCCTATGTTTTTTTTTTTGCTGTACGCGGGCCTCTCACTGTTGTGGCCTCTCCTGTTACGGAGCACAGGCTCTGGACGCGCAGGCTCAGCAGCCATGGCTCACGGGCCCAGCCGCTCCACGGCATGTGGGATCTTCCCGGACCAGGGCACGAACCCGTGTCCCCTGCATCAGCAGGCGGACTCCCAACCACTGCGCCACCAGGGAAGCCCTCCTATGTTTTATTTAAATCTAGTTTATGTCACTTACCAACAGATTTGTAATCAAATACAGATGTTTAACCAGATTAAATCTTAGACATTCTATTCTGCTTTTATTATCCAAAGTGAGAAAGCCCTGGGCTGTCATGTCAGGTGGGTCTTGCTGCGCCGGGTGCTTGTGTAGCTACAGTTGGTGCTCAGTCTTGGTCTCCTCACCTATGTGATGAGCACTGCAAATCCTTCTCAGGCTTGTGAGGGCAACAAAAGGTAATGCCTATAAGCCACCCACCATATTGCCTAGCAGGTCAGAGATTCTAAACCAACACACTGTCCCTTCCCTAAAGAAAAATCTACAGGTGGAAGGTATACAGAGAGCAGAAATAAACCACTAGCATTCTAACTTTTCTAGTGAAAAACATATTAAAGTGAATTTTACCCTCAGAATTGGCTATTAATGGCAAATAGGAATTGTTACTGACAAATTTTTCATTTACATGAATGCTCTGAATTCCCAAATAGGTTATCATAATAATTCTGCCATTAGGGAAACACCTCCATTAGAACTCGTGCATATCAAATTGGTAACATCTATACAAAACATATGGAAACTACTGTGTATCTAGTCTTTACAGAGGTAGATGTTCATGGAATGCTATGCTTTTTCTCTGTGGAAAGTTTTATTATTTTATTTTAAATACATAATTTGTCACAAAATAAAGTACTTATCTTAGAAGTGTTGCATGATACACAAAGTTAAAATTTAAAAGCTATGGTGTCTATAAACTTACTTTGGATGCTTTTTTCCACATGCTAAGTAAAAAGTGATTTCATTAAACTAAACTAACTGTGGAAAACAGTAATTCTGGGAAGATAGTGACCTAAATGCAACTCCCTTTTTTTTCTTTACCAGCTCTAAAGTAGCAGTATATTTTGGGGGAAATAAATGCTGACATCCTCAGAAGCTTATGTGTACGTCAGGCCTTGAAACCTCTGAGAGGCTTAGCTAACAGAATTGACTGGACTGGCCTTTTATCGCCTGTGGGCTGAGCGAGTACATGAAACCCGGTGTTGGATAACTCAGAATGGTCATGGTGGTGTGGATATTTGGGAAAGAGTTTGTCTTGCACGGATCTAAACCTCATCCAAGTGGAAAGCTGCCACAGACCCACTGGAGTATGTCTATTCTCCCTGGCAGGGAGGCCAAGAAGGACCAGAATGGGTGAGGCTTCAAGTCTGTGAAAGTGATGGGAGACTGGAGAACAAGATGACATTTTTTAGGTTCTCACCATGTTTTTGGTGGCCTGCTTAGTTCTGCACTTTTGGTCCATATGGGGGAGACTATTTCAGTTTCTAACACTTTGGAGCTCTAAAGTTACCCCAGAAAACTGACCTACATCAAGATGGGAAGGGAAAGGAGGAAGAAAAGGGAAAGGACATCGAGGGAAAGCAGAAAAAAGCAGTCAGAAAACCTGCCCAGTGAAATAAAGCTGCTGGAGAGGACAGAAATAAACCTGAACAGAAAAACAGAAGAACTACCTAGACAATGCAGTTATAGTACTTTCTGAAGAAATACAACAAAACAATATCTACGTGATGTCCAACTAAACAGTTCATCTGAATTTGTGGCTTAGAAGACTTTGGAGACTGTATCTCTGGAACACATGACTAAAATGATAAGAAGATAGAAACTGTTAGAAAAAGATTATTTGAAGAAAGATCCAGGAGACTTGCCAGAAGTAATAGGAGTTGTTACAAAAGAAGAAAAAAAGGAAAACATATAGAGAAAATATATAAATAATGGGGAGAGAATTGTCCTGAAAGAAAGACCTAACACTGCCAATGGAAAGAGCTCACCAACGTCCCCGTGGGCAAATGAAGAAAGGGGTGGGGCCTGCGCGGATCCTGGTGAAATCCTTCAATGCTGGGGACAGGTGCAGTAAACTTACACATGCTCAGAGAGAAAGGACAAAGCTCACCTGCAGTGCTGGGAGCAGGAGGAAGGCAGACCTGCAGCCGGAGGTACTGCGAGAAAAGAAAGCACTGCGTTGTGAGAAGCTGAACTGCTCCCTGAGCTCACTCGGCTCACTCATATTTGATGATCAACAACAATTCCGTAGCCTATCATCCAAATAGCCCATCAGAGGAAAGTACATGAAGTACAACTCCAACCAACCAACCGAACTAACCAGGTTATTACAGGGTGAGTTTTACAGCCCATCTTTCTCCAATTTCTTAACATCTTCCACCCCACCTGCCAAGACCATCCACAAAGTTCCAGGAGCACCAGACCCTGCGGGGTGGAGATAGTGGCAGGAGCTGAATGAGCAGCTCACAGCTCCTTCAGCACCGCTACGCCCCAAGCCATAAATTCAGGGATGAGGGGAGCTTTGAACTGGATTTAAACTTGAAATCATAAATTGGAACTGACTGGACTTAAAACCTACATTGTGTAAATTAAGACTCTTCTTAAAGGAGAATGAGCATAAAGCTAAGTGATTTGCTCAAACTGTTGGTAATGAATAAGGGAGAAGGACAGTGGTTATAAAAAAATAAAACCAATTCCAGTGTACTATACTGAGCACAGACTATCTAGTAAGCCATTTGTAATTGTATTTTAAGGAATTGTATATGCATCCTTACATACACTACGTAGAGAGATTGGGTAGAATAGGCAGAGAAAGGGACAAAAGCAAGAATTAGAGATGAAATAGAAGATACATTTCTTGGGGGAATGAGGACTCTTCCAAGTTCCTTGGATATCTAAGTTGAATACTGTCTTGAGGAATCAAACATTTTCCATTGTAGCTTGCTGAAAGAAGCTTCAGAACAGCAAAATGAGATCAGTTAATCAAGGAAGGGCAATTCAAAATAAGCTTACATTGTATCTTGTGGAGCTGCAAGATAAGCTCTTTAAAAAGTAAGATCTAATTGCAAAAACAGAAGTTGAAGGCACATTTCAGGAATACATAATTTTGCAAAAATAATCAGTTTTAAAATATAGTATTCTCTATAAGTTTTTCTTGTTGCGTGAAAATATATGTTTTCAATATGAAATAGTGGGTCATCAACACTGTCAAGAAGCTAATCAAAACACTCTCTTTCTCTGCCCCCCACCACCTTCTCTCTTTTCACTTTCTGTCTCAATGAATAACTCACCATTGTCTGTATGGCAGTAGTCTTTGTCAACAGTTGATTTTTCTTGACTCTAGAAATAACACTTTCTGTTTGATCAGTGTTGCCTGATCTACCATCACTATTGTCCATACTGTCCTCATTCTTCAATCTGGTTTTCCATTTCCAACTCTCTCTGCAATATTTCTCCATAATATTTATCTTTTAAGTCTTGAAAACAGTTTTCTCATTCTTAAATTCTACAAGGGCAGTGGCTGATGTAATACAAATTGCTAGAATTGTGCTTGGCATACATTTGATGCTCAGAAATATTCCTTGAATTTAAACAAACTGTTTGCCTTGTACCATTTATGTTACTTATTTAAACAAACCTTTCATCTTTCATTAATTAGCGCCATTTATTTTACTTATTTGAATGATTTACTCAGTTAAAATTTATATATTTTGTTTAACAGATTCTGATTATTGAGCTGTTTTTCTGCCTTGTTCCCTTCCTTTGGACCAAATTCTTCAGTAATCATGAGACATTTTGTCCATCTATAAAAGTATTTTCAGGGTCAGTGTTGGCATTTGTTTATTATGTACCTATGCATTTGGCAGGATTAGCATTCGGTAAAGTTTTGAATATAATATACATTCTATTGATCCTCTAAGACTTTCCTTAACACTAAAATCCTATAAAATTAAGAGGTGAGATTCTCCCCTTGGAGATCAAACCTGTATTCTTAGGAGCTACAATCTGTAACAACACAGATAACTTTTTAGGAATGCTGCTAAGCCTTCATGTTAATGACTACATATGGGATTGCAAAAGCAGTTCTTTTGATTATAACATCAGTTAGTGTGGAAGAAGTAACTCATCAAAATGAAATCAAGGTGCTAGTAGAGATGGGAGAATGATGCTCAGCATCTAAAAAGCAATCAAGGCTCATGGAGAGTAGCCTTAGAGAATTCAGAACAGTGGCATCAAATGAGACCAGAGATAATTAATGATAAATTGTTTCTTAAATAGAAAGCAGATGATCACATCCTGAGATTCATAAAGTGAACTTTTGATTATCTGTACTGGAGAGGAGTAAGACAACACTTGTATTAGGGTTTGTAGAAAAATCACACTCACAGAATCCACTGCTTCTTTCTTCTGTCTTTCAGGTTATGTCAATCAATTAGCAATGGTAAAGTGGCCTTGGGTGTCAATAATAATAATAATGTCATATTATTATTAATTATATAATTATTATTATTAGTTCTAAGAACTAGTAATAATTTTAATTCTTTTAAAGTCATTGGCCTATATTATCTACTACAACTTATCAGATAAGAATACTCAATATTAGATGATTATAAAATTCTGCAAGTATAATCAGAATATGATCATAGTGCTATAGCAATACAGGAAACATTTCTGTGCAAGTAATAATTACACAGATGCATGGCTTGTGCTTAGTGCTCTTAGCTACCACACTATTAGACTATAGTTAATTATGGGAAAGAAAAGGGAATTCACTGGTTTTGAAGATAGAAATCCGAGGAAACTCTTGACAACATTTTAACAACCACCACAACAATGAAGGAATGACATCCAGGTTCTGTTTCCCCCTCTGCATTGGATGTTATTGTTTTACTCTATACCTGATCACTCTCTGGCCTGCCGGATGTTGTTGCCTTACATTGTGAACGCCTGCCATCCCCAGACAAAATGTATCTGCCATGCCCCAACTTGTGGTCTTTTTAAAAAAAAATTTTTTTAAATATTTATTTATTTATTTTTGGCTGCGTTGGCTCTTCACTGCTGCGTGCGGGCTTTCTCTAGCTGCCACGAGTGGGGGCTACTTTTCATAGCAGTGCACGGGCTTCTCACTGTGGTGGCTTCTCTCGTTTCAGAGCATGGGCTCTAGGCGCACGGGCTCAGTAGTTGTGGCACGCGTAACTTGTGGTCTTGACACTTATCAATATTGCTTTTGCTGGCTGGTGGGTTTTTATTTAATACATTGTTTTCCTTATATTCTTTTCACCTGCATAAAAGCCTCCGACCAAATTTTCACTTTTTAATCAAATCATAGCATGAATGTCTATACATTTATATTACATCTATTTCTAGACATTATGTTTATAATCTTCTAAAACATTATACATTTTTTTTCAGTGCATGAATGTCTAGATCTTCTTCCATCTCCAAGACTGAAAATACCCTGCTTTTCTTTTTTATTTTCTTTATATCTACTTACTTTCCTGTATAATTACAGTTAGCAGCCTGTGTCATTTTCCCATTTCAAAGCTAGGATTACAGTCTTTGAACAGTCTTTGAAGAACAGAAAGCAAGAATGTCCTCTATTTGCTTTTACCATAAGGGGGAAAAGAGTTTTACTTTTCCTCTGTAGTCACACTCTTGGTAGGTTTCCTATATAGGTTTCTAATATTTCAAACTTGAAATTATATAATATGCCCTAATTGGCCCATTTCAAGAATCACATCTTTGTCCAAGATATTTATCGAATCTGATGCAGGAGAGAAATAACCTGGAATGAACCATTATTTTCCGTGCTGAATTGACTTAAAGTCATGTACGTGAGACTGATAGGACTAACAAAGGACACAGACACTGACACACACACACACACACACACACACACACAGATATAAAACTACATAAGTATAAAAGTTATATGTATGTGTGTGTGTGTGTGTGTGCGTGTGTGTGTGTGAGTATTCACGGCACTTTTGGTGTTACTATAATTGACATAAAAATGCTTCAAACAGCATGTTTTCCTTTCTGACATTTAGGAGGAACTAAACATGGGAGGTTGGGACTGTCCCTCTGGATTTGCTAGTTTTCTATAGGACAGTGTTTTTGCTGAGATCTGATACACGCACACACACACACACACACACACACACACACATCTTTTCTTTAAATGGTACAGACCTTTAGTGACGATCATCAGAGACAACTCAGGCAGGACAAATACTACTTTTCCCGTTCAATAGACTCTGATAATCCCACAGTGCTGGGTCACATGCCCCCCTGGGAAAGTCTGAGGTCATCCGTGACAGAGTTGGTAGAAATGAGTGCTGTGATCTCTTAATTCTGTCAGTAACTAACTCTTAAGGAGGTAACAAAGTAATCTATTTGTTATTGTGACCTAAATCTAATTTCTTGTTTGTGTGGAAACTCCTCTTTTCATCTTTTTTTACTAAAGGATGTATAAATTCACATTCAATGGGCAGAATTTTGCTGAAGGCTTCATAAGTCCTGATTATGAGATAGTGTATTTTGTTTTAATCATGAGTTAATCATTCAGCATTAGTAAAACTTACTAATTCAACTTAATTGCTGGTGAGAGTCAGCCAATTTAGGAAAATTAAATATAGCCATTATTTTAAGGTAATCTGCTGACTAGGGTTGGAAAAAAGGAAGCTATATTTGGGGATACCAGGGAGTCCCATTCACAAACTATGATGTATTAATAAATGTCGCCCCTAACATTGTGCAAAGGCACAGTCTGCACAGCCTTCTGTGGCAGTCCTAGTGCTTGAACTATAAAAAAAAGACGTGTTACAAAATATAATAATGACAATGCTTGTTTACCTTTACAGCTTATAAAGGGAAGAGAAGGGCATTCACATTATTAATTTAGAGTTTTATAGCCCTTTTGTTGTTATTTGTCAAATAATTTATTTGACACTCCTAATCAGTATTTGCAAGACAAATTAGCTAATATAAGGAAAACTTTAATATAGCACCTTCTTAAAGCATTTAAGATTTAAAATTAGCAGCATTCACCAACAACCCCATTACTGGGTGTATACCCTGAGAAAACCATAATTCAAAAAGAGTCATGTACCACAATGTTCATTGCTTCTCTATTTACAATACCCAGGACATGGAAGCAACCTAAGTATCCATCGACAGGTGAATGGATAAAGAAGATGTGGCACATATATACAATGGAATATTACTCAGCCATAAAAAGAAATAAAATTGAGACATTTGTAGTGAGGTGGAAGGACCCAGAGTCTGTCATACAGAGTAAAGTAAGTCAGAAAGAGTAAAACAAATACCGTATGCTAACACATATACATGGAATCTAAAAGAAGAAAAAAGGTTCTGAAGAACCTAAGAGCAGGACAGGAATAAAGATGCAGACGTAGAGAATGGACTTGAGGACACAGGGAGGGGGAAGGGTAAGCTGGGACAAAGTGAGAGAGTGGCATGTTCATATATACACTACCAAATGTAAAATAGATAGCTAGTGGGAAGCAGCCACATAGCACAGGGAGATCAGCTTGGTGCTTTGTGACCACCTAGAGGGGTGGGATAGGGAGGGTGGGAGGGAGACACAAGAAAGAGGAGATATGGGGATATATGTATATGTATAGCTGATTCACTTTGTTATAAAGCAGAAACTAACACACAATTGTAAAGCAATTATACTCCAATAAAGATGTTTAAATTAAATTAAATTAGCAGGGTTCAAGTTATTGATATTTTATTGACCTGCCACTCTCCTTGTTTTGATAGGACTGAATGGAAACCACCAAGCTGGAAATTTTTCCCATGGCAATAATCATTCATTTGTCTTAACATATCACTTAAAGTACTAAAACTGTATTGTTTTCCAACATCTGACATCATTCAGACGTTTCATGAGGAGTTGTACGTTCTACAGTCGGGAGTCTTAGACGATCACAGCCCGTTGTAGGAGAAGTTGGGTAGATGGTGGATAGCATAGAGGAAGATGAAAGTTCTAACCATGGAAAGACGCTTCATTGTGTAGAGGAATTAGATGTCAGTGGACCTCCGTACTATTTGACATTAGCTTTCTATGTTGTTCTAGTTTGCCTCTTACTGGGTATAATTCTTCACCTCTAATGTTTGTAAATATTAATATCCTGATATGTGAGTATTTCTATGGACTTTAATATAAATGTCAAAATAAACCTGAATTACCAAGTGATTTCATATAAAAGAAAAAGAACTGACAGTTAATTTTTGCCCCTTGTGGTTCTGGTGATGAATGAAGCTGCCATCCTTTGCTTGGTGCTGAGGCCAGCAAAGCAAATGGGAAAAATTTACCAAGTAGAATGGCTTTCATTGACTGTAAAATTTACTAATTCAACAATGAGAGTTATCAGAGTATTTATTTTTTAAAAGCTTATTCATTCATAGAAAAAAATATTTATTAAGTGCTTCCTATGTGCTTGGCTATGTTCAAGGTGGGAGAATAAAGCAGTGAAATGATACAATAATCCATGTCCTCATGACACATATTTTACAGGAAAACCAACAATAAATAAGTAAAAAAAAAAAAAATATATATATATATAGTACATATGAAGCTGTTAAGAGCTATGAGGAAAATAAATAAGTGAAGAGGGTCAGGGCATGATGGGACAGTGAATCACAGTGTTAAATCGGGTGTCTGGTGGTATCGTGGACAAAATATAATAGGGCTGTACAAATATAAGGATGTTACTTTAGACTGTGTAGTGAGGGAAGAATTTCCTGCAATGCTACCATGTGAGTTGAGACCTGAATGACAAGGAGATGGCTGTGTCAATATTTTTGAGAAGAATCTTCAAAGGCCCTTAGTGAAGAGGGAGCCTGGGGTGTTTGATGCACAGTGAGGAGCTGTTGGATGGACAGAGATAAAACCGAGAGGCAGCAGGAACAGGTCACACTGGCCAAAGGAAGGTTTTCCATTTTCCATCTCCATCTATATCTGTTTAGGGAGAGCATCTTGATTGTAGGGTACTATTCCCCAGACCACACGCAGATGAGGTTTTAATGCCCTGCATCATCCCCAGACACTCCCTCAGTCAGTCTATCAAACAAATACTTATTGTGCCAGGTATGACTCTAAATGATGGGAATATGAGAGACACTGCCAGCCCTACCCTCATAGAGCATATATTTCAGTGGAGAAGATATAAATGAAATGATTACAAGTATCAAGGGGTCTAAGAAGTAAGCAAGATGTATTACTGGTATTTATAATAAAATAGGGTTAACCTAGCGTACAGCCTAGGTCTAAAATCTATGTAGTAATGAGATAATATTTCATTTTATGTATTTCACCTCAAAAAGTCATTCCAAGATTTTATCTACTATAATAAGATAGATTTAAAACACCAATTTACTTATATATAATATATATAATAAAAAATATATATAGTGCTTTATAATTTTCTATGTCCTTTCATATGCATTACCCCATTTAATATTCACAATACTTATGACAGATGTCAGTCTATTATTATTACCTTCTTTTTAAAGATGAATAAGCTAAAGTTCTGAGAATTTAACTGACTTGTCTACAGTCACAAAATGAGTTAGTAATGTAGGCAGTCCTAGCCTTTTTCTAGATCACCTAGATCACCAGAGGTCTGGTCTGAGCTAAATATAGTAAAACTGTTTACCCAACAGAACCAGGCATTTAGTTCAGAAGTAAAAGGAAGAGAGAACATAGCATTCTCATTCTTAAGAAACATGGGATCTATTTAGGGAAGTGTTCAGATAAGTACCAGATAATAAATTGTGCAGAAATTCTGTGTGCATATAAAGTTATGGAATAATCAGAGTGGTATGGGATTATTCTATAACCTTGTCTTGACAGGAATTTTAAAACTGGGCATATAAATAGATTATGTGGTTAGATTTTGACGCTTTTCCATTATGAAATTCTCTGTTTTTTCCCCCATTATCAAAATCACTGCCAATCAATGAATCTTACCCACCATTTCCTCTGAGTTTATTGCTTAGTTTAGAAATCTACAGTGTTTCTTCATTGCACAGATTAATCTTAGCTATTCTCTCTTTCTCTGTCCACTGAAGACTCCTGCCAGGGCAATCCAGAAAACTTAACTCAGCATTCTCTTCTAATTATCTTATTCCCAGCTCCAAGCCTAATGCCAAGATTTTTATTCAAACAACCTCTTCCTGGAATGCTAAATTGTCGACCTTTAGGAAAGCTTCATTCATTTAACCTTCCTCTATTTCTTAGAAAATCAGTAGAGAATTCTATTCAGTATGCAACCCTGAATTTGCTCGCTTACTATATGAACATTCTCTGTTTCCTTCATATAGTGCAATAAGTTTATTTTTCCAATTTTTGTGTAATGTCAACAAATGTCTAGTTTTATTAGTATTGATTATTTTACATTATGTTTTATAATGAGCCAGCACCTGACATACTATTGCATAAGATACATTTGATATTTTCAAACACTATTGTTGTCTTGTTACACATATTATGTTTAATCTTTTTCCCCTTCCACTCTACCTGAAGATATTCTCTACTAATTAAAAATTATGAACAATACATGTCAACTACTAAGTAATTAAGACACAAGAGAAAAGTATACAACTTCAGTTACGTATTTGTGTTTATGTGTTAACTGTCTTATTCTTCATGGCTACAAATGGGTGTGTGGCATGCAGTGTACTGAAGACAAATGCTGCTTCCAAACCACCATTATGTGGCACCAGGTCCTGTGCTAAGTGTTTTTTTATTCTTTTTAATTTTAATCTTCATGTCAACTCTACAGATAATTAGTCTGCAATATGTTTCTTTTCTAAAAAGTCAGTGAAAATCAAAGGCACATTTTTTAATAGAAACTGATGAGAAACATCTTTGTAAAAATGAAAAGCACTTACGGGAACCAGAAATTTTTTAATCTCTTCCAATGCATGACTCATACGTGAATAAGCTTCCCCAGGTGGAGCAAACACTTCAATTAATACATGAAGTTCATCACTCAAGTGTGCATATTTGGCTTCCCCACTCTTCCTTAGTTCTTCTTCCTGTGAAAAAGGTTATTTTTAGAAATACAAATCCACTCATTTTGCATTGATTTAACATTTACTGAGAAGATGACAGAGGGCATAATCTAAGCAAATTTTCCCTTAGTAGAAACTCTTTGAGAAATAAAAATCTGGTACAAGCCATTTTTGAGTGTTTGAATGATTCTTTAAAAAAAAAAAAATCTGGCATTTGTTTTTCTCTTTCTGACTTACTTCACTCTGTATGACAGACTCTGGGTCCATCCACCTCACTACAAATAACTCAATTTTGTTACTTTTTACGGCTGAGTAATATTCCATTGTAACAAATACCATATGCTAACACATATATATGGAATCTAAAAAAAAAAAAAAGGTTCTGATGAACGTAGGGGCAGGACAGGAATAAAGACACAGACGCAGAGAATGGACTTGAGGACACAGGTAGGGGGCAGTGTAAGCTGGGACGAAATGAGAGAGTAGCATTGACATATATACACTACCAAACGTAAAATAGATAGCTAGTGGGAAGCAACTGCATAGCACAGGGAGATCAGCTCAGTGCTTTGTGACCACCTAGAGGTGGGGATATGGGGATATAAGTATATGTATAGCTGATTCACTTTGTTATACAGCAGAAACTAACACACCATTGTAAAGCAATTATACTCCAATAAAGATGTTAAAAAAAAATCTGGCATGATTATCATCTACACCACATTTTAATCAGCTAAATAAAAATGCTAAATCCCTGAAAAGAAGTGACAGAAATGCCATTAACTCCTCAGTGGACTCCACTGGAAGGAAAGGATTGTTTTTGTGCCTGACAAGTAATCGTTTGCAGATAATAAAACCAAGATGACCATTGCTCTTTAAGAGAACCAGGATTTTCTAGATACTTTTTGAGAAGTGGTGAAAATGTTACTCATTCTCCATGAAAGTGAGCAAAACCGAGACTTCTCTCTCAGCCTCATGCCTGCAGGTGTAGGTCATCATTTGGCTCCTACTCACCACTTCGCTATCTTGGCCGCCTCACTTTGGTCAGTATAGAGGAGTATATTAAAGGGATGGCTGTTAAGCATTATGTTGGCCTTGATTCTGCGTGAGCTACATACCCTCAGATATTTTGTTAGTACTGCACCCAAGTCATTACTGGGGCCTGATTAATTCAGTTCAGATGCTGAGCAGATCAGCGTCTGATCCAGGTACTTTGCTCACGTGTGTTAGGTGTTTTACAGACACCTCCAATCTCACAATAACCTTGCACAGTATTCACATAATTCAGATTAGGAAATTGAGTTTAAAAGACTTTAAGTAACCTCAAGTTGGGATTCAAACCCAGCTCATTTTGCAACCAGATTTGCATTTGGATTTCAAGGAAGCAAAATTTAGTTAAAAATTAACATAAATAATATTAATTATATTTTACCTTTCTTGAATCTCCTCCCCCCAAACTAGCAATTGTTTCACTAAATTTCAAAGGATAAAAATTTTTAAAGTAATTTTTAGTTTTATGTGTGGATGAAATTGGAAGTGTAACATGAATACACCTAAACTGGATAAACAAAAGCAAATTTGCTATCTATTTCATATGAGGTAACTGTATTACACATGTTAAAGTGTTTATCTGATTAGAAATGCCCATCATTTCAACACATGGAGGATCCATAACAGAGATGGAAAGGCCTGCTTGTTTTCCTGTGCCTCCCACACCTACTCAAATCTCTCACAGCAATACTTGTCAGCCCGGGAATACACTCTTACTTTCCTAGGCATACATTCTCTATCTAACTAGAGTTTTTACTTTTATTAAAAAGGTTTCTCTTAATGTCCAATTCTGACACTTCTCAATACTTCCTCAGCTGGTTTTCTGCTGGTTATTATGGGCTACTTACTAGCCAAATTTAATAAGGTCTGCCACTGGAGGTGTGGCATTGAGATCAGAATTATAACACTTGACTTCAGACTCTCAAAATAAGCCAGATGAGATATCTTTGCAGTAGAACCAATAGGCTGTTGTTCATGAAAAATGCAGCTTTCTATTTAAAAACACATTTTCCTTTTTCCCAACATCCACCCTCCCCCAATCAAACTTTATATAAGCGTATGAGGAAACTGAAGTCTTCGGAGATTAATCAACTTCTTCAAGGTCAAGAGTGAGTCAGGACTGGAGCCAGGACTCAGTGCAGTAGGGGACAGCTCTGATAAAGACTTCAGAGAACCAAAGTTACCACAGCGGAACCTCCCATGAGCTACTGCTGGTTATTTTCAAAACCAGACTCATACCTTCAAAGGTGCTATATTTGCCCTTGCTCCTGGGGATGACTTCTGACAAAGCAAAATTTCCCAAGCTTTAGTTTCTTCATATGTGAAGTTAAGATAATAGTATGTACCTCAAAGAATTTTGTGAGTTTTGAGAAAATTGAAGAATATTTTGTATACTAAAAAATGCCATATGAATTTAATATAATAATGATAATAAATATTTCCAATTTCTCAAGTAGTATTTTAAAATAATGTTTGTTTTTTTCAACAAGGACCAAAATAAATGTGTTTCAAACAAGAAGAAGAGATATTTCTCTTTAATGCAAGAGTCTGCGGCTACAGGCAGCTGGAGGAGCAGGTGGTCTTTCTCCGCACCCTTCTCCAGCCCCTAAGATGTTCCTCTCATATGTGTTGATGAAGGAGGCTGTCTATCACAACTTCTGGATTCCACTCTGTGGAAAAAAGAAAGCGTGGACAGCAAAAAGCTTCCTTTCAAGGACATGTACCAGAGGCTTCATATATCAACTCTGCTGACGTGTCTTTGGCAAGAGCGTGGTCACATGGTGGCCCTGGATGCAATGGAGGCTCTGTATGTGGATTCGGACCGAGCAGCTGTGAGGCCACCTAAAATGCGAGGGCTTCGTTTATGACAGAAAACAGTGAGAATGGATACTGCTTGATTATGAGCTGTCTTTGCCATTCAGTCCTCATTCAGGGTGAGTTAAAATGACACTTGATTATTATATCTAATTTTGATGAATACCTAGCCAGAGTCTGCCAGAGTGTTCAGATTTTATTTTCAAAAACAATACTTTACACCCTGGTTGGATTTATAATATAAAGCTCCAAGTTTCATTTGAATATAAGCAGACATCACAGCCATCCTGAAAAGCACAAGGGCCTGGACACCAGTAAGTATATTTATAGTAATTTAATACAGTCTCTTGAGGTATTTCTTGAACAAGAGTTCCAAATATATTATTGGGAAAATGTTTATCTTTGTAATAAATGCATTACCTAGTAAGTCAATTATGAACTGGGTGGTAGTGTTTTCATGTTTCTGCCCCATCATATCTTGCATGTTTTGTAACAAAGATCATAGTGCCCTGGAAGCTTACACTAGTTAGAACAGGCACACAATAGCAAGAAGAGTAAAGAAAAAGATTAAGAAATTTAGAAATGCTAGAAAAATCTTAGGTGTAAACTGAAATGAATCATTCCAAAGTTAACACTAGGAACATTGGATCTCCATCTAATAAAGACATGGAAAATGGAAGAGAGAATAAATCAAAAGAATGTGAGATGCACACACCAGAAGGTGAATTTACTTGACGTGATTCAAAATTCCATTTTAAAAGACTGGACACTCAGTCGATATTATTTAGTCTTCCATGTATAAAGGCATATGTATTCCACTGAGGACATTTACTTTAGCCACTGACCTTCAGAGGATAATTCATGGTGTTTAACTATTACAAAGGAATCACAAGCTAATTATTTTAAGTAAAATTATTAGTTGCTAAATATTAGAAATTGTTTACACAAGGTCATTAGGGAATAACAAATCCGGTGTTACATATCCCCAAATACTCTAACCCACACTAACCTTAAGGTAAACTATAAGTAAAACATATCAGTTTTTATCAGTTATCTTTTAGAGAATAGCACGGCACTAAAGAGAGTCTAATTTAAATTGCATTCATGTATTTAATTGTTAAAAGGATTTTAAAGGAAGCTTTCTCTTAGGAATTATCATTTGTATTTTGTCTTCTACAAAAGAATGTTTCTAACCCAGAAATAATTTGACAGCTGGGGAAATTTCCTCTTAATTCAAAATAGCATGTTCAATGGAGAAAACTTCAAAAAAAATCTCAACAATTACAAATGTATTTTTTTTACTCAACAATCATACAATTCAAGATATACTGTTAACATTTTCAGTATATTTTCTTCAAGTCATTTTTTAAAACAACACCAGTAATGGAATAGATGTCATAATTTTGGTATTACTTCTTAGGTTATTAGGTATGCAGAGTACTTTCCATGGATTATCTAATTTTATCTGCAAAATTATATGCTAGATAATATTGTTCCCCTAATTTTACTGATGAGGGGACTATGGCACAGAGAGAGAAACTTATCCAGAGTTATACAGACTATGAATCAGAGAATAGGATCCAGTTAATCTCATAACAAAGGTCAAATTCTTAATCAGTATAGGTGTATTGCCGGTACACATACTTAAGTGTAAGTAAACATTTTATACATCCATATACCATGGATATCTCTAGTTTCTAAAAGACACTACACTTTCCTGGTATCCAGTTCTATGTAGCACTGTGCCCTGCACTGTGCCCTAGAGCAGGTTACAGGTCTTGATCCACCAAGAACTTATGCTGTGAATTTCCTTTCCCTCCCCCAAAGATTCTGCTTCCTTGGTAACTGTGTTATCAGTGCTGGGCGAAACTATTATTTTCAAGGTTCTCACTCAACTCCTATTTTATGAAGAGCTTACCTAAAAATGCTAGTGATCTCACATCACTAACTCTGTGTCTGTAATTCCCTAACTCTGTGTCTGTAACCGCCAGTTCCAAAGAAGGCATTCATCCAAAGTTTTTAAGGTTGAGCTCAGATTAGTTTACACAATTCTCATGGATATTGATATTGTATCCCTAAAACAGATGTGCTTCAGGACAGGTCATTTTTTATTTTCTTGAACAGTTTGCCCAACAGCAAGGGCAGGATGGTTAGGATCCGCCACCCCCAATTCTATTCTGGGGTAGACACTCAAGTCAGCTCACAACTAGGTAGTTTATCTTAGTTCAGATGATTCAAGACAACTTCCCCAAAATAGGACACAGGATTACATGTCCTCTTGTGCTTTGGTGAAGCCATTTGGTTCCTGGATTTGCCAACTGCAAATTTTAACATAAAACTCAAAATTTCTTAAAACATCCTATAAGATCCACTCTAAAAATAATTTATGGGTGACACTGACTTCATTTAAAATATCAGAGGGGCAGAAAGCAAAGAGTTCACATTGTATCATTGTAATGATAATCTCGTTACAGACAGCTCAAAAAAAATCCTCCTTCTCTTCTCCCCAAGCCCTTCCCTGCTTCATTACACAATTTTAATTTTTTCTCTTCTGTCTCTAATTTTTGTTATTACTCTGTCCTCCCACCTGGAATTTCCTAGGGAATTTCAAGTTATTTTCACCTCTATTAAACAGAGTAATTTAGTTACTGAGTGCTAATTCTCAAGCTTATATGTCCAGCTCATTATGGAGCTCAATGAGATAAAGGGGACGACAGTTATTTGGCCCTACTATCCTTAGAAGTCTCAGTGGTGATCATTATTTGTTACTTGGAATGACCCTTTAAAATCACATAAACACACACACAAATAGAGTGCTGTTTAAAGTGGGATTTTAGTGAAAGAAAATGTTTACATTTTGTCCAATTAAGAAGAACAGTCACCTGCTTTGGGTAATTTTTTTAGAATATGCTATAAATTGTTCATAATTTGATGTAGACGATGTATTCCTCCTTTGTGCTACTTCAGATTTTGTTTTGTCCTTCCATAGTCTCCTGAAAGTCACCAACACCAACAGCAGAGAGAACACCTAAGTAACTGAGTTGATGTCCTACTCACCATTTCTTTAATTGAAGTATAGTTGATTGAAAATATTATATTTTCAGGTGTACAATATAGTGATTTAATATTTTTATAGGTTATACTCCATTTAAAGTTATTACAAAATAATAGTTATATTTCCCTGTTCTGTACCATATATCCTTATTGCTTATTTATTTTATACATAGTAGTTTGTATCTCTTTATCCCATACCCCTATCTCACCCCGTCCCTGTCCCTTCTCCCAGTTGTAGCCACTAGTTTATTCTCTATATCTGTATGTTTCTGTTTTGTTATATACATTCGTATCTACATTCATGTGTTTCATTTTTTAGGTTCCACATATAAGTGATATGAGTATTTGGCTTTCTCTGCCTGACTTATTTCACTAAGCATGGTACTCTCTAGGGTCATCCACAGTGCTGTAAAAGGCAATTTCATTATTTTTATGGCCATGTAATATTCCATTATATATACCACATCTTCTTTATCCATTCATCTGTTGATGGACACTTAGGTTGCTTCCATGTCTTGGCTATTGTAAATAATGCTGCTATGAACACTGGGGTACATGTATCTTTTCTAATTAGTGTTTTCACTTTCTTTTGATATATACCCAGGAGTGGAATTGCTGGATCATATGGTAGTTTTATTTTTAAGTTTCTGAGGAAATTTCATACTGTTTTCCATAGCGGCTGCACCAATTTATAGTCATACCGACAGTGTACAAGAGTTCTACTTTGTCATCTTCACCAACATTAGTTATTTGTTGACTTTTTGATGATAGCCATTCTGACAGGTGTGAAGTGATATCTCACTGTATTTTTTTTTTTTTTTTTTTTTTTTTTTTTTTGCGGTACGCGGGCCTCTCACTCTTGTGGCCTCTCCCGTTGTGGAGCACAGGCTCCGGACGCGCATGCTCAGCGGCCATGGCTCAGGGGCTCAGCCGCTCCACAGCATGTGGGATCTTCCCAGACCGGGGCACGAACCTGTGTCCCCTGCATCAGCAGGTGGACTCTCAACCACTGCGCCACCAGGGAAGCCCTCATTGTGGTTTTGATTTGAATTTCTCTGATGATTGGTGATATTGAGCATTTTTTCATGTGCCTATAGGCCATCTGTATATCTTCTTTGGAAAAGTGTCTATTCAGATCTTCTGCTATTTTTAATTGAGTTCTTTGGGGATTTTTTTTATATTGAGTTGTGTGAACTGGTTATAAATTTTGGATATTAACCCCTTATCCGCCATATCATTTGCAAATGTTTTCTCCCATTTAGTAGATTGTCTTTTCAATTGACAGTGGTTTCCTTTGCTGTACAAAAGTTTTAAGTTTGACTAGGTCCCATTTGTTTCTTTTTACTTTTATTTCTTTTGCCTTAGGAGACAGCTCCAAAATCTATTGCTACAATTTATGTCAAAGAGTGTTCTGCCTATGTTCTCTTCTGGGAGTTTTATGGTTTCTGATATTATATTTAGGTTTTTAGTCCATTTTGAGTTTATTTTTGTATATGGTGTGAGGAATTGTCCTAATTTCAATTTTTATATGAAGCTGTCCAGTTTTCCTGGCATCACTTACTGAAGAGTCTGTCCTTTCTCCATTGTATATTCTGGCCTCCTTTGTTGTAGATTAATAGATCATAAGTGCATCGGTTTAGTTCTGGGCTCTCTATTCTGTTCCATTGCTCTGTGTTTGGTTTTGTGCCAGTACTATGTTGTTTTGATTACTATAGCTTCATAGCATAGTCTGAAGTCAGGAAACATAATACCTCTAGCTTGTTCTTTTTTCTCAAGTTTGTTATGGCAGTTTGGTTTTATGGTTCCATATAAATTTTAGGATTATTTGTTCTAGATCTGTGAAAAATGCCATGGGTATTTTGATAGGCATTTCATTAAATCTGTTGCTTTGGGTTAATATGGACATTTCAACAATATTAATTCTTCTTATCCAAGAAGATGTGGTATCTTTACATTTCTTTGTATCATTTTCAAATTCCTTCATCAATATTTTATAATTTTCAGAGTACAGGTATTTCACCTTTTTCGTTAAGTATATTCTCAGGTATTTTACTCTTTTTAGTGTGACTGTAAATCGGACTGTTTCTTTAATTTCTCTTTCTGAGAGTTCATTTTTAGTGTACAAAAAAGCAACAGATGTGTATGTCAATATTTTATCCTGCAACCTTACAGAATTCATTTATTAGATCTAATAGTTTTTTGGTGGACTTTAGAGTTTTCTAAATATAGCATCATGTCATCTGCAAATAGTGACATTTTTACTTCTTCCCTTCCAATCTGAATGCCTCTTATTTCTTTTTCTTGTCTGACTGCTGTGACTAGAATTCCAATGCTATGTTAAATACAATTGGTGAAAGTGGGCCACTCTCATCACTTGTTCCTTGTCTTGTTCCTTGTCTTGTGCCTGATTTTAGAGGAAAAGTTTTCAGCTTTTCACCATTGAGTGTGATGTTAGCTATGGGTTTGTTAAAAATGGTTTTTATTATGTTGAGATATGTTCACTCTATACCAACTTTGTTTACAGATTTTAACATGATTAGATGTTGAATTTTGTTAAATGCATTTTTTTGTGTCTACTGAGATGATGTGAATTTTATCCTTCCTTTCGTTTATGTGGTGTATCACACTGATTGATTTGTAAATAATGAACCATCCTTGTATCCCTGGAATAAATCCCACATGATTATGGTGTATGATCCTTTTTATATAGTGTTGGAGTTGTGTTGCTAATATTTTGTTGAGGATTTTTGCTTTTATATTCATCAGAGATACTGGCTTGTAATTTTCTTTAATTTTTGTAGTGTATCTGGTTTGGGTATCAGGGTAATGGTGGCCTTGTAGAATGAATTTGGGAGTGCTCCATCTTCTTCAGTTTTTTGGAATAGTTTGAGAAAGATAGATATTAGCTCTTATTTATATGTTTGGTAGAATTCCCCTGTGAAGCTATCAGTCCTGGGCTTTTGTTTGCTGGAATTTTTTTAATTTCAAAATCAATTTCACTACTAAGTGACTGTTTTGTTCAGATTGTCTATTATTTCTTCCTGATTCAGTCTTGGAAGGTTGTATGTGTCTAGAAATGTGTCCATTTCTTCTATGTTGTCCAATTTGTTGGCATATAACTGTTTGCAGTATTCTCTTATGATTTTTTTTTGTATCTCTATGGTATCAGTTGTTATTTCTCCTCTTTCATACTTTGTTTATTTGAGTCCTCTCTCTTCTTCTTGGTGAGACTGGCTAGAGGTTTATAAATTGTTTATCTTTTCAAAGAAACAGCTCTTGGTTTCACTAATATTTTTTATTGTTTTTTAGTCTCCATTTTAATGATTTTCTCTCTGATCTTTATTTTTTCTTTCCTTCTGCTGATTTGGGGCTTTTTTGTTGTTGTTGTTCTTTTACTAATCCGTTTAAGGAAGTTTAGGTTGTTTATTTCAGATTTTTCTTGTTTCTTGAGGTAAGCCTGTATCTCTATGAATGTCCCTCTTAGAACTGCTTTTGTTGTATCCCATAGATTTTGGAAAGTTGTGTTTCCATTTGCATTTGTCTCCAGGTATTTTCTGATTATCACTTTAATTTCTTCATTGACCCACTGGTTTTTAGTAGCATGTTGTTTAGTCTCTTTGTGTTTGTGCTTTTCCCATTTTTCTTCCAATAATTGATCTCTAATTTCATACCATTGTGGTAAAAAAATAAAAAGGCTTTATATAATTTCTATCTTCTTAAATTTGTTGAGACTCACTTTTTGGCCTAGCATGTGATCTATACTGGAGAGTGTTCCACATGCACTTGAAAAGAATGTATATTCTGCTGTTTTTGGATGGAATGTCCTTTAGGTATCTATTAAGTCCAACTGGTTTGTTGTGTTATTTAACACCACTGTTGCCTTATTAATTTTATGGCTAGATGATCTGTACATCAATATAAGTGAGGTGATAAAGTCCCCTACTATTATTGCATTGTTGTCAATTTCTCACTTTATGTCTGTTAAAAATTGCTTTATATATTTAGGTGCTCCTGCGCATATGTGTTAATGAGTGTAATATCCTTTTCCTGTATTGATCTCTTCATCATTCTAAATATAGTGACCTTCTTTGTATTTTGTATAGACTTTGTTTTAAAGTCTCTTTTGTCTGGTATGAGTATTGCTACCTCCACTTTCTTATTGTTTCCTTTTTCATGGAATATCTTTCATGTAAACTCCCTCACTTTTAGTCAGTATGTGTCTTTAAATCTGAAATGAGTCTCTTGTAAGAAGCATGTAGATGGATTATGTTTTTTTATCCAATGAGCCACCCTATGTCTTGGTGTGGATCTGTTTGGGTTCATCTTGTTTGGAACTCTCTGTGCTTCCTGTACCTGGATATCTGTCTCCTTTAGGCTTTGGAAGTTTTCAGCCATAATTTCATTAAACACATTTTCGAACCCCTTCTCTCTTCTCTTTCTGGGACTCACATGATGCAAATGCTGGTACACATTTTATTTTCTGAAAGATCCTTTAAATTTTTTCATTTTAAAAAATTTGTCTTTTATTGTTCTGATTGGGTGATTTCCATTATTTTATATTCCAGATCACTTACGCATTCTTCTGTGTCACCTAGTCTGCTATTCATGCCTTCTTCTTTTTCATTTCAGTTGTTATATTCTTCAGTTCTGACTTGTTCTATTTTATATGTTCTAGTTCCCTGTTAAAATTCTTGCTGTGTTTATCTATTCTTTTCTTTAATTCAGTTATTATTCTTATTACTAATACTTTGAATTTTTTATCTGATAAATCTTTTATTTCTGTATCTTTACTTATTTTTCAGGGGTTTTCTCTTGCCCTTTCAATTGAGACAAATTCCTCTGCCTTCTCATTTTGTTTATCTTTCTCTATCTCTATGAATTCAGGTGAAACAGTTACTTATTGTGGTCTTGAAGGAGTGTCCTTAAGTGAGAGTGTCCCTATACAGTCTTGTTTGTGCCCAGTGACTTTGTTAGGAGAGCTGGATTTGACATGAATACAAATCACGTCTTTCCTTGAGTAGTGCTGGCAGCTATGACCTTGGTAGGAGGTGGGCCTGGAGACGGAGGGGCTAAGGCCAGAGCCAGGTGTGAACTGAGACTTCCCCTCTGCTTAGTGGCTATCTTTGCCCTATCGTGGGCATGTCCCAAGCTGCTGGAGCAGAAACCCTGAGGGTCAAGTCCAGGCCAGCTCAGTTCCCTTTAAGTGTTTGCTCTTCCCCTTCCCAGAATCAGTACCCTCACCCCAGAGGGGAACGGTGCTGAAGCAAGAGGCATTGGTGTGGGTATTCAGCAAAGGTGGGGGTACAAGGTGTGGTGGTCTGGCCACCAGAGCTCTTAACTGCCTCTGATGCACCACTTGTGCAATCTCCAGTAATGGTTGGCCCCTCCCTGCTCAGACGCTGCTTAGGGTTTGATCTGCTACAGCATCTCACGACCAAGTTTAACCTCAGTCATGACAGCCCTTGTTCCAGTGTGGAGCTGTAATGTGAAGAAAATAGTGCTGGAGCGTTCACTTGGCTCATCCTGGGGTGCACACCAGGGCAGTCATAGGAAATGATTCAAGGTTTTGATTTGCCTTCTCTGCCCTGCTTTGGGAGCAAGCAACCATTCACGTCCTCCTCATGAACAGAGTCCAGGCTTCCCTCAGCCATCCTTAGTCTCACCAGCCCTCCAATCAACCAAGGTACTTATATTCCCTGTGTCAGACTCTTGGGCTGGGATGCCCAGTCTGTGGCTCTTACCACTCACTCCCCAGGCAGGTGTCCACCCGTGTTATCTCCATTTTCCTCTGAGTCTCCTCCCAGTGGCACCAGTCCTGACCTGATTACTTCTTTTCCTTTCCTAGCCAATTATGTAACTATCTTACAGCCTTATTTATATACCAGTATTTATGCCAGTTTTCAGCAAGAATTGTTTCACATGTAGATATATCTTTCACGTGTTTGTCGGGGGAGGTGAGCTCTGCATCTTCTTACTCCCCCATATTGATCTGAGTTCTTTACTCATCATTTTGTAAGCACCTATGTGTTCATCTTAATGTATACATAGTAAGTGATGCTATATACATGTTCTTTTTTCTTAAATAGCTAATTACAAGAGAAGTAGTCTTTACTCTCACCCACTTAACTGACTCACTAGATTTATAAAATATTTACTCCCAGATAAATATTTAAGATAATGTCCGAGATAACCTGACTGTTATCCAGTGGTATTTGTTCCCAAGGTTGTTCATAACTGTTGTATTTGTTACTGTTATTGCACTTTATAATATTTTTTATAATTTCCCTTTAACCTTTATTTTCATTATCAAAGAACTTCCAGACCAAAAGCATGTAGGTTAAGGGAGATTTTACTGTATCATAAATTGCTTGTGTAATTACATTAATTCCTTCATTATGTTTTTTACATAATATTTTGTCCCTTGATCCATTATAGCATCATCATTCTATTTCAAAATTTATCCTTATGCATGTCTGTTTTATCATTTTCTCATCCCCCAAAATTATTTTTTATATACACGTATATCAGATAGGACATGTGGAAGATACTGAATAAACTCTTGATGAATGAATTACCCAAGGGTAAAAATCACACTGCATTTTTCTTCTATCATAGCACAATATCTTTACTCTACTGTCATGCTAAGGTTTTCTTTTAATGGTTAGCCATTAACTGTCCTGAGACCTTGGATTGGAATGAACTAATATGATTTTCTTTTTAGCTTAGGAAAAATGTCTCCAAATTATTATTACATTCACTATGTCTCATTAAATGAATAACAATGTATAGATCATATATATGAGTATTGAGTGATAATTTATTTTGTAATCAAATAATTATGCAATTGCAATTTGCACCACACCCAGTATTTGTTCTGTGATTATAAGAACAAACACAGTCTGTATAAGTAAAACAACAAAAACTTGTAACTCAGTGCTGCTCATGAACAAGGTAGAATAAGCTACCTTTCTGACAGTGACCCATCCTATCTAGTCCCTCCTGTGGCTTGTCACCTTATTGGATAATGTGATTAGCAATTGCATAAGTTATTATTAGGCTATTTCAACTCTTTGCACCCAGGACTCAACCTTAGCAACCTTTAAAGTGGAGTCCAGACAACAACTGCCACCATCTTAGAGACTGGGATATATTTTTGTATTACTCTCTATGTATAGGGAAAAATATTTCAAATATCCTATGAACAAATACCACCCAGTACTTTTCTGTACATACCCTTCTGTAGCCCTGGGCCCAGGAAAACACCTTGGACCAGGTTGTAGAACATGCTGAGTGTAATGGCTCTTCTAGTCATGGCTCCACTCCTAACTGCAAACTCAGCAGTTTGCTCCTGTGGCCCCAGTTTCTTCGGGGTCTCATGGACCACCTTGGACCTCTCCCACCTCATTCAACCACATCAGCTCAACTTAGACCTGTTTATGTACAGAAATTACATATAAGATATAAGAATGTTCCACAACCTTGCCAAACCAAAAACAACAGAGGGCATTAGATGTAATGCCACATGAGGTTTCTCATGGCTTTAAAATGTCACGTGACCTCCTTTCACAGGCATCCTCATCCTGCCAGTCATAAGTTTGGTATCAGAAAATGTTACTTTCCAAAAAGAGTGTCTTCTAAAGTATATTATTAAGAAAATTCAAAGTTCAAAAAGGCAACTATTCATTTTAATCTTTGAGCATCTACAATGAGGCTACTACTGCGTATTTTACATATATTATATCATTTACTCTTCATAGGTTCCTTAGGTGGGCATTGGAAGCAGCAGAGAGCAGTGAAAAGTGAAAAAGGGTTTTGGAGTCAGAGAGATCTAGATTTGAGTTAACAGCCCTGATATTCATTATCTACAGTATTTGAAGAAAGTTACTCATTTTTTGAGATTCAGTTTCTCAGTTTACAAAAAAGGGAATTCTAGATGTCTCATGTAAAGGTGAAATGAGGTAATGTGTATAAAATTCCTGTACAGTGCCTGGCACACTATAAACATTCAAAAAGCTAAAGCTCTTCTCTCAAAGGAGCGAAGGAACTTTGCTCCAGTTAAGTAAGGGATTTAAATTTGCTGTGTCGACTCCAAAGCCACACTCTCACATTAATTGATATTTATTGTGAACATTAAATTCACTTGACAGAATATAATTACAAAAGTTTCAAATTACATATTGCTTTGATATAACCAACAGTGCATCATTTCGATGGTGGTTTACTTATTATTAAGTTAGTTTAAATGTACAACTTTACTGCAAGAGATCGTATATTTGAAAAATTACTCTAAGCCAAAGAGCTCATGTGTTTCAGAAGAAGAAAAAATTAAAATCACCATGTGTACTTTCTTGAATTTTAACTTTCAAATGAATCATAAATTTATTGTCAGACAGACCATATAACCTTTAAAGGGTACATTTCATATTAGCTTTGACAGGCCGGATTCTGATTGTGATGACCAGGGTTAAAATCCCAGCTCTTCCCCTCAATACTGTATAAATTTGGGCAAGTGACCTCACTATTTTGAGCTTCTGATTCCTCAATGGTAAAATGATGATACTAATAACAATAATAACACTAGTCAACTATGACTATTGCCAAATATTTTTATGCTAAATATCTAAGGTTCAAAGCAATGTAAAAATTAAATATGAACTAAAAAAGTCAGTGTATTCAGAGATCCCAATTATTCTCCCAGGAGCTGTTCCAGTGCGATGAATAAGCTAAATAATAAAAAGAAATGTTGAAAACCCATAATAGAGAGTACATGCAAGTTTTACACTTTGGTTTTTACTTTAGAAATTATTCTTGTCATATTTTATCCTCAGAGATATACTTTACTATAGTGCTTTTTGCAGGTTTTTTCCTCTTAATGTCCCAGGGAACTTTCTTTTAACATAAATCCTCTTCAGAAAAAAAAAAGATGTCTATTGTCTGCACAGCTTTCTCGATCAAGAAATTCAAATAGAAACACATTTATTATTTGTACCTTGGACTGAATGGGATTTGTCTGAATCACAAATTTAAAAGCATTTTTAAATTCACATATGTGGGAATTATTTTTATGTACAATCTTTTGTCCAAAATTTATCCTTACAAAGGGATTTTGTACAAATGCATCTACATAAGTATGTGGTAGAGAAGCAACGGCTGATCCCGAAGAGCATCTCAAGTTCCTGTCACCTTCACCTACAACTCCCTGCTTTCCTGGGCTGAATGGGCAAGAACTCTCCCAGGTTACAGAATCCATGCCCCAAAGAGTCTGCTCTGGAGGGTAATCTTGTCAGAGCTCCACACCCAATGTAACACTTTCTAGATTCATGAAGAGTGAAGGACCAGAAGCATCAATGGGACTAAGAATAGTATTGTAAAATATAGTTCAGGATTTTGAAATCAGAGAGGTAGATAGTGCCAAAGAGAAGGTTCTTTATGTTTTAATTTGGAAGTTGAGGGTTTACTAGAGGGTATGACTCTCAGTTCAGGACAATCAAATAACTTACTCTAGGAAACATCAAGGATGGTCTGACTTTTCAAACTCTGAAGAGGTTTTGTCCAAAACAATGAAGAGTGTCTCAATACAATAAAAGGGCTATTTCACTATTCAAGGGAATAAAGGTCATCAATCTTGATGTAATGAAACCTATAGGAAGGTTTGATCACAGGTCAAACTCCTGAATTTACAAATAAAGGACATTTAATTTAAAAACCATTTGCTTAATAACTAAGATACAAACATTTATTTTATGGGAATAGAATGATCTGGGAACGCAGTTACCTAAATATGCTTCTCTAGCATTTACCTTTCCAAATCCACTGTTATGGGGACATGAAAGCACTTGTAGGGCAGCGTTGGAGCCCAGTGGTGAGACACAGAAAGAGGAGAGTGGATCCCAGGAAGAGCCTGATGTCAGAGATCTGGACTTCGTGGAGGAAGGACATGTGAGTGTAATGGCTCTCCCTGACCTCAACAGCTGAGAAGTAACAAAGAAGTAGGTTCCACATGCTTTGCTTTGAGACTGGAAGAAATCCTGGAAACCAGGGATCAGCAGCCCACAGGGGTGATAATCACTCTGTCTTCCACTCACTATTTAAAGGACTTCATCACTGTCTGATTTTGACAACCATATCTAAGTTGACAAATAAAAATAACATGTAATACTCGCGGCCATAGACAGGAAAGTCAGGCAGAACATCTGAACACATGTCACTGAACACAAGTCAACTGAATTGCAGGAAGAGAAAGAGGAAAACTTGAATAAACACATTTTGGTCAACAGTTGAGGAAATAAAATGCAGGCACAAATATTTCATGGTTTAAAAAGATGTGATTTCCAAGGTAAAAACAAATACAAATTAAAAGTGAGACAATTCTTCCCATTGAAAATAAGGGAAGAGATTTCCCTCACTTCTTTTTCTCAGAGCATTTGCTTCATTTATTTATTTATTTATTTATTATTTTTTCAGAGCATTTCCTTTTGAAAACTTGTAAGTATTTTCTCCTCTCTTTGAAAAGTACATAAATTCTTTGGAAGACATAAGATAGGCCTTTTGTATGCTTTATGATCTAGGAATGTCTTTCTCAAGGATGTGGATGCACCTTTGAAATGCAAGCATCAAGACAGATAACACCCGGGACTTCCCTGGTGGCACAGTGGTTAAGAACCTGTCTGCCAATGTAGGGGACACAGGTTTGAGCCCTGGTCCAGGAAGATCCCACATGCCACAGAGCAACTAAGCCAGTGTGCCACAACTACTGAGCCTGTGCTCTAGAGCCTGTGAGCCACAACTATTGAGCCCACATGCCACAACTACTGAAGCCTGTGTGCCTAGAGCCCATGCTCCACAACAAGAGAAACCACTGCAATGAGAAGCCCACGCACCACAGCGAAGAGTAGCCCCTGCTCGCTGCCACTAGACAAAGCCCACATGCAGCAACGAAGACCCAATGCAGCCCACCCAAAAATAATAAATAAATAAAATGAATTTATATATAATAAAAGATAAATAACACCTCCACCTCCCAGTTTCTGCGGGGGGGGTAGGAGCCTAACTTTGGTGGGGGCCTTGTTCCAAGTTGCAAAATTACCTCCTGTCATAAAGATATATGAAGTTTGTTTTTTCCTTGGATGAAGCCAACCAGGTGAAGTTAGGATTCACTCTGTGTGACAGTGCTGTTGAGCAAGACCTCTTACTTGAGGATTACTTATTGTTTACTTTGAGAACAAGTATGTAATAGTTTGTATCTGCTTGGCTATTAAAGGGTGATATTTCTTCCTGTCTTTTCATCTCTTAGTGAATGGCCCGTAATGCCCATCACATTCAGATTTAATGCTTATTCAATAACAAAAGTATCTTCTTCTCTAGAAAAAGAATCCTTTGTGTAGAACGATTCTCAGCTGGGAGAAGATTTTTTGTTATTAATTATATTCCCCCAATACTCCTTGTAACAGATGTTGTTGATACTCTGCCCATATCCACTTGCTTTATTATCTTCAGGCAACCAGCATTTACTTATCTTCTTGCCGGAGGCTTGGTCTGGCCTTGAGGGATAGTGCTGCTTAAGCACAGAGTGGGGAGGAAATGCCAGGGAGTCAACCCTCTAAGGAGCAGTTCTCAACTAGTGACTGGGGAGAGTTGGCTTATAAACACCCCAGTATACTCCATCCTTAGATGGGGTGACAGGCATGTTCTCCTTTCTTACAGTTGCTTAGGTTCAGTTGCTTAAGGTCAACTGCTGGGCTTCAGCTGCTTCAAACGAAGCTTATCGGTTGCACTAAAGCAATTGCTCTGTGCATAAGCAGAGATATGCCTTTAACCTGTTTGAGAATGAATGTTAGATGGGATTCCTTCATTTTCTTATTTTACTTCCTCACTCCTCTACCAAGGTTTCCAGAGATTTCCTTCCACATAAACTTCACGTAACTAAATCTTTCCAAAACATCCTCTTCCAGGGAAACTCAAAGCAAAACAACAATTCAGTGGAATAAATTAAGGAGATGATGATTGAAATCAGAACTTTTGTACAGAAAGATTAAATACAAAGAAAAGTACAAGAATAGATAAAGATCATGAAGGAAATATCAGCAACATGAGGATAGATCCAGGAAAACTGATATGTAAATAATAAGAATTGCACAAGGAGAAAACAGAACATAAGGTACAAAAATAAACAAATAATAGAAGAAAAATTTTTGTAGCCCGCATAATATAAGAGCTCACCTAATTCTACCCTGAACTGAAGAGAAAAAGAGCCATACTGAGGTATATCTCAGGAAAATCCCTGAATTTTAACAAAATAAAAGCAAGCAAGTGAACAAATGAACAACAAAAAACTCTTACAAGCCTCTAGAACTTGATCTACAAAGGGAAAAAACACAACTGGCAATGAACTTCTCATCTGTAATATTTCAAATTTATCAGTAGAAACAAGGATAATATGTTTGCCAGCAAGTATGTACCAGGCCCTGTGCCAAGTGCATCTTTTTGTTTACTACCCCAGAAATGACCCAGGGCCTTCTGGAGCCCTTTTGGAACACCAAGAACTGCCTGACTTTATAGCTCCCAGGGCCATGGATGCTGATGATGTCATAAGGTGACAATTCATTATTTTAAATATTCCACTATAAATTATGGGATTTATTATGCTCTTCCAAGAAATACAATGTTTAGACTACCTGGAAGTGGTCTCTTGAAATTTTTTCACCAATGAAAAAGACAAGGCCTATTTCCAAGAAGTGTCAGTAGTCTAGAATTCATGAGAACTTAAACTGTCCTGAGTGTATGCTGACTAAAGCAAAAAGCAAAACAAAGGATTCTTAGCAAGACATGGATAAAGATGGAAAGTATTGTACAAATCACTTTACTTGGCATGTGGATTCTTAGGGTACCTGTATCCTGTTTCCCATTTTAGGAAGAGGCATCCTCAAGGATGAAAAGGCTTAAATAAAACATGGACAGGCATCTTTTGAATTGGAATAGGGCCCTGGAAGAAAAGTGTGCTGAAAAGAAACCTATGAACAAATTAAGAAGTGATGACAACTAGTGAGCTGGTAAGGGGCTCTCAGTACAGTCACCTTTCACCCGGTAGATATGGCCAGAGTTGCTTCTGAGTCTTATGATGCTGAAAGGGCAAGTCCTCACTGCCAGCCAATGATGAAAAAGCAAGTACAAGTGAATCCCAGTTGGCAGGGAGCAACAATCCAAATGCCTGGTTCTGAAAGAAACCAGAGGTGTATTGTCAATTTGGGGGAGGTCATCATACACAACCATTCATGTTTGTAGAGGAGACAGTAATAGGATACCAAACAGCTCTGACAAGGGTGCTGAAGCCAGAGGAGAAAACAATAATAACAACAACAACAGAAAGGCCATGAAAGCGGCTGAAGATGTTCAGCAGACTCTAGAGATGCTGCCTTCCTCCCCCCAAACTCCCTGGAAGGCAAGGCAGCACACAGGCCAACTTGGCCCTTGAAGATAGGATACGGAAGGCTTTACTTTGGACAAATGCATTATGCTATTCATCAAGCATCCAGACTGAGAAGCAAACACCACTAGGACCTATAAAGTGGCTAACCAGCAAGTAGAATACACCTGGTATCAGTGTGAAAGGGCATCCAAATTTACAACATGGGCTCAAGGTCAATGAATGCCATGAACAGAAGAATATATATTGTTGCCACTTTTAGCTTTCTGTAAAAAGTTTTCCAGATCATACTAGTTCCTGCTTACAAGCCTCTGCTGATAACTTATTTACCTAAAATTCAACAATTTCAACATAGCATTGTAGGGCTTTTTAGTCTGGTGCTGGCTGAACTCACCAGCTTCATCTTCTGCATGCCCTCTGCAGACACTGTTTTTCACTCACTAGAAAATCCTCACCTTTCTTTGAAATCATCACCTGCTTTCAAACCCCTGTAGACCTTTGTTCTTCTTGCAAGGTTCGGAACAAACATATTCATCCAGACTCCACACAGACAGCAACACGGAAATGATTGCTCAACAGAACCTTAATTGTGACACCTTCTAAATATGATTATATCATAAATATTTGGTATTATATTACTAATATTGATAGTATCCTCCATCAGAACATTTGGTTTCATGGCTCCTCTAACACAAAGTGTTTTTCTGTAGGCATCGTGGTGTGTGTGTGTGTGTGTGTGTGTGTGAGAGAGAGAGAGAGATTGGAGGTGGGGGGGTGGATTAGGGCAGAGTATACGTAAGTGTGCTTCTTAGATCATATCTAAATCTTAATAAAATATATAATCTCTATATACTTTTATATTAATTGTTTCAGTCAAATAAATGGTTAAGTTTTCTTTTCTGTTACATGATAATAAATAATTTCCAAGGGGGTAGGGGACATAGGAATTTGATCTTTTAGATGTTGTAATGTCTTATCATACCTTCATTTTCCCTTTCTGTCCTTCACATTGTTTTAGCAAAAATATACTTCATAATGTCTAAGAGGAACGTTGCTTTTATACTCTTGACAAAAGGATGGGGAGAGTAGGGATATTTTTATATTCTTCAAAGAATTCAATTACATGGAAAGACTACACTTGTAGTAAGTGAACGGTAACTGTATAAACTTTTTTTCTGATATGTTCATCTCTGCTTCATTTTTTTTTTTTTTTTTTGCGATACGCGGGCCTCTCACTGTTGTGGCCTCTCCCATTGCGGAGCACAGGCTCCGGATGTGCAGGCTCAGCGGCCATGGCTCACGGGCCTAGCCGTTCCGCGGCATGTGGGATCTTCCCAGACCAGGGCACGAACCCGTGTCCCCTGCATCGGCAGGCGGACTCTCAAACACCGCGCCACCAGGGAAGCCCTCTGCTTCATTTTTATAGACTTACAGAATGTTCTGTCAGTGCTGGAAAATACAAACCCAATACCAGAGCCTCCCGGAAGATGTAAGAGTCAAAGGACAGTGGAGGGAGGGTGTACATGTGCCCTCTGCAACTAATTTCCAAGTGCTGCTGTTTACCAGGAATCTGAACTTGAGCATATGGCACTGGAGCTACTACCAAATTTCCCTTGGATGTGGAAAACCCTTTTGCAATTTTTTTTCTTAAAGTCTGTGAAATTGATGTTTTTGGAAAAATTATAAAGAAGAGTAAGGAGCTAAGAACCTGAACTTAGACTGCTTATGACACTTTATATTGATCGGTGTGCATTCTGCCTCATATCACCCAGAAAATACCTTTTCATGGAAAGGAACTTTTCCCTCACAAATCCTGATACTTGTTATTTTCAAGGTAACATCTGAAAACCTTTCAGAACTACCTATGTATGTTTAAGTGGATTTAGACTCATTTTTTCTTTACCTCAGGGCAACAAGCATCTTTGAATGCTGCATAAACAGAAAAGTGGAATTATAATAGTTTGAAGAACTAGTGTTTGTCCTATAGCACTGATAGAGGATGGATATAAAAATATGAATAGAATCTGCAAAGTTTTATTCCAACCTCTTCTCAGTGCAAACTCCTCCCTGCCCCTGCTAGCCCAAGAGCAAGCATGTCCATGGTTGTGGAGTCAGCAAGGATGAAAACATCTAGAGAACACAGGTCAAGGGCAGGGGGGCTACAATGGCACTCCACTCTTTCAACCACACACACAAACACACACACACACACACACACACACACACACACACACACACAAAATATATATATATATATATGTATTACTGAAGTGAGAGATACCAGGGATTTCCCGACCTGTGATCTATTTAAGGCTCATTATAGGTTAACATTACCGGCATCTCAACTTATAAGGAAATGAAGGACTATTGCAATAAGGCAGACAACATTTTAGAAAATGGATTGACTCAAACACTTGGCTCCATCATCACTGTCAAGCCCACAGCTGATGATCATCTTATCCCATATCACAAAAATAAGGCTGGATTTTGACCTAGCTTCTTTTGCTGTTTACCTCACTGCCAGCTGTTAGAGGAACAAGCCAGTAGGAATGCAGAGGCTTTGGGTGCAGCAAGAAACTCTCCTTTGGGAACTCAAGGAAAGGTACCAGGTCAGTTACAAGTTCCCTGCTCTCAGCAGTCACCAGAATTCTAATAAGATCTCAATTCTCGAAGGAAGATTTCTGCCAAGAGGGATAATGCAAAGGTTCAGTCATCCCAATCTTCAAGGCCCTATTTGGGTTGAGAGTGGACACTGAGATAGAATTCACCTCTCAAAGCACAACAGAAGCTGACTCTGGTAAGAGGAAATCGAATCACTCATTTAAGAATACTTTATTATTCCCCTTTTGAAACAAACTGGATTTTTCTGAAAAATAAATATCAGGAAAGATTGCATTGGTGGTTCTGCACTAAATAATCACTAACATACATATTCATTTATTTAAGTAATAAATATTTAAAATACATCTTCATGTGAAGGCTCTGTGCTAAGAGTTTGGGGACAGATACCAATCTCAGGGAGTTCATTGTTTCCATGGAGAGAGAAGGCATCTACACATAATAAATTCTGGTAAGTGACAGAGCTAGAAGAAAAGTTATAGGAGTTTATTCCTGGACATGTGGATTCATTCAGCAATGTTTACTGGCCCTCCACCGTGGGAGATCTAGTCCAACGTGGGGACACAGAAGTAACCAAAGCCAATCTGCCCTCCGAGTTCACATTCTAGTGGAAAGGGACAGATAATGAAAGGATGAAAAATGTATATGTATATTTCACATCATAAATGCAATAAAAGAAACAAAAAAGAAGGGTGGGAGGAGTCAGGAAGGGTAGAGTATTATCTAGGTAGGGTGGTTACGGGACTTCTCCAAGCTTGGTGCTGATGGCACAGAGCTGGAGGGGGAGTGGGGTGTAGGAGCAAAGTGAAGAGCCAGAGTAAGTGCTGCAGGCAGGAAATGTTGGCACATCTGGAGCAGAGAGAGAGAGCCAGGGTAGCCTTATTGTAGAGAATGAAGTGGAAAGTAAAGGCAAATGAGGTCTGAAGTAGAAGATGTAGGAAACAAATACAGGGCCTTAGAGACTATGGGGAAAACATCTAAACAAGGAGAGATGTTTTTGCAGTGGATATGTGTGTGTTGTCTCTTTAGGGAAGGAGAGGCTTTGTCCCTGAATTTTGTGAAAGTAGCCAGATATATTGCAAAAGCTGCAATTCATTGAGAAGATTAGAACAGTAAAGGCTCTTCAGTTTTCAAGTGATAAAATTGCTAATATAACATTTAAAAACATTAGAAAAAGAGCACTTCAGACTAGAAGTGACTAGTTTTGCTTTACTTTTCAACATATTTAATGTCTACTTTCATAGCCTACAGAGCATTATAGAGCAGCCATTGATTGAGCTGGGTTTTAAAGCATGGCTGGGATTTGAAAATGAGAAGGGCTCACAGACTCAAGGGGAAGGAGCGTCATGAATGTGATCTCACATACCTGTTTGCCTTAGAAAGCCCAGGCTCACCACTGTCTTCAACCAATAATTTATAACACCTCCTTTCCCTCTCCAGAGCATTAAAGTTTGGACAATACATTAGATTAGATGGTCCACCTTAGGACTTACAGCAAAGGCCTGGAGGCAGGTGTGCAAGGGTGCAGCATGACCTGATGTGGAGAGTCAGGCCCTATGGTCCCAGCTGGGGACTGGACTTCACTTCTCTCATCCAGGCTGGGACATGAGGGTATATGAGGAGGGTCATGTCAGTTAGTGCAGTGTTTTGGAGGAAAAAATTCAGCAGGCAGTTTATGAAATGCTGGATCTACCTGGTTTTAAGTTGACTTACAATCCTTCTCCCCAACAATTATCAATCTGGAAATAGAGAGGTGCCTTCAATTCATGTCTTTCAAACTCTCATGTTACATGGGGCTTTATAAATTGCTTTATTTAAAATAAAATTGTCTGTGGAAGATACATTACTCTATAAAGACTTCCATCAGTGCATGCTAGCTTGAGATACTTATAGGTCACCTAACAATAAGGGTCAAAAAATAAAGGAGACAAAGAAATCGAGCACACATGTAATTATTTCTGGAGATATGATCTCACAATTGGCTATGTAAACAGTCTTTTAAAGATTATGTTTAAACGCAATGCTATCATGTTTAATATCCTTAGAGGGCAAAGGTAAAAAATGTTTTAATGCGTTATAAAAGGCTATCTGTCATTTGGGATAAAATTTCCTATTAGAGCATCATATAGAAATTCAAAGAGTGTTGTATCACAAATAATTTACATGAGAATGAAAATGATGAGCTAAGGAAAGCAGTTTTGACATACTGATGTCAAAACTCTGATTAAAGACTTTAAACATATAAAATGAGTAGGAATTATGTCTCTGTATGCAATTTGGTATTATGCTACAAGTGAATATTTGGCTATTTTAAGGTATATTCCTAAGTTTTTATATTCAAGTTTGCTAAATATTTTCCCCCTCACCCCTGGACTTTCATATTAGAAAATTAGGTATTCACTTTATGTTTTAGATTGTATTATATCAAGGAAGGGTTAGTAGGGAGCAAAATTGAAATGCTTTCCCTCTGTAAAAGCAAATTATTCAAATTCAGGGCACCCCTGTTTCTTAAAAAGTTCTCTAGATCAGGTTGAAAGCTAGAATTTTAAACTTCTATCTACTGCTATTTTTGCTCTCTTGAGTCACACAGAATTTAGTATCTCTTTATTATGTAGCCTTTGAATTATTAAATAAATAAAATTTTATTTTATTGCTAATATTCTTCCTAAAGTGTAGCTTGTAAAACTGTCAACATTTTTTAAAAAGTGCTATTATACCACAGAGAAAAAAAGAAAAAATATTAAAACAGCAAGGGAAAAGCAACAATAGCATACAAGGGAATCCCATAAGGTTAACAGCTGATCTTTCAGCAGAAATTCTGCAAGCCAGAAGGGAGTGGCAGGACATATTTAAAGTGATGAAAGAGAGAAAACTACAACCAAAATTACTCTACCCAGCAAGGATCTCATTCAGAATTGGCAGAGAAATTAAAACCTTTACAACAAGCAAAAGTTAAGAGAATTCAGCACAACCAAACCAGCTCTACAACAAATTCTAAAGGCACTTCTCTAGGCAGTAAACACAAGAGAAGGAAAAGACCTACAAAAACAAACCCAAAACAAGTAATAAAATGGTAATATGAACATACATATTGATAATTACCTCAAATGTAAATGGATTAAATGCTCCAACCGAAAAACAGAATGGCTGAATGGTTACAAAAATAAGACCTGTACATATGCTGTCTACAAGAGACCCACTTCAGACCTAGGGACACATACAGACTAAAAGTGAAGGGAAGGAAAAAGATATTCCATTCAAATGGAAATCAAAAGAAAGCTGGAGTAGCAATTCTCATAACAGACAAAATAGACGTTAAAATAAAGACTATTACAAGAGAAAAAGAATGATACTACATAATGATCAAGGGATCAATCCAAGAAGAAGATATAACAATTGTAAATATTTATGCACCCACATAAGAGCACCTCAATATATAAGACAAATATTAACAGCCATAAAAGAGGAAATTGACAGTAACACAATCATAGTAGGGGACTTTAACACCCCACTTTCACCAGTGGACAGATCATCCAAAATGAAAATAAATAAGGGAAAAAAAGCTTTTAATGACACATTGAACAAGATGGACTTAATTGATATTTATACAACATTCCATCCAAAGACAACAGAATACACTTTATTCTCAAGTGCTCATGGAACATTCTCCAGGATAGATCATATCTTGGGTCACAAATCAAGCCTTGGTAAATTTAAGAAATTTGAAATTGTATCAAGTATGTTTTCCAACCGCAGCGCTATGAGACAAGATATCAATTACAGGAAAAAATCTGTAAAAAATACAACCATATGGAGGCTAAACAGCACACTACTAAAAAACCAAGAGATCATTGAAGAAATCAAAGAGGAAATTTAAAAATACCTAGAAACAAATGACAGTGAAAACATGATGACCCAAAGCTTATAGGATGCAGTAAAAGCAGTTCTAATAGGGAAGTTTATAGCAATACGATCCCAGCTCAAGAAACAAGAAAACTCTCAAATAAACAACGTAACCTTACACCTAACAAAATTAGAGAAAGAAGAACAAGAAAATGCGAAATTTAACACAAGGAAAGAAATCATAAAGATCAGATCAGAAATAAATGAAAAAGAAATGAAGGAAACAATAGTGAAGATCAATAAAACTAAAACATGTTTTTTGAGAAGATAAACAAAGTTGATAAACCATTAGCCAAACTCATCAGGAAAAAAAGGTAGAAGACAAAAATCAACAGAATTAGAAATGGAAAAGGAGAAGTAACAACTGACACTGCAGAAATACAAAGGATCATGACAGTTTACTACAAGCAACTATATGCCAATAAATTGGACAACCTGGAATATATGGGCAAATTCTCAGAAAAGCACAACCTTCAGAGACTGAACCAGGAAAAAGTAGAAAATATAAACAGACCAATCACAAGCACTGAAATTGAAACTGTGGTTAAAAATCTTCCAACAAACACAAGCCCAGAACCAGATGGCTTCACAGGCGAATTCCATCAAACATTTAGAGAAGAGCTAATACCTATTCTTCTCAAACTCTTCCAAAATATAGCACAGGGAGGAACACTCCCAAACTCATTCTACAAGACCACCATCACCCTGATACCAAAACCAGAGAAGGATGTCACAAAAAAAGGCCAATATCACTGGTGAACACAGATGCAAAAATCCCCAACAAAATACTAGCAAACAGAATCCAACAGCACATTAAAGGATTATACACCATGACCAAGTGGGGTTTATCCCAGGAATGCAATGATTCTTCAATATACACAAATCAATCAGTGTTATACACCATATTAACAAATTGAGGGATAAAAACCATATGATAATCTCAATAGATGTATAAAAAGATTTTGACACAATTCCACACCCGTTTATGATAAAAACTCTCCAGAAAGTAGGCATAGAGAGAACCTACCTCAACATAATAAAGGCCATGTATGACAAACCCACAGACAACATTGTTCTCAATGGTGAAAAACTGAAACCATTTCCACTAAGATCAGGAACAAGACAAGGTTTCCCACTCTCACGATATTATTCAAAATAGTTTTGGAAGTGTTACCACCACAATCAGAGAAGAAAAAAAAATAAAAGGAATCCAAACTGGAAAAGAAGAAGTAAAGCTGTCACTGTTTGCAGATGACATGATACTATACATAGAGAATCATAAAGATGCTACCAGAAAACTACTAGAGCTAATCAATGAATCTGGTAAAGTAGCAGGATACAAAATTAATGCACAGAAATCTCTGGCCTTCTTATATACTAATGATGAAAAACCTGAAAGAGAAATTAAGGAAACACTCCCATTTACCACTGCAACCAAAAGAATAAAATGCTTAGGAATAACCCTACCTAAGGAGACAAAAGACCTGTATGCAGAAAATTATAAGACACTGATGAAAGATGATACAAACAGTTGGAGAGACATGCCATGTTCTTATATTGGAAGAATCAACATTGTGAAAGTGACTCTACTACCCAAAGCAATCTACAGATTCAATGCAATCCCAATCAAACTAACAATGGTATTCTTCAAAGAACTAGAACAAAAAAATACACAATTTGTATGAAAGCACAAAAGACCCAAATAGTCAAAACAATCTTGAGAAAGAAAAATGGAGCTGGAGGAATCAGGCTCCCTGTCTTCAGGCTACCCTACAAACCTACAGTAAACAAGACAGTATGGTACTGGCACAAAAACAGAAATATAGATCAATGGAATAGGATAGAAAGCCCAGAGATAAATCCATGCACATATGGTCACCTTGTCTTTGATAAAAGTGGATAGAATACACAATGGAGATGCTTGGGGCAGTTTTGCATGTGATAAGCAGTCCAGCTGACACTGTGATATTGCAGGACTAGAGCTCAGATCTCCTGGTGACCAGGCTCACTGCTCTACTTGCATTCCCTGCTCTCCCTGCCTCCAGGTTCCTCATCCTTCACCCTCCCTGGGAAGGTGGCACTGATGAAAGCCAGCTCCCCACCCTGCCCTTGAGAGGGAGCCACTAAGAGAACTTCTTCTCTGGTCACAATGGTGATTTTTAATGGAGATTGTCAATAGCTTGAGAGGTAGGCAGAGGGACCATAGAGGTCCTATGTTTAAAATAGAAGTGTTATCATGAACCTGGATCCTTGAATATCTGCACAGAGCAAAGCTTCATCAACATTGGACAACACATCTTGAACTCTGTGTGGATGAAAGGCTCTTGGTGCTCCAGCCAGGAGTCAGTGCTGTGCCTCTGAGGTGGGAGAGCCACCTTCAGGACCCTGGTCCACAAGAGACCTCCCATCTCCACATAATATCAAATGGCAAAAATCACCCAGGGATCTCCATCTCAATGCCAAGACCCAGTTTCACTCAACGAACAGCAAGTTACAGTGCTGGACACCCTATGCCAAACAATTAGCAAGACAGGAACACAGCCACATCCATTAGGAGAGGCTGCCTAAAATCATGATAAGGCCACAGAAACCCCAAAATACACCACCAGATGGGGACCTGCCCACCAGAAAGGCAAGACCCAGCCTCATCCACCAGAACACAGGCACTAGTCACCTCCACCAGGAGGCCTACACAACCCACTGAACCAACCTTAGCCACTGGGGACAGACACCAAAAACAACGGGAAATATTAACATGCAGCCTGCAAAAAGGAGACCCCAAACACAGTAAGTTAAGCAAAATGAGAAGACAGAAAAAAACACAACAGATGAAGGAGAAAGGCAAAACCCCACCAGACCTAATAAATGAAGAGGAAATAGGCAGTCTACCTGAAAAATAATTCAGAATAATTATAGTAAAGATGATCCAAAATCTTGGAAACAGAATAGAGAAAATACAAGAAACTTTTAACAAGGACTTAGAAGAACTAAAGAGCAAACAAACAATGATGAAAAACACAATAAATGAACTTAAAAATTCTCTAGAAGGGATCAATAGCAGAATAACTGAGGCAGAAGAACAGATAAGTGACCTGGAAGATAAAATAGTGGAAATAACTACTGTAGAGCAGAATAAAGAAAAAAGAATGAAAAGAAATGAGGACAGTCTCAAAGACCTCTGGGAAAACATTAAACGCATCAACATTTGAATTATAAGGGTCCCAGAAGAAGAAGAGAAAAAGAAAGGGACTGAGAAAATATTTGAAGAGATTATAGTTGAAAACTTCCCTAATATGGGAAAGGAAAGAGTTAATCCAGTCCAGGAAGCACAGAGAGTCCCATACAGGATAAATCCAAGGAGAAACATGCCAAGACACGTATTAATCAAACTATCAAAATTAAATATAAAGAAAACTTATTAAAAGCAGCAAGGGAAAAACAACAAATAACACACAAGGGAATTCCCATAAGGTTAACAGCTGATCTTTAACCAGAAACTCTGTAAGCCAGAAGGCAGTGGCAGGACATATTTAAAATGATGAAGGAGAAAATCCTACAACCAAGATTACTCTACCCAGGAAGGATCGTATTCAGATTTGATGGAGAAATTAAAACCTTTACGAAAAGCAAAAGCTGAGAGAGTTCAGCACCACCAAACCAGCTTCACAACAAATGCTAAAGGAAATTCTCTAGGCAGTGAACACAAGAGAAGGAAAAGACCTACAATAACAAACCCAAAACAATTAAGAAAATGGGAATAGGAACATACATATCGATAATTACCTTAAATGTAAATGGATTAAATGCTCCCACCAAAAGACAAAGACTGGCTGAATGGATAAAACAAGACCCATATATATGCTGTCTACAAGAGACCCACTTCAGACCTAGAGACACATACAGACTGAAAGTGAGGAGATGGAAAAAGATATGTCATGCAAATGGAAATCAGAAGAAAGCTGGAGTAGCAATTCTCATATCAGACAAGATAGACTTTAAAATAAAGACTATTACAAGAGACAAAGAGGGACACTACATAATGATCAAGTGATCAATCCAAGAAGAAGATATAACAATTGTAAATATTTATGCACCCAACATAGGAGCACCTCAATACATAAGACAAATACTAACAGCCATAAAAGGGGAAATTGACCGTAACACAATCATAGTAGGGGACTCTAACACCCCACTTTCACCAATGGACAGATCATCCAAAATGAAAATAAATAAGGAAACACAAGCTTTAAATGATACATTAAACAAGATGGACTTAATTGATATTTATAGAACATTCCATCCAAAAACATTCTTCTCAAGTGCTCATGGAACATTTTCTAGGATACATCATATATTGCGTCACAAATCGAGCCTTGGTAAATTTAAGAAAATTGAAATCGTATCAAGTATATTTTCCGACCACAACGTTATGAGACTAGATATCAATTACAGGAAAAGATCTGTAAAAAATACAAACACATGGAGTCTAAACAATACACTACTTAATAACCAAGTGATCATTGAAGAAATCAAAGAGGAAATTAAAATATACCTAGAAACAAATGACAAAGGAGACACGACAACCCAACACCTATGAGAAGCAGCAAAAGCAGTTCTAAGAGGGAAGTTTATAGCAATACAATCCTATCTTAAGAACAGGAAACATCTCAAATAAAAAACCTAACCTTGCACCTCAAGCAATTAGAGAAAGAACAACAAAAAAACCCCCAAGTTAGCAGAAGGAATGAAATCATAAAGATCAGATCAGAAATAAATGAAAAAGAAATGAAGGAAACGATAGCAAGATCAATAAAACTAAAAGCTGGTTCACTGAGAAGATAAACAAAATTGATAAACCATTAGCCAGGCTCATCAAGAAAAAAAGGGAAACAACTCAAATCAATAGAATTAGAAATGAAAAAGAAGTGACAACTGACACTGCAGAAATACAAAGGATCATGACAGATTACTACAAGCAACTATATGCCAATAAAATGGACAATCTGGAAGAAATGGACAAATCCTTAGAAATGCACAACATGCTGAGACTGAACCAGGAAGAAATAGAAAATATGAACAGACCAATCACAAGGACTGAAATTGAAACTGTGATTAAAAATCTTCCAACAAACAAAATCCCAACACCAGGTGGCTTCACAGGCGAACTCTACCAAACATTTAGAGAAGAGCTAACACTTATCTTTCTCAAATTCTTCCAAAATATAGCAGAGGGAGGAACACTCCCAAACTCATTCTACAAAGCCACCATCAGCCTGATCCCAAAACAAGACAAAGATGTCACAAAGAAAGAAAACTACAGGCCAATATCACTGATGAACATAGATGCAAAAATCCTCAACAAAATACTAGCAAACAGAATCCAACAGCACATTAAAATGATCATACACCATGATCAAGTGGGGTTTATCCTGGAATGCAAGGATTCTTCAATGTACGTAAATCAATCAACATGATGCAACATATTAACAAATTGAAGCAGAAAAACCATATGATCATCTCAATCAATGCAGAGAAAACTTTCACAAAATTCAACACCTGTTTATGATAAAAACCCTGCAGAAAGTAGGCATAGAGGGAACTTTCCTCAACATAATAAACGCCATATATGATAAACCCACAGCCTACATCGACCTCAAAGGTGAAAAATTGAAATCATTTCCTCTAAGATCAGGAACAAGACAAGGTTGCCCACTCTCACAATTATTATTTAACATAGTTTTGGAAGTTTTAGCCACAGCAATCAGAGAAGAAAAAGAAATAAAAGGAATCCAAATTGGAAAAGAAGAAGTAAAGCTGTCACTGTTTGCAGATGACATGATACTATACATAGAGAATCATAAAGATGCTACCAGAAAACTACTAGAGCTAATCAATGAATTTGGTAAAGTAGCAGGATACACAATTAATAAATAGAAATCTCTTGCATTCTTATACACTATTGATGAAAAATCTGAAAGTGAAATTAAGAAAACACTCCCATTTACCATTGCAACAAAAAGAAAAATATGCTTAGGAATAACCCTACCTAAGGAGACAAAAGACCAGTATGCAGAGAACTATAAGACACTGATGAAAGAAATTAAAGATGATACAAATAGATGGAGAGATATACCATGTTCTTGGATTGGAAGAATCAACATTGTGAAAATGACTATACTGCCCAAAGCAATCTACAGATTTAAGGTAATCCTTATCAAACTACCACTGGCAATTTTCACATAACTATAACAAAAAATTTCACAATTTCTATGGAAAGACAAAAGACCCCATATAGCCAAGGCAATCTTGAGAATGAAAAATGGAGCTGGACGAATCAGCCTCCCAAAGCTACACTAATCAAGACAGTATGGTACTGCCACAAAAACAGAAATATAGATCAATGGAACAGGATAGAATTCCCAGAGATAAACCCATGCACATATGGTCACCTTATCTTTGATAAAGGAAGCAGGAATATACAGTGGAGAAAAGACAGCCTCTTCAATAAGTGGTGCTGGGAAAACTGGACAGCTACATGTAAAAGAATGAAATTAGAACACTCCCTAACACCATACACAAAAATAAACTCAAAATGGATTAAAGACCTAAATGTAAGGCCAACACTATCAAACTCTTAGAGGAAAACATAGGCAGAACACTCTATGACATAAATCACATCAAGATCCTTTTGGACCCACCTCCTAGAGAAATGGAATTAATTAAAAACAAAAATAGACTAATGGGACCTATTAAAACATAAAAGCTTTTGCACAGCAAAAGAAACCATAAACAAGATCAAAAGACAACGCTCAGAATGGAGAAAATATTTGCAAATGAAGCATCTGACAAAGGATTAATCTCCAAAATTTACAAGCAGCTGATGCAGCTCAATATCAAAAAAACAAGCAACCCAATCCAAGAATGGGCAGAAGACCTAAATAGACATTTCTCCAAAGAAGATATACAGATTGCCAACAAACACATGAAAGAATGCTCAGCATCATTAATAATTAGAGAAATGCAAATCAAAACTACAATGAGATATCATCTCACACCAGTCAGAATGGCAATCATCAAAAAATCTACAAACAATAAATGCTGGAGAGGGTGTGGAGAAAAGGGAACCCTCTTGCACTGTTGGTGGGAATGTAAATTGATACAGCCACTATGGAGAACAGTATGGAGGTTCCTTAAAAACCTAAAAATAGAACTACTATATGACCAAGCAATCCCACTACTGGGCATATACCCTGAGAAAACCATAACTCAAAAAGAGTCATGTACCAAAATGTTCCATTGCAGCTCTATTTACAATAGCCAGGACATGGAAGCAATGTAATTGTTCATCAACAGATGAATGGATAAAGAAGATGTGGCACATATATACAATGGAATATTTCTCAGCCGTAAAAAGATATTAAATTGAGTTATTTTTAGTGAGGTGGATGGACCTAGAGTTTGTCATACAGAATGAAGTAAGTCAGAAAGAGAAAAACAAATACCGTATGTTAACAAATATATATGGAATCAATAAAAAAAAAAAAGGTCATGAAGAACCTATTGACAAGATGGGAATAAAGACACAGACCTACTAGAGAATAGACTTGTGGTTATGGGAGGGGGAAGGGTAAGCTCTGAAAAAGTGAGTGAGTGGCATGGGCATATATATACTACCAAACGTAAAATAGATAGCTAGTGAGAAGCAGCCTCATAGCACAGGGAGATCAGCTCTAGGTGCTTTGTGAGCACCTAGAGGGGTGGGATAGGGAGGGTGGGAGGGAGGGACATGCAAGAGGGAAGAGATATGGGAACTTATGTATATGTATAACTGATTCACTTTGTTATAAAGCAGAAACTAACACACCATTATAAAGCAATTATACTCCAATAAAGATGTTAAAGCAAAAAAAAGAATATAAATTGGAGAAAAGACAACCTTTTCAGTAGGTGGTGCTGGGAAAACTGGACAGCTAGATGTAAATAATGTAATTAGAACACTCCTTAACACCATACACAAAAATAAACTCGAAATGAATTAAAGACCTAAATGTAAAGCCAGACACTGTAAAACACTTAGAGGAAAAGATAGGCAGAACACTCTATGACATAAATCACAGCAAGATCCTTTTGGACCCACCTCCTAGAGAAATGGAAATAAAAACAAAAATAAACAAATGGGACCTAATGAAACTTAAGAGCTTTTGCACAGCAAAGGAATCCATAAACAAGATAAAAAGACAACCCTCAGATTGGGAGAAAATATTTGCAAATGAAGCAAATGACAAAGGAGTAATCTCCAAAATATACAAGCAGCTCACCCAGCTCAATATCAAAAAAAGAAAAAACCCAATCCAAAAATGGGCAGAAGACCTAAACGGACATTTCTCCCAAGAACATATACAGATTGCCAACAAAAACATGAAAGGATGCTCAACATCACTAATCATTAGAGAAATGCAAGTCAAAACTACAATGAGTTATCACCTCACACCAGTCAGAATGGCCATCATCAAAAATCTACAAACAGTAAATGCTGGAGAGGGTGTGAAGAAAAGGGAACCCTCTTGCACTGTTGGTGGGAATGTAAATTGATACAGCCACTATGGAGAACAGTATGGTAGTTCCTTAAGAAACTAAAAATAGATCTACCATATGACCTGGCAATCCCACTACTGGGAATATACCCTGAGAAAACCATAATTCAAAAAGATTTATTTACCATAATGTTCATTGCAGCACTATTTGTAATTGCCAGGACATGGAAGCAACCTAGGGGTCCATCAACAGATGAATGGACAAAGAAGATGTTGCACGTATATACAATGGAATATTACCCAGCTACAATAGAAATGATATTGAGTTATTTGTAGTTAGATGGATGGACCTAGATTCTGTCATACAGAGTGAAGTAAGTCAAAAAGAGAAAAACAAGTACCGTATGCTAACTCATATATATGGAATCTTAAAAAAAAAATGGTTCTGATGAACCTAGGGGCAGGACAGGAATAAAGACACAGACATAGAGAATAGACTTGAGGACACAGGGATGGGGAATTGTAAGCTGGGATGAAGTAAGAGAGTACCATTGACATATATACACTACCAAATGTAAAATACATAAAAATATATAGCTAGTGGGAAGCAGCTGCATAGCACAGGGATATCATCTCGGTGCTTTTTGACCACCTAGATGGGCGGGATAGGGAGAGAGGGAGGGAGATGCAAGAGGGAGGGGATATGAGGATATATGTATACATATAGCTGATTTACTTTGTTATACAGCAGAAGCTAACACAACATTGTAAAGCAATTTTACTCCAATAAAGTTGTTTTTAAAAAGTGTTATTTTATCACAGTAGAGGGAAAATAATTATCATTCTATTGGCTCTGGGTGAAAAGGTATGTAAATACCAGATAAGATAGGTAGTCCTACCATTGACCCCTCTTTAACTTGTAGTTAACAGAGTGCTCCAGAACAATCTCACATGTGTTGCTGAATGCTCACAAGTAACATCATTGACATTTTGAAATTAGCTGTAAAAAATTTTAATGAAAAGAATCAGTCAAATGCAGCCCATTATTCAAATTTTATCTGCACATATCTGTCCCAAACATTTCTCTGCAAGTTCTATCTCTTGCAGATTTGCTGAGCATGATATTGACATTCCCATCTAAATCCTCTGATGAAATTATCTTGCCTCAATTTAGGACTTCTTCCAATTTAATCCTAATCTATTAGATTAGCACTTTCAGTGTTCAACAATCTATGAATCCTCCTAACCCTCAACAAATCCCTTTAATGTATAATGAGAGGCGACATATATCACTGACTCTGGAGAATATTCTCTCAAGGCCTTCTCCCCACTAACTCTCAGTGCAGGTTATATGTTCTTTTCCTAAGCTACAATGACAGTCATGTTCCAAAGATGGACAGCATTCTTCCACAAGATCAGCTCAGAATTACAGAAGAGACAAATGATGATAGCACATTCAGAAAGCATTAACTGTTCCTAAAAATGTCTAAGAAGAATGCTCTGGACACAGAAGTTGGAGCCCCAAATCGACTAGGATCATGTTTGACAGAGTAACTTAGTTTGGAGATACAGTAATCATAATTAATTTAAAAACTTAATTATAGGTATAAATTAACATAAAACAATTTATTGTGTACACAGTGGTACTAGAAACAAATTTACTCTTCAATATATTTAGTTAAATTAAAAACTTGCATGAAGAACCTCATTGAAAACTTCAAAGTATTCTGAAAGATCACGCACTAGTGAAAAAACAAGTCATTAAGGCAGTTTAACGCAGTTTTAAAGAATGAAAAGCAATTGGATTAATTCATTGAATAAGTACTTCAATCAACCATTTTGTAATCATACTTCATTGACAATTTTTACCTGTAATATATTGTTGCTATTGAAACAGTGTACAAGCCCCTCTGTCCTTGTCATGTTGCAGCAAAAACAGAAATAAGGTTTTTGGGTTTTTTTCTTTTCTGACAAACAAGGAAAATAAAGGAACCATGGGAAGGCTATGGAAACTACATAAACTGGCCTGAAAGAGTTAATCAATCCTAGATTTATTTTAACTGTTACTAAGCTGTGTCTGTAACTAGATTTGTCCTTCACAAAAGCTAATCTCTAACACTCTCTGACACTATGTGAATTACATCATGCACCTACCACTCCCTAACTCTGTGTCAATTACATCCTGCCCCTAACATTCTCTGATCCCATGTGAATTACATCCTGCACCTGGTGTTTACACTCCCTGTACTCCCTTGTAGCAAATCACCCCTTGTAGTGCTCTGCATTTCAGAAAGAAGGTCGCTGGTGGATAACCCAGAGATGAATGGACCCAAATACCAGGCTGCCAGGCCCAATTACCCGGCTGTCTGACGCCAGCTGTGACTGTTTTGAAATAATTCAAGAGGAAGAAAAATGCAAGACCTTCACTACTTTGATCCGTATCACCTACCCCAGACTTTGAGCTCCACCTGTAAGACCTCTCCTGATTTCCCAGGGAAGGGGGCACAGTTCTTGAGGTGCTAGCCTACTGTATTCCCTCTTTGCCTGGTAAAAAATAAAGCTGTTCTCTCTTTTCCTCCAAAACTCTGTCTCCATATCTCCATATTTCTATTTGGCATTGGTGCACAGACAGCCAACATTTTTGGCATCACTATTTCTTACACTCCTGAAAGATTCTAGTCAAAAGTTTCTGGAAGGCTTCCAATTTCCTCTAACAAATATTGATTTTTTTTTGGTCAGAGGATCTATATTTTTGCTTTAAATAATACTCAATTTCTTCTCTACGTTATGGACAAAACCAAATTGGCCAAACATGCCAAATTTGACAGAGGGTTTCCTTCCCAGAATGAAAAACAAATTTATTTATTAACCTTTATTTTTTGAGGTCATGGTATCAAACCAAACTACATTTATAGAATTTCCAGAAGACACAGTTTTGGTCTTCTTTTCTGGCATGTTTGTAAAATATATTATGTTTGTCTTCACTTTTGTGCTTTCCAAATTTATGCAAAGAATTAAACAGTCCACCTTGATTATAAAAATAAAAATTTAGGTCCATTCCAAATTGATCTGCAGAATACAGGATAAAATGGACACACTTTCCCTCCTCTTGAACTTTCCTACTTCAAAATTCACCTCAAATTCATATCAATTTCTATATGTTCATCTAAGTATAACTATATCATATATAAACATATGCGTGTACATATTTATTTTTTAACTGCATCTAACCAGTTTTAGGCTTAGTCATATTTCCAGAATCTACATTGTTTTGACTACATCTTCTCATCTATTTTGTTTCTGAACTTACATTTATGTATTTGCACTGACTAAAATTCTTTCTTGTGCTAAGGCAAATTATAGATCAATATGAAAGTATTTATTAAATTAAAAAAACAAAACTAAACTAATCTTATAACTTGACCTGGAAAGTGATCTGACATCTTTACATTAGTATAAATGTCTGGCCACCAATTTCCATAGTTAACTTTTCTATTATATCTAGATCAACCACCTCCCAGCCAAATAAAAGCATTCTTAAGTGATTTTTTAAGAAGTGCCTTCAGAAATGCAATATTTTATTTCTGTCTTAGCAAGCAAGCACTCTCATAAAGATTCCAATTAAATTTGCATAGTTACTGGAATTGACATTTTGTTATGTGTAGAACCTCTTCTATAACTTAAAATGTGGCCTAGCACCATTATTATGAGCAACAATATTGACGTAATTTAAAGATATTTTCATTATAACCCTTTCTTTTATACACATGTTGTGTTTATGAGACCAAAGGAATGGTCCTTCTAAATCTTACTACTGGTCTCTAAAGTGCTTAAAATTACAATTTTTTAAAATTATACCATATATTACATGGATTTCAGTCAACCAACTCAAATCAGATAATAAATCATTAGCCCAAGAAGGCTTTGGTAATACTAGAACAAACTGAATTTTAAAGCCAGTTAAAAACAATAAACCTATTAAATCAATGAAAGCTACATTTTCTTTTCAGCGTTGGTTTTTTTATTTGTTTTTTGTTTGTTTTTTTCTGTCCATTGACCTCACTGTGGTGTCTGTTTGACAAAAACTTTATGCCAATAAAATAAAAAATATTAGGTCTTTATTATTAAAATTAAAAATTAGATGTCCCTTATATTATGGTAGAAATCAAAGGACGTTAAGTAATTATTTTCTCATAAATGACAAACACAAAAACAAGATGAACACCAATAAAACTTCAGCTGATGGAGAGATGATATAAATCTAAGTTGTAATAGAGGTAAAATGCAAATATAAGCTAAAAATTTAAAATATCTATAAAGGAAGCAGTTTTTAATTCTCACTAAAATATATGTTCTATGATTATAAGGTTCATGACCATTTTATTCCACACCTGTTTAGTCATTGTATAGCATGGCTTCTGTGCAAATTAATACTTTAAAATATTTTTAGTAAGTAAATACATCATTTGGACCTTATGACTCAGTCCAGAAAAGTTACATTTATGGAATATGTGTTTGCAAAATGAGATATGCAACTTTGAAAGTCCACTTTTATTGGCATAAATACTGAATATTAAGAATTAAAAATTGAAAAAAATGTGCCATTTTTAGAAAATAGTAGGACTTATGGATCTGAGATTAAACACATAACAAATCTTAAATTCAGTAAGACTTATAACAAAAAAATAAATTTAAGAAAAGAAATTTAGTCCTATGTTTTATCAAACTGCAATAAATGATATCAACTTATTGGGTTTCAATTGACACTTTAAAAATGAAATAGAATGAAGTACAATAGAATAATAATATCAAAGAGCATGCCAGATTTGATAAAGTTTGATAAGTTAAATAAAAGTACACACACACACACTTAGTATAATTTGATAAAACTTGTTTCAATTATATATTATTATATTAGTTTCTTATCACTGGTGTAACACATTACCACAAACTTAGCGGCTTAAAACAGTACAGATTTATTCTTATAAGGTTCTTGATGCCAGAAATCTTAAATCAATGTGTCAGCAGGGCTGCATTCCTTCTGGAGACTTCAGGGGAGAAATATTTTCCTGCCTTTCCCATGTTCTAGAGGCTGCTTGCTTTCCTTGGCTTGTCTCCTTCTGTCTTTAAAGCGTATCACTCCGACCTCTGATTCTATCCTCACGTCCTCATTCCACATCTAAATTCACTTTTGTTAACTCTTAGTCCCCTATCTCTCCCTTATTTGGACCCTTGTGATTACACTGGGTCCACTTGGATATCTAGCATATTCCCATCATCTCAAGATCCTTAATTATATTTGCAAAGTCTCCTTTAAAATGTAAGGTAACATGTTTACAGGTTCTGGGATTAAGATGTGGACATCTTTGGGAGGCATTTGCTACCATTTCCCCAGTTACCCAGCCATCATAAACTTCATTAATTGATCTCAATTTTTCCTACTAAGCTCAAATGCAACCTCAGAATCCTTCTCAACACATATTTCAAGAAAGTATTAGCTTCATTAGATTTGGAACGGAAGTGCAAAACCTTTTACCATTCCCCATAATTACACTATTGCTAAAAGAATGAGCAACAGTGGGCTCTAGAATTAAATGGAAAGGCTACTTATTACAAATCTGATATTGAAAAATGGAATGATAGGAAAGGAAGAGGAAAGTATCAAATCAAGCATCCTACAGATTTATGAGATCTAATCAGTGTCCTTGAAAAAGGTCAAATATAAGTCTAACAATTTTCAAGTGGTTCAAGTTCGGGAAAGCATGGTCTTTCAATAGCAAAAATAAAGTAAATTTGACTATTATGAAAAACTGGTACTGTTAAATCTGTCTAAACTTCAGCAGAAGCATATTCAATTGGCATAAGAGGAATAAATTTTTTTTTAAAAAAAGTCAAAGGGAATTTTGACTGGAAAAGTAACTTTTATGCATGAAGAATGATATATGGTGTTTGAGAGGAAAACTTTCTTTTTGGTTTCAGTCAGAATACTATTGGAGTAGTTTATTGTGTTTTGGTTTTTTTTAACATCTTTATTGGAGTATAATTGCTTTACACTTGTGTGTTACTTTCTGCTTTATAACAAATTGAATCAGCTATACATATACATATATCCCCATATCTCCTCCCTCTTACATCTCCCTCCCACCCTCCCTATCCCACCCCTCTAGGTGGTGACAAAGCACCAAGCTGATCTCCCTGTGTTCTGCAGCTGGTTCTGCAGCCACTAGCTATCTATTTTACATTTGGTAGTATATGTATATGTAGTATATGTAAGTCCATGCCACTTTCACTTCGTCCCAGCTTCCCCTTCCCCTTCCCCATGTCCTCAAGTCCATTCTGAATGTCTGCGTCTTTATTCTTGTCCTGCCCCTAAGTTCTTCAGAAGCATTTTTTTTTTAGATTCCATATATATGTGTTAGCATATGGTATTTGTTTTTCTCTTTCTGAATTACTTCACTCTGTATGACAGACTCTAGGTCCATTCACCTCACTACAAATAACTCAATTTCATTTCTTTTTATGGCTGAGTAATATTCCATTGTATATATGTGCCACATCTTCTTTAACCATTCATCTGTCAGTGGACACTTAGGTTGCTTCCAGGTCCTGGCTATTGTAAATAGAGCTGCAATGAACATTGCGGTACATGACTCTTTTTGAATTATGGTTTTCTCAGGGTATGTGCCCAGTAGTGGGATTACTGGGTCATATGGTAACTCTGTTTTTAGTGTTTTAAGGAAGCTCCACACTGTTCCCCATAGTGGCTGTATCAATTTACATTCCCACCAACAGTGCAAGAGGGTTCCCTTTTCTCCACACCCTCTCCAGCATTTGTTCTTTGTAGAATTTTTGTGATGGCCATTCTGACCAGTGTGAGGTGATACCTCATTGTAGTTTTGATTTGCATTTCTCTAATGATTAGCGATGCTGAGCATTCTTTCATGTGTTTGTTGGCAATCTGTATATCTTCTTTGCAGAAATGGTATTTAGGTCTTCTGCCCATTTTTGGATTGGGTTGTTTGCTTTTTTGATATTGAGCTGCATGAGCTGCTTGTAAATTTTGGAGATTAATCCTTTGTCAGTTGCTTCATCTGCAAATATTTTCTCCCATTCTGAGGGTTGTCTTTTCATCTTGTTTATGGATTCCTTTGCTGTGCAAAAGCTTTTAAGTTTCATTAGGTCCCATTTGTTTATTTTTGTTTTTATTTCCATTTTTCTAGGAGGTGGGTCAGAAAGAATCTTGCTGTGATGTATGTCATAGAGTGTTCTGCCTGTGTTTTCCTCTAAGAGTTTTATAGCGTCTGGCCTTACATTTAGGTCTTTAATCCATTTTGAGTTTATTTTTGTTTTGGTCACCATACTTGAGAAGGACAATTTAAATGATTAGTGAAATGTAAAAGTAGATGAGCAACTCAAGGGCAAAATCCTTAAAGAACATGCAAATTAAGCTTCAGCCTAATTAGTGGAGTTAATGAGTTAGTAACCTCTGATTTAAAGTATAAAAACAATCAAAGGTACCCAGAGTTTCAACAAAGTAGATAAACACACTATTTTCTATGAATGGAGGATCACTAAGGAAATCTATTTCTTAAATTGAGGATATAAAATTTTTTTTATATATTGGGGCTCCTCTTACTGTGACACTATGGTTAGAAACACTGAATATATTAGAACAAATTAAACACATTTCAAAATAACACAAAATTTTGAGAGAGTAGTACAAAAAGGCAAACTTGAAATTGTCCAGAGTGGAAAAAAATTACAGAAAACCAAGATTCCCAACAGTAACAACAAAGCAAGATTCAGTAGTAGCAATTCAATTTTGGTTAATACGTTCACTTCTGAATGTAATGCAAGTCATTCATAAACTCTCTTCACATTACTTTATAATTTGGCCTTTCCATGAAACATGGCCATTGGGATCCATGCAAACATTAATGACACATACAGAAGATGAACTAAAATGACACTGGGATGAACAAATGTCAGAGGTGAAAAGTTTTTGGATTGTTAACACATCTATTTCATCCTTAGGTTGAGGAGAGATGGATTGAGAAATTATTTAAAAGAAGCAAGTGAACTTGTGAAGTAGAACAAAGAGAAAATTAAATTCTATCGTGTTATGGCACTGTACTAACTTTAGATGAAGCATAGGAGGTGTAATGCTCCCTGACCTCTGTAAGGTGTTTACCCAACAGAACATTTGCCTTCAGTAATCAGAAAATGAAGACTATGGAAACCATTCGTTTTTGTTGCTAAGTTTCCTTTATTGGCATTAAGAAGCTTAGTCACCACAATGATATATTTTTTTTAATTTGACTGAAGGTGTTTGATATTTTTCTTCATGAGTCCCCCAAATTTTCTAGTATTAAAAGATGGATCATGTGTAAAAGGAAATGATTCTATTGTGTGTGAGTGCTCTTCTTTGTTCATTGCTATTACTAGAAAAAATGAATAAAGTAAGAACTAAGATATTTTAAAATATCTGTTACTCAGTTGGCATTGGTGAATTTTTCTGATAAAAATGTATCTTCAAATATACTAATTAAATACCATAAATACCTTCTTTTCTACCATTTCTGCCTATAATAATTACTATGATAATAGGGGTTATAAAATTAGCTTTATCTAATTTCCTCTTTTATAGAAACATCTCTATTTTAACCTATTAAATAATACATCTTTTATTTTGTTTTGAAATAAATTATTTATCTGAAAATTTAAATTATAATATATAATTAAACAATATAACAATCATTAAAATTATTTTAAAATTGTATTGATTCAGTAACAATTGCAAAGAAGGAAATATAAATTGCTATTATAAAAGTCTCATTTAATTTATGTTTCTTTTTTTTTTTTTTTCTTGTGGTATGTGGGCCTCTCACTGTTGTGGCCTCTCCCATTGTGGAGCACAGGCTCTGGACGTGCAGGCTCAGCAGCCATGGCTCACGGGCCCAGCCGCTCTGCGACACGTGGGATCTTCCCGGACCGGGGAACGAACTCATGTCCACTGCCTCAGCAGGTGGACTCTCAACCACTGTGCCACCATGGAAGCCCTAATTTATGTTCTTTTTGTGTGTTATATAATACTTTAGTCAGACACAAAGAAATTACATTATAAATAAAATTTCTTATAATTTAATTTTCCTGTTAGTTTTTTTATATTCTATATATTATATTAAAATATGAGATTCTATAAAGTATTTTAAAGATAATAACTTATGTAAGAAGAAAAATTGAGACAAGTAAAATTTTGTAACAAAACCATTTTGAGAATTTAATATATGTGCTACATCCTACCACCTACTCACATGTAAACGTTTTCATGGATAAACCTAAGGTATATAAAATCTTCTCCCTTTACTTTTTGGCTAAATTACACTCATTTTCCACTGATTTTCTAACTTATTTTCCATTGTATGTAGTCATACTGTAAATTAAGACAAGAGTCCTTGCCTATCTTAATAACACTGTCTCCAAGTAGGGGTTTCCTCCAAGTATTTGTGAATTAAAAAAAATTATCAAATGTATTAAAATATAAAGATAATAACAACAAAGCAAAATCATGTTAAAAAAGAAATTCCCCCAATCCAAAAGGAATAAAAAAATTAAGAAAATAAATGTGATGGAACACTTGATAGTTTTACTAGGGTACTAGCCTTCTTACCCATCATATTATCATTCTAAATAGTCTTTGGATGTTAGAAATTTGCTTACTTTGATGATATGAAGGATAACATACTAATTTAAAATAAAATACCACTCTTGAGAGAGTAATTATTCCAGATGTTATCAGTGAATAAAATAACAGTCATTCAGGTAGGTTCACTGAGCTAACATGTGTATCTATTAATATGGATTATCTATAATACAACATTAATAGTGCTAGCCCTATTCTCCTCTGACCTGACCTCTTTATAAAAAGTTATATTAAATTTTTTCATGTAACTATGGAAATAGATGTCATGGAGAACATTGATTTAAAATCAACAATAAGAAAAGCACAACTTAGTAAATGTTGATGGAATTAATGTTTGCTGATGCTCCTCCCAATTTACAACAATCTATCAGTTGTTATATGTAGGATGTGTTCGTAGCAGAATATATCACTATTTGTTCCTACAATACCACCCTTCTATAATTTTTTAAGTTAAAAGTCAACATTACCAATGTAGAATTATTATGAATACTAGACAACATAGAGCTACTTCTAACACAATTAATAAACTTTGTAACCACATAAATGGAGTTTATATGGTGGAAAAGGAAAAAAAAATCACTTATCCAATTAAAATATAATTCTTCTTAGTTAAATCAAAACAGTTTGAGTACAAAGTCTTTCACATCCATGGTTGAGAATTGTGTCTGTCTTTTTCTTTAATTTAAGCAAAGGCAAAACACTTCCATTTTCAAAATTCACTAAAGAGATTTGAAGGTCTGATTACAATTTCTAAATGATATTGGTGCATAAATCTGATAGTAATGGGGATTAATCTGGCTTTGTCTGCAAATATAGTAAATTTTTTTAAAGCAAATATTTTGTTTATTGATTTCTCACCTCCTTTATATCGAGTTTGAAAATGACTTAAGGGTGGTAAAATCACTTTGGAGATTCTTCATGAACAGTTTAGTTACTTATATTAAAACTGGGTGGAGGTTGGGGGGGATTACAATACATCACTTTTTTCAACTATGCCTCCTCAGTTGAAATATCAAGTAAATTGTTTTTGAATCCACTCATATTCCTAATTAACAAAAGTTACATTTGTAAAAAGGGCTACATCAATGAAGGTAATAAGTTATATATTCAAATATAAATTCCACACATTGACATTATTGTTATTATTAACCTTTTCATTTGTATTACTATTTCTACTACTACCATCATCATTTTGAAGTGATTACAATAATCTACACTTTTTATAAAAGGGAATATTACAATTTACTTCTACTATGAAAAAAGAAAACCAAATCATCCCAGTACACTTTGGCAGTATGAAGCGTTAGTTATTTTGAAGAACTGTCTCCCTAAAACATGAATTGTCCTCATAGAAGTAACAACAGGCATAATTTTCAATACATTTATATGTTTAGTAGAAAGGAAGGAAACTCTTTAATTACCAAGAACTTAATTCAATTAAATATTGAAAACATACAAAAAATAAGCTATTGCAAGTGAGTTTGAAAAAATACATATAAAAACAAAAGTTTTTAGATCTATTATCAATAAGAATATAAAATAACTATATTTTGTAATATCCTAAATATAAAATATGAAGACAAAAAGAAAACCATACATATGGCTTAAAAAATAAACAATGATAAAGCAGATTTTAAAATCACAAAATAGAACTTTTAGAAATAAAAAAGTAAAATTGCTAAAATTTAAAACTCAATTGATAAAGCAATCTAAAGATGAGACACAGTGGACTTCCCTGGTGGCACAGTAGTTAAGAATCTGCCTGCCAATGCAGGGGACATGGGTTCGAGCCATGGGCCGGGAAGATCTCACATGCCACACAGCAACTAAGCCTGTGCGTCACAACTACTGAGCCTGCCCTCTAGAGCCCATGAACCACAACTACTGAGCCCATGAGCCACAACTACTGAGCCCACATGCCACAACTACTGAAGCCTGTGTGCCTAGAGCCTTTGTTCCATAACAAGAGAAGCCACCAAAATGAGAAGCCCTCACACCGCAACTAAGAGTAGCACCCACTTGCCACAACTAGAGAAAGCCCGTACACAGCAACAAAGACCCAATGCAGCCAATAAATAAATAAATAAATGTTCCTTTAAAAAACAAACAAACAAACAAAAAAACCACAAAAAAAGATGAGACACAGATTAAGAGATAAGTAGATACTGAAGAAATTAACCAAAATGCAGCACAGAGACACAAGGAGATGAAAAAAGAAGAGCTTTTTATCATAGCTGCAGCCCAAGGGACAGGCTTTCAATGAAACACACACCTAAGGGCTGACTGTAAACTTTCCTGAGACCTCAGAGTGGAAGAGCTCTCTTTGCGCTTTCCCTCTGCTACATACGAGTGCCAGGATCTCTTAGAGGGAAGCTCTTACACATATCTGGAGCCCCAGATTTTATGAGTGGTGTGTGTTTTTTTGTAGCTGCTTCCCAGGGAATACCTCTTGATTGCCTGGCTCTAGTGGTCAGGAGTCCCTATGATCTTGGGTCCCACAGGACTATAACAATTGAAGAGACAGTTCTTGGTTGGCTGCCACCCCAGGGCACTGCACAGACAGCAGCCTGAAACACCCCCCACCCCCAGCCTTTCTGTGAAAGAGAACTACTTGCTTCTCCTGGAGCTTAGGCCTGAAGGGCAGGCTTCAGGTTTAACACACATATAGAGGCTAAGGGGATGTCCTCCAGAAACACAGGCCGGAGGATGCCATCTTTGTGCTCTCCATCTGCCTCACTACAGCTAAGTAGTATCTTCTGAAAAGGAGCTCACACACTTGTCTGCTGCCCCAATTATAGTGACTGTCACCCAGGGGATATCAAATATTTGCATTCTTTAAAAGCTGCTGCCTGAGGATCTGGCTTCCAATCAGCCTAAATCTGGGTGCTGACTGAGATCCTATGCTTTGCCACACTGACTGTCTTAGCATACCCTCAACTACTGGGAGATATTAAAGTAAAATAGGTTGTTTGGACAATCACATAGGTTGAGAGACAACCAAGAGCTAAAGCAGGGTTGAATGATAAGCTTCATCTTCTATACAAGACCAATCCTACAAACCTGGTTGTTTCATTTAATGCATAGAAACAAACACAGGAAGTCAAGAAATATAAAGAAAGACGATATGTTCCAAATGAAAGAATAAGATAAAACCTCAAAAAAGCCTTAATTAAATGGAGACAAGTAATTTATCTGATAAAAAATTAAAAGTAATAGTCATAAAGATGCTCATGAAATTGGGAGATGAACACAGTGAGAACTTTAACAAAGAGATTAAAAATACAAGAAAGTAGCAGACAGAAGTCACAGAGCTAAAGAATACAATTACTGAAATGAAAAATACACTAGAGGGGTCAACAGCAGACTAGATGAAGCAAGAGAAAGGATCAGTGAACTAAAGGGCAGGGCAGAAGAACTCACCCAATTAGAGCAGCAAAAAGAAAAGGAATATTTTTTAAAGTAAAGATAACTTAAGAGACTTATGGGACAAAATAAGTAAACTAACATTTACATTATAGGAGTCCTAGAAGTAAAAGAGAGAGAGAAAGGGGCAGAAAACTTATTTAAGGAAACAATGTCTGAAAACTTCCCTAAACCGGGGAAGAAAACAGACATCTAGATCCAGGAAGCCCAGAGAGTTCCAAACAAGATGAATCCAAACAGGTCCACATCAAGACACATTATAACAAAAATCTAAAAAGTTAAACACAAGGAGAAAATTCTTAAAAGTTGCAAGAAAAAGCAACTTATTACATACAAGAGAATCCCCATCATAATACCAGCAGATTTTTCAGCAAAAGCTTTGGAAGCCAGATAGAAGTGGCATGATATATTCAAAGTGCCAACAGGAAACAAAACAAAAATCTTCCAACCAGAAAATACTCTACCTGACAAAGTTACTCAGATTTGAAGTAAAGACAGTTTTCTTGACAAGCAAAACCTAAAGGAGTTCATCACCATTGAACTCTTCTTACAAGAAGTATTAAAGAAACTTTTTTAGGTTGAAAAGAAAAGGGGTTAATTAGTAACAAGAAAACATATGGAAGTATAAATCCCACTGAAAAAGGTAAATATATAGTTAAAGTAGTAAAAATATCTATAATTACAATAATAAGTTAAAGGATATCAAGATAAAAAGATGTAACATCAAAAACATAAAATGGGGGAGAGCAAACTGTAAAGTTTTAGACTGAGTATAGACAATATACATATAAGACATTATAAATATAAGTTTATAATATATAAATGCTTCATGGTAACCACAAGGCAAACACTAAGATGAGAAAGGAATCTAAGCATACCAATAAAGAAAGTCATCAAAACACAAAAAGAGAGCAAGAGAAGAAGAAAGGAAAAAAGAACATACAAAACTGCCAGAAACCATGGGTTTCTCTGGTGGCGCAGTGGTTGAGAGTCCGCCTGCTGAGGCAGGGGACACGGGTTCATGCCCCGGTCTGGGAAGATCCCACATGCCGCGGAGCGGCTGTGCCTGTGAGCCATGGCCACTGAGTCTACACGTCCGGAGCCTGGGCTCCACAACGGGAGAGGCCACAACAGTGAGAGGCCCGCGTACCACAAAAAAACAAAACAAAACAAAACAAAAAAAACCTGCCAGAAACCAATTAACAAAATGGCAATAAGTACACACCTATCAATAATTACTCCACATGTAAATGGACTAATTCTCTAATCTGGAGACATAGAATGGCTGAATAGGTTTTAAGAAAAACAAACAAAATGCAGATATTATGCTGCCTACAAGAGATTCACTTCACACATAAGAACACATATAGACTGAAAGCAAAGGGATGAAAAAAGATATTCCATGCAAATGGAAAGCAAAAGAAATCTAGGATGGTTATATTTATACCAGGCAAAGTAGACTTTAAAACAAAGACTTTAACGAGAGACAAAGAAGGGCATTACATTATGATAAAGGGGTCAATCCAACAAAAGATTTGTAAATATTTATGCACACAACATAGAAGCACCAAAATGTATGAAGCAAATATTAATAGACCTAAAGGAGAAATAGACAGCAACGTAATGCTATTAGGTTACCTTAGTATTCCACTTATATCAGTGGATGTTTGGACATAAAATCAATATGAAACACTGGCCTTAAATGACATGTTAGAACAGATGAACTTAACTGACATACACAGAGCATTTTGTCCAAAAGCAACAGAATACACATTCTTCTCAAGTGCACATGGAAGGTTCTCCAGGATAGATCATAGTTATGCCACAAAACAAGCCTTAACAAATTTACAAAGATTGAGATCATATCAATACTCTTTTCCAACAAAAACAGTATGAAACTAGAAATCAATTATAAGAAGAAAACTGAAACATTTCACAAATATGTAAAGATTAAACAAAATGCTACTGAACAAACAAATGGCTCAATGAAGAAATCAAAAGAGAAATAAAAAAAATATCTTGAGACAAATGAAAATGGAAATACTACATACCAACTAAGAAGAAAGTTCATAGCAATAAATGCCTACCTCAAGAAACAAGAAAAATCTCCAATAACAACCTAACTCTATACCTCAAGGAATTAGAAAAAGATGAATAAACAAAGCCTAAATTCAGTAGAAGGAAGGAAATAACAAAAAGCAGAGCAGAAATAAATGAAATACAGACTAAAAAGACAATAGAAAAGATCAATGAAACTAAGATCTGGTTCCCTGAAACTATCAATGAATCAACAAACCTTTAGCTAGAAGCAGAAAGAGAGAGAGAGAGGACTCAAATAAATAAAATCAGAAATGAAAGAGGAGACATTACAACTGACATCGCATAAATATAAAGGATCATTATAGACTATTATGAACAATTTTACAACAAATTGGACAACCTGAAAGAAATGGATAAATTCCTAGAAACATATAACCATCAAAGACTGAATCATGAAGAAACAGAAAATCTGAACAGACTGATTACCAGTAAGGAGATTAAATCAGTAATCAAAAACCTCCCAACAAACAGAGAAGTCTGGTACCAGAGAGCTTCACCAGAGAATTCTACCAAATGTTCAAAGAAGAGTTAATATCAATTTTTCTCAAACACTTTCAAAAAAGAGACAAGGAGGGAAGACACTTCCAAACTCACTTTAGGAGGCCAGCATTACCCTGATACCAAAATTAGATAAGGACACCACAGAAAATACGATTATAGGCTAATATTCCTGAGAACATAGATGCAAAAATCCTCAAGAAAATATTAGCAAGTTGAATTCACTATTAACAGGATCATAAACCATGATCAAGTTTGATTTATTCCAGGGATGCAAGAAATGTACCTCAACATGAAAAAGGCCATATACGACAAGCTCACAGATAACATCCTCAATGGTGAAAATCTAAAAGCTTTTCCTCTAAGATCCAGAATAAGATAAGGATGCCCGTGCTTGCCATTTTCAGTCAACATAATATTGAAGTCCTAGCCACAGCAATTAGACAAGACAGGCATCCAAATTTGAAAGGAAGAAATAAAACTATGATTATTTGCAGATGACATAATATATATAGAAAACCCTAAAGACTCCACCAGAAAACTATTAGAATTAATAAATGAATTCAGTAAAGTTGCAGGATACAAAATCAGTATACAGAAATCTGTTGCATTTCTATACACTAATAACAAACTATCAGAAAGATAAATCAAGAAAACAACCCCATTTATAATTACATCAAAAAGAATAAAATATCTGGGAATAACTTTAAACTAAGGAGGTGAAAGACCCAAATCCTGAAAACTATAAGACACTGATGAAAAAAACTGAAGGAGACATAAATAAGTGGAAAGATATTCTGTGCTCATGAATTGGAAGAGTTAATATTGTTATAATATTACTATTGTAATACTGCTTTCCTACCCAAAGCAATGTACAGATTCAATGCAATCCCTAATGAAAATTCCAATGGCATTTTTCACAGAAATAGAACAAAAAATCCTAAAATTTGTGTGGAAGACAAATACTCCAAATAAGCAAAGCAATCTTGAGAAAGAAGAATAAAGCTGGAGGTATTATGTTCCTTTATTTCAAACAATAATACAAAGCTGTATTAATCATAAAAGTATGGTATTGACATAAAATAGACACACAGATCAATGGAACAGAATATAGAGCCCAGAAATAAGTCCCCATATTAACTTATGACACAGGAGCCAAGTATACACAATGAGGAGAAGACAGTCTCTTCAATAAATGGTGTTGGGAAAACTAGACAACCACATGCAAATGAATGAAACTAAACCACTCTTATACCACACACAAAAATTAAAACAAATGGATTAATGACTTGAATATGAAACCTGAAATCATAAAACTGCTAGAGGAAAACATAGGGAGTATGCTCCTTTACATCAGTCTTTGCAGTAATATTTTGGATCTGATTCCAAACGCAAAGGAAACAGAAGCAAAAATAAATTTAAGTGGTACTACACCAAACTAAAAAGCTTCTGCACAGAAAAGAAACCCATCAGCAAGATAAAAAAATAACCTACCGAATGGGAGAAAATATTTGCAAATCATATAGGTGATAAGGGATTAATATCCAGATTATATAAATTATTCATAGAACTCAATAACAAAAAAAAACGAACAATGCAACTTAAAAATGGGCAGTAGATCTGAACAGATATTTTTCCAAAGAGGACATATAGATGGCTACGGGTATATGAAAATATGCTCAACATTACTAATCATCAAGAAAGTGCAAATAAATACCACAAAGGAGCAACATTTCACACCTGTCAGAATGGCTCTTATCAAAAAGACAAGAAATAACAAGTCTTGATGGGGATGTGGAGAAAAGGGAATCCTTGTGCACTGTTGGTGGGAATGTAAATTGGTGCAGCCACTGTGGAAAACAATATGGAGTTTTCTCAAAAAATTAAAAATGTAACTACAATATGATCCAGCATTTTCACTGCTGGCTATTTTTCTGACAAAATTAAAAATACTAAGGTGAAAAGTTATTGCATAGTGGTGCAATATATGCACACCTATGTTCATTACAGCATTATTTACAATAACCAATATATATGGAAGCAAGAATGAATGGATTAAAAAATATGAAAGACAACATATGCTCTCACTTATATGTGAAATAAAAACAAAACAAAACAAAACAAAACTCACAGATACAAGGAACAGGTTGCCAGAGGTGAAGGAATAGGCCAAATGGGTGAAGGGAATCAAAAGGTACAAACTTTCAGTTGTAAAATAAGTAAATCATGGGGATATGACATGCAGCATGGTGACTATAGTTATTAATACTGTATTGAATATTTGAAAGTTGCTAAGAGAGTACAGCTTAGAAGTTCTTATAACAAGAAAAATAATCTGCAAATATGTGTAGTGATGGATGTTAACTAGACTTATTGTGGTGATTCACAATATATGCAAATATTGAATCATTAGGTTGTACACCTGAAGCTAATATAATGCTTTATGTTAATTACACTTCAATTAAAAAAACAACAAACCTTTCTCTTTCTGCTTCTAGCTAAAGGTTTGTTGAGACACATCTTAAGAAATAACAAGACACTGAAGAAATGATCCCAAATACAACACAGAGAAGAAAAATTTGAAACAGTATTAAGAGAAATGGAGTACAGAGTGAGGCAGTCTAGCCCACGTCTGATTGTAGTGTCCAAAGGAGAAAATAGAATGAGGAAGAAGAAACATTCAAAAGGTTGATAATATCTAAGATATAATTCAGGAGTCAAAATGGATCATATGCAGGATAAATAAAAGATGTTCACTCTAAATATACAGTAGTGAAACTAAAGAAGAGAGAAAAAAAGCTTCTGGAAAGTAGCCAGAGTGGGATAAAAGATTATTACTTCTACACAAACTACAGCTAAATCAACACATATTTCTTAAAGGTAACGATGGAAGCCAGAGAGAAATGTAATAACAACTTTGAAATTCTGAGAGTAAAAAGTGGTCAACCTAAAATTATGCAAGCAAAAAATTACCTTGCATAAAGGTAATCAAGATAAACATTTTCAGATGAATGAAAACTAAGCCTCCACCAATAATGTTTCCAGGGAAATTGCTAAAAATATACTTCAAGAAGTAGGAAATGATCTTAAAATGAAGGCCAGAGATGCAAGGAGGAATGAGCAGAAATATGTAAACATATTGGTAAATCTAATCAAACATTACAACAATGACAACAATAATAATAATGCCTAAAAGATGGTTTAGAACACCCTCCCCCCCCCACAGAACTAAAATACTGGAACCTGTAAAATATAGATCCAGCAGGCAATATTGAAGTGTCCTTAATTCCTTGTATTGTTTATGAATGGAGTTAAAATATTAACTTTATCAGTTAAGTGGGCATAATAAGCATTTCAAAGGTAACTAATAGAGTTTCATATAGAGTATATAATTTTCAAATACATTTTGGAAAAATTGAATAATAAAAAATTCCTAGTTGAAACTTAAAAGAAGATAAATAAGGAATGAAGTGAAATAAGCGAAAACAAATCAAGATAACTAAGAATAATGATAGAAGGGTTTAAACATACAAAAAACATAAATAATATAAAACCCCAAATTACAAGGCAGGAGTTGTCAGATTGTGTTAAAGAAAAAAAAAGTCCAGCTTTGTGATATTACAAGAAACCCAACCAAATTATTACAATACAATAACATTGAAAGAAACAAAAACATGGAAAGGGTTATGAAAGGCAATGTTAATCAAAATAAAACTTGTATATCTATAGGAATATAAAACAAAGTAGAGGTTATTTCTTTGATAGATAGGCTAGTTTTCTGCTCCTATTTCCTCCACTAAGGCCATTGGAATTGGGAACCTCCTTACCAAGAAAGATGAAAAAGGCATTAAATTTGTACTATAAGATACTTTAGATCTACACGTGGAATAACTCCTACAGAACACCTACTGAACGCTGGCAGAAGACCTCAGATCTCCCAAAAGGCAAGAAATCCCCCACGTACCTGGGTAGGGCAAAACAACAAAAAAAAAGTAAACAGAGATAAAAGGATAGGGATGGGACCGGCACCAGTGGGAGGGAGCTATGAAGGAGGAAAGGTTTCCACACACTAGGAAGCCCCTTCACGGGCGGAGACTGTGGGTGGCAGAGGGGGAAAGCTTCAGAGCCAAGGAGGAGAGCACAGCAACAGGGGTGCGGAGGGCAAAGCGGAGAGATTCCCGCACAGAGGATCGGTGCTGACGGCACTCACCAGCTCGAGAGGCTTGTCTGCTCACCCACCGGGGTGGGCGGGGCTGGGAGTTGAGGCTAGGGCTTCGGTCAGAGCACCGGGAGAGGACTGGGCTTGGCGGCGTGAACACAGCCTGCAAGGGGTTAGTGCGCCACGGCTAGCCGGGAGGGAGTCCGGGGAAAAGTCTGGACCTGCGGGAGAGGCAAGAGACTTTTTCTTCCCTCTTTGTTTCCTGGTGCACGAGGAGAGGGGATTAAGAGCGCTGCTTAAAGGAGTTCCAGAGACGGGCGCGAGCCATGGCTAAAAGCGCAGACACCAGAGACGGGCATGAGACGCTAAGGCTGCTGCTGCTGCCACCAAGAAGCCTGTGTGCGAGCACAAGTCACTATCCATACCCCCCTTCCGGGGAGCCTGTACAGCCAGCCACTGCCAGGGTCCCAGAATCCAGGGACCACTTACCCAGGAGAACGCACGGCGTGCCTCAGGCTGGTGCAATGCCACGCCGGCCTCTGCCGCTGCAGGCTCGCCCCACACTCCATGCCCCTCCCTCTCCCCCGGCCTGAGTGAGATAGAGCCGCTGAATCAGCGGTTCCTTTAACCCCGTCCTGTCTGAGCGAAGAACAGACACCCTCCGGCGACCTACACACAGAGGCGGGGCCAAATCCAAAGCTGAGCCACTGGGAGCTGTGAGAACAAAGAAGAGAAAGGGAAATCTCTCCCAGCAGCCTCAGAAGCAGCGGATTAAAGCTCCACAATCAACTTGATGTACCCTGCATCTGTGGAATACATGAATAGACAAAGAATCATCCCAAATTGAGGAGGTGGACTTTGAATGCAAGATTTATGATCTTTTCCCCTTTTCCTCTTTTTGTGTGTATGTGTATGCTTCTGTGTGAGATTTTGTCTGTATAGCTTTGCTTCCACCATTTGTCCGAGGGTTCTATCTGTCCGTTTTTTGTTTTTTAAATTTTTTTCTTTTTTTTTTTCTTAATTAGTTTTTTATTTTAAAAACTTTACTATATTTTATCTTACTTTATTTTATTTTACTTTATCTTCTTTCTTTCTTTTTTTCTTCCTTTCCTCCTTCCTTCCTTCCTTCCTCCCTCCCTCTCTCCCTTCTTTCTTTCTTTCTTTCTACTTCTACTAATTCTTTTTTTCTACTTTTTCTCCCTCTTATTCTGAGCCATGTGAATGAAAGCCTCTTGGTGCTGCAGCCAGGAGTCAGTGCTGTGCCTCTGAGGTGGGAGAGCCAACTTCAGGACACTGGTCCACAAGAGACCTCCCAGCTCCACATAATATCAAACGGCGAAAATCTCCCAGAGATCTCCATCTCAACACCAGCACCCAGCTTCACTCAATGACCAGCAAGCTACAGTGCTGGACATCCTATGCCAAACAACTAGTAAGACAGGAACACAATCCCACCCATTAGCAGAAAGGCTGCCTGAAATCATAATAAGTCCACAGACACCCCAAAACACACCACCAAACGTGGACTTGCCCACCAGAAAGACAAGATCCAGCCTCATCCACCAGAACACAGGCACTAGTCACCTCCACCAGGAAGCCTACACAACCCACTGAACCAACCTTAGCCACTGGGGACAGACACCAAAAACAATGGGAACTATGAACCTGCAGCCTGCAAAAAGGAGACCCCAAACACAGTAAGATAAGCAAAATGAGAAGACAGAAAAACACACAGCAGATGACGGAGCAAGATAAAAACCCACCAGACCTAACAATGAAGAGGAAATAGGCAGTCTACCTGAAAGAGAATTCAGAATAATAATAGTAAAGATGATCCAAAATCTTGGAAATAAAATGGACAAAATGCAAGAAACATTTAACAAGGACCTAGAAGAACTAAAGATGAAACAAACAACAATGAAAAACACAATAAATGAAATTAAAAATACTTTAGATGAGATCAATAGCAGAATAACTAGGGCAGAAGAACAGAGAAGTGACCTAGAAGATAAAATAGTGGAAATAACCACTGCAGAGCAGAAAAAAGAAAAAAGTATGAAAAGAACTGAGGACAGTCTCAGAGACCTCTGGGACAAAATTAAATGCACCAACATTCGAAATATAGGGGTTCCAGAAGAAGAAAAGAAACAGAAAGGGACTGAGAAAATATTTGAAGAGATTATAGTTGAAAACTTCCCTAGTATGGGAAAGGAAATAGTTAATCAAGTCCAGGGAGCACAGAGAGTCCCATACAGGATAAATCCAAGGAAAAATACACCAAGACACATATTAATCAAACTGTCAAAAATTAAATACAGAGAAAACATATTAAAAGCAGCAAGGGAAAAACAACAAATAACACACAAGGGAATCCCCATAAGGTTGACAGCTGATCTTTCAGCAGAATATCTGCAAGCCAGAAGGGACTGGCAGACATATTTAAAGTGAAGAAGGAGAAAAACCTGCAACCAAGTTTACTCTACCCAGCAAGGATCTCATTCAGATTTGATGGAGAAATTAAAACGTTTACAGACAAGCAAAAGTTGAGAGAGTTCAGCACCACAAAACCATCTTTACAACAACTGCTAAAGGAACTTCTCTAGGCAAGAAACACAAAAGAAGGAAAAGACCTACAATAACGAACCAAAACAATTAAGAAAATGGGAAGAGGAATATACATATCGATAATTACCTTAAATGTAAATGGACTAAATGCTCCCACCAAAAGACACAGATTAGCTGAATGGATACAAACACAAGACCCATACATTTGCTGTCTACAAGAGACCCACTTCACACCTAGAGACACATACAGACTGAAAGTAAGGGGATGGAAAAATGTATTTCATGCAAATGGAAACCAAAAGAAAGCTGGAGTAGCAATTCTCATATCAGACAAAATAGACTTTAAAATAAAGAATATTAGAATAGACAAAGAAGGACACTACATAATGATCATGGGATCTATCCTAGAAGAAGATATAACAATTGTAAATACTTATGCACCCAACATAGGAGCTCCTCAATACATAAGGCAAATACTAACAGCTATAAAATGGTAAATCGACAGTAACACATTCATAGTAGGGGACTTTAACACCCCACTTTCACCAATGGACAGATCATCCAAAATAAAAATAAATAAGGAAACAGAAGGTTTAAATGATACATTAAACAAAATGGACTTAATTGATATTTATAGGACATTCCATCCAAAAACAACAGAATACATATTTTTCTCAAGTGCTCATGGAACATTCTCCAGGATAGATCATATCTTGGGTTACAAATCAAGCCTTTTTAAATTTAAGAAAATTGAAATTGTATCAAGTATCTTTTCAGATCACAACGCTATGAGACTAGATATTAATTACAGGAAAAGATCTTAAAAATACAAACACATGGAGTCTAAGCAATATACTACTTAATAACGAAGTGATCACTGAAGAAATCAAAGAGGAAATAAAATAATACCTAGAAACAAATGACAATGGAGACACGATGACCCAAAACCTATGACATGCAGCAAAAGCAGTTCTAAGAGGGAAGTTTATAGCAATATAAGCCCACCTTAAGAAACAGGAAACATGTCGAATAAACAAACTAACCTTGCATTTAAAGCAATTAGAGAAAGAAGAACAAAAAAAACCCAAAGTTAGCAGAAGGAAAGAAATCATAAAAATCAGATCAGAAATAAATAAAAAAGAAATGAAGGAAACGATAACAAAGATCAATAGAACTAAAAACTGGTTCATTGAGAAGATAAACAAAATTGATAAACCATTAGCCAGACTCATCAAGAAAAAAAGGGAGAAGACTCAAATCAATAGAATTAGAAATGAAAAGGGAGAATTGACAACTGACAGTGCAGAAATACAAAGGATCATGAGAGGCTACTACAAGCCACTCTATGCCAATAAAATGGACAACCTGGAAGAAATGGACCAATTCTTAGAAATGTACAACCTGCCACAAGTGAATCAGGAAGAAATAGAAAATATGAACAGACCAATAACAAGCACTGAAATTGAAACTGTGATTAAAATTCTTCCAACAAACAAAAGCTCAGAACCAGATGGCTTCACAGGCGAATTCTATCAAACATTTAGAGAAGAGCTAACACCTATCCTTTTCAAACTCTTCCAAAATATAGTAGAGAGAGGAACACTCCCAAACTCATTCTATGAGGCCACCATCACCTTGATACCAAAACTAGACAAGGATGTCACAAAGAAAGAAAACTACAGGCCAAAATCACTGATGAACATAGATGCAAATATCCTCAACAAAATACTAGCAAACAGAATCCAACAGCACATTAAAAGGATCATACACCATGATCAAGTGGGGTTTATTCCAGGAATGCAAGGAATCTTTAATATACGCAAATCAATCAATGTGACTAACCATATTAACAAATTGAAGGAGAAAAACCATATGATCATCTCAATAGATGCAGAGAAAGCTTTCAACAAAATTCAACACCAACTTATGATAAAAACCCTGCAGAAAGTAAGCATAGAGGGAACTTTCCTCAACATAAAAAAGGCCATATATGACAAACCCACAGCCAACATCGTCCTCAGTGGTGAAAAATTGAGAGCATTTCCACTAAGATCAGGAAGAAGACAAGGTTGCCCACTCTCACCACTCTTATTCAACATAGTTTTGGAAGTTTTAGCCACAGCAATCAGAGAAGAAAAGGAAATAAAAGGAATCCAAATCAGAAAAGAAGAAGTAAAGTTGTCACTGTTTGCAGATGACATGATACTATACATAGAGAATCCTAAAGATGCTACCAGAAAACTACTAGAGCTAATCAATGAATTTGGTAAAGTAGCAGGATACACAATTAATGCACAGAAATCTCTGGCATTCCTATACACTAATGATGAACAATCTGAAAGTGAAATCAAGAAAACACTCCCATTTACCATTGCAACAAAAAGAATAAAATATCTAGGAATAAACCTACCTAAGGAGACAAAAGACCTGTATGCAGAAAATTATAAGACACTGATGAAAGAAATTAAAGATGATACAAATAGATGGAGAGATATACCATGTTCGTGGATTGGAAGAATCAACATTGTGAAAATGACTCTACTACCCAAAGCAATCTACAGACTCAATGCAATCCCTATCAAACCACCACTGGTATTTTTCACATAACTATAATAAAAAATTTCACAATTTGTATGGAAACACAAAAGACCCCGAATTGCCAAAGCAATCTTGAGAACGAAAAACGGAGCTGGAGGAATCAGGCTCCCTGACTTCAGAGTATACTACAAAGCTACAGTAATGAAGACAGTATGGTACTGGCACAGAAACAGAAAGATAGATCAATGGAACAGGATAGAAAGCCCAGAGATAAACCCACGGACATATGGTCACCTTGTCTTTGATAAAGGAGGCAGGAATGTACAGTGGAGAAAGGACAGCCTCTTCAGTAAGTGGTACTGGGCAAACTGGACAGGCACATGTAAAAGTATGAGATTAGATCACTCCCTAACCATACACAAAAATAAGCTCAAAATGGACTAAAGCCCTAAATGTAAGGCCAGAAACTATCAAACTCTTAAAGGAAAACATAGGCAGAACACTCTATGACATAAATCACAGCAAGATCCTTTTTGACCCACCTCCTAGAGAAATGGAAATAAAAACAAAAATAAACAAATGGGACCTAATGAAACTTCAAAGCTTTTGCACAGCAAAGGAAACCATAAACAAGACCAAAAGACAACCCTCAGAATGGGAGAAAATATTTGCAAATGAAGCAATTGATAAAGGATTAATCCCTAAAATTTATAAGCAGCTCATGCAGCTCAATAACAAAAAATCAAACAACCCAATCCAAAAATGGGCAGAAGACTGAAATAGACATTTCTCCAAAGAAGATATACAGACTGCCAACAAACACATGAAAAAATGCTCAACATCATTAATCATTAGAGAAATGCAAATCAAAACTATAATGAGATATCATCTCACACCGGTCAGAATCACCATCATCAAAAAATCTAGAAACAATAAATGCTGGAGAGGGTGTGGAGAAAAGGGAACCCTCTTGCACTGCTGGTGGGAATGTAAATTGATACAGCCACTGTGGAGAACAGTATGGATGTTCCTTAGAAAACTACAAATAGAACTACCATATGACCCAGCAATCCCACTACTGGGCATATACCCTGAGAAAACCATAATTTAAAAGAGTCATGTACCAAAATGTTCATTGCAGCTCTATTTACAATAGCCTGGAGATGCAAACAACCTAAGTGTCCATCATCGGATGAATGGATAAAGAAGATGTGGCACATATATGCAATGGAATATTACTCAGCCATAAAAAGAAACGAAATTGAGCTATTTGTAATGAGGTGGATAGACCTCGAGTCTGTCATACAGAGTGAAGTAAGTCAGAAAGTGAAAGACAAATATCATATGCTAACACATATATATGGAATTTATGGGGAAAAAATGTCATGAAGAACCTAGGGGTAAGACAGGAATAAAGACACAGACTTACTAGAGAATGGACTTGAGGATATGGGGAGGGGGAAGGGTAAGCTGTGACAAGGCGAGAGAGAGGTATGGACATCTATACACTACCAAACATAAGGTAGATAGCTAGTGGGAAGCAGCCGCATAGCACAGGGAGATCAGCTCGGTGCTTTGTGACCACCTGGAGGGGTGGGATAGGGAGGGTGGGAGGGAGGGAGACGCAAGAGGGAAGAGATATGGGAGCATATGTATATGTATAACTGATTCACTTTGTTATAAAGCAGAAAGTAACACACCATTGTAAAGCAATTATACTCCAATAAAGATGTAAAAAAAAAAAGATACTTTAAGAGAGAGAGAGACTATATTCACATAACATTCTTTACAGTATACTGTCGTAATTGTTCTATTTTATTATTAGTTATTGTTGTTAATCTCTTACTGTTCCTGCTTTACCATAGACATGTATGTGTTGGAAAAAACATAGTATATACAGGATTTGGTATAGTTTCAGGCCTCCACTGGGGGTCTTGGAGTGTATCCCCTACAGATAAGGGGGAACTACTATAGTTTCTCTTTCAGTATTTTGTCCAGATTTTATAATTATATCTGCAGGACAGGTAGATTGAAAGAGTCAGAGGAAGATTGTTTTGTTGTTTACAACTCTAATTTTTTTGTCATGTACATACTTCACATATTTTTTAAAAATTCATGAATTTTCTTCTCTGCCCAACTCATCAGTTGTATGAAAATTGATGCCCAGACCACATTTTATGTATGCTTATGGTCTCATGAATTTTTAATTTGTTGTATTATTTATTACCTTTCAAAAATAGAAAGTGAAACATATAATTAACATTCTGTAGAAAACCATTAAAACATACAGTTATGTTAATAAGGAACAAACACACACTACCTCTTCAACTCTTTAGGAAATATCAACTAAAATTCACTGCAGGTATGTTTAGTGGCTGTAAACTGAATGCTCAATCAATGGTGAAGCTTTTCTTTAAGTCAAACCTTTAATATCATACATTAAAAATTTAAAAAATTGCCAATTTATGTCTTCATATATTTATCATATTCTTAAAAGCATATTTGATGCTGGAGAAACAATGAAACTAAAATATATATGTCATGCTAACTCTACTGTGCAATGACAAAATCCAGTAGAGAATACCTGCAAAAGTAAATACCAGGCAGAAATAAATTCCTAATTTTGCATTAACAAATGCCAAGCATTGACTATAAATAGCCATGGAACTCTTCAAATGATATAGTTAAAAAACTTATACATTCTGATTGAAATATACAATTTTACTATTTGTTTCATCACAAAAGTTCTCATTTAAGACAATATTGCTTACATTTAGGGTCACCTAAAGCAAATAAAATATAGATTTTTAGCTAGATTTGTATTACACTTACCTTAGCAAGGTATAATAAAAAGTGTCAAATGCTTCAGTTTTTCCACTTAAAAGGAATGTTTTTTAAGCTTGAGTAACTTACCTTATATATTTTAGACTAACTTGCTTATTTGAAATGAGGATAGTTATAGTAACATCTCACTAGAAATTTTGTGAGGAGTAAAAGAAATATGTGTACAGAATTTACAATAGTGCTCAATAGTTAACTGTTATGGTTATCCTTATCTTTATTACAAGTATATGAATTTGAACTATAATCAATACAGAGCAGAATTGCATTTCTAAATAGCACATGGTGTCTGACTTAGGAAAGGAATCATCAAATGTTAAGCCCCTAAAATTGAAACTGATAAAAACAAGCCTACCTTCTATGGAGTGTTTTGCTGAAACTTTCCTTTTCCCTCAGATGCAATCATAAAATGTACATGCTACACAAAATATGATACTGAAAACCACATTAATGATTAATACAAACAAAAGAGTAAAGTCTCTAAAGGATAATAGTTTGTCAGAAAATCTTCACTTGAAAGTTTAAATTTCCCAGTTTAAAGTAATGAATTTCCATTCTGATTTACCAAACTTTTTGTATCAGCATAGAGGGCTATACTGACAAGACTTATAGTGGATTAAGAACACACCTCTGCATTTAAACACACTTGATTTTAAGTCCCAGATCTACCTTCCAGTAGTTATAACTTGACATATGACAAGTTAATGTTTCAAAAATCCTCAAATTCCTTCTCTGTAAAATAGGGCAATGATTCCCACCTCATCGCATTCTTGTAAGGACTAAAGGATACGCCTACACAATTACCTAAGTGCAATATTAAAGATTCGTTATCATAATTTTTCACAACCTGGGAAAATAGATAAAAATGGAAGACCTCTGTAATAAAACTGCAGAGTTAACATTCTCTGACTAGCAGCCACCTATCCCATAAGTCTGAACCTAAAAAAGGGAATATATCTCTCTTCTTGCACACATTAAATACAGCTGCTTCTTTCTGACGAGTTGCTATATAATACATACATCTAAAACATAACCTTCATCATCTAGAAGCTTACAGCTTTACTTTAAAAATTATGTAAAATGAATGAGTGAAAAAATAAAATTATAACAAGGAAACTACTATGTGACAGTACCTTTATGTGAACAGAAATGTATAGGAGGTAAAAATCAAAGTAGGTAAAATGCTGTACAAGGCTTAATGGAGACATCAGGAATTGCAATGGTCTGGAAGGTCTGGTATGGTGAGCAGTGGGACAGGGAAGATCAGGAATATCACTTCCTAAACCATCACCTGAAAAGCTATCATTTTGGAGACTTTTGACTTCACATAATTTTTCCCTAAAAGCAGTCCAGATCAATTGTATCAATCATTGTGCGTTACAATAGAACTCATGACCTCATAGAATGAGAAAGTAGAGTTTTCTTAATCTTATGTGCAATTAACTTTATATTAAATCTAACAGTCCCTAGACCTCTTTAAAAAAGTAATCAAAGTCCTTCTTGAAAATTAATATATATCTAATATAGCTGATTCTTAGGCTTATGCAAAAAAGTGAAATATTTTATTAACAAATGTATATATAAAATTTGATTGATAATTGTAAATCAACACATAGGAAGACATGACAAAGGACAAAGATGAACAAATATTTTTACTAGTTTTCATTAAGTATTAATACATGAGTTCTGTTAAACTATTACACAGCACATAACACAAATAACTATTTTTGAAATTCACCTTTTTAAAAGTAATGAAGAAAAACCTATAAACAAAGAAAATGGAGTATTTAACTCCACCTCCAGTGTTCCAAAAATAAATACTCCTGTCCCTGTTATTATAGATTCTCACTTTAAGGTTCTGTATTTTTGATATACCCATGCAGTTCTTCACTTTGTGGCTTCCAGTCAAGAGCTCATTATTAGATAATAAGCCAGCATATAAGGAAAGTAATGTTTTGATAATTTACAGTTCCTCCTAAAAACGTGCAACTAGGCTGGTGTGAAGGAAATGATTAAAATTGATCATAACAGGATGCTGAACTCAAGGAGCACCTAGAATGCAGAACAAGTCAGGTGGAAATGGATTTATCTTCCTGCAATACTGACCAAACCTGTCATGAAAAATCAAGTGACACTACTGACAAACACAGATACTATACTAAGAATCAACATTACAAAGCAATGACACAATACACATGAAAATAAACACTGAAAGTAAACAATTATGTAGCTTAGTGACATTCAACCAGTAACAAGCATTTCATGTAGAGTGCTTTTTTAGTGATTTTCCAGATACAAAGTAAATTTATTTCTATTCATATTAAACTTAACATCCAATAAACTATCTTGAAATAATTAAAATTAATTTTTCTGTCAATCTCCAAAATCTTCTTATGACTCATATCATCCTGCTATATTAATAGGAGATGAGATAATTGATAACTTTTTATTTTAACACTGAAGTCCATTCAATCGTGTGGAAAGGGATAGTGACAGTGAGGAGAGCTCGCTAATTAATCAATAAGTAAGGTTCTTGTCCTCTAGAAACAAATGGAAAATATTTATTCACTTAATTATGTGCTAGTCACAAGGCTAGGTCTGATTATCCAATAATACATATGAGATGGCCCCTGCTTTTCAGGGTAAGAAACATATAAGGATGTGACACAATCACACTCTTACATATAATAATATAAGAGTACTATCAATTGTAAGGCCTACCTATGTTTAATGCACCACTAAAAAAGAAAAAAATGCTGCAGTTGAACCTCAAAACATTGCTTACTTCTTCCTCAGAATTTTTATTTTATATTATTGACAGAGCCCTTTTAGATTTATTTAGACAGATTTGTTTTAATCAGATTTGTAACAAATGCAAAATTTTCAATATTAACAAAATAAAGTGGTTAAGGTATTCCCAAAACTTTTTCACATTCAGAGATGAATTTTCTGAATAACTTTTCAACTCGGAATCATTGATATCTGTTTTTTTACCCATAAGTATCAGTTAGCTTTTGCTGAATAACAAACTGCACAAAACTCAAAGGCATACAACAGTAAACCTTTGCTGCCTGTACATCTGTACTCAGCTGGGTGCTGGCTAGTTGGCTTGGCTGATATTGGTTAGGTTTACTTAGATGTCTGGGGTCAGCTGGCTACTGGCTGGTAGAGATTGGCTTTGGCTGTGTGTGTGTCATCTCCACATGTCTCATCTTCCCTCAGGCTACACTAGGAATGTTCCCACATTGATGGTGTCTATGCAAGAGAAGAGCTCCTCTTATTTGTAGTGAGGTGGATGGACCTAGAGTCTGTCATACAGAGTGAAGTAAGTCAGAAAGAGAAAAACAAATACCGTATGCTGACACATATATGGAATCTAAAAAAAAAAAAAAAGATCATGAAGAACCTAGGGGCAGGACGGGAATAAAGACGCAGACCTACTAGAGAATGGACTTGAGGACACGGGGAGGGGGAAGGGTAAGCTGGGACGAAGTGAGAGAGTGGCATGGACATATATACACTGCCAAATGTAAAATGGATAACTAGTGGGAAGCAGCCGCATAGCACAGGGAGATCAGCTCCATGCTTTGTGACCACCTGGAGGGGTGGGATATGGAGGGTGGGAGGGGGACGCAAGAGGGAGGAGATATGGGGATATATGTATATGTATAGCTGATTCACTTTGTTATACAGCAAAAACTAACACACCATTGTAAAGCAATTATACTCCAATAAAAATAAAGATGTTAAAAAAATAAATAAATTGACAAAAAAAAAAAAGAAAAGAGAACAGCTCCTTTTCAAGCCTCTGTTTGCATCATGTATACTAATTCTCCACTAGTCAAAACAAGGGCCCAGTGCTAAAGTGGGGGCAGGCTAACACCCCCACCGTGGGAAGGCACTGCAGAGTGACATCGCAGAGGGAGTGCATGTAGAGAAGGGGAAGAACAGGGGCCATCGATGTGTCTATCCCACCACATGGTGTGCTCATTGTGCCATCAGGAATGTTTGATGACTCAGCATTTACTAAAAGACTGCTTCGTTGCTGTCCCCAGGGCTTTCTTCCAAACAGGCATTCTGCAAGTTTTGAAGCTCATGGATAATAACAACTATATCATGACTGCTGCTTGCTTTTTCATGACTGTAATATTCATCAATTAGAAATGTGGAAATGTGAATATGCATGATAAAAATCAATGAAATATGGTGATACAATACTCCCTAAATAATACTTCATGTGGGAAAATCCTTTTATTATATAGTACTAGGAAAGTATCTCTCTCCCTTGAAGAACTGTTTTCTGCTTTTTGACCAGAAGAATTATGCCAAATATATTACTGGATACTCAGTTCCACATTTGGTCCAGTGACAGTGACACCAATAATAATCTTGGCTCACACACTTGCTCCTTTAGCTTCCTGGTCTTGATTTCTTATTTTTATTAGAAATTATGTTTTAGGACTGTTGTGATGACTAAATTTGGTAACAGACTTCCCAAGCACTTGTAGCAATGCCTGACACATATTAAGTGCTCAGTAAATGTTAGTTGTATATCATTTATTACTATTTGTTTTAGTTTATTATTTGCATTCCCTTCATAAACTTTCTCAAATGTATTATGAGAAAATGAGTTTAGCAAATATAAAGTTGTTAGAACTGTTTCTAAGAGTAGCACAGATTTAAAATGATGTAGCAACAGATTTAGGACAATATTTACATAAACATAAAGGAAGAAAGTGGTAGGGGATATTCACATAAAATAAGAAAATGGAAAATGACATCTAATAAATGTTTCTTGACTTGAACAAGGAACTGACCTGTCCCCAGATCTTTGGGCTCATATAACATTTCTATTCCAAACTCTTCTTTCTGGCTTAAACATCCTACTTGACCTCAGCCTTGCTAATGTCCTGACCTCATCTTGTAACACTTCCCTCTTTACCCACTACATTCAAGGAAAACTTAAGTGTCTCAGACACACCAAGCATGTACCTTCCTTTTGGTCTTTGCTTTAGCTCTTCCTCTACCTGGAATGGTCTGTTCCTGACCCTCAGGTGCTGACTCCTTCTTATGAGTCAGCCTGGTATCTCACCCTTCAGTGCCAAATCTCAGAGAGGTCTTTCCTAAAGACCTTTCCCCTAAATAGAGCATCCTTATCACATCACCTGACTTCTATTACCTACATAAGCACTTATCACAACTTGATGTGCTTTCTAGTCCATTTGCTTGCTTATCTATGCATTTAGTACAAAATGATGTACTAAAATGATGCATTTAGTACAATTTAAAATCAGAGCAAAGCCTATTTATCTATGTTATTAATAATTTAGTAGTAGTATTATAAAAATTAGTATAGTCCTACCACTTACTAGTTGGTGGCCATGGCTAACTTTCTAAACCTTTCTAAGGCTGAATTTTCACATGTTGTGTAATGGGAACATTTCACACAGGGTTCTGAGGATTAAACTGGATTATACACACATAGCATAGTCCCTGACACAGAAAAAACAAATGATAGACATTAGTTACTGTTATTATTACAGTATTTAAGGAATAGACTTAAAGATTAATGTAATAAACTTGTTTTGTAAAATATAACATTAATATAGTTTAGAAGGAATTAATTTAAACATTACAAATGAAACATTTGATTAATAGTAGTGGACTAAAATAGAAAACAGATCTGCATAGATATAGAGATAACCAAAGAAGAATGTTGTAATGATGGGGTGTAGAAACGGGGTTTAGGATGGGAGGACAGGTTGAAAGCATACCAAGGAGGCAGAAAAGGAAAAATTTGGGGCCAAAATATTGTATCTTAAAAATGAATTGTTTTCATTTAAAGATATATTGGTTAGTTTTCAACTCAAAGTAGATACTTAAATAATCTGGATAATTCAGGTTAAAACATCAATTTCATAATAGAACTATTATAAAGAGAAATAAAAACCATGATCCAAACATTCAACAATTGAAAGTATTTTTAAAACATATTAGTTTGTTTAGGAAAGAGTTCTAATTTTGAATTTAATTAAAAAGCTATAGCTCATGTAGTGAATGTTAATAATAGTTTCAATTAATTAAAGCCATAATAGAATCAAGTGTTTATTTTGAGTGAAAATTACTTTTATCACATACATATCTTAATTTTAAATTGTCAGTAGGACCATATCTATATTTATAGATAGATGATTGATAGATAGATACATACATAGATGGCAAATTTCAGCAGCTTCATTATCAGCATTCCAGATGGTTTACTGCAAAGTGGTTCTTAAGCAGGTGGTAGCTACATCACTGGTTCTCTGGAAGGGTCAGTTAGCCCAGTGAGAAGCAAGCAGCCAGAACAATGCCCAGCTCACTGCAGGACTTTCCTGGTGAATCTGCCACTGCTGTCCACCACCCAGCCCTGACCACACTCACAAGGGATCGCCAGAGCCCTTCCACAGCCAACCCCCAGGTCAGAGCCCTCACCCCACCCCTGCAGGACATCCACCTCCTGCCCACAACTGCCCCCACGCCCAGCTCCAGGGTGGATCTGACTGGAGGAACTGAGCTCGCTGCTGCAAGGGAGTCTGTGAGAGACTGGTTGCCTTTTCAGCCTCCAGACAGAAGGGGCTTGAAAAGGGTGTAGAGTGAGTCAACATGCCACCTGTCATATTTTGACAATCCGTGTCTTGAAACAATTTTTTAACATTAACAGCAAGAAGCCAAACTTCTGTTAGCCTATACTTAACACCTACAAAACACCTGAGGCTCCTCCAGTAAAATCTGTCTTTCTCTTTCCTCACCAAAATATTTCTGAGATTCAAGAGACACATTACATTTCTAAGCAATGTTCGAAGTTCAAGGTCACCACCAAAGGAGATGCTTGGAATCATTTTTACCCCGTCTCTGATGACAGGGGCCTCGTGTGTTGCCCCAGCTACTTCAAATATCCAAACTTCTCAGGATTCTAACAACGACAATGATGACACGAATTTTATTATGAACTGACTCTCAGATAGACATTGTTCTATGCACTGTTACAAATGTTATCTTGTCTACACCCTACAGTAACTCAGTGTGGTTGGCAGTCTCTGCTGGCAGTGCTCTGCTTATCGCCGGACACCTTCCCACGGTATCACCAAGCTGGAACTGCCCCTATTTGCATGAGCACAAAATACTAAAGATGCCACCAAAGCTCACTGATGCAGCAAGTGGCAGAGTAAGGTTTCAAAACCAGGAGCAGCCCAGGGAGACAGCAGGTCCCATGAGAAGGAATAAAGGGCTCCATGTCTGGTCTACTGCCCAGGTTACAGAGCTGTCATGTGGGCCCAGAGCCGCACTACAGAATTTTGATTGAGAAATCTGGAAAAATAAGTGGATTGTTGCAGTGAGATATAAATGAAACTGATGATTAATACTTTAAAGAAAATACTGTTAAAACATGGGATTAAATGCATGGTGTGTGTACTAATTCCAAATGTACTTTAATAAAATAAGTATTACTTATATTTCCATATAATTCTTAGGTGATATCTCCACTCTCAATGAGTTCTATACAGCTTTTTTCCCCAGTTTTCAATATATTCATTTCCAGTATGTTTAATAAGGATCAATCATACTTAATTTCTTCCTTATAGCTTCTCATAAATAAAGTATAAATGTACTAGAAGATCTTGCTTCATGTCCTTGTAGGGATAGAAGGGGGTTTTCTTTCTGGCTAGGCTTTTTTATTCAATCTTTTAATTGGGGTTTTAATTTTATCAAGAGAAGCCTACAACTTGTCAAAATGCAAGCTCCAAATTGTTCTGTGAATAACTATATGACAGTTAAGTTTCCTGGATGTCTAGACTGTTTCCTTTTGAACATTTATAATATTATTGGCTAGAGAGAGTATGAGTGACAGAATAAAAGGGAAAAAAGATAATTTAATTCATATAGTAATTGAAAGATCTAAAATTGTAATTTATGTAACATGAAATCTAACTAATTTTACTAGCATAACAAAAGTGAGCCGAATAATCCCTTATTCTTAACTGATATTCAGTACTTAATTTGGATTCTAAAATTACTTCTTTCCTGAATGGAAAAATCTTAGATTTTACTTCTGTCTAGTCATACAATACGTGAAATATTTTCATTTGAATGTAACTATTTTTGGTAGCTGGTCATAAAACTGTCATACGTTTAATGAATTATATAAATCACATGGTACAAGAAAATAATGAGAATCTTGTTTCATTTAGGAAGATTCTTAATAATACACAAAGATGTATCTGCAAATCTACTCTCCTTTAGTCTCCCAATCTCGGTTTTCTTACTGTGAATTTCTGTTTTGGCAGAACACACCTAGAATGTACTCCACGAAGGCTAGAAATGTTTATGATGACACATCATCACAGCCATGAGACGCACACAGGGTTGACTATGCAGGACACAGACTCAGCAAGGGCACAATTAAGTGATTCTTTTCCGTTTTCTGAATAATTGAATAATTATTATATAACTAGTTCAATGATATTTAAAGCTGCTAAAATTATAGATTAATACACACATGGAATGCCTATGAGAACATTACAGAGTTAGAAAATTGTACTGTTTATGCAATTGGATGAATACAAAGTCACTGAGGCTTAGTGGTTTAAAAAATATTTTTAAAGTCACACAACTTGAAATCTCTAGAGTTCACCTAGAACCCACATCTTGGTCCACTTAGCTTTGCAAGATGTAAAGAAAAAGTGGTGCAGGCTTGGGCACGTGGATTATGTTGGTTGCAGTGTTTTCACACCCTGCCCCACTTTACTTTAACCAGCCCTACGTAGTCCATATTCTTCTGGTAAAAACATCTTATGAAAATCAGGATAGTTCATAATCAGTCTTTCATCCAAAGGTCCTGTGATCTCCCTTCTAATGCAGTGACAATTTCCAGAGCTGCAGACAAAACCTAGAAAGCTTTGTGTCCCCACTCAACTGCCACACCTCCAGCTTCATGGTCAGGTGCTGAGACACACACAAAGGAGCCCACACAGATGGCAAAAACATCAGTTCCATCTAGTTTTAAAATGCTTGAAAACATAGGGAAAGCCTTTATATTTTTCAACCCTCCTGATGGCAGCCAGAACTATTATCCATAGGTCAGAAAATTAGATGGATTTCATGTCATTTCTGAGTTTCTCTTAAGGCAAGTACAATTAGCATTCCGTCTTTTTCTAAATTTTTATTTTATATTGGATTTAGTTATACATATACATGTATCTATTCTTTTTCAAATTCTTTTCCCAGTTAGGTTATTACAGAGTATTGAGCAGAGTTCCCTGTGCTATACAGTGGGTGCTTGTCAGTTATCTATTTTAAATATAGCAGTGGGTACATGTCAATCCCAAACTCCCAATCTGTCCCTCCCCCCTCCGCCTACCCTCTTGAATCACACAGGCTAAACTGTGTTAGGCTTTCTCTCTTGCTCTGATGATTTCATTCCTGTGGCAGCAAAGGTTGACAGTGCCATTTATGCTTAGTCATTAGCCGAGGTCCCCCAAGGCAGTCACCCTTCAACCAGGTTTAGACTTTCAATTATGTCTGTAAGTCAATCATTAATATAAATAGCCAGACCCAGAGAGGAAGAACAAAACTAGTGACAACTCAAGAGTCTATCTCAAAAAGGATCTTTTCTTTCCCCCTTCCCTCCCTCCCCACCAGATATTTTAGTTTCCAGTGGTTCTACTGGCTTATATTGAGGAATTTCAACTTACAACCCAAGGGTATATTTAATGGTAGAATGAAGTAGAGGTGATCAAATTCAACCATTTTTAAACATTTCATCACATTAATAATTTCTGGAAATAATTTGGGAGGCTCAGTTATTTGTATCCATGTGCTGCTGTAGAAAATTTACTCCTGGTCATACTAGCAGAAATATAAGAGCATTGAACATATTGTTGCCTACATACTAAGGGTTTAGAAAATACTTTGGCTTTGGCAAAGGCCCAATAAACTACCTGGGTGAGAAGAAGATATATATTTACATATAGTTTTATATATAGAATGTTCACACTATAAACATATATATTATACCTAACAGGGAATGTCTGATCAAGAGCAACATTTAAAGTACTTAAGGGCCAGTAGAGCATGGGTAATGAGCAATCAGTGATGTGTCCTCACCAAATGCTCCTGGAAACTGAGTAATCCAGACACTCTGGCCATAAACGGTGGCCAGAAGTGTGTTCTCAGTAAATGTCAGCCTTGGTCTAAGGCAGTGTCTCTGACCCCAACACTATATGAATTCAGAGTAGAACCTTCCTTTCTCTTACTCACATTTTACTACTTGAAAGAATTTGTCGCAGTAAGAAATATTCAACAAATCACAACAAAACAATCACGTGAAAACAACTGTATATTGGTGGAACCAATTTACCTGTTTTTTTCTATAAAATAATTTTCATTCTCTAATCTCATTTCACTTTCTAACACTGATTTTTTTTGTTTTTTTTTTGCGGTACGCGGGCCTCTCACTGTTGTGGCCTCTCTGGTTATGGAGCACAGGCTCCAGATGTGCAGGCTCAGCGGCCATGGCTCACAGGCCCAGCCACTCTGTGGCATGTGGGATCTTCCCGGACCGGGGCACGAACCCGTGTACCCTGCATCAGCAGGCGGACTCTCAACCACTGTGCCACCAGGGAAGCCCTGATTTCTTTTTTATAAGGTACAGCAAATGAACCAAACTAGCACACAAAAGCAAAGCCTTTCCCTAATCTTGCAGTTGATGGACCACACCTAGAAGTTCTGCCCAAAGTCACATGACAGTGGTGATTGTCAGCAGCACCTTGAAAACTTACAGGAGGATACAAACTGCTCTAGACAGAAACTGATTACATAATAAAGAAGAATGATCCCCCAAGACTTGTCACCAAAACATGACACAGTCTATAACAAGTATTATAAAGTTTTAACTATGAGCACAACATTTCATAGTGGAAATGTAAATCTGAAATGGAATTTTAAAATCTTCTTCCACAATCCTCAGAATTCAAACAAGACTGTTATATGAGGGGAAAAAAAACTACCCATTTATTGTCTGGGAAATACCTCTTAAAAAACTCTGAAATAGAAACTAATGAAAGGAAATGTCATAGAAAAATGTTATATTCTGATAAGTGGTATCTCTATTTAGCAACATGAGTGGCACAAACTGAAAAATCACTATCAAATGGGATTTTTTTTTTTTACCAGAAGGAAAATCCGTAAAAATCAGTATTCAAATCTGCTTTGTATAGATTATAACATTTTTTTCTTCTACAAAGTAAATAAGTGGGAAAATAGCAAACACTTCCTAAGTGTTAGAATGTTCAGAACATTAACTTGATTTGAGCTATATAATTATAGAGGGCAAAATCATAGCTCTTTTTTTTTTTTTTTTTTTGGTGGTACGTGGGCCTCTCACTGCTGTGGCCTCTCCCATTGCCGAGCACAGGCTCCAGACGTGCAGGCCCAGTGGACATGGCCCACGGGCCCAGCGACCCCATGGCACGTGGGATCCTCCCGGACCAGGGCACGAACCCGTGTCCCCTGCATCGGCAGGCAGACTCTCAACCACTGCGCCACCAGGGAAGCCCCATAGCTATTTTTAATACATCAATTTACTTCTTATAAATATGATATTAAAACTTCTCTACTGCAAGTTATGAAAAGGCATGATTTTATTCTAGTACTTATTAATCCTAAAAATGAATCTATATAAGTCTAGTGCTCAGTTCCACTAGAAACATCATGGTTACAACAACTGAAAATAAATACCACTATAAATCAGCATCTTCAATAACTATAATGTTATATATATTAAAATGGATTATTTGTTACTGTCTATTTAATATAAATTAGCTCTTTGTGTCTTCATCCTTAAAGTTCAGTAGTGTCAGAGATAAAAATTTTTGTCGATTGCTGGAAGGAACTTAAATTTAGTTGATATTTAAAAAATAATATATACGTGGTCCAAAAATTATAACTCAGTAGCCTAATATTTTACAGATCACTTTTGGGACATTGACATCTTAACAATATTGAGTTTTTTTGCCCACAGACACTGTATATATTTTGATTTATTTATGTTTTCCTTAATTTCTCTGAGCAATGTAATTTTCAATATACAGCTCCTTCAAGATTTTACTCAGATTTAGTCCGAAGTATTTTTAATTTATGATACTATTATAAAAAATATGGTTTCCTAAGTTAAATATCTGAATTGGTTTTTGCAAGAATACAGAGAATGACTTGTGTATATTGTGTATCTTGGAATCTTGCTAACTTATTAGTTTTAGTTGATTTTTTAAAAAAATATTCCAATAGATTTTCTCAAAGCCAATCATGTTGTCCTTGAACAAAGACAATTTACTTCTTCCTTTCCAACCTGAATGCCTTTAATTCAATAGGCTTGACCTACTGCATTGTCCAGAACCTCCTACACAATGTTGAATAGAAGTGGTGAGAGCAGACATCCTATCTTGCTCCTAACTTGGTCGAAAGTATTCAGTCTTTCAGGATTAAGTATAATGTTAACTCCAGTTTTTAGATAGAAGTCTTTCATAAGTTTGAGAATGTTTGCTTCTATTCCAACTTTTAGTAGGAATAGAAGTATTTTTAGAAGGAATGAGTGTTGGATTTTGTCAATGCTTTTTATGGATCTATTGAGATTATCATATGTATGTGTCTTATTAATGTCTTTTTCTGGTTTTAGTATCAGGGTAATGCTGGCCTTATAGCATGGATAGGGAAATATTCCTTTATCTTCAATATTCTGACAGGTTTAGTGTAGAATTGATATTATATTTTTTTCTTCTTTGATTAGTAGAATTCACCAGTGAAGCTATTTGGGCATAGAGTTTTGGGGAAAAGCTTTTTAGTAAAAAGTAAAATTCCTTAGTTGATAAAGGGCTATCAGGCTATCTAACATTTTTATTGCATTATAAACAACATACAATAATATATTAGTTCCAGGTGTACAACATAGTGAATTGATATTTTTATACATTATGAAATGATCACCACAATAAAACCAGTTACCATACATCACCATACAAAGTTGTTATATTATTGACCATATTCCCTCTATGTACATTACATCCCTTTGACATTTATTTTGTTGATGGAAGATTGTACCTATTAATTCCTATCAACTATTTTATTCATTCCCCCACCCCCTCCACTCTGAAAACTTCCAGTTTGTTCTCTGTATCTATGAATCTGTTTCTCTTTTGTTTCAAGTGTTCACTTGTTTAGTTCTTTAGATCCCACATGTAAGTGAAATCATATGGTTTTTGTTTTTCTCTGTCTGACTTATTTCACTTAGCATAATGCCCTCAAGGGTTATCCATGTTGTAAATGGCAGGATTTCCTTCTTTTTTTGTGGCTGAATAATATTCATGTATACATATATATGTTATATATGTATATATATTGCATTTTCTTTATCCATTCATCCATCCATAGACACTTAATGTTGTTTCCAAATCTTGGATATTGTAAATAATTTGGCAATGAACATGGAAGTGCAAATATCACTTAGAGATATAGAGATTTTCTCTCCTTTGGATACACACCCAGAATTTGAATTGCTGGATCCTATGGTAGTTCTGTTTTTAATTTTTTGAGAAAACTCCATACTGTTTTCCATAGTGGCTGAATCAATTTACAATCCCAACAAGAGTCTACGAGGGAGGATTCCCTTTTCTCCACATCCTCACCAACACTTGTCCTTTCTTGTCTTTTTGATAACAGCCATCCCAACAGGTGTGAAGTTGTATCTCACTGTGGTTTTGATTTGCATTTCCCTGATGATTAGTAATGTTGAACATCTTTTTATGTGCCTGTTGGCCAGCTGGATGTCTTCTTTGGAAAAACGTCTAGTCATGTCTTCTGCCCATTTTGATATGGAGTTATATGAGATTTTTATATATTTTGGACATCAACACCTTATTGGATATATTGTTTGCAAATACCTTCTCAGGTTCAATAGGTTGCCTATTCATTTTGAGTTTATTTTTGCACACAATGTGAGAAAATGTTCTACTTTCATTCTTTTGCATGTAGCTGTCCAGTTTTTCCAGCACCACTTATTGAAGAGACCTGTCTTTTCTCTACTGCATATTCTTGCCTCCATTGTTGTAGACTAATGGGCCATAAGTGTGTGAGTTTATTTCTGGGCTCTCTATTCTGTTTCATTTGTCTGTTTGTCTGTTTTTGTGCCAGTAACATGCTGTTTTGATTACTGTAGGTTTGTAGCATAGTCTGAAGCCAGAAAGCATGATACATCCAGCTTTGCTCTTTTTTCTCAAGATTGTTTTGGCAGTTTGGGTTCTATTGTGGTTCCATATAAATTTTAGGATTATTTGTTCTAGATCTGTGAAAAATGTCATAGGTAAAGTATTTTTCTTCCTTCTTTAACCCATGCATCATTCAAAGGTGTGTTATTTAATGGTCAAATATTTGGGACTTTTTCCAGAGATTTTTCATTATTGATTTCTAACTTAATTCCATTTTGGTCAAATAACATCCTTTTAACACTTGAATCTTTGTAAGTTTATTGAGAATTGTTTTATAGCAGAATACGGTGTATTATTTATTTATTTTTTTGGTAAATGTCCTGTGTATACTTGAGAGAAGAATGTATATTCTGCTGTTAGTAGGGAGAAATGTTTCTATAAATGTTAATTAGATCAACTCTTTCTGCCTGTCTGTATGTTCTAGCATACTAATGTATTCTGTAACTTACTGAGAGGGTATTTCTCAACTGTGGATTTGTCCATTTCTCATTGAACTAGCAACAGTTTTTGCTTTATGTATTTTTGAAAGTGTGTGATTAGGTGCATAAAGTTTAGAATTGTGTCCTCTTGATGAGTTGACCCCTTTATTATTAGAAGAGACTACCTTTATCCTTGATAATATTATTTTATATGAAATCTAAGTTATCTGATATTAACATAGCCACTCCAGCCTCCTTTTGATTGATGTTAGCATATCTTTCACTGTTCTTTTACTTTTAACTATTTGTTTTTCATTTTTAAAGTGTGTTTCTTGCAAGAATTATATAGTTGGAACCTGTGTTTTTATCCAACTTGACAATCTCTACCTTTTAATTGGGGTGTTTAGACCATTTACATTAGTGTGAATATTGACATGTTTAGGTTTAAATCTATCATTAAATAGTTTTCTATTTATCCCATCTGTTATTTGTTCCCTTTCACTTCTTTTTCTTCCTACATTAGGATTAATTGATTATTTGTTTTTTATTCTGTCTTACATCTTTGGTTGGCTTATTGGACCTAACTCTATTTTATTACTTTTGTGGTTGCTTTGAGGTATATAGTATACATCTTTAACTTATCAGAATCTGCACTCGAGTTACATTATACATTCCATGACTTCTTGAGCATGTTACACCAATATGTACTAATATATAGAGTGCTGTTTGCTTACTAAATCATTTCATGTATTATTTCAGTGAAATGATTTGCAAACTTTGTTTAAATTTTTCACTCATTCCTTGGATGTTATTATATGGATTGAAGCTTGAGTAAGTGCATATAATCAGAAGGATAATTCCTAAAACACAAAAAATTATATAAAATTGATTTAGTGGTATATTAAGGGTTATATAATTATATTTTTCCTTAGCAAAACTTCTTTATTAATTACTTCTGGCCAGTGGAATGAAAAACTTTATTGAAGAGATTTATCACTCTCTACCTATATATTTATTCTCTTTTTTAGTCATGGTCTCAGTAGTGTATACAAATATGATTACATGAGTGTACTGTCACTTTAAATAAAGATAGAGCTACTCGTTTACATGGGAGCTGACTGAAAGTGGAGAATGCAGTCAAAAGCTTTGGATAATTCTGAATATGAAGATAAATTCATTTTATTTAAATCAAATTTAATGGCTATTTGCTACATAAGCCAAAGTGGTCGCACATATCTTCGTCCTCCCATACATTCTATTTTTAAACTGACAAGTTGTTTTTGTTAAACTGTCAGATGCTACGTCCAGTTAACATATTAGAATTTACTTTATCTGTTCTGGGAAAATGAATCCCTTGAGCCAGTGCTTATTTCACTGTCTAATTTAGAACACTGTTTACAGTCATCAAAATTACCATTTGCTTATATTGTCTTCTGGTCTTTCTTAATAATATTCTTAGAATGAAATTTTGCCCTTCCAATTTTCTCAGGAAAATCAAAGATACTTCAATAGTATTGTCAAATTTGGATTTATAACTAAAGTCATGTGAAATTAAAGAATAATCTTTCATGTTTGCAAACTCCTTCTTTAAAAAAGAAAAAACTTTATATCATATATTGCTCTACTGACTACTGATATAATTAATTTGTAAAGAAATTTAATGTGCTTTTTCAAAATTAAGAGAATATATGCATTAAGGAAAACAAGAATACTAGAAAAATATACAATTCACCTCAATATTACCAATTATTTTAAAATAATTTAATTTGAAAAATAAAAATGCACCTTGCCAACACTGAAATAAGAAGAACCAGAAAGTTCACCCATAATTTCTCTATGAAGAATAGTATCCCACAATGTATAAGAAAATAAAATGCAACACTGAAGAATTTATGACTTACACGGTATATATAGAAGATGTGAGGTTCTCAATCTCTTGAAATAACATGTGTGTGACAGGAAAATGAGTCATGACCAATAGAAGTCATCTGCTTGCCAACCAAAGTCATACTTATTAATGTGACCAAAATGATGTCACCCTAAATGCATTACTATACTACCCTTTCATTTTGAAGGTTAAAATGTAGATGCAAACAAGTGAAATTCTAAAATGGGTTAACATAGCACATCATATATAATTCCTTTAAGAGTCATTTTAGTCCTGTTGATAGTACAGAGATAAAATTAGAGTCTCTGGAAGGAAAAGGAAGCTTTTCAAATGGATTTAAGGGAAAACAATAAAATCTTCTGAAGAAGGGAGGGCTCTTGAAGGAAACAGATAAATGATATTCAGAAAAGAGTAAGACAAGTACTCCATGAGGAAAACCCAAATTTATTCATGTGTTACATCAGGTTTGAAAAAACTCTCAAACAGTTTGTTAGGGTTTCACTTTGGAAACAGATTGCCCATTGGGGTTGGTAAAGAAATTTCTCTTCCTGAAATAAAAATGTTTAATTAGCCAACTGCAGTGGGAATTTATTGTATTCTAAAATATCCTCAGGTTTTCCAAAGGCAATAGACCTATTTGATTTAATCAATCTGTCTGTATTCAAATAATAAATTTAGAGAATATGTTTATTTTGCTGTGTTTCAGTTTCTAGGTAACCACAAGTTAGCACAGTCTATTGATCATGTTAGTAGGTGAAGAAATTCTGGGTGAATTATTTGTATACTATATCAAAAAAACCAAAAATAATTAAGATTGTAAAGACAACTTAAATTATTTTTTATATGTTGCTTTCTTTATTTTCAGTTGTAATTTTTCATTAGAATTTTTTGCTATTTTAATTATTTGTTATCTTAATTAATTTTATTATCTTCTTTGGATTATTACTTCAGCTTCTAATTTCTAATTCAACATAAGCAACAACGAACTTCAACAGAAAGTCCAATTCAAGAAATTTATGGCTTCTTACTTCATCAATGTAATCTTTCTATAGCATATGCATGATATAAAAATTTCTCCTATGAGATAATGCTTGTTTTATTGCAGAAATCAAGTTCTTTGGTTTTTGTTGTTTTTCTGTCATCTCATCTCATCATATGATAACAACAAAAACAAAATATGTTAACCTATGAACTAGGGGGAAATATCTGGAAACTATGCCACCAATAAGGGATTAATTTCCAAAATATGCAAACAACTCATACAGCTCAATATCAAAAGGCAAATAAACAAACAAAAACAAAAACCAAACAATCAAATCAAAAATAGGCAGAAGACCTAAATAGACATTTCTCCAAAGAAAACATACAGATGGCCAACAAGTACATGAAAAGATGCTCATCATTGGTAATTATTAGAGAAACGCATATCAAAACTACAGTGAGATATCACCTCACACCAGTCAGAATGGCCATCATTAAAAAGTCTATGAATAGGGCTTCCCTGGTGGCACAGTGGTTGAGAGTCCACCTGCCGATGCAGGGGACACAGGTTCGTGCCCCAGTCCGGGAGCATCCCACATGCCACCGAGCGGCTGGGCCCATGAGCCATGGCTGCTGAGCCTGTGCGTCTGGAGCCTGTGCTCCGCAACGGGAGAGGCCACAACAGTGAGAGGCCTGCGTACCGCAAAAACAAACAAACAAACAAACAAAAAGTCTATGAATAATAAATGCTGGAGAGGGTGTGGAGAAAAGTGAACACTCCTACACTGTTGGTAGGAGTGTAGATTGGTGCAGACACTATGGAAAACAGTATGGAGGTTTCATAAGAAGCTAAAAATAGAGTTACCATATGATCCAGCAATCCCACTCCTGGGCATATATCCAAAGAAGATGAAAAAATACATGCACCCTGATGTTCACAGCAGCACTATTTACAGTAGCCAAGACACGGAAACAACCTAAATGTCCATTGATAAAGAAGATGTTGTGGGCTTCCCTGGTGGCACAGTGGTTGAGAGTCCACCTGCCCATGCAGGGGACATGGGTTCATGCCCCCGTCTGGGAAGATCTCACATGTCGTGGAGTGGTAGGCCCGTGAGCCATGGCTGCTGAGCCTGCGTGTAAGGAGCCTGTGCTCCGCAACGGGAGAGGCTGCAACAGTGAGAGGCCCACGTACTGCAAAAAAATAAATAAATAAAAGAAGATGTGGTATGTTTATACAATGGAATATTACTCAGTCATAAAGAAGAATAAAATAATGCCATTTGCAGCAACATGGATGGACCTGGAGATGATCATACTAAGTGAAGCAAATCAGAAAGAGAAAGACAAATATCATATGATATCATTTATATGTGGAATCTAGAAAAATAGTACAAATGAAGTTATTTACAAAACAGAAACAGACTCACACACATAGAAATCAAACGTATGGCCCTAAATAAGTAAAGATTTGATGTTTTTAAGAGACTAAAGAGATATTATGTTTATTATAATATATTTGCCATTACAGTAAAGTAACAACAAAAATTGTCAAAGGAAATAAATTTATGGTTTCCACAACATTTTGCACCATTATGTAAACTAAGTTTTCATCAGCAATATTTACAATGTGAATGAAGGGAGTAAGACTACAATCCTAGTAAGTTTGAGAATATTTTATACAATTATTATAATTCTTTGCATATCCGAATTTTTTAATTCTTAAAATATAAATATGACTAAAAACAAAGAACAAGATATTTTCACCTTACATTGCATTGTACTTTAAAATATACCATTACTTTTTTAGCATTTATGTAGCTGTTTGCATCTTTAAGGCATCAGACCATTATGTTCTAAAGTTTGTTGATCACATACCTCTCTATTTGTTGAACATGCACTCTTTATGTAAGAAAATACAAAGATGCTATACATGTATATAATTTGAATTAACATATTATTTTAGAAAAAATTAATATCATCCTCATAAAAATTCAAAACAGAATTTATAGTATTTACTTTCCACTCCACCCATTGATCATCTCATTTAAATGTTAAGGTCTGTACAGGGACCATGAATATTAGTGTAGTAGTAGTAGTAGTAGCAGTAGTAATTATAGTATTGACATGTGATTGTAATGCACAAAGGAACTAGATCTTAATGTTCTAGGATGACAAAATGAATATTATTAACAATTTATCAACATTAACCTTAAACATTTACTTGGAAAGTATGTGTTTTATTTTCTTATAACATCATTTTCCATTCAATTTCTAAGCACATGCAAGGTAGCTGAAGCACAGCCTGTGAAAATTCCTCTGAATAATTTTTTAAGGAAACCATAAATTATTGCAATTTTTCCATATGTAAGCCAAATTCATAACTTTAAAATTAAAATGATTCGCTATAGATACATGTTGAAGGTAAAATATACTACTATAGAAATTTATCAAGATAAAATAATTTATAGACATCAGTCTTTTAAAAAGATATATCATTAATCTTTAACAAAGATATTACAGTCAAAAAGATCTTGTTTAGTTATCTAAATCCTGTTCATCATCTTTTTGGATAATGAATGAATCTAATTCTCTGGGCTCTAAAGAACTGCTGCTTGGAACTTTTATTTTTTCATCATTCTATTTGATTGTAGCCCTGTAATGTAATTTAATGTAAATGCTGTCTCAATTGTGGCAATGTAAAATTTCTTGTAACAGTAACCCACTAAAGTATATTAAAAGTATTTATCATGATCCTCACGAGGACCAATAACACAACAAATAGAAATCTGGGACACTATCAGTACAAATAATTCAGAAACTCTCCATCCATCTAGATGCAAAGAAAGCCAGAACAATAACAATTAAAGAATAAATAGGGGCTTCCCTGGTGGCGCAGTGGTTGAGAGTCTGCCTGCCAATGCAGGGGACACGGGTTCATGCCCCAGTCCGGGAAGATCCCACATGCTGCGGAGCGGCTGGGCCCGTGAGCCATGGCCGCTGAGCCTGCGCATCTGGATCCTGTGCTCTGCAACGGGAGAGGCCACAACAGTGAGAGGCCCGCGTAACGTAAGAATAAATAAATAAATAAAAGAATAAATAAAAATTTATTTTACAAATATCAATGAAGTATTAAAAATTAATCATTTTCATATCTAATAATCAGAAGAAGATCAATCTAATGAGCAAATTTCTCTAAATTTGCCAATATTGTCAATATCATGTACTTAGTGAAACTGGAATTAAATTTTTTTTTTTTTTTTTTTTTTGCGGTACGCGGGCCTCCACTGTTGTGGCCTCTCCCATTGCGGAGCACAGGCTCCGGACGTGCAGGCTCAGCGGCCATGGCACACGATCCCAGCCACTCCGCGGCATGTGGGATCTTCCCGGACCGGGGCACGAACCCGTGTCCCCTGCATCGGCAGGCGGACTCTCAACCACTGCGCCACCAGGGAAGCCCTGGAATTAAATTTGATGGGTACTTGTCTCAGTCTTACATTCTAAGAGACAGTCTGTCAATGGCATACAATTTTTCTAAAATAGTGTCTCAGACATCATTTTTCAATTTTGCGTGTTTCCCTCAATCATTATTTTCTCAAATTAAATACTATCAATTGTTTACAAGTTTGCTCTTCCTAACTTTTAATATACCATGAAAGTGCCTTTAAAGATATTGGTGTCTTTTCATCTCTGAGAGTATTTTATGAAATACTCTTTTTAACTATTTTTTTAACTTAGAAATTGCTTTATAACCTTATTTTGGGATAAAGAAAAATTGTTCTTCCATATAGCTACATTACTTTTCTTAAAAAGTATATCTCTATTTCAGTACGTATTCCTAAAGAATAGAAACTTAACAAAAAGCATAACTCCAATACTATTATCATCTATAAAAATCATCAATAAAACTTTTATTTAACAAGTATCAAGTTAGTATTCATTTATCCAACTATAATTTTTTACACTTCGTTCCTTAATACGAGGATTGAAATTAGGTGCATGCATTGTGATTGGTTCAAATGTTTCCTAAGTCTCTTTCATTTCCAGGTTGCCTCTCAAGCTCTTTGAATTCCTCACACTTCTATTCTTGTAGGAGATGCCGAGACACTTCTTCCCTGCAGGCTTGTGACAGTACAGCTTTTATTATATCACTGTTGTGCTGCTTAACATGTTTTTTCCTCTCGTACTTTCCATTAAAATTATATCAAATAGATAAAAAACAGACTCAACTTTCTAGCTAGTATTTTTCATTAGGTGGCATTGTATGCTTCTACCATGGAATGAAGAATATTTGATGTATTTCAATTCACTGGAATTATTGTCCTTAATGACACTCAAATTGTGCAGAGGGAACCATTTGAAGTTGGCTCCTGAGACCTACAGACCTAACCCTGAAGAAAACAGATTTCCTAACTTCTATTATGACGAGTGTTTTGAGCTCAAAGTTTATATTTAATTTTTTATATTTACACTCCACCTTTCTTATGTAAATGATAGAAATGCATACAGACTTTTTTCAACTGTGCTTTACCACTTAGCAATGCGCCATGGAGATAATTCAATAAACACACTAGATTTAGCCCCTGTAGTAAATTACTCAGAAATGACTTATGGGAACAATATTCCCATGGTTCTTCCTTGTTACTAACAATTGAAGGCTTTTATGTATAAAGGTCAGTACGACTGAATAAAAATTCCTGGTTCACATTATCTTTCCTTAAGTATCTTATGTAAGTTATTTGATTCTCTCTGGCAAAAACCATTGCTGAGGGTCTTCCCTGGTGGCGCAGTGGTTGAGAGTCCACCTGCCGATGCAGGGGACACGGGTTTGTGCCCCGGTCTGGGAAGATCCCACATGCCGCGGAGCAGCTGGGCCCGTGAGCCATGGCTGCTGAGCCTGCGCGTCCGGAGCCTGTGCTCCGCAACGGGAGAGGCCACAACAGTGAGAGGCCCACGTACCACAAAAAAACAAAACAAAACAAAACAAAAAAAAAACCCAAAAAACAAACAAACAAAAAAAACATTGCTGAGATAGTCTGATTTTTTTTTTTTTGCCCCCTTATAAGTTATTTGGTATTTTTACCTGCATGCTCAAAGGCTTTATTTTAAGTTTGTTTGTATTAGAATATGTGTAATAACTTATGGTCAATTTTCCTAAGTATATGGTGAGTACTTTCTATATATGTAGCTTGTAGTCTTGCTTTAATTTCTGGGAAATTTTAAAATTTTATTCCATTATGGCTTTTTACTTTTTACTCTGTTCCTTTGTTTTGTTTGTTTGTCTTTGAGAACTCCTATTATACATATGGTGGAGTTCCTTGCTTGTATTCTATACACATCATCCTCTCAAATTCTAATCATCTCTTTCTCTACTTATATTTGAATTTAAGACATTACCATTTGTCTTTAGTTGCATTTTTATTTCTCTTAATTTACTCTTTATTTCTGAAATTCATTTTACATTTATTTATAATTCTTTCATTGGTCCTATTACCTTTCTTCATGAATTTATCTTTTCCCCAATTAAATCAATTTGAGGTTTTCTCTTTCTGAGTTATTTCATACATCTTCCTTTTTTTTAGCTTGCCATTAAATATGAGATTACATGTTTTGTTTTGTGTGCATGTCTTTCTGTTTCACTTTCATTTTGAAGCTTCATCATCCTTTCCTTAAAATAACTTCATATGAAATTTAGCCAAAGTCTTTCTGTTGCTAATTTTTAAGTGAAATAAGCCTTTCTTTACTTTTCAGTAAGTGGGGTAAGGACGACCACTCTCTCTTTTGTTACTTTTCCAAAGGGATAATAAATATAGTCTCTTGTTTTCTGAGATATGCATTCTCTCTCAATGGCCCATTTAATTTCACTATTCCATTTATTTTGCCCCTGTTTTTTCTCCCTGGCTCAGTTTGGGGCAATTCCCAGAAGTTTCATTGTCTAGCTCTGCCTTAGAATTTCAAGAGTTCATAGGACCTAGACTTTTCCAGGTTGTTCAGATCTTGAAGTGAACCCAATGATTTTACCCATAAATTGAGGTCTAAAAACATGGCGTGGTTTCAGCTTCTGTTCTTAGATTTACCTGAAATAATATTGTTATTTTGGGATTTTACTGTTCTTGTGCCATCAGATACCACACTGCCTTTTTAAACTGCTTTTCCCACACAAATGCTGATAGCACAAGGATCTGGTAGTTTTCATTGATTTATCCCCATCCACTTGTATTTTGGGGTTTGTGAAGGGTAACTGTCAGTTTTGGTATAGATGGTCATTTGTTTGTGAGTATTTTGGTTTTTCTTCCTTATTTGACCTCTTTTTTTATTTGTTTTCTCTTTACATATATTACTTATCTCCTTTAATCTCCACATACCTCAAGGAGGATTTAAACTTTTAAATTGTATTTTAATAAGTGTGTATTTTTGTCTTCTTTTAAAATTAACTGCTGAATGACCAGCACATATGAAAAGTCTTTCCATATCAGAAGTACTCTCTCTCTCTCTGTCTCTGTCTGTCTGTCTGTCTGTCTGTCTGTCTCTCTCTCTCTCTATATATATATATAAAGTGAAAATAAAATAGTGAATAGCCTAGAATACCAGATACCACAGAAAAGTCTAGTACACTAGAGCTTAAGAAATAACTGCTTGCTTTGAAAATAAGTAGCCTACTGAATACTTTTTTCTTTCTTGCAATATGAATGCAGTGAGGGTTCAAAGCTGACTGCAGTGGTCTGTGTAGGTAGAATGTGTTGAAGAACATTATTAAGTTCATAAAACCATAGGAAAAAATGTAGCTTGTATTTTTAGTGCCAATTATATTCAATAAGTACCTATCTAAAAATTAAGTAATCAGAGAAATATGGATGTAAATGTAATATATATTTTATTTTTTAAAACACTGTACAAAACTGCAAATTTGAAACAAAACTGAGCTGTGTATGGCAAAATCTGGATAAGACTTAAATCTATTTTCAATTCTTTTTTGAACAGGGTATTTCAATGAAAATATTTGAGAACCCAATACCTTAAATTGTAATCTGTATGTATGCGGACAGATTTGACCCTTTGCTGACTGTACGGTTAACCTGAAAATGAACTGCTTGTTTTATGTGGACTCTATGTGCCTACTTATGTAGTAACTTTAATATTCTTTTGGTTATTATATGATTAGTTATGCAATGTAAAAATCTACATTTACTCTAGAGCCACTAATTTCCATATATGTTTAGATTCACCATATATCTTTGGTCAAATCTTCCAGTCACATACTTTTAACATACTTTTTAAAAAAGAGCACATTTGAATGCTTGTGGGTATGTGTGCACAATGTCAAAATAGTAATGCTTATTGGCAACTTATTTTCTTAAAGGCGTCAGCAAATAACCTGCTTGAATAAATCAATGTTCAACTCTCAACTAATCAGTTTGGCAGACATGAAAATTTGCTTGTCAACACATGGGACAATCCACAAGATTCTTTGCCTTAGGGTATTAACAGCATGTCTTCAAGATAACTAAGATTGAGAAATGATGACTTTTTATTTTTCTCTTGTGTCTTGAAGTTACTTTTTCTGAACTACAACTAGAATTCTGTTAAAATATTTGGACAAACAATAAAAATTGTAAGATTTTTATGTGCATATGGATGTGGCAAATTATGTCCTTAAACCAACTAGTTAGAATATCCTAAAAAGTTAACCATAGTCACTAATAGTAAAATTCCACTAAGTATGTATAATAGTCCCTTATATTTTAGAAATTTTATATATTAACCAAACATAATTTTTGATAATATCTAATTGAATAATGTTAAAAATATAAAAATACATAACCAAATTTTAGTAACAGGTGCAATAAAATATTAGGGATAGTGATAATACTCATTTTCCAACATTAATATGATCAACTAGCATGCATTACTTGACGTTTGGGGAAGAGTTTTTTTGTTGTTTTATATATATATATATATATATATATATATATATATATATATATATATATATGTATTTATTTATTTTTTGCTGTACATGGGCCTCTCACTGTTGTGGCCTCTCCCATTGTGGAGCACAGGCTCCGGACGCGCAAGCTCAGTGGCCATGGCTCACAGGCCTAGCCGCTCCGCGACATGTGGGATCTTCCCAGATCAGGGCACGAACCTGTGTCCCTTGCATCGGCAGGCGGACTCTCAACCACTGCGCCACCAGGGAAGCCCTTGTTGTTATATTTTAACATCGATGATGTATGGCACTGAAGAAAACCTTCAAATAACTTTTAAGATACACCCAATTTATCTAACATCCTCTATGAAACTGTTTCACAAAATGTAGCAAATATTTTCTAATCAAATAAACTATGCTGTCATCTACTATAATGTCCCCCAAATTCATGAATAAGTAATATTATAAGGAAACATAACTAGATTTAGAATTTAACTTGTAACTCCATGCAATATGCCATAGAAGACAAACACTTCCCCGATTAACTATCTAACTACATCTGTCCTCCATCATATAAAAGAGCTGAGTTGTTAATCTGCATCAGAACAACTAACATAGCACAAGGGAGAAAAAAAAATCAGAACTCTAAGCAGCAAAGATAAAACAGAAGTGAGTATGGCATATTAACAGACTTGTGCATTTTCATAATAAATAAATCTCCTGGGTTTTCCCTAGTAAAGCAATCATATGAGATATTAAACTAATAGATTACAATGACATTGATAAAATTCTATTAATATTATACATTTTTATTTATTTCTAAGTGAATATGTATATGTAGATATAAAATACTTTAGTAAGAAAATTCTTTGAGTGAGAGAGAAACACAGATATTATCTTCTGGAATAAATCCTTCAATTTCCATTAGAGGAAAAGACTCCTTAGAGTCACAAGAAAAATATAAACATTGAATTTAAGGACTAGAGTTAATTTTACAGCAGAGGAGAAAAGAGAAGGCAGAATTTTTTCTGGAACAGCCACAGGAGATCCACCATTAACCTGTCAGCTGAGAAATGGGAAATCTGCTCTCATATCAGATGGGTGGGAGGAGAGAAGCCTTTCCGTATCCCCACTCTGCTGCACCAGCAACGAAACAGGGATCTTGGAGCATCTGTTCAAAGTCTGATGTAATCCTTTGGTGAGTATTCCCTTAGAACAATATAATTTTCTAAAGTATCAACCCTAGAGTGTGCAATTCTTCAGAGAAGATTAAATTTTCTTCTCAGTTATCGAGTTTTGAAAATGCCACTGTTAATTACATGGAAATATTAGACACTTCATGAGTCAATTTGGTAGAACTATTTAAACTGATGCAGATGGCTTCATTTATCTAACAAATCTAATCTCTCTGGCTAGGGAATCAGAATCTCCAGTTTGCTTCTGAAATTTGGTATCCTAACTTAGGACATTGCTGGAAAAATATTCTCTCAAAACTTAATTTAGAAATGATTATTTCCAGAATAAAAAATGAATAATAAAAAAATTCTTTCATAGAAATAATAGATGTTACTAATTGCAAGTAAACCACACCAAACAATCAGAGTAAATATACAACCAATATATTAGGAGTACTTTTAATTTTTTAAAAAATGTATAATCCTGTGAAAAATATATTGTACTACATTAATGAAAAAGATGATATTAAATGTCTTGTGCTTTAAGTTTTGATGAATAATTCCCAAATCTTCTATTGTGAAATTATATATCCATGCAAAGACTTATATGTGAATCTTCATATCAGCCTTATTTATAATACCTCAAACTATAAACAATCTAAATTACCATCAAAAAAAGAATGGCTAAACAAATTCGTGTAGCCACACAATGGAAAATTCTCAGTGATGTAAAAGAGCAAATTCTTGATACAGGCAACAACATGGATAATCCTCAAAAATCATTATTTTCAGTGAAAGAATGCGGGAGCAAGTCTATACACTGCATAAATCAATTCATGAAATTCTAGGAAAAGGCTAGCTGATAGTAACAGAAAGCAGATCATTGGTGACCAGAGACCAGAGGTGCAGTGGGGCCCAAACGAAATTTTTGGTGTGACAAAAATATTCTTTATCTTGACTGTGATAATACAAGCGTGACTACATATTCATTTGTATGCTTAAAAGTGGTAGATTTCCATGTATGTAAGTTACATCTTCATAAAACTAAGGCAAAAAAAGTATAATGATCTAGCCCTGGTGGTTTTAATAAAACCAATGGTTAAGGAAAATGTCTGAACTAAAATGACATTTTTGGCTTATAATTTTAACAATAATTTATAGGAATGTGGAAGAAATTCTCCATTACATGTGCAGTTAAATACACTGTGATCAATTTCCTAACCTATAAAACTCTATAGGAATGATGAAATGAGAAACACTCTCTCCTCTTAAAAAGGAAGCTCTGGGCACCAGATTTTGGAAGGTTTCCTAGGGGAGCCCAGACTACCCCTCATCCTCCCCTGAGGACAGGGCTAGAGCTTCCCAGTGGTGACCTCACTTTTTGCACGTGTTGTCACTAAATGCCGACGACTCACCAAACCCCAGAGTACAGGCTGCTGACATGGCATCCCAAGCAGAGCGTGTTCCTCTCTCCTTTGCACTGAAATTCACACAGGGAGTGATAAAGAGGACAGAGGGTGGATCGTGGCATTTTCATAAATAAAATATATCGAAACTACTCAATTTTATAGAGGCCAGATCCTGAGAAAGAACCATGTTCAAATCAATCTTCTATATCCTACAGGTAATTTTATGTTATTTAAAGTAATTCGGATATATTTTCTGCTTATTTATTTTGGATGTAATAGTTTAAGAAAACATAATAAAGTCTATTTTTTTCCAATGATATGGTTCCTTGATACTAATATACTAGTTATAGCAAGATATATTAATGAAATTGGTCCTCACATTTATGTTCTCTCTTTTACATCTAGTAATTAAATATTTCCTTGTAATTTTCCAGCAATCTCAGGCAAATTACTGTCTCTTGGGCAATGATATATCTAGGCTATAAAAATGAGTGAGTTAAACTACTATCTTTATCTTCACTGCCAACTTTGAGACTCTATGAGCTGATGTACCATGTGCATGTGCACCTACGACACGGAAGACTGGTTAAACCTCCGACTGGCTGAATGGAACTAACACGGCCTCACAGTCATCATTACATTTTTAAGGGTTGATCAAGTTTAATTATTTTGGCCCAAATTATTACGTTAAAGCCATAGAATTACCAGCAAAACATCGTTTTGCCTTACTCATTTTATGAATCTTCCTTAAGACAAATGAAAATCATGGTAAAAGTTTCCACATACTTTCTTTTGGATTATTATTGCTTTTATTAGTATTAAATAGAGTGTGGATAAAAAGTTTTAATCTAAAACGTATAGAATCAGAATCTTGAAAATATTAACTCAGCACAATGAGTTAATCTATATCTGCTCAGTTGATGGCTACTATCTTATTCTTTCCCATTTGTACTTCTGGATTGTACGGGTGACTACAAATTAAATAGTTAATTTAAATAGTTTTATTTAAGTAAATACTATAATGGTGGTGGTGCTGAGGAAGTAAACATCTCTCACACATTCTAGTAATATCCAAGAAAACAGAAATGAGAGTTGTTCAGGATTCAAATGCTGGAGAAATTATTCTGACTTTTCAATTATTTTGGCTTAAAAATAATTTTTAAAGGTAGTTAAATGAAAAGAAGAAAATTAAGAAAGACTGGGGAAAACATTCAAAATGCTTTAGAAGTGCCAAATGATGGAAATAGAATATTTTTCAAAACATGAAAACATAAAAAAGGAAGAGAAAAAGAGAAAACAATAAGCCTACTATTGAGAAAGAGGAAGCAGGAAATAGAGGGCATTATAAGCTTAGAAATGTAAATATTAAAGCTTTGGGAGATATTCCAAATTCTCTTAATCATGGGCCACGTTTTGTTTGCCTGTTTTTTTTAACCCAGTAGCAATGCTAGAATTGTAGATGTTAGCAATCATATTCCTATAGGTTAGGGGTGCCTCTTCTCGTGTAAACCACAGGGAAGAACACGGGCACACCAGTTTACAGTCTATCTCAAAACTCTGACCTCAAAAAGCAAAAAAATTAAACATTAGTATTTTCAAAGTTTAAGCAAACGCTCCATTTGAACAAAAAATATACAAAGCAATACATATCTTTGCAGATAACATTTAAAAATAAATACATTTATAAGGAGCCTAGGTGATTTGTGATAATTAGATATTAAGAAAAATTACATGAAAAGTGTTTCATTTATTGACATTAGGTATGCTTGCTCCTGAAACTAGCTTAAGTGCTGGTGACAGAGAATGTCTTGTGACTGCATCCCTGAAAGCGTACAAAACATTGTCTTGGCTGCAAAAAGTCAATGGTACAATTGTGTTCATAGCAAAATATTGTGAAATAAAATTCATATTTTATGGCAAGACAAGAAAAATTTAAACATAAAAAATGTTCTCTGCCCTTTGGTCTCTTCTCTCCCCTGTACTGTGCATTATATCTACATTAGGCATTGACAAGACCTCCCCCATCAGCAGAAATACCTGCTCAACCATAAAGAACAACATTTTCCCAGCACCAAAGAGACAACTGAAGATATAATATTCCTTCTTAGGTTTGTGGTGTGACCCACCACAATAATGCTTAGATCTGAATTGTGTGTACTCTGTGAATAATACATCATTTAATGTACAGCCCTCTGTCTCAGAAACCTAATATAACTGTGTTTTGACCTCTAATGGGCGGAACAGTTCTTGGAGCTTTCTGAGATGCTGTTCCTGGGTTATAATTCTCTATTTGGCACTAATAAAATTTTCCATTTATTTCTTATATCGATTGATTAATTTTTCATCAACAATATATAATTTCATTTGTATCCTTGGCATTTCATTTTCCTTAGTCTTTTTGACTTCCTTAGACATTTTGAACCAATACACACAGGAGACAAAAGTGAGCTCAGGAATGTTGTTATTCATTAGACTGAGGAGCTGGTGACTTCTTTGTCTTTCTGTGGGCTCTATCGCATCAGTAACTACAGCCAGAAAACAGAGCTCTCTACTATTTTATTGTTCAAACAAATTTTCTGGTATTCATGATGATTCTACTCAGATAAGGAATATTCAGATATTTATGACTGATAAAATTACTATTCAACTTTTGAATGACTTAGGAAGTTCAAAAACTAATAAGGAGAAAGAATACTAAGTCAAATAAACATCACAGCAACTAATGAAATTCAGAACCTGAATTAGTGCCGATAGCGCACTTGGGTTAAGTGCAGTATGTCTCTCTAGCACGCCCACTCTGGGCCCATTATCCTCTCAACTCTATCTCCAGATGCCCCAAGCTGTGCTACAACAAGTTGTCCAAGTTTCTCTTCAAAGAACATGGCTTGTATTGGGGTCAAGTTTCAACAATTTAAAACACATTTAACAGCATCTTTCTAAAAACATGCAAATAACAACAACAACCTTTTCATCAAAGGCTTTTCTAAGAGATTAAATATGATTATGATTTGACTTTTTAGGTAACCATTACCACTCGGTTTGCTATTAAAATTACTCATAAAATTAAAAATGCATTATGTCTTACCATGAGCAAAATAAAACTATTTAGGAAATTTTTCTTTCTCATATCCAATTTTATTAAAGCAATGATATGTTCATCTGGGTCTACTACCTTGGTTACTAGGTATGTGGGCAAAGCAAAGATAGGGTCCAATGTGAAAAAGTAAAGTGAATATTGATATTTAAAATATATTTATACATATAACAAAAAACCCAGTTTACCCATTTCTCACCATACAGGGAGATAGACCACTAAATATATAATATATATATAGCACTAAATAATATAAAGTATACTAATAATATATAAATGTATACCAGTACACAGAATCACCCTAGGATTCTGCTGAGAAATTCTTATCTAATATAGGAAATTAGTAAAAAAGAGATAATGTCAAAGGGTACAGATATTGCAGATAATCATAATGATGTATCATTTGCATAACTTGATCCCATGTCTAAATTCTACCATTTATAAAAAATATAGGAAATGAATGAGAAAGCAACAAACTCGGTTAAGGTTCTCAGCACAAAAATGTCAGTGGTCCTTTTCTTGGCTAAGACAAATCTTCAATGATTCAACTTGGTCAAAAAGAGGGACTAAGAAAGAAAACTGTCCCAATCTTGGTCTGGGGCAAAACTTTCAGTAGGGTGCAATTTACTTCCCCTTCTGAGAACCATCTAGCATCACTGATAAAATGCCAGAGCACTTGCTTTGTCAGGTTGTAATAAAATTAAGAAGGCTTACAGAGGAATTAGAATTACCTACCCAATTAACTATATCTGGTTTTATTAAACCAGATATTCAAAAGTGCAAAGACCTTAAACCAGCTTTATGACTAGCCTAATATTTTTTAACTAGAACATTCTGTTTTTGTGTCTGGTCCCTCATAAAATGCCCTACCAAGAAGAAATCACTAAATTTGCTTTCTTAGAAGCCTTTTCCTTTACTGGCAACTTTGAGATAAAACACTAATATGCTTGAACAAATTCAAAATAAATTGCAAGTAAAAGCAAACAAAACAAAGAGAAAGAAAAAAAACAGGCGAAAAACCAAACAAACAAACCCACACAAAAACTCAGGCGAAAAACCAAACAAACAAACCCACACAAAAACTCAGAAATTACCAAAGTCTGTAATAACTGCCACGAGAGGACAGTAGAAACACAACAAGAGAACAAATCTAGTATTTGGAGAATGGCTAACAAAGTTGAAAATCATTTAATTTTATAAATAAAGTAGTACGAATGTGTTGCAGTTATCTAGTGTTGCATAACTAACCATTTTATTTTTGTGCATGGATTCTGTGGGTGAGGGATTTAGACAGAGCACAACAGGGATAATTGTATCTGCTTCCAGATTCTGGGGCTGCAGACAGGAGGACTTGGGCCGCAGTGACCGCTGCCGTCATCTGTTGGGCGCCTTATGTGCACCTCCAGGGCCTGGACCACGATGAGGCAAAGGCTGAGCTCCTCTGGGACTTCCCATTGGCACCTGCAAGGCAGACTCAGGATTGTCAGCATCCTCACCAGGCAGCTTAGAGCTCCAAGAGGGGGTGTTCTTGCAAATGAGGCGGGGGGAGCACTGAATCCCCTTCCGCTCAGAAATCTGGATACAGCCCCTCCTCTGCAGTTACAAGCAGGTCACTAAAACACCCAGACTCAAGGGGAAGAGAATTAGACCCTATGCTTCTCTCTCTAAAAGCATTGTCAAAGATTTTGCAGCCATCTTTAGAACAGCCACAGAACATGGAATTTTAAATATTCCCTTTCCATATGGAGTAAATCTCATTTGAATTTTGGTTGTAATATTTCGAGGTGGAGAGTACAGCTCAAGATAAAAAGATAGGCCTTCCTCAGTAGTAGAAAAGATACATATCATTATAATTCTGGTTTATAAAATGTGAAATGTCTAGAAATTTCTCTGTCTTCTATTTTTTAATAGCTTAATACATTTTTTAAAATCCTACAGCATGGTGTGAGAAATTTTGATTCTGTGATTCCCTCATTTCAGTCCTCATGGGAAGCAAGTGTTGTCCCAATAACAAGTGACAAGTGACAATGGAGGGAAAATGACAGCACTAGTAACATTAAAAATGTATAATCCTTGGTTTATGGCTGAGACATTAGGTCCTTGAAAGTTTTCAAATAGCAGGTCTTAACTACAAAAATTATAAAATAAATCTATAAATTGGTCTAATTGTGAATAAAGTTAGCCTAGATGAAATTAACAATTCAAAATAATATATAACTTTGATTCACAATACATAAAACATCACCACATCAGGCTCTGTCATTCCAGGGTGGACAAAGAATGTCACCTGCCATATCAGTAAACAAAGGATGTGCGGCCATCAAGCCATCAGCCACTGCAGCCGCCCCCGACTGTGCATCCTGAGGGGACTCAGGATGGAAAAAACAGAATATTGGCCCTAGATAGTTAAGGTGCATGTCAAAGGAATAATTTCATTGAGCCCAGATTCTTGTATCTTTCCATACATAGGCGATTGATAAATTCATTAACTTAAGAGGTCTGGTTTTACTTTAGTTAACAGTAATCTTTTGATGTTCCAACTACCTGGTTTTTGTTGCAAAAATTCCCATATAGCCTGGCTCCTCCCTTACCTCTTCAGAATGGTCCCTCAGAGATGTCTGAAAGGCTGACTCCCGGGCTTAAGTCCTCAGTTTGTCCACTGAATAAAACATAATTCTCAACTTTGGGGTTGTGCAATCATTTTTCAGTCAATACTAGCTTACGAAGAATTGAACCTGGACAGATCTATGGCTTTTTTTTTCATTCCAAGGTCAAAGCACAGTACAGTGAATGACAGACTATATATAAGAGAGTTGAAGATGTTAATATGAAAATATTATTTCTCACTAACATCATGATACAGTTCACTCTTCAACTCAAATCTAACTATTTTAATTGTTTGGTCACTTGGAATCCAAAATAGGTTGAAATAACCTTGTATTGGTTACCACTGAAACACAAGTTTCATTGCGTCCTCACAAAATAGGTATTTGTAATGAAATGTTCTTTCTCACATATGCTACTGTTCAGGGGAGGCTTTTAGTCTGGTTCTCCAACTTCTCAGAATTCAGATCAGAGAAACAGAAGAATGCAGAGAATAAATAAAAAATAAAATCGCACCTATCTATAACTTATGATACATTCCTTGTCCTTCACACACTCAAGTGATATTTAAGCAAAGTATGCATATTCCTCCATCTCTGTTCAGAAGCCAAGATGGGCTAGGCATTCTTTTCTGCAGAAAGGAGGCTGAGAAAGAAATGTTGTTGATTTACTGTGCAGTTTATTAGGGGCAGAGCTAAAATTACAATCAGAGTGGGGGCAGAGCTAAAATTAAAATCAGAGTGTCCAGACTCTTGATTTTGTGGGATTACAAACTGCTTTGTTGTTGGGGATATTACCAAGTTGAAAGAGGAGTTTACAGTCCCAGCCTGGCTGACAAGCAGTGAGCATGGTGTCACCTCTGTACTGTAGGATTTGGGGTTTGATGTGAGGCTCAGCCCGGAAGCCAAACAAGGGAAGGACACTGGGCCCAGGGTTCGCACCCACATTGCCCACCAGGCAAGCAGTACCACTTTGAGGGTTTTAGTTGATTTTATTGTTGATGAAAATCAATCTTGCCGTGAAATCCAAAAGGATTTACTAAAGTAGCCATCACCAAATACAGAAGATAGAGTATAAAATAGAAACTGCTCATGGTATTAGCACATCAAAGAGAGAAAGTCTTGCCTTCAGAATGATCACACATTTTCAAATAAAACTCTACCAAACAGCACTTCACTTTAAAAATATGTTTTAAGACCACACCCCGTAATTTCAACAAAGCTTATTAATAAAAATGCCAAAATATCTTTCATTACAACGAAATTTATTGGCAACCTGGTCATTTGTGATTTCCAATTAAGGACACTGAATACCTATGCAAGAAATTTGCTTTCCTCCTGTTACCTCACTTACCTGCATATGTTCAGGCTTTGATTTTCCCTAACCTCTCCTAACCGTTTTTCTTGGCGATAACATGTTTGTTTCTCACTCTTTTCAAAGATAAGCGTTTAGAACCACTGCCTCCTCTGTTCTCCCTCACCAGTCTCTGCCATCAGTATCACTAAAAATAGCAGCACTCTATCCAAAGCGCCACGGTTCCCCTCAAGATTTCACAGAAGCAACTGCTGGTGAGGCCGGCAGCTCCATGGTTACTGAGAACAGGCCATATGCTGCTTGGAGGACTCAGACTTCAAAGAAATTTCTGAACTGCCAGTTAACTTCCTGAGGTATTTTGAAATATTGCAAACACACTGTATATTTTTACTTTCTAGATTACTCTGAGAATACCTTTTATCATCACAATTGAAAAGTTAGCTTCTATTCAAGAATTCCTGGATTTTTTTTTTTTTTTTAATTTATAATGTGAGTTGACATATTCTGGGATCTGACCAGTATGGGAATGAAATATAAGGTAGGGTTTTGCTACTGGATATTACTGCATTTTGTTTTGTTTTGGTTTTTGTTTCCTTCCTCTTCTTATAGAGTTATTGGCTAGGTGAACTAAACTAAAATGAGTGTTTCTCTGCCAGAGTCAAAAACAAAATAACACAAATAAAAACATTAAACTTGTTAGAATATTCTTACTACACTAGACCACAAGAACTGTTTTCCATATCATTCTTTCCACCTACTAATTCAAAGATTTATACTTTCTTAAGGTTTTTTATTTTTTATTTTTTTAAGGAAGTGTTAGATCAGGATGTTTAATTTAATTAAAATTTCTGTGAGGGTTTGAGTCATGTCTAATATTATCTTCTATGAAGCCTGATATTTCACATGTAGTTGAGCATGCAACAGAGATGGAAGAAATATTCTTGCATAGTTATTTTGTCCTGACTTAGATAACTATTCAAATATCTCCTTTTATCATAAAGAAAAACTCAAGTTTAAGACATACATTGTGTAGCACCTTAACAGCATAACCAATACAGAAAAACAATCTGCATTATTTCCTAGAAAGTTGAGGCAAGCTAGTCACTGCAAACAAGGCTATTAAACAAACACATTTGTCTACAAAGGCAGGTGCCTGACGCTGGGCCTGAGGAGCAGGCTGTGGGCTCAGGCTTTGCTGGTGGGCACAGAAGGGGCACCTAGTGATGCTTCAGGCATTTATTTATTTTTTCATTCAATAGAATGTGAAAAACAGGCTTGCAGTTTTGTGTTGATTTCCTTAATGCCTGCTGATATAAACTTTAAATAAACACAACTAAACTTTGTAGGCTTGAGCTACCAAGTATCACTCAATTGAATATGTGCTGTTTTTCATTTTCTATTTCTATGAGATTTACTTTTGAACAAACACAAGACAAAAAGAGAAGGTATCCTTAAATCTTGAGACTCCATGGCTCATAGCGTATTCACTGGGGCCCTAAAAGTCAACAAAGGTATCTCTCTTATTCTTTCAATCTCTCTCTCTCTCTTTCTCTGTATATGTGTTTATATTGTACTTTATATATAGGTAAGTATATAAATGCCATACATGTAGGTAAATAAATAATACATATATATTTCATTCATATATATATATATATATATATATATATATACACCTCTGTGTATAAATATATACACACATTTACATATTTGTACGTGTGTGTTTGGACAATTATATTTCAATGCCTATTAGACATTCACATAGACATGTTGAGTGTGTAGTTAAACACATGAATCTAGAACCTGCAGGAGAGACTGGGAGCTGGATGTACACAGATGGAATGAGATCATGAAGGGAAGAAAGAAGTCTGAAGACCAAGTCCTGGGCTTGGAGGTCTGGAAGAAGAAAAGGATCCAGTCACAAGAACTGAGGAGGAGACAATGAAGAATGAATGAGAGTGACCTGCACTGTTGGTGGGAATGCAAATTGGTGCAACTACTGTGGAAAACAGTATGGTGTTTCTTCAAAACATTAAAAATAGAACTATCATATGATGCAGGAATTCCACTCTTGGGTATTTTTCCAAAGAAAACAAAAACACTAATTCAAAAATATACATGCACCCTAATGTTCATAGCAGCATTATTGAGCAACAGCCAAGATATGGGAAGCAGCCAAGATATGGGAAGTGCTCATCAATAGATGAATAGATAAAGATGTGGTATGTAGATATAGATATATAGTGTAATATTACTCAGCTATTAAAAAAATGAAATCTTGCCATTTGTAACAACATGGATGGACCTAGAGGGTATTATGCTAAGTGAAATGACAGAGATAGACAAATACCATATGATTTCACTTACATACGGAATCTAAAAATCAAAACAAATGAACAAACATAACAAACAGAAACAGAGTCATAGATACAGAAAACAAACAGGCAGTTGCCAGAGAGCAGGGAGGGGAGAGTGGAGAGAAATAGGTGAGGGAGATTAAGAGGCACAAACTTCCAGTTATAAAATAAATGAGTCACAGGTATGAAATGTACAGTGTGGGGAATATAGTCAATAATTATGTCATATCTTTGTGTGGTGACAGATGATAACTTATTGTTGTGATCATTTTGAAATGTATAGAAATATGGAATTTCTATGTTGTGTCCCAGGAACTAACAGTGTTTCAGGTCAATTATACTTCAAAAACAAACAAAACAAACACCTAGAAAAAGAGATCAGATTTGTGGTTACCAGAGGCATGGGGTTGGGGAAGGGGGAACTGTAGGAAGGTGGTCATAGGTACAGACTCCCAGTTGTAAGACAAATAAGTACTCAGGATGAAATGTTCAACATGATGACTGTAGATAATAACACTGCTGTATGATACATAGGAATGTGAAGAGCATTAATCCTAAGAGTTCTCACCACAAGGAAAAAATAATTTTTCTTTATCTCCTATTTTATATATATGATATGATGAATGCTCACTTAAATTATTGTGATCATTATTTCATGATGTATGTAAGTCAAATCATTATCCTGTACACCTTAAACTTATACAGTCCTGTATGTCAATTGTATCTCAATAAAACTGCAAGGGGGAAAAAAAGGCAAGATTAGGAGATTTTAAAAAGAAGTGATACAATTAGCCAATAAATGCATGCAACAGTCAACGTTATTAATAAATTAAAATTTTAAATTTAAAAAAAGGATGGATGAGAGCAACTGATTGCAAATAACATTCTCGAAGAATTTTGCTATGAAGGTCAGCAAAGAAATTGGGTGGTAGCTAAATGGGAATAAGTATGGTTATAAACAAAAATATGGCTACGGTTGCCAGGATAGTTATAAAGACACAGATTCTCCTTCAGAGCCATCACACTTGCATTCTCTCTCATTCTGATTTTTCTTGGGTTGGTTCCTTCTCATAATCCAGTGCTCTACTTAATCATCATACCAAACTACTACTCCCATCATTAACCTCTTTGCCATTCCTCTGTTTTATTTTAATCCATAACAATTATCAATGCCTGAAAGTAGAAAATTTATTTATTCACTTATTTATTGTCTGTCTCTCCCACTGGAATGCAAACTCCAGGAGGAAATTTTTTTCTCACATTTATTACTGTGAACCAGAACTGCAATGACACATAGTGTGACACATAATGTATTATTTGTAAATAATTACAAATATTTCTGTAATTAATATAGGAATATATGCCTGTGTCACTCTATAAATACACACAGACACATATATACACTTCCACTGCAGAATCAGATGAGTTTTACTTATTTGCTAGAAATATAAAATCACATAAAATATTCCTTTCTGTTCAGGTCACGTGGCAGAGAAGCAAAATAGCAGCATAGCAATAAAAGTTTTACCTAGGATTTATTTTTATCAAGTGTTTACTAAGGTAAATTTTTTCACACCCATGTCTGTGGTTTTATTTCAGCCATGTTGTCCTTAGCAGTTAAAGTCTTATCTACATTCTAAAAAGCATATTTTATAGGAGAATACGTTATTATTGATGTTGTTGCTATTAAATGTTTTCATTTTCTTTTATGTTTTAAAGGAGCAATGAAAATACTCAAAGCAGAAACAAACATGATGGATCACCCAAAAAGTAATCAATATAGAAACAGGACTTTGTAATGGGTAATATCAGTAAATTAAACCTAATGGAAACTTAATAGAACCAAATTTTTTCTTGCTAGATTTTCAAATACTTATGCTGGTACCTAACATGCTCACAGGAAAGAAAGAAACCAGTATGAACAGGAAAAAATGTCCAAATACATGGGAATGAAAAATATACACCTATTTGCTTTAAAAAAATATGGAGAGACTACACTTGACTCTGGGTATGCAAAGCTGACTAGGATATTTCTCTGGCCCATGGAAGCTAACAGTTTAATGAGAGAAACAGAAAATTTCAATAAAATATGTTTATGGTTAAGGAAGGAGACCCTGCCTAATCTAAATCTTAAAGAATGTGTGAGGAAAAAAGAAAGTGTGAGAGAATAAATGCATGAAAAATGAAGTTTCTGTTGTAAGACTTTGAGATATCTGGAGAACATATCACAAAAAAAAAAAATTAAAGAATATATGAAAATACAGACATACTTTTTGAATAAATCTCTATAAATAGTTATTTTAACACAGAATACTAACACAGAGAAAATTGCTATCACTTTATGAAATGGGAAAATGATGTAGTTCAGATGCAAAATAAATCACTTCAAATATCCAAGTTGATAATAGTTTTTAGCTTATTTTTCTTTGGGGATCAAGTGAGTTGTTTAATATCACTGAAGCATTTCAAAAAATAAGTGAAATTCTCTTAGATTTGCAGATAAGTATTTGAAATTGCTTCAGGTAAGAGGATCTGAGTGAAATAGAGCAGAGAGATAAAATGAGGGAATGATATGGTGGATGGGATCCGGTGATACAGCTGAAGAAAGAACAGGGATCCAGTCAGGGAATTAAAGAAAATGAGCACACACATATAGAAACATCCTATGGAGGACGCAGAAAAAAACGAAAAGATTTGACAGCAACCTACACAGAGGACTAAAAAGAATAAAAATACAGAATTACATGTTTTGGGAGAAAAAGACCAGTAATTGATTTTTTATGAAAATAGGGGAGACATCAGAAAGTGCAACAGAGTAATCCCAAAGGGTAAAATTCATGGGAAATAATTGGAGGACAGCTCATATGTGCTTGTAAATGTGACCGTCCTGTTACAGGTAACTCCCTGTGTATGTTAAGTATCAAATTCAAAGTTCATACCTTTGCTTTATCTCTCATTGATCCTTTGCCCAGGATAGACATTTTAGCACCTGTTTCTTCCTGTAGCCTCTTCAAGGAGTTTCCTCTTGGTCCAAGCAATTTCCCCACAAAATTGAACTAGGAAACAAAATCAATAGAATGTCTGTTTTAAATAGAGAAAAGTAATAATTTACACCAAGCAAAACTGATGGGTTATGGGTTTTTCAATCTTTACCATGGAGAAGAGAGTTATGCTATTCACATACCCAAACACACAGACACAGACACAGACACAGACACACACACACACACACACACACACACACACAGAGAGAGAGAAAACCATCTCAGACCTCCGAGATTAGATCCACTTTTAAAAAGACACTTCTTTCCAAAGGAATGCCAAAGTCAGTAATATTTTGAACATATCATTTACTCATATAATCACATAGATAAATAAATTACTCAAGAATAAAATTAGGGAGAAGCACTAGGGTTTACAAAATTTTTAAAGGCTTTTTCTCTCCAATCAGATTATTGAAATAAAAAACAATTTTAACATGTCTATGCACATTCAAAATTGTAAAAGTAAATATTTTTAATTTTTTTTAAAGTAAAATTTAATATTTATGTTTGATAAGTATTGTCTATGCCTATAACATTCCATTCCAAATTTAATGATTGGAAATAGATTCAACTGTTCTTTGATCTTACCTTCTCTATGTTAAAGAGTTGTTCTAAGGATCAGCAAATAAAAGATGTGAACACATACAGAAAAGTTTAAAATGCTAGATAGAGCATATATACAAAACCATTTGCCTAAATGGAAAATTCTGGGAGTGGGGGAACCTATCTAATTTATTTAATAATCCTAAAATATGGTTAAAAACAAGGAAACTAAAAGCAGATATCAGAGTATGTTGCCAGCTACTAAAGGCACAGCACCACACCAAGTGACTCAGGCAATCACTCACTCATTAATTTTAAAAATACAAAAGTCTTAAATTGCACTAAAAACTATGTTGGGCACATGAAATGGAGAAAAATAAAATTAGGTAACTGTCTTCTAAATCAGAGTTATTCTATTTTTTAAACCTGTGATCCCAGAGTAAGAACTAAACCACATTTAATGGTAAAAGATTAAATGCTTTTCCCCTAAATCCAGGATAAAGTCAAGATACCTGTTCTTACCACAGCTATTTAGTGCTGTACTGGAGTGTGGATTGCCATATCTATAGGCAAGTAAGGTAAACAGAACAATATAAAGTTCAGAAAGACCATGCTTAGATGGTCAAACTGATTTTCAACAGAAGTGCCACATACATAATAAAGGCCATGACAAACCCACAACTAATAACATTATATTTAAAAGTGAAAAGCTGAAATCATTCCCTCTAAGATCAGGATGCCCACTCTCACCACTTTTATTCAACCTAGTTTTGGAAGTCCCAGCCACAGCAACCAGAGAAGAAAAGGAAATAGAAAGAATCCAAATTGGAAAGGAAAAAGTAAAACTGTCACTGTTTCCAGATGACATGATACTATACATAGAAAATCCTAAAGATGCCACCAGAAAACTACTAGAGCTCATCAATGAATTCTGTAAAGTTAAAGGATAACAAAATTAATATACAGAAATCTTTGCATTTCTATACACTAACAATGAAATATCAGAAAGAGAAATTAAGGGAACAATCCCATTTACCATTGCATTCTTCCTGGTTCAGTCTTGGGAGATTGTACACAACTCTGTTGTGGTTTAAGCCACTAATTTTGTGGTAATTCTTACAGCAACAGTAGAAAACTAATATACTAAGGAAAGAAGGAACTGTCAAATGTAGAGCATAACAGCCTCTCCATAATAAGAACAGTGAAATTGCTTTGTACACCATAGCAAAAAAATAAATACAGATGGATTATAGACTTAGGTCTGAAAGACAAATTTTAGAATTTCCTCATAAGAGAAATTATAAGGAAATAATGTCTAAGAGTTCTAAAACAAGATGTAAAAATATGCTAAGAGTAGAATAAAAGCCTGATTAAATTAAGAATATCTGTTTATTAAAATATACCATAAGAAAGGCAAAAAATATAAGCCACAAATTTGGAGACTATTTACATTATATGTTAACAATAAATTATTAGTTTACAATCCCAAGTATAAAACTGTAAGGAAAAGACAAACAAAAGATAATAGGTATAATCATGAAGAAGGAAGAGAATGGCCAAAGAAAAAGGGAGAATATTCAACCTTATTAACAGTTAAACAAAAATCAAATTAAGACCACAGTGAGATCCCATTTCACACACATTATGGTGGTAGAAATAAGGAGTCAGAAACCAAACACTGACCAGAATGTGGAGCCACAGAGACTCATATACACTGCTTGTAGGACTGTGAGTAAGTACAACCCTGCTGGCATCGTCCTGTAAATCTGTAAATGCATTTAACCCATGCCTCACATACCCATTCCCAGGTATATTCTCTAGAGAAATCTTAGCATGTGTACAAGAATGTTCAAAGTCTCAAGGCTTGTAGGAACAAAAATAACTGGGGAAAATCATCAATTCAGTGGTGGTGTGCCCTCACCTGGACACCACACTAACATGTGTCCACACCTCAGACACGTGCATAGGACTCCTTACGATGTGTTTCCTTTGGTGCTGGATTCTGCCAGTGACAGAAGGTTGCATGAGATTTAGAAGGTGAACATGAACTGCAGTCCATTACTCCTGGCAAATCACAGTGGTCAGACACGGCTGCTTACTGACCTCCACATGAGTCCTACTCTGTTGATAGGGCAGCCCCACAGACCACTCCACAGGCCCAGTCCCAGGTCCTTGCAGGCGTGGGGCTCAGATCTTCATGTCCCCTGGTGGCAGCCTTCCTAACGTCCCTTCCCCCATCTTCCAAGAGTCATGTCAGTCCTGAATTACACATTATAACTATTATGTAGAGAGTGGATTCTATTTTCCCATCAGAACCATGACTGACACAAATGAGTAAGTACATTGTCACATACCCATAGTGGAATATTTACAGCAGTGAACATAAATTACCCATAACTATATGAAATCTCATGAACAAATTCTAGAAATAAAACTTTGAGTGAAAAATTCAAGCTCTAGACATATGACACTGTTTTTATAAAACTCAACAAAGTTCAATAATTTTTAAATTATGAATATATGCATGAGTAGTACATCCAATTTTTAAATAACAGGTATAATAATAAACACAAAATTCAAGACCTTAGTAACTCTGGGAATGGAATGGATAGTAGGGAATGTGATCAAAGAGAAACAAACAGGTCGTGTCAAAGCAATAGGTAATATTTTAGACTGTTACTTAGAAGTTCATGAGTGTTCATTTTATTTTTTCACACTCTACTTGAAAATTATACATATACTTTGAATCGGTTGACAATTGTACAACTTTTAAAAGAAATCAAATAGAGCAATCCAGTTGAGTAAAATTTGATTGGACTTCTAGTACTCTACATAACCTTCTTGTCCCTTTGCAGGTAGTAGTAAAGCTTCAAATTCAAAAATACCAAAGCACTCAAAGTGATGTCTCCATTGGGGTGCTTATGACTCTGAGAGGAAGAGGTAGCATTTCAGGCAGTCTTGGCTGGAGACAGGTTATTGACAAAATATATACATAGTCCCAACTCTCAGAAGTTTGTCCTCTGCCTTGATTATTGTGACACATTTTTCAACATCTATTTCAATACAGTAGCTTTATTTTTAACCAATGTCCAATTTGAAACCAAATTGTGCTGAAGCTGTAAGAGAGACATCACCTTTAATTCTTTCACAAACTCTACTTTTTGGAATAGAATACAAACATCCAACAGAATGAATATGTTGTATAATCAGAGACTTAATTTCACAAATTAACAGAAAATATGTTTCTTGATTAACATTAATTATGTAACTTTTTAAAGCAATCAGTTCTTCTTTTAATATGTTTTTATAATTTATAAATGTGCAATCTACCATTTGCTTTTGACAAAAAGTATTTTATTTTTTTAATCATAGTTGAAATTTCCTGAAGTGATTTCATCTCTTCCCTAATATCTGGAGTTTTTAGAGCCAACACTGGGGAATGGCTCAGAGGACTTTTTTTTTAATACACAACTATTATTTGGATAAGTAAAAATGCCCCAACATCAGTGAATATGTAGAGCACAATTCTTACGAGCGTGTTTCTGAAGCCCGATTTCGTGGGTTTGTAAATTCACTAGCTGTACCAATTTGGCTATATTGCTTACATTCCCCTAATCTTCATTTTTCTTATCTGTAAATAGAGATAATAAAAATACTAATACATGCACAATAAGAGCTCGACAAATATAGGCTGTTATTATTACATTATTATTGTTTCGGTAGACTGTAATTGTACCTGACACCTCTAGTGAAGTTTGACTTTGGTAATCCTTAATTCTTTTATTATTTTTATATTGTTAATATTTTATTTTTTGTATTTATTATGTATTATATTGTTATAACTATTGATCTCTATTACTTGCTACAATTAACCTTTTTTGAAAGTTCACCATGTACCAAGCACACTCTGCTGAGTCCCCCACGTGGATGAGCTCATAGCGCATGCGCGTGGGGTGGCAAGAAGGGGCTGCCTATACCACAACCAGGGCGCCTCCCTCCAAACTCCCACAAAGAACACTGCCAGCCCACCTCTCTCCCTCTTCCTCGCTCAAGTGGACTTGTTTTCAGGAAAGCCTGGACACCATTTCTTTTCGAGATTTTAACACATCAGAAGTAATCGTGAAACTGATCACAGATTTTTGAACTTGTGCTTAGGTTTTGGAAATTTATTTTTAGATTAGTTCTGAAAATAGCCAGTAGAAAAGTTGTGTTCTGACAAGACATTGTCATTCCTCTGCTTTCAGTCTATGTGCAGTCCCCCTTCAAACAAAGCCAAGTAACATAATCATGGCAGGTGAATGGTCAGTTCGCTGACAACGGTTGGTCCTAACCTTTTCATTAGAGCAAATCTCTTTTGTACACAGAAAATAACTCAAGAGCTACACAACAGTGCCTTCAATATTTAGCCGCAATTTGGTAACTTGGGAATCTCTATAGAGTCTTAAGACTCAATAGAGTGAACACTCAATAGAGTGTTTTCAGTATGTTAGATATCTTCAAATAATTTCAAAGTATTTTATCCACATGTGTTTTAAGAAAATTAAATTTGTGCATTCATTTATGATTAATGTTGAAGTCATTAAGCTGTTGTTTTGTAATAATTTTATATTCAAAAATTCTTCTGAGCATTTTAATCAGATTTTTATTTTTTTTCCAAAAGCAAAAATTTAAACTGTGTCAAGTAAAATTAATAGAAAGAACATATTTCAGTGAGTTTGTAAAGTGACAAAACATAATTTCGGAAAAAGCAAGTGTTTATCATAAAACGAGAGACATTTTAAGAAAAATATTTTAGGAACATTTTTAACAGAGTGAATCCAAGAACACTTTTAAATCAGGTGAATATAAATTTAATAATATTGGGCATACATATTTCAATATTTACCAATTCAACCAGGATACCCTAGAATGTCTTATCTATAGACTCCCATTTGCTCTTTCCTTATTATTAATATATTTCCTCATGATTAATAATATCTGACGAATACTTGGATGAAATAAACCTGTTCACAAGTGGCATTTTTCTAGTCACCTGTTTATAAACTAACTCCAGCAACTCCATTCCTTCTCTACTAGGAGAGGTGCTGCACCTCATCTAGTTTTCTCCTTTGTGGGCACCATGTCTATACCTGCTTTGTGACAAAAGGCAGTGCTGACCATCTGGCCACTTGTGAAGAGTCTCCTGATGCCACCCCTGCTCCTTCTTCTTCTTTCATAGGACACAGCTGGACTTGAACGCCCTCACCTCCTGATCCTCAAATTCCTCTTGTCCTCATCTGTTCATACCTGAACACTATTTTTATCTCCATCCTAATCCTGATTTGGGGGTGAATCCCCTTCTTAACTGGTAAGACTTCACAGAGCTTCTGTTCTGCGCTTTGGGAACTCAACATTAAATCAGTGTTTACTAGTCTATCCTTGTGTTTGCTGCTGTTAAAAAAAAGTAAAGCAATTGGGGCAGACTGCACAAAGAGAGACCACAGTTGCAGATCAAAAAATAGCCTTCTTGTATAAATAGACAGGAAAAGACAACATTTCAGGTATTCACCACAGCAATCAACAAAGAACATTAGTAATCAAGGGAATAGAGATTTATTCAATCATAAAAATATCAAGCTATGTCTGTAGAATTAAATAACACAATTTGGAATTTACATAGGACTCTATCAAAGAAAACTACTTTCAATTTAACAAAATAGACAATTATGAGTATTCAAGAACATAGGGAAGAAAAATAAGAATGTTTTATAGAAGTGGTGAGAGTGGGCATCCTTGTCTTGTTCCAGATTTTAGCGGAAAGGCTTTCAACTTTTCACCATTGAGTATTATATTGGCTGTGGGTTTGTCATAAATAGTTTTTACTATTTTGAGATATGTTCCCTCTATCCCCACTTTGGTAAGACTTTTTGTCATGAATGGATGTTGAATTCTGTCAAATGTTTTTCTGCATCTATTGAGATGATCATGTGATTTTTGACTTCTTTTGTTAATGTGGTGTATCACATTGATTGATCTGCATATGTTGAACTGTCCTTGTGAACTTGGGATGAATAAGACATGGTCGTGGTGTATGACTTTTTTTTATGTGTTGTTGGATTTGGTTTGCTAATATTTTTTTGAGAATTTTTCCATCTATAGTCATCAAAGATATTGGCCTGTAATTTTCTTTTTTGGTGGTGTCTTTGTTTGTCTGGTTTTGGTATCAGGGTGATGGTGGCTTCACAGAATGTCCTTGGCAGTGTTCCCTCCTGTTCAACTTTCTGGAAGAGTTTGAGAAGGGTCAGTATAAGTTCTTCTTTGTATGTTTGGTATAATTCATCTGTGAAGCCGTCTGGTCTTAGACTTTTGTTTGTAGGGATTTTTAAAATTACAGATTCTATTTCAGTTCTAGTGATTGTTCTGTTCAAATTATCTATTTCTTCTTGATTCAGTTTTGTTGGGCTGTATGTTTCTGGAAACTTGTCCATTTCTTCTAGATTATCAAATTTGTTGGCATATAATTGTTCATAGTATTCCCTTAGTTTTTTGTAATTCTGTGTTATCAGTTGTTATGTCTCCTTTTTCATTTCTTATTTTGTTTGTGTTCTCTCTCTTTTCTTCTTGGTGAGCCTGGCCAGAGGCTTGTCAATATTATTTATCAGACAAGAAAAACAAATAAAAGGTATCCAAATTGGAAGGGAAGAGGTAAAATTGTCATTATATGAAATGGTATGATACTATATATAGAAAACCATAAAGACTCCACACAAAAACTACTAGAACAGATAAACGAATTCAGCAAGGTAGCAGGATACAAGGTTAGTATACAGAAATCAGTTGCATTTATTTACACTTACAATGAAATATCAGAAAGGGAATGCAAAAAACAATACCTTTTAAAATTGCAACACAAAAAATAAAATAGTTAGGAATAAACCTCCCCAAGGAAGTGAAAGACTTATACACTGAGAACTAAAAAACATTAATAAAGGAAACTGAAGATGATTCAAAGAAATGAAAATATATGACATGCTCTTGGATTAGAAGAATTAATATTGTTAAAATGACCATACTACCCAAAGCTATCTACAGATTTAATATGATCCTTATCAAATTACCCATGACCTTTTTCACAAAAGTAGAACAAATAATCCTAAAGTTCATATGGAACTATAAAAGACCCAGAATTGCTAAGGCAATCCTGAAGAGAAAGAACAAAGCAGGAGGCATAGCCATTACAGTCTTCAGACAATAGTACAAAGCTACAGTAATCAAAACAGTGTGGTATTGGCACAGAAACAGACATACAGATCAATGGAACAGAATAGAGATCCCAGAAATAAACCCACACACCTACAGTCAATTAATCTTTGACAAAGGAGGCAAGAATATACAATGGGAAAAAGTCTCTTCAGCAAGTGGTTTTGGGAAAGTTGGACATCTGCATGTAAATCAATGATGTTAGAACACGCCCTCTCACCATACACAAAAATAAACTCAAAATGGCTTAAAGACTTAAACATAAGACATAGCACCATAAAACTCTTAGAAGAGAACATAGGCATAACATTCTCTGACATAAATAGTACAAATGGTTTCTTAGGTCAGCTTACCAAGGAAATAGAAATAAAACCAAAAATAAACTAATGGGACCTAATCAACTTACAAGATTCTGTAAAGCAAAAGAAACCATAAACAAAGTGAAAAGACAACCTAAAGAATGGGAGAAAATATTTGCAAATGATGCAACTGACAAAGGTTTAATTTCCAAAATATACAAACAGCTCATACGAGTAGACAACAAAAAAAACAAACAACCCAATCAAAAAATGGGCAGAAGACCTAAAGAGACATTTCTCCAAAGAAGAAATACAGATGTCCAATAGGCACACAAAAAGATGCTCAACATCGCTAATTGTTAGAGAAACACAAGTCAAAACTACAATGAGGTACCACATAACACCATTCAGAATGGCCATCGTTAAAAACTCTACAAACAGCAAATGCTGGAGAGGGTGTGGAGAAAAGGTGACCCTCCTACACTGTTGGTGGGAATGTAAGTTGGTGCAGCCACTGTGGAAAACAGTATGGAGGTTCCTCAGAAAACTAAAAATAGAATTACCATACGATCCAGCAATCCCACTCCTGTGCAAATCCAGACAAAACTATAATTCAAAAAGATACATGCACCCCTATGTTCATAGCAGCACTATTCACAATAGCCAAGACATTTGGAAACAAACTAAATGTCCATCAACAGATGAACGGATAAAGAAGATGGGGTACATATGTAAAATGGAATACTACTCAGCCATAAAAAAGAAGGAAATAATGCCATTTGCAGCAACATGGATGCAACTAGAGATTATCTACTAAGTGGAGTAAGTCAGAAAGAGAAAGACAAATACCATATGATATCACTTATATGTGGAATCTAAAATATGACACAAATGAACCTATTAATGAAACAGAATCAGAGACATAGAGAATAGACTGGTGGTTGCCAAGGGGGAGAGGGTGGGAGAGGGTAGGAGTGGGAGTTTGGGATTAGCAAATGAAAATTGGTATTATAGAATGGATAAACAATAAGGTCCTACTGTATAGCACAGGGAACTATATTCAAAATCCTGTGATAAACCATAATGGAAAGGAATATGAAAGAGAATATATATACATATACATTCTCTTTCATATTCAATTACTCTTGCTTGTCATAAGATCAAACAATCCCATTTCAGAAGGAAGTACTTGAATTTGAAGGAAGCATACACAGCTAGTGAAAAAGAATCCATCAGTATCAACTATAAACATGTGGGTCCTTTAATATGTGTTGGTGGGGTTTACCTTGTGCTTAATCAGTATTTGTCTCAAGTTTCAAAATAATATGATGTATGTTAAAGTCACACCATAGTATACATAATGGTTTGGGTTTCATAGAAATGGCAAAAAAAAAACACCTTGAGAACATGCTGATAAAAACTGAACATGAATTTTTAAAATGTAAACACACACAATTAATGTCCCATTAGTTCTGCTATAAATAATCCTTCAATATGTTTGAGCACTTGTATGTGCAAATCACAGTCTCCTTTCATAGGCAACTAAAGTACATTTGGTCATGTTTTAAATGTTTTTCATCCTGTGTGGAGTGTCTGGAAATGTCTCCTGAGCCCATCTTTGCCCCATTTATACAACTCTAAGGGCACCTTCCCCAAGCTCAAGGTATTATTATTTGAAAAGATTCGTTTAAAACTCTATTATTTAGTGAAAAGTATCAACATTAAGAGCCCTAATCATAATTACTACTACGATTCAAACCCAAACCCTAATTTGTTCAGTGTGTACAACTGCCAATAAAAACTGTTTCTAGAGCACCACACAGATGAGACTGCCATAGAGTCATGATGACTAAATGTTTTCTCAGCACAGTGACACATAGGTACATAATTCTTCTTTCATCCAAATCTTTGCAAATTTAATTACTTAACAGATACTTTTTTGGCCTTTTAAATAGTCACAAAAATAACAGCTTAATACTTGCTATATTCTTATATTTCAGAATTTTAAAAACCTTTAAATAAACCACAGTGGTGCCATTGTATAGAATCCTGAAAGTGTCACATATGTCTCTTATAAACTGCATTTACATGTCCAAAATAGTGATGTTTGTTCTTTACAAGTCTTCTTCCTCTCCACACAATGTCATGATGTCAGTATATGAGCTTATGTTTGATGAGGACATAATCATTCAAGAAGAATTTATTGAACATCTACTATGTGTCAGGCACGAGGAATGGAGAAGGGCATAAAACAAAGTTCCTTGACCCTATGGAGCCTACATTCCATTCCAATTATACATTTATTTTCAACTTAAACATAGTTAAATAGCCAACTGCTTTTCAGTTTCTGGGCTGGTATCTAGTTTTTTCAAGGTTTAGGCTGCCTAAAAATCACCTATTGTATTGTTTAGTATTTTATTGTATACAACATAATGCCAACCATCCTAAAAGGATATGCCTTAATTCCTAAGGTTAGATATTAATTCAGTAGCAGAGTGAAGAAAAAAGTTATTTTTTTTTCATTTGCTCATTAAATACCAACACTTTGATCAACATTAGTTAAAGGATTGGGTGCTGTGAGCAGACTTCTCAGTGTTGGTGTACTCTAAAAGGAGTCCCCCTAAAATTGAGTTCCCTTACCGAGTTTGTGATTAATCTCCATCCAAAACTTTATCCCCTTGCTTGTCCCCTCTGACCTCAGTCCTGTGCTCACTGACCACTAATCATCCAGCATCAGGTGACTAAAATTGCTGTTGTATCATCACATTTCATCATTAATGTACAAACTCGGGTTGCTTCTCCAGGGCAAGATGAGCTCACAGACCCCCAGGCCACGGACCACCTGGCCAGAGAATCATATACCAGAGACATCCTGACTCTTGAAACTGAGATTAAGAAATGAAACCGATGGGACTTTGCTGGTGGCACAGTGGTTAAGAATCCGTCTGCCAACACAGGGGACACTGGTTCAAGCCCTGGCCAGGAAGATCCCATCTGCCTCGGAGCAGCTAAGCCAGTGTGCCACAACCACTGAGCCTGCACTCTAGAGTCTGTGAACCACAAATACTGGGCCCGTGTACCACAATTACTGAAGCCTACGCACCTAGAGCCCATGCTCCACAACAAAGAGAAACCACCACAATGAGAAGCCCGCGCAATGCAAGAAAGAGTATCCCCCGCTCGCCACAACTAGAGAAAGCCCATGCAGAGTGACGAAAAGTCAACGCAGTCATAACTAACTAACTATCTAAATAAATAAATAAATAAATAAATAAATAAATAAATAAATAAATAAATAAAAGAAATGAAACAGAAAGGTCACAAGATGATGAGTAATCCCAGCTTCTTTGTTCTTCCCCTTTAAACACCATACAGACATGATTGTTACCTTCAGTTTGACTCAGTTACCTTCAGAATTGTCCTAATTGACCAAATTGATGTCTGACAGCTCAATACATAGTAGGTATTCTATTAAATAAATTGAAGGAAGAAATGAATTGTTGAGTGAATAAGTAATAATCTAGCGAGAGAAATAATATGTCGCAAAGCAATGTAAGATTGGGCACAAATGGAATACATGAGGAAGGCACAATATCAATAGGTATAGTGTCTCCTCTGATTAAAAAAAAATAATAAAATGTTTGTTTCGCTAAGTATCAATACTTTTACAACATAAGGGATAAAGCATTTGACCATACATTTGAAAAATACATGTCTAACATAATTACAATGGCATTTTTTGTTGTTTTCAGCAAAATGACTCAGTAAATGCTGGAAGAATATTTGCATGATGCCTTCTTTGTAAAATCACCTAAAGTAGTCTACAGCAATTTTGCGATTCACTCCAACCACATAATGCCTTGGCATATTTTATGAACATAAAGCAGCCTAAATGTGAATTCCAAGTGACTGAGGTTTAGAAATTTCTGGCCATGCTTTTGAATCCAATGATGATAATACTAAAATAATATACAAGTAATGAACAATGTTATAAAAAATGTTATTTTGAGGAGTATGTGTGTGGTTTCTTTTATCAAGTTTCTTAACATATTTATCAAAGGTTCACAGGTTTATCAGAGATTTAGAACATATTATTAAACATGTAAAGTGGTTTTGATTATTTAAATTATCAAGTTTTAAAACCCACAAATATGAGTTCATCCCTAGGTAGGTGAAGAATTTTTAACAATTTTCTCCAAAACAAAGATTAAAACTGATGATTATTTGACTTTTAAAAATAAAGTATCTTAATTTATAATTTACTCTTTATCAGAGGAAACAAAAAAAGGATCATTTCTTTGTTATCATTTATACCATAGAATTCATGACAGGAATTGAAAGGAAAGTTTACTAAATTCATGAAAGTGTGCATGAGATGTAATAATTATTCTATACCTAAGATCTAATATTCTGAAGAATATTATACCACAGACAGTATATTTAATGTACTTTAGTTTCTACTTCTGTGGTGTTAAAAGGTTTTAAAGTGCTTTGATGCAAAATGGCAAATGACATATTTTAGAAGTGGTCAATATTTTTTGCATTTGCTACTAAAAGGGAATATTTTTATATGTCATTGTTGAGAGACTAGCTCATAGAGAAAAAGCCAGCTATATTTTTTAACCAATTTCTTCTCAAAATCTTTATCATCATATCTTACTTCTCCATAGGCAAACTGCTTTCTCAACTGACTTGCAAGAGGTTGATAATCCATGTGGCAAAGTCTGTAGTAAAATTCTGCCCAGCATATCTGAACATAATTGCTTTAAATCATGAACTAATAAGCACAAGCAGTGATTCACTACAATCCAGAACAGTCTGTCCACTGTGAAGAAAGTATATCTTGGGTTTTCCTGTGTAAGGATATATGTTTCACTATACTTTTATTTAGTATGCTATGTTTTTTCTCTCATGTTTTAAATAAAAGGTGGATATTTTAATAAATTTGATATACTATTATTTACAGATTAACCCATTAACCATTCATGTAGAATATGACCATTAAAAAAGGATGGCTTTACTCTTCAATAAGTGGTGCTGGGAAAACTGGACAACTACATGTAAAAGAATGAACTTAGAACATTCTCTAACACCATATAAAAAAATAAATTCAAAATGAATTAAAGACCTAAGTATAAGACCAGAAACCATAAAACTCCTAGAGGAAAGCATAGGCAGAACACGCTTTGACATAAATTACAGCAATATGTTTTTGGATCCATCTCCTAAAGCAAATGAAATAAAAGCAAAACTAAACAAGTGAGATCTCATTAAACTTAAAAGCTTTTGCACAGCAAAGGAAATGATAAACAAAATGAAGAGAGACAACCTACTGAACGGGAGAAAATATTTGCAAATAATATGACCAATAAGGGGTTAAATATCCAGCATATATAAACAGCTCATACAACTCAACATCAAAAAAACAAACAACTCAATTGAAAATGGACAGAAGAACTGAGTAAATATTTTTCCAAAGAGGAAATGCAGATGGCCAACAGGCACATGGGAAGATGCTTAACATCACTAATCATCAGGGAAATGCAAATCAAAACTGCAATGAGATATCACCTCACATCTGTCAGAATGGTTGTCATCTAAAAGAACACAAATAACAAATGTTGGTGAAAATATGGAGAAAAGGGAACCCCTGTACACTGCTGGTGGGAATGTAAATTGGTGCAGCCACTTTGGAAAACAGTATCGAGTTTTCTCAAAAAACCTAAAAATAGAAGTACCATATGACTCAGCAATTCCACTCCTTGGTACATATTAAAAAAAAAAAACTAAAACACTAATTTGAAAGGATACATGCACCCCAATGTTCATAGAAGGATTATTTACAATAGCCAAGATATGGAAGCAACCTAAGTGCCCATCAACAGATGAATGGATAAAGAAGATGTGCCATATATATATATATATATATATATATATATATATATATATGCAATGGAATACTACTCAGCCATAAAAAAGAATGACATTTTGCCACTTGCAGCAACATGGATGGACTTGGAGGGTGTTATGCTAAGTGAATAAGTCAGACAGAGAAAGACAAATATTGTATGACATCACTTATATGTGGAATCTAAAAAATATGACAAACTAGTGAATATAACAAAAAAGAAGCAGACTCACAGATATAGAGAACGAACCAGTGGTTATCAGTGGGGAGAGGGAAGGCAGGAGGGGAAATATAGGGGTAGGGGATTAAGAGGTGCAAACAACTATGTATAAAATAAGCTACCAGGATATATTGTACAACACAGGGAATACAGCCAATATTTTATAACAATTATAAATGGAATATAACCTTTAAAAATTGTCATCACTGTATTATATACCTGTAACTTATAAAATATTGAATATCAATTATATTTCAATAAAAAATGGAAAAAAATAATATAGATAAATAAGGATAAAAATTCCTAAATTGATAAGATGAAAATGCATATAATTTTACATTTTTCCTTAATTACTTTGTGTGATTATATTTTCTTATATTGGTCTATTACTAGCTTGTAAAATTTTCCCACTTGAATATGCAAATGTTAAAGTGCCAAAGTTGAATGCTGAATAGAAAAAAGGAACATGCAAAAAAGGATGGCTTTATTTAAATCAATAATCACCAGAATAAGAGTTAGAAATCCTGTAGGCATGCTAAGTGCTTTATATTAATTATCTTATTTAATTTTTAGGCCAAACCTCTGAGGAAGTGCTATTTTACAGACAGTGCTGGCATGGAGTTTTTAAGTAATGAACCCAGGCTCTGGTGGAATAATATCAAAGGACATTTCAAGGACATTTATTCTATTGGCATGAGGGTTCAATAAAATATGGTCTTTGTAATTATGGGCATTAATTTAGAGATAGCATATAGATTTTATAGAGGTATAACTGAGCCAAAAGTCCTGTAATGTAGCATCCAAGATATTGTTTCTCTCAATCAAGTATGAGATAAACCTTAAGTAGTGACTTGATGGTTATACTTTGTTGCAATAACCTGTACTGAGATGCTGTCCATTACCTATTGTTCGGGATGTTCTGCAGTGTCCATTCAGATCCCCTTCCTCTCCTTCTCTATCCTGTGCTGTGCCCCCAAACTTCTCTGTGGAGCCAGGTGTCTCTATGCTCCTTCCCTTTGGTATCTGGTTAGATTTGGTCAATAAGAAAAACTCAAGTAACTGGAGGGTAGGACAGAGAAATTGGAGTGCTTATTTTCCTGGCTTCCTCCTTGCTGCGCATTGGTTTGGCAGTGACTCTGTCCCTCTGTTATTGGACACAGCTCCTGTCTGGTGGCTCCTCTGTAGCTAAATGTCTCTTTCCTTAGCCCTTTAGTCTTTGGAGTAGCAAGGCTCCTCACTGTTACTATCCCTGGACATCTCACCATTCCTTGTTAGCTTCCCTTAACACGGACCACATTTTGTAAACAACCCCTTCAATAATCTCCTGTCAACCACCACTTTTGAGTGTGCACTTTTGAGTGTGCTTCTTTTGAGAATCTGACCAAATGTAAAGTTGATGTATTTTTCAAACCTATGCCTAAACAAGGCTTTCACTTAATAGACGACTATGTCACATTTATCCAGAGATATGCTAAGGAATAAAGCAAAATAATTGAAAAAGGAATGTAAAAATAGAGTTCCCTAGGGCAAAAGAAGATCTTAGATGAGATCATATCCAGTTGGAGAGGTTTGGAAAAGATTCTAGAAAAAAGTAAGGCTTCATGGTTGAAGAGCAGGGAGGATTAAAATGTTTTCCTAATATTGTACAATGAGCAAAAATATTTTTCTTGTATATTGAAATTGTTTCTAAACAGTAAATTTAAAAATTTTGAAAAACATAAGCTATCAAAGAGAGAAATTCGAGGCAACAAAAATTTACTGAAGCTTCTTAAATGGAACTATGTAAAACTAGAACTGAGTAAGAAAGAAGAATGAAATTGGGAATGAAATTAGAGATCAAGGAAAAGAAAGACTACAAAATCAGCTAAATGTATTAAATGGTAAAGTGTTTCAACAAGTTATTCAAGCTAGAACATATTTTTATATAAATATCATCATTACTAATAATGTAAGACCATACAATCAAAAAGTTCCTTTGATTTTTCATTTATCTCTTCTTATTTGTAGCTACTATCAGGATGTTTATTGCTAAGATTTTAGATGTTTATATATTTTCATATACTTTTTAGGAGGAAATGAAGAAAAATAAATTTTAGATTATATATTTAAAGTTACTGGGCTTCCCTGGTGGCGCAGCGGTTGAGAATCTGCCTACCAATGCAGGGGACACAGGTTTGAGCCCTGGCCTGGGAATATCCCACATGCTGCGGAGCAACTAGGCCCGTGAGCCACAACTACTGAGCCTGCGCGTCTGGAGCCTGTGCTCCGCAACAAGAGAGGCCGCGATAGTGAGAGGCCCGCACACCGCGATGAAGAGTGGCCCCCGCTTGCCGCAACTAGAGAAAGCCTTTGCACAGAAACGAAGACCCAACATAGCCAAAAATAAATAAATAATAAAAATAAAGTTACTTATAATTTCTCCTTTTTTATGTAGAATCAGATATAAGTATCTAGTATAAGAAAAATGTCAAGATAAATAGAAACTGCTATTGCCATTGTTGGAAATAAATAACTCAAGAAATTAAATTTCAATGTTGCCATAAATCACAAACACCAGAGGGTATTCATCTAATAATTTAGAATGAAACAAAATAGTTCTATGGCCAATGCGAATTAATCATTTACCATTAAAACAGCTACTAAAGGAGGTGACTGAATCAAAGTCAGACTCATCTCTTAAGCGGAAGCTAATGGAATTCCAGGACTGGAGCTGGATTGCTGCCTGTCAATCTGACTTCTTCTCTAAGAAAAGTTACTAAATAAATCATGAAAGATTATTAAAATCAATCTTCAGACAAAGAAAAAGGAAAAAATATCCCTAGTTTATTGAGGAAGTTAATATAATGTGTGTGTGTGTGTGTGTGTGTGTGTGTGTGTGTGTGTTAATAACCCAATTTACTGCACATAGAAGAAACACTGCTAGGGATATTTTGCATTTTTAATTATAAGAAGTGTCTCTGTCCTGGTCTGGGTTAGAAAAAAAAAAAAGGAAAGATAAAGAATAAACATTAAGAATTTCTGGTGAATACACTTCTCCCTCTTTATGTTGGAAACTCCTTTGGGGGGACTATTTCATATTATGTCATTATCACATCTACCTTTGCACATTTGAATTATACAGGGGTAAACACTTGACCTAATCCATACCAGTCATGGCCCTTTCTTGGGGTTTTTTTTAGGCTGAAGTTGGGTAGGAGATCCTCTAGTGAGAGTTCTAAATATGAAACTCAGAGCTGAGAGTAGCCAAGGTAGAAGAACAGTGAACCCTCATTCTGCTTGAGTCCTGCCTACTCGTTGTTCCTGAGGCCCAGCTTGATAATACCGTGTCCTAAAATTTGAATGTTCAATCCTTCCCTCAAGTATGCAAGACACCCTCAGAATCCTCCTATTAAATCTCTTTATGATGAAGCTAGTCCAAGTTGAATTTCTGTCACTTGAGATCAAAAGAAGCCAGAAGAAAATGTAGATTCCCAGTGGTAAACTATTTATTATACAGAGGCTTATATTTTGTAGGCTTGAAATGGTCTATCACCAAAGTTCTTCACACATTAGTTGTTTGCCAAATTTAACATTGCCCTATTGGAGACAATTAGGAAGATAAAAATGGATATCATCAAGAAAGATCTAGAAATAATAATGTAATCATAGACCAAATTCCATGCTAAATAGAGCTCATTCTTATTTGTCATATGTTAGAGAAGGATATAAAGCAAATATTTTGCTATTCCTTTCTTGTACTTCTCCAGTTAGTACAGATTTTTGTGTGGTCATATGGTCCCATACGGCGCAAATCTAAAGAGACTGGACAATGGGAGTTGCAAAGGATTCCTATCTACTTCTGGTATCTATTTAAATAATGCTTGGCTGAAAGAGTGGGGAGGATGATTTGTGAAAAAGAGGAGGAAAATGAAGGAGATGATTTGAGGTCTGCTCACCTTCAAGGACTGGCTTTTAGCTTTTGAAGAACAAGAGACCACATACAAAAAACAAAGAGATTTTTGGAGAATCGACATTACCCAATGATGCCGGAGAGTTCTGGTGATAAAGCTCCACCAGATGTGGTGACAGACATTTTCCCACATCTGGATGGAATAAAGCAGAGCTCCATGATGGAGTCAGTAAGGAAAAAAAGTCACGACACTTTGCTGCATGCACCCAGGAGAGAACCCTGTGATGAGTAACATTTTCCCGGAGAAACAACAGAGAGCCAGGAGAATTTGCAGATCTGAACTCAGAGCCCAATTCTGGAAATATGAAAGATGTTTATACGAGTGTCTCCAACACATGATTAAAATGACAAGAAATAGAAGGGGTAGTATTCACTTAAAGGTTTCTCTGGAATCAACATAATTATTCTGAGCTAATAACAAAGACTGAAAAAATGCATGAAATTATTCATGTTGCATCATTAATGACAAATGTGTTTTCTATAAATAGTATCAATGAAGTATTGTGTGGATTTATCAGGATTTCTCACATTTCTCAAAATATCCTTCAGCTGAGAAAAGCACTCCTATTAAATGGTTCATTAAGTTTATTTCATCCATCACAGAAACATGATTTTTATGACAAATTAAATTACAACTATTTTCCCTTTTCATTCAAGAAAGATAACTGATTCAGTGAGTTCTGAATTCTTTTATCACGTGTAAATTAACACTAGTGCTTATAAAAATCACTACAGCAAAACAGTTAACTACATACACATGAAGCTCAAACAACTAACAATAAAATGGGATCATAAAATGATCTGCATATTATGAAGTTTCTAGAAATGTAAAATTTAGGTATTACTCTATTCTTTAGGATTCTAAAGTACTCTCCAGTACCTAGCCATCCTGAATTAAAGACCTATTAGGTTTGATATATATATAGTAAGAGTATTATGGTGCTTAAGAAATAGTCATGTTACTTATTTGAGACACAAAATGTCATGAGGCTTGCTAGGGAAAACTGTGTTAGCCAGATATGATGAAGCTCTGAAATAAGGCAATGAAGAATGTGGATAGGAAAAAATGGCACACATTCAGTGGATGAACAAGAGAGAACATAAAAGGCACAAGAAAGAAGGCTAAGGATCATCACAGTACTGTGGGATAGGGGTAAAAGTGGAAGAGAAGTGGTATCAAAGGGAATTGAAAAGGAATGGGGAGGAGGGGAAGAGTTACGCTAAGTAAACAAAAAGAGCTTCAAAAAGAGGGAAAGTTAATGGAAATACCTGCTACAGAAAATCTCAGTTCCTTTACATTTAATACATAATTAAAATTACTGAATCTATAGAAGTAAACAAACTTACGGTTACCGAAGGGGAAAGGAAGGATTGGAGGGGTAAGTTAAGAGTATGGAATATGGGATTAACAAGCATAAAATAGATAAGCAACAAGGATTTACTGTATAGCACAGGGAAATATATTCAATATCTTGTAATAACCTATAATGGAAAATAATTTGAAAAAATATATAAATATATATAACTGAATCATTTTGCTGTACACCTGAAACTAACAATACTGTAAATGAACTACACTTTGATTTTTTTAAAAAGTAAAGGATTTAATGTAATAAGTGAAATAAAATCTCACATTAAACACAATCAAAGTGCTGTGAAGCCCACTGAACCTAGCTCTTAGGAAACTAAGGTAGATACTGAGGAATGTACTTTCAGTAGAATAATGAGAGGTAAAGGCCTTATGGCAATGAGTTGGAAATAAATAGAAAATGAGGGGTAGAGTTAGAGTTAGGGTTACCCTAAGGCTGCATGGTAATGGAATGTATTACATATTGAAAATGCATGCAAGGGGAACATTGAAAATGAGGGTTGTGAAGGAAAAAAGAATATATTTTAATCAAGTTTGGGTCAGAAATAAGGAAAAATAAAATCTGATGATGTCTATTTTCTTGGGGAATTAGTGAAAAATGTGATCCATTAATAGTTGAAAGGAGTGGTTACAGGGCTTTTTTTTTTTTCTCTAATTTTTTAAAAATATTTTTATTTATGTATTTATTTGGCTGTGCCGGGTCTTAGTTGCAGCATGCGAACTCTTAGTTGCAGCATGTGGGATCTAGTTCTCTGACCAGGGATCGAACCCAGAACCCCCTGCATTGGGAGCGTGGAGTCCCAGCCACTGGACCACCAGGGAAGTCCCTGTTACAGGGCTTTTGAAGACTCATGATGATTTAGAATTTGCTATGGATAATTTGAAAAGATGCTAAATGGAGATAAATAGAAGAATTATCAATGCACATTAAAAACTCAACCCAATGTTTGAAAGAGTTTGGAAATTATGTCTCTAATGGTGTCTGTCAACCACATTTGCTAATTTTTAGTGATGCTTGATAGATATAGATATAAATATAGACAGATATATAGATAAAGAAGCATGAACATTAGCTTAAAATACAAATGGAACTTTGATAGGGATTGTTCAGAAAAAAAGGGCAAGAAACTAGAGAAAAGACAGCATTACTGCATATTTCAAAGTGATGGATTAATCCCAGGATTCTGACTACATAGAAAGGGATTTTGAGACATAAAAAATAGAAAGGAGTGGAGAGACTTGAAGATTTGATCTAGATGAAGAAAATATTTAATGAAGTGAAACAGTGGGAGATGTAAAGTTATAGAGAACGTGTAGGAGAAAATTGAGAAATTTGGGTTTTAGATATAAGAGATAAAGCAGAGAATTTTGAGGAGGTGGAGGCAGTGGTGGTGGCCTAAGTTGAAATCTCCTTTGATGCTCTGCTAAATACACAGTGGACAACTAGATGCAAATCCTAAACCACTAGGAAACACTCACAGCAAAACTAGGTAACAAAAATTCTCCAAGAACCACAGCACGTAAGTGGCTGTGACCTGTCTGGGGTCAGCATCTGTTGAGGATGAGGAAGAGAGGAGCAACCCTGAAAACAGGAGAACCCCCAAATAGTCAAACGGTCAAAATACAGGTGGAAAACATGGCAGGCCAATTTGAGATCGAGTCAAAAATAAGCTTTTCCCAGTCCAATAGCAGGTAGGTATAGGGCATCCACTGTAAGTTCTGAGGAGTATTTGTAGCCCCTATAACCTCTCAAAATTGACCAGTCAGGGATTCCTTTCAGGAGAGAGTATCACACGAGGAAAAACTACCAAGGATGGAATCAGCATTAGAACAGAAAAATGACAGTACAAACAAAAAAAAGAAAAGTTAAAAGATAGAGAAGGAATGAAAACTAGGAAATCACAAAAGCAATATATCATATTGTTTCACCGGGTTAAAAAAAACAGAATAGGGACTATGTGAATTTAGAAAACAGGCATGAACCATGTCTCTCTCTAAAAGATGAGAAAAATATGAATTCACATATAAATGAGCAACAGAAAAGGATCAGAGTCAAATCTCATGCAGTTATTATGACTCAAAAAGAGAATACAGATCCATATAAGGTTCCTACAAACGATAAAAGCATGCTAAAAACATATGGCCACAAAACATACCAAAATTGTATTTTACTATTTCAAATAACCTAAAAGACCTTAATAAAATCATATTAAAGTTGACAATAAATCAGAATTAGAAAAATTCAAAAATAAGACCAGAATAAAGAAAGAATTAGAAATAAAAGAGAAAAATTTTATATTTGGACTAATCTGGAAAGAACAAAAAGATGAATTAACACAATAGATAATGCCTTAAGAAAAATAAAAGGTAAAGATGAAACACTTAAAATAGATCACAAATAATTGAAAAATGAGATTAAATAAAACAACAGAAAGTGGTAAATATTGAAGATACATAAAGATTCAAATGGAATGATAAGGTTCCCTGAAGAACAAAACCAAAGCAATAGAATGGAGTAAATATTAAAAATTGTAATTCTAGAAAATTTTTCTAAGATAAAAGCAAGTAAAGCTACTACATATTAGAAGTGCATGCCATGTACCTGAGAATATCAACCCAAAACTATCAACATTAAAATGTCTTAATAAAATTACAGAACTTAAAAAAAAATCCTTTGGCCATCTAGTCAAGAACAATGTATAAGGGAAGGAAAATGAGATTATCATGAGGCTTTTCAACAGCAACACTTTATACCAGAAGACAATATAGTAACATATTTAAGATACTAAAAAAAATGAGCCAAGGATTTAATATCTAGCAAAATTTTCAAGCATAAAGGCCATTATCACAGGTTATCAAAATGTAAGAACTTAACATGTAAGAACTTCCTGAAGAACCCATGGCAAAGTAATTTTGGATAACCAAAATGAAGAATGAGTCATTGATAAGAATTGGTAGTGAGTATTAAATAGATAGTTACATGTAGAACTTGGTTCTCCACAAGAGTTAAGAGAGCAAAAAGTAAACTGTGTAATGGCTGTATCCTCTGATGATGTAGGTATAGTACAGCTATTTCAAAATATGTTGGGGTCAGGAAACAGCATATGATTTCTTATTATTTATTTGTTACTATTTGCAATAATCAAACTGGCGGGTAGTATTAGAATTGTTATCCTAAGACTATTGCATATGTCATTTGGGATAAAGCAAGTAAGTTCGTCTGGGGGTGTATTAGTCTTGCATTGCTACATAACAAACTACCACAGAAGTATAGAGGCTTAAAACAAGCCTCTATTATCTCAGTTTCTGTGGACAGAAGTCCAGGCATGACAACCATATCCTCTGTTTAGGGGCTCATAAGACTACAATCACTTGGCCACAGCTGGGCTCTAATCTTGAAGGCTTGACTAGGGAAGGAGCCTCTTACACAGTCCCGTGGTTAGCAGCAGCAGTCAATTCTTTGCAGCTATAAAACTGGTAATTTTTTTCTTTTGCTGTCAGCCAGAAGGCAACCTCTGCTTCTAGAGGACACCTCAGTTCCTAGAAACCACCCAGGGTTCCTTGCCTCCTGGCTTCCTCAACTCGGTCACTTACTTAATCAAGCCTGTAGGAGAGTCTCTAAAGCAAGCCTGCTAAGAAGACTGCATCTTACGGTAAAAGATGCAATCACAGGAGCGAGGCCCCACCACCTTTGCTGTGTATACTGATTACAAACAAGTCTCACAGTCAAGGCAAAGAGGATGCACAGCAGAAGGCAGGGTTGCTGCGGGTCATGTTAAAATCTGTCCACCATACAGGATGATCCTGAAGAATCAAGCTTTGTGTGTGGATATTATCTTGACGTAACATAGAAGTTAAGCAAATATCCCACAGTCCTGGCTTGAGTTGAGGGTATCAGTGGAAACTCATGAGATGTTCACACCAGGTAGTCTGTGCTCTGTCCAGTGTTCAGTGTTGGTCTATTCAAAAGCCCCAGAAATGAGAACCAACATATGGGTATCCCCGGCACCAAGAATGTTGTATTGTACACCATCTTCCATTAAAATAAATCAGAGCTTATTGGACAAATAGCATGTTTTGGGGTGGAAAATCAACAAGATGGGTATAGAACACTGTAATTCTTGTCATAGTAGATAATGGGGAGGTTAAGAACAGCTACTAAGGTGATGTCCAAAGAACTCAGAAAGCAACATAAAAACCAAACAAAACTCTCCCTGGCCTAAAATGGAATAATCTGAGCTTCATTGGGGTGAAAACTGTAATGTATTGAAACCCTTCAAATATATTTTAATCCAAGAGTCCATAAAGATATTTTAAAATAAATGAATTTGCTGACTTTGACAAATGATAGGGAATCAATTCCTTATCTTGAAAACTGTTATAAAAATGAAAGAATGAAGCACTTATTCTGCAAAACTGTGGATAAGTAGAATCATTTATTTATAATAAAATTCCAATTAATAATAAAAAGCATTGATAGGTTTAACAAATTACCGATTTGCATCCCCCAGTGAATTAATAGATTCAGGCATTGGGTACCAACAACTGCTGACATCACAAAAACAAGGAGCCATACCACCACACTGCACAGCAGGTACTGACCTGTTGAAGGGCTTACACCTGAGTCTGGTAAAATTCCTACATCTAACCATCAATGAGCAAAAGTAAGGAAGCCAGAGGAATGTGTAGACTGTACCAGAAGCATGTAAGCAACAAAACTCGGCTGTGAGACAGATGAAATAGTCCTCCTCAACAATTAAATTATAAGAAAAAGACAGGGAGAAAACCTTGCCCATTAATTTGAGTGATAAAACTATAAAGAATTACAAGAAAGTAATAAGTATAAAATAAAGAAAAATTACTACAAAATTCAGAATAGTTAATTTGGTGGAAGGTAGGTGATTTTGATTGGAATGTGATACATGAACAGATTCTAGCAAAATTCTATTTCTTAAGCTGAGTGGTAAGTACAAGGTTTCAGTCACAATAATTCACTGAGCAATATATTTGTTTTGTGTAGTTTTCTGTATCTACATTTTATTTAACTCTTTGCAGTGATTATGTTTGTGAATGTGTATATATGAGTTCAATAAAATAGATGGGGAGCAGTTCCAGGTTTTAGGCATGAGTTCTGAGGTAGAGTAAACAGTGGTGATCAAGGAACCTGGCAGCCTCCTGTTGGCCACGTCGATGGAAACGGCTCCCAGAATAGTGGAAGCCTGTGGTGGTCAGGACAGAACTCCTCTAGGGGGAAATATATGGAAGACGGTTATGTTAGGAGGTGATAGTATAAGATGTGAAGAAGTGACAGTCAATCAAAGACAACAACAAAAACAACAGCAAAACAAGAACAACCAGAAAATCCTTTTTTGAATAATTTGAGATTTGAGTGGATATCAAGCCTTTAAATAGCTCCAAGAGGAGCTATTTAAAGAAATATCTCCTTAACTGTACTCAAGAATTAATCCTTGAAAAGGTTTGAGATTTAAACTTTTTTAAAATTGAAGTATAGTTAATTTACAATGTTGTATTAGTTTCTGGGGTACAGCAAAGTGATTCAATTATACACATATATACATGTTCTTTTTCATAATCCCTTCCACCATGGCCTACTACAGGATATTGAATATAGTTCCCTGTGCTATACAGTAAGACCTTGTTGTTTATCTATTTTTCTAATTTAATTTTTTATTTTATATTGGCTTATAGTTGATTTACAATGTTGTGTTAGTTTCAGGTGTACAGCAAAGTGATTCAGTTATATGTACACATATATCCATTCTTTTTCAGATTCTTTCCCCATATAGGCATTATAGAATATTGAGTATAGTTCCCTGTGCTATACAGTAGCTCCTTGTCAATTATCTATTTTATATATAGTACTGTGTATATGTTAATTCCAAACTCCTAATTTATCTCTTCCCCCCTTTGGTAACCATAAGTTTCCCCTTTGGTAACCATAAGTTTCTTTTTGAAGTCTATGAGTCTGTTTCTGTTCTGTAAATAAGTTAATTTGTATCATTTTTTTTTAGATTCCACATATAAGTGATATCATATAATATTTGTCTTTGTCTGACTTACTTCACTTAGTATGTTAATCTCTAGGTGCATCCATCTTGCTGCAAATGGCATTATTTCATTCTCTTTATGGCTGAATAATATTCCATTGTATAAATATACCACATCTTCTTTATCTATTCATCTGTCAATGGACACTTAGGTTGCTTCCGTGTCTTGGCTATTGTGAATAGTGTTGCAAAGAACATTGGGGTGCATGTAAATTTTCACATTATGGTTTTCTCCAGGTATATGCCCAGGAGTGGGATTGCAGGATCATATGGTAGCTCTATATTTAGATTTTTAAGGAACCTCCATACTGTTCTCCACGGTGTTTGTATCAATTTACATTCCCACTAACAGTGTAGGAGCATTCTGAAAAGGTTAGGGCTTTTTAAAGAGATCATATACTTCTCATAGTTGCTAATTTTAAGGTCCCAAGAGTGGTTGGTTCTAAAGATAGTTATTGTTCATTTATCTCAAGAAAGCAAAAGAAGTTTACAATCATTATCAACTAATAGATATTAGTCAACAACTCTGTGCTTGGCAGTGTGAGTGCATTACATTGGCAGATAATTCGATGGCAAAGCACACCTCCTTTTGGTGCATAAATTGTGTAATGAGCAGAACTGTGTCTGCCAGTGACCCCCATGGATGCAGGAAAGCTACTGCTCAACATTTACTGAGCGCCAGTCCGGCCCTGCATGATGCTCCAAAGAGAACTGAATATGTTTTTGTGCCAGAGAGAAGAAAGGCACCAGTTTTATTAACCAAGAGTCTGATTTGAAAAGAAATAGAAGTTACTAAAATAGAATGCATGCTACAAATGTTAGCCTGCATTTAAATGGACATTTTCTCCAAGGAACTCAAAGTTCTAGGTTACTGACTTAATTTTATTTCAAGCTCACATAAATGAAGGGGAAAACATCAGGTACATGATTTTAGCAAGTGTCACAAAGAATGCTGACCAATGAGCACTTTAAGTATCACTCAGTAGGGTTAGAATGGCAGTTTCTCCTATGAGAAATAAAGTTACCACAGGCATAATATCATTCCCATAACCTACGGGTGACACAGTAATTGGGATGGCAGACATGTCACATCCTTCACTGCAACCCAGCTGCTGCACTGCCAAGGGGAAAGTAGCTGCAGAAACACATGGGTGTCTGTTTGGGTGCATGGAGAGCCCAGCACCATCTAAAAGGACAGGCATGACCTTAGCCCTGATCTCACTGACCAGTGCAGTTAAGTTTACTCTTGGGGTGGGGACCTTATGAGTGTGTTTGTAAAACCTTGGACCTAGAATTGAACTCAGCAGTCACTGAGTTCAAACACATAGATGCTAATCATGTAATTGTATCATAACACTCTACACTTTTTAGTTAGGTTGTATAACATACATAAAGAATTATAATTTTTCTAATAATTTTAGCATGAAACATCAATAATTATTTAATCACCTTGCTGCTACTCAAAAGAGAAATAAAAGTAATAGAATTTGAAAGTGTAATTCCCTCAGTATTTAATAGAAAGTTATCAAATTAATTTACTTAGATAAGTCACTCATTCCATGGTAATAGAAGTTGTTGACATTTTTCATTTTCTTTCCAGCATACTATGTCTTTCTAAAATTACTTAATAGCCCATATGATTGCAATTCATGGTTGCAAGTCAGCTGTCAGAATTACCAATTAATAATTGATACTAATTTTTCATCAGAAGAAGTACCAAGATTTACACATCATCTCAGAGTACAGAGGTGAAAATTACACATGCTGGAGCCATATGACTTGGGTCCAATTCTAACTCTGCTTCTTTAGTCCTTGAAGAAATCACTTATGCCCCCAACACACACACACACACACACACACACACACACACACACACACACAGCCATTTCTTCACCCAGAGCTCAAGGTTAATAATAACACTGTGGTTTGTTATGAGGATTAGATGTAAAAAATTAAGAACAGTGTTTTCCAATGCACACTGCATATTAATTATAATTGTTATCTAGGTTCTGGATTAATGAAATCTCAGTAAATCAAGAAGCCCCTTGGTATGTGCAGGGGGTAAGTTATATAGAGAGCCCACTGCAAAGACAGCATCAAATTACCCTCCTTGATGGCAAGGCCTGTGGTTGCTGCCCTCAGGTCACGTCCAATCACACATTCTTAAATTCTTGCTTCCTGTGTTCTCCGGGGTTTTTTGCTTTTAATTTGTTTGTTTTCTTTTTTGCGGGGGCCACTCTGATTCCAACAGTCCTGTACTGCTCCCAGGACCTGAGGCTGCCTTGTTCATTCCCCACAGGTCAGACTCAGTGGATTTGGGGTTTGGCCCCTGACACCTCACTGCATAACTCACCCAAATGGCATTTGTAACCACAAAAAGGGCTGTAGAATCATATTCTTGAGAATGATTTGATGAACACAACCTGGAAATAGATAATAACTTAAAGGAAATTAAACATCTCCAAATAGGTGATCAGCTTCTAGCGTTTTATTTCATCTCACTGACATTGGAAAGTATGGTCATGACTGAGTCAAAATGTTACACAAAGCAACTTCACTAGATACTAAAGTTTCCTATAAAGTTGGTACGGTAAGAACTAATGTATGTTATTTATTTTGTTTTATTTCCCCTCTGGCTTCTGCCCATGGGAAAAACAGATATTTCATGCTAATCAAAAATGCTTACCTGACAGGTATAGAGGAATTATCTGTACTTTCTGTTCAGTTTTACTGTGAACCTAAAATTGTTCTAAAACATAAAGTTTATTAATTAAAAAAATTATCTACCTGATTCAAGGGAACATAATATTACATTGCAATTCTGCCTCTCTTATTACGTGTTTTCCTAAAACCTTCTTTCTCCGGAATAGATATGAATTTATAAATGACTTTATCTTAATCACTCTTCTCGGACTGCAATTTATAGGCAAAAGTGAAAAATGCATTGGAAGGGCAAGACAATCATTTAATTTCCATTGCAGAAAAAGAAATTCTGCTTTTAGGACCAATTAACAGTTAATATGTAAGGCATATGAATTCTGGATAAGGATAAAATGAAGAATGCCCACTTTCCTTCCTCTAGTTTTCATTAAGGTATTAGTTTAGAAAAAAACACCATGGACCATCAGGCAAGTTAATTTTGAAAGGATTGATGGCACGATTTGGAGAGTCGGAGTTTCTACATTAATGGATAAGGAAATTCTCTATAAACACCATTCCTCCCATCTAAGCTTTCAATAGGAATTAAATATCAATAAGTTTGAGGTTTTACTATTTGACAACACCCTGGAATTCAAGTAGTCTAGGTTGCTAAGGGCAGACCCACATTTTTTAAAGCTGAGAATAAACTGATATTCTCTTATTTAAAGACAGAATAATGGATACCCTGATAAGGACCCAAGTCTGAAGAGATGACCGGCTAACTTCTATATGGAAGTTGATGGAGAAAGAAAATAAATTCCACATTTCAATACCACAACTGACACTCTGAAATTCTAGGCCATAGAGCCCTGGTTTTCTCCAAGGTACCCCAGCCATCACCATGGATGATGAAGAGGAATAAATGGAAAAATTATGTTTACATAACTCTTTCTGCCAGGAGAGAATTGGGCCAATTATACAATTTTCTCTTAAGGTCTCTACTAAATTTCTGTCAACAAAACAACAAAGATATAATAGGAATATAAGAAAATGAATATGTATCTGGTATCTACAGTGTATGTAGTGTATGTGGGTATTGGGTGTGGTAGGGGGAGAAAGGGTACCTGTTCAAATCATCAGAAACAGAGTCCAGTCATTAAAGTTCAAATTCAAAAGAAGATAAGTTAAACACTTCTGCTTTGCCCATCTGAAAATTATAATTTCATCTGCACCACTCCTCCTTCCTCCACACCAAAACAAAACAAAACTCTTCATACAGATCATGACGCTAAAGAGAATTATTATTTAAGATTCTAGAAAAACAAAGGCTTATATTAAGTTTCCACATAGTCAAATATTAATTCTTGCTTCAATACCTTTTAAAAGCCTAGGAAAATTTAGTGAATATCACAAATAAGTGTATACTTTTCCTAAAAGACTCCTCCTCAGGGTCATCATGAGTATTATACCATCAATAACAGAACAGACATGCTCAGTGCTTGCCTGTTCCTCACATAGGATATTATCTCAAAAGGCCAGATTTACAAAACTTTGAAAGAAGTTTACACTCATAAAATGGAATGTGAATTAATACAACAAGCTCAGAATTTGGAGGAAGGGCAGTTTAGAGAATTTTCATATTTAAAACAGAATAAACTATTAGTCTGGACATTCTTCATTCTATTGAGTGAAAACACTCAATAACAAGTCATTTTGTCTATGTCAATGATTTTTAATTACCATCTATGTGCTGATGACCACAAATTTACATTTTCAGTAGAGTCTTCTATTCTGAACTCCAGGTATGAATTTCCATTTGCCAATGGCCATCTCCAAATTTCATTTTCAAGAGTTTAAATTCAGCATATCTAAACCAGAACTCATAAGCAGCTGAAAATGCTTCTTTTCCAATAATCCATAATGCAGTAAAATGCCTTACACCCCACATACCACGTGGTTGTGAAGGTCCAAACCTACAAATCCTTCCTGAAATATCTATTTTGCAGCAATATTCAATTCTGCTGATTTTTTCTCTTACATACATCTAACCTCCTTTCACGTTTATCCATTTTAACCGTCACCGCCCTAACCCAAGAACCACCATCTCTTCCTGGCACACTGGATTGGCCTGCTAGCCAGTTTTATCACGTTCATTCTCTCCCTTTTAAAATCTGTAACACACATGGCTTTCAGTGTGACTACCTTTTAAAGAATAAATATCACTCCCCTACTAAAAATCTCTAAAGGTATGATAAGAATGGAGACTTCAATCCTTAATCCCTCCTACGAGGCCCAGAGTCCCCCTCATCTGTCTCTAACCTCTCGCCCTTCACTGCTCTTTGCTCTCCAGCCACACCAGCCATTGTCCAGTTCCCACACACCTTCTTGTTTCAGAACGCCCACTGCTGTTTCTATCTGGCCACCTCAGCCCTCCTAGGCTTTGCAGGCTTATATCATTCTCACATTTCAGACCTCAGTTCAAATCTCACTTTCCCACAGAAGTTCTATCTGATTTTCTAGATAAGACTAGGTCCTGGTGATAAAGTCCATCAAAACCCCTATAACTAAATATTTCTATAACTATTTGACTACTGTCATTATCGCCTATAAGAATATAAAATATCTGAGGGCATGAATTTTATTTTGCTCACCCAGCCTTCTACCTCTGTTGCATAACAGGTGGAAAATAAATATTTGTCCTCTAAAGAAACAGATGAAGGCTATTGTGTCACAGCTGTAGATTTTTTAAAAGACTAACATATTGATGAGGATGGGGATGCACCACTCAGAGCAGTCTTCTAATAGGCTCACAGGCAGAAAATCTATCTCTAGTGCCTGGAAGAGTATGGATTTAAAAATCATTTTTTCAGCAAAAAGAGAACTATAGCTCATTCATAATGTGACCTTGAGCTTGAAAGTTTCAGGTAGTTGATCAGGCAGTTGATTTTTATTTATAATGTAGGAAAAATAAAACATACAATGTATGAAAACCTAAGTTCCCACAATCAAAATCATCAAATTTATACCTAATATAACCCTGTCCTAAAAGTTATCACTCTACCCAGAGTCAATGACCAGTTCAGGTAATACTACAAAATGCCAACAAGCACATGCCTTGGAAGGCAATGAACTCAGAGGAAGAGAGTGAACTTGAAGCAGACTACACGGGCTTTCTAGGAAATTGTGAGGTCTTGGGCTTTTATGAAGTGAATCAGAGACTTCTGCAGGTTTTGAGCAGAGGAAAGAAACACTCCACTCTAAAAGATCACTTTGACTGCTGTGTTGTGAATAGATGTAGACGTACAGGAAGAGCAAGGAGATGAATTAAGAGACCATTGCAAGAATCCTGACGAGGAGCAGAGAGTTCAAACAAGGCTGGTGGCTGTGGGGAAACGGTCAGATTCCTCATGTGAACTAAAGGTAGAGCTAGTGGGATTTCTGGACTGACCAATGTGGGATGTGAGAGAAAGAGTGATCAAAGTTGTTCCAGGCTGAGCAAATTAAGAATAAAGAGTAAAGGTAATTTTGAGGTTGAGTAGAAGATCGTGAATTCAGTTTTGGACATATTAACTGAGGGGATGTTCATTTTCATACATAAAAATGTATAAAAAATTCATACATTTCATACATTAAGGACCTAAAACTCAATGCAAGGGCCACATGGCTTTTCTTTTTTGTTTCTGTATCATTTTTTATTCCACACATCTTTAAAAAGTCAAAGAAACAATCATATTGATATAACTTGATGTTCTTACACTCCTCAAAGGTACACACAAGCATTACAACCCTGACATGAGGTTTACTCATATTAATGGAATGCTTTCCCTGAGTCCAAAAGGCCTGAAACACAAGCAAATGCACTAGTGATGTCATTGTCCCAGGTTCTCAGCAACATTAAATAACTAAATCTAATGTTTGCCTACACTTAATTTTCTAATTACGTTTATAAAATAATAGTAAAGCACTATATTCTAATAGTACTTCTTTAATAGGTCCTAAAAATGTAGAATCCTTTAACCTTATCAGTTAATAAATCCACAAACTTTGAATATAATTAAAGGGATTCTTCAAAACCCATTGCAATATTTAAATATCTATAATTGAGTGGTTAATATGTTATATATGTTCCTATTTAATTTTTATTTTTAGAGATTACATCATTAAACAATAGATTATTTTAAAATAAGTATATATTGGTTTGATTCAAATGTTTCCAAAATAAATAAAATAATTGAAACAAATAGTAATATAAAGACATCAGCTAACAGAATAACAACCAAACACAAATGCAGAGATAACACAAGTGCAAAATAACACTTGCCCATTTGAACTAAATTTATTCAGCCAATAATTTTAACCTTTTCTAGTATAATTTAATGAGATTGTACACAGAGATAAACTACTAATAATAGTTTCTGGTCTTCTATGAGAAAAAAAACAAAACTACTCACTGCCAACCATTGAAAGAAATGTAATTTTGAAATATGTCATGTAAGGTCAACTTAAACCAGTAAAACTGGGTAAACTTTGAGCTGTTGCATAATATAAGATACATCAAAATGAGCTATGCAAATGAAAATGCTATACAGATTTTGGTGTCTCAAATAGAAGTTTTCTTACATACTGAACAAGATGATTTTAGATGGGAAAGCTCCGTGAAAAATTAGAGTTAAAGAAGGTGGCTTTTCAAGTTCCAGGCAAGACAGAGAAACCAGGATTGGATTTACTCTCCTGACTGAAACTACCAAAAATAAATTAGAAAAAATATATGAAGGGGGAAAAAAAACACTTTTTAAGATATCACTTATCGGGTAATAAAGGAAAGATCCCCGAGAAATAGGAAATAAATTAGGTGAAGCCCAAGTATTTCCCAGTTTACTGCTTGCCAGGGTCTTAGGGAGTGAGGTAAGAAGGGAATCCAGGCAGAATGCAATGCATTCCCTGAGTGTAAGAGACAAAGCTGAGAGTCCAGGGAGACCAAAGCAGCTAGAATTCACAGGAGAGTGCTGGAGAAGAGAAGCCTGTACCACAAGAGAACATTAAGCTTTGCAGAGCATCTGCTCAAGATTCAGCATAATACCGATTAGCAAATGAATGCCAGGAAAACACCTAAGGTGAGGAAAACAAACACCTGAAAGGATTAAAAGGAACAGTGCCCAACACTGACACGGGGCTAGGAATAGTGCTTGTTGCCATGAGTCAGCTTGGAAAAACTAAAAATTCACACGTATTGGATATAGTACCCAGGAAGATTGTGCTTCAGCAGTGGAGAATAATTAGCCCTAAATTGAGCACTGCTCCAAGACACACCATTAAAGCAAAACCTGAAAGAATCAGACTGTCTCCAAATAGCTCAACTGCAGCTCAGAAAAAAAGCTCCAGGATATTTATAGCAATATAAAAATATCCAAAACCCAACAAAATTAAATTTATAATCTGGCATCCAACCAAAAATTACCAAGCATGCAAAGAAGCAAAAAAGCATGATCCATTATGAGGAGAGCTATCAATCAAATGAAATGGACCCAAAACTAATGCAGATGATGGAATCAACAGACAAGGACATAAAAACAGTTACTCCACATGTTCAAAAATTTAGATATAGAAGATTTTAAGAAGACCCAAAGAACTTCGAGAGATGAAAGCTAAAATACCTGGGATGAAAAATACACTGGATGGGATGAGTGACAGATTAAACACCGCAGAGCAAGAAATTAGTGAACTTGAAGACATAGCAATAGAAATGACAGTAATCCTCCATTTTTCATGGTTTCACTTTCCCTAGTTTCAGTTACCTGCAGTCTGAAAATTAAATGTAAAATTACAGAAATAAACAATTTATAAGCATTAAATTGCATGTCATTCTGAGTAGTGTAATTACTCCATCCTACCCACGATGTGAATCATCTCTTTGTCCAGCATATACAAGCTGTATACCTGCCCTTTAATTACTTAGTAGTCATCTTGGTTATCAGATTGACTGTCATGATACTGCAGTGCTTGTGTTCAAGTTAACACTTATTTTACTTAATAATGACCTTAAAGCACAAGAGTAGTGATGCTGGCAATCCAAATATGCCAGAGAAGCCTTAAAGTACTTCCTTTAAGTGAAAAGGTGAAAATCAACTTAATAAGGAAGAAAAAAAAGTCATATGCTAAAGTTGCTAAGATCTACAGTAAGAATGAATCTTCTATCTGTGAAATTGTGAAGAAGGAAAAAGAATTCATGCTATTTTTGCTTTCATACCTCAAACTGAAAAAGTTATGGTCACAGTGCATAAGTGCTTAAATTAAGATGGAAAAGGTCTTAAATATGTACAAAAAGATGTTTGAGAGAGAGACCACCCTCACATAACTTTCATTACAGCATATTTTTATAACTGTTCTATTTTATTATAGTTTTTGTTGTTAATCTCTTATTATGTCTAATTTATAAATTAAACTGTATCATAGGTATGTATGTACCTATGCAGTTTCAAGCATCCACAGGATATCTTGGAATGTTTCCCCCTGGCAGATAAGGGAGGGCTACTGTATGTAAAATGAAACACAGCAAGAAAAAATTAAAAATAAATTAAAAGAGTATCAGTGAACTATGAGATAACTTCAAGAGCCCAAATATTTATGTAACTGAAGTACCCAAGGTGGACCAAAACAATTTAAAGGTATTATTTTTCCAAATCTGTTAAAAGTATAAGTCCAAAAGGCAAGAAGTTCATTGCTCACCAAATACCAGAAACATGGAGAAAACTACACCAAGGTACAACAAAACTGAATTGCTCAAACCAGTGATAAAGAGAAAATTTTAAAGCAGTCAGACAATTAAAAAATGTTGGAACAAACAATAAGGATAACAGCACTTTTTTCATCAGAAATACATCAAGTGAGGAGAAAGTGAAACAAGACTTTCAAAGTCTTGAACAAAACTGACAACCTAGAATTCTATACAAAGTGAAGTATTTCCTATGAATGTAGGTGAAACAAAGTCATTTCTGATATGCTGAAAATGTTCATCAACAGAAATGTTGATATTACCAGAGCTATAAAGGATGGCCTCCAGGCAAAAGAAAAATGGTACCATAGGGAAATATAGGTCTACATAAAGAATTGAGGAGCACTGGGGATCATATCCATGTGAGAAAATACAGAAGATCTTTATTATTTAAATCACTTTTAAAGACAATTGATTGCTTAAACAAAAATACTAATGGTTCAAAAATCAGTAAGAAACTAGAAGACTTGAACAAAGCTATCAACCACTTCAACCTAATTGACGTCTTTAGAACACTCTATCCAACAACAGCACATATTCTTTCCAAGTATACATGGAAAATTTACCAAGATAGACTGTGGTGTGACCATTTTTCAAGTCTTATTAAACTTAAAATGACTCAAGTCATTCAAAGTATATTCTCTAACCACAATGGAATTAAACTGTATATCAGTAACAGAAAGACATTTTGATTATCCCCAATATTTGAAAAATAAATAACACACTTCAATATAACATATGGGTCAAAATATAATCCAAAGAGAAAAAAGAAAGTATTCTTAACTAAATGAAATGAAAATAAAAACTCAACAAATCTAGATCTGTGGGGTCTCACCAAAGCAAGCCTTCAGGGGAATTGATGTCAGTATGTGCCTATAGTAAAACAGAAAGGTCTCAATGCAACAACCTCAGGTTCCAGCTTAAGAAACTGGAAAAAGAACAAATTCCACTCAAAGTAAACAGCAGGAAAAAAATCAGAGTGGAATTAAATAAAATAAAAAGGAAAAGATCATAATAATAGAAAAAAAATCAATGAAACAAAGATGTGGTTCTGTTTGAAGATCAATAAAAGTGATAAACCTACAGATACACTGGTCAGGAAAAAAGGAAGTAGGTACAAATTATAAATTGAAGGAATAAAAGAAGTGACATCATTACAGAATCTAGAGATATTTAAGGAAAATAAAGAAATATTATAAACAATGCTGTGTCTATAAATTTGACAATGTAGAAGAAATGGACAAATTCCTTTAAAATAATCTCATCAAGGGGCTTCCCTGGTGGCGCAGTGGTTGAGAGTCCGCCTGCCGATGCAGGGGACACGGGTTCGTAACCCGGTCCGGGAAGATCCCACACGCCGCGGAGCGGCTGGGCGCGTGAGCCATGGCCGCTGAGCCTGCGCGTCCAGAGCCTGTGCTCCGCAATGGGAGAGGCCACAACAGTGAGAGGCCCGCGTACCACAAAAAAAAAAACACACACACACACACACACACACACAAAATAATCTCATCAAGAAGAACATGATAATTTGTATTGTCCTGTATTAACTGAAGAAAAGTATTTTTTAGCAAATTTTTTTCTAAAAAATAAAACCCTACATCAAGATGGCTTCATTGGAGAATTCTCTCAAACATTTATGGAGGAAATAATACTGGTTATACACAAACTCTTCCAGAAAACTGAAGAAGGGCAAAAATATTTCCAACTCATTCCATCAGGCCAGCATTACAATGATCCCATAAATAGACAACAATATTATAAGAAAACTCAGATCAATATGTCTCATGAACACAAATTCAAAACTTGTAAACAATATTTTAGTTAATAGGAACAAACAATATATTTTTTTAAAATAGCTAAGGGCTTTTTACCCCAGAAATGCAAGGTTGTTTTAACGTTTGAAAATGAATCAATGTAATTAATCATAGTAATAATCTAAAAAAGAGAAACTACATAATCATTCCAATCATCTCATCAAGATGAAAAAATATTTGAGTAAATCCGACATCCATTCCTGGTAAAATAATGATCACCAAACTAGGAAGAGGAGAAAATTCGTCAGTCGTCTAAAGGGAATCTTCCAAAATTCTACAGCTAATATAGCACTTAGTGGAGTAAGAGGTAATGTACAGGATGTCTGATTTCACCACTTCTACTCTATCTTGCCATGGAGGTTCTAGCCAGTGAGATCAGGTTAATAAAAAGAAAGAGGGCATCCCTGGTGGCGCAGTGGTTGGGAGTCCGCCTGCCGATGCAGGGGACATGGGTTCGTGCCCCGGTCTGGGAGGATCCCACATGCCGCGGAGCGGCTGGGCCCGTGAGCCATGGCTGCTGGGCCTGCGCGTCCGGAGCCTGTGCTCCGCAACAAAAAAAGAAAGACATTCAGATTTGAAAACAGAAGTAAAATTTTTCATACAGAGATGATATGACCAATTGTGTAGAAAATCCAATGGAATCTACACAATAGCTACCAATAGGTGAGATTAGCTAGGTTACAGGATTTAAGATCATTATACAAAAATTTGCATTTATATAGTGGCAATGAACAATAGAAATCTGAAATTAAAATACCACTTAAAATTGCATCCAAAATAATAACTACTAAGATGTAAATTTGACAAAATACATACAGAACTACAAAATATTGCTGAGGAAAAATAAAGAAGGTTTACATAAATGGAAATATGTATTGTGTTCAAAACTCAGAAGACCCAATATTTTTAAGATGTCAATTTTCCCAAATCTATATAATCTACATTCATCTACAGATTCAACATAATCCCAATCAAAACCCCAGCAAGCTTTTTTTTTCTGAAAATTTAAAGGAACTGGAATATCCAAAACAACTTTGAAAAGGAAGAACAAAGTCAGACGGAAAAGACTATTTATTTTGAGGCTTACGATAAAGATGCCAAGATAGACAAATCAGGAGAACAAAACAGAGAGTTTAGGAACAAATCTACATATATATAGACAACAGCTTTTTCAAAAAGGTTTAAGGTCAATTTAGTGGAGCAAGGATAGTCTTTTCAACAAAAGGTGCTGGAAACATTTTATATCTATTTGCAAAAAAATGGAAGGAAGGAGGGTGGGAGGAAAGTAAGGAGGAGGGAAGTGAGGGAGAAAGGAAGAAATGAAAAGAGAAGAAAAAAATAATTTCTATCTAAACTTTACATCACATATAGGAATTAACTAAAAATGGATCATATACCTGATGTTAAACTTAAGACTTTAAAACTTTTAGAGGAAAACATAATGAGAAAATCTGTGACCTTGGGTTAAGAAAATATTTCTTAGATATAAAACCAAAACAAAACATTGATGCATAGATAAATTAGATTTCATCAAAATTAAAATTTCTGCTCTTCAGAATAAACTAATGTAAAAGGATAAAAAGATAAGTCAGAGACTGGGAGAAAATATATTCAAAGCATATATCTAATAAAGAACTTATATACAATATATGTAAAGAAAATTCAATATTCAATAATAAGAAAGCAATACAATTTAAATAACAGGAAAAAATCTGAACAGATGGCCATCTAAAAGATATACAGATGACAAATTAGCATGTGAAAAGATGTTCTATATCATCAGTCACTGTGGAATTGTAAATTAAAACCACAGTGTGATACTACTATTCACTGAGTAGAATGCTTAAAATTAAAAGGAATGACCATACCAAGTGTTGGTGATGATGTGGAGGAACTCCTGTATACTGTTGATGGAAATATAAAATGATACAATCACTCTGGAAAATAATTAAATGGTTTCTTAAAATGCCAACATATAGCTTCCATACAACCCGGACATTCAAATCTTAATTACCCAAAATAAATCAATGTTTGTGCCCATACAAAGATTGCACACTAATGTTCAAAGCAGCTGTATTTGTAATAGCCAAACCTGGACAGCCCAGATGTTCATCAATAAGTCATGACTTACTATTACATAATAGAAGATGGGTGAATTTCAAAAAAATTATTTTGAGTGAAAGAAGTCAAAAAGAAGACTTCCCATCCCAAAGTTCACATACTGTATGATTCCATGTATATACATTTTGAGGATGTGTTAACTAATGTAGAGCAACTGAAAACAGAAAGGAGTTGCCTACAGACAAAGTGAGCAGTGAGGGGTGGGAGTGAAGGGCCACAATGGAATGTTATGGACAAGAGAATGTGGGGGTTGAAGGTCATTATCTTGATTTTAGTGATGGTTTCACTGGTGTATACAGATGTAAAAACTGAACAAGTTGTACATGTTATACATGTACAGTTTATTGTAGGTATGTCAATTTTACCTCCATAAAAACTGTTAAAAATAAAAGAGAAAAATGTAAAGCACATTTTCACAGCTTACTGAACTAATATTTGTATGATAAAATTTAGAACTTGCTTCTAATATAGTAGATCTTTATAATACCGCCATTAAATATATGAAGTAAGTGTTTACTTCTTCTGTGATGCTAAAGAACTGTAGCAATTGCTTACAACTTGGGAAGACCAAGTTCAGGATCAGATCAGCTGTTGCAATTTAATTCTATTGTATTTTCATACAGTATAATTTGTGGATATTTTATGCTTCTTTTTTCTTTTTTTCTTTTTTTTTTGCGGTACGTGGGCCTCTCACTGTGGTGGCCTCTCCCGTTGCGGAGCACAGGCTCTGGACGCGCAGGCTCAGTGGCCATGGCTCACGGGCCCAGCCGCTCCACAGCATGTGGGATCCTCCTGGACCGGGGCACGAACCCATGTCCCCTGCATCAGCAGGCGGACTCTCAACCACTGCACCACCAGGGAAGCCCCTTTTATGCTTCTTTTAGAAGTTAAAGTATCTATTTACACACCTAGAATTTACAGACAGATCTATGTTTATTGCCATGTTAGTAAAAAATGTGTAATGTATGAACACTTCCTTTAAATATAGATAATAGCATTTAAATATGCAGAATATTGGATCTTTTTTTGGATTCTGAAATTAGTATACTACTATCAAACCTACATGAACTAGGTCTGCATAGAATTAGTTCATTCATTCATTAAATATTTTTGAATGTCTCTTCTATGTGTTGCCTCTGTCATGGTATAACTTATATAAAATCATTTAATGGTGAAGTCCAAGAAGTATTCTGTGAAGTTGGACCCTGTGCTTAAGAAATTTAGACACTTCAGATATCATACCTAATTTTCCTTTGGTAAATTAGATGATTTATTACAGTGGTTCTCAACTGGAGAGTTTGTTCATAAACAGAGTTCTGGAGGTCAACCATGGAGATTCTGACATTGGAGGCCTGAGTTTATAGGGTATTTGCATTTCTAATACGTTTCTAGGTGAAGCTGATGCTGCTGGCCCAGGAAGCATACTTTGAGAAGCACTAATTTATCAGAAATTATTTTATAATTGCCATGTGAGTAATTAAGTATACAGTTTAAACCTGTGGAGTAATAAAGCCTAGGTGCCTCGATAGAAAAAAAGAAATATTACTTAGAAAACACCTATTATTCACTTTAAATCTCATCTCGTATATTGTATCATGATTATAAATGTGAGAGACTTTAATTAAAACTGAGCTAGCACTACCAAATTTTGGCATTTACACTTCCAATATTTCTTCACAGTATTGGGGAAAAAATTCTATAATTCCCAAATCTGATAGATTTCCCCATAATGGGAGAAATAAATTATAGAAACTTAGATGGGTCAAATAATTTTACTGTATGTTTGATCATTTTTGTGGCTTGAGTCATCTTTATCTCTACCTAAGAATAATAAAATATCACAGTGGTGCAATAGAACCAGAAGAAACCCTTTGGACACAAAAGATTCAGGCAACACTAAATAAACAGGGCATCTCCACTGGGATTTATACATCAGCAGATCTGTTCACTGAGTCCCCATGAGGAGGAGAGGAACTTAAATAGAAGGCAGGAACTTAAATAGAAAAAGGTAATAAAATCAACTCCATGTCTTACACAATGATCCTTTCCAAAAATGAAAAGAATTATATAATGAAAGTATGGTAGCAAAACCTAACAAGATGCTAAATTACTTTGTAAGCTTCCTGTGTATTTTCCCTCACTCGTATAGAACTACTTTGTGGTGACAAACAAGAATGATTGTCCACCAGAAAAATCAGCAGATTCTATGCCTTTAGCAAAGTAGTGCAATATATTTTTAGCATAACAGAGCAGCCCATGCTTCAAAATTATCTTTAGCCAGAGATCTTCTCTGGAATTCTCATATAAGTGGAAATATTTCACAGAAAAACTAAAACATGAGCCAAAGCTGTGATGGCTATCTCTATATCCATCCATTCGTCCATCTATCCACACACCAACCTACCTATATAGTTAGTTATCATTTCTTCTTAAGTACTATTTATTTCTTATGCATGGCATACAAAAATGCTTTGAGATTATTTGGTTAAAGTCAACAAAGTTGTCCAGTGGATGGATTGCCCCAAATATCTCATTTGGGATTTAATACAAGAGAATTGTGGCACTACAAGAATAGTACCTTACACTCTAAATCTAGGAGAATCCTCAAATTAAGAATGGACATTTTTTAAGCACATGCAATATTCAAGCTCTGTTTGAACAAATGCTTTATGGAATACATTGACTTCTATATAAACTCAGGGCAACCAAGATCTAATACATAATGAATCCCTGAGCAACCTGAATTACAGAATATTAATTTGGAAAAATGGTTTTAGGGATATACATTTAAGCTTAATCTTAAATATTAAAAAAGTATAATCAAAATTTTGCTTCATTTTGCTCTAAACTCTTTCAGATCATCATGGAAAGTTGTTTTTATGTGGAGATAAAAAAATATTGCCATCCTTTCACATTTCTGCAAATGCTGTTTTTTAAAAAAAGATTACACAGCTTCTGTGCTCATAACTGTGTAATATTGTAGACATTTGACCCTCTCTAGAGACTTTCTAAAATGTGTGAAACACCTTAGATATTTGGTATTTAACAGCTGAGAAAAGCTACCTGACAAGTTAGCAGCAAGGATCAGAAATCTGGCAAAATATATTCACTAACAGGGAATTTGCAAATCCCAAACTCCAACATGATCACAATTTAAACAATTGGTAATGACTCCTACTCTGTGGAGCATCATGCCTGAATAAGACATCCTTCATCCTGTCCCCCATTGTCGGAGCTGTGGATTCAGTGCCATATGCCAAGGGTCCCCTTCCCCTCCCTGTATAGGCATACAGACCTTGGCTCCCACTGGAGATTCTGCAGTGGCCCCTGAACTGACTCTAACCCCTCTCAGCCATGGTCCAGGAGCCTCAGGAAAACACTGTTTTAGACAATCACCCACAGACGAAAAAGCCTTTGTGGAAGTACAGGTGTTTCAGCAGAGAAGTTCCAGCACACCACTGAAGAAAAGAAATACAATTCTATTGCACTGGAGTGGGCAGGAGAAACAGTTTGAATTTACCTGCATCACCCCTCCAAGGCAGCACAGCTCAGGACCAAGAGAGAACTTATTACCCCATGATTTCTCCCGTGAAGGGAAATGACAGAGTGTGAGTGAGCAGCTGACTTCTCCAGCTGTGCAGAACGCTGCCAGAGAAGCCCATTTCTCTTGCCTCATACAGAGTACTGAACAATGAGCTGGATTACTGGGGACAGAAAGAAGTTGAGAAAGTGACAGAAGGGCTCTAGGAGGGTATTAAAGGGATGTGGATCCTACCAAATGTGTCATGGATTCCATCAAGACTCTGCCCACAGGCCACTGGGGATGCTTCACTTGCAGAACCCCCTAAATTGCCCTCTGCACATCTTGCCCACACATCCACATCATGGCTGGCTCCCTGTACCCACTCCCAGCAGTGGTGGTCAGAGAGATTTGACAGATGGCTAGTGAAGAAGTGCAGAAAGCTGGCCTGGATCTGCAGGCCAGGTAGACACCACAGACTTGAACTCTAGCACCACCTGTGGGAAAAGAAAAGGAGGCCATCAGCACCTGGTCTGTTGTACTGCAGGATCAACAGAAGATATACAAGCTAAAGAATTCTACCACAAAGGGAGCAAGAAAAGTGGAACAGATGTATCCATAGAAAAATTGAGAAAGCCTCAGAATCTCTGGCAAGATTGATGGAAGAAATTTCTCTCCCAAAAGGCTGTTAGTAAAGATTAGGAGGGAGGTGACCACTACTTCAAATGCAAAGCCAGCAATGCAAGATTTCGAGAAACATAAAAAAATCAAGGAAACATGACACGCCAAAGGATCACAATAATCCTCTAGTAACCAATCTGAAAGACATAGATACCTGCAATTTACCTGGTAATGAATTTAAAATAGCTGTTTAACAAAACTCGATTAGCTAACAAAAACAGGAAAACAATGCATGCACAAAATGAGATGTTTAACAGAAAGATAGAAATCATAAAAAAGAACCAAATAGAAAGTTTGGAGCTGAAGAACACAATGAATGAAATGAAAAATGCAACAGAGAGGGTGGTAGGGGAGGGGGAACTAGAGGAAGGTGGTCAAAAGGTACAGACTTCCAGTTATAAGATAACTAACTCGTAGGGATGCAATGTACAACATGATAAATATAATTAACACTGTTTTATGTTAGATATGACAGTTGTTATCCTAAGAGCTCTCATCACAAGGAAAATTTTTTCTATTTCCTGAATTTTGTATCTATATGAAATGATAGCTTTTCACTAAACTTACAGTGATAATCATTTCATGATGGATGTTAATCAAGTCTTTATGCTGTACACAAACTTATACAGTACTGTATGGCAATTATATCTTAATAGAAGTGGAAGAAAAAAAGAATTTTCCCATCTAAGCAATAAAAAAAAATGCAATAGAGAGCATCAACATCATAATGGATGAAGTAGAAGAAAGAATCTATGATTTAGAGGATAGAAACTTTGAAATTATCCAGCCAGAGGAGAACAAAGGAATAAGAATGAAAAAGAGTAAACAAAGCCTATATGAACTATGGTTGATATATGAACTATGGTTGATATATGAACAAAGAATTTGAGAATTGTTGGATGTCCAGAAGAATAGAGGCCTGGGAGCACAGAAAGATTATCTAATGAACTAATGGCTGAGAACTTCCCAAATCTGAGGAGAAATTTAGACACCCAAGTTCATGAAGCTCATAGGTCAACAGATGGAATCAACTTAGAGATCATCTCTAAGAAACATTCAAATAAGAATTGTCAAAAATCAAAGACAAAGAGAGAATCTTAAAAACAGCAAAAGAAAAGAAGCTTGTAACTTAAAAAGGACCACAATAAGGCTATCAGTAGATTTCTGAGCAGAAAACTTTCAGACCTGGAGAATGTAGGATAATATATTCAAAGCACTGAAAGGAAAATCTGCCATCCAAGAATACTTTATCCAGCAAAGTTATCCTTCAGAAATGAAGAAAAGATAAAGACTTTCCCAGAGAAAAGCTGAGAGAGTTAATCACCACTAGACATGCATTACAAAAAAATGCTAAAAAGGAGTTCTTCAAGATTAAATGAAAGGATGCAAATTAGTAACATGAAAATATAGGGAAAATATGACACACTGATAAAGGTAACTAAGTAGCAAAATTCAGAATACAATATATTGTAATATGGTAGTGTTAACCACTTAAATCTAGTATAAAGTTTGAAGGAAAAGAGTATTAAATATATCCACAGCTACAATAATTTTTTAATGAATACAAAATATTTTTCAAAGGGTAAATTGTGACATTAAAAACATAAAGGGGGGAGTAAAAGAGTAGTTAAATTAAGATGTTATCAGCATAAAATAGACTTTAATATCTATAAAATGTTTATATAAACCTCATGGTAACCACAAAGCAAAAATTTACAGTAGACGTACAAATGACCAAAAGAAGGTACTCCAAGAATACCACTATGGAAAATTATCAGTTCACAAAGAAAGGCAGCAAGAGAGAAAAGAAGGAACAAGGGAGCTATAAAATGGCCAGAAAACAATGATATGACATTAGTAAGTCCATAGCATATCAATAAATACTCTGAATATAAATGGATTGAATTACCAGATCAAAAAGCATAGAGTGGCTGGATGGATTTTTTTAAAAAGACATGATTATATGAAGTCTACCAGAGACTCACTTCAACTTTAAGGAACACACGGGATCAAAGTGAATGTGTGAAAACACATATTCTAAGCAAGTGGAAATCAAAAGAGTGCAAAGGTAGCTATACTTATATAAGGTAAAACTGACTTTAAGCCAAAACCAGTAACAAGAGACAAAGAAGGTCATTATATACTGAAAATAGGGTCCATAATCAAGAAGCTTTTACAACTATAAATAGCAATATATATGTACCCAACATCAAAGTACCTAAACATATTAATCAAATACTAACAGATCTGAAGGGAGAAATAAACAACAATAAAACAAGAGTAGGAGACTTTAATATACAAATTTGAACAGTGGCTGGGCCATCCAGGCACAAAATCAACAAGGAAACAATGGGCTTGAACTAGACTTTTAACCAAATGGCCCTAACAATGTATGCAGAACATTCCATCCAGCAGCTGCAGAATACACATTCTTTTCAAGTCCACAGGAAACATCCTGCAGAATAGCTCACATGATAGGTAACAAAATAAGTCTTAGCAAATTTAAGAAGACTGAAATCATATCAAGTATGTTTTCTGACCACAATATTATAAACTAGAAATTAATAAGAGAAGGAAAGCTAGAAATTCACAAATACATGGAAATTAACACACACACACACACACACACACACATCTGAACAATAGATAGGTAAGAGAAGAAATCAAAAGGGAAATTAAAAATATCTAGAAATAAATGACAATGAAAACACAACATACCAATGGGATGTAGCAAAAGCAGTTCTAAGAAATAAGGTTATAGCAATAAACACCTACATTAAGAAAAAGGAAAGATCTCAGAAAAGTCCCTAATTTTATATCCAAAGAAACTAGAAAAAGAACAACAAAAATCCCAAATAGACCAGAAGAAAGGAAATAGCAAACATCAAAGCAGAAATAAATGAAATAGAGAGTAGAAAACTAATAGATAAGATTGATAAAACTAAGAGCCGTTTTTTTAAAAGATAAAAAATTTTGACAAACTTTTAGCTAGATTAAGCAAGAAAAGGAAGAATACTGAAATAAAAACAGACATGAAAAGCATACAAGATATATCAATATTATCACCTTACCCACAGAAACACTAAGGATCATAAGAGACTACTATGACAATGATACAGCAACAAAATGGATAACCTAGAAGAAATGGACAAATTCCTAGAAAAATACAAGCTACCAAATTGAATCATGAAAAGATAGAAAATTTAAAAAAAACAATTACTAGTAAGGAGATTGATTCAGTAATCAAAAACCTCTCAACACAGAAAATCCCAGGAACAGATGGTTTCTCTGGTGAATTCTACCACACATTTAATGAGGAATTAATGTCAATCTTTCTCAACTCTTCCAAAAATTTGAAGAGGAGGGAACACTTCCAAACTCACTTCAGGTAAGGACATTAGAGAAAAAGAAAATTACAGCCCAATACATCTGCTGAATATAAATTCAAAAATTCTCAAAAATATAAGCAAACTGATTTCAGCATTAAATTAAAAGGATCATACACCATGATCAAATTGGATTTATCTTTGGTATGCAAGGGTGGTTCAGCATATACCAATCAATCAATGTGATACACCACATTAACAAAATAAAGGATAAAAATATATGATCATCCCAATAGATGCAGAAAAATCTTTTGCTGAAACTCAACATTCATTTGTGATAAACACTCTCAACAAAATGGGTATAAAGGGAATGTACCTCAACATAATAAAGGCCACATATGACAAACTCACAGCTAACGTCATACTTAACAGTGAAAGGTTGAAAGCTTTTCCTCTAAGACCAGGAACAAGACAGGGATACCCACTCTTAACACTTCTATTCAGCATAGTACTGAAGTACTAGTCAGAGCAATTAGGCAAGAAAAAAAAATAAAAGACATCCAAATTTGGAAGGAAGAAATAAAACTGTCTCTGTTTGTATAGGACATGATCTCATATATGGAAAACCCTAAAGACTCCACCAAAAAAACTGTTAAAACTAATAAATGAATTCAGTAAAGTTGGAGCCTACAAAAATCAATATACAGAAATCTGTTGTTTCTATACACTAATAACACACTATCAGAAAGAGAAATTAAGAAAACAATCTCATTTATAATTGCATCAAAAAGAATAAAATACCTAGTAATAAACTTTAATGAAGGAGGTGAAAGACCTGTATTCTGAAAACTATAAGATGCAGATGAAAGAAACTGAAGATAACAAACAGGTGGAAAGAGATACTGTTTTCATGGATTGGAAGAAATAATAATGTTAATATGTCCATTCTACCCAAATCAATCTACATATTTAATGCAATCCCTATCAAATTACCAATGGCATTTTTGACAAAACTGGAGTAACCAATCCTAAAGTTGGTATGGAATTACTAAAGACCCTGAATAGCCAAAGCAACCTTAAGAAAGAAGAACAAAGCTGGAGGTATCACAATCTCTGATCTCAAACTATACTACAAAGCTGTAGTAATGAAGAGTATGGGACAGGCATAAAAATACACACAAAGACCAATGGAACAGAACCAAATGCCCAGAAATAAACCTTCCATAAACGGTCAACTAATATTTGACAAGGGAGCCAAAAATACTCAGCGAGGAAAGGTTAGTCTCTTCAATAAATGATGATGAAAAAACTGGATAATTACATGCAGAAGAATGAAGTTGGACCCTTACCTTACATCATACACAAAAATTAACTAAAAAATGTATTAGTTTTAACATACAACCTGAAACCATAAAACTCCTGAAGAAAACATACAGGGTAAACAACTTGATTTTGATCTTGGCAATTATTTTTTTAACTGACACTAAAAGTAAAGGCAACAAAAGCAAAAATAAACAAGTGGGACTACATCAAACTACAAGGCTTATGCACAGCAAAAGAAATAATCAACAAAATGAAAAGGGAGCCTACAGAATGGGAGAAAATATTTGCAAGTCATATATCTTTTAAGGGATTAATATCCAAATTGTATAAAGAACTCATCCAATTCAACAGCAACAAAAACAACAAAAAAGAATTCTATTTAAAAAAATGGGCAGAGGATCTAAACAGACATTTTTCCAAAGAAGACATCCAAATGGCCAACAGGTATATGAAAAGATGCTCAACATCACTAATCATCAAAGAAATGCTAATCAAAGCCACTGTGAGATACCATCTCACACCTGTTAGAATGATTTATCACAAAAAGGCAAGAAATAGAAAGTATTGATAAGGATGTGGAGAAAAGAAACCCTTGTGCACTGTTGATGGGAGTGTAAATTGGTGCAGCCACAATGAAAAACAGTATGGACATTCCTCAAAAAATAAAAATAGAACTAGTGATCTAACTTTGGTTATATATCCAAAGAAAATGAAACCAGGATATTTAAGAGATATCTGCACTCTCATGTTCATTGTAGCATTATTCACAATAGCCAAGATATAGAAACAAGCTAAGTGTCCATTCAGGAGTGATTAGATAAAGATGTGATACACACACATGCATACACAAACACACAACTGAATATTATTCAGCCATGAGAAATAAGGAAACCCTGCCATTTGTGACAGCATGGATGAACCTGGAGGGCATTATGCTAAGTGAAATAAGTGAAACAGAGAAAGACAAGAACTGAATGACATCAATTATATGTGGAATCTAATAAAGCTCAACTCATAAAAACAGAGGAGAATGGTGGTTGCCAGGGGCGGGGGGTGGGGAAATGGGGAGATGTCAGGCAAAGGGCACAAACTTCCAGTTATAAAAGAATAAGTTCTGGGGATTTAATGTTCAGCATGGTGCTTATAATTAACAATACTGTATTAAATATTTGAAAGTTACCAAAGAGTGTAGATCTTAAATATTCTCCCCACAAAAAAGAAACAATAATTGTGTGAAGTGGTGGAAGTGTTAACCAGTGCTACCATGGTAATCATTTTGCAAATCAAAATGTTGTATACCTTAAACTTACACAATGTTATATGTCATATATATCTAAATAAATCTGGATAAAAGACAAATGAAAAAAACTTTTAAAGATTCCAACTCTGTGGAATTAATGAGGGCCCATAAAGTGCTTCAGTGACCAAATCAAATGTTACTTGCAAGAAACATTTACTTTCCATAAAGGAAAATAAATAATGAGTTAGTAAGGCTTTTTTTTCTTCCATTGTTAGTTGACTAAAATGAAAAATATGTTTTCATGACCTACTTCTACAATGTAATAGTTTTGTGATGATGAGCATGTCACTAAACCTTTCTGAGCCTATTTTTTTCTTTATGTGAGAAATAAGGTGGCAATAGTATCAATCATAAAGTGTATTAAATTAAAAGCCTACAACCCTGTATAAATATTATTCATCACCTAATTATATTATGATCTAAATGATGCAAGTTGTAAGTCTTGGTATTATCGATAATGACAATGACACCTTACATTTAATATGCATTATCATCATATATCAGTCATTGTTCTAAGCATTTTATCATTTTAACTCATTAACAATCTTATGTCAATTTTCAGACAAGGAATGAAGGGAGTTGAACTACTGCACATTGGATCCAGAATCTGAATTCTCAACCACTTCAATCTTACTAATCCTAATTAAACAAACAAAAAACCTACAATAAGTCCATCATGATTGCAACATGTAATTATATTAAGTTTTTGAAAAAAATATGTTAAAATTTGAAAAATCTTAATATTGAGGAAACACTGCATTCAATATTTAGCAATTTCCAGATCTATAAATCCTCTTACATAGATAAATGTTTAATAGAAAATATTTATATATGCCTTTTGAAAATATTTCTCAGTTGTCAATCTATTTGCAATCATTAAGTATGGGAGTGGTTCCATCGGAGTATTAAAATAATTCTGAATTGCCACAGTTTCTCCCTTCTTTTAAAAATATCCACAAATAGATGTAAATTATGCATTTCAAAATTAATGTTCTGACTGCAGTCTGATTTACTTCAAAAGTCTGTTTTACTCCAAGTAAGAATGAGTTTGAATATAAAACAGAATTAAATTTTATGTTAAGGGTATCCACAACATGAGGTCATGGAGAAGAGGATCAAAGGCTACCATGTTGATATTCTGCTGAGCACCTGACACACAAATGGTCTCACTCACACCATGCTTACTACTCCCAATGTCATAATTAGAATGTGCTGCTGGGTGCAGCAGCTACTGTTATCTCGATTTTCAGACAGATTTATTGAAGCTTAGAGAGGGTAAGCAACTTCTACAAGGTCGGAAAGCCAAATGGCAAAGGTAAGATGAAAGACAAACTCCACAGTCTTAAGCACCTCTGTGAGCTTAGTTAATCTTACAGCTGTGAAATAGTCTTTCACTAAAAATAGAATAGCAGAAACAGCCAGAGGAAAGAGAAGCTATCTGTTTATATATGTATTGGCTTGCTTTCTGCAAGTGACTGGTCAACTTTCAAAACTGCAGAGAAATTATTGTTTTAATTAGCAAATTTCTTATTTTGTGAGGCTATTTCCAGGCTCCAATGATACAGTCAATCTGTCCTTACCCTTTATTCTCTTAAAACACCAGCATCCACTACCGGTGATGGCACACATTTTAAGCAAGAGCAGCTTCATCAGCATAATCAAACTATCTGAGGATAAACTCGAATTTTTTTTTTTTTTTTTCTGTACGCGGGCCTCTCACTGTTGTGGCCTCTCCCGCTGCGGAGCACAGGCTCCGGACGCGCAAGCTCAGCAGTCATGGCTCACGAGCCTAGCCGCTACGCGGCATGTGGGATCTTCCCGGACCAGGGCACGATCCCGTGTCCCCTGCATCGGCAGGCAGACTCTCAACCACTGCGCTACCAGGGAAGCCCAAACTCTAATTTTGTAAGTTTTCTAAAACATGCTACGAATTTATCTTGAACCTTAAATTCTTTCTTCTTCTTAGAATTATTGATGCCATAATATTTTTTACATTGCACACCACTCAATAAATTACATTTGCTCAAAGCTGGAGCATTAACTTTAAGGAGTATTAAGCCACAAAAAAGAACGTTTGAACCTTATCAATGATAGTACCTCCCAATGCCCTGCATTTTATACGCTTGCTTTTGGGCATGCAAATCCCACAGTGTTATTTGACAACACCCATAGTGTCTCCATCCTGTGGGCATTTATAAACACTATTCCCTTTGTTATTGTTTTTATGTTCTGTTTCGTTGGCAGATTTGCATTTACTAATTAAAATACAAATCAAGACATGTTCTTTGTAAAACAATTGCCCTTTTGAGTCTTGATAAGATGCGGGGTAGATAAAATATCACACGAATTCATTGATTTTTGTACATGCCCTTTGGAGTGTGTGTGTATTTAAACTGCTTTGGCAAAGGTTACAAGTGATTTCCAAATTGCTAAATTTCATGGACACTTTTCTGTTCTCATCTTACCTGACTGTTTGTAAAGAGTTGGAGATTCTAAATATTGGTATCTCCAGGGATGAGCATGGCCACCTGAGTGACCTCGTTCACCTCCTTGGTTTCAAGTGTCACACAGTAAGTGTTTACCTGGAACCTCAATCCTGAGCACCAATGTCAAGCAATTTGCATCTTCCTATATGATAGAAGTTGCCCATGACTCCGCATTACTTGTAAGATAAAGTCCAAGCTTTTTAGGATGAATACATGGCTCTTGTGTGACTTGGTGGTCATCCCCCCCTCTCTCAAGTATTTCTCTGAACTTACACCACTTGGAACTCTGTGCTGTGAGCCAAAAAACACTTGGAGTTTCTCAGTATGCAAACCTGTATCATGCCTTATTCACATCTTTCCTTTTTCCTGGAATGTCCTTCTCTTAATTCCATAAAAACGTGCTCAATTTAAGGATCAATTCTATTACAAAATCTTTCCTGACCCCTACTCCTGATCATGGCCTCCTCTGTGCCTGGCAGCCACCACACCGGACTGCACCGTAAGTCTGCATGTGCCCCCTTGTTTCAAAGCAGGCAACTCTTTAAGGTCAGAGATTGGACTTTTATTTTTTTCTCTCAGAGCATGTTTTTCAGTATTACATATAGATGTTCAATAATTATAAAGAATAATGGTCACTGTGTTTAAATCTGGTACTGACATTTGATATGTGATATCCACATAAGCTTTGATATCCATAAAGGATTTGATTTGGTTAAAAATGGTTTTGTGTAAGTCTAGTCTGTTAACCATAAATGCATTTGTCTTTATAGTTTCTTTTGCATCACTCCTCTCCTCTGACTCATAAACTTTCTATTCACAGTTCAAGAGTATTTAATATTACCCTAACACTGACAACAATCACATAAGGTACCTTAATAAACCAGTCACCATTTACAGACCTCTGGCATATTTTGCCTCCTTCCTAAGAATAATCCCTCTTCTATGAAAAACTCTTCTCTTCTCCCATATCACAAAGTTTTCCATTCTCTCACTGTTGTGGCCTCTCCCGTTGCGGAGCACAGACTCTGGAGGTGCAGGCTCAGTGGCCATGGCTCATGGGCCCAGCCACTCTGCGTCATGTGGGATCTTCCCGGACCGGGGCACGAACCCGTGTCCCCTGCATTGGCAGGCGGACTCTCAACCACTGAGCCACCAGGGAAGCCCAAACTCTAATTTTTAAGTTTTCTAAAACATGCTACGAATTTAACCTGAACCCTTAAATTCTTTCTTTTTAGAAAACAGTATAGCCAGACCCTTAATGCCTTAGAATTATTGATGCCATAATATTTTTTACATTGCACACCACTCAATAAATTACATTTGCTCAAAGCTGGAGCATTAACTTTAAGGAGCATTAGGCCACAAAAATGAACCTTTCAACCTTATCAATGATAGCACCTCCCAATGCCCTGCATTTTATACGCTTGCTTTTGGGCATGCAAATCCCACAGTGTTATTTGACAACACCCGTAGTCTCTCCATCCTGTGGGCATTTATAAACACTATTCCTTTTGTTATTGTTATGTTCTGTTTCGTTGGCAGATTTGCATTTACTAATTAAAATACAAATCAAGACATTATGTTCTTTGTAAAACAATTGCCCTTTTGAGTCTTGATAAGATGCGGGGTAGATAAAATATCACACGAATTCATTGATTTTTGTACGTGCCCTTTGGAGTGTGTGTGTGTTTAAACTGCTTTGGCAAAGGTTACAAGTGATCTCCAAATTGCTAAATTTGATGGACACTTTTCTGTTCTCATCTTACCTGACTGTAAAGAGTTGGAGATTCTAAATGTTGGTATCTCCAGGGATGAGCATGGCCACCTGAGTGACCTTGTTCACCTCCTTGGTTTCAAGTGTCACACAGTAAGTGTTTACCTGGAACCTCAATCCTGAGCACCAATGTCAAGCAATTTGCATCTTCCTATATGATAGAAGTTGCCCATGACTCCGCATTACTTGTAAGATAAAGTCCAAGCTTTTTAGGATGAATACATGGCTCTTGTGTGACTTGGTGGTCATCCCCCCCTCTCTCAAGTATTTCTCTGAACTTACACCACTTGGAACTCTGTGCTGTGAGCCAAAAAACACTTGGAGTTTCTCAGTATGCAAACCTGTATCATGCCTTATTCACATCTTTCCTTTTTCCTGGAATGTCCTGGAATGTCCTGGAATCTCTTGCCTTTTTCATTATAACCCTTCTAAAACAAACGTGAGCTGATATCTCACCATGGTTTGATTTGCATTTCTTTGATGATTAGTGATGTTGAGCATCTTTCATGTATCTGTTGGCCATTTGCATATCTCCTTAGGAAAAAAATGTCTATTCAGATGCTCTACCCAGTTTTTCTTTTCATTTTTAAAAATTATTTTCTTTGCTTTACTGAGCTTCTTAGTTTGATGTAGTCCCACTTACATATGTTTCCTTTGTTGCTTTTGTTTTGGGTGTCAAATCCAGAAAGTTATCACCAAGACAGATATCAAGTTGCTTTCCCCGTATATTTTCTTCTAGGAGTTTTATGGTTTCAGGTTTCATGTTCAAGTCATTAATCCCATTTGAGTTTATTTTTGTTTATGGTGTGAGATAGAGGTCCAGTTTCATTCCTTTGCATATGGTTATCCAGTTTTCCCAACACCATTCACTTATTGAAGAAACTTCTTTCCTCATTATAAATTCTTGGCATCTTTGTCATAAATTAACTGACCATATATCCATGGGTTTATTTCTGAGATCTTTATTCTGTTCCTTTGAACAACATGTCTGTTTTCATGTCAATACCACATTATTTTGATTACTATAGCATTGTAATACAGTTTGAAATCTGGAAGTATGATGCCTCTAGCTTTGTTCTTTCTCAAGATTGTTTTGGCTAGTTGGGGTCTTGCACATTCTATGAATTTTAGCAAATATATAATGACAGGTATCCATCATTATAGTATTATATGGAGTATTTTCACTGTCCTAAAAATCCTCTGTGCTCCACCTATTCATCCTTCCCTCTCCTCCACCAACTCCTGGAAACTATTGATCTTGTTGTTGCCTCCATAGTTTTGCCTTTTCCAGAATGTCATATAGCTGGAATCGTACAGATGTCAGATTGGATTCTTTCACTTAGTAATATGTATTTACATTTATTCCATTTGTTTTCATGGCTTGATAGCTCATTTTTTGTTTTAGCACTAAATAGTATTCAATTGTCTACCTGTACCACAATTTATTTATCCATTTACCTACTGAAGGACATCCTGGTTGCTTCCACATTTTGACAATTATGAATAAAGCTGCTACCAACCTCCATGTGCAGGTTTTTGTGTGGACATAAGTTTTCAACCCCTTTAGGTAAATGACAAGGAGTGTGATTGCTGAATTGTATGGTAGGAGGATGTTCGGTTTTGAAAGATTGCCAAACCATCTTCCAAAGTGACTGTGTTTTCTAACATTATTAAACTCACCCTTATGCATTAAAACGTTTTTAAGCACTTGAGAGACAAATGAAGCACTTAAAACTGACCAATTTATCTCTGAATGGTCAAATAAAAATTCTTACTCTAAAACCTCACTAATATATTAGTAGGTTACAAACTGATGGTCTAAAATATATGCAATTTGAAAAGAACTGAAGTTTTATTATACTAAGGTTTCTTCCATTTCATAAATTAAGATGCAAATGGGAATGACTCTTAGGTAAGTCTTTCTTATTTTATGTCAAATTTGCTGTGTTGTAATTTCTACTAATTTGTCCTACTTTTGCCCTCTGAGGTCATACAAGACAAATCTACCCTGTTTTCAATTATCTGAAAGATTTTTACTAGTAAGAAGGCTATTTTTATTTTAAGCCTAATATTTCTAGTTTCCTCATAACATTTCAAGATCCCTTGAACACTCTGGTTATGATTTTCTGTAAAGTCTCTCATTCACTAATCGATTAATTGACTGATTAATTCATTTATTCAACCTGCAATTATTACATGCTTAGACTCTGCCAGGCCCCATGGGTTGTACTGAGAAGCCACTGAAAATAGTTAATCACTAACATTTTTTTAAAAAGCAAAAAAAACCCAGTTTCTCTCTCATCTCCTCCCCATCTTTTATAGGATTAGAAACTTTTTCTTTGATTCTTTTATATCAGCTTACATAAGTCTAACCTATAACCAGTTACTTCTCTGCATTTAAATGCTTACAAATCTATTCTCTCCTGTTAGTCTACAGTTTCCCTCAGGGTAGGGACACTGTAGACAGTTAAGTATTTACATTGAGTTGTGGTTAAGGGGACAGTTAAGTATTTACATTGAGTTGTGGTTAAGGGGTCGAACTCACGAGCCAAACTAAGTTCAAATCATGCTCTGCCCCCTACTCCCTGAAGGATCCTGGGCAAACAACCCTGTGCTCCCATCTCCCCAGCTGTTAAGTGGGGATGTGATCAGTGCTTCACAGGGCTGCGTGGGGATTCCTGTTACTGCATGTTTCAATCTACTTCCTTTGGCCTTGTAGTTGGTAAAAAGATTTCTGTGATTCTGGATATAGATGGATTATGAGACCAATTATTCACTGTGTAATATTGTCTCTTTAGTGATGTGTTTTATGGACTATTTTAGTGGAAATGCAGGAGAGATGATTTTTAGGAGCTAGACACTACTTAAGGCAAAGACTGAAAATTTCTTTTAAATATTGCCCTTTATAAAGAATGAAGTATCCTAGTCTATTAAAATAATAACTACCTTTCAAATTTGTTTGATAAATGAACTGCATTAATTTTTTCAATCAGCTTGCTAAATTTAAATCTTTCTAAATATATCTCTAATATAGATCTTTATCAGCATGACAGAATTAATAACTTCCTTCAGATGAAAATAATTATAAGGACACATTAAGAACATCAATGTTTTAAAACCACATCCCAGCCAATAAACAATTATATAAATATAATATAAAACTTAATATAAAATTAAAGACAAATTTGAAGTAGTTATAGTCTGCTTATATACCTAACAAAATTATAATTACTTTATATTATATAATTATAACATAATAAGACAAAAGAGTTTCAGAAAATAACTTATTCCTTTATAGATATGATAAATATGATTCATGTGACTATCACTTCAGGATAAATAGGGCCTTTTTTAATTCATGAAGTTGGATGTCAAACTCAACTGAAAAATGTGTGTCATATTCAATGTATTTATTCCAAGGCTTGTTAAAATTACTCTATTTTGCTGCAGATGGATAAAATATCAACCACTTTTCTATGTTTTATGGATTAAAATAGTGTGAAATGATGGCTTTAAATTTCCTGTGTTTACAACTTTATTAAAACCCCACAACAAGTTATATACTTGATTAAAGATTTATGGAAGACACATTGCACTGCATTCTTAATAGGCAACTGTCACAATTTCATGGGGTACTGCTCAAATACTGAAGTACTCTGACAACATCCATCACAGCTGCAGAAAGGAAAGTTCCAATGTGGAAAAAAAAAATGCAGTCATAAAAAAATATAACATAGGATCAAAAATAATAAGTCATTAGACACTGAATACATAAACCAACTACATTTTTGCTGCACTGGGTTAAGTTTAAATAGCAGTAAAAAGAGAGCCATTAATGAAGAAGGTCTAAATCTTGTTAATGAATTAAATATCTTAACCTCTTCCAAATTTAAAAAGAACACAACTCAATTAAAAATATAATTTAAATATGTCAACTAAAGAAGCAGTGAACAAAGAATGCTGTTAAGTGAGCTTTCTAGAACTGTGCTACCCAATATGATGGCCTCTAGTCACATGTGACTATTTAAATTTAAATTAATTGAAATTAAGTAGCATTAGAAATTCAGTTCCTCATATACTAGCCATATTTCAAGTGCTCAAAAGCCACACATAGCTAGTGACTAATAAGTGTGACAGCACAGACAGAACATTTCCATAATCACAGGAAGTTCTATTGGACAATGGGCATTCTAGAATTTTAGGGAAACACTACCCTGGAGAGTTGGGAGTATAGAACTAAATTATTATTATCACCTGAAGTCAATGTTCCAGATGTTTACTATGATATTTCAAAACAGGAAAATTAGCTGAGATCCTTTGTATGTAATTAGCTGAAAAAACACCTGTCCATTTTAATACTGGACACATCTGTCCATAACTACTAAATCCAGGTATAAAGAAACTAGCTTCATCACTTATGCTCATCATTGTTTAATGCCAAAATGCTTAGAAGAGTTACAACTCTGCCCATTAAAATTAACAAACAAAAACCCAAAAACACGTGGTATTATTCCTTTCACAGCCCTTGGCATGAAGAGGTAAACTAGGAATACTAGGGCCATAACCATGGTGAAATCATTCCCTTTATATAACTAGACACATGTGATTAGTGAGAAAACTGAGAGGCAGTGAGGCTGGGAACCTATTGGTAGTTTGCTGCAGTTCACTAAGAATGGTCAAAGGTCAGTTGCATAGTGAGGTATTCTAGAGCCTGGGCTCATAACCAGATACCTGAGCCATGCACTGAGGTATATAATCTGAGGCAAGTTACTTAAATTCTCTATTCATCAGTTCTTGATGTGTAAAAAGAGGGTAAGAATGATATATTCTGCATTATGACATTTATGAAGGTACCAGCTAATTGAGGACATAACAAATGTTAATTAGTAGTGGTATTTATAAATATAATGAGATTAGTATTATTAATATTATTATTTACAGAAAAAGAACTGGACTTGTTCTAAGATACAGGTTTCTAAAATTTATCCTATATACTAGAATCAAAATTCTTGTTGATGGAGTTTACTTTAATTAATTAATTTTTTATTTCATTTTTAATTTTTTTTTTTATTGGGGTATAGTTTTACAAAGTTGTGTTAGTTTCTACTGTACAGTGAAGTGGAGTAACCTGTGCTACATAGCAGGCTCTTATTAGTTATCTATTTTATACATATTAATGTATATATGTCAATCCCAATCTCCAAATTCGTCCCTACCCCCCGCTTTCTCCCCTTGGTGTCCATACTTTGCTCTCTACATCAGTGTCTCTATTTTTGCCTTGCAAACTGGTTCATCTGTACCATTTTTCTAGATTCCACATATATGCGTTAATATATGATATTTGTTTTTCTCTTTCTGACATACTTCACTCTATATGATAGTCTTTAGGTCCATCCATGTCTCTACAAATGACCCAATTCCATTGATTTTTATGGCTGAGTAATATTGTATTGTATATATGTACCACATCTTATTTATCCATTTGTCTGTCGGTGGACATTTAGGTTGCTTCCATGACCTGGCTATTGTAAACAGTGCTTCAATGAACCCTGGGGTGCATGTTTCTTTTTGAATTATGGTTTTCTCTGGGTATGTGCCCCGTACTGGGATTGCTGGGTCATATGGTAATACTAGTTTTAGTTTTTTAAGGAACCTCCATACTGTTCTTCACAGTGGCTGTATCAGTTTACATTCCTACCAACAGTGCAAGAGGGTTCCCTTTTCTCCACACCCTCTCCAGCATTTATTGCTTGTAGATTTTCTGATCATTCCCATTCTAACTGGTGGGAGGTTACACCTCATTGTAGTTTTGATTTGCATTTCTCCAATAATTAGTCATTTTGAGCATCTTTTCATGTGCCTCTTGGCCATATGTGTGTCTTCTTTCCAGAAATGTTTAGGTCTTCCACCCATTTTTTGATTGGGTTGTTTGTTTTTTGACATTGAGCTGCATGAGCTGTTTGTATATTTTGGAGATTAATCTCTTGTCATTTGCTTCATTTGCAAATATTTTCTCCATTCTGAGTGTTGCCTTTTTGTCTCACTAATGGTTTCCGTTGCTGTGCAAAAGCTTTTAAGTTTCAGTAGGTCCCATTTGTATATTTCTGTTTTTATTTCCATTTTTCTAGCAGGTGGGTCAAAAAAGATCTTGCTGTGATTATGTCAAAGAGTGTTCTTCCTATGTTTTCCTCTAAGAGTTTTATAGTGTCCGGTCTTACATTTAGGTCTTTAATCCATTTTGAGTTTATTTTTGTGTATGGTGTTAGGGAGTGTTCTGATTTCAGTCTTTTACATGTAGCTGTCCAGGTTTCGCAGCACCACTTATTGAAGAGACTGTCTTTACTTCATTGTATACCCATGCCTCCTTTGTCATAGATTAGTTGACTATAGGTACATTGGTTTATCTCAGGGCTTTCTATCCTGTTCCACTGATATATATTTCTGGTTTTGTGCCAGTACTATATTGTCTTGATTACTGTAGCTTTGTAGTATAGTCTGAAGTCAGGAAGCCTGATTCCTCCAGTTCCATTTTTTTTTTTCAAGATTACTTTGGCTAATTGGGATTTTTTGTGTCTCCATGAAAATTTTAAGATTTTTTGCTCTAGTTCTGTAAAAAATGCCATTGGTAATTTGATAGGAATTGCACTGACTCTGTAGATTGCTTGGGGTAGTATAGTCAGTTTCACAATATTGATTCTTCCAATCCAAGAACATGGTATATCTCTCCAACTGTTTGTGTCATCTTTGATTTCTTTCATCAGTGTCTTACAGTTTTCTGAGTACAGGTCTTTTACCTCCTTATGTAGATTTATTCCTAGGTATTTTATTCATTTTGTTGCAATGGTGAATGGGATTGTTTCCTTAATTTCTCTTTCTGAGCTTTTGTTATTAATATATAGGAATGCAAGAGATTTCTCTGAATTAATTTTGTACCCTGTAACTTTACCAAATTAATTGATTAGCTCTAGTGGTTTTCTGATGGCATCTTTAGGACGTTCTATATATAGTATCATGTCATCTGCAAACAGTGACAGTTTTACTTCTTTTCCAATTCATATTGGTTTTATTTCTTTTTCTTCTCTGATTGCCAAGGTTAGGACTTCCAAAACTATGTTGAATAATAGCGGCAAGAGTGGATATCCTTGTCTTGTTGCTGACCTTAGAGGAAATGCTGTCAGATTTTCACCATTGAGAATGATGTTTGCTGTGGGTTTGTCATATATGGACTTATTATGTTGAGGTAGGTTTCCTCTATGCTGACTTTCTGGAGAGTTTTTAATCATAAATCAGTGTTGAATTTTGCCTAAAGCTTTTTCTGCATCTATTGAGATGATCATATGGTTTTTAATTTTCAATTTCTTAATATGGTATATCACATTGATTGATTTGTGTATATTCAAGAATCCTTGCATCCCTGAGATAAATCCCACTTGATCATGGTGCTTGATCCTTTTAATGTGTTGTTAGGTCCGGTTTCTAGTACTTTGTGGAGGATTTTTGCAACTATATTCATTAGTGATGTTGGTCTGTAGTTTTCTTTTCTTACAGTATGTTTGTCTGGTTTTGGTATCAGGGTGATTGTGGCCTTGTAGAATGAGTTTGGGAGTGTTCCTTCCTCGGCAATCTTTTGGAAGAGTTTGAGAAGGATGGGTATTAGCTTTCCTCTAAATGTTTGATAGAATTCACCTGTGAAGCCATCTGGTCCTGAACTTTTGTTTGTTGGAAGGTTTTTAATCACAGTTTCAATTTCAGTGCTTGTGATTGGTCTGTTCATATTTTCTATTTCTTCTTGGTTCATTCTTGGAAGGTTGTACCTTTCTAAGAATTTGCCCATTTCTTCCACGTTGCCCATTTTATTGGCATATAGTTGCTTTTAGTAGTCTCTTATGATGCTTTGTATTTCTGTGGTGTCCATTCTAACTTCTCCTTTTTCACCTCTAATTTTATTGATTTGACCCTTCTCTCTCTTTTACTTGATCAGTGTGGCTAAAGGTTTATCAATTTTGTTTATCTTCTAAAAGAACCAGCTATTAGTTTTATTGATTGTAGCTATTTTTTCTTTGTTTCTATTTCATTTATTTCTTCTCTGATCTTTATGATTTCTTTCCTTCTACTAACTTTTGGTTTTGTTTGTTCTTCTTTCTCTAGTTCCTTTAGGTGTTAGATTAGATTATTTGGTTAAGGTTAGATTGTTTATTTGAGAGTTTTCTTGTTTTTTGAGGTAAGATTGTATTGTTAAAAACTTCCATCTTAGAAGTGCTTTTGCTGCATCCTATAGAGAGAGTGGCATGGACATATATACACTACCAAAAATAAAATTGATAGCTAGTGGGAAGCAGCCACATAGCACAGGGAGGTCAGCTTGTTGCTTTGTGACCACCTAGAGTGGTGGTATAGGGATGGTGGGAGGAAGGGAGACACAAGAGGGAAGAGATATGGGAATATATGTATATGTGTAGCTGATTCACTTTGTTATAAAGCAGAAAATAACACACCATTGTAAAGCAATTATACTCCAATCAAAAAAAAAAAAAAACTTCCCTCTTAGAAGAGCTTTTGTTGCATCCTATAGGTTTTGGATCATTGTGGGTTTTTTTGTCATTTGCCTCAAGGTATTTTTTTGATTTCCTCTTTGATTTCTTCAGTGATCTCTTGGTTATTTAGTAATGTATTGTTCAGCCTCCATGTGTTTGTGTTTTTACATTTTTCGTGTGTGTAATTTATTTCTAATCTCATAGTGTTGTGGTCAGAAAAGATGTTTGATACAATTTCAATTTTCTTAAATTTCCTGAGGCTTGATTTGTAACCCAAGATGTGATCTATCCTGGAGAAAGTTCCATGTGCACTTGAGAAGAAAGTGTAATCTGCTGTTTTCAGGTGGAATGTCCTATAAATATCAATTAAATCCATCTGATCTATTGTGTCATTTAAAGCTTTTGTTTCCTTATTAATTTTCTGTCTGGATGATCTGTCCATTGGAGTAAGTGAAGCATTAAAGTCCCCCATTATTATTGTGTTACTGTCGATTTCCTCTTTTATAGCTGTTAGTATTTGCCATATGTATTGAGGTGCTCCTATTTGGGTGCATATATATTTATAATTGTTATATCTTCCTCTTGGATTGATCCCTTGATCATTATGTAGTGTTCTTGTCTCTTGTAACATTTTTTATTTTAAAATCTATTTTATCTGGTATGAGTATTGCTACTCCAGCTTTCTTTTGATTTCCATTTGCATGGAATATCTTTTTCCATCCCCTCACTTTCAGTCTGTATGTGCCCCTAGGTCTGAAGTGGGTCTATTGTAGACAGCATATATATGGGTCTTGTTTTTGTACCCATTCTGCCAGTCTGTGTCTCCTGGTTGGAGCGTTTATTCCATTCACATTTAAGGTAATTATTGATATGTATGTTCCTATCACCATTTTCTTAATTGTTTTGGGTTTGTTTTTGTAGGTCTTTTTCTTTTCTTGTGTTTCACACTTAGAGAAGTTCCCTTAGCATTTTTTGTAGAGATGATTTGGTGGTGCTAAATTCTCTTAGCTTTTGGTTTTTTGTAAAGCTTTTGATTTCTCTGTCAAATCTGAAGGTGATCCTTGTTGGGTAGACTATATTTGGTTGTAGCTTCTTCCCTTTCATCACTTTAAATACATTGTGCCACTCCCTTCTGGCTTGCAGAGTTCCTGCAAAGAAATCAGCTGTTAATCTTAAGAGAGTTCCCTTGCATGTTATTTGTCATTTTTCCCTTGTTGCTTTTAATACTTTTTCTTTAATTTTTGTCAGTTTGATTACTATATGTCTCAGCGTGTTTCTCCTTGGGTTTTTCCTGCCTGGGACTCTGCATTTCCTGGATTTGGATAGCTATTTCCTTTCCCATGTTAGGAAAGATTTCGACTTTAATCTCTTCAAATATTTTCTCGGGTCCTTTCTTGCTCTTTTCTCCTTCTGGGACCCCTATAATGTGAATGTTGGTGCGTTTAATGTTGTCCTAGAGGTCTCTTAGGCTGTCTTCATGCTTTTTCATTCTTTTTTCTTTATTCTGTTCTGTGGTAGTGATTGCCACCATTCTGTCTTCCAGGTCACTTATCTGTTCTTCTGACTCAGTTATTCTGCTATTGATTCCTTCTTGTGTATTTTTCATTTCAGTTATTGTATTGTTCATATCTGTTTGTTTGTTCTTTAATTATTCTAGGTCTTTGCTAAACATTTCTGACATCTTCTTGATCTTTGCCTCCATTCTTTTTCTGAGGTTCTGGATCATCTTCACTATAATTATTCTGAATTCTTTTTCTGGAAGGTTGCCTATCTCCACTTTGTTTAGTTGTTTTTCTGGGGTTTTATCTTGTTCCTTCATCTGGGACATAGTCCTCTGCCTTTTCATTTTGTCTATCTTTCTGCAATTGTCGTTTTAGGTCCACAGGCTGCAGGATTGTATTTCTTCTTGCTTCTGCTGTCTTCTCTCTAGTGGATGAGGCTATCTAAAAGGCTTGTGCAAGATTCCTGATGGGAGGGAATGGTAGTGGGTAGAGCTGGGTGGTGCTCTGGTGGGCAGAGCTCAGTAAAACTTTAATCCACTTGTTTGTTGATAGGTGGTGCTGAGTTCCCTCCCTGTTGGTTGTTTGGCTTTAGGCAACCCAGCACTGGAGCTTACATGCTCTGTGGTGGGGCCAATGGCGGGCTCTGGGAGGGCTGATGAGTACTTCCCAGAACTTTTGCTGCCAGTGTCCTTGTCCCCACAGTGAGCCACAGCCACCTCCTGCCTCTGCAGGAGACCCTCCAACACTAGCAGGTAGGTCTGGTTCAGTCTCCTGTGGGGTCACTGCTCCTTCCTCCTGGTTCCTGGTGCACACACTACATTGTGTGTGCCCTCCAAGTGTGGAGTCTCTGTTTCCCCCAGTCCTGTTGAAGTCCTGTAATAAAATCCTGCTGGCCTTCAAAGTCTGATTCTTTGGAGATTCCTCCTCCTGTTGCTGGACCCCCAGGTTAGGAAGCCTGATGTGGGGCTCAGAACCTTCAATCCAGTGGGTAGACCTTCACTCCAGTGGGTGGACTTCTGTGGTATAATTGTTCTCCAGTTTGTGAGTCACCCACCCAGCAGGTATGAGATTTGATTTTATTGTGTTTGCACCCCTCCTACCATCTCACTGTGGTTTCTCTTTTGTCTTTGGATGTGGGGTATCTTTTTTGCTGAGTTCCAGTGTCTTTCTGTTGATGATTGTTCAGCAGTTAGTTGTGATTCCAGTTCTTTCTCAAGAGGGAGTCTGACAGAGCTTACTAATAAATATATTTTACAAATTCACCAGGTAGTCCTCCTATATACCAACATTTGAGAAACTTTAAGACCGGAAAGACTGCACACTTCAGAGTTAGGAGTTGTCTGGTTTTGGTATCAGGGTGATGCACACTTCGGACTTTGAATCTAGACACTGCCATTTCCTGAAGCCTTAGTTTCCTCATCTGTAAAATGGTAGAATAATATTTACTTCATTAGATCATCATGAGGGGTTATTATTACTTTGGATCCTAACAAGATTCACTGAAATTGTGATAATTCAAAGAGGGCTTACTTGCAAAAGGGCTATTTAAAAAGATAAAAGTAGCATATAGGGGTGGCACAAGTGAGTCTCTGCATGGAGCCTGTAGTACCCTAGAAGCTCTACCTCCAACAGGTCTGAAGGGAGGAGGGAGCAGAGTTGAGCAGGAGAGGGAGGGCTGCAGAGCAGGCTTCCATGAGAGGAAGAAAGCCATCCTGAGGAAATGTCCCAGAGAAAAACCAAGGCAGTAGTGATCCTCACCTTCTTCTCTATCCTCCCCCTGCTTCTGATTTCCTGCTGGGGTCCTGAATGGTGGAATCCAACAGGAAGCCAGATGCCATAGAAGGCTGTTGATGTGGTCTATGTCCACCAGTCTCTCATAGCAGAGAAGAAGGAGGAGACCAGTCAAGAGTGGGGATGGAGAAGTTAAAAGGGAGACCTATGTCATACATACAAGATGTCCAGTACATTATCTCAGGTTCTATAAACAGCTTACTCTTTTTAAGGTGGATTGTGTTCTGAATGAGTGCCTGGAAGGTTCTAATGATGCAAATCACACCTGTTCAGTAATGAGACACTGGGGATAAGCTGAAGTAGACAGATGTGAATAGAAATCTGTGACATGATCCAGCCTATTTTGGTGAATGACATTTCTAATAACTAGCTAATATTCTTGAAATGTTTGTAAAAGTCTTACATTTTTAACAGTAATTTTCATATCACTAAATAATCAATAATATTAATAACACTTTAAGGTAGGTAGAAATTCATCTCCACTATTTAATTATGAGAAAACTGAGATTTTAATTGGCTGATGAGTACATGAGAGAGCCAGGATTCAGACTCAAGTTTTCACTGTTGCTTTAAAGCTTCTTTCCTTTGCTTTAAATGATTAATCTATTTGTCATCTAAAATCATTCTTATAACAAAATATACAAGTGAATATATCAAGTAGAATATTCCTTATTTTCTCATCATTGAGCAAATATCTTAATGTTGTGATTATCAAAGTGTGGTCCCTAAACCAAGCTGCTGAATCAGCGTCACTGGGGAACTTGTTAGAAATGCACATTCTTGGCCCTCCCCCAGGCTTACTGAATCAGAAATTCTGCGGGTGAAGCCCAGGCATCTGTCCAAGCTCCCCAGATGGTCCTGATGCAGCTAGTCTGAGAGCAACTCTTTCAATGGATTACTTTAAATCAACTGCAGGCAGCCATCATAGTTGAAACCTGAGTATCTGAAAAATCCAGAAGGTACTAATGGGGACTCTTCTACAGTTTTAGCCTGACTTAAGATGCTAAATGTCATCATGTTAACTTATTCAACATTATGTTTCTGTTTCCAGAAAAATAACTAGTAGAAACATAAAACACAGTAGTATTATTTTCATTAAGCCAACTGTTGTACTGTGTTTAAAAAGGACCAACTCTCTTATTCTCTTCCCTTCTAATGGGTTTTAGAGATTTCCCATAAATTCCTGCATCAAGACCAGAAATCATGTATCTTAACATGAGATGCAAATAGTTTTGAACCAGATTAACATGGCCTGCTTTGGTCTGATTTGCTCATGAAAAGTAATTGAGTATCTAAGGTATGGGTCAACATTTTATTTTCTGTAAAGGGCCAGATAGCAAATATTTGCGGCTTTTCAGATCACATGATCTCTTGAAATTACTCAACTCTTGTTGTAACACAAAATAGCTGTAGACAATACATAAACAGATGGGTATGGTTATATTCTAATAAAACTTTACCAAAACAGGCCATGAATTTGATACATGGGTCATAGTTCGTCAACACTTGTGGACTAAACCTCATGACAATACTCTACATGAAAATGGAACTAAGGCAGCTGAAAGATTTTATTCAAATCATATAGTTTAATAAGAGGGAGTTTCACTAAATGATTCCCAATCAGGAGATATGCTCCTTTAAGTATGAGGAGCTCATTATAACTAAAGACTCAGCACCATTCCATTACTATATAAATATGTTTAATCCATTATAGTGTATTCAAGATTATCTTAATTTTGTATGAGTACTGCATAAGTAATAGTGTTTGCTTTTGCTTAGGTAGTAGATTTGATTTGATGATGTTAAGACTTTGATTTTTTTCTCCCCTAGGAAAAAAACATTAGAAAAACAATTACAGTGTAAGACTATCACTAATGTTAAAATGTCACTGAGTGGTTACCACAGTGAAAAACCACAATCATGTGAGATTTATGGCTTCTGCCTGGCAAATGGTTGCCAGGCACTTTAAAAGCACAGCAATTTAGACACATAGTCTTTTAGTCTGTTCCCTGAGGCAAAGCTTATAGCTCTTTGGTGACACATGTAAGAACTTACTAATGGCACCGGCAAAGTCAGCCTGGCCTCTCTATTTGAAATGTGCTCCTCCCCTTCCCCACTGTCTGGCTGGAGCCCCTGGATGCTAAACCTCACCTGATAGACTTTCAGGTCTTTCTAAAATCAATGTAATGCTCAGATTTTGTGACTGATTGTTTCATCTTCTAGATTTATGGCATCTAAAGCAGACAATTTTCTGGGGATAACTCATGTTAAGTATGTAGGCCAGGTATAAATCAAAAAGCACTGCAACATTTATATTAAATGACCACTTATATTTGGCTTCAGAGTCAGTGAACAACAGAGAGTGATGGAGACTTAGGCAGACCGGAGGGGGCACAGCCTATCTAAGGAAAGAGTCACTATGTCTCACCAACTGATTAGTGACCTCAGGCTACAAAAGCCCAGTAGTATTCTCTTTTCCAATTTTTTCATAAAATAAATTTTTAATTCAATAAGCTTGCTATGTGAAATACCCAGGTTGAAATGCTGCCCGCTAATTCCTGTTTCTTAAATACTATGAGGATTGAACATACACTTCATGGGCTGCCACTTTAGAGACACGGACCTAAGGTTTAATAAATTATTTTAAATGTTTGGATTCATATCCTGATGTTCCCAAAGCTAAATGTGCAGTTTCCTCTAAGCAGTACAATTGTTCAATGGGATTTATTCATCTGGGATCTTCAAATCACATTGAATATCTACAGTGTGTTGTCCTGCCGTGTTTGTCACCCTGCACGCTAGTTTTGCTGCCATGTTCACCTGTTCATGTCCTGTTCCCTCACTGGCCAGGCCCACAGTTGACAGACTTGTGGGCTGACATTTCTATGACCCAGGAGCACAACCATGATTGATCACCATGTTCTGAGTAAGACTTAGAGCCAAAGCAATAGCATGCAAAGGCACTCAATAACCTTCTGTCTGCTTGATTCCAAATACTGTATGCATAAATGTTATCGTAGCCTCTTCTCCAGCCATCTAGGTGATTTTGACAAGCTCTAATTATTCTGTAATTGCATCCGTTTTTCAACAGTTGTGCCCTTGGAATGCATTTGCTCTTTTGACTAATCAGATAACTAGAAGATGCAGCACCACTTCTGCAATAAAACCAATATAGATAAGAGTCTGCAATAAAACCAATATTAAAAGAACCATATTTCAGGAGAAAATTAGACTATCAACTGTGATTTATGTGAAATTCTTGTTATTTGTATAGCAAGTGGGCCTCTAAATTTCTACTTATGCAAAATTCAACCAAAAATGTTGTCTCTTACTACTTTCACCAATTGAAAGGCTAATAAAAAAAAAGTGATTCTAGAGTGAGTTGCTCATATTGCAATTTCACTTAATCCTAAAATAACAGTCTGTTGCCAAACAAAAGAAATAACAGGATAACTGAAGCTTGTCAAGACCATCTAGGAGGTTGATTAAACCTAGAAATGGTTCTGTGTGAAATTGACTGTAAACTATAATTTACGAACCCATTATACTTTGCAGATATGACTGATACAGATTACTCCCTCAAGAAAAATATAAGGAAAATGGAGATATGTCACCAAAAACTGTATGTGTTGCCATTACAACAAAGTATAAGGTCAAATATAAACAAACCTGCATAGTTAATGTTTTATCTTAACAACCTGAAAGCATGTTTTTACAAGAAGAGTGTAAAATTGGATATTAAATTATTCCAAGGCAGTGCATAAAATGGCCACTGGCAAGTCATAAGTAATTGTTTGCTGTGCACTTTTCCCTCAGAAAATGCAACGTAGTTCTTTTAATCCTGAAAAAGACAGTGCTAAAAACAAATTGACTCTTTTTTAAAGATGGAATACAATTTGAAAACTTAGTATTTAAAATCTTTAGATTTTATTACTTTTTAAAAATCCTTGACAAGAATTTTCAAAAACAGTATTTCACTAGATGCCACTAGAAAGGCAATAGAGAGAATACATATTACTTTATAAAAATGACTTTGTTAATTTGAGTTTAAAAGTTTTTTTATCATTTATATATATTGACAAGTCTGGAAGAAATATAACTAAATTCTGAGGTTACACTTTATTGCCCCATCTCCTAAAATTGATTCAATCTACCTAGTTCTCATTCTACAGTACAATGTACACTTAATCTGAGTGAATAGAAACTGATGAGAACAATGACAAGGTCATTGACTTTTATTTATTTATTTTTTATTATAGTTTAGTTGATTTATAATATTACATTAGTTTCAGGTGTACAGTATAGTGATTCAGTAATTTTGCAGATTATATTTCATTATAGGTTATTACAAATGAATGACTTTTAAACCATTAGAGTAACATGACATATGTCATACCACTCACTAAATAGCAATCACAATGAGCGCTGCCATTAGCCCAGCTCCTCTGAGGATGGTTTATGCTCTGCCTCTGCCCCTAATGCTAGTTCCACCTCTCAACTTTGCCCTGTGGGATTTCACCTTTGCAACAGCTATCTTCACCTGGCTCATCATATTTACTTTCAAATATTCATTTAGAATATTTTAAGTGTCCAGATATAAACAAAAAATAACCCAAACTCCATGGTCTATTCATCTTATTCCATAATTATAAACACACAAAATTTCCAGAAAATCTTTTTCTTTAAATCTTTTCTTCCATATTTTTCTTAAGCTCCTAGCTTTCTGTAGTTTCCATGAAGAATTTCCAATCTCTTAATAATATGTAAAAATGATACAGTATTTAGAAATAAACAAGGTGAAAATAATTGATATAGTTTCTGGCCTGTAGCAGGCACACCATGAAAAATATTTATATGCAGGAAATGAAAAGGGATGAGGTAGGAAAGATGGGTAGCATACAAATAATGGGAAACATCCTACATGATATGAAGAAGCTCAGATATTGCAAGCAGATTTCCATTTTAGATAAATAATTCTGGCAGCTGAGTAGAGAATACATTTGTGGGGCAAGACTAGAGGCAGGGACAGTTGGGAGACTTCTTTAATAAACATGGAAAGAAATGACATAAAATTCTGAGTAGTTAGAGTTCTTCATCAGAAGTCCGTTAATGGGACTCACAGAATTCACAAGCCCTCTGAAATATATATATATAACTCCTTGTGCTTCTGTAATATACATGTTACCATCCACTAATTTATCTTCTCAGGACAAAATGTCCATATATATCAATAGAATCTCAAACAGATGTACAAATTAAAACCAAAAACGTTAAGGACCACTAGTAGTGTAAAATGTCAGATGCTACGGATAAAGAATGAAACCCTGATGAACACTGATATTTAAGGGGCAGATAGAGGGAAAAAGGCAAACAGGAAACCCATAAAAGTACTAAGGAGAAACTGGTAAATGAAGTGCTTTAGAATTGAAGGAAATATAAAGTTTTAAAAAGTAGATTGAGCTTAACTGTGTACAATGGAGCATGGAAGTCTTGCATAGAAAGAAATTCTATTGGTGTTTAAAATTAGAATGATGCTGAGGATCTAAGGGAACAGTTTTGAAAGAACAGTGATTTACAATCAGGGAAGATACTGTTACATCGGCGACATTTGGAAATTTGAATTTGACAGTGTTTTCTGATTGTCAGAACTACTGAAGTTTAATTCACAGGATCAAGGAATGCCAAACATTTTCAAAAGTGTGGAACAGTCTTGAATAAGGCAGAAATGAGCATGAAAGTCAGAATGAAGTGAACAGGGAAATTAATGGCAGTATAGAACTGAACACAGTGGGAATAGAATTATTTTGTAAAGCTAAACAAGAAAGAGGGGAAAGGTATTAGACAGCAGTTAGGTGTATACTTCCTTTTTAAAATGGAAGAGATTAGATATCTATATTGACTAAGAGGGAAAGGCTCATAGAAAATATGATACTGACAAATAATAATAACAAAACAAGGCTCTAGAGGAGATTAATGGATGATGTGAGAATTGGCAAAAAAAAAATTGTGATTTGAAATTAGGCAAGGAAGAATAAACTTCACCCTATGTGACAGAGGAAGGAGTCAGCCTTAGGTTTCAGACAAGGGGGTAGATGAGGAAGATCCTGCCTGATGGCACTGGTTTTCTCAACAAAATAGGACTGAAGTTCAGTGCAGTGGATGCTTCTAATGTTTCTTCTATTTACTGTTGCAAGTCTCCTTTTCCCCAAAATATCTTTTTCTTATGCCTAACCATTTTTAGTATTTTTAAAGAATTGTATCATAGGCTTCATGATAATTGTATTTTATATAGCCAGTCTTGATATAAATATGCAAACAATCTGTAATTTTTTATTTACTTATTTGTTTGTTTGTTTTATGAGCACATAACATAAACCCACACATTACTCTGGTACATGTTAACAGATAGGGTAGGTGGATTTCCTTTGGTGCCTTTCATTTATGTGGGTACTAAAATAATTCTACCCTTAGATCCTAAGTTAGAAGGAAAGCTGATGTGCAAAGCTCTTAGTTAAATTTATTGTATCTAAAGCATGTTTTCCAGTGTGATTTCCCTGGGCTAAAATATTTGCCTTTCCTAATGCTTTATCAAATAGTACATGGAGTGGGAAATATCCCTGAGTAATTTTATGTAGTCCATATTTAACTCATCAAAAGCAGAGAAAGAAAAATGATAACCACCAATCCTAGGGCTCTTTGCATCTCTACTACCTTCCTCTTCTGTAGAACTTCTACACTTTTCTTCTGATTGTACTCAATTTGCAGGAATTACAGAAAGAATAGTATGGATTAGGGCAAGCAAGAGGGGTTGATCAGTCAAGATATTGTAAGATAGCAGTGGGTAAACATAGCTAGGTTTCCAGTTGGCAAAGGCCAAGGTCTACACAAAGAGGATATAAAATTGGAATATGACTTTTTTAAAAACTGCTGCCTTATTCCTGTTTAGTTGTTGTTTTGTTTCAGGTTTCTATTTGTGCTTTGGTGGGTAAAACGTGTCTTGTTGCCTGAAAGATTGCTGGTTAATGTTCCCTGAGTGTACAATTTTGCAACCTTGCATATCTTGGGATCTATTTACCTGGATTTCCATGAGAACATCAAGAAGCAGCTGTCTCAGGCTGGCCTGCCCTAAATGTCGACTCTGAGATGAAAGGTGCAGTGTGAGGGGGCCATCTGGGAGGGGATTCCAGGATGCACTAGGGAAGTGAGGAAGTGAGAAAACGAAGTGAAGAATGGCAAGAAAAGGCCTAACTCATCAGGTTACTGCTGTGAGCAACTGCGGCTCAATCCCCTTGGGACCTCTGTGAGACAGTGTAGACCATCCCTCAGGGTTATCCACCCAAGAAGTGAAGAAACTAGGTAGTTGTCCCCAACACCTTTTGTCATTGGCAAGGGGCTGCTACCAAAGTCATTAATCCCTTGGCACCTCTGACATGATCTGTGTCTGGACTGAGAGAAAGGCCTCAAGTAGCTATTTGAAGATTCTTCAAGTAGGACAACGTTGGCACATACTGGATGGAGTGCAATCATCTGCTCTTGGATGGCCATATATCTGAAATGTTTGGTGTTGTATGGCAGGTATTATGATCTCATTCTTACATTTTGCCATTCTATCTATGTAGTCATGTAGTTTTAGCTAGTCAGGTAGTCAAAAGTTTATACTATTGTTTACTTGGTGTTTTCCCTACAGATAAGTTTTTTTTTTTTTAAACTATGAACATTACAAAAGTTCAGCTTTCAAAACAAGAAAAAATATTCCACCTGGAACAGAGACAGTAAAAATTCACCCTTTTTGTAGAGTAGGTAGTGATTATATTTTATTATCATTATTATCGTATGGGGGTAAGCTAAGTTGTGCTTAAAATATTAATTTCAAACTTTAGACCTCAGAACTTAGCCTCAAATTGCAAAGACAATTCTATCTGTATTTTAAAACATCCAAAAATATGTCTCTGAACATATCTGTTCTAATTGACCTAAAATTATTCTTTGATTTAAATTCCAATCATCTAAACCTGCATATGCTCTACAAGAATCCAGATTATTTTAGAGGATGCAAGTCTCAGAAGTAGCCTCATTCCAAAGAAGTATTTGGTAGAGTGAACTCTTTAAATCTAGTGTCCATAAACAGTATTAGCTCTTCTAAGTACCTAACCAAGGTGTTTGTTTTATATATAAATATGGGTGTATTTTCCATCAAAAATGTGGAATATGATTATTTTTAAGTAAATATCAGTACTGCTGTAAACTTAAGTAAACATCTAGAACACCACAATGGAATAAGCAACAAGAATGTTTGAAGAAATTTCAAGTTAAAGAGGAAATAGGACTACTTTAGGTCAGGATATACTATGCCCATGAACTTAGGAAGGAATAGACGGATGCTAAAGCTTCTATCAGCTATATGTTTATACTTTTTAAAAGAACTGTATTCTGAAGTCCTGTAATGAAATATCTACATATTACAAACAAGCAGGTGGTGAAATGCATCTAGGAAAGCGTTATATATACAGAGAGAGAGAGAGAAACAGAGACAGAGACAGAGAGGGTAAATTCCCAGTTCCAATGCACTTTCTTCTTAGGAGGTGATTTTGAGCAACTCTCGATCATATAATAGTCATTCTCGTCTGGTAAGTTTCAGGGTACTATTCTTTTCCCTCTATTTTCGAACGACAGGTTTAGAACAGAATATAATATTCTAAGAGTCTGATTAATGCAGAATAGAATTACTGTCTCACTTATTCTGAATAGCCTGCTGCTTTTAAAGCTGTCACACATTATGGATTTATATAGACAGTACTTCTGACATCTCTGTTGGGAACAAAATACACGTCCTTATAGTTATCCCTTTTTTAAGACAAAAAACATAGATCTTAATTCAATTAGTCAATACAAATGCCATTGAAAAAGCCAACAACAAAGTGTGGTGAGCCTACTCTTAGTGCCTCATATGAACCAGTGATAAAGTAACACACATATGTCCACAGCACACCACTAAACATGTCTTTCAAAACTGACAATTAAAACCAGGTACATTATTTCAACCAGGTACCAATCCTCTTAGTTAATTTTACCTGTGTCCTATATTTCTCTATTATATCATGAAGGAATTAGTAAAATGCCTCTCATAAAACAAGAATGTTAAGTCTACCATATTTTCTTGCCTAAAAAGTTAGCTTGACATGATTTACATTTAGAAACCCATGCAGGTTATTTCTAATTATACTTTTTTCCTGTTTTAGATATTAGCAAAATATGCATTTTTAAACAATAAATCCTTTCAAGGTAGCATTCAGGACTGATATCAGGTCAACCAGTTAGTAGTTTTATAAAAAGCATCCTCTAATGTTTTATGAAAATTAGTAGGCATTTACCCATCTTGAATCCCTCAGAACTCTTAATACTTATGTCTCTTTTCTCCAACAAACACTGATGGTGGCTCAGCAGTCTTATCTGCAAGCTTCCCTGATATCTGGATATGTATTTTCTATGTTCTAGGGGATGATGTTCATGTGAAATGGCTACATGCTCTTTAAGATTTACTGTTATTTGGATCTGAGTTTCATCTTACCAACCAATATTTACTCTCACTTTTTTGAAAGACACTACCTGATTTAGTTTGGAGCATTTAAGAACAGTTTCTTTGGAAAAATACCATTTAACCTAATATCTCACGGATAAGCAGTTTTTAGGTATGGTAAGTAGCGTGAAAAGAATATCCCAATAAGAAGATGCAGGGTATGTTAGGCTCTGAGATGAGATTGCATGTAACCGAATGTGCAGTGCATGAAGAACAATGTAAGGGAAGCGGCATGTCCGTGAATTTAGGAAGGGAGACCAGGTAACAGACCTTGTGGAGCACTAAGGATATTTCCTATCTGATGGGAAGCCATCAGATTGTTTTAAGCAGTATTCATGATTGGATTTATATTTTTAAAAGATCACCTGAATACCACCTGAAAATTGGATGAGAACAGGGGCAAGATTGGAAGGTGGGAGCACAGCTGTTGCATTAGTAAAAATTAGATTAGTAAAAATAAGATCTCAGAATGGGTGGAGAGAAATGGATAAATTTAACTATATTGAAGAAGTATAATTTAACTATATTGAAGAACTCACTGCGAGGGTTCATAAAGAAGAGGGTGTCAAGAATAAAATCCAAATATCTGGATTAGGCAACTGGAAGGCTAGAAGTGCCATAACCAGAAGTAATAAATATGGTGGAAGGCTATTTGTGCAGGGTAGTGCTGCGCATATTGTGTTTGAGATGATTGAGGGACAAACAAAAAGAGATGAGACTCAAACAATAGAATCAATTTTTCTATAGTCTATGCAAGTGGTATTTTTGGCCATGACAATAAACATAATGTGATGTGTTGGAGAGAGCAGAGACAGAAAAAAGTTGAACTTCAAGGGTTTCAACAGGGGTGTTCAATTACACGGAATAATTATTACAGTGAAGGACATATTAATTATATCACTAATGTTAATTAATGACATACTAATACTAATATAAAAATCTATAGGCAGTTTTTAAATAACAAAATGAAAATCAGTTATCTTTTTGGTATCTACTGTTACAGCCTAAATGTGATAATGTGGCTGCCTGAATGTTTACAAAAAGTTCCATGTAATGTACTGTGTAACCTACTGCTTACACTTAAAAATACATTGTCATGAACTTTCTCTGTCAATAAATACAGAACTATAGTATTATTTTTATAAGTTTGTAATTTTTCTTTTGAGAGCTATATCATAATTTATCAAATTTCCTAAACATCTTGGCTATTCATATTTTTCATTTTAAAAAGATTGTGAGGAACACCTTTATACATCCACCTTTTTGCCCTTGTATAATTATGTTCTTTTTCTCATTAAAAATCTTTTAAATGTATCAGTGTGGCCCACCAAAAAGTGTTCCAATTAGCATTTCTACCAACCATGTATAAATATGCTACTGTACATATTTTACCAAACCTGGGTTTTAACTTTCATTTTACTATTGTCAACTTAACTAAAATTTGAATTCTCTTTAGTTTGCATTACTTTCATTATTAATAAGGCTAAGCAGTTGTTTCATCTACTTACAGGTATTAGTATGTTTTCCAATTGCCTGAATGGCCCTTGTAGTGGTCATTAGAGGTGCTAAGAAATAGTCTAGCTCCTTCTAGGCATACACTGTACACACTGACTCCTGGGGAGCTAGGCTGGGCCTTGTGTGGCACTTTGGTCAATTAACTATGAACAGAAGAAATGTCACTACCAGGCAGAAGCTTTTAGAGCCAGTGTGTGATTCACTGTGTTGCCTTCCTCCTGCCCTGGTGATCGTGGGATTGTGGGTCACATGGAACCTCTGTCAGTTTGAGCTCATGAGTGACCATAATAAGCAACTCCACGCCCCCACCCCACCACCGGCCTACCAATAATAGATAGGTAATAGGAAGAAAAATAAGCTTCAATGTATTATCACACTGGGATTAGGGAGTTGTTCATTCCTGCATCATAATGTAGTTTATATTAATTTATATTTCTTTCTGTTTTCAACTAGGGATTTCATTTGTATTACTGATTTGTAAGAGTTCCTTTCATATGTTAAAGTATTTTTATTTTTATTTTGTTTATATCATTATTATTTTAATGCAGAAATTCTCAAAACATTCTTTTTTCATTAAGAGATCTGAGCTTAAGATTCTTGGAGGCCTTCAGTCTACTAAAATATTCAATCTAGAACTAAAAAATATCTAATTTTGTGTATTTAAAATTTCAATACACTAAGTTATACTGGAATAAGGTATGAGACAAAATAACTATTTCTACTGCAGCTACGTTATTTGTTAAATAAAATATTTCTTACAAAGAATTTGACATGCCAAATTTTCACATCATAAATTCTCACACATACTTGGGTCTATTTCTGCACTTTTCTAGACTGATCCATCGGTGTATGAAACAAGCATCATAGGTTTTTATTTTCAACTATTTTTTTACAGTGTATTAGATTTACCATAAAATTGAGAGGGAGGTACAGAGATTTCCTATATACCCCCTGCCCCACACATGCACAGCCTCTCCCATTGTCAATATCCCCACAAGATGGTATGCTTGTTTCAACAGGTAAACCTACACATCATAATCACCCAAAGTCCATGGTTTACAGTTCACTCTTGTATACATTCTATGGGTTCTGACAAACATAATGACATGAATCTCTCATTAGCATATCATATAGAGTACTTTCACTGTCCTAAATCCTCTGTACTCTGCTTAATCATCCCTCCCACCCAGCTCCTTCAACCACTGATCTTTTTCCTATCTCCACAGTTTTGCATTTTCCAGGATGTCGTGTAGTTGGAATCATACAGCATGAAGGCTTTTCATATTGGTTTATTTCACTGAGTAATATACATTTGTTTCCTCCATGTCTATTCATAACTTGATAGCTTATTTCTTTGTAGTGCTGAGTAATATTCCATTGTCTAGACATACAATAGTTTACCCATTCATCTACCAAAGAACATCTTGGTTACTTCCAAGTTTTGTCAATTATGAATAAAACTTCTATAAACATATGTGTGCAGGGTTTTGTGTGGATTTAAGTTTTCAGCTCCTTTGGGTAAATATCAAGGAACATGACAGTTGGAGCATACAGTAAGACTATATTTAGTTTTGTAAAAAAAACACCAAACTATCTTCCAAAGTGGCCATACCATTTTTCACTCCCATTAGCAAGTGAGTGATACTGTTGCTCCACATCATCTATAGCAGTGCATGTTGTCAGTGTTCTTGATTCTGGCCATTCTAATAGATGTGTTGTAGTATTTTTAATTGTTTTAATTTGCATTTCTATGATGACATATGATGTGAATCATTTTTTCATATGTTTATTTGGCATCTGTTTATCTTCTCTGGTGAGATCTCTTTAAGGTCTTGGTCCATGTTTTAAATGGGTTGCTTTCTTATTCTTAAGTTTTAAGTGTTATTTTTATACTTCAGATTTATCAGATGTGTCTTTTACAATATTTTCTCCCATTTTGTAACTTGTCTTCTAAGTCTCTTGATACTGTCTTTCACAGAGTAGGTTTTAATTTTAATGAGATCCAGCTTATTAATTATTTCTTTCATGGATCATGCTTTGGTGTCTTTTCTTAAAAGTCATCACCATACCCAAGGTCATCTAAATTTTTTCCTATGTTACCTTCTAGGATTTTTATAGTTCTGCATTTTATATTTTTAGTTAATTTTTGTGAAGGGTGTACGGTCTGTCTAGATTCATTTTTCTGGATGTGGACATCCAGTTTTACCAGCACCATTTGTTGAAGACAGTATCTTTGCTCCATTGTATTGCCTTTGCTCCTGTCAAAGGTCAGTTGACTATATTTATGGGGATCTATTTCTGGGTTCTCTATGCTATTCAGTTGATCTATTTGTCTAACCTTTTGTCAAAACCACTGTCCTGATCACTGTAGTTTTATAGTAAGTCTTGAAGTCAGGTAGTATCAGTCTTCCAACTTTGTTCTTCTCCTTCAATATTGTGTTGGCTTTTCTGAGTCTTTTGCCTCTCCATATAAACTTTAGAAAAAGTTGTAGATATCCATAAAATAACTTGCTTGGATTTAGACTGAGATTGTATTGAACCTATAAATTGAGTTGGGAAGGGCTGACATCTTGACAATGTTGAGTCTTCCTATCCATGAATGTGGATTATCTTTCAATATATTTATTTCACCTTATTTGATTTTGTTCATGAGAGTCTTGTAGTTTTCCTCATAGAGATCTTGTGTTTTGTTAAATTTATACCTAAGAATTTACTTTTGGGAGGTGGTAATGTAAATGGTATTGCATTTTTAATTCTAAATTCCACTTGTTCATTATTGCTAGGTAGGTATGCAACTGACTTTTGTATGTTAGTCTTGTATCCTGCAATCTTCCTCTAATTGCTTGTTAAAGAGTTTTTTTGTCAATGCTTCTGGATTTTCTACATAATCACCAATAGATGATTATGATATCTGTGAATAAAGACAATTTTATGTCTCTCTTCCCAATCTGTATACCTTCTATTTTCTTTTCTTGCCTTAGTCCATTAACAAGGACTTTTAGTACAGCTTTGAAAAGGAGTGATGAGAGGGGACATCCTCACCATGTACCTCATCTTACTGAGTTTTTAATCATGAGTGGTTATTGGCTTTTGTCAAACGTTTTTCCTACATTTATTAATTTGATCATGTAATTTTTCATTTTTAGTGTGGTGATATAATGGATTACATTAACTGATTTTCAAATGCTGAACCAGCCTTGCACACCTTAGATAACTCCCATTGGACTATAGTGTATAATTCCTTTTATATTTTCTTCAGATTTGATTTGGTAATAATTTGTTGAGGATTTTTACATCTATGTTCACAACAGATACTGGTCTGTAATTTTCCTTTCTTGTAATGTCTTCGTCTGGCTTTCGTATTAGGTCATGTTGGCCTCATAGAATGAGTTAGGAAGTAGTCTCTCTGCTTCTATCTTCTGAAAGAGATTGTAGTCTTAGTTATAATTTTTTACAAACAGGTTTATTGAGGTATATTTACATACCATAAAATTCACCCATTTAATGTATATAATTTAATCATTTCTAGTACATTTATAGTCTTGTGTGATCATCACCATCCTCCTTCTCCTCTTTATCCCATCATTCCACCCTGCACTCTTCTAACTAGTATTTAATTCTTCCCAAATGAAATTGGTTTGTGGAGGACACATGTATTAGTTTGCTAGGGCTTCCATAACAAAATACCACAGACTGGGTGGTTTAAACAACAGAAATTTATCTTCTCACAGTTCTGGAGGCCAGAAGTCCAAGATCATGTTGTAGCCAGGATTGGTTTCTTCTGAGGGTTCTGTCCTTGGTTTACAGTAAGCCACATTCTCACTACCCTCATAGGGCCAATAAACCTCTAGGCGCATAAATCCCTGGCAACTCTTGTTAATTGAAATTTACTCTTCTTATAGGGACACCAGTCAGACTGAATTAGAGCCCACCCTAATGGTCTTTTGTAACTTAATCACCTCTTTAGGGTCCTCTTTCCAAACATAGTCCCCAACTTACAATGGTTCAATTTATGACTTTCTGACTCTACAATGTAGTGAAAGTGACATGTATTCAGTAGAAACCATACTTCAGATTCTAAATTCTGCTCTTTTCCTAGGCTATTGATATAAAATCCAACCATTTTATATTCTTATGATGCTGGACAGTAGCAGTGAGCTGGAGCTCCCAGTCAGGTACATTGCCAGGGTAAACAACAGATACACTTTATAACCATTCTGAACCCAGACAAACCCTCTGTTTTTTTACTTTCAGTACAGTATTCAATAAATAACATGAGATATTCAACACTTTATTATAAAATAGGCTTTGGTTAGATGCTTTGCCCAAGTGTAGGCTAATGTAAGTGTTCTGAGTATGTTTAAGGCAGGCTGGGCTAAACTATGATGTTCGGTAGGGTAGATGTAGTAAATGCATTTTCAACATATGATATTTTCATCGTACGACGGTTTGGTTTATTGGAACATAACCCCATTGTAAGTTGAGGAAGATCTGTAGTCACAACTGAGATAATTAGGGTTAGGGCTTCAACATATAAATTTGGGGGAGACACAATTCAGCCCATAGCAACAGTTATTATTTCTTTTGAAACAAACACCCCTACTACTCAAGATAATAAAGGCCATACATGACAAAGCCACAGCAAACATCATACTCAATGGGAAAAAACTGAAAACATTTCCTCTAAGATCAGGAAGAAGACAAGGATGTCCACTCTTGCCACTATTATTCAACAGAGTCTTGGAAGTCCTAGCCTGGGAAGTCCTAGGCAATCAGAGAAGAAAAGGAAATAAAAGGAATCCAAACTGGAAAAGAAGTAAAACTGTCACTGTTCAGCAATCAAGACAGTATGGTACTGGCACAAAAACAGAAAGATAGATCAATGGAACAGGATAGAAAGCCCAGAGATAAACCCACACACATATGTTCATCTTATCTTTGATAAAGGAGGCAAGAATATACAATGGAGAAAAGAAAGCCTCTTCAATAAGTGGTGCTGGGAAAACTGGACAGCTACATGTAAAAGAATGAAATTAGAACACTCCCTAACACTATACACAAAAATAAACTCAAAATGGATTAAAGACCTAAATGTAAGGCCAGACACTATTAAAGTCTTAGAGGAAAACAAAGGCAGAACACTCTATGACATAAATCACAGCAAGATCCTTTTTGACTCACCTCCTAGAGAAATGGAAATTAAAAAAAAAAAAAACACACAAATGGGACCTAATGAAACTTAAAAGCTTTTGCACAGCAAAGGAAACCATAAACAAAATGAAAAGACAACCCTCAGAATGGAAGAAAATATTTTCAAATGAAACAACTGACAAAGGATTAACCTCCAAAATTTACAAGCAGTTCATGCAGCTCAATATCATAAAAACAAACAACCCAATCCAAAAATGGGCAGAAGACCTAAATAGACATTTCCCCAAAGAAGATATACAGATTGCCAACCAACACATGAAAGAATGCTCAACATCAGTAAACATTAGAAAACTACAATGAGATATCATCTCACACCGGTCAGAATGGCCATCATCAAAAAATCTACAAACAATAAAGCTGGAGAGGGTGTGGAGAAAAGGGAACCTTCTTGCACTGTTGGTGGGAATGTGAATTGATACGGCCACTATGGAGAACAATATGGATGCTCCTTAAAAAACTAAAAATAGAACTACCATACAACCCAGCAATCCCAGTACTGGGCATACACCCTGAGAAAACCATAATTCAAAAAGAGTCATGTACCAAAATGTTCACTGCAGCTCTATTTACAATAGCCAGGACGTGGAAGCAACCTAAGTGTTCATCAACAGATGAATAGATAAAGAAGATGTGGCACAGATATACAATGGAATATTACTCAGCCATGAAAAGAAACAAAATTGAGTTATTTGTAGTGAGGTGGATGGACCTAGAATCTGTCATACAGAGTGAAGTAAGTCAGAAAGAGAAAAACAAATACTGTATGCTAACACATATATATATGGAATCTAAGAGAAAAAAAAAGGTCATGAAGAACATAGGGTCAAGACAAGTATAAAGACGCAGACCTACTAGAGAATGGACTTGAGGATATTGGGAGGGGGAAGGGTAAGCTGAGAGTAAGTGAGAGAGTGGCATGGACACATATATACTACCAAATGTAAAATAGATAGCTAGTGGGAAGCAGCTGCATAGCACAGGGATAACAGCTTGGTGCTTTGTGACCACCTAGCGGGGTGGGATAGGGAGGGTGAGAGGGAGGGAGTTGCAAGAGAGAAGAGATATGGGGATATATGTATATGTATAACTGATTCACTTTGTTATAAAGCAGAAACTAACACACCATTGTAAAGCAATTATACTCCAATAACGATGTTAAAACAAACAAACAAAAAAAAAACTGTCACTGTTTGCAGATGCCATGATGCTACACATAGAAAATCCTAAAGATTCTACCAGAAAACTCTTAGAGCTCACCAATGAATTAGGTAAAGTTGCAGGATACAAAATTAATACACAGAAAGCTCTTGCATTGCTATATACTAACAGCAAAAGATCAGAAAGAGAAATTAAGGAAACAATCCCATTTATCATTGCATCAAAAAAAAAATAGATAGGAATAAACCTACCTAAGGAGGCAAAAACCTGTACTCAGAAAACTATAAGATGCTGATGAAAATAATCAAAGATGACACAAACAGATGGAGAGATATACCACGTTCTTGGATAGGAAGAATCAATATTGTGAAAATGACTACTATCCAAAGCAATCTACAGATTCAATGCAATCCCTATCAAATTGCCAATGACATTTTTTACAGACTAGAATAAAAAATTTCACAAATTGTATGGAACCACAAAAGACACCAAATAGCCAAAGCAACCTTGAGAAAGAAAAAACACAGCAAGAAGAATCAGGCTCCCTGACATCAGATTATACTACAAAGCTACTGTAAACAAAACAGTATGGTACTGGAACAAAAAGGGAACTATAGATCAATGGAACAGGATAGAAAGTCCAGAGATAAACACATGCACCTATGGTCACCTAATCTATGACAAAGGAGGCACGAATATACAATGGAGAAAAGACAGTCTCTTCAATAAGTGGTGGGGGGAAAACTGGACAGCTACATGTAAAAGAGTGAAATTAGAACACCTCCTAACACCGTACACAAAAATAAACTCAGAATGGATTAAAGACCTAAATGTAAGGCCAGAAACTATAAAACTCTTAGAAGAAAACATAGGCAGAACACTATTTGACAAAAATTTCAGCAAGATCTCTTTTGATCTACCTCTTAGAGTAATGAAAATAACAAAAGTAAACAAATGGGTCTAATTAAACTTACAAGCTTTTGCACAGCAAAGGAAACCATAAACAAAACAAAAAGACAACCTTCAGAATGGGAGAAAATATTTGCAAATGAAGCAACTGACAAGGGATTAATCTCCAAAATATAGAAACAGCTCATGTTACTCAATATCAAAAAAATATACAACCCAATCAAAAAATGGGTGGAAGACCTAAATAGACATTTCTCCAAAGAAGACATACAGATGGCCAAACAGCACATGAAAAGATGCTCAACATCACTAATTATTAAAGAAATTCTAATCAAAACTACAATGAAGTGTCACCTTATACCAGTCAGAATGGCCATCATCAAAAAATCTACAAACAGTAAATGCTGGAGAGGGTGTAGAGAAAAGGGAACCCTCCTACCCTTTTGGTGGGAATGTAAATTGGTACAGCCACTGTAGAGAACAGTATGGAGGTTCCTCAAAACTCTAAAAGTAAAGCTACCATTTGACCCAGCAATCCCACTCTTCGGCATATACCCAGAGAAAACCATAATTTGAAAAGATGCATGCACCCCAATGTTCACTGTAGCACTATTTACAATAGCCAAGACATGGAAACAATAAATGTCTATCAACAGAGGAATGGATAAAGAAATTGTTGTACATATATACAATGGAATATTACTCAGTCATAAAAAAGAACAAAATAATGCCATTTGCATCAACATGGGTGGACCTAGAGACTGTCATAGAGTGAAGTAAGTCAGACAGAGAAAGACAAATATCATATGATATCCCTTATATGTAGAATCTACAAAAAGGGTACAACTGAACTTATTTACAAAACAGAAGTAGAACCACGGATGTAGAAAACTTATGGTTACCAGTGGGTAAGGGGGGAGAGATAAATTGGGAGATTGGGATACAGACACTACTATATAAAAAATAGATAACTATCAAGGTCCTACTGTATAGTACAGGGAATTCAACACACTGTAATGGCCTATATGGGAAAAGAATCTAAAAAAGAGTGGATATACGTATATGTATAACTGATTCACTTTGCTGTACATCTGAAACTAACACAACACTGGAAATCAACTATACTCCAATAAAAATTAAAATTAGAAAAAAGGAAATTCCTACTTACCATGCTGCATCTATGGTGCAGCGTTCTCTGTCTTTTCCCTTCCTAGTTTATCCTTTCCCTCTCCAGGCTCTCACATCTGGGACCTTCCTCTCACTGTACTGCTTTTGGTTTTGGAGGGTTAATTTTGCATTATTTCTTCCATCCTATTCAGAAACTCATCTTCCCTTCAGTTTCCATATTTTTAAGCCAGCAAAGGATGCTCAAATGGGTTATGCTAGTAATTATGTTGATGAAATAATGAAACCGGTACCTGTTTTTTCTGGGTCTCTACCACACCTCTGTTCTCAGATATTCCATATGCATACTTCTCCCCTTGAAAATTATCATGTAACTTCTCCTTTATTTGACCCACAAAGCAAAATTGCATGGCTACTACCCTCAAAGAGTCATTGATTATTATGAATTAATACTTCCCAGAAAAAGAAAAAAGTCCTCTGAAGTTTTTAAACTTTCCTCATTATCTCAGTTTCCAAAATCTCTCCCTAAATTCTTAGGTCATCCAAAATTGTACCTTGGATGACCAGTGTCCCAAACACCTAAACAAAACAAAACTTTGAAGAAATCACTGCTTGCTGACTGTTTTCTCAGCTATTCCTTACTTCATTAAGTCTTGCCTTTAAGTAACTACTTTATAAATATATTTTAAAAAAAGAAAATAAAAAGGTTTAAAGCTTCCCTTACATGCTTTTTTCAACTTGGGAGTACGGCTTATACATAAGTTTCTACAGACTTGATTCACATTCCTGTAAAATATATCCTCTATTCCAATGCTTTCATTTTACTGTCAATGTCTTTTATCCACAGAGTAATCAATTGTTATCCTTAAGAAAAAGGGGGCACATGCACAAAAACTCCATTTATGTGTCAACATGTGTGAAGTGACCAAAAGAAAGCTGTCTCCTAAATCATAATTACACCTTTCACAATTATTTCCAAATTGATTACCGTAATTCAGCATGGGACTAAGCACAGCACTGTGCCCCTGTAGCAGAGAAGCACAATTTATCTCCTCTGCACCAGCCCCTATTCAAGGGTTAAGAAAAATGACATGTCTACACATCTATGACAATGCTAACTTTTTCAAATATCAGTAGACAAATTCACATGCAGATACAAAATTTTTTGTATAATGATTAAGCATAGGGTTCTCCACTGGTTAAGGGCCCCCAGCCTTTGACTAGTGAATTTGGTGATGTTCTCACTGTAAGAGGCTACATTTTTATGCACAAGTGCACACCCCAAGCAGTTATATTTACACTCGACTATTGAGATCTCTTCCTATTAAAAATGCTTTACAATATAAGATCTACAAAAGGACAGTCACAAGACCATATGCACACTTATCTAGCCCTCAGATTGGTTCCTCTTCAGCGATTACACTTCGGGCATCTGTCAGTTATTCTTGCCTATGGAGTTGTCTAGTCCCTTGAGTTTAGAAGTTTGCACTATGTTGCCTCAACTTCCCAAGAACAATCGATCCTAGGAATTCAAAGACTTTGGAGATGGCCCAATCTGAAGTAAGCAAGATTTTTTTTCTACCTCTTCCCAGAAATGTTTTACTAAGCAGAAGATCTTCCTTAAACCTGTCAAAAATAGAAGTATGTTTGGTAAGCTAGTATTTTCTTATCTTATAAATTACATTGTATCTTTTAAAAAGAGAGAGAAAGAGAAAATATCCCACTTCCCATAAGTCACTGGTCATTGGATGCTGCTTAATTTCACTTTGATCAGTTCCATCAGGGTTTCTTCTTTTTTCAATTAGGTAAGGCCATAGCTGTGATTCTTTCAAGACACCGCGAAAGAAGCTGCTACTCAAAGGTCTTTTACAGTAATACTATGTTAAAAAAGGGATGCATAATAACAAAGAACTCAAATAATTCTCAAACACTAGGAAGTGCCAACGTTTCTGAGAGGGTCTCAGGATCATATGGAAAGTACAGTGTCTGGAGGGGATGATAAATGTAATGATTAATCACTTACAGTGTCCTGTTAAGAAGGGGTGTGTCTGTGTGTGATAATGCTGACAGCATCTTTTTTCTTTACACCAAGGGTTCTTTGCTTTTCCCTATTCCTGGTGTCTGAGGAGGTCAAACATCTGGTGACTAAGTAATTCATTTCAGCACTAAAAGCCTGCATGTGAAAGGCTAACACAAAGCTCTTACAAGTGTTACCATTGTGGAACTAGGAGCAAATATACAAGGACAGACAGGCTCCACAGCATATAAAGAAAATGTTAAATGTTCTGAAGAAAGTAAACTGGAATTGTAAGTACTATTCATTCATGGCAAATGGGTTTAGATACATTTTTATTATTAACATTTACAGAACAGACTGACTTCATAAATTGACTTTGGAAATTAATAAAAAGTTGTTTGTAACTGGATTATCTTGGGGCATACTTTTTGATTATAGCCAATATACAAAAAAACCCAACATCCTGGTGTCTTCTTTTTAAACAGTCTATTCTCTGACCATAGATTAAATCTCTAGTTCTTATTATTTACCAATATAAACAGCAAGGCCCATGACATGGATATAAATTAATCCACCAAGGCACAGCTCACTGCCCCTTATGAACATGGACCCTGCTCAGCACTAAGAGGAAGGAGGTAAAGGGCATCCTTAGACTTGAGAAGCCCACAAGTCCTGGAGACAAGAAACTGTACGTTAACAGATGTTCACAGTGCATGCAGTGTGGTAAGTGTGACAACATAAGTAAGCACAGGGGCCATTGTGAGAACTAAAAAAGGTAAATCCTCTCTTTTCAGTCAAAATTGCTTTAACATCACAGCACCAACAGGCCTCTGGGTGTTCACTTGTGACATCCAGAAGAATCTTACCCCTTCCTCACTGCCTCTCCCCTGTCCCTCCCTCTGCACATGTTAATTCACCAATGTCTTAAATCCCTTTCAGACCCTCTGAGGAGCCTTTGCTTACTCTGGAGTCCTGCACTGGGGCTACCTTCCATGCTTCCAACCCCCTGCAGCTCACCTGCGGTCCACACTGTGCTGTAGGGTCTGCTTATCTGTCTATTTCCCAAGCAGAAAGCTCTTTCAAGGAAAAGTGAGTATTTAAAAAACAAGTATTACTACTGGTATTTGTAGTTCCACTGTCTAGCGTAGTACATGGCAAAAGTAATTTTCTCGACAAATATTTATTAAATACATTAACTTATGGGGAATATAACTGATATAATACAAATAAAGCACTTTCTAAGAATTCAACAAACATCTGTTCTTGTAAAGCTAAGTATAACATGGTGCAGCATGTAAGAACTTACTGAATAAGTAATAGTAAAAAAAGAAAAAAAGGATTAAAAACATAACCTCCATTAAAGGTACACCAGAAACACTGTGATAAAGGCTACCTACCACCAGCACTTTCATCCCTACAGGCCTGTTGAGTTAGATAAAGCTGTGTTCTAACCTTTTACATCTAACGTGTCCTAGCACTGATGGTAAGCAATCTATCTAACTCAACTGAATTCAATTTTTCTCTTTCACATGTAAAGTGAAGTTATAGTGTTTACATCATAAATTGTTGAAAAGACTGAATGAGACAAAAGATGAGAAGCATTTAGCTCTGTGGCTGGCATGCAGTTCATCCTGAATCCACACTAATCTTCCTTTCTCCACTCCATATCCATGGTAAAAACAGCTTCCCCCTGGGGTCGGGGCAAGACCCCGCTAACCGCTTCCTAGAAAAGGGGAAACAGTACATTCAATCCAGCTATACTGGGCTGCTTCATTTGAGGCCACCTTCCAGGCTCACATGTAGGGGAGTAAATGTGGTTGGTCAGCAATAGCCCTGGTGATATGTGTGCTGCCACCATGTGGCAGTTGATACAGAGATCATGCTTGAAAGATGTTTAAAAAATCTTTAGAAATTATAGCACACATTGGGAGCTTGCTTACCACAGTCTAGAAGTTGTGTTAAATGTTTGATATGCTTTTTCTCATTTAATTTATAACAAAAGAAAAGAAAAGCCTGTGAGGTTGGTGCTACTATTTCCCTGTCTTAGAGATGGTCACAGGTCACTGACATGGGAAGGGCAGCCCCTTGCTAGCATCTGTGCTAGAGTGGTACTTGCATTCCAAGCAGTCCCATTTCAGTACCTAAACACCAAACCATAAGCTGCCCTTTCTTTCCAAATGATGTCCCATTAATATTGAAATCTGAATTATTTAGAAAAGTATTTGCTCTAAATGAACAATTTTCAAAGCACCCTAATAAAAAATGCTGGTTCCTCTCTCTTCACTTACTTGGGTATTTTGCTTCAGTGTATAAGCTGCTTTTCCCACAAGGAGTTTGTTAGTCCTTTAGGATCTAGGGCTGGTCGTAGAAGTCTTTCTATTCCCAGAACCCAGTTATTGTTTTTTTTTTTAATAAAAGAGACATCAAATCAGTATGTTAATGATTTTAATTTATAGTTCTGTAAGCAACTGACAGATCTCTATCTTATTGTTACATCAGATAAAGATAATACATCTTTATAATTCATGCTTGATCTTAATTTGGTCTCAATTTTCCTAGAACAAATTTTCAGCTTCACTGGGTAACTTTCATTCTGCCCTCACCCCCCCGTCCCCTGCAGTGATTTCACCTGCATCTTTCCTTACAAGGCAGCAGGGGAGGGGAGGGAGCACAAATGGGCTCTAGACTCAGACCCTCACATTCTGGTTTAGCTACACAGTATTGATGGAATCCCAAGATACGTAATTAATTTCCCTTAGCTTGGGTTTTCTCATCTCTAAATTGGGTATAAGAACTTACTATCTTCACTTTGTTATAAAGCAGAAACTAACACACCATTGTAAAGCAATTATACCTCAATAAAGATGTTAAAAAAAAAACTTACTATCTTAACACAACATTATAAATCAACTCTACTTCCATTTAAAAAAATACTAATAGCTAAAATTAAGAAAAAGAGAACTTACTATGTCAGACTTGCCCCTTATTATACAGTCAATAGATACTTTCCCTTCATCTAGCACAAAAAACAAATAGAATTCACATACTGCCTCATAAAACCCATCTATTTCTATGTTTCACAATCACAGTCCCAGAATTAATCTTTTTCTCTCTGGGAATATTACTGAAATACTGCTTTTTAAAAAAATAAATAATAAGGTTGCTTCTAGATTTAAGATTTTCTTCTTCAGTGATGAATAGAGCTTCATTTAGAAATTATCTTAAACAAGAAGAAAAAGATTTCTAAGATTATAGAAAAGAAAAATGCTATTTGGTCTCCAGGCCTATATAATCTAAGATGGACAATGACACACATCTTGTAGACACAAGTCATCTAAACAAACACTGAAGAAAGTGACAGCAGGACACTCATGCTGATGGGGGGAGAACTGAAGTCCCTGTTAGCACAAGAAGATGGTTTGTGCATGTGCATGCACATATTTAAAATATATCAAATATATTTTATGCCACAAATATTAATCATATGGGTAAAAAGAAGAGATGAAAACTGTGTACAACTGTATAGAGCAGCTAATATAAACATGTGGACTGGAGCCAAGTGCCTGGGTTTGAGACCTACGTCCATATCTCGATAGCTATGTGATTAGGCAACATATTTTCCTTCTCTATGCCTTGTGTCTTCATCTGTTAAATGGGAATAATAATAAGACTTATCACATGGGATTTCTGTGAGGTTTAATTGAGACAACACAAGTTAAAGCAGTTAGCACAGTGCCTGGTACTCAATAAGAATTCACTAAATGTTAGTTCTCATGCATATTAAAAGGAGTTGAGTATCTTGCTTTAGAAAGGCATTATTTTATTTACTTAATAATCTGTTGACTCCCAAGAAAATATATAAATGACATAAAAACTCTTCTTAGTGTGATATATGATTACTCACTTAATCAGGTTATTTAAAAAGTCGAAGATGTAGCATTTTCATCAGAGACTGTCTAAAATATAATTAGAAATGATGATGGAAAATCCATAATCAAGTCCTGACCTCAGTTCCTCTCTGTATTCACTGATTCCTTTGCCATCTGCCTGCTTGCACAGAATGGCTGTGGGTAGTACCGGGGCTGTCCTCCACATGTTACTTCTGGGGAATGACTGAGAAGTAACATGTGCATGACAAGCAACCTCAAGGAATGTAACTCAGATCTGAGATAAACAAATTAATATCTTCAGCCCACAACAAGTTATTTAAACTGCATATTTAGAGCCCATGAACATAGCAGGGTAAAAGCTACAGGGTCCACCCAGTAGCATGGGAAAGTCAAAGCAAGAGTTGAAGATGCTACCCAAATTTCTATCTTTGCAACAAGGAGGATGGATGTGTCATTCATTGAAACAGGAACAAAAGAATGAGAGCAGATTCTAATGAAAAGAGCATTAGTTTTTGTCTTGCTGAGGTTGAGTTACCTCCGGAATATTCAGGTGAAGCTGTCAAATAATGAATACATAAATCTGGAGATAAAGAAAAGATATCTGATGAAGTTAAGGATTGGGAGTCATCAGTAAAAGCATGGTCCTGAAGATCGTGGGGCAGGAAACTGTCAGAGAACAGGATGGAGCCATAGAGGGGACCTGGGTGGAGACCACAAGGTCTGCATGTCCTGTCTCATTTGCAGACTTCAAGGCCACTAGGTCTGGCTCTCTTCCCTACACTGCCCAGAGTAGCAAAATGCACATGCATCATTTTATTCAGCTTCATTGCTAAGCTATTATTTTTCCTTAATGCATGAACACTGTTCATATAATAGAAAACAATTTTCCTCATATGGCTGTTTTTAGAAGCACAGAACAAGCTCTTCCCAGATCTGTCTTCCACAGCTTACAGAAAGACAAGAGTTCAAGTAAGTCATTTGCAAGGATGGAAATGGGGAAAAATAGAGATAGTTTCTCCATAATATTTCAATTTTTGTGAAGATTAGAGTGCGGTATCCCACTGGTGTGTATTGGAGGAAAATCCTGTCATAATTTCAGAGGACATAATGGGCTCAACCTTCTTTGCACACGTGTGAAATATGGTTGCAGCAATTTTTCTGTCTACTTAGACAACATATTGGTTGGCAGCAAAATGTTGTATGTTAATTTAATGCCTTTCCCCATACATTTCCCAGGGTATAGCCAGAAACAGTTCTATACATATTAAACAATAAAAGGTTCTTAATAATGCCATCAACACAATTATATCTGATAGCTGAGGTACAGAATCACTGCGAATATAAAAATGACAAACATTTGAAAAATGTTTCCCAAGTTCCAATAAACTATGTGCTTTTTTTGAGTCTTATACTATAATTTTTTTATCAACCCCAAAGTTACACATTTTAATAGTCAATTTCAGAGAGAATTTTTGAAGACTACATTGAATCTTACAATAAAACATTTCTTTAACTAGTTCAGTAGATTCAGATTGACCTAAAGCAAGATCAAATAATGGGATATATGATCAAATGTTGATAATAAAGTCAACTGCACAATTAGTATGAAACTGTAAAATCAAAAACTATTTCAAGACTTTGAAATTAGAGCCCAAAAGATAATCAAAACTTGCAAAAGTTTTCATAAATCTGAGCTTTTTTTTTTTAATTTGAGAAAATTCAGGTGGGCCACTTCATAAATTAAATTTTCCTCATTACAACTTTACCTTAAAATATAAATTCCACTTTTGACCTAACATTAGTATTCTATTTGAATTGCAATAAATCAGAGTGTAGAAAGGGAAATACTCTTCTAAGCACTTTGCTAGATTCTATTGCTGAATTCATAAAACAAAACAAAAAATGTTATCAGCTTTTTGGCAACGAGAGTTAGTCTTCCAAATGTTTATTTTGCAACTTTTTATGACACTGTGAAATTGACAATTTTCCCATTAGGTTAAATATACTACCTTACTCTAAAAGAAGAAAATAAAAATGAGGTAAGCCTAAGCCCAACATGGGTTATGATTTCTAATTTCATATTATACAGCCTATCATACTAATGAAGCAAAGTTACTATTGGCACAAGTAATAATGAAGAATTATGTGATGCTTCAGCACTTGCTGTGTAGTTCTGGAACCATGTGCCAAACACCCAAGTAACTGAAACACAGAGCTCTTCACTCTCAGTTAGTTAGTACATGAAATTAAAAATAGACTAGCAACAGCTCTAGCTCTAATTTCTACCTCTCAGAGATGTGTCTTCAGATGGCAACACAGGAAGTAAACAAAATATATTGTTGGGGGTGTACTCACATGTTTTAACACAATGTGGTATATAACTATGAGTAAAAATTATAGTATGTAAAATACAATAATAACAATATGGTTTATTTAAACATTCATTTGATAATTTAATATTACACATAAAATATTCATTTTTCAATTTACAACATTTCACAAATTTCAATCTCAAATCTCAAACACTGAATAAGGAGGAGGGGTATACATTAAGAATGCTTTAGAATTGTATTTAAATAAACAAGGATGAAATTTACCTTGTAAATAAACATTGTAGATGTTGAAGATAACTTTCATGCCTAAGCTTTCTCTTCTTCTTCAATCTTGGTTCATTATTAAGTGTCTATGTAAATTTGAACAACTTAATTTTATCTGTGCCTAAATTTCCTCCTCTGTATAGTACATATTCCACAGAATATTAAGTGGCATAAATCAGGTAATAATATACATCACAGAAAATACTGTTTGATACATAGTAAACAGTCAACAAATAAAAACTTGTATTACCACCAACATAATTGTAATCCCCTTCCAATCACCTTATCTCTATTTTTATTAATGTATTATTGTTCTCCTTTTCAGGAATGAAGTTACAGAACTCTCAAGGAAATAAGTCCATCTCTCTGTTTTATCACACATACACAGAGCCTGGCAAAGGGTAGGTGCTTCCACACCAAAGAAGAGTATTGTTAAGTGGAACAAAAGAAGAAACTGATAATTACTCAGTGGTTATACATATACAAGCTTCCACTGTGTGCTGATATTATGCCAAGTATGAATACATATTCTCACGTATTCCTGATGAAGCCTCCAAGCATATGATAACACTCATGTTGCAGCTGAAAAACCTTGATGATGAAAGCATTAATGGAGACTCCCATGGTCATAGGTGAATAAAATTAAAACTGTGACTCACACTTAGGTCTATCTGGGTCAGAATTCTATTATTTTCCCATTATATTATACTGTCTCCTCACAGCAATCTTCAGCATCTCAAGCAATTCTACATCTTAATATATCCATACAGATTTCTTTCCAGAAACAGAGAAATGCTACAGAAGAAGCAGCCAGGCCTGAAAATTACCAAGATGAAAAAACAACCATATAAATAAAGGTTTCTCTATTGAGAGGACTTGACAGTAAGATAAATATTACCCTGATCCTACCCTCTGCACCACTCAACTCTACACTCCAAATAATACCCAAGCTCTCTTTCTCTTCTCTGCTATGTTTTTCAAATAATGGTCTAGCTTTTCTATAACCTTGGCTCCTTTTCATGCCTTAGCCTCTAAAATTTAACAAAAATTGTTAAAGATGATCTAACACAGTCCCAAAGCTTCTGGATTCATCCTAGTATGAAGCCACTTTAGAACAACTGTTTAAATCTATTTCAGGACTTCCTGAGACCAGTGAAAGCATCTTTTTAATTTTACATTTATGAGTCAAATAAGTGATTACCACATAGATCCAATGCATATATCCTGAATGACAATGAATTGACAGGAATTAATATTTAGAACAATGATGTGGAGGCCTTGTAGGCTCTTTTGTAAAAGGTCAAATAATGTTTAACATACTGCACTTACTAAAAATGGATAATTAACTAATAAAACATGATATTCAGAAATAACTTGAAAGTAATTTGAGTTAACGTTTTAACTTCATTTTAATTAGAAAATATGCTAAAGCAAAGTAACCGATTATCTAGGCATTAAAATTGAGTAAAATTTTCACTGTAATTGCTTTCTTCTTGTACTTGGGCTCTCTGCTAAGATTAGCACTGAGGCTGGGATGAGAACAGTGATACAGGAGTCTCTTCCAGAGGACCTGTGATGTCACTGCGACCACTGTGATGGGTCCCCTGAAAATTCTGTAAGAAGAGGCAACAGGTGAGAACAGAGAGGTCCTTGTTCTGGATCACTCTACAGTAACTGCATTTCCTCCAGTAAGAGTGTCTTCAAGCAGAAGCTGTTTAATTACTCTATATCCACTCAGCAAATATTTATTAACCATCTGCCTAACTGTGTGCCAGCACAGTCACACAGGTGACTGGGACACATGACTGATCGAGAAAGATGAGACTTGGCATTTTGCAGTTGACATTCTAGTGTGGAAAAACCATAAAAATAACAATTAATAAAATTATGAAATACACTAGAAGGTGATACTTGCTATGAAAAAAAGCTAGAGAAGGGTAAAGGGACTGTGAGTCCCTGGGTAGGGAGAGGTGAAGGCATGTGTAGAAGCAGATCAGTTAGGAGGCCATCACAGTGGTCCAGACAAGAGAAGATGAGGACCCATGCTATAGTAATAGCAATGGAGAAGGTGTGAGCTCTTTGACTCTCAATGTATTTTGAGGATGTGTGGGAGAAAGAGAGGAGTCAAGGGGGACTCCACAGTTTCCGACCTGACCAAGTAAAAGGACGGTATTGCCAACAACTGAGACAGGTAGGCGACAGGTGAAGGACATGTGGGGTGAGAAGAATACCAATTGAACCTGGGCTCTCTAGACATCCACATGGTGATGTCAAGTAGGCAGCTCCATATAGAAGTCTTGGAGAGCAGTCCTGGTTGGATCATCAGCCATTTAAAGCCATTCGCACATAAAGCTATGCCACAGAGGGCTAAGGGGGTGTGAGTGCAGACAGAGCAGAGCACTGTGGACAATCTTAGGGACTCCAACATTATGAAGTTGTGTGGAAAAGCACAAAACAGCAGAGGAGGCTGAGAAATGGAACGATTTTTCTAACAGGAGAAAAATATAAATTATGGTATCCAGAAACCAAACAAAGACTATGTGTCAATGATAGTTCAAGCAAGACCATGGTTCAAGTGTTTCAAGTGGGTTCTCCAGTGACACAGAAGGCAGAACCAGAACTAATAGCAACTTTAAGGGATAAAGATCATACTTCAGTGAGAAAAAGGAATTGAACAGCAATGTCTAATTCTTAGATTCAACTGTATTATAATGTAGTGAACTTTCTTTTTAATCACTAGAGGTATTCGTAAACAGGCTGATGAGTATCACAGATATTGTAGAAATGATTCCTAAATTGAGTAGAAGGTTAGACCATAGAAACTATGAGATACACTCCAACTAATGAGCCTATCATTTCTGCCTCACTTAACACCAGAGGAGAAAGACATCTGCTTTTCCATCTGTGAACCTTTGCAATCTTAGCTGTCTGTGTCCAAAATTATCTCAATGCCTCTTCATATAAAATAAAGTGAATCACAACAATGGTTTAATTCAAAGAAGAGAGGCTCTGGTGCTAGCAGACCTGAGCTCCAGCTTTAACACTATCACTTAAATATTGTGTGGCTCTAGGAAAGTTCCTTCAATGTTTTTAAACCATAGTCTCTTCTTCAGAACTCACCCAGTGTTCTTGAGGGAATAAAACCATTCACTGTGCTTTGCTGGGTGTTTCATATACAGTGGGTACTCACAAAAACCTTAATTCTCTAGGCGTGAGGTCCCAGACTGAAGGACTATTTTATGATGCTTTAGTTATTTCTCTAAACTTGAGTTTTAGGCTATACTCTTCATTTAAGCACTATATCTACACATAAACCAGAAAAAGGAGTGTATGCTCTTTTTCATAAAAATAATATTTTCATCTGTTTTTTAAGTTCATAGTAGATTTTGATGAATCATGCTTGGGGTCAAATTTTCTACTGTATGTTTTAAGATGTCATTTGCTTACAGTGTAATAATAGAACTACACAGTATAAACAGGTAAAGACAACAGGCCGTGAAATCAGAGTTGCTGGATAGGAATCCTGATGGGCTGTTTCCTAATAATGTGATTTTGGCACATGAGTGCTTCTGAAACTCAGTTTGTCTGTAAAATGGGAAGGATAGAATTACTAGGATTTTTGTGACAATTAAATGATTTGGTATATGTAAAAAATATACAGTGTCTGATATATATAAAAACATTCCATAATCCTTAGTTTTTATTATTTGTTTCTCTATCTAGGAAAAAGATTTTAAATAGAAACATTTTTTTTTTCTATTTTAAATGTTTTCAATTAGCCCAAACTATTTTAAAAATATCTTTATTACTAGGAAAATAACGTGTTAGTATAACTAATTCAGACAGCACAAAAGAGCCTGCAACGGAAAAGGGCCTCCTACTGTTTCCTTATTATCTATCTCTATCTATCATCTTATATATATAAGTATACATATTTAATATAAATATATCCCTTTTATGCTCAAGAGAAATAAACTAAAATCTTTTATACTTTCACTTATATATATATCTGTGCAAATATATTAATTCTAAAATAAATTGCTAGATATCCAACTGATTCCAAAAGTCTGTGCCTTTGTGATTTTCACTGATTTTGAAAAACTGTTCCCTAAAATGGCTGTATCTCCATGCTCTGAGCAGCAGTTTACAGAGTGTATTATTCTCCCATACTCTAACACCATTAGTATTGGTTATAATCAAACTTTTTTCATCAGTCTGCTAGAGGAGAGAAACATTTCAAATTCATCTTAACTTGATTTTTCTGATAAGTGAGGTTCAGGGTTTTTTCTATTTGTTTTAAACAGTATATGTGTGACAACTGTGTTGGTATCATTGGCTTCTTCTTCAACTAGAAAAAGTGGGACCATTACATATAAATAAAATAAAGTGTCTGTCATGTGTTTCAAATATTTCTCAAATAGCCATGCCAGTTTAACATTTTGATTGTGACTTTTTATTTTGGTAATCATCATCATTATTTTTGCTTATACAGAGTTTTAGTTTTACGGTGTAAAATATTTTAATCATTTACTTATGGCTTCAAGTATTTTCCATCTTTCTTAGAAATGTTCTCCCCTCAAATATTATAAAATAAATTTCTCATAATTTATTCCAGTACTTTTAAAAAAATTTAATCTTAGACCCAGTTGAGATTTATGCTGGTGCAAAAGATGGGTTAGGGATTTAGTCTTTATTTTCTTTTGCCCTAAATGCCTCACTAGTTCCCTATCTAACAATTAATGAATAAACAATTTCTTCACACTGATTTCTAATATACACTCATTACATATGTTCATGTCATTTCATGAGGAATGGAAAATTGATGTTACCAAATGCCTGATTTGATCCTAAAATTCGGTAATTTAAAAAAAATATTTTAAAGTACTAAACCAGTCTTGCATTCCTGTAATAAAACTACATTTGTGTGTAATTTATTTTGCTTGTAATGTACTATTGAAATTCGTTTGGTAATATTTTTATAACATTATTATTATTGCAATAAAATGTATACAGCAGGGCTTCCCTGGTGGCGCAGTGGTTGAGAGTCCGCCTGCCGATGAAGGGGACATGTGTTCGTGCCCCGGTCCAGGAGGATCCCACGTGCCACGGAGCGGCTGGACCCGTGAGCCATGGCCGCTGAGCCTGCACGTCCGGAGCCTGTGCTCCACAACGGGAGAGGCCACAACAGTGAGAGGCCCACGTACCGCAAAAAAAAAAATAAATAAATAAATTATATATATATATATATATATATATATATATATATATATAAAACATAAAATTTACCATTTTAACTATTTTTAAATGTGGAATTGAGTGGCATTAAGTACATTCACAATGTGCAACCATCACCACGTCCATTTCCAGAACTTTTTCATCATCCCAAAGAGAAACTCTATATCTATTAAACAATAACTCTCCATTCATCTCTCTCCACAGCCCCGGGTAACCTCGATTACACTTTTTGTACCTATGAATGTGCCTGTTCTAAGTACCTTTCATAAGTGGAATCATACAATATTTGTCCTTTTGTGTCTGGCTTATTCTCCTTATTAACATGATGTTTTCAATATTCATCCATGTTGTAATATGCATCTAAATTTCATTGTTCTTTACAGCTGAATAATATTCCACTGTGTGTGTATACCACATTTAGTTTATCTGTGCATCAGCTGAGGACATCTGAGTTGTTTCTGTATTTTGGCAATTGTGAATAATGGTGCTCTGAATACTGATACACAACATTTCGTAATATTTTTAAAGTTTTTGCATTGATATTCATAATAGAATTGTAGTGTTTATTTTTGTGATATATTTGTGAAATCCATGTATTTTAAGAAAATTACTTATAAAATGGTAGAAATCTAAATGTGTTACACAAATTTCTTTTAACAATTACTTAAATTTGAAAAAATAAATAAAAGTCACTCACAATTTTTCTACATGATTCTAAATTCCTTTCAAAAAGGTGGTTGTAGTTAGGTCTTAACTTAGTATTATAAGTAACAATAATCCCTTCTCTAGACCTTTCTGGAGGTGGGGAGGAGATGCATTAACTTCTATTTCCTGTATCCTTTCCAGAGGAAGTTTTTTCCTGCTATTCTCAAGGTATATTACAGTGCTTGAATTTATATCAAATTAATTTGGTTCCATATGTCAATATGTCCTCCAGGGTCAGTAATAATATGGGAATCCATTCAACTGATAATGTTGTGCCTCTCGATTTTAATAGTGATCTTTCTCCTCTACTCTCTTTAAGATCTATCTATATAAAAATCCATTTCTATTGCAACAACAAAATAAATGGCAGAAGGGCCATCTATGCTCTAATGGGTGTAGAGAAACTTATTGAAGGCTCACTGAATTAAACAAACAAATGAACGAACAAGCAAATAAAGAATGGTGAGATTAAAGAAGGGATGTGAGGTAGAAGATCTTTTGGCTCTCAAAGGACCCTTGAGTAAGGATACATGTTTGGACACATTTAAAAAGGCACTAGCATTTTAATGATCCATTTGAAGTAGTTCCCAGTTTTTCAGTTGAAGGTGAGTATGAAATACACTGGTGGGATAGAAACAGCAGGTTAAAACAGACTGAAGATCCCCTAGGGGGTCTAGACCTAGAAAAGAAGGTGAGATCATTTGGGGAAATGTGAGCACACATTTCGTGAGGGTGTGCTGAACTCCTAAAAAAGGATGGGGAGAGAAACACATACAATTCAGGATTAGGAATATATGGGTTATTGGAGACAAAAAAAAAGTTTGAGTGCCAAATGGAAAAATAATATTTAAATACATGGGATGGGCATTAATAAAAAAGTCATTGGAAAAGATAAGTACTAGACAGAATACCTCTGCAAATTTCCAAATTTTTCTGGAAAACATGGTAATTTCAGGTGCCACTCTATTAAAGAGAATGCATTGCACAAGCACTTTGGAATTATTTTCTTTCTCGTAAAAAAATGTGACACTTCTAGGAGTGTCATTATTTTCTCAATTGACTTTTTTTTTTTTTTTTGTGGTGGTACGTGGGTCTCTCACTGCTGTGGCCTCTCCCGTTGCGGAGCGCAGGCTCAGCGGCCATGGATCACAGGCCCAGCTGCTCCGCGGCACATGGGATCCTCCCGGACCGGGGCACTAACCTGTGTCCCCCGCATCGGCTGGCGGACTCCCAACCACTGCGCCACCAGGGAAGCCCTCAACTGACATTTAAATTCACAGGTGAGAGATTAGGAAACAGATATAAATGAAACTGAAATCACAAAGCCCAACAAATCCTCTTTTTCATTTCCTTTAGAAAAATAAAAAGCAAGCGATGCTATGAAGTGGTCTCTGGTAAAGATAAAACAAGCTTAAGATATAAGCTACAGAGTGGATTTTAGAAAACACATTGCTTAGAAAAATAGAGAGATGTCTCCAAGACTGTAAGTGGTAATGCTGGCTTTGAAGTGTCATAGTTTCCACAGTTAGTAACCTTGTGTCTCTATTAACTATTCTTTGTTTTTTTTAACATCTTTATTGGAGTATAATTGCTTTACAATATTGTGTTAGTTTCTGCTGTATAAAAAAGTGAATCAGCTATACGTATACATATAACCCCATATACCCACCCTCTTGTAGCTCCCTCCCACCCTCCCTATCTGACACCTCTAGATAGTCATAAAGCACCAAGCTGATCTCCCTGTGCTATGTGGTTGCTTCCTACTTGCTATCTATTTTACATTTGGTAGTGTATATATGTCAATGCCACTCTCTCACTTCATCCCAGCTTACCCTTCCCCTCCATGTGTCCTCAAATCCATTCTCTAAGTCTGCATCTTTATTCCTGTCCTGTCCCTAGGTTCTTCAGAATCATTTTTATTTTTTTTTAGATTCCACATATAGTGTTAGCATATGGTATTTGTTTTTCTGACTTACTTCACTCTGTATGACAGACTCTAGGTCCATCCACCTGACTATAAATAACTCAATTTTGTTTCCTTTTATGGCTGAGTAATATTCCATTTTATGTATGTGCCACTTCCTCTTTATCCATTGATCTGTCGATGGACACTCAGGTTGCTTCCATGTCCTGGCTATTGTAAATAATGCTGCAATGAACATTGTGGTACATGACTCCTTTTGAACTATGGTTTTCTCAGGGTATATGCTCAGTAGTGGGATTGCTGGGTCATATAGTAGTTCTAGTTTTAGTTTTTTAAGGAAACTCAATACTGTTCTCCATAGTGGCTGTATCAATTTATAATCTACCAAGAGTGCAGGAGGGTCCCCTTTTCTCCCCACCCTTTCCAGCATTTATTGTTTGTAGATTTTTTGATGATTGCCATTCTGACCAGTGTGAGGTGATATCTCATTGTGCTTTTGATTTGCATTTCTCTAATTATTACTGATGTTGAGCATCTTTTCATGTGTTTGTTGGCAATCTGTATATCTTCTTTGGAGAAATGTCTATTTAGGTCTTCTGCCCATTTTTGGATTGGGTTGGTTGTTTTTTGATATTGAGCTGCATGAACTGCTTGTATATTTTGGAGATTAATCCTTTGTCAGTTGCTTTGTTTGCAAATATTTTCTCCCATTCTGAGGGTTTTCTTTTCACCTTGTTTATGGTTCCCTTGCTATGCAAAAGATCTGAAGTTTCATTAGGTCCCATTTGTTTATTTTTGTTTTTATTTCCATTACTCTAGGAGGTGGGTCAAAAAGGATCTTGCTGTGCTTTATGTCATACAGTGTTCTGTCTATGTTTTCCTCTAAGAGTTTTATGGTGTCTGACCTTATATTTAGGTCTTTAATCCATTTTGAATTTATTTTTGTGTATGGTGTTAGGACATGTTCTAAGTTCATTCTTTTACATGTAGCTGTCCAGCACCACTTAGTGAAGAGGCTGTCGTTTCTCCATTGTATATTCTTGCCTCCTTTATCAAAGATAAGGTGACCATATGTATGTGGGTTTATCTCTGGGCTTTCTGTCCTTTTCAATTGATCTATATTTCTGTTTTTGTGTCAGTACCATACTGTCTTGATTACTGTAGCTTTGTAGTATATTCTGAAGTCAGGGAGCCTGATTCCTCCAGCTCCATTTTTCTTTCTCAATATTGCTTTGGCTATTTGGGGTCTTTTGTGTTTCCCTACAAATTGTGAATTTTTTTGTTCTAGTTCTGTGAGAAATGCCATTGGTAGTTTGATAGGGACTGCACTGAATCTGTAGATTGCTTTGGGTAGTATAGTCATTTTCACAATGTTGATTCTTCCTATCCAATAACATGGTATATCTCTCCATCTGTTTGTATCATCTTTAATTTCTTTCATCAGTGTCTTACAGTTTTCTGAGTACAGGCCTGTTGCCTCCTTAGGTAGGATTATTCCTAGGTATTTTATTCTTTTTGTTGCAATGGTAAATGGGAGTGTTTCCTTAATTTCTGTTTCTGACTTTTTGTTGCTAATGTATAGGAATGCAAGAGATTTCTGTGTATTAATTTTGTATCCTGCAAATTTACCAAATTCATTGATTACCTCTAGTAGTTTTCTGGTGGCCACTTTATGATTTTCTAAGTATAGTATCATGTCATCTACAAACAGTGACAGTTTTACTGCTTCTTTTCCAATTTGGATTGTTTTATTTCTTTTTCTTCTCTGAATGCCATAACTAGGATTTCCAAATCTACGTGAATAAAAGTGGTGAGAGTGGACATCCTTGTTTTGTTCCTGATTTTAGAGGAAATGCTTTCAGTTTTTCACCGCTGAGAATGATGTTGGCAGTGGATTTGTCATATATGATTTTTTATTATGTTGAGGTCGGTTCCCTGTATGCCCATTTTCTGGAGAGTTTTTATCATAAATGGGTGTTGAATTTTGTCGAAAGCTTTTTCTGCATCTATTGAGATGATCATATGGATTTTATTCTTCAATTTGTTAATATGGTGTATCACAGTGATTGATTTGCATATATTGAAGAATTCTTGCATTCCTGGGATAAACCCCACTTGATCATGGTATATGATCTATTTAATGTGCTGTTGGATTCTGTTTGCTAGTATTTTGTTGAGGATTTTTGCATTTCTCTTCATCAGTGATATTGGTCTATAATTTTCTTTTTCTGTGACATCTTTGTCTGGTTTTGGGATCAGGGTGATGGTGAACTCGTAGAATGAGTTTGGGAGTGTTCCTCCCTTGCTATATTTTGGAAGAGTGTGAGAAGGATAGGTGTTAGCTCTTCACTACATGTTTGATATGATTCACCTGTGAAGCCATCTGGCTCTGGGCTTTTGTTTGTTGGAAGATTTGTAATCACATTTTCAATTTCAGTGCTTTTGATTGATCTGTTCATAGTTTCTATTTCTTCCTGATTCAATCCTTGAAGGTTGTACATTTCTAAGAATTTGTCCATATATTCCAGGTTGTCCATTTTTTTGGCATATAGTTGCTTGTAGTCATTTTTCATGATCCTTTGTATTCCTGCAGTGCCATTTGTTACTTCTCCTTTTTCATTTCTCATTCTGTTGATTTGAGTCTTCTCCCTTTTTTTCGTGATGAGTCTGCCATGGCTTATCAATTTTGTTTTCTTATCAAAGAACCAGCTTTTAGTTTTATTGATCTTTGCTATTGTTTCCTACATTTCTTGTTCATTGATTTCTGATCTGATTTTTATGATTTCTTTCCTTCTGCTAATTTTGGGTTTTTTTTCTTTTTGTTCTTCTTTCTCTAATTGCTTTAGGTATAAGGTTAGGTTGTTTATTTGAGATTTTTCTTGTTTCTTGAGGTAGGATTGTATTGCTATAAACTTCCCTATTAGAATGGCTTTTGTTGCATCCCATAGGTTTTGGGTAGTCATGTTTTCATTGTCATTTGTTTCTAGGTATTTTTTGATTTCCTCTTTGATTTCTTCAATGATCTTTTGGTTATTTAGTATCATATTGTTTAGCCTACATGTGTTTGCATTTTTCACAGTTTTTTCCCTGTAACTGATATCTAGTCTCATAGTGTTGTGGTCAGAAAAGATGCATTATACAATTTCAATTTTCTTAAACTTACCAAGGCTTGATTTGTGACCCAAGAATTGATCTATCCTGGAGAATGTTCCACGTGCATTTGAGAAGAAAGTGTACTCTTGTTTTTGGAATGGAATGTTCTGTACATATCAATCAAGTTCATTTTTTCTAATGTGTCATTTAAAGCTTGTGTTTCCTTATTTGTTTTTATTTTTGATGATCTGTCCATTGGTGTAAATGGGATGTTAAAGTCCCCTACTATTATTGTATTACTGTTGATTTCCCCTTTTATGGCTGTTAACATTCAACTTATGTATTGAGGTGCTTCTATGTTGGGTGCATAAATATTTACAATCATTATATCTTCTTCTTGGATTGATCACTTGATCATTATGTAGTATCCTTCTTTGTCTCTTGTAACAGTCTTTATTTCAAAGTCTCTTTTGTCTGATATGAGAATTGCTGCTCCAGCTTTCTTTTGTTTTCCATTTTCATGGAGTATCTTTTTCCATCCCCTCACTTTCAGCTTGTATGTGTCCCTGGGTCTGAAGTTGATCTCTTGTAGACTGCACAAATACGGGTCTTGTTTTTGTATCCATTCAGCCAATCTGTGACTTTTGGTTGGAGCATTTAATCCATTTACATTTAAGGTAGTTATTTATATGTATGTTCCTTTTATTTTCTTAATTTTGGGGGGTTTGTTTTTGTAGATCTTTTCCTTATCTTGTGTTTCCTGCCTAGAGAAGTTCCTTTAGCATTTGTTGTAAAGCTGGTTTGGTGGTGCTGAATTCTCTTAGCTTTTGCTTGTCTGTAAAGCTTTTGATTTCTCTATCAAATCTGAATGAGATCCTTGCTGGGTAGAGGAATCTTGGTTATAAGTTTTTCCCTTTCATCACTTTAAATATATCCTGCCACTCTCCGCTGGCTTGAAGAGTTTCTGCTGAAAGATCAGCTGTTATCCTTATGGGGATTCCCTTGTATATTATTTGTTGCTTTTCCCTTCCTGCTTTCAGTATTTTTTCATTTTGTTTAATTTTTGTTAGTTTGATTAGTATGTAACTTGGCATGTTTCTCCTTGGGTTTATCCTGTATGGGACTCTTTACACTTCCTGGACTTGACTTTATTTCCTTTCCCGTTTTGGGGAAGTTTTCAACTATAATCTCTTAAAATATTTTCTCAGACCCTTTCTTTTTAAATTATTCTTCTGAGACGCCTATAATTCAAAGGTTGGTGTGCTTAATATTGTCCCAGAAGTCTCTGAGACTGTCCTCAATTCTTTTCATTATTTTTTCTTTATTCTGCTCTGCAGCATTTATTTCCACCATTCTAACTTCCAGCTCACGTATCCGTTCTTCTACCTAAGTTATTCTGCTATTGATTCCTTCTAGATTATTTTTAATTTCAGTTACTGTGTTGGTCACTACTGTTTGTTTGCTCTTTAGTTCTTCTCGGTTCTTGTTAAATGTTTCTTGTATTTTCTCTATTCTATTTCCAAGATTTTGGTTCATATTTACTCTCTTTAGTAGTTTCAGGTAGTTTGCCTATTTCCTCTTCATTTTTTATTTATTTGGTTTTGTGGTTTTTGTTTTTTTTTTGCGGTACGTGGGCCTCTCACTGATGTGGCCTCTCCCGTTGCGGAGCACAGGCTCCGGATGCACGCACAGGCTCAGCAGCCATGGCTCACGGGCCTAGCTCCTCCGCGGCATGTGGGATCTTCCCGGACCAGGGCACGAACCTGTGTCCCCTGCATCTGCCGGCGGACTCTCAACCACTGCGCCACCAGGGAAGCCCTGGTTTTGTGGGTTTTTATCTTGCTCCTTTGCCTGCAAGATATTTCCCTGTCTTCTCATGTTGTCTAATTTACAGTATTTGAGGTATACTATCCCTCAGCTGCAGGGTCGTAGTTCCTCTTGCTTCTGTTCTCTGCCCCCAGTGGTGAGGTTGGTCCAGTGGCTTGCTTAGGCTTCCTGATGGGAGGGACTGGTGCCTGCATTCTAGTGGATGGAGCTGTCTTTTCTCTCTGATGAGCAGGGCTGTGTCAGGTGGTATGTTTTGGGGTGTCTGTGAGCTTAGTATGACTTTAGGTCGTCTGTATGCTGATGCATGGTTTTGTCTTCCTGTCTTATTTGTTGTTTGGTGTGAGGCGTTCAGCCCTGGGAGCTGCAGGCAGTTGGGTGGAGCTGGATCTTGGATTCAGATAGAGGCCTCCGTGAAAGCACTCGGTGATTAATCTTCCCTAGGGCAGGGAATTCTCTCATGGTCCAGCGTCCTGGACTCAGTGCTTCCATCCTGGAGCCTCAGGCCCAACTTCCAGTCAGGGAACCAAGAACCTGCAAGTCACTCATCCTGACAATAAAGGTGATTAAAAAAAATTTTTTTAAAACACTAACAAAACCCCAGACAAATGGTAAAAATTAAAATCAAAAAAACGGAAACAGAAACAAGGAAACACACACACACACACACAAAAGAAACAGAGCCAAATAAAGCAAAAAGCAAGAGAACAACCAGACAAACAAACAAACCCAGGAATGAAATCAAACCATTAAAAAGAAAAGTAACAAAAACACAAAACCAAAAAAACCAAACCAAAGCAGAGTGCCAATTGAAGAATGAAGCAAAGAAACAAAGTGACAAAAATTATTTAAAAAAAAGAAAATGGGGAAAGAAGACAGAACAACAGAAAAGCAACATAGAAATAGAAATGTAAAAAAATAAGATAAAAAATATATTAAAGTAAAAGAAAGGAAAAAAAAAAAGACAAACAAGGCCCCAGAAAATGGTAAAAACAGAATCAAACAACCAAAAACAGAAACAAGGAAACACACACACATGCAAAAGAAAGAAAAACAGAACCAAACAAAAACAAAAACAGAAAAAAAACAAAACAGAAACAAAAAAACAAGAGAACAACCAGAGAAACTGAAGAACCTAAAAACAAAATCAAAGAATTAGAATCAAAACTAACAAAAACACAAAACCTAAAAACAAAACCAAAGAAGTATGCCAACTGAAGAATAAAGCAAAGAAACAGAACAAACCGATAAAAATAATTTTAAAAAAAGGGAAAAAACAAAACAACAGAAAAGGAAAGTAGAAATGGGAATTTTTTTTAAAATACAAAATATATGAAAGAAAAAGAATAAAATGAGAGAAAAGAACACAGAACAACATAAAAGAAAAGTGAAAACAGAAATATATAAAAAAATTTTTTAAACGTTATAAAACACGAAGATTCCCCCCCCAAAATAAACTAAAAAAAAAAAAGCTAGAACCAACAAGAGAATGAATCAAAATATAATAAAAGTAATAGTAATAATTATGTTTCCGTGGGGTCTCAGCTGTTAAGTGTCCTTGCACACGCCATGAGCCACAGCTCACCTCTGCCTCCCCAGGAGGTCCTCCTCTGCCTCTGGGCTGGTCCCTGGACCTGCTGTGGGCCCTGTGGGGACCACGCAGACTCTGATGTGGCCCAATTCCTGTGTGTTTTTGTCCCCAAACTCCACAGCTGCCAGAGATAGACTGTTTTCATTTGTGGGAACACTCATTGTCTACTCAGATATTGGATAGACGTAGGGTCTAGCTGATCATGTGGATTTAATCTGCAGCTTGTACAGCTCACGGAAAGATTTTCAATCCTCTTTCTTAGTCGCCCCATCCCTGGGGTTCAGCTTTGGTTTTATCCCCAACTCTGCATGTGGTCCAACCACAGGAGTCTGGTCTTGAGGATGCCTTGGAGCTCATGGCTCTGTCCCAGTGAGGACCAGGCACAGAGGTGGTATGACTGCTTGGATGGCAGGAGCCCTGGTGGTGCCAAATGTGCAGGGAAGCCAGCGATCATGGGTGCAAGAGATATGGCCCTAGTGAGGGCCTTTTCTGGCACCTGGCGTAAGGTGCATGAGGGCTGGCCCTGGCCGGGCTATTTTTGGTGCCCGGAAGCTGGCATGTGAGGGCTGGCCCTGAGAGGGCTTCTTTTATTGTCCGTTGGTGGGTGCCAGCATGAGGGGACAGAGAGGCTACAATAGTGGCTCCTCCCCCTGAGTGTGACTCAGCAGTAGTGCCTGCTTCCATGGCAGTCCGGTCTTCCTCTGTAGGCATTCCCTGCTGTGGATTTCTTCCCTCCTGTCCCCTCAGTCTGTCTTCCCACAGCCAACACCAGTTCTTGCCCCAGGCCTCTTCTCCAATCCCCATGCTCCAGCTCCCAGCTCCCTTGCACACCTGTGAACACACGTCCCAGTCCGGGGCACGCAGGGCCACAGTACAGACTGTCTGTGTAGTTCTGAGTCTGCTGCATCTGTCACAGATCAGCCACTTCACCCTCTTCCAACAGCCTCAAATGCTTCCCTTCTGTCCCAATTGATTTCCCTGTCAGAAAAGGGTTTCCCCGAATCCAGGAATCTCTCCTCTGCTTCAGCTCCCCAACTGCGGGTGCAGGCCCTGTCCCACTTCCTCTCCTCATCCTCTACCTTTTTTATTTTTTGTCATACCCAGTTATGCAAGGATCTTTATAGTCCTTTCTGTTGTTCAAGGTCTTCTGCTAGCATTCAGCCAGTGTCCTGTGAGAACTGTTGCATCTATAGTTGTATTCCTGATGCATCTGTGGAGAGAGATGAACTCCACGTCCTCCTACTCCTCTGCCACCTTAACTCATCATCCTATTAACCATTCTTAAATGTTCTGATAATTACTTAAAAAGTTAGAAAAAATAACAGGTTTTGGTTTTCATCTTTCAAAGTACAGAGAAGGAAACAAGATTTGTGGGAGGACATGCCAGGCTGTGGAGAGTGCTTCCAACCAGGCACAGAAGGCAGCCCCTCTCTCTGGGACTGAGCAGGCAAAGACAAAATATAGAGCAAGTGTGGTGTTTTTGAACATATTTTGGAACTTTAATTTTCTGCATTAATCTACATAAGGAATTGATTTCAAAAGCAGCACAGGGGGACATGGCTGCATTTGATCTTAAAAGGGGCTAAATTTTGGGGGCCGATTTATGCTCCTGGCAATTTATTGCTTTAAAAGTTGGCAGTAATTTGGGTCGAGAAATAAAATGTGGGCCTTGGGGCAAATTTAATTGAAGAAGATGTCTGAAGTATTTTAGAGGATTCTAAAGGCAACATCAAAAAGGTATTTTTAAAAGACACTGAGAGGTTGAATTGCCCAGATGGACAAATAGGTACAATAGCAACAGGCAGGTCTCCAGCAGGTGGAGGCAGTACTGCCCCATCCTCTGACCCTCCTCACTGTGCCCATGCTTGTGACGGGCATCCTTCTGCATGGATGCCTGCTTGTGATAGTCATCCTTCTAGCAGAACAAAACAGAACACAGCAGCCAACATTATGTGTATCTTAGTTTCTTATGTCCTGTAAGGCACTTTTTTCTGCTTCTTGCAAGGATGAAGACTGTCTTCATTAATATGAAATTTATGCCCCAAGCTACAGTTCTCTTCTTTTTCTGTATATGTAATCTCCTAGCACATCAACACTAAATCATAATGCCCTAATACACTTTCAAAAGCAACTAAACTCAATACACATACTTCCAACACTACAAACAACTCAATATAAGAAGCCATGACCAAATTCACATGTGCAAAGTTTACAGACAAAAACAGTGAGTTATAAACACCACTTGCCTGATAGAGACTGTAAACTGATTCTGATTATAATATGCATAAGAGTTGGAAGTATCCAAATTTGAAAAAAGTAAATGTGTATTGGACTATAAAGTGCCGTGTGTGTGGATTCAGGGAGAAAGAGCTAATGTTAAAGGTGGTGCGTTTTCCACAATAATCTCAGGATTATAGAGGAACATACTGACCACGTTGCCTCCTTAGAGATTTGACCATCAAGACATAATCGCTCTGATTCTAAAACATTTGCAAATGTAAACAATAGATATACAAAGTCCATTTATTTACTAATCTTGTTACAAACAAAAAAAAATTAAAACAAACAAGAAAAACTGTCCATTAAAATAATTTAATATGGCTTTTTCCTCCAAATTAAGTGATTAACTACAAAACACTAGATAAATCATTCTTAATGTGTGTGAAAAGTATTCTTATATTTTCTATAATTTAAATCTTAAATTTCTCTCAGTTCCTTGAATTAATTAAGTCAGCAAACTAACTTGAATTAGAGACTAATTGAAACAAAATCTGTCTGTAAAAGGTCAAGTAGTAAAATCGGGATGAGGTCATTTCCTCAAGAATTCCCATAATTCTATATTACTCTTTATTGGAGAGGATGATGTAAACACCACATGGACTGTCAGTCCACACAGCAGGCATCAAGGGCAGGGACAGCTGTGGGAGAAGACGTGTGAGGCAGGCCTTTCCCTGATGGACCCCTAAAGGGTGCATCACTTTTTATTTTAAAAGAGTAAACTTTGAACCCATACTCTTGTGTCCTGCTCAACAGTTCACAGGATCATACCGCACTACACGTGTTACAGCTCACAAATGCACAGCAAATACGGTTCAAGATTAGAGATTATAATATTAACACCACAGATATTCAGTCAGCAGGAGAGAAACACCACTTTTGAAAGTAAATATTGTTTTCAAAACGTTGATTTTAATTTTATTGTTATAGTATAAAAACAAGCAAAAACAAATGTAGGTCAACTTGATAGATGATTGTGTTTCTCAGTATTCTTTTTCTGTAAAAGGGCTCTAAGAGTTCTCTATGTGTGATAATTAGATGTATGAAATGCACATCACCATAATAAATAAAGAAGTTTGGCATTATATTCATTATATTCATAAAAATGGTAGATTTTATAAGGCATAAATTGTTATTTGATAATACTCCGTAAAACTATTAATCATTAGGAGCTATTGGTTTTAACTTTCTTCCACACTTTATATGAAAAAGTCATGTAAAATTTGAGCATTTTTAGTCAAGTTAAAAATGTAATGGTTCACAAAAAATGAAGAATTTTAAAATAACAGCAGCCTCGTGAAGCATTCCATCTAGAGCAAAGATTATTTCTTTGAGCAGTTCACAATTAGTTGTGAATTTTTTATGAGCAAGTCATAATTAGTTACCACATCTGTAAAATAGAAGTTTTATATATTCTGTGATTTCCAAGATTAGTCTCAGCTTAAGCATTCTGTGATTCTAAAAATTCAAGGGGGTACAATAATTTGCTAGTGAGACATGGTTTATTTCAATATGAATAATAGGTGGTTTTGTTGTTTAAAAACCTTCCTATAAATTATGAAATTAAATATCACACAAAAATTGACACCATAAAATATTCTTGTTTCAGTAGTCATCATTATGAATCAAGTGTAAACTACTACTGTAATATTCAGTATAACATCACTCACACCCATCACTTGGAGAGCTATCAGGACTTGAAACGCCAACACAACTTGGTCAGAGATATAGAGCTACATTTTATTGAGAAGCAGATACTGAGTCTATCACGAGCTTTCTCATATCCTAAGAATGGACAAGTATTATTCTGAGAAAAAGTATCAAGTTATGTAATATTTAAATATATGATTTAAAGAAGGACCCTGTACTCCATCTAGACTCTAAAGGTTTAATTAACCAGGTTCCTTAAAAAAGACACAATACCCCATCATATTTCTACCATATTTCATTACTAAGTAAAATTTTCATGTACATTTCTATGACAGCCCAATTTAATATTTTAAAACATAAGTGTAAAGTAAATTTCATAAAATTTAAATTATAAATATATATCTATTGAATGTACCTATCTTGCAATAGTGTAGGTCTAGCTCAAAATAAACACAAAAACCAAAAACGTGTATGCCCAAAAAACCTCATCTGAAAGTTAAATTTTATGGTTTGATGTGCTGTAACAGCTTATTCTGTTTGAAATAATTACAAACACAACCTTCTACTTAATTGTATTTACTAAACTTTATCATATTAGAAGACAATTGGTAAACTACAGCATTTATTTCTGTAATCTTTATTATTAGGACAATTATATGGTCTTTGCTTCAGATACACTCTTCAGAAAGTTAATTACCAGCTTAAATCTTTGAGTTTCCTTTTTTTTTTGCTTAGGTAATTTACTTAAAAAAAATTAAAAAAAGAAACTGCTTTCAACCATTGGAATTTATGAATATAAGTAATGAAACCATGCTATTGAAATGTTATATTTTATAATAATGATTCTGCTGATAAAAATATCACATGATGACAAAGTGTCTAGTGAAAAAGTATTTTCAAGAAAATACTATCATAATCATTATATAAATGGACTCTGAATATAGAAGACTAGAGATTACAATCCAAGGGTCTAATAAAGACTATATTACCTTCCTAAATATAATAATTCTCTGCTGTTTGGCTAATGCTGTATATTGACAGTAGCAGTAATTCTACTCCCTTTTGCAATAAGAATATGCATTTTAACATGAACCAAAACATTACTGAGTGTGCATATTTGAAAAATCAAATTGTCAAATGATTTACACATTAAATAACTTATTAAAATATCTAGTTATGCTTCCCATATTCACAGAATAAAAATACAGCCATCAGTTGAAAATTATTGTACTTTCAAAGAGTTTTCCTTCTTCTATGTCAGTATCATATATTTGTGTATATTAATAAAATGAAGCTTTACACATTTATTTCATGAAAGACAATGAATAAACCATCAAGTCTTATTTTTATCAATTTTTTCTTAATTCTATGTGAACAAAGCATATATTACAGTACCTTTGGATACTGTTTGACAGGAATCAATACCCTTTCTGAGAGCTTTATGTTTTTGTTGCTGATGACATCAAGATATTTCTTTTCTTCATCTTCCTTTTTTCCATCAGAACCTTGAAATTTTTCAATTTCTGAAAAAAATTCACAAGAAAAACATTAAATGAAATAAGAAGTCATCATAAATACACTGACTGTTCTTATCACTCCCTTTCTTAAATAAGATTTTGAAGAACCTTGATAAAGGGACTGAAAGCTATGCTACTGTACTGTCTGTACAATGATCTATATCAACTAAAACCAAAAAGCAATGACTGAAGATACAACTGTCTTCTGTGAAACAAAGGATGCATTTAATTAACTTTTAACGTCTTCAAACAAAATTTGAGAAAGAATATTCCCTTTAATTATTTAAAATATCTAAGCAAACATAAATTTCCTAGGAGCAATGAATAGAACAAATATATTTTAACATTAAATGTTTTGTTTTTAGTCAGAATTGTTCCTAAGGAAAAATAACTGAAAATAGAAATCATCCATTATCTAAAATAGGGTAGTAGAGATAAACAGTATGCTATTTTATATTCTCACAAACTTAAATCCAATTAAAAAGGGGAGTCACAGAAAAGTCACATAAAGGATTAAATCTGTAAATGATATCATTCATATTCATCAACATGAAATTACCTACATAGATGTTTAAGAGGAAATACTAATTTATCCTTATGAGAATCTTCCCAAAGTGAATTTTTTTTTTATTTATTAAGTTTTGTCTGCATTGGGTCTTCGTTGTTGTGCACGGGTTTCTCTAGTTGTGGCAAATGGGGGCTACTCTTCATTGTGGTGCACGGGCTTCTCTTGTTGCGGACCATGGGCTCTAGGTGTGCGGGCTTCAGTAGTTGTGGCATACAGGCTCAGTAGTTGTGGCTTGTGGGCTCTAGAGCACAGCCTCAGTAGTCTGGTGCATGGGCTTAGTTGCTCTGCAGCATGTGGGAACTTCCCAGATGAGGGCTCGAACCCATGTCCCCTGCACTGGCAGGCAGATTCTTAACCACTGCACCACCAGGAAAGTCCTGAATATCTTTTAAGCAAACGTACACTATTTATCCTTCCTTCCTTTTTAAAATTAATTTATTTGCCACAGAAATACAAAGGTTCGTAAGAGACTGCTACAAGCAACTATAGGCTAATAAAATGGACAACCTGGAAGAAATGGACAAATTCTTAGAAAGGTACAATCTCCCAAGACTGAATCAGGAAGAAATAGGAAAAAATGAACAGAAATTGAATTCATGATTAAAAAACTCTCAACTAACAAAAGTCCAGGACCAGATGCCTTCACAGGCAAAGTCTATCAAATGTTGAGAGAAGAGCTAACACCCATCCTTCTGAAAGTATTCCAAAAAACTGCAGAGGAAGGAACACTCCCAAGCTCCATCACCTTGGTACCAAAACCAGACAAAAATACCACAAAAAAAAAATTATAGGCCAATATTACTGGTGAACATTCCTCAACAAAATATTAGCAATCTGAATCCAACAAAACATTAAAAGGATCACACACCATGATCAAGTGCGATTTATCCTGGGGATGTGAGAATTTTTCAGTATCCACAAATCAATCAGTGTGATACACCACATCAACAAACTGAAGAATAAAAACGACATGATCATTTCAACAGATGCAGACAAGACTTTGGAAAAAATTCAACACTCATTTATGATAAAAACTCTCCAGAAAATTACAGAGGGAACATACCTCAACATAATAAAGGCCATATATGACAAGCCTATAGCTAACATCATACTCAATGGTGAAAAGCTGAAAGCAGTTCTTCTAGGATCAGGAACAAGACAAGGATGTCCACTCTTGCCACTTTTATTCAACATAGTCTTGGAAATTCTAGCCATGGAAATAATAGAAGAAAAAAATAAAAAGAATCCAAATTGGAAAAGACGAAATGAAACTGTCACTGTTTGCAGATGACATGATACTATACATAGAAAATCCTAAAGATGCTGCCAGAAAACTACTAGAATTCATCAACTAATTTGGTAAAGTTGCAGGATACAAAATTAATACACACAAATCTTTTGCATTTCTATACACTAGCAATTAAAGATCAGAAAGAGAAATTCAAGAAACAATTCCATTTACCATCTAATCAAAAACAAAATGTACCTAGGAATAAAGCTACCTAAGGAGACAAAAGACCTGTACTCCAAAAACTATAAGATGCTGATGAAAGAAATAAAAGACGACAGAAACAGATGAAAAGATATACCATGTTCTTGGATTGGAAGAATCAATATTGTCAAAATGACTATAGTAGCCAAGGCAATGTACAGATTCAATGCAATCCTTATTGGTTTATCCTTGTCACTCTGTCATAGATATAAATTAAATTTGTCTGACATTATTTGCTCTCTACAAAGCTACCACTTAGGCATTTTTAGACATTTGAAATTTGATCACTTGATGATTAATTCCAACAAGTTTTCCATCAAGAAATGGGGCTGGATGAAATACCATTTCCACTGATTTTTCTGTTAATTTCTATACTTTCCTTTAAAAATTTCTTTTCGTTTTTTTTTCTTTTAATTGGGGTATATTGCTTGACAATATTTTGTTAGTTTCTGCTGTATAGCGAAGTGAATCAGCCATATGCATACATATATCCCCTCCTTTTTGGATTTCCTTCCCATTTAGGTCACCACAGAACATCGAGTAGAGTTCAATGCTATACAGCATCGTTTTCATTAGTTATCTATTTTATACATAGTGTATATATGTCAATCCCAATCCCCCAAGGCATCCCATCCCCCTTTCCCCCCTTGGAATCCATATGTTTGTTCTTTATGTCTGTGTCTCTATTTCTGCTTTGCAAACACTTTCATCTGTGCCATTTTTCTAGATTCCACATATATGCATTAATATACAATATTTGTCTTTTTGTGTCTGACTTACTTCACTCTGTATGACAGTCTCTAAGTCCATCCACGTCTCTACAAATGATCCAACTTTCTCCCTTTTAATGGCTGAGTAATTTTCCATTGTGTATATGTACCACATCTTCTTTATACATTCATCTGTCGATGGACTTTTAAGTTGCTTCCATGTCCTACTGTAAATAGTGCTTCAATGAACACTGGGGTGCATGTGTCTTTTTGAATTATAGTTTTCTCAGGGTATATGCCCAGTAGTGGGATTGCTGGGTCATATGGTAGTTCTATTTTTAGTTTTTTAAGGAACCTCCATACTGTTCTCCATATTGGCTATATCTATTTACATTCCCACCAACAGTGCAAGAGGGTTCCCTTTTCTCCACATCCTCTCCAGTATTTATTGTTTGTGGATATTTTGATGATGGCCATTCTGACCAGTGTGAAGCCATTGTAGTTCTGATTTGCATTTCTCTAATAATTAATGATGTTGAGCATCTTTTCATGTGCCTCTTGGTCATCTTTATGTTTTCCTTAAAATAATTTTATATTTATTTTGCCCTTTTGATAGTTTCAGGGAATTATCTCATCTTCCCTGATGTATCTATTAATATATGACTAATAGATCAGTCATTGCACTTCTCGACTGTATAGTCACAAAGTGGTATATACCAAACTTGCCTGATTTTAAAACCATGGAAAATAAGGCATACACACTTTTCCTTTTGTAAATTTAAAAATTACTTTAAATTTTTAAAGTAATTCTTTTTTTACTTCATAATTAATGCATATTCATTGTGGAATGTTCAGACAATATAGATATCCATAAAAATGGAAAGGCACTGATTATCATCCAGCAATAACTAATCAGTTTTTTATAGAGATGTTGAGTCATTTTATATAGTTATTTTTTTATACAGTCTCTATTTAAATATGGCTTCCATATTATTGGAAAAACATAATACATAAAGGAAAGCTTAATTTTGTTAAAAAGTGTTAAACTACAAAGATTTTAATAGTTTTGTTTTTCTTTCACTGTTTATGTGTTAAGATATAGATAGATAGATATTTAGATAGGTAGATAGATTCAAGGATTTATTTTAGCATTCATTAACTTATTTTTAGTGGCTATCACCACAGTACACCATAGGGTTATGTGGAGATTACAACAGAGTTAAATGTTGGTATGCCTGTATGCACCTTGCACAACTTCACTCATTGGTTTAAGTCAGATGGAAGGTACAGTAAGAAGGTATTCTCTTTATTATGGTAAAAACTACATAACATTATTTATCATTTTAGTCATTTTTAAGTGTATAGCTCAGTAGTGATAAGTACATTCACATTATTGTGCAACAGATCTCCATAACTTCTTAAAGAATTGTCTAGAGTTTTAGTTTTGTAAGATGAAGAAGACATAATAAATATATATATATACCTAAAAAGGAGCACCAAAATATATAAACAATTATTAACAGACATAAAGGAAGAAATTGACAGCAATACAATAATAGTAAGGAAATTTAACACCCCACTTACATCAATGGATAGATCATTAAGACAGAAAGTCAACAAGGAAAGAGTGACCTTAGATGAAACATTAGACCACATGGATTTGATAGATTTGTACAGCACATTCCATCCAAATACAGCAGAATACACACTTTTGTCAAGGACACATGAAACTTTCTCAAGGAAAGACCATATGCTGGGACTCAAAACAAGTCTCAATAAATTAGAGGACTGAAATCAGATCAAACTTCTTTTCCAATGAAAATGCTATGAAAGTACAAATCAACTAAAAGAAGAAAACTGGAAAAATCACAAATATATGGAGACTGAACAACATGATACTGTACAACTACTGGGTCAATGAAGAAATCAAAGGAGAAATTAAAAAGTACCCGGAGACAAATGAAAATGAAAATGTGACATACCAAAAATCTATGAAATACAGAAAAGGTGTACTAAGAGGAAAGTTCACTGCAATACAGACCTACCTCAAAAAACAAGAAAAAGCTCAAATAAACAATCTTTACACTTAAAGGAAATTAAAAAAAGATGAACACATGAAAATATGCTCAACATCACTAATTATTAGAGAAATGCAAATCAAAACTACAGTGAAGTATCACCTCACACAGGTCAGAATGGCCATCATCAAAAAATCACCATCTGCATTGACGACCATCTGCATCGGCCACCTTTCACCTTTTCAGACATTGAGCCCAAACTACCTTTCTGAGTTCTAAAACTTCTGACTTGACATTTCCACCCTAAAATTTCCAAGAAACTTGAAACTCTAACTGAATTCAACTTAACTCTAAAGCTTATTCTTTCTGGTCACCCGAGAACAAGAAGAACCGGATCTTAGCCATTACCCATGAGCTGCTGCCTAACCCTCCTCACTGTGCAGGCAACAGTCACCGAGGCCCCTTGGTCCCACTGGGGCCCCTCAACCCCAGCCTCCACTCAGGGGCTCTCCACTACTCCAGACCCTTTCCATCCACTTCCACCTGTGGCAGCAGACTTTAAACTAGTTTCTTTGAAGACCATGCATGACTTATTTTTCACATCCTGGCTAGCTTTTTAAAACACAGATCTGAGCATTACACATTCCCCTTTTGTATAGCAGTATGGTATTTGTGTCATGTTTATTCCATGGCTCTACTGAGCATTCAGATTTTCTTTGTTGGATGAATGAGTGTCACTGCACTGACAAGTACCTGCTTCTCGCTGACTGAAGGTTAAATTCTTAATTTTTTTCCTGTCACTAATAATCAATCAGCCATTCCTTTCTCATCTCTGGCCACAGTCTAGTGTTGTCTCACACAGCGTTCCATCCTCACTCAGACCCTAAGCAGATTCATCCTTAGCATGCTTCCAAAGTCCTTAGTTTGCCACTCCTGATCCCTCCTGTGTCCTCTGATCGGTGAAGGGCTACTCTCCTGTCTTTAAAAGCTTGAACACTCATCTTGCATGACTATCCCATCCTGGGTCTCCCTTAATATTTTGTACTTTTTAAATACAGCACTTTTAATCACTTTGTACCGTTCTATTTACAACTGTTTTCCACCATTAAACTGTGACTTCCTTGAGGCCAGAGACCATATCACATTTATTATTATTTTTTACTCCCAGCACCCATTACAATAAATGATGAATTATAAACTCAAAATCGAACTACTCATCAGACTGTCCAAATAAGTTTTTCTAGAAAAAATGTCTCTTGGTATTTAAGTCAAAAACTTCATACAATATATGTGACTGTCAATACAATGATTTTTAGATCATTGCTTACATGGGAAAACTCATTTATTTCCACAAAACACAGCATTTTAAAATTCATATTTATTTCCACAAAATGCAATACAATAAGTTTTATAATCTGGAGTGGTTTTAATCTCATGTTTGAATGTGCATGTTTGAAAGCCTAAGGGCAAAGGGACTGACATCTAAAAGAGGGGATGAGTATTCAAAACAACTACTTTTTACACCCTTATTGTTTAGTAAACATTAGGTGATATTATAAGCACTTTACAACCAAACATGATTTTGTTACTATATGTTGCTGTTTAGCTATAATTTTGGTTGTAGTTTAGAAAGTTGGCTGAAACTTTTGAGTTGACATGTAATGTATATAATTTTTCATATAAAATATTGAAAAATAAGCTCTCAAGATGGTCTTTTTTACTCAATATATTTGATTTTTTCCAGTGAATTACTAATGTTACATGGGAGCAGTCTGAAGTCATTAATAATTTACTTCTGATTTTCTCATATTCATAATCAACTATATTTCTAAAGCATGAGTAGAACATATGTCCTATGTTTGTGGGAAAAAATGAGAGACTTTACTTTTGCCAAAGGTATCTTGGGATACACCATCTTAATAAAAAGAAAACAACACATTTAAAATCAGCTGCTCAAGCTGCACTGTTTGTTCAAATTAAAATACTTTTTCTGAGCCTAATTTTACTGTGATAATTATCTAAATCAGAATATATTCACCATTTTGACTAATTTTACAGAAATACTACACCCAGGTGTGTTTAAATTGGTTTTCATTTATTTTCAAGATGTTTAAAAGCCTAATTACATTAGGCACTCCTTGTGTTTAATTTTCCTGAATTGAATAAAGGTGGGCTATTATTCACTGGATTTAAAAATTCCTAACATGTCAACAGAAAAAAAGCATTTAACTAGAACTGAGTATGACCTGCTTCACATTCATCTGCTCCAGGGCAGAGTTTCTTCATCCAATACTTTCATCACTTAGCAAATGTTACAGAGAGTGTCTTACTGTGTGTAAGTAACTGGGAGGGAGAAGAAGTAACACTCTGTGCTCAAGTGCTAACTATTCAGTGGCTTATAATTCCAAGTATCACAGTGAATAGTTTATTTTATTGTTGTTCATACCATCCCTAATGTGTTACCTATATATTTCAATAAGCCATACTTATGTAAACCAAATTCACAAGTTTATTAAATACATTTGCAGTATTTATGAATGGCACAATTAATAAACTGGGAACCCATCTTCAATGGGTCAATGCTATAGGAGCATTGATCTTGATGAATAATATATGCAAATGGTACCCAATTATGACACTGGTATATAGAAGAAATTCTGAGATTCCATATATATATATATATATATATATATATATATATATACATATATATATACCTCTACCTTGTTGGATTGCTTTGAAATTAGCTAGGATATAATTTATGGGCTTGGTGTTTGTAGTGATTTCCAATCTTCAGAAAAAATTTACCAACATTTTCCCTTGACCCCAGTCATCTTTTCCCAACTAATAAAGAGGGAAGCTCCTATAATGAATCAAGGGCAAATAATCAAGGGCTATATTAGAAAATAAAATTTCTACAGTAGTTAAAGATGATTTTTTTTTTAGCTTCTTGGATCCATTCTACTTTCCATTTGTTCTTCCTATTCCTCTTTTTAGTTATCCCCATGCAGCTCTGATAAAACAGACTGGCCATATCTTATGAAGGGCCTCTGATCACCATGGCGTGGTGCTGAACAAATGCACACAAAGGCCTGTCTCTGGCTGCTCTTCTTTAGATGCAGTGAGAAAAGTTTTATTCTTTGAGTTTGCGTTCTTCTGCCTCTCCTCGCCAATAAAGCAGTAAATCCTTGAGGAATGAAACCATCCCTGGACCTAAGAGAAAGGGGCCAGTGTCTGGTTGCTACTCAGCCTGAATTTCATCTTAAGGTAGGCTTGATTCCATAGGTCTCACAAACGGCATAGCTTGTCATGATAAACTATAGAATTCTATCTCTATGGACTTGCCTCTTCTGAACTTTCCACACAAATGGAATCACACACCGTGTGGCCTGTTATGCCTCGCTTGTTTCACTTAGTGTATCGTTCTTGAGGTTCATTCATGTTGTAGCATATATTGGTACTTCATTCCTTTTTACAGCCAAATAATATTCTACTGTATGTATACATCTTTTTTTTTTTTTAACCCCATTCATCAGCTGATGGGAATTTAGGTTGTTTCTACATTTTTGATAAAATACCTAGCGTTGTTTTGAGCATTTGTGCACCAGTTTTTGTGTGGATATTTGTTTTTAGTTCTCTTGACTAGATTCCTAGCGGTGGAATTAACTCAGTCATACAGTTTCTATATGCTTAACATTCTGAACAATTGCCAAACTACTTTCCAAAGTTACTGTATCATATTAAAATCCAACACTTGTTATTTTCTATCTTATTTTAGCCATCTTAGTGTGTATGAAGTTGTACCTCATTCTGACTTTGATTTGCACTTTTAATAACTATGTTGACATCTTTTAATGTGATTGCTGGTAATTTGCATATATTCTATGGAGAAATGTATACTCTAATCCATTGCCTATTTTTATTTAAATTAAGTCTTTTCCTATTGATTTGAAGATTTCCTTATATTCTTGGATACAAGTCTCTTATCACACAGTAATTTGCAAGTATTTTCTCCTATTCTGTGTGTTTTCTTTTCATTTCCTTGATGGTATCATTTGTACCACATAAGTTTTAATTTTTATGTAGTCCAATTTTTCTCTCTCTTTTGTGGTCACCTTTTATGTCATATCTAAGAAACGATTGCCTAACTCATGGTCAAAAAGATTTATTCCCATAGAATTTTATAATTTCAGTTCTTACATTTAGGTCTCTGATCTATGTTGAACTAATTTTCTGTATATGGTGTGAGGTAGGGGTCCAACTTCATTTTGCTGCATGTAGATATCCACTTGCCCCACCACCATTTATCAAAAGGACTATTGTTCCACACTGAATGTTCTTGGCACCCTTCTTAAGAATCTATAGTGTGAAGATCTATTTCTGCATTTTCAAATCTATTCTATTGATTTTTCTGTCTATCCTTATGTCAATACCACACTGTCAATACTACGCTGTCTTGATTACGTCAGTTTGTAGTAAATTTTGAAATCAGGAACTATGAGTTTTCCAAATTTGTACATCTGTTTCATGACTGTTTTGGCTATTTAGGTCTCTTGGATTCCCATATGAATTTCTGGATTAATTTGCCAGTGTATGAAAGAAAGCAGCGGGAATTTTTATAGGAATTGCAAAGAATCTGTATGTCAATCAAGGAATTTTGTCACCTTAATAATATTTAGTCTTTCAAATCACAGACATGGGATGCATTTCCCTCTGTTTAGGTCTCCTTTAATGTCTTTCAAGAATGCATTGTAACTTCATAAATTCCTTATACTTCTTTTGTCAAACTCAATCCTAAATAATTTATTCTTTTAGATGCTACTGTAAATGGAATTATTTTCTTAATTTCATTTTGGATCATTCATCTCTGACAGAGAAATACAATTTATTTGTGTATAATCATGTGTCCTGTAACCTTGCTGTATTTTTTTATTAGTTCTAATATCTTCGTGTAGATGCCTCAGGATTTTCTACATCAATTACATTTTGATATTTACATTCTCTTACCAATCTTTGTTTCCCACCACAAATTCTTTAGAAGAGAGTATCACTACATTATTCTTCCAAATCACTAACGTTTTTAATAAAATAAATTTAGGAAAGAAGACTGAATCAGAAATTTCTTAGTCACCAAACAAAAGTTCTCCCCTAGAAAAATAAATACATTTTGTTATAGAGCACAGATTATATTTTTATCCTAGTAAAATTGAAATTATTATTGTGAAATAATGACAGCACTCTGAAAATCTTTTCTGAGCTAAAGAAAGAAAAAAAGCCCTTGGGCAATGGATATTCAATAAATCTTCACTGAATGAATATAAAAATGAATGGCATGTATAAAAATATATGAAGTGTGCGCAGTCCAACTAAGAAAAATCCATGAATTCTCATCCCCAGAGGAAAGTCTTAGTACAGAAAAGGGTGCCTGAGCACTGATTCCCTGGTTTAGGCTGGACAGCACAGCCACTTAGCTCTATTTTATATGAACAAATTGGGGGGAAAAAAGAACAGGACTGAACATTAGAAATTATTTTTAATTTAAATTAATGAAATAATTGGGAACAATGTTTTGCATGTTGTTAAGCTGACTGTGACTAAAAATATTAAAACAGAGATCGAATAAGCATCTGTCATGGATTCTACAAAGTGATCTTCCATTCTAGGTAGGGGAGTGGACCAAGTGACCTCAAAGCTCCATGTAGGATCTATAATTATATTAATAAAAAGAACTCAAGTCCTTAATAAAAAGTGAATATTGTTTTCATAAAATGAAACTTGGAACGTCTGTCTAGACCAACTCTTACCATTTGCAGGGCCTGTAGTAATTGTGCAAATAGGAGCCCTTATACCATAAGGCTAAATATTTAAAAGTTACAAACCAAGTTAACAAAGTATTAAATAAAATAAGTTCTATTCTTCTACAATGACAAATACCCTTCCAACTTAATATTGGTATTACTATTCATTAGTTCCTAATCAGCAGACTTACACTTAGGTGTAAGACCTGATGGAATTTAGATGTCTCAGACTCCTTCAAGTTCTGTGCAAGAACAGATGGCATGGGAAGAGCCAGGTTACTCTCAGCTGTATCCAGTATCACAAGGTGAAGCCCACATCTGTGTGGACATCCATCCCACACGACCAAATTGCACAGAGCCATATATTAGAATTCTTTAGGTCTGGGGTGGGCACATCTGTGGTATGGTCTGTCCTTAGAAAGATGGACACTCAGCCCACACCACCAAGCTCCACCATACATCCCCTGCACACATTCTTTAGGCTTGGGGTATGCACCCCTGTGGCGTGGTCTGTCTATGGGAAGAGAGACACCCAGCCCACACTACCAAGCTCCAGCCATACATCCCCTGAATGTAGTCATTCCTTGGAAACCTTCAGGCTAGATGTTCATACACTAGCAATGAGGTCTGCCCTCAGGAAGATAGTCCCAAGAAATATATTTAAATAGGCCCTAGAAGTGGGTATGGGGTCAAATGGGCAGGGATTTGGGTGTTTCAGGTGTGTCTAGAATATGTTCTAGAAAATGGGGGTGGGGGCGTCAACTCTACATTGGCACAACAATTTGGTCCTATGAGGCTCCTTGCCACAGGGGGAGGTACAGCCAGAGAAGAACCACAGGGGGCTTCCACAGAGCAAAGCGCTCAGAGCAGGGCCCCTCTGGCCCAGGGTTAATTAAGATAGAACCATGTTGGTCATTCTATAACCTACTTTGTCCTCTTGCATTTTACCAAGCAGGATAAAAATCACAATGACAAAAGAATTTGTACAATAATTAGAGCGACTACTTAAGCTTTTAATCTTATGAGAAAAATTCAGAACAAAGATTCAGAACATGAACATTTCAATCAAAAATAAGGTATTAGATGATAATAAATGAATTTGTCATATACAGGTAATTTCAAGATCCCTTGGATATGTAAGCTAACTTAACAGTCTTATGTTTTCCCTAAAATGCCATCACAATCTGAGGCAAATGTGATAAAGATATATACCATAATATCAAGTTACAACTTATACACTCTATTGTGAACATAGATCAAACAGTATTTCTAAAAACCTGTATTTTCCTGTGGTACAATCAAATCAACATGAATTCTAACTGGTATCATATACAATACATGCTCAATCATTTACAGGAACTGTTCCTTAAGATTACTCTGAGAACACTGCTTCTAAGAAAATGGGTCCAGAAGGAGTTTACTATTATAGTAAGACATGTATAGCCAATTCGATTATTTATCACACTAAGCATTAAAAATGAGCTTTCTTGAGCTCCGTCTTTTAGACTAATAAACATGAAAGCAGAGCAGAAATAGAGACACAGATGTAGAGAACAAACATATGGACACCAAGGGGGGAAAGTAGCAGGGTGCTGGTGGTGGTGTGATGAATTGGGATATTGGGATTGACATATATACACTAATATGTATAAAATGGATAACTAATAAGAACCTGCTGTATAAAAAAATAAAATAAAATTCAAAAAAAAAAGAAAAGAAAGCCCTCCCGTGTGTCTAGTAAGGACAAAGTACATGAATTTATAAATACAGATTTTAGAGTAGAGATAAAACTTCTAAAGCTTATATAAACAGATGAAAGAAGTTTATATAAAAATAGAACAGAAAAGGTATAATTAAAATGTGGCAGATGTGGCAGACTTTTGAAAGACATTTTGAAAGTTGTAAGAAAGGGTTGTGAATGTTAAGATGCTTAGAACAAAAGTGCACAGTTCATATTAAAATGTCCAAGATACTTTAAGACATCACATAAATGGCGTCTAGCTAGTATAAATAATAGAACACAATGAACTATACGTAGAAAAATACATGCCTTTAACAAAACAATAAATTTGTGAATCAAACTTTCAATTTTGCTTTGGACAAATGGATTAGAAGAATGAAACATTTTATCCTATAACCTTAAAACACTAGTTACTTTATAAGGTCATTAGTGCTTTAATGCCTTAAGATAGTGGAGAGAAGACTATTTCTATAAAAGACAGCCAATGTTCAGCAATATCAATGTTCACACATTTCAAAGTTATGCACTTTCGTAAAATTAAAGACATAAATGTTTCAAGGATGTGTAATCTATCTTCTTGGTTTTAGAAATCTTTTTTCTTATAGATATCCAAGAAGTCATCTTTAAATAACTCTTTGGGTCAAAAACTCTACATAGTTACTTAAATGCACATGCAATAAGTATTTGTTATTTAAGATGTAGTTTTCCAGCAATATGTAAAAGTAACTTTACTTAAAAATAAATCCATACTAAGTAGTATAGGGCTTGTGTTTATTCCAATTATACACTTCATACTAGTACACGCATTCGATTATAGTTGGAAATACTATTATAATACAGTTACACCATTTCCCAAATATCAGTGAATAAGAATTTTGCCATTAAATTTTCAGAAACTGTGTTCTTCAGATTCTCATACCAACTTTGACTAATAATTGACCATTCAATTCAACTTCATAATCTGTGGGTCAGAAGCATAGAAATGTGGCAACTCCCCTGATCTTTTATCTCTTTATCCCTTTATATCAAAGACATTACTCAGTCTTTCCAGTGTCCTTTCAAAATATTTTCAGGATACAAATATACATGCAAGTATATTCAAGTATGATATATCCATATTCAAGTATGAGATAAGAAGCATTATGCTACATAATACAATCACAGATACATAGAAATAGATATATGATTGATACACAGACACATAATAGAGAGAGATGGATGGATGGATGGATGGATGGATGGACGGACAGATGGCATTGTTCACCTGACTTCCTGTCCTTACCTCACATGTAGACATACTGCTGTTGGTCTGACTTCTCCACATCCAGACATGCAAGGCAGTGTGTTGGCATATGCACCATTTAACAAGTCAAGGCTATAAATTTCCACCTAATGATATTTAACTATGTATCTACCTACCCACACATACATAAAACATCTATACTATATATGTAATAAATATGTTGTCAGTAGAAAAAGAATAACATACAAGTAAGCAAAGAGCAGAATGGAAAAAGATTAAATAATCCCACAGTTGCTACTGTCAAACTTTTATCTATGCATCCACATTTCAAACAAGATTTTGTATATTCAACAAACATTGATTATCTATTATGTGACAGACATTGTTCAAGGTGATTGGGACATATCAGTGAATAAAAACAAATTAAAGGACTCTGTAACCCATACTATAAATTTAGACTATCTAAATTTATATATATATATATATATGTGTATATATATATAAACACATTAATAACAAAAATTTAATTATTTTAAATGGTATAATTTGCTATCCAGACATGTATTCCAATACATGTTGTAAATGTCTGTTTTACCACCAAATCAAACTTACATGACTAGCAAGACTGCTGGCTCTGTCCTGTAAAGGAATGGGAGCGAGCATCCTTACATGACAAAATCCAATACCTATTTAGCCCTGAAGGGAGCAGGTAAATATTCTACCAATTTATCTCACAACATCCTTGAAGCCAAACTGAAAATCCATGTAAAAGTGGATTTTAAATTTGAACGAAGGTCTATATCAAATGAGAAGTACATATTACAAAACCCAGGGAAATTTAAAAGGAATCCACAAAACTATTGTTATCTAATCATTATCATATGAATTATGCTGTTTTTGACATCTGTCACCCCAACTGATTATCACATGGCTAAACGTAATGCCATCTCTATGGTCTGAGGAGCATTCCGTGCAAAGATTATTGTAAAAGATACTGGAGTTTCGACAGGAGGAAGTAGAAAAGGCAAAAAGTGTTTTCAACATCTCTCTCAGGGTAGGAAGAGCAAAAAGTGTTTTCAACATCTCTCACCCCTGCCACTCTCCTTTCCTGATATGTGAGAAAAAGTTAAAAGGGAAGATTTGAAGACAAGAATCAAAGACAGAGGCAGATCATATATTTTGTGAAAGTGGGTGAGCTTCATTTTTGGTGATTTACAGAGCATTCCTCAAAGTATGGTATAAGGTCTTACACACCCCATATGTACATGGAATGCATGTACATATACACACACATTCACACACTCACTAACTACCACCGTACCATCAGATATTGAGAATACTACACAAAGTGCTATTTAGAGCTAATGTCTCATAAGCAAGAAATATTGAAAATAGTTTGGCTTTTATTTATCTGTTAAGAAAAATTATTATCAAAGAACCTCAGACCACCCACTTTATTGGGTGGAACAGTAGAAAATAGAGATGATATTCCTAATAATTCTCTGGTTAAATAATAAATTCCTGATAAACACTTAGGTGCTAGTCACGATAGAAAACTTAAAGCATATTATTTTACTATTCTTTACTATTTACTATTTTACTAATCTAGCGAATAGATTATCTCTTTTCTAGAAATGTTATATTTCTTCACGTGCTTCCACTTAAGAAATATTCACAAGACAAATTACTTTATCAGAGAAACATGAACAGGAATGGTTAACTTAACATTGATCCACAAACAACAACATAATCACTGATTTGTTTCAATGATTTTAAAGATGAGGTTAAGAAACTCTGCCAGAATTAGTCTGTAAAATAAAGACAGAGGAGAAAGTCAGGAAAAGGTACAGGTCACCAAGCCACTGAACTTTTCTTAACAATACTCTAAAGCAGGGGTCCCCCAAACCCCAGTCCACAGACCGGTACCAGTCCTCGGCCTGTTAGGAACCAGGCTAAACAGCAGGAGGTGAGTGGTGGGAGAGCAAGCAAAGCTTCATTTCCCACTCCCCATCACTCGCATTACCGCCCAAACCATTCCCCCACTTCCCCGGTCCATGGAAAAATTGTCTTCTATGAAACTGGTCCCTGGTGCCAAAAAAGGTTAGGGACCGCTGCTCTCAAGTACTACCAAGTTCCATCTACAATGAATACTTAAAAAAAAAAAAAAAACTTGCAAATTTCAAACCCAACTTAAATTCTTTCTCTCTTTCTCTAAATACACATATGCACAAACACACACAGTTCTAAAAGATCCTCTTCAGTTTAACTCTTATATTGGGGTAACTCCAAAAAACAAACATGTCATAAACTAAGCATCTGAATTCTTGTAAACATCAGTTAGTTGTTATCAAAAGATAATGTGTATTCCTCATCAAATAAAATCATCCCGTAACATTAAATTATGTTAAAAGAAAATACTATATATTGTGTTGGCCAAAGAGTGCCATCGGTTTTTAAGTAAAAATAAAAGACACATTTTTCATTTTCACCAAGAACTTTATTGAACAGCGTATTCACCCTTTTGTTTAACTAGCTTCTGTCATTTTTCAGGCAACTTCATAATTCCATCTTCCCAAAACTTTTTATCTTTTGGAGCAAAGAACTGTTCCAGTTGCCTTTTACAGTCTTCCAGGGAATTGAAATTCTTTCCATTAACAGAATTTTGTAAAGACCTAAATAAATGGAAATTCGAAGGCGCAATGTCTGGTGAATACGGCAGATGCATCAGAACTTCCCAGCCAAGCTGTAACAGTTTTTGCTTGGTCATAAAGAAACATGCAGTCTTACGTTATTCTGATGGAAGATTATGCATTTTCTGTTGACTAATTCCAGGCGCTTTTCGTCCCGTGCTGCTTTCAGTTGGTCTAACTGGGAGCAGTACTTGTTGGAATTAATTGTTTGGTCTTCCTGAAGGATCTCATAATAGAGGACTCCCTTCCAATACCACCATATACACAGCATCACCTTCTGTGGATGAAGACTGGCCTTTGGTGTGGTTGGTGGTGGTTCATTTCTCTTGCCCCATGATCTCTTCCATTCCACATTATTGTACAGTATCCACTTTTCATCACCTGTCATAATTTGTTTTAAAAGTGGAACGTTTTCATTACATTTATGTAGAGAATCACATGCAGAAATACGGTCAAGAAGTTTTTTTTTCACTTAACTTACGTAGAACCCAAACATCAAAGCGATTCACATAACCAAGCTGGTGCAAATGATTTTCAATGCTTGATTTGTACATTTTGAGTATGTTGGCTATCTCTTGCGTGGTATAACGCTGACTATTCTCAATTAATGTCTCGATTTGATCACTATCAACTGTGGAGCATCATTCAGTGAGAAATCTCCAGCACAAAACTTCGCAAACCACTTTTGACATGTTCGATCAGTCACAGCACCTTCTCCATATACTGCACAAACCTTTCTTGCATTTCAGTTGCATTTTTACCTTTCTTGAAATAATAAAGCATAATGTGGTGAAAATGTTGTTTTTCTTCCATCTTCAACATTAAAATGGCTACACAAAAATTCACCAATTTTGATAAGTCTCTTTTTATATGCTTGCTGATATGACAGCTGTCACGTACAATCTAACAAAATTGTTTTGAATGAAGTTAAAAACAACTAAGTGCTACAAGAGCCATCTTACGAGAAAAAAATGAACAAACTTTTTGGCCAGCCCAATATATAAAATTATCAAGGGAAGAACTGGCCCTTGATAGAACAGATTTAATAGAATCATACAGAAAAAAGAAGCCAGATTGTAGTCATAATATTTCAGAGATGAAATGAGGCTGGGAAATAATATCCTTTTTGTAATAGAAAATAAATGCCTTAAACTTCTTATTCTACTGCATGTGTGTTTGTTTTCTTAAATAGGTTTTAGGCCAAGAGACACAAGTAATGATGAAACACTGTGGTATTTAATATAAGAATAAAATTGTTTAGAAAATAAGTATCAACTGTGAGATTCTGTCCACAGCAAACTGGACAGTCTTGTCTTTTATCCCTTGCAGATCTTTCTCTCTGAAAGCTCAAATTCTGTTTTTTGCCTTTTGATGTTTCACTTGTTTACTTTGAGATTTGATTTATACTGCAGAAAATGCATTCATGGCAAAATTTCCTTGTGCAGAAAATACTACTGTTGGACTGTCGATATGCTTTATTTTTTTAACTCCACTATATACATTTTATACCATTCCGCCACATGAAGAAAAGGATTATATATCACATTAGAAGCATCACTCATGATTATAGAAATGCAGGTATGAAATTTTAATATATTATGGGATCTTTTCATACCAAATAGGATTGTGACCTCCAGGAACATCTCCCCAGCAACGGTTCCACAAACAACTGTGCCTTATTATTTGAAATTAACAGCCCTTGCCGTGACTATTTCCGATTTCATTCTGGCACTCCAGAAAGCTGTAATAATATGACATTTCAGAGAATAAAACTTTCTGGAAATGGTAACTTAGGTAAATTATAAAGCCATACAAATGTTGACTGGTGGTAACAGTTGGGTAAGGTCATACAGACCAGTCCTCCCTCAGGTAACAAAAAATTAACACTGAACATAACAAAGAGAAGCAGCTAACTGAAGGCACTGAAGAAGGACCAGAAGCATGCCTGGAAATGGTGACATCATTTTCACTCACATCCCTTGAACCAGAATTCATTCACAGGACTGCAGCTTATCTGAAAGGGAGATGCAGAAAGGTAGTTTTCTCTTTTTGTCTGAGTGCCCAGAAAGAGGAAACTGGCTGAGCAGCAAGTCTCTGTCACTCTCAGTTTTCGCCCACAGCAGCAAAATTTAGCTGGACAATAGGTATTGGTCACATATACTTTCCTCCCACCCCTCACAAAACACAATAATCAATTTCCTCTTATTTTCATTCAGTTCCATTTCTTCCAAACTTGAAGGGCTTAAAGCTTTCATCACTTTCATCAGCAATCCCCCAAATACTGTTTTACCTTTAAATACAAAAAAACTTCAGAAAAGCTGACTTTCAAGTACTAGGATCACTGTACATAAAAACATCTACACCACTACATAAAATATTCAATGACAATTTGGAATCATTCAACAAAAGGTTGAACAATGTGATCAAGAATAAAGTTGAGTGATACTTCTAAATAAAACTATTGACATAATGATTTATTCTGTGGACCTTTAAAATCTCTCAACATATCTAATCTGTTTTATCATAAAACCTAAAATTCTTATGAAATACACAGAAATGTTTATATGTAATAAAAGCAGTACATCATTTAAAGGTTAGGAAACTAAAAGGGCTGAAAACACACCCTAAGCATTTAAAATATATTTATTCAAAAGGTCTCTGGGAGACTGAAGTTCCATAAACTACTATAATGATGCAGTGCGATGATGGTGGTCTTGGGAAGCAAAGCAAAAGTAACATAACTAAGGCTTGATCCACTTTCTTCCAAGAATTTGAACATATTTCTTTTTCTTCCTTCTTTCCTTTTTCTTATTCAGCACTTGCAGTTTTTTTCCCAGTGGAAGAAGAGAAGGATTCAAGCAGAACAAAGCATATCTGAGTAGACTTAAAGCCTGGATCCCTAAGCCTTGGTGAGTTATAAGAAGCCTGAAGTCTGCACCTGGACACGTTTGTCCAGACAGCTTTAGTTTTTAGTCCCTGGAGAGCCAAGTGCTATTATTAAAATCAGGGGCCTAAAACCTGTGACAGTGGTTACAGGGGCTAAAATCAAGAGCAGGTGGACTAACAGACTATGGAAACTATGTGTCCTGAAGGTCTTCATATCTTCTCAAAAAGAGATCATCTGATTTAAAAAAAAAATAAGGTGTCAAAGAACAAAATTTGAGACAATGTTCTTGTTATCTTCAACATCTCTCCTACACTGTTATTTATTCTGAACACGGAATCAATTCAAAGAGAATAATACATGTACTTAAATAATGCAGAAGAAATGTTTCTATGCCTTTTTCAAAAGAGAGGTGAGACTCTCTCACAAACCTAACATCACATGCTAAATGATAGTGAGATTATTTTTGATCAATCAACCCTATATTCAAAGGAGCAGAAAAAATAATGCTTAAAAAAATAAAGGAGCCTTTAATAACTGGTTTCTGGTTTTTATATTCAGAGGATTTTTTTGTATTTTTGATGTCATGTCACATTATTCTCAATTAATATTTCTGACTTAGAAGTAAAATTTTAATATATTTAAACATTTATCGTGCACTTACTAAATCTCAGATGCTGTGGTAGGCTCTGTGGATGCATATATTAACAGTATTCAGTCTTTATTATTGAAGAGCTATTTCCAAACACATAATTGTAACACAGTGTGGTAAATGTGATAAGAGGAATTAGTGAAGTACCAAGAGAGCAGAGAACAAAAAATGAGATAGAGTATTTGGATATAGGCTCATAAGTAAAATGACATTTAAGTTACATTTTCTAGAAGAGTGACCAACTGATGTCTTGATTAGACAGTTTGATTCTAAAAGAATGTGTCATATTGTCCAAAATATGTAACATGGAAATATAACTTGTTTCCCATAATCATAAGGACTTATTTTTTAAAAGCCAAAGGAAAAAAATATAGTAACATAGAAGCATAAAGTATCAAAATATAGAATCTGGAAAGTTTAAGTAAATGAAGTTTTAAAATGTATTACTGATTGGTATTGGGAGAGGGATTCTGCTTTTACAAATAACAGACTGGATAACTTGAATCAATCCTCCTACCGGATTTAAGACTTACAAAATCTTAAAAGTCTAACGAGAGAGAGAAGAATTTCTAGGCCCACATCCAACAGAAGGGTGAAATCTGAAGCGGTCGGTCTAGCATTTAGGTTTGCTTTGGCTCTTGGGGCATCTGCCAACACAGAAGAGACCACACAGGAACCAGGCTGATTGTCTCTTGAGCTACACAGACAAAATGTGGAATCAGGGTGGGTAAAGGGGAAAAGGAGTAAGGGAACACTCAAAGAATGGGTGGAAGCCAGGACACTAGTCTGAGGAGTCCAGAAATACCTCAGGCCCTAAAATATGACTAAAGTGATTTCTGAATCTCTAGTATCCTGGGCACCTGACAGAGAAAAGGAATATCTTCTTTGGAATAAGACATCATCATCCTAGAAAAATACTGATTTCTTCAAGTAATTTTTAAATAACAACGTCTAGCAACAAATAAAATCATGTACACAGATAAAGACAATATGAACAGAACACAAACTACAGAAATAGCCACAGACTCATAAGAAGTACAGCAATGAAAATTATAAGAAATAGACAAATATTCAATATTTATGGAGATGATATCTGGAACTAAAAAGTTCAGACAAGAATTGGTAACATTTAAAAATTTCAAAGAGGGCTTCCCTGGTGGTGCAGTGGTTGAGAGTCCGCCTGCCGCTGCAGGGGACACGGGTTCATGCCCTGGTCCAGGAAGATCCCACATGCCACGGAGCAGCTAGGCCCGTGAGCCATGGCCGCTGAGCCTGTGCATCTGGAGCCTGTGCTCCGCAATGGGAGAGGCCACAACAGTGAGAGGCCCGTGTACCGCTAAAGACAAAAAAAAAAAAAAAAAAATTTCAAAGAGAATATTCAGAATATAAATATTCAATAATAAAATACAGAAGGAAGCATGAAGGAAAAAAAGAAAAAAATATACGAGAGTATAAGAGATATAAAAAGCAGAAGGGTTTAATATAAATTTAATTAAAGTACCAGTGAGAAAAGAGAAAATGAAGTAAAAGCAAAAAATGAAGAAATAATGGCTAACAGGTTTCCAAAACAGATGATACACATCAACCCACACATTCAATATTACTATCAATCTCAAGAAAGATAAATAAAAATAAACATGTCTGATTATATCAACATGAAGTAGCAAAATTAAAGATAAAGAGAATATAGTATAAGTAATTAGAGAAAAAAAGTTGTACTGGAGGGGAACATGAGATAAACTGACAGATAAGTTCTCAAATACAGCAATGCAGGCCAGAGCACAGCTGAATGATGTCTCCAAATATGTGAAGGAAAATAACTAGCAACCTATAATTCTATACCAAATAAAAATATATCTTCCAAAAATGAAGGTAACATAAAGACCAATCAGTCGAAACCAAACTGAGTATTTGCAAACACAAGCAACTGAAATATTGAGTTTTCTTCAGAAGAAAAATGACCTCAGATGGAAGTACAAACGTGAAATGACAAAAAGCAGAGCAGCACAAATAGTAGCTACAGGGGGAAATCCAAATGACCCATCATCTTTACAAAATGATAACAAGATTTTACTGTGGATTTTATATAAATATAAATAAATATATGTAGACATGAATACACATATATAAACAGGCAATATATACACACACAAACACACAGGTACACATCTATATACACTTATTTATATATACAGATATGTAAAATACATGTGTGTACACATACATGAATAACTTATACAATAAAAGTGGCATATAAGCCCAGAGGGATAAATGGATTTGAAGTGTTCTAAGAAACTTATGCTCAAGAGAAGAGTGGAATTAGCAATTAACATTAGACTATGTTAATCATCCAACTTTAAAAAATTATATATTGCAGTTTCTAGAGCAATGGAAGAAAGAACAGCATAAGAATATATAGGCTTCCAACACAGTAAAAATGGAATAATAAAATAATCAAGAAAAAATAATTCATGAAAAAATATAGTTACTTCTAAGAAGACATATAGAAAGCATTTAGATTATAATAGATTTCAAAGCAAATATATTGGTGATTACTTTTAATAGAAATGAAATTAAAGCTCCAATTTAAAGAAGAAGATTGTTGGATTAGAAAGAAACACAATTATTTGCTGTTTATAATAAACACAAATTAAGGAAACAGAACAGTGGAAATAAAGAGATGTATGTATGAAGACATACTACACACACCCTAAAAGAAAAGAAAGCTGGAATAGCCTTGCTAATATCACAAAGGCACATAAGAAAAATTAGATTAAAAGTCACTTCATTGTGATGATAGGCTTAATCAGAAAGATAAAAAGCTCCTAAATTGGGCTTCCCTGGTGGCGCAGTGGTTGAGAGTCCGCCTGCCGATACAGGGACACGGGTTCGTGCCCCCGTCCGGGAAGATCCTACATGCTGCGGAGCGGCAAGACCTGTGAGCCATGGCCGCTGAGCCTGCGCATCCGGAGCCTGTGCCCCGCAACAGGAGAGGCCACAACAGTGAGAGGCCCACGTACCGCAAAAAAAAAAAGCTCCTAAATTAATAAACACGTAATTGCAACATAGACAAAGCAAAAACTGATAGTGCTACATATAAGAGAAAACAGAAAAATCCACTATCACAGCTGCAGTTAAACTTGATTCATCTCAATAACTGACAGATCAATAAGAAAAAAAAAGGGAATCAGTACTTTGAGCAAAAGAGTTAGAAATTTAAATTTATGGGCATATAAACCACTAATTTGTATTGATGTTGCTAAAAGAATATTCTATTCAACCACACACTAAAAGTTCACAAATTTACAAAATTGACCCTTTACTGGGCTAAAAACTAATTTTTACAAATTTTAACAAATAGAAATATTACAGTTTGCAGTCTATTAATATAATTAAGTTAGAAACAAATAACAAAATAATAAAATAACTAGAAATCCCTGAATATTTGGAAATTAAGAAATATACTTCATAAGCCGTTGACTAAAGATTTCACAATGGAGATTAGAAAACATTTTTGACTGAATAATAAAAAATGTAAAATTTGAAACTGTGTGAGAGGTAGTAGAAATGGGTTTTCTTCTCATTACATTAGTACTTTGCAAATCTGCATGGCTGTGGTATGTATGCATGTGTGCACGCTGTTGTGTGTGTGTGTGTGTGTGAAGGGTGTAGGTATGCATGTGAATATGACTTTCTAAACATAACTCTTTCATCTGGTATTCACATGAAGAAATGGCTAAATATTCCCTAATATTGTTGAAAACAGTGTGTAGGACTCACTGACAGACTGAATATCATTTTTCAACATGGCATCATTCTATGGATTTTAAAAATTATTTTGACATACACAATTTTCTCCTTACATGCTGACATTAGAATTTATCCCTACATAATATTTAATCATGAGTCAGTCCAATCCATCTCTGAAATTACATACGACATTAAGAGTATAGTGTCTAAAGAAAAAAAATTTTAAAGTGTACAGTGTTTAGGAATGGAAGCATGGCTTAAGTTTTTACTGTTAGTGTCTAAAAATCAGCTATGTGCCATTTTGTGACATAGTATCTGAGTTACAATGCCAAAGAATAAAATGATAAAATAATTCACTACCCAAATATCAACAGAAGAAAAACTTGCATACTCAAAGATACCCATATCTGATATATCACTATAAAAACAACATTTCCTGGTGGCTTGCCCATCACCTCCATTTAGTCTATTCTTATTCTTGGTTTTGATACTCTCTTTAATATTGGCAAATCTAGTAATTCTCAATTGAGGGTGATTTTACCACCCCCCCCAGAGGTATTTTTTCCTTCATAACTGAGACTGATGCCACCAAAATCCAGTAGAAGACAGGCAACCTGGTAAATGTTCTATAGTACATAGACCAGACTCACCTAGCCCAAAAAGTCAATAGTACCACGCTGAGAAACCCTCATCTAATCTGATCAATTCAGCAGGGTTTTCTCACCCCTCTGATCTCTGTGTGACATTTATTTTGTTGTTTTCTTTCATGCTTTCTAAATTGGATGGAGATCATCCTTAAAATAAGGAATTAAAATTTTAAATTTGTCAAAACTTTAAGGTATAAAGATTAGGATATACTTATTGTCTGTAGACTCCATGTAAATTTACTTATATACAATTTTATTTTATGATATAATTTTATAATTACTATTCACACTTCCATGAAAGAATCTTTTAATCATATATTTGATTAGGAGAGGAAATATGATTACTCTGTCAATTTGGAATATGTTCATTTAAATAAGGATTTAATTTTTTTTTCATATTTTACACATTGGCATTAGAAACCTAATGAACTTCATGAGACCTGGAGATGTCCTTTATGTATGCCTAGAGACCATGATTCTGAAATTGGTATGTTTGCAGAGGACAAACTCACTCCTTGCTGAAAATCTGGATGCATCTGTGTCCTTCAATATGAAGACCTGAAAGAGCCTACTTTGCTTTATCTTCATATATTACATTAATTTCAATTCCTCTTTTATTTTTGGCAAGTCTACAAATTATTAAAGCAAAAATGTTTCATAAGACAACATAAAATGGTTTTTTGGTGAATTTTGAAGCTAATTTAGCAGGAAATTAAATGGCAAATACAACAGTAGATAAAAGATGACCAAGAATGAAATATCTGCAAGGTTCACACACAATTAAGTGACTCGCAGACTCTCTAAATTGGTAAAGTTGTTAGAATTAAAACATAAGGAAATTGTTAAAAAAAAGAAAACAACTGAAACTCCAAGATTCAGCTGGGATTTCCAATTTGTAATAGGCAACTATCTTTCTTCCTAAGAAAGATCGTTTTGAATAACTATAGCCATATAGCACTGTAATGACCATCACTGAATTTAGAGCCAGATCAAATCCTAGCTCTGCCAAATTAAAGCAAATTAAGATCATTTACTATGAAGAAAGTGATTAGAATAGCTCCTAGCACTTAAAAGATATTCCTAATCATTATATTTTAATCAGTGTATAAATATTATATTTACTCAATTCACTATCCTGCAAAACTTTCTGAAAATAAAGGAAAAGAAAGATCAACTCTGAATCCAGAGGTCAATTAAAAACTCAAACTACTACATTTCAGTTTGACTAAATCAGGCAATACTGCTACAATCAGATATTTAACAACCATACATGTTAAGGGCCTGATAGGTTTGATTATTTTGCTTTTCTGAATAGCCCAATACCCTAACCACCATACAATCAGCAGCTCATACAAATGTGCGATGACTGTAATTGACTGGGGGTTGTGTCAAAGGAAATCAAAATGCTGTTCTAAGTCACAGAATAATCCAGGCTCCATAAGAACAAAGGCTCATAGCCCAGTCACTGTTTGGGAGGTCCAAACATAAGCACAAATTAAAAGTTTCCCCACCAATATCAAACATGCCAATAATATTCAACAGTAAGAAAAATGAAATCACCAACTGTATTTAGCATCCAGCCTAATAAATTATGTATATCTAGGTGCACCTGAAAACTAATTGGCAAATATTATAAAATATTGCTTGTAGTATATTTTAATTTCCAAGGAACACCTTTAATATCTTTCACTTTTCCTTTGCTTTTGCTTTCTAAAGAACTGGTTTTCTCTGGGAGCATTTCCTGGCTGTGTTTCTTTGAGAAAAGGTGGACTGAATGGCTGACCTAGTGATGATGGACTCAGGATGCCATCCGTCCTGATTGCCTCTTGATCGATTCTTATGACATGCCATTAAAATATTACTTATAAACATTAATTCATCATTGTTCATAGTAACAAATTAATACACAGTTCCCTAGATTCATATGTTTTAAATAATTTGTCTTTCTAATGTATTCCTTTGCTGTATTCTGTGAAGGTGTTTACACTATTGAATGTTGGTTACACTGTCATTTTCATTTATGAAGAAAAGAAATTATTGGATTGAATTATTATTCTTAGAAAGGAGAGAAGGTTTGATTTTTACTTAAATTTCAAACTGACATGAACAGTACAGGAACTATAACATTGTAATTCAGAGCATTTGTGTGGATCTAGACTATAAGCTCCATGAAGAAAAGAACTGTATCTATCTTGCTAAGACCTCTATTTTCAGTGCTCAAAATAGTACCTGGTAAATTTTGTCACTTAACAAGTAGCTGTTGAATAAGTAAATAAGTCTAATTGTCCAGTCTGCATGTAACTGAGAAGAATTTTCATCAGACAAAATCTCAGTATGTGTCAAGGGAAAGGATTACAAGCAAACCCCCTTTAATTGAGCTTCGTGTCCAGCAAGTTTATTGCTGTCATTTTTCCAACAGTATTTACTCACTTCCTCTGAGTCACATTTTGGTAATTCTCACATTTCAAATTTTTCATTATTTTTATATTTGTTATGGTGATCTGCAATGAGTGATCTTTGACATTACTAGTCTAATTGTTTTGGGACATCATGAACCACGTCCATTTAAAATGGTGAAATTAATTGATAAATGTTGTATGTGTTCTGGCTGCACCACTGACTGGTCCCCTGTCTCTTTTCCTGTCCTCGGGCCTCCCTATTCTGAGACACAAAACAATATTGCAATTAGGCCAATTAATAAACCTACAGTGGCCTCCAAGTATTCAAGTGAAAGGAATAGTTGTACATATCTCACCTTAAATGAAAAGTTATAAATAACTAAGCTTATTGAGGAAGGCATGTTGAAAGCAGAGATAGGCCAAAAGCTAGGGAAAACAGTTAGCCAAGCTGTGAATGTAAAAAAAGTTCTTTCAGGAAACTAAAAGTGCTACTCCAGTGAACACATGAATAATAAACAAGTGAAACAGCCTCGTTGCTGTTACAGAGAAAGTTTTAGTGGTCTAGGTAGAAGATCAAACCAGCCACAACATTCCCTTAAGCCAAAGCCTAATCCAGAGCAAGGCCCTAACTCTTCAATTCTATGAAGCCTGAGAGAGGTGAGGAAGCTGCAGAAGAAAAGTCTGAATCTAGCAGAGATTGGTTCATGTGGTTTAAGGAGAGAAGCTGTCTCCATGACATAAAAGTGCAAGGTGAAGCAGCAAGTACTAATGTAAAAGATGCAGCAAGTTCCAGAAGATAATTCCTAAGATAATTCATGAAGGTGTCTGCACCAAACAACAGATTTTCAATGTAAATGAAAAAGTTTTCTATCGGAAGAAGATGCCATCTAGGACTTTCATAGCTGGGGAGGAGAAGTTGGTGCCCAGCTTCAAAGCTTCAAAGGACAGGCTGACTCTCTTGTTAGGGGCTCATGCAGCTGGTGACTTCAAGTTGAAGCCAATGCTCATTTAAAAAATCCTAGGGCGGGCTTCCCTGGTGGCGCAGTGGTTGGGAGTCCGCCTGCCGATGCAGGGGACACGGGTTCGTGCCCCGGTCCGGGAAGATCCCACATGCCGCGGAGTGGCTGGGTCCGTGAGCCATGGCCGCTGAGCCTGCGCGTCCGGAGCCTGTGCTCCGCAACGGGAGAGGCCACAACAGTGAGAGGCCCGCGTATCGCAAAAACAAACAAACAAACAAACAAAAATCCTAGGGCCCTTCAGAATTATGCTAAATCTACTCTTTCTGTGTTCTATAAATGGAACAACAGAGCCTACATGACAGCACATCTGTTTACAACATGGTTTACTGAATACTTTGAGCCCACTGTTTAGACCTACTGCTTAGAAAAAAAGAATTCTTTCAAAATGTTAGTGCTCGTTGACAATGAACCAGGGAACTCAAGAGCTCTGATGGAGATGTAGTGAGATTCATTCATGTCACTTTCATGTCTGCTAACGCAATATTTATCCTGCAGCTCATGAATCAAGGTTTAATTTCAACTGTCAAGTTTTATTATTTAAGAAAAGCATTTCATAAGGCTATAGCTGCCATAGATGGTGATTCCTCTGACGGATCTGGGCAAAGTGAATTGACACCCTTCTGGAAAGGATTCACCATTCTGGAAGCCATTAAGAACATCCGTGATTCACAGGAAGAGGTCAGAACATCAACATTAACAGGAGTTTGGAAGAAGTTGATTCCAGCCTTCATGGATGACTTTGAGGGGTTCAAGACTTCTGTGGAGGAAGTAACTGCAGATGTGGTGGAAACAGCAAGAGAACTAGAATTCCAAGTGGAGCCAAAAGTTGTAACTTAATTGCTTCAGTCTTGTGATAAAACTTGAACAGATGAAGAGGTGCTTCTTATGGATGAGCATAGAAAGTGATTTCTTTAGATGGAATCTACTCCTGTGAAGACGTCATTTAGACTGTTGAAATGACAACAAAGGATTTGGAATATTACATAAGCTTAGTTGATAAAGCAGTGGCAGGTTTTGAGAAGATTTACTCCAATTTTGAAAGACTTTCTGTGGGTAAAATGTTACAGAGAAATCATTCACGAAAGGAAGAGGCAATCAATATGGCAACTTTACTGTTGTCTTATTTTAACAAACCGCAGCAACCACCCCAACCTTCAGCAAGTACCACCCTGATCAGTCAGCAGCCATCAACATGGAGGCAAGAACCTCCACCAGCAAAAAGATTAGGACTTGCTGAAGGCTCAGGTAGCAGTAAAGTATTTTTTATAATTAAGTGTACATTTTTTTTAGAGATAACACTATTGCCCACTTAATAGACTACAGCATAGTATAAACATAACTTATCTGCACTAGGAAACCAAAACATTCATTTCACTCACTTTACTGTGCTATTTGCTTTATTGTGGTAGCCTGGAACTGAACCCACAGTATCTCAGAGGTATGCAGGTATATCTTTTTGACCAAGCCATTGCCCAATTATGCAATTAAGGAAAATGAGTTCAAAACAGGAAAAGGTACCAGTCACTTTCAAAGTGAAACAAAACACAATCTGAAACACACACACACACACACACACACCTGAAATTTATACAAACTTACTTGAAACAGGCACACATAACTGAAACCTGCACACCAGAATCCCAAAGACTACACTGTGTTCAATATTTTATCTAAATGTACCTCCTCAGACTGAGCCAGGAAAATAGATTCCTAATTTCTTTTGCTCTGCTTTTTTTCTGTTACTCTGTTTTTTATTCTGAAACTCTTCTATCAAAATGTCTTATAAGAATCAGTTAGGTTGGAAGAATTTGTGTCATTAAAACATACTACCCAAGGAAATCTACAGATTCAGTGCCATCCCTATCAAATTATCAATGGCATTTTCACAGAACTAGAACAAATAATTTTTAAATTTGTGTGTAAACACAAAAGATCCCAAATAGCCAAAGCAATCTTGAGAAAGAAAAATGGAGTGGAGGAATCAGGTTCCCTGATTTCAGACTATACTACAAGGTTACAGTCATCAAAGCAGTATGGTATTGGCACAAAAACAGATACATAGATCAATGGAACAGGATAGAGAACAGAAACAAACCCATGCACATATGGTCCATTAATCTATGAAAAAGGAGGCAAGAATATACAATGGAGAAAAGAGAGCCTCTTCAATAAGTGGTGCTGGGAAAACAGTACAGCTACATGTAAAAAAAATGAGATTAGAACATTCTCTAACACTATATACAAAATAAACTCAAAATGGATTAAAGACCTAAATGTAAGACCAGGTAGTATAAAACTATAAAACTCCTAGAGAAAAACACAGACAGAATGCTCTTTGATAGAAATTGCAGCAATATTTTTTTTTTGGAGTCATCTCCTAGATTAATGGAAATGAAAGCAAAAATAAACAAATGAGACCTAATTAAACTTCAAAGTTTTTGCACAGCAAAGGAAACCATAAACAAAACAAAAAGACAACCTACAGAATGGAAGAAAATATTTGCAAACAATGCAATCGATAAGGAATTAATTTCCAAAATATACAAATACCTGATACAGCTTAATATCAGAAAAAACCAAACTCAATCAAAAAATGGGCAGAATATCTAAATACACATTTTCCCAAAGCCATACAGATGGCTAACAGGTGCATGAAGAGATGTTTAGGATTGCTAATTATTAGAGAAATGCAAATCAAAACTACCATCAGGTATCACCTCATACCAGTCAGAATGGCCATAATAAAAAATCTACAAACAATAAATGCTGGAGAGGATGTAGAGAAAAGGGAATCCTCCTACATTGTTCGTGGGAATGCAGCCACTATGGAAAACAGCACGGAGGTTCCTTAAAAAACTAACATGGAATTAGCATATGATCCAGCAATTCCACTCATGGGCACATATCCGGAGAAAACTCTAATCCGAGAAGATACATGCACCTGAATGATCATAGCATCACTATTTACAATAGCCAAGATATAGAAGCAACCTAAGTGTCCATCAACAGATGAATTGTTAAAGAAGATGTGAGATAGATATAGATAGATAGATAGAGAGATAGACAGTAGATGTATATATATATGTGTGTATATGTGTATATATATATGTGTGTGTGTGTGTGTGTACATGTACACACAATGGAATATTACTCAGCCATAAAGAAGAATGAAATAATGCTATTTGCAGCAACATGGATGGATCTAGAGACTATCATACTAAGTGAAGTAAGTCAGACAAAGACAAATATTACGTGACATCACTTATACATGGAATCTAAAAAATAGTACAAATGAACTTATTTACAAAACAGAAATAGACTCACAGACATAGAAAACAAACTTATGGTTACCAAAGGGGAAGAGGGGGATAAACTGGAAGTTTGAGATTAACACACACACACTACTATATATAAAACAGATAAATAAGGACCTACTGTATAGCACAGGGAACTATATTCAATATCTTGTAATAACCTATAATGGAAAGAATCTGAAAAAGATTCATATATATATATAAATATATATATATATATATAAACTGAATCACTTTGCTGTACACCTAAACTAATACAATTTTGTATATCAACTATACTTCAATAAAAAAGAAACTAAAAAGATTAAACAAATCAATTAGGTTGGTTTTAGCTTATAGTAACAGAAAACAAACTCAAATAAGTTTCAGTAAGGAAATTGAGTATTTGACATATTAAGATATCAAGAATTAAAGCAAGCCAGCAGGGACTAGAGTCTACCAAGAAAGCAGAACTAGGTCACAGAGAACTTAATTTTCCCTGCTTTGCCACCCAACCAAAGAGAAACACTTAACAGTCCTGGCTCCTTGCCACATCTTACGTAAAGAGAAAGAAACCCCTCTGGGAACCATGACCATAATCCTTCCTTTCAGTTTTATTGGAATATATTAGGTTGCCCACAGTTGCTAGGAAAGTGTCATATGATAACTGATTTAGATTAACTGAGATCCAGCCTTGAAGCTAGTGGGAAGAGTGGCTTCCTCATAAATGCAGAACGATGTGAAGGAGGCTCAGATACCAGAGCAAGTTCTGGTTTCTGCTGGAAAGAAGACATAATGGGCTAGAGGCAATATCCCCACCCAACAGTCTCCTCCTCAGCCCCTCCACCTGAAAGTCTAAAATAGGAACTTAATAGTTTCTCCAAAAGCTATCAATATCACAGAAACTAAAGATTCAAGTTTTCATATCCAATCAATACAGTTAGCTGTTAAGTTTTTAACATTTAAAAGAAACTTAATATATGGTGTCTTTAAGAACAGCATTGTTTTAAAAAATCTAGTCAACAGCAGTGACATATGACCAGAATTTAGCTTCCAGGTTGATAACTGCCTATAATCATTATGAAGTCAAGTCCTGTTGGATCTCCATGGGATCCTCAAAACACAGCACCTTTCTTCCATGCTCAGTTACAATCAAGAGGAACACTAAATAAAGATTATAAAGATCAAAATACCACCTTTATTGCGATGGGGCCAGGTTGGAGAATTCAGTTTGAGTCTGTTAGTTAAATGTGCTTGTTAACCCACATGGAGCTTCACAAAGAGATCCATCCCATGGGAAATCGATCTGGATGAAACAAGGATGGATGGGCTGAGCATTCACAGGTTTATGAACCAAATCCGTGAGTCCACTTCCAGAGGCGGAGTCCACAGAGGTCCAGGGTTACACCAGACTACCAGCAACGACAGCTGTTCTCTATCGTGTATACACTTTGTTATGCAGTGATCGCCAGGATAAAAAGTTAATTGGAAACGTGTCAAATTATAATGCTGTACAGCTGAAACTTACATAATTTTTAAAAAGTAAGTTGGAGATAAGTGTTTTATATATAAGGAATTCACCATGGATTAGATTATGTTCTAATGAACAAAGCAAAGAATTCAATCATGACTCACACCATATATATGTAAGCATTGTAAATATTTAAAGGCAGGTTTATTTCTTATATGACTATATAATTTTGGAGGCAGTTAGGGTTTTGTTAGAAATTATATATGTATTCCAAATCTCTAATTTTATGAATATAAAATAATGCATAAAATGCAGTTAAGTTAAATGTCTGGCTCAAAATAGTTTGACTGATAAATAGCAACATTAAGATTAAAGTCCCAGGTCACCAATCTCCTAAACTAGCTCCTATGGTTTGGAGAAAAAAGGTTCCAGATACAGACTAGATATGAATCCCAGTTTGCTACATACTAATTGGGTAACCTTGGGCAAGAGATTGGACTTCCCATAGGTCCTATTTCTCCTGTGTGAAATATAGGTTTATTACTAACTACAACACACTTCTCTTGTGAAGACTAAGAAACTTGTGTACGTAGAAGTCAATACAAATGAATCAAATAATGTATTAATTCAGCAAACAAATATTTACTGAGCACTTTTTATATGCCATGTACTGGGGACACAATGAAATGCTTTTTAATTTAAAAACATTGTGTTAAAGTAAAAAGTGCTAGCTTCTAAAGTCTAACTTAATAGCCACATTCTGTTCGATAGAAAAAATAGACATTAATGTCATCAAAATCTTCAATGCTCCTTTGGCATCAACTGTCTCCTTCCCTGATCTGACACAAGAATGTTGTGTCTATTTTGTTTTATCCTTCTTTTCTCATTTCTCACTTTCAGAAAAGTCATAGATTTGCCATTAGAAAAAAAAGAACAAAGTCTTTTTTGGTTATGAATCTCAAATGAATATGTTGGTAGAGTTATTTTCAACCTACTCCAAAAAAAGTCATTTTTTGTGTCTTGTGTCTTCTTACATATTTTCTCAGAACATATAGTGTTATTTTAATAAAGTAAAAGCACTTCATTAGACATAATATTTTTAGGTCATCACCTAAGAAAGGAACAAAATGAATAAGTTGATTAAATTACTAAAAAAAAATTGTCTGGAAAGTTTGGAAGTTTCTTCTAAAGTTACAAACACACTCCATGGTACTTACCCAAGTAAAATGAAAACTTATGTTCAAACACCTATAAGAAAATATCTAGAGTGATTTATTCACTATTGCAGCAAACCGGACAAAATGTAGGCAAATGAATAAACAGGCTGTTATGCATCCATGTCATGGAATACAACTCAGCAACAGAAAGGAACAAACTACCGATTTACGCAAAACAGGGATGGAACTTAAATGTGTTTTTCTAAATGAAAGAAACCAGAACCCAAAAGCTAATGTTGTATGTTCAACTTAGATGATATTCTCGATGACACAGAACTATAGGAATCAATGTTTTACATGGTTTAAAATCAATTAAAAATGAAAATTCTAAAATCTCATACAAAGAAACAAATATGCCTCATAGGATATCAAATTTAATAACATAAACATAACCATAGAAATAATTCAAGCTACTTTACATACAATGTTCTCATAACCTGCCTTTCTTAGATATACAGTAGGAATAAAAAGAACTGCCAAGGGTCGTCCTAAAATTAGAAATAAAACCCAGAAATGAATCGGGGTGGTCTTGAAACAAAAAAGGCAGCTTTACTGTTTGCAGGTTTGCAAACTGGGGATGTACAGCCTTGTACACCTCCCTGGAGGTGAAGAGGCAGTGGGGGGTTTAAAGTCAAAACCCCAGAAGCCACCACTGGAAGACTCTAAGGGGGCGGGCGGTGACCTTTACAGCCTGGTCGCAAGTCCTCACAGTGAGCTGTTACCCCGCTTTTTGTTGGGGATTTCCAAGCAGAAATCCTGGCAGAGGCAAGAGTTGCCGCGGCTACCTCTGTGGGGTTTTTTGTTTTGTTTTGAGGGCACAGAGCAGTGATGAAGCCCAGGTCTGCCCTCGTTGCAGGGCTGCATCTTGGTCTGGGCCCGGTTTTTCTATCAACGTGTTCTTTCCTCAAGGGTATTTTCCTTTATTGTCACACAAGTAATTTTAACTTTGATTAGTAGGGATTTTAAAATTAGTAGAGAGTGACATCAGTGTAGAAATTCTGCAACTAGTTTATATACACTTAAGTATAGAGCAAATGAGTACGTATACTGATGTTTGGGGAACCAGAACTTTCACTGTGGGAGGAGGCAGACGCAGGCATGAAATGGGGGAATGGGGTGTGAACTCTGAATTGTTAAATTTGAATTACAACTGTGAAAATGATCTCCTGTTATTTCAATACACATAGACACACATGTATATATTCAAATATGTGTCTCATGCAGGCATGTGTATGTATACATGTGTGCATTTCACAGCTATGTACCCTAAAAGTCACCCCAGTAACAATAAACAGACCCATCACCCTGAATTTTATTTCTAAAATAAATTAGAGAAAATTCTAATATTTTGAGAGACATGTTTGATTCCAGGGTTCTAGTGGATAAGGTACAAAAAGTGAGCCGCAAATGTCTTCTAGTGCACATGGCTCCTACTGGCCAAACTCGGGACAACTTGAATAGAAAGAGAACAATGGAAGGAACTGAGTATAAAATGGGAAACAGAAATTATTCATGAAATCACAGAAATACCCAAATACAACAAGTTTAAGAGGGAAGGGAAAGCTCTTATTTAAAGAAGATTGCAAGTTACTAAATGTAGAAAAAAATGACAGAATTATAAAATAGCCAAGGTAATAAATAATTTATGCAATGATCATCAATGCATGCTAAGACCATCAGGTAAAAGATTTGTAGGAATAGGTTATGTATATATAAAGTCCCAAACTACAGCCCCAGAGATTACTTATGAATTACAGTGGGGAAATATTATTTTAAATTAATGTATCTGCAACACCTTAATCAAGTGAAGAAACTTAGCAGAAGCAATAATGGGATGAATTGAAATCATGTGCCTTCTACTGTGATACGATGGGAAATTCACATCTCCTATGTAGTATTTTGCCAAAAACGTTTAACCTGAATCTAATCATAAGTAAACCATCCGAACAACGTAAGGATACAATAAAATAACTGAAATGAACTGTTAAACAAATTCAGTGTTATGAAAGACAAAGAAGGCAAGGGAACTCAGAATAAAGGCGGCTAAAGAGACATTTTAACCAAATGAAATACATGAGGCTTGATTCCATCCCGATTCTTTTAAAATAAACTGTATGAATTACATACTATTGAATCAATGTTGAGTTTCTCTGTGTTGATAGTGGTACTGCTGTGTAGAATGTCCTTGCTCTCAGGAGTACATGCTGCAGTGGTGAGGGGAGGGTAATTGTCTTGAGGTCAGTAACTTACCTTCAAATAGTTCACAAAAACACTTATACCCACACACGTTCTAACACACATATTCAGAGCACAAATCAAGATGACAGGTATATTTTTTCAACTTTTTAAACATATTATTTTAGAATAGATTTAGTGTAGAAAAGGTGTGAAGGTAGGACAGTTCCTACATATCATACACCCAGTTTCGCTAATTTTTTTAATTAACTTCTTCTATTAGTATAACAAATTTGTCACCATGAATGCACCAAAACTGATTCACTATTATCAACTAAAATCCATGCTTTGATTCCTTAGTTTTTGCCTAATGTCCTTTTTCTGTTTCAGGATGCCATCCAGGACAGTACATTACATTTAGTTGTTGGTCTCCTTAGGCTTCTCCTGGTTGTGCTATTCTCTTAGTTTTTCTTTCTTTCCTTGATGACCTTGACAGTTTTGAGAGGTACTAGTCAGATGTTTTGTAAAATACCCCCAATTGGCATTTGCCTGATGTTTTCCTCATGATTAGAGTGGGGTGATATGTGTTAGGGTGAAATGACATTCTCATCACCTTATAACAAGAATACATACTATCAACAGAGCTTACCTCAACTGATGTTGACCCTGATTACCCAGCTGAGGTAGCATCTGTCAGATTTCTTCACTGGAAAGTTACTCTTTTCCTCCCTCCATACTGTGCTCTTTGGAAGGAAGTTATCATTCACAGCCCACACTTAAGAGAGGAGTTTGCTTCACCTCTTTCCTCCTTGAGGGCCAAGTATCTGCATAAACTATTTGGAATTCTCTTGCACAGGACATTCGTATGTTTTCCTCATTTAATTATTTATCAATTATGTCAGCGTGGACTCACAGATATTTATTTTATATTTGGGGTTATAATCCAACACTACTTCATTTATTTCTTTATTCAAATTGCTCCAGATTGCTGTTGGGAGTTCCCTCAATGGACTCCTGTATCATTTTGACATATTCCTGTCATTGCGGGCTTTTTTTAAAAAAAGAACTTCCTTACTTTCTTGAACTACAAGATGCTCAGGCTCACCTACTATATACCCTGCCCCAGTCCTACAACAAGCAATTTCATCAAGGACCCTGGTTTCTTTTATAATAAGCAGAAATGTACTAAAAAGCAGAATCTGGGTACTGAGTACACTCACACTCCTGGGGTGTCACTTCTTCTAGGCTCAGCAGACAGAGCAAGGAAATACATGTGTGTATATTAATTGTGTATATACAACACATATAAAGCCATATACAATGGAATATTACTCAGCCATAAAAAAGAACAAAATAGTGCCATCTGAAGCAACATGGGTGGACCCAGAGATTATCATACTAAGTGAAGTAAGTCAGACAGAGAAAGACAAGTGCCCTACAGTATCACTTATATGTGGAATCTAAAATATCCATATTTTAGGAACTTATTTATGAAACAGAAACAGAATCACAGTCACAGAGAACAGACTGGTGGTTGCCAAGGGGAAGGGGGCTTGGGCGAGGGATGGATTGGGAGTTTGGGATTAGCAGATGCAAACTATTATATATAGTACGGATAAACAACAAGGTCCTACTGTATACCACAGGAAACTATATTCAGTATCCTGTGAGAAAAGATAATGGAAAAGAATATTTAAAAAATAATATAGGGCTTCCCTGGTGGCGCAGTGGTTGAGAGTCCGCCTGTCAATGCAGGGGACGCGGGTTCGTGTCCCGGTCCAGGAGGATCCCACGTGCCGCGGAGCGGCTGGGCCCGTGGGCCATGGCTGCTGAGCCTGCACGTCCGGAGCCTGTGCTCCGCAATGGGAGAGGCCACAACAGTGAGAGGCCCGTGTACCGCAAAAAAAAAAAAAAAAGAGAGTATATATATGTATGATTGAACCACTCTGCTGTGCAGCAGAAATTAGCACAACATTGTAAATCAACTATAGTTCAATAAAAAATGTTTTAAAAGCCATCTATGTAAACTAACAGAATGTAACATCATATATACTATACGAAACATGAGTTCATACTATGGCTTCACCTGAATCTGTTGCCCTGGGATCATCCTGGCCATCTCCCCTCTCGTGTCTGCAGCCTCTCATCCAACAGCGAGCATCATGGCCCCATCCCCCACACACACACTGACCTCACGGTCCAATCCCAGCACATGACTGGTTTCACAAGTATGAACCTGTCTCCATCACACACCTTCATCGAGAGAACACAGCACTCGTGTGCAGTTGCTTCTACCTTTGATCTGCACTTGTGTCCAAAGTTACCTAGATCAGCACCTTTTCCCCCATATGGGTGTTTTTCTTGCTGTGTCTTTCTGTAGGTTTGACATATATCAGAATAAAAAACTGTTGAAAGAATAAAGTAAAATCATCTTATTTCAGAAAGTTTATAAAATAATAAAACCATAGGAACATGTTGCTAGGGGTCCTACCAGAGTCTTTGAAAAGAACATATAAAAGACAGACCCTGAAGCTTAAGCTTTATTAACTTCTTAGTATCTTCATGGTACCTTTATGAGGAAAAACTAAAGATGAAGATGAGACTACACATCACATAGGATGCAAAAGAAGATGCTCATCAAGAATTAATAGAAAACCCCAATAACTGTTTTTTTTTTCCTTTTTTTTTCCCTGTGACAAAAGTATAAGGTCATATATTTGAAATAAGAAGCTCTGGATAAATTTTAGGAAAGTGCTGAAGGCACTAAATAGTTCATCTGAAAATAGAAGGAAAAAATAAAATAAATTGGTTACTAAGTATACCAGCTGAGGTTGGAAAGTATATTTACACCTGTACTAGTCCACACAATTCTGTGTGATTTTCTTCAAACAGTGCTGTTATCACGAATATGAATGTCGAAGGCAGGTATCTGTAACCAGAGAGGCAGCATGCCATCGTGGTTAAGAGCACAATCTCAGTCCCACCATTAACTAAGAGTGTAACTTTAGATAAATTACTAAAATGCTGCGTGTCTAATTTTTACTTGCAAATGGGGATGATTAAACGTTTGTTATGGTGTCTTGCACATAGTTATTGCTCAAAAAGTGTTAGCAATCATTATCATGATTATTTATCAACAGAATCTCAGACTTGGGAGCCAAGTGCAGCAGAAAGACAAAAACAGCCCTGACTACCAAAATTTTTAGTCACGTTATTCTTTTTTCTTGATGATCCCTTCTTCCCCACTTACTGAAATTAAAAATCAGAATACATTTTTGAGCAGGGCTTCTCCACTCCTGACGTTCTGGGACAGTAGTATTTTGTCATGGTTCTGGCATATTTAGCAGCATCCCTGGGCTCTACCTACCAGGTGCCAGTAGCATCCAGCCCACCCCACCCGCCCACCCCCGCTGGGACGAATAAACAGTCTCCAGACACAGACAATGGCTCCTGGAGAGAACAGCAACACCAGCTGAGAACCAAACCTCTAGAGGAATGGTAGTTACTGAATTTAAATAGGAGATAATACAGCAAAGAAGAAAAGTCTTTGTTAAAGAGAGCTTTTTTCTAGGAGTTAACAGACTAAATTTTATTCCAAAACAGAGTCAACCTCCGTAGCACTGAAGAAAAAAGAAAACTACGTCTCTTTTATAAATCACATCCTCACAAGTAGAGAACTGAACAGTGCACTGTCTCAGAACCAGCGCTTTTCTTGTTTCTTTAAAGACATCTGCCCTTATGGCATTGACACGATTGAAAATTCAATCCAAAGCCGGCCTGCATGTTCGCTTACAGGACATGCCTCTTTGCTTTTATACACTTTGTCAGGTGCCACAACCGTAACCCTCACAGAATGATGAAAGATCTGGAAGAAGCAGTGTGTGTACTCAGATCATTTTTTCAGAAACGCCTTTCCATTCTGTGAGCTATGCCTCAGCTCAGTCCCCAAGTCTGAAATTAAAAGGAAGTGACACAGTGGCCAAAATACAAGATGCAGTGCTATCTGCGTGGGCACGGACAAGTGGCTCTAGCAATACACATCTATATACAGCGTAATTTTTTTAAAGAAAATTTTAGTGTTTTTTAAGGTAGGAAACATTCAGTTTCTATGCGCTTCTACAATGGGCAGAGAACTCTTGGTAAAGATTGACATGATGCAGTTACATGTACTTGTGGATCAACTTCAAATTTATATGTAAATATTACTCCAATATAGTAGTCTCTAAGACTCAGTAACCTCAACATAGAAACCTAACGTGAAGACAATCCGGCTGCGAGTCGGGCTTGAAAATCAACTGCAGAAGTGAGAGGTGATTATACTGAGAGGTCCACCTCCAGAGTGGTCTTCTTAGATTTCACCTTTACTCTGAAGTGTAAGAAAACACAATGTTCAGCAGACTTGAAAATAAGACATAATAACTATCTGAAAAATTAAAATTAAAACAAAAACGCATTCTAATGGCACAGAAAAAATTTACCTACCAGGGACAGAAGTGCTATAATAAGGGACTAATGGCAAAGTATGGACTTTGGGGTCAGACTCTGTGGGTTCAGACCTCATCTCTCAATGCATAATCCTTTTGGTCTTTGTATATAAAATAAAGATATCATTGCTGACCTCGCCAGACTGCTGGGAGGATGGGCTAGGAGGTAACCAAAATGCCAGGTATGTAAAATGCTTGACACAACAGACGTTCACCAAATGGTAGATGTGAGTCTAGAAGATGAAGGAAGTCTCCTATGCACAGTGTACTAAGAATCCATTACAGTTTTTTGAATGCCTTTTTTGAGTTTTTGAATGTATTCCATGTATTCTTTTCCCCTTTAATCAATTAGTGTGATAAATTATATGAATCGTATTTCTAATTTATGAATCACACTGTCATTCCTGGAACAAAACAGAAACAAAATATTCTTTGTTCCTGTCACCTGCTATTTTTCTTTTAATTGGGGTATAGTTGCTTTACAATGTTGTCTTAGGTTGTGCCGTACAATGAAGAGAATCAGCTATATGTATACATATATCCCCTCCCTCTTCAACCTCCCTCCCACCCCCATCCCACCCATCTAGGTCACCAGAGAGCACCAAGCTGAGCTCCTTGGGCTATACAGCAGGTTCCCAAGGCTATCTGTATTACACATGGTAGTGTATATATGTCAATCCCAATCTCCCAACTCACCCCACCTCCCCTTCCCCCCGCCTTGTCCACATGTCCATATTCTACGCCTGCATCTCTATTCCTGCCCTACAAATAGATTCATCTGTACCATTTCCCTAGATTCTGCATATATGCGTTAATATACAATATCTGTTTTGCTCTTTCTGACTTACTTCACTCTGTGTGACAGATTCTAGGTGCATCCACATCTCTACAAATGACCCAATTTCATTCCTTTTTATGTCTGAGTAATATTCTATTGTATATATCAATATGCACCACATCTTCTTTATCCATTCATCTGTCAATGGACACTTAGGTTGCTTCCATGTCCTGGCTATTCTAATTAGTGCTGCAAAAATATTGGGGTGCATGTGTCCTTTTGAAATATGGTTTTCTCTGGCTATATACCCAGTACTGGGACTGCTGTGTCATATGGTAGTTCTATTTTTAGTTTTCTAAGGAACTGCCATACTGTTCTCTATAGTGGCAGTATCAATTTACATTCCCACAAAGAGTGGAAGAGGATTCCCTTTTGGCCACACCATCTCCAGCATTTAATGTTTATAGATTTTCTGATGATGCCCATTCTAATGGGTATGAGGTGAGATTTCACTGTAGTTTTGATTAGCATTTCTCTTATTAGTAGTAATGCTGAGCATCTTTTGATGTGCCACTTTGCCATCTGTATGTCTTCTTTGGTGAAATGACTATTTAGGACTTCTGACCATTTTTGATTGGGTTGTTCATTTTTTTCATGTTGAGTTGCATGAGCTGTATGTATATCTTGGGCATTAATCTCTCATCAGTTGCTTCATTTGCAAATATTTCTCCCCTTCTGAGGGTTTTCTTTTCCTCTCATTTATGGTTTTCTTTACTGTGCAAAAGCTATTAAGTTTAATTAGGTCCCAGTTGTTTATTTTTGTTTTCATTTTCATTACTTTAGGAGGTGGGTCAAAAAAGATGTTGCTGTGATTTATCTCAAAGAGTGCTCTTTCTATGTTTCCTCTGTTTTATAGTGTCTGGTTTTACATTTAGGTCTTTAATCCATTTTGAGCTTATTTTTGTGTATGGTGTTATGAAGTATTCTAATTTCATTCTTTTACATGGAGCTGTCCAGTTTTGGTACCACCACTTATTGAAGAGGCTGTCTTTTCTCCATTGTATATTCTTGCTTCCTTTATCAAAGATAAGGTGACCATATATGCGTTGGTTTATCTCTGGGCTTTCTATCCTGTTTCATTGATCTATATTTCTGTTTTTGCACCAGTACCATACTGTCTTGATGACTGTAGCTTTGTAGTATAGTCTGAAGTCAGGGAGCTCGATTCCTCCAGCTCTGTTTTTCTTTCTCAAGATTGCTTTGTCTATTCAGGGTCTTTTGTGTTTCCATATAAATTGTAAACATTTTCCTTCTAATTCTGTGAAAAATGGCATTGGTAATTTGATAGGAACTGCACTGAACCTGTAGATGGCTTCAGGTCATTTTCATAATACTGATTCTTCCAATCCAAGAACGTGGTATATCTCTCCATCTGTTTGTGTCATTTTTTATTTCTTTCATCAGTGTTTTATAGTTTTCTGAATACAGGTCTTTTACCTCCTTAGGTACGTTTATTCCTAGGTATTTTATTTTTTTTGTTGCAGTGGTCAATGGGATTGTTTCTTGAATTTCTCTTTCTGATCTTTTGTTGTTAGTGTATAGAAATTCATGAGATTGCTGTGCATTAATTTGTATCCTGCAACTTTACCAAATTCATTGATTAGCAACAGAAATTTTCTGGTAGCATCTTTAGGATCTTCTATGTATATCATTTCATCTGCAAACAGTGACAGTTTTACTCCTTTTCCAATTTGGATTCCTTTTTTTTCTTTTTCTTCTCTGATTGTCATAGCTAGGACTTCCAAAACTATGTTGAATAATAGTGGTGAGAGTGGACATCCTTGTCTTATTCCTGATTTTAGAGATAATGCTTTCAGCTTTTCACCATTAACCTGTTGGCTGTAGGTTTGTTTTATATGGCCTTTATTATATTGAGGTATGTTTCCTCTATGCCCACATTCTGGAGAGTTTTTATCATAAATAGCTGTTGAATTTTGTCAAAAGCTTTTTCTGCATCTATTGAGATGATCGTATAGCTTTTATTCTTAAATTTGTCAATATGGTGTTATCACATTGATTGATTTGCGTATATTGAAGAATCCTTGCCTGGGATAAGTTCCACTTGATCATGCTGTACGATCCTTTTAATATGTTGCTGGATTCAGTTTGCTAGTATTTCACTGAGGATTTTTGCAACGATGTTCATCAGTGATATTGGCCTGTAATTTTCTTTTTTTTCTGACATCTTTGTCTGGTTTTGGTATCAGGGTGATTGTGCCTTTGTAGAATGAGATTGGGAGTGTTCCTTGCTCTGCAAGTTTCTGGAAGAATTTGAGAAGGATGAGTGTTAGCTCTTCTCTAAATGTTTGATAGAATTCACCTGTGAAGCCATTTCATCCTGGACTTTTGTTTGTTAGGAGTTTTTTAATCACGGTTTCAATTTCATTACTTGTGACTGGTCTGTTCATATTTTCTATTTCTTCTGGTTCAATCATGGAAGGTTGTAGCTTTCTAAAAATTTGTCCATTTCTTCCAGGTTGTCCATTTTATTGGCATATAGCTGCTTGTAGTAGTCACTTATGATTCTTTGTGTCAGTTGTAATTTCTCTTTTTTCACTTCTAGTGTTATTGATTTGAATCTTCTCCCATTTTTTATCTTGATGAGTCTGATTTGTCAATTTTGTTTATCTTCTCAAAGAACCAGCTTTTAGTTTAATTAATTTTTGCTATTGTTTTCTTCCTTTCTATTTCATTTAATCCTGCTCTGATTTTTATGATTTCTTTCCATATACTAACTTTCAGTTTTGTTTGTTCTTCTTTCTCTAGTTGCTTTAGGTGTAAGATTAGGTTGTTTATTTGAGATTTTTCTTGTTTCTTGAAGTAGGATTTTATTGCTATAAACTTCCCTGTTAGAACTGCTTTTGCTGCATCCCATAAGATTTGGGTCATCACGTTTCCATTGTCATTTGTTCCTAGGTATTGTTTCATTTCCTCTTTGATTTCTTCAGTGATCTCTTGGTTATTTAGTACCATATTGTTAAGCCTCCAGGTGTTTGTATTTTTTACAGTTTGTTTTTTCATTAATTGATATCTAGTCTTATAGTATTGTGGTCAGAAAAGATACTTGATACGATTTCAATTTTCTTAAATTTACCAAGGCTCGACTTGTGAAACAAGAAGTGATCTATCCTGGAGAATGTTCCATGTGCACTTCAGAAGAAAGTGTATTCTGTTGTTTTTGGATGGAACATCCTATAAATATCAATTAAGTCTATTGGTCTTTTGTGTCATTTAAAGCTTGTGTTTCCTTAGTTATTTTCTGCCTGAATGATCTGTCCATTGGTGTATGTGGGGTGTTAAGGTCCTTCACTATTACTGTGTTACTGTCAATTTCCCCTTTTATGGCTGTTAGCATTTGCCTTATGTACTGAAGTGCTCCTATGTTCGGTGCATAAATATTTACAGTTGTTATATCTTCTTCTTGGACTGATCCCTTGATCATTATGTAGTGTCCTTCCTTCTCTCTTGTAAGTCTTTACTTTAAAGTCTAGTTTATCTGATATGACAATTGCTACTCCAGCTTTTTTTTGATTTCCATTTGCATGGAATATCTTTTTCCGTCCCCTCACTCTCAGTCTGTATGTGTTTCTAGGTCTGAAGTGGGTGTCTTGTAGACAGTATATATACAGGTTTTGTTTTTGTATCCATTCAGCCAGTCTGTGTCTTTTGATTGGAACATTTAATCCATTTACATTAAAGGTAGTTATCGATATGTATGTTCCTATTACCTTCTTCCTTATTGTTCTGGGTTAGTTTTTGTAGGTTTTTTCTTCTCTTGTGTTCCCGCCTAAAGAAGTTCCTTTAGCATTTGTTGTAAAGCTGGTTTGGCAATGCTGAATTCTCTTAGATTTTGCTTGTCTGTAAAGATTTTGATTTCTCCATCAAATCTGGATGAGATCCTTCCTGGGTAATCTTGGTTGTAGGTTCTTCCCTTTCCTTACTTTAAATAGTTCCTACCACTCCCTTCTGGCCTGCAGAGTTTCTGCTGAAAAATCAGCTAATAACTTTATGGGGATTCCCTTGTATGTTATTTTTTGTTTCCCTTGATGCTTTTAACATTTTTTTCTTTGAACTTAATTTTTGTTAGTTTGATTAATATGTGTCTCGGCGTGTTTCTCCTTTGATTTATTCTGTATGGGACTCTCTGCACTTCCTGATTTGATTGACTACTTCCTTTCCCATGTTAGGGAACTTTTCAACTATAATCTCTTCAAATATTTTCTCAAACCCTTTCTTTTTCAATTCTTCTTCTGGGATGCATATAATTCAAATGTTGGTGTGCTTAGTGTTGTTCCAAAGGTATCTCAGACTGTTCTCATTTCTTTTCATTGTTTTTTCTTTATTTTGCTCCTCAGCAGTTATTTCCAACATTCTGTCTTCCAGGTCACTTATTAGTTCTGCCTCAGATATTCTGCTATTGATTCCTTCTGGTGTATTTTTCGTTTCCATTATTGTGCTGTTCAACACTGTTTGTTCTTTAGTTCTTCTAGGTCCTTGTTAAACATTATTCATATTTTCTCACTCCATGCCTCCATTCTATTTCTAATATTTTGGATCATCTTTAGTATCATTACTCTGAATTATTTTTCAGGTAGGATGCCTACTTCCTCTTCATTTATTTGGTCTTCTAGATTTTTACCTTGCTCCTTTATCTGTAATGTATTTTTTTTTTTTTTTTTGATGGGAGAGGCTGTGTTACTGGTGCGGTTGTGTTGCTAGTTGTTTGGCCCTAGGCATCCACCACTGGATTTTGCAGGCAGTTGGGTGGAGCCAGGTCTTGGTATTGAGATGAGAACCTCTGGGACACCTTCATATACCAGGAAGGTTAATATTCCCTGGGACCTGAAGTTCTCTGTTAGTCCAGGAGCTTGGACTCGGCACTCCCACCACAGGACCTCAGGCACAATCCCGGGCCTGAGAACCAAGACCCAGCAAGCCACATGACACAGGAAAAAAAAAAAAAAAAGCAACAAACAGAAAAGAGCTGAACAATAACAAACAATAAAAAACAAAATAAGCGACCTTCAAGACGGTGGAAGAGTAAGACTTGGAGATCACCTTCCTCCTCATAAGTACATCAAGAATACATCTGCATGTGGAACAACTCCTACAGAACACCTACTAAACACTGGCAGAAGACCTCAGATTTCCAAACAGGCCAGAAAATCCCCACGAACCTGGGTAGGGCAAAAGAAAACAAAAGAGACAAAGAATAGGGACTAGACCTGTGCCTCTGGTGGGGAGCTGTGAAGGAGGTAAAGTTTCCATACACTAGAAAGCCCCCTCACTGGCTCAGAAGGGGAGGGGGGAGCTTTGGAGCCACAGAAAAGAGCACAGCAACATGGGTGCAGAGGGGAAAGCAGAGAGATTCCCACACAGAGAATCAGTGCTGACCAGCACTCACCAGCCTGAGATGCTTGCCTGTTCCCCTGCCAGGGAAGGTGAAGGCTGCGAGCTGAGGGTCAGGCTTCAGAGGTCAGAGCCCTGGGAGAGGACTGGGGTTGGCTACGTGAAGACAGCCTGAAAGGGGTTAGTGTGCCATAGCTAGCAGGGAGCGAGTCCAGGAAAAAGTCTGGACCTGCCTAAGAGGCAAGAAACCATTGTTTCAGGATGCGCAATGAAGGGTGCTTCCTGCTCCATTGCCCACAGACAGCAGAGCACCACCTAAGCAAGCTCCAGAGATGGGCGCAAGCTGTGGCTATCATCTCAGACCCCAGAGGCAGGCACAGATCTCTACTGCTAATGCTGCCGCCACTGCCACAAAGGGTCCTGTGTGCAAGCGCAGGTCACTACCCACATCCTCCTGGGAGTCTGTGCAGCAAGCTACTGCCAGGGTCCTGTGATCCAGGGCCAACTTCCCCAGGAGAACACAAAGCATGCCTCAGACTGTTGTAACTTCATGCCAGCCTCTGCCACCGCAGACACTCCCACTTGTGACTACCATACCTCTCCCTCACCCCAGACTGAGTAAGAAAGCCCTAATAAGCCACTATTTTAACCCCCTCCTGTCTGGTTAGGGAACAGACGCCTTGTAGGGCAGTCTACAAGCAGAGGTGGGGCCAAAACCAAAGCTGAACCCCAGGATCTGTGTGAACAAAGAAGAGAACGGGAAATGTCTCTGTGCAGCCTCAGGAGCAGTGGATTAAATCCCTGAAGTTGGCTTGGTAAACTCTGCATCTGTGGAATACCTGAACAGACAACGATTCCCAAAGTTGAGGCAGTGGACTTTGCGGGCAACTGTGGACTTGGAGTTTCGCTTTCTGTGTTTGATTTGTTTTTGGTTTTATGTTTATCTTAGTTTAGTTTTTAGTGTTTGTTTCCATTTGTGGGTTTCTTTATTGGTTTGGTTGCTCTCTTCCCTTTTTTTTCTTTTTGTGAGTGTGTCTGTGTATGTTTCTTTGTGTGATTTTGTCTGTTCAGTTTTGCTTTTACCATGTGGTTTGGGGTTCTGTCTGTTCTTTTTTTTTCTTCCTTTTCTTCTGTGCTGTGTGGCTGGCAGAGTCTTGGTGTTCCAGCTGGGTGTAGGCCCTGGGCCTCTGAGGTGGGAGAGCTGAGTCCAGGACGTTGGACCACCAGAGGCCTCCCAGCCTCGTGTAATATTAATTGGCAAGAGCTCTCCCAGAGATCCCTGTCTCAACACTAAGACCCAGCTCCACCCAACGGACAGCAACCTCCAGTGCTGGACACTCCATGCCAACAATTACCAAGACAAGAACACAACCCCACCCATTACCAGACAGGATGCCTAAACTCATACTGATTTCATAGACAACCCAAAACACAGCACCAGATGTGGCCCTGGCCACCAGTGGGACAAGATCCAGCCCCACCCACCAGAACACACAAACCAGTCACCTCCACCAGGAAGTCTACACAAGCCACCAAACCAACCTCACCCACTGGGGGCAGACACCAGAAGTAAGAGGAACTATGAACCTGCAGCCTGCGAAAAGAAGACCCCAAACACAGTAAGTTAAACAAAATGGGAAGACAGAGAATTATGCAGCACATGAAAAAGCAAGGTAAAAACCCACTAGACCAAGCAAATGAAGAGGAAGTAGGCAGTGTACCAGAAAAAGAATTAAGAGTAATGATAGTAAAGATGATCCAAAATCTTGGAAATAGAATGGAGAAAATACAAGAAATATTTAACAAGGACCTAGAAGAACTAAAGAGCAAACAAACAATGATGAACAAAACAAAAATTGAAATTAAAAATATTCTAGAAGGAATCAATAGCAGAATAACAGGCAGAAGAACAGATAAGTGACCTGGAAGACAGAAAGGAAATAACTGCTGCAGAGAAGAATAAAAAGAAAAGAATGAAAAGAATTGAGGACAGTCTCACAGACCTTAGGGACAACATTAAGCACACCAACATTCAAATTATAGGGGTCCCACAAGAAGAAGAGAAAAAGAAAGGGTCTGAAAAAATAACTGAAGAGATTATACTCAAAAACTTCTCTAACTTGGGAAAGGAAATAGTCAATAAAGTCCAGAAAGTGCAGAGACTACCATACAGGATAAACCCAAGGAGAAACATGCCAAGTCACATATTAATCAAACTATCAAAAAATAAATACAAAGCAAAAATACTAAAAGCAGCAAGGGAAAAGCAACAAATAACATACAAGGGATTCACCAGAAACTTGAAAGCTGCTCTTTCAGTAGAAACTTGGCAAGCCAGAAAGGAGTAGCAGGACATATTTAAAGTGATGAAAGGGAAAAACCTACAACCAAGATTACTCTACCCCGCAAGGATCTCATTCAGATTTGACAGAGAAATCAAGTTTTACAGACATGCAAAAGTTAAGAGAATTCAGCACCACCAAACAAGCTTTACAACAAATGCTGAAGGAATCTCTCTAGGAGAAAACATAAGAGAAGAAAAAGACCTACAAAAAAACCCCCAAAACAATTAAGAAAATGGTAATAGGAACATACACATCGATAACTACCTTAAATGTAAATGGATTAAATGCTCCAACCAAAAGACACAGACTGGCTGAATATGGAATATGGAAACAAGACCCGTATGTATGCTGTCTACAAGAGACCCACTTCAGACGTAGGGACACATACAGACTAAAAGTGAGGAAATGGAAAAAGATATTCCAGGCAAATGAAAATCAAAAGAAAGCTGGAGTACCAATTCTCATATTAGACAAAATAGGACACAAGAGACAAAGAAGGACACTACATAATGATCAAGGATCAATCCAAGAAGAAAATATATCAATGAATTTGGTAAAGTAGCAGGATACAAAATTAATGCACAGAAATCTCTTGCATTCCTATACACTAACAATGAAAAATCTGAAAGAGAAATTATGGAAACACTCCCATTACCATTGCAATAAAAAGAATAAAATACCTAGGAATAAACCTGCCTAAGGACACAAAAGACCTGTACTCAGAAAACTATAAGATGCTGATGAAAGAAATCAAAGATGACACAAACAGATGGAGAGATACAGCATGTTCTTGGATTGGAAGAATCGACATTGTGAAAATGACTATATTACCCAAAGCAATCTACAGATTCAGTGCAGTCCCTATCAAACTACCAATGGCATTTTTCACAGAACTAGAACAAAAAATTTTACAGTCTGTATGGGAACACAAAACACCCCAAAGCAATCTTGAGAAGAAAAAACGGAGCTGGAGGAATCAGGCTCCCTGACTTCAGAATATACTACAAAGCTACATTAATCAAGACAGTGTGGTACTGACACAAAAACAGAAATATAGATCAGTAGAACAGGAAAGAAAGCCCAGAGATAAACCCACGCACATACGGTCACCTTATCTTTTACAAAGGAGGCAAGAATATACAATGGAGAAAAGACAGCCTCTTCAATAAGTGGTGCTGGGAAAACTGGACAGCTACATGCAAAAGAATGAAATTAGAACCCTTCCTCACACCATACACAAAAATAAACTTAAAATGGATTAAAGACCTAAATGTAAGGCCAGACACTAACAAACTCTTAGAGGAAAACATAGGCAGAACACTCTATGACATAAATCACAGCAAATTCCTTTTTGACCCACCTCCTAGAGTAATGGAAATAAAAACAAAAAACAAACAAACAAATGGGACCTAATGAAACTTAAAAGCTTTTGCACAGCAAAGGAAACCATAAACAAGATGAAAAGAAAACACTCAGAATGGGAGAAAATATTTGCAAACAAAACAACTGACAGAGGATTAATCTCCAAAGTATTCAAGCAGCTCAATATCAAAAAAACAAAGAACCCAGTCAAAAAATGGGCAGAAGGCCTAAATAGACATTTCTCCAAAGAAGATATACAGATTGCCAACAAACACATGAAAGGATGCTCAACATCACTAATCATTAGAGAAATGCAAATCAAAATTACAATGAGGTATCACCTCACACCAGTCAGAATGGACATCAATATAAAAATCTAAAAACAATAAATGCTGGAGAAAGTGTGGATAAAAGGGGACACTCTTGCACTGTTGGTGGGAATGTAAATTGATACTGCCACTATGGAGAACAGTGTTGAGATTCCTTAAAAAACTAAAACTAGAACTACCATATGACCCAGCAATCCCACTACTGGGCACATACCCTGAGAAAACCATAATTCAAAAAGAGACACGTACCATAATGTTCGCTGCAGCACTATTTACAATAGCCAGGACATGGAAGCAACCTAAATGTTCATCAGTAGATGAATGGATAAAGAATATGTGGCACATATATACAATGGAATATTACTCAGCCATAAAAAGAAACGGAATTGAGTTATTTGTAGTGAGTTGGATGGACCTAGAGTCTGTCATACAGAGTGAAGTCAGAAAGAGAAAAACAAATACCATATGCTAATGCATATATATGGAATCTAAAAAAAAAAAAAGGTTCTGATGAACTTAATGGTAGGACAGGAATGAACATGCAGACGTAGAGAATGGACCTGAAGATGCAGGGCAGGGGTGGGAGGTTAAGCTGGGACGATGTGAGAGAGTAGCACTGATATATATATACACGACCAAATGTAAAATAGCTAGCTGTTGGGAAGCAGCTACATAGCACAGGGAGATAAGCTCGTTTCTTTGTGACCACCTAGAGGGGTGGGATAGGGAGGGTGGGAGGGAGGCACAAGAGGGAGGGGATATGGGGATATATGTATACATATAGCTGATTCATTTTGTTGTACAGCAGAAACTAACATACCATTGTTAAGCAATTATACTCCAATAAAGATGTTAAAATTTAAAAAAAAAAAGCTAAAAGGCAAGACAAGCTTTTATTTCACATTCCTTTACACGGGTAAGACTTTTCTATTTTCCTTTAGATTCCTCTCTTGACTTCTGAAGTTACTCCACATACAACTTTAAGAGAAAATAGAAACCATTAGTTATTTACCTTCAGCATTTATTCATGACTTCATTCCATAAATATTTACTGACCTCTAACTAAGTGTCATGTGGAGACTAAGCCCTGGACAAGGAGATGGAATATGAAGAAAGCAGCTCCTGCAGAGGAGAAGCTTTACAAACCCAGATGTACGTAAATGTTTCCAGTACAGAGTGGTATGTTCTGAGCTTGTATACTGATTGTTAAAATGGTGAATGCATCTGTACTGATTAACAGGTAGACAAAAAGATTATTTAAAACATTGCAGAGTCAGGATTCAAGCCCAAAATGCCTGGAAGAGCTCACACTATTAACCAATATAATACTCAGCCTCTCATTGGCCATGAAGTTCTAACTAATTAAACCTTACATTCCATTGAATAATTTTTGTGACTTTATCTATAACTAGACATTGAACATATGAGTCTCATATATTTTGTAAGGCTTAGAAATAATTTGGATATAATTGATTTAGTTCAACAAAAACACCATGAACAATATCATTGCTGTTGAGAGAAATTTTCCAGCAATTAAGGTTATAAGTCACTTAATAATGAACAGTTTGAGGGAAGAGTCTGATCCTATGTCAAATCATGACCCAGGGAAGGTATCCTTTAGCTTGGGAAAGCTGCTTTAAATAAAAGATGACATCAAAACAACATTTTAGGGCTTCCCTGGTGGTGCAGTGGTTGACAGTCCGCCTGCCAATGCAGGGGACACGGGTTCGTGCCCCGGTCCGGAAAGATCCCACATGCCGTGGAGTGGCCTGTGAGCCATGGCTGCTGAGCCTGCGCGTCCGGAGCCTGTGCTCGGCAAAGGGAGAGGCCACAACAGTGAGAGGCCCACGTAGCACAAAAAAAAAAACTCAAAAAACAACAACAACAACAAAAAAAATTTTAAATTAAAAAAACAAATAAAATTAGAAAAATAAAAATATATTAGAAAAAATAACAATAAAAATGAAACAACAAAACAAAACACAATCACCACAGCAAATAAAAAAAGAAAAAATAAGAATAAAAGTTTAAAAATATAAAATTAAATAAAAATTTAAAAATTAAAAAAAAAAATTCCCTGGTGCCTGCACTATCAGTGTCCTTGCCCCCATGGTGAGCTACAGCCTACCCCCGCCTCTCCAGTAGGCCTCCAATACCTCTAGGTAGGTATCTGGAGCCGCTGTGTCAGCCCCACCTCTGTGTGTGCTCCTTTCACCAACGTCTGTTGCTGAAGCTGGCCCAGAGCACACGTGCCCATGCAGGCCAGCTGGGGTGCAGGCCTCTACAGGCTTGCCCACAGGGGCCAGCAAAACGAAAGGAGGCCTTGGAAGGTGGTGGCGCTCAGCCCGCCTGGACCCACACGGCCAGAGGAGGCCCTGAGGGGGCGGGGCTCAGGCCGGGTGACCCACAGAGTAGGAAGAGGCCTGGGGGTGGTGGTTGGGGCTCAGGCCCAGGGCCCACGGAGCTGGACGGGGCCCAGGGGTGGGGATTCAGTCCCAGGACCCCAGCAGGCTCGCTGGGGGCCGAGCTGGTGGGGGAGACTCTGGCCACATTCCCCTCTGGTCCCTCAATCCCCTGAAGGTCCCTCTCCGTCTCTGCCAATCCCCCCGCAGTGAGCGGGACCTTCCCAGTGTGGGAACCCCTCCCCTCCCCCAGCCGCCCCTCAGGGGCGCTGGTCCCATCCCACCTCCACTTTTCCTCCCCCATTCTTTTCCCCCCCAAGCCCTACCTGGTCACATGGGGATTCCTCCCATCCCCTAAGGTGTCCATGGTCCCCCACCAGCGCCTTGTAGGTGTCCTAGTTGTGAGGAGATTCGAACTCCACATCCTCCTACTCTGCCATCTCAAGTCCCAGGAATCCCCTCACCTGCTACTTTTAAAAAGAGGGGTTTTCCATCTAAATGTATACATGAAATTATCCTTTTGGTTTGCTTTACCAGTTTCTTGTGTTGCGTTTTGCTAGCTAGCATAGATACAAGTTGAAATATTTCCATACTTTTCTATGTTAGGAATGTCTTTATATATATATATAACTTATGCTTTGTTTTATATATAAACTTTTGCTCTTTATTTTATATATATAATATATATATAATATAAAATATATACTATATATAAAATAAAGAGCATAAGTTCAAGGAAAGTTGGATTGGATTAGTCTATTTTTATTATTTATTTATAATAAATTTATTTTTTTATTTTTATTTTTGGCTGTGTTGGGTCTTCATTTCTGTGCGAGGGCTTTCTCTAGTTGCGGAGAGCAGGGGCCAGTCTTCATTGCGGTGCGCAGGTCTCTCACTGTCGTGGCCTCTCTTGTTGCAGAGCACAGGCTCCAGATGCGCAGGCTCAGTAGTTGTGGCTCACAGGCCCAGTTGCTCCACGACATGTGGGATCTTCCCAGACCAGGGCTCGAACCCGTGTCCCCTGCATTGACAGGCAGAATCTCAACCACTGCGCCACCAGGGAAGCTCCTTGGATTAGTCTATTTTTAAATGGCTCCTTCCATTGTTAAGCAGCTGTGGTTTTTAAAAAGAATTTAAAAGCATTTGAAATCCAGCTGTCTGTAACATCTCCACAAAGACTCAATCTGTCTTAAAAATCAAAGGCAGAGAAAGCAGTGACGGAAGGGTAACATGTCAACACTATGGTAATAAAGGAAGCACAGAGGCATTGTTAAGTGGCGATTAAAAGATTATTTTCAGAATAAATTAAAGACAGTGAGCTGGACCTCAGGGGAAGCATAGCTCAGGTATAAAGAAGAAATATGTTTCACTGGAAACATAGTCAATATTTTATAACTTTGCATGGTATGTAATCTATAAAAATAATGAATCATCATGTTTTCTACCTGAAACTAATATAATATTGTTAGTCAACTGTATTCTAATAATTGTTTGGTTTTTTTTTCAAAAGAAAGACATGTTTTTTTCTGACAGCCAACATCTAAGTGGGTAGGTGAACTGAGTGGCCATGTTATCAATCCAGTGTCCCACTGTAGATTGATTAGTAGAAATAGACTAAACAACAAATTTCATCTGTTTCTGAAGATCTCCGTTACAGATCTCTGAACTGGGCCTACTTTCATACAAACCCCATGTCTCTGAATGTGATCTCTATGGAACATGGCAGTTGGCACCTGCCTTGCCATGTTTCAGCCCTCACATCTGGATCTGTCTGTGCCTATTCAATGGACTAACGGGCAAAGCCAGCCAGACAATATCTGCACCTCACAGCCTTGGGTCTGCGGTCCCCTGGGCCACATGGCCCAGTCCAACCCTTGCTCACACCAAGGAAGTAAAGGTGACTTTCTGCTCAGGAGGCGATGGGAATTATGGCATTTTATGAGTTCTAAGGCTTCTTCCCAAGATTCTCATGTACTAGAAAACTAAAAACAGCCAACATATTCATGCAGCTGGAAGGTTTTCTGAGGACTATTACCAAATATCTGAACACAGGGTGGGAAGGGCAATTCAGAAATGTTCCTCATCCTGTTACTGTTTACAAGAAGGCTGTGTTCTCTTTGTTTTTGCCATTCTTGGTTACTTTTAAACACATTTTTTTGGTTGATTTTCTAGGATTTTAATCTCATAAATGTCATCTCTGTGGCCCAGATATCTTAAAAAGGAAATTCTAATTGAATGTTCTAGTCCTATGCAGGTTTCACAAAGAAAATCTTAGCCTCACTGCTCTAAAAGACACTTTATTGAATATTATTTTCAGTGTAGTTCCTCTCAATTCAAAACTGTGGCCAAACTCTTTAGAAAACTCAACATCACATAATTACATTTGATTTCATTTCTGTTTCTACTTTAAGCACTTTCAGTTGAAAGCAAAGCTCTGTCCTAAATATATGTGATTATTGAAATAACTGCTGGCAAGAATCAGCTCAATGTCTATTTACATCTTAAGAGCCAGTCTATATTTTAAATACAAACTAGAAATTATGTGCCAATACCTCTCTGTTGAGAAGAATTTCTAGAAATATGACAGTCACAGCATTCACATACACATAGATGGACTCATGGCTAAAAAATATGCTCTAATTGGAGACTTTACAAATCTTAGTATAATTATTTGATACATAAAGATAAGTGTTAAAATTGCCACCATAAGCTATTATTAACCTGTCTGATCTGTAAAAACAAGTTTCACCAAAGTGGAGGAATGAATATTACAATAAAGGGTTCTTGTTATAGTGAACTGCCTGCAAAAGAGGACAAGGGAGTGTAACACCCAGAGGACCAGGACAAAGAATCATTGCCAGGCTCAACAGATCCATGATATGGACAAGAACTTTTTTGATTATTCAGCAAGTTACATAAGCTAGCTGGAGTGATGTGATTTGGCACCTTTGAAAACTTACTGTCATAGCTAAAATAAACTGGAGAAACCTATATAAGAAAAACCTCTACTCCCCTCTCTTTTCTACCCTAAACAGTTAATTTTTCAAGTGTGGCTTCCCAGATTTTCTTATCAGCTAGACTGGAAAGATGTGTAACAGGAATTCTGTTCTTGTTCTTTGCAATCTACAGCATACAACTTTAAATATCCTATTTTATAAAGTAAGAAACTTTTCAGTGCATTGTACATAGGGCATTTAATCAAAGTCAGCTTTCAGAAGAAAGATGTAGAGTCATTTTCAAATGCTGACAAAGTAGGAAAAGAAAAATGAACCCTCATGTATCTTTAATGAAGCTTTCTGGGGAAATATATCTATACATATCTTAGTGACTTCTGAATTTTGAAATATTCTTCCTAATTTGGTAAAGCAAAATATTATACTGTCATGCCCCCCCTCAAATGATTTCAATTTTAATCAAATATAAAGCATTTTTTTAAGTAAAATAAACATAATTGATCAGGCAAGTCATAAAAAGTGGCAACACTAGATAATTGACTGATGGAGAATTAAGTTTTTCTGAGGAAATTTGTAGACCACTGAGTCCTAGGCCAAAAGATTTGGTTGAGATAACTAAAAAAAACAAGAAAAACCCCAACTCTTTATAAAGATAAAGGCTGGCTGATCAATTGCCAAACATATTCATACACAGAAACTGGCTGGTTGATCAATTGCCAAACACATTCATACACAGAAACTATCTCCTGGGAGAGAAGGGAGAGAGATTTCCTCTAAAAGCTTAGGAAACAGCCACTCGCTCTGCTGTGACTCCTCTGGTGAATGGCAGCATTGTGCTAAACATTTCTGGTACATTTTAAAATCTACCCACTAGGGCCAAAACTCTACTATGAAGTTTAGGTTCCATTTCCATGGATATTACAGTACTGATTACACCAAATAGAGCATATGCTTACATTTCAAATCATTAACACAAACAAGAAATCTCTAGCTTTGGAAGGGAAAAGAGAAAATTTTGTAGAATTATACTAAAATAATATGGAATATCTTAGAGAAATCAACTGCACTAATATTTTACAAATATTATATTATACATAACAGAGTTAGTTAGAATGCAGACTACTGGGGTCTGCAAACCTGGATTCTAGACCTTGCTGTTCCATTCACTAACTTTACCCTAGGTTCTCCATACCTCAAAGTCCTCATTTGAAAAAGAAAGCAAAGGATTGTTCTTATTTCACAGAGCAATTCCCAGTATGAAAACAGACAAAAGGTATAAGCACTGCGCACAGTAATTGGTACAAAAACAGTGCTTAAAAAATTTCAGCTAATACCACTAAATAAATAATTGTAGTCAATTACAATACCATCATTCCTTTTGTCAATAAAGAGGCTGTAGGTAAGGTATTAATTCCTATTTGAAGGACTCTACAGAGAATAACTCCATTTGTCAAATTCAGTGAAGATGAAGAAAAGCTTTCCTACAGTGTTGTAAAATGAGTCTTCCGTTATATTTTCTCTGATGGAATACTATCCTGAAACGAATACACAACTTCAAATCTCAGTGTCTAAATTATTTTCAGACAGAACTGCTAACTGGGAAATAAGTTACACAAAATTAATAATTCTCAGTTATTGGCCTGCATTAGAGCTGTTAGCTCCACTTTGTAGCTGGTTTGTAGTCACAGGACAAAGTTAATCAGATTACCATAAATTATGGTTGCATCTATGCTACCTTCCATTATCTCTATGATTTTTTTTTAAGTAGTTACTAACACAAGGGCATGTGTAATTAATAGAATTAGCTAAAACTACTAATACAAAGAAGATTTTTTTAAACATGGACCAAGCAAGATGTTTGCTCCAGTCTCATTTTTATTGATGGCATTATATCTTCAACTTCAAGGAACTGATACAGAGCTCAACTGAATTGCTTGATTTTAGTTTGAGGAAAACCACAAAGGGCAAAAGACACTACAAAATAATCACAAAGTAAGCACGGTGTACCACAGGGGAAACGAACACAGGAGAACTGAAATCTACTAAATAGACCATAAAGAGTGTTCTGAAGAGAGTGGGGGCGTATAAATTTGAGGACTTGGGATAGAGAGAGAAGACAGAACAAAACCAGCTTCACTGCTGGCATCCGTGAATGTAACATTTTTGGTTAAATAATCCTTTACATTTCAACATGTACACTTAGCAGAAAATGTAGAAAAATTGAGACATCAATCTTTTATAACTCAGTGCTGAAAAATCTGTTTTAAAAGATTAAAAGGTGAATTTAAAAGATTAAAAGATGAATCAAGAGTGTCCAAGGGTTAATAACTACTGAAGTTTGGTAACAGATGTTAGAGATTCAGTACATGATGCTCTCTATACCTTTGTATATGCTGGAAATTTTTCATAATAAAAAGTGAAATATGCAAAAAGACCAAAGGCTTCCTAAAATAAAACAAACAAACCCAAATGCTTCCCATCACCCATCACGGTCAGAGAGAATAAAAGAGGGAAGGAAGGAAAGAAGAAAGAAAGGAAGAAAGCTTTAAACATGTCCATTCAGCCATTTTTATATAAATTTTCTAAAGTAACTGATAGGTTAAATGTATAAAATTTCTCAGTGAAAATGTTCCACTATTGCTTAATTGCCATACTTATTTATATATGCACATGTCACTACACATTTATTTGTAGTCACAATGATCAAAAATACAGGACATCCATATATCCTTAAGGGAGATCTCAACCTGGATGCCTCCCTCGGCATATTCAGTAAAGCACACCATAAAGTACATTTGGAAAAGCACTGAGGGCCACCTCAACCTGAAAGTTACTTTTAATGTCTATTTCTAAGGAAATACACCGAACACTACATTTGTCATAAAACACACATATTAATGCACTAAAATCTTATTTAAATAATGATATAGTTAACAGATACTCTAGTTTTTCAAAAGCAACCATGCAATATTGGAAAAATATTAATTTGTCTATTTTTCTTATCCCTCAACTTATAAATAAATATATTATAAAAATAAGAGTATATGACAATCACCTATTTAGGAAATATATATTATAATAAAATAAAACCAAAGTTTCATTTTCACTTCACACCCCCCTACAGTTTGTGGGAAGCAGGCTGACATTTAACCCAAATTGAAAATTGCCATCTTGTTGTCCATGTACAAACCAATACATTACACATGTTCTATTTCTCTATCAAGAGCTTATTTTCCATGTGGAATAATTCAGAAATGTGGCTTTCAAATTTATGAAAAGAACATGTTCTTCCACTCTCTACTAATGATTATGTCCATGCTGCACATTTCCATAAAAAAGCCTTGCCTCAAATAACTAATATGCTAAATTTATTTAATTAAAGTTCACATTCAAAGAGGCAGTCTCCTCTGATGTTCAGAAGTTCCACTGAGGTACCAATTTTATACACATGTTGTCTCTTAATGACCTTTTTATTAACTATAGCACTCTATTCTTGCACTGAGGACTAGAATTAAATTAGAAGAAAATACTTCTGTTATTGCTTAAGATAATAAATGAAATGGTTCCAGGGGCAAAGGTCTGTCACCAGAAAACCTTCAAAAGTCAACCCCAGGGAATATAAAATGCACACTGATTCCCCTGTCCGATGAATAAAGATTTAGTTATAAAAGAGGACAAAGTACTTCCTCAAGATCAGCCGCTGTTGATGAAACACTGTAATTATAAAGCACGCTCAGATTTGTTTGGGCATGTACAAAATGTCCTCTCTTGGTGATACCCTCTGTAAACAAAACCATAAACTGCAAACTTCAGAACACAACTAGCCTTAATTTATCTAAGTATAGTTAGACAAGTGTCTTATAATTTCATTTAAATAGATAATTTCTAATGAGGAATTCTATAACTTAATTTAGGAAATATATAAAAACTCTGATTTTAAATGTGGAAAAATAGAGTTCATATAGGAAGGGAGGGAGGAAGGGAAACAGAGCAGAACCCTGTGGGGCTCCTGGGCACAAAAGCCTTTCTGTGTTCCCCATTTTCTTGATTACAGGAAATAGGCTTCATTCAGCCTCCATGACTTTCCCTGAGGCCCAAGGAGCAGGTTCAAACAGCTGCTAATCAGGGAAGGGAGGGGATGCAGAGTAAAGGGAGGAACAGTTAAGAGAAACAATAGTGCAGCCTTGGGGCAGGGTCCTGGTTCCCCCTCAAGGGATACACATAACAATAACTTTGAGCTGTTTTGCAGATACTGATACCCCCACCAGGTGGGAGAAGTTAACTATGCTGCCCACAACACAAAGACCCCAGATGGCTGGAACCAGAAGGCTGATGATGGTAACTCCCACTTACCTCACCACCAGCCAATCAGAAGAGTGTCCACGAGCTGACCGCGCCCTGTTCCTTGAACACTATAAGACTCCTCACTAACCCTTCTGGGGCAGAACACACAGTCTTGAGGGCATTAGCCCGCTGTGGCCCCCTTTGCCTGGCATCATAGTAAAGATTTTATCAGATGTGAGTTATCAATGGATGTTAAATCTAGAGGGACCCTATACTTGACCCAGGTCAAGTATAATTTCCATTTTACAGAAGAGAAATCAGCCACAGACTGCTTATAGGCTGCAAGGGAGAAAAAAATAATTGTACAGTAAACAAGGAAGATTCCATTTTTAAGGCAGGGCTGGTGGCACTGTATTCTTCAAAATGTCAGTCATCAAAGACAAAGACAGGCTATGGAAATGTTCTGGATAAAGGAGGTTGAAGAGACAGACCTCTTCAACTGAACACCTGACCCTCAACTGGACCCTGTCCTGGAGGAGGAAAGGCTATAAAGAACGTTACTGTGTCCACAGAGACAAGTGTATGAAGAATGACAGATGACATAAAAGCACTACATCGAATTTCAATTATTGAGGTTGACAACCGAAGTGTAGTTATAGAACAGAATGTCCCTAATCCAGGATAATATGCAGTAAACTATGTAGGGGTAAAGAGACATGATACATGTTAAAAATATGTGAATTTGGATAAAGGGTATACTTGTGTTTCTTGTACTATTTTCATTTTTACAACTCCCCTGTTAAGTTTGAAATTATTTTAAAATAGAATGTTAATAGAACACATGGCACATGGATGGGCATTTGCTTTGCGCATTTATTTTTTTCATTAAACAAACAAATGAAACATTTACCAAGTGCTCCAGCTTAATAGCTATTTGCTCATTTAATTCTTAAGACAGACCTTTGATATATGTACCTTCTTTTCACAAATAAGGAAACTAAGGCACAGACAGGTTTGCCACTGCCATGTAGCTCATAAGTGACAAGCCTAGATTCAAACCTAGAGTCTTGAGTCCAAAGTTCCTACTCTTATGACAAGTCTATGTTTCATTGAATAATAGAATATTAGGTCAGTAGAAATAGCCAAGGAAGCTCAGGGATTTTAAAAAACACAGACGCCAATGAAGTAATACAATTATCCCCACAGATGGTTTAGAGGATGCCTACTTCATAACAACTCCAGGTACTAAAACCCTTACCTACATAAACACTTAACACTTTAAATTTGATAAAATCACACATTATGGAAATCCTTTTCAAAACCAAAATAATAGATGATATTTCCTGCACCCATGCAGGGCATCACCTTTTTACTTAAAATTCACAAATATTACGAAGGAAAACAGTAAATGTAGTTTAAAAGGGAAGAGAATAAAAATATTTAAGGTTGCGAGAATATTAAGATTCCTATTAAATTAAATTCAAAGTAATTTAAATTCCGATTCCATTACCATTTAAAGTCATAGCAGTTTTTTTGTTTGTTTTTTGCCGTACGTGGGCCTCTCCCGTTGCGGAGCACAGGCTCCGGACGCGCAGGCTCAGCGGCCATAGCTCATGCACCCAGCCGCTCCGCGGCATGTGGGATCTTCCCGGACCGGGGCACGAACCCGTGACCCCTGCATCGGCAGGCGGACTCTCAACCACTGTGCCACCAGGGGAGCCCCCATTACCATTTATAATATCTCAAAGTGGGATATTGTGAACATCGCTGAATAGCTTACCTGTTACCAAGGAGGAGGACACTCTTGGCTCAGCACCTCACATAATAATACTTATCAACTGAATTCATAAGAGGAGAGGTATAATAAATGTCTTAGAAATGTGTTCATCCCCTCAGGTTTTGATATTTCTAATAGGCTCTGACAAACAATAAAGATCATATTCATTGCTTGATGCCACCACACAATGCTGAGCCCCAGACACCCTCTGTGGAGTGTCGCAGGGTCAGGTTCACAGCTGCACTTCCTGCTTTCAGGGCAACTCTGCTCCCACTGTAGCATCATGCCAGCCAGAGACATGGCTGTTTCTCTCTGCTCATCCCTTAAAATAATCTAGCCTCTTTAAATAAAACTTTTCCTGACTATTTCAGACTCAAATGCTTTCATTCATTTATTAATAAATACCAACTTCTAGCATGCCTTCTCATTAATTTGAACAGATTATTTAAATCTTATTGTAGAAATTGGGATTTTTTTACCAGTTTTATCATTTCCAACCAAACTGATTATAAACTCTTTGAGACCAGGGCCTATGTAAGATATCTTTGCATTAATCATAGTGCCTAATAGCCTCTGGATGAACCAATTCAATGTTTATTTACCGATTTTATTTTTGATTTGTCCCAAAGTTTCATACAGAAAGTTAAAATGACTTTAAACACTGTTTGACAATACTACTGATTACTTAAAAGAAAACAAATGGTGAGAACATTCCTCTTCTCTCTGGTTAAAATATTCAGTTTCTTAAAAACCCAGTTCAAAGGAAGGCCTCATAAAATGTTCCAGATATAAAGAACGGACTTGTGGTTTCGAAGGGGGAGGGGTGGGGGAGGAATGGATTGGGAGTTTAGGACTAGCAGACGCAAACTATTATATATAGGATGGATAAACAAGGCCCTACTGTATAGCCCAGGGAACTATATTCAATATCCTGCGATAAACCATAATGGAAAAGAATATGAAAAAGAATATATATATATATATATATATATATATATATATATATATATATATATATATATATATATATATATATATATATATATATATATATATATATATATATATATATAAACTGAATCACTTTCTTCAATAAAATTTTAGAAAATAAAAATTAAAAAAAATAAAATGTTCCAGTTACCCTTTGTCTTCTCATGGTTGGGCTGTTGACAGTTTGAATCTCTATACTTAAAGTATGAAATAATAACAACAAACCAAAAAGTGTACATAAAATATGATCACAACTATAAAAAAAACTTATACTATAAAGCAACTAGAATGGCACATGTAAACATATTATGAGTAGCAGTCTTAAAATGGTTAAATTAAATTGGTAAACTGAATCCTTAATAAAATCCTGCACTGACACAGATTAAAAGAACTGAAGAAGACTCTCAGACTTTCAACAGCAGCTACAGGGGGCACCTCTGGCTGGGTAATCAGAGGGTACCATCTGTTACTGTTTGGCCCAGTTTCTTACCTGCATCTACTTTTGAAGAACTTTATTTTTTTTCCACAACTGCAAGAGGGGCAGCAATGCTAATCCAGCAGTCAGGGGAAGGGGCCAAAGCAGTCACTTCTGTGAACTCAGGATGCACAAGAGGAGAAACAATATGGAATATAAGGACGGAAAATACTGGATTCAGATAAATTGGGCAACTGTAGCCTAGTTATTTATGTTCTTTAACCCTCAGTCTCCCCAAATGGGGCTATGAAAGTATCCACCTAATGAGGCTGTTGTGCAGATGAGTAATAACAAGGTCGTGGGGAGGGGAAGTAGCAGCTACTTCACTAGGCGTGTCCCATGCGTCATGCACTTTATCAGTGATGCAGACGGATCTACCCTCAGAACTACCACAAATGTCAGGTCAAGTATAATTTCCATTTTACAGAAGAGAAGATGAGACATGCAGAATGATAAGAACTTTCTCCAAGGTTACACAGAGTGTAAGCATGGCCACTGGGATCTGAACACCGGCGTCTGGATCTCAGTCCCAATCTTAACCACTAGGTGTAGCACTCTCCTCCACAAAGAGCACCAACAAAGTGCATCTCCCCATCATCAACCCTCCTGTCGGGCTATTAGATGGATTAAGGAAATGTGAAGCACTAGAACACTGACCTGCAAATAACCAATGTTTCATATGCTAATTGCCTTCTCTGTTTTGCAAATAGTGTATTATCTGTTTGGATCTATTAAAATTATCAAAGGTCAGATTATTGAAATAAATATGAAAGCAGATAAATTTTAGAGAAATGTGAGGCAATTAACCCTCCTACAATAGACATTTGAATCTGTTATTACCAATTCTTATTTGTCCTTTAATAAATCACATTATTTTGAAAACTCACTGTGAATATTAAGTTAGTGCCAGAAAACCTTCAGGCAGTTTATCCTCCTCAACCCTCGGCTTATTTTCCCACTAAATAAGATCAGGACCGCATTTTTCTTGCTGACGAGCAAGGATATTCTGCATATTCCCCCTCTTTTCCTGACCTGCTCAAGAGTTTCAAACCTCTTACTCAACCTGGTCTCTAACAAGCTTTTTTTTTTTTTGCAACAGTTAAGCCATGGAGCAAGCATCTTGCTTCTTCCCAGAAGCTTAACTCACACCCATCTCCTAGTCTTTACCTGATTACAAGAAACTTTTCTGCTCTGTAATGCCTGGGATGACCTGGCTTGGCCTCAAGCCTAAGGCAGATTTAACTGGTTAGCAAATAATTTATGGACATGAGTGGTGTTCCCACTGGTGGCCCTGGGAAGTTGGCTCTGCTCTCCCACGTCCCATCAGGGTAACCTCTCAGGTAAGGCAGCATCCTGGATGGTACCAGTGTGAGGGCAGAAATGGTTCTTAGGTGATCAGGTTCAATGCCTCCTTTCAGACAGTTAAGGAGCAATGGGGAAGTGGATCTTTTTTCAAGGTCCCAGGTACCAAAGCACAACCCAGGAGAGAAGCCATCTCTGCTCCAACAGAGAGGAAGGGGACCTGGATGTGTTTCAAGCACTAGCTCAAAGCTTGAATATCTAAGAATACTTTTCTGATTCTAAAAAAAATACACGGTCACTAGAAAATTTGGGAATTACTAAAAATATAACAAAAATAATCATGGATAATTCCAGGATTCAGAGAGAACTTCTGGTGTACACAGTCCAATGTTTATGCCAGGGGCACACTGCCTATGAAGTCTAATTTCCAAGGCAGCTCTAAGGGGTCAACATCACACCGGGGAGTCTGTTACCTGTCAGTGTCGGTGAATGACTGGGCTGCCCAGCTGCCCTCAGGAAGACCCTGCGGTGCTTGGCAGGGAACCGGGGCTGCGCTGTCCAGTGGGTCTGAGGTACAGGCAGAGCGTGGCCTCTCTGGCCTGGGCTCCAACGTCAATGAGATGCAAACACTGCTATGGATCTTGCAAAGCTCCATTTGAGGCTCAAAGTAATATGAACCTTAATCTTATAAAAACTCAGATTTATGTACATTGTGCTTCTGGAAAAAAGGGAAGAATGACTTTCTCATCAAATACAATTCTTGGTCCCATTACCCAAATCTGATTGTCAGAGGAGCCTGAGCTAAGCTGTGTGTTTAGACTGAATGGAACTCAGTGGTGGCCACCTTCTGCCTCTTGCTAAACCACACCAACCACACTGCTTGTCATTCCCAGTGCTTCAAAGAAAATGAAGATTCTACCCTGCCCTCACGCAGTTATCCACCCAGCCCTTAATCTGGGCTTCTCTTCTCCTGTCCAGAGAAAAGGTATCTGGCCTTTTCAACTGAAATGGCCAGCGACCCCTTTTAAGACTGACTTGGAAACTATATTCTACAGGAAATTCATTTTAAGAACAGTCTCAACCTCTCCGTGGCAAAACTGATCATGAGAAAAGTTCTCCTCAATTTTTAGGTCTGAGCATTTCCACTTCTATTGCTTTACCATCTTTATTTTAATTATAATGAGTCAGCATAATACCTACATAAATTTTTCAGAACCAGACAAAATTAAGAAATACTTTATGAGAAAAAGTAATTTAGTGACAATTCATAACAGAGTTAGTGTAGCTTTTGTTTTCCAGTATCCTATTTTAAGGACTTTATTCCCTTTTCTCACAACCAGAGTTCTCTCCTCCTGAAAGCTAGACACTGGCAATACATCTAATTCTAGGCTACAAAACAGAAACACTTGCTCTTATTAGTCCATACTGCTAGCTTTTCATGTGAAAAATAAAAGAGACTCCAAATTAATGTGCTAAAGTTATTTAAGTAGCAGTGTTTAAGTAGATTTAAACACATTAATAATTTTGCTCTTGACTTAAGATCTATAATTGCTCCTTTTTACTAAAAGAATAAATGTTCAACTCATTAGGGCATAAATTTCTTCATGACTTTGTCCCTGTCAGCTTCTCTGGTCTCACCTGTTCCACAGGTGCCTCTATGTTCCAGCTCCATGGACCTGCTCACCAGTTCTAAGCTGGAAGATCAGAATTAGCAGCAGCAGCATTTTTTCCATTTGATAGAAGCCCACCTGTCTCAATGAGTCACAACTAGTTAGCTCCCTTTTACAGTATGAAAAATGTGTTACTAAAATGATACCAAAAGTCATTATGCACAATGAGTTACAACTAAGGAAATGTAAGTATGTTCTACACAATGCTACTAATGCAGCTAAAAGTGAGGAGGCCTCAGAAGAAGAAAGATGAATGAACCATTTTCCATTACTGCAGAGTTAGACAGCAAGTGTTCTTAAAGCAGAAAGCAAGCAATTTTCTTTGTTACTATTTTAAATAAATCAGATGAGATTGGAAGAAATAACATTTTAAAATCATATATTACCCATCTACACCACAGGTAATTGGCTAATAGTATAAGAATTTCTGGATTTAGTATTTTAATCCAATAAATATTAATTCTAAGATCTTTATTGTTATCTTGTACATGGAGTATTAAATAGCTTATAAATTGGATAATTCTGAAAATGCTTATGTGGCAATGAGATTTTTCTCTACCCCCAAATGGCCAAAACAATCTTGAGAAAAAAGAACAAAGTTGAAGGCACCATGCTCCCTGATTTCAAAGTAAACTACAGAGCTACAGTAATCAAAACAATATGATATTGGCACAACAACAGACACATAAATCAATGGAACAGAATAGAGAGTCCAGAAATGAAGCCACACTAAAATAGTCAATTAATCTACAACAAAGAAGGTAAGAATACATGATGGGGAAAAGGCAGCCTCTTCAATAAATAGTGTTGAGAAAAGTGGACAGCTACATGCAAAAGAATCAACCTGGACTACTCACACTATGCACACAAATAAACTCAAAATGGATTAAAGATTTAAATGTAAAACCTGAAACCATAAAAATTCTAGAAGAACACATAGGCAATACACTCTTTCCCTTGGTCTTAGCAGTATTTTTTTTTTTGGCTCTGTCTCCTCAGGCAAGGGATTTTTCCAAAGAAGACATACACATGGCCAACAGGTACATGAAAAGATGCTGAGCATCACTAAACATCAGGTAAATGCAAATCAAAACCACCATGAGATACCACTTCACACCTTTCATAATGGCTGTCATCAAAAAGTCTACAGATAATGAATGTTGGCAAGGATGTGGGGAACCCTTGTGCACTGATGGTGGGAATGTAAATTGGTGCAGCCACTGTGGAAAACAGTATGGAGGGTCTCAAAAAATTAAAAATATAACTAGCATATGATCCAGAAATTCCACTCCTGGATATTTACCTGAAAAAATCAAAAACACTCATTTGAAAAGATATATGGACCCCTATGTTCATAGTAGCATTATTTACAATAGCCAAGATATGAAAGCAACATAAGTGTCCATCAATAGATGAATGGATAAAGAAGTGGTATAAATACACAATGGAATAATATATATTCATAAAAAATATGTAATTTTGCCATTTGGGACAACATGGATGGACCCAGAGGGTACCATCCTATGTGAAATAAGTTCAGACAGAGAAAGACAAATACTGTATGATTTCATTTATATGTGGAATTTAAAAAAATTAAAAATGAATGAATATAGCAAAATGGAAACAAGGTCATAGATACAGAGAACAAACAGGTAGCTGCAAGAGGGGAGGGAGGTGGGGAAAGAGAGAAATTGGTGAGGGAAATTAGGGGGCACAAACTTCCAGTTACAAAATAAATGAGTCACAGGTATGAAATGTACAGAGTGGGGAATATAGTCAGTAATTACTTAATACCTTCGTATGGTGACAGATGGTAACTAGACATACCTTGGTCATCATTTTTAAATATACAGAAACATTGAATCACTACATTGTGTAACAGGAGCTTGCAGGTCAATAATACTTCAAAAACAAACAAACAAACTTATAGAAAAAGAGATCAAATTTGTGGTTACCAGAGGAACAGGGTAGGGAGAGGGGGAACTGGATGAACGTGGTCAAAGTTATAAGATAAATAAATACTAGGGATGTAATGTACAACATGATACATATAAATAACACTGCTGTATGTTATATATGAAAATTGTTGAGAGTAAATCCTAAGAGTTCTCATGAAAAGAAAACACTTTTTTTCTAGTTATCTTTGTACTTATATGAGATGATAGTTCACTAAACTAATTGTGATAATCATTTCACGATGAATGTAAGTCAAACCATTATGCTGTACACCTTAAACTTATACAGTGCTGAATATCAATCATATCTCAACAAAACAAGGGGGAAAAAAAGAGATCAAAATTTGACCATGAGTGTAAACATAAAAGTTATATGAAAGAGAGACTTCCCTAAGGTCCAGTGGTTGAGACTTCGCCTTCCAATGCAGAGGGTGTGGGCTCGATACCTGGTCAGGGAGCTAAGATCCCACATGCCTCATGGCCAAAAAACCAAAACATAATACAGAAGCAATATTGTAAAAAATTCAAAAGATAATTTAAAAAAATGGTCCACATCAAAAATATATATATATATACGAAAGAAACCTGATATTCATAAATGCCATACACTGTATTTGCCAAGGAATTGCAAAGAAAGGGCTCATTAGTAACAGAATTTTATATCTGCATCTTCTACAACACTTGTGGTAAGTATATTTTCTTCAACCTAATTTTTAAAAGCACATTAAATGAAATGAAATTTCCATTGGAAAAAGATCTAGTCTACTTTCTACAGTAATTTTATAACATTTCTTACAAACGTATAATTCAACACAAGATGTACAATGTTTTTTATGCTTAAAAATGCACAATCTCTTTTAGGTATTTTTAGAATTTAGAAGGCTGTTGTAATAGGAACTCTTTTTTTTTCATTACACAAATTATCAATTATATTTATTGAAAATATTTTTTAAAACAAGAGTTGCTGCATTTTGTCTCAACCAACCATTACTCACACATGACTAAGGTCCACTGCAGTGAAAGCAACATGTATTTTTGTTTAGCAAAACGATAATGTCTTAACTCCAACTAGAATAATTAATACCAATTGTTTTCATATTTTAGCATTTAAAAATATAACTGCATCTTTCAAACAACTGCAAATACACACATATTTTTTTCAACTACTCTCTATAACGCAACTTTACAAATGTATATAACTAATGGTTTCTTTAACTTGTGAAACAAGATTTCTTTAAATAACAATATCTATTGTTATCTTAACTACCACTCATATTCAATACTTTACAAAGATTTGCACCAAGCCTTGAGTGAAATGGCCTTCCCTCATTGGTTTTACATCCTGCCTATAGAGTAACATTTATAATGAATTCATGCACTAAGCTGAGTTGTTCAAAACTGCTCAAGTCAGAAATTAATTTCAGAGATATAATCTGAACCCTCAGGATGAAAATCACAGGACATCACTGTCCTTCTTACTACATATAAAAGCACCAAGGGAAGCTTTCTTCTCAAAAAGTACACTCAGATACATAGTTACATACATAATGCAATCAGAAAACATCACCATGATATTATTCCTCATTTAAAGTAAACCTGACTTCATATGACAACTTAATTGGATATCCAGATGAAGAAATGGAAAGATGTTAACAATATGTATTCTTTAAAATCACCTAAAATCAGGGTGTAGAATGGTGTGTGCTCACCCCTTCTTACGAGAACACTGGAATCATAAGCAACTGCTGAACAACCATCAACAAAAAAATGCTGGAACCTACCAAAAAAGATACCCTACATCCAAAGACAAAGGAGAAGCCACAATGAGACAGTAGGAGGGGCACAATATCAATAAAATCAAATCCTATACCTAATGGGTGGGCAACCCACAAACTGGAAAACAATTATACCACAGAAGTTCTCCCACTGGAGTGGACATTCTCAGCCCTATGTTGGGCTTTCGAGTCTGGGAGTCTGGCAATGGGAGGAGGAGTCCCCAGAGAAATTGGCTGTGAAGGTCAGAGGGGTTTGATCACAGGACTTCCACAGGACTGGGGGAAACAGAAACTCCACTCTTGAAGGGTGCACACAAAGTCTCGTGCACACCAGGATCCAGAGGAAAAAAGCAGTGACCTCATAAGAGACTGGGCCAGACCTACCTGCTAATGTTGGAGGGTCTTCTGCAGAGGCTGGGGGCAGCTGTGGCTCACTGGGCGGGGGAGGGGGGGGCGCAAAGGCACTGGCAGCAGCAGTTCTGGGAAGTACTCATTGAAGTGAGCCCTCCCAGAGGCCACCATTAGCCCCACAAAACAGCCTGTATGCTCCAGTGCTGGATCACCTCAGGCCAAACAACTAACAGGGAAGGAACACAGCCCCACCCATGACCAGACAAGTGGATTAAAGTTTTACTGACCATGGTCCTGCCTGCCAGAGGGACAAGACCCAGCTCTACCCACAACCAGTCCCTCCCATCAGGAAGTTTGCACAAGCCTCTTAGATAGCCTCATCCACCAAAGGGCAGACAGCAGAAACAAGAAGAACGACAATCCTGCAGCCTGCAGAAGGGAAACCAAAATCACAGAAAGGTAGACAAAATGAAATGGCAGAGGATTATGTCCCAGATGAAGGAACAAGATTAAACCCCAAAAAACAACTAAGTGAAGAGGAGATAGCCAACCTTCCAGAAAAAGGATTCAGAATAATGAGAGTGAAGATGATCCAGGACCTCAGAAAAAGAATGGAGACAAGGGCTGAGAAGATGCAAGAAATGTTTAACAATGAACTAGAAGAACTAAAGAACAGACAAATAAAATGAACAATACAATAATTGAAATGAAAAATACTCTAGAAAGAATCAGTAGCAGAATAACTGAGGCAAAAGAATGGATAAGTGACCTGGAAGACAGAATGGTGGAAATCACTGCCACAGAACAATAGAAAGGAAAAAGAATGAAAAGAAATGAAGACAGTCTAAGAGACCTCTGGGACAACATTAACTTCACCATTTGCATTACAGGGGTCCCAGAAGGAGAAGAGACAGAGAAAGGACCTGAGAAAATATTTGAAGAGATAATAGCTGAAGAATTCCCTAACATGGGAAAGGAAACTGTCACCCAAATCCAGGAAGTGCAGAGAGTCCCAGGAAGGATAAACCCAAGGAGGAACACACAAAGACAGAGAATAATCAAACTGACAAAAATTAAAGACAAAGAAACAATATTAAAAGCAACAAGGGAAAAATGACAAATAACGTACAAGGGAACTCCCATAAGGTTATCAACTGATTTCTTAGCAGAAACTCTGCAGGCCAGAAGGGAGAAGCATGATATATTTAAAGTGATGAAATGGAAGAAGCTGAAACCAAAAATACTCTACCCAGCAAGGCTCTCATTCAGATTTGACAAAGAAATCAAAAGCTTTACAGACAAGCAAAAGCTAAGAAAATTTAGCACCACCAGACCAGCTTTGCAACAAATGCTAAAGGAACTCCTCTAAGTGGGAAAGAGACCAGCAACGTAAAACAGCGTTGTACGTATATAGACTGCTATATCAAAACCTCATGGGAACAGCAAACCCAAAAACGACAATAGATACACACAAAAAAAACAAAAAGCAACCCTAACACAACACTAAAGATGGTCATCAAACCACAAGAGAACACAAGAGGAAGGGAAGGAAAAAGACCTACAAAAACAAACACAAACCAATTAAGAAAATGGCAATAGGAACTTACATATCGATAATTACCTTAAATGTAAATGGATTAAATGCTCCAACCAAAGGTATACACTGGCTGAATGGATACAAAAACAAGACCCATATATATGTTGTTTACAAGGGAACCACTTCATACGTAGGGACACATATAGACCAAAAGTGAGGAGATGGGAGAAGGTATTCCATGCAAATGGAAATCAAAAGAAAGCTGGAGTAGCAATACTCAAATCAGACAATAGACTTTAAAATAAAGGCTGTTATAGGAGACAAAGAAGGACACTACATAATGATCAAGGAATGAATTCAAGAAGATATAACAACTGTAAATACATATGTACTAACATAGGAGCACTGCAATATATAAGGCAAATACTAACAGCCATAAAGGGAGAAACACAATAACAGTAGGGGATTTTAACACCCCATTTTCATCAATGGACAGATCATCCAGACAGAAAATCAATAAGGAAACTCAGGTATTAAATGACACACTAGACCAGCTGGACTTAATTGATATTTATAGAGCATTCCATCCAAAAGCAGCAGAATACACATTCTTCTCAAGTGCATATGGAACTTTCTTCAGGACTGACCACAGGCTGGGCCACAAAGCAAGCCTCAGTAAATTGAAGAAAACTGAAATCATATCAAGCATATTTCCTGACCACAATGCTATGAAATTAGAAATAAACTATAAGAAAAAAATGTAAAAACATAAACACGTGGAGGCTAAACAGTATGCTACTAAACAACAAATGGATCACTGAAGAAATCAAGAGGAAATCAAAAAATACCTACAGACAAATGAAAATGAAAGCACAACGATTCAAAATCTATGAGATACAGCAAAAGCAGTTCTAAAACGGAAGTTTATAGCAATACAAACTCATCTCAGGAAAAAAGAAAAATCTCAAATAAACAGCCTAACCTTACACCTAATGCAAATAGAGAAAGAAGAACAAATCAAACCAAAAGTTAGTAGAAGAAAATAAATCATAAAGATCAGATCAGAAATAAATGAAAAAGAAATGAAGGAGGACACTACATAATGATCAAGGGATCGATCCAAGAAGAAGATATAACAATTGTGAATATTTATGCACCCAACATAGGAGCACCTCAATACATAAGGCAAATACTAACACCCATAAAAGAGGAAATCGAAAGAAACACAATCAAAGTAGGGGATTTTAACACCCCACTTTCAACAACGGACAAATCATTCAAAATGAAAATAAATAAGGAAACACAAGTTTTAAATGATACATTAAACAAGATGGACTTAATTGATATTTATAGGACATTCCATCCAAAAAAACCAGAATACACATTTTTCTCAAGTGCCCATGGAACATTCTCCAGGACAGATCATATCTTGGGTCACAAATCTAGCCATGGTAAATTTAAGAAAATTGAAATTGTATCAAGTATCTTTTCCGACCACAACACTATGAGACTAGATATCAATTACAGGAAAAGATCTGTAAAAAATACAAACACATGGAAGCTAAACAATACACTACTTAATGACAAGGTGATCACTGAAAAACTCAAAGAGGAAATCAAAAAATACCTAGAAACAAATGACAATGGAGACACAATGATGCAAAACCTATGGGATGCAGCAAAAGCAGTTCTAAGAGGAAGTTCATAGCAATACAATCCTACCTTAAGAAACAGGAAACATCTCAAATAAACAACTTAACCTTGCACCTAAAGCAATAAGAGGAAAAAAAACTCCAAACTTAGCAGAAGGAAAGAAATTATAAAGATCAGATTAGAAATAAATGAAAAAGAAATGAAGGAAGCGATAGCAAAGATCAATAAAATTAAAAGCTGGTTCTTTGAAAAGATAAACAAAATTGATAAACCATTAGCCAGACGCATCAAGAAAAGAAGGAAGAAGACTCAAATCAATAGAATTAGAAATGAAAAAGAAGAAGTAACAACTGACTCTGCAGAAATACAAAGGATCATGAGAGATTACTACAAGCAACTCTATGCCAATAAAATGGACAACCTGGAAGAAATGGACAAATTCTTAGAAATGCACAACATGCCGGGATTGAACCAGGAAGAAATAGAAAATATGAACAGGCCAATCACAAGCACTGAAATTGAAACTGTGATTAAAAATCTTCCAACAAGGTCTTCCCTGGTGGCACAGTGGTAGAGACACAGCATGCGGATGCAGGGGACACGGGTTTGTGCTCCGGTCCGGGAAGATCCCACAAGCCGCAGAGTGGCTGGGCCCTGAGCCATGGCCACTGAGCCTGCACATCCAGAGCCTGTGCTCTGCAACGGCAGAGACCACAACAGTGAGAGGCCTGCGTACCGCAAAAAAAAAAAAAAAAAAAAAAAAAAAAAAAACTTCCAACAAACAAAGGCCCAGGACCAGACGGCTTCAGAGTTGAATTCTATCAAACATTTAGAGAAGAGCTAACACCTATCCTTCTCAAACTCTTCCAAAATATAGCACAGGGAGGAACACTCCCAAACTCATTCTACGAGGCCACCATCAACCTGATACCAAAACCAGACAAAGATGTCACAAAGAAAGAAAACTACAAGCCAATATAACTGATGAACATAGATGCAAAAATCCTCAACAAAATACTAGCAAACAGAATCCAACAGCACATTAAAAGGATCATACACCATGATCAAGTGGGGTTTATTCCAGGAATGCAAGGATTCTTCAATATACACAAATCAATCAACGTGATACACCATATTAACAAACTGAAGGAGAAAAACCGTATGATCATCTCAACAGATGCAGAGAAAGATTTCGACAAAATTCAACACCCATTTACGATAAAAACCCTGCAGAAAGTAGGCATAGAGGGAACTTTCCTCAACATAATAATGGCCATATATGACAAACCCATAGCCAACATCGACCTCAATAGTGAAAAACTGAAACCATTTCCACTAAGATCAGGAACAAGACAAGCTTGCCCACTCTCACCACTCTTATTCAACATAGTTTTGGAAGTTTTTGCCACAACAATCAGAGAAGAAAAATAAATAAAAGGAATCCAAATTGGAAAAGAAGTAAAGCTGTCACTGTTTGCAGATGACATCATACTCTACATAGAGAATCCTAAAGATGCTACCAGAAAACTACTAGAGCTAATCAATGAATTTGGTAAAAAACAGGATACAAAATTAATGCACAGAAATCTCTGGCATACTTATATACTAATGATGAAAAATCTGAAAGTGAAATTAAGAAAACACTCCCATTTACCACTGCAAGAAAAAGAATAAAATATCTAGGAATAAACCTACCTAAGGAGACAAAAGACCTGTATGCAGAAAATTATAAGACACTGATGAAAGAAATTAAAGATGATACAAAGAGTTGGAGAGATATATGATATTCTTGGACTGGAAGAATCAACATTGTGAAAATGACTATAGTACTCAAAGCAATCTACAGATTCAGTGCAATCCCTATCAAACTACCACTGGCATTTTTCACAGAACTAGAACAAAAAAATGTCACAATTTGTATGGAAACACAAAAGACCCCTAATAGCCAAAGCAATCTTGAGAACAAAAAATAGAGCTGGAGGAATCAGGCTCCCTGACTTCAGAATATACTACAAAGCTACAGTAATCAAGACAGTATGATACTGGCACAAAAACAGAAATATACATCAATGGAACAGGATAGAAAGCCCAGAGATAAACCCACGCACCTATGGTCACCTTATTTTTGATAAAGGAGGCAAGAATATACAGTGGAGAAAAGACATCCTCTTCAATAAGTGGTTCTGGGAAAACTGGAGAGGTACATGTAAAAGTATGAGATTAGATCACTCCCTAACACCATACACAAAAATAAGCTCAAAGTGGATTAAAGACCTAAATGTAAGTCCAGAAACTATCAAACTCTTAGAGGAAAACATAGGCAGAACACTCTATGACATAAATCACAGCAAGATCCTTTTTGACCCACATCCTAGAGAAATGGAAATAAAAACAAATATGAACAGATGGGACCTAATGAAACTTCAAAGCTTTTGCACAGCAATGGAAACCATAAACAAGACAAAAAGACAACCCTCAGAATGGGAGAAATTATTTGCAAATGAAACAACTGACAAAGGATTGATCTCCAAAATTTACAAGCAGCTCAAGCAGCTCAATAAAAAAAAACAAACAACCCAATTCGAAAATGGGCAGAAGACCTTAATAGACATTTCTCCAAAGAAGAGATACAGATTGCCAAGAAACACATGAAGGAATGCTCAACATCATTAATCATTGGAGAAATGCAAATCAAAACTCCAATGCGATATCATCTCACACTGGTCAGAATGGCCATCATCAAAAAATCTGGAAACAATAAATGCTGGAGAGGGTGTGGAGAAAAGGAAACACTCTTGCACTGTTGGTGGGAGTGTAAATTGATAGAGCCACTATGGAGAACAGTATGGAGGTTCCTTAAACAACTACAAATAGAACTACCATACAACCCGCAATCCCACTACTGGGCATATACCTTAAGCAAACCATAATTCCAAAAGTGTCATGTACCAATATGTTCACTGAAGCTCTATTTACAATAGCCAGGACATGGAAGCAACCTAAGTGTCCATCAACAGATGAATGGATAAAGAAGATGTGACACGTATATACAATGGAATATTACTCAGCCATAAAAAGAAACGAAACTGAGATTTTTGTAGTGAGGTGGATGGACCTCGAGTCTGTCATACAGAGTGAAGTAAGTCAGAAAGAGAAAAACAAATACCGTATGCTAACACATATATATGGAATCTAAGGAAAAAAAAAAAGTTCCTGAAGAACCTAGGGGTAAGATGGGAATAAAGACACAGACCTGCTAGAGAATGGACTTGAGGATATGGGGAGGGGGAAGGGTAAGCTGTGACAAAGTGCCAGAGTGGCATGGACATATATACACTACCAAATGTAAAATAGATAGCTAGTGGGAAGCAGCTGCATAGCACAGGGAGATCAGCTCGGTGGTGTGTAACTACCTAGAGGGGTGAGATAGGGAGGGTGGGAGGGAGGGAGATGCAAGAGGAAAGAGACATGGTAACATATGTATATGTATAACTGATTCACTTTGTTATAAAGCAGAAACTAACACACCATTGTAAAGCAATTATACTCCAATAAAGATGTTAAAAAAATAAAAAAGAGCTAATCAACATACACACACAAAAAAAAGAAATGAAGGAAACAATAGCAAAGATCAATAAAACTAAAAGCTGGTTCTTTAGGAAGATAAACAAAATTGATAAACCACTAGCCAAACTCATCAAGAAAAAAAGGGAGAAGACTCAAATCAGTGGAATTAGAAATGAAAAAGGAAAAGTAACAACTGACAGCACAGAAATACAAAGGACCATAAGCCACTAGTACAAGCAACTGTATGCCAATAAAATGGATGCCCTGGAAGAAATGGACAGATTGTTAGAAAGATACAATATCCAAAGACTGAACCAGGAAGAAATAGAAAATATGAACAGACCAATCACAAGCACTTAAATTGAACCTGTGATTAAAAAACTTCCAACAAACAGAAGTCCAGGACCCAATGGCTTCACAGGTGAATTCTATTAAATATCTAGAGAAGAGCTAACACCTATTCTTCTGAAATTGTTCAAAAAATTTGTAGAGGAAGGAAACCTCCCAAATTCATTCTATGAGGCCACCAACACCAGACACCAAAACCAGACAAAGATACCACACAAAAAAAGAAATTACAGGCCAATATCACTGACAAATATTCACGCAAAAATCCTCAACAAAATACTAGCAATCCGAATCCAACGATACATTAAAAGGACCATACACCATGATCAAGTGGGATTTATCCCAAGGATGCAAGGATTTTTCAATATCTACAAATCAATTAGTGTGATACACCACATCAATAAATTAAAAAATAAAAACCATATAATCATCTCAATAGCTCCAGAAAAAGCTTTTGATAAAATTCACCACCTATTTATGATAAAAACTCTCCAGAAAGTAGACATAGAGGGAACCTACCTTAACACAATAAAGGCCATATAAAACAAACCTACAGCTAACCTCATACTCATACTGGTGAAAAGCTGAAAGCGCTTCCTGTAGGATCAGGAAAAAGACAAGGATGTCCACTCTTGCCACTTTTATTCAACATAATTTTGGAAGTCCTAGATATGGCAATTAGAGAAGAAAAATAAGTAAAAGGAATCCAAATTGGAAAAGAAGAAGTTAAACTGTCACTGTTTGCAGATGACATGCTATTGTATACAGAAAAGCCTAAAGATGCTACCAGAAAACTACTAGAGCTCATCAATGAATTTGGTAAAGTTGCAGGATACAAAATTAATACACAGAAATCTGGTGCATTTTTATACACTAACAATGAAAGCTCAGAAAGAGAAATTCAAGAAACAATCCCATTTACCACTGCATCAAAAAGAATAAAATACCTAGGAATAAACCTACCTAAGGAGGCAAAAGACCTGTACTCAGAAAACTATAAGACACTGATAAAAGAAATCAAAGATGACACAAACAGATGGAGAGATATACCATGTTCTTGGATTGCAAGATTCAATACTGTGAAAATGACTATAGTACCCAAAGCGATCTACAGATTCAGTGCAATCCCTATCAAACTACCAATGGCATTTTTTATAGAATTAGAACAAAAAATCTTAAAATTTGTATGGAGACCAAAAAGACCCTGAATAGCCAAAACAATCTTGAGGGAAAAAAAACGGAGCTGGAGGAATAAGACTCCATGACTTCAGACTATATTACAAAGCTACAGTGATCAAGACAATATTGTACTGGCACAAAAACAGAAATATAGATAAATGGAACAGGATAGAAAGCTCAGAGATAAACCCACACACCTATGGTCAACTAATCTATGACAAACGTGGCAAAGATATACCATGGAGAAAAGACAGTCTCATCAATAAGTGGTGCTGGGATAACTGGACAGCTATATGTAAAAGAATGAAATTAGAACACTCCCTAACACCATACACAAAAGTAAACTCAAAATGGATTAAAGACCTAAATATAACACCGGTCACTATAAAACTCTTAGAGGAAAACATAGGAAGAACACTGTTGGACATAAATCACAGCAAGATCTTTTTTGATCCACCTCCTCGAGAAATGGAAATCAAAACAAAAATAAACAAATGGGACCTAATGAAACTTAAAAGCTTTTGCACATCAAAGGAAACTATAAACAAGATGAAAAGACAACCCTCAGAATGGGAGAACATATTTGCAAATGAATCAATGGACAAAGGATTAATCTCCAAAATACATAAACAGCTCATGCAGCTCAATATTAAAGAAACGAAAAACCCAATCCAAAAATGGGCAGAAGACCTAAACAGACATTTTTCCAAAGAAGACATACAGATGGCCAAGAGGCATATGAAAAGCTGTTCATCATCACTAATTATTAGAGAAATGCAAATCAAAACTACAATGAGGTATCACGTCACACCAATTAGAATGGGCATCACCAGAAAATCTAAAAACAACAAATGCTGGAGAGGGTGTGGAGAAAAGGAACCCTCTTGCACTGTTGGTAGGAATGTAAATTGATACAGCTACTATCGAAAACAGTATGGAAGTTCCTTAAAAAACTAAAAATAGAACTACAGTATGACCCACCAATCCCACTACTGGGCATATACCCAGAGAAAACCTTAATTCAAAAAGTCATACACTTGTTAGAATTAATTATTCCTAGACCTCAACGTAGACTTACAGAAGCAAATATCCAGAATTAGAACCTGGGAACCTGCTTTTCTTATAGTTTCCCTGTAAGAATCTTAACATCAGTTTACTGAATGCTGCTAGTCTGTCTTTGCAAGAATACAAGATACAAAAGTATATATAAACTTCTATAAGTGGCCACAAAGTGACCATTTCTCAATCACTAGTTAATTTCTGCAACAACCCCCCATTTCACAGTCTATATCCAAAGTTGGTCTCCCCAGTCAGATAAACTTAAATATGGGTTTGTTATTAGTTGCTGATAATTAAATTATTATTTTTTGAGAGAAATTACATAGTAATGATATATTCAAAAGGAAGTCCATGAAAGATTAGAGACAGATACAGAAGTATTATGGGTGAAAAGAGATGCTAGATCTGTGTTTAAAAAGTGGATAGAGACTAAATTACATAAGATTGACACAATGCTGTATGTTTTCAAACTGTATACATTAAAGTTTATTATACTACATTCCTTACTTTTATCAATGTTTGAACTTTTCTGAAATATACTTTATAAAGCACTAAGATTGTTGGTAGTAGAGGTATCTGTTCTTACACTTCTTCTTGGTTCAGCAACAGACTATGCTTTCCAGCCCTACTGCAGTTTAGGGATGGCCATATAATTAAATTCCTAACAATGAAATATGAGCAAAAGTTATCTTTGTTGTGTTCCTGGTCTAGGACTTTAAAGAGAAAACGTCTCCTTCCTAGTTATTATCTTTCACTTTTTTCCCTGCTAGAACCTGGGTGTGGTGAGCCAGTCTCAACAAGGCACCCTCCATGGCAACACCCTATGATGCTGTTGGAGTCCCCAAAGGAATGACTGGGTTTTGATTGAATGATTGGAAAAGAGTCATCCTCAAGTCTTAAAAAAAAAATCAAAACCTTGAATGGTTATGTGAATAAGAAATAAACTAATTTTGTGTTAAGCCATTATACTTTTGAGTCATTTTTATATCAGTTTAGCCTATCCTAATGAATATCATGAGAATTTGTTGTGTATGCTTTTCTGAAAACAAAATAAAGCTAATTTAAAGGTTAGAAATTTTTAGGGAAAACATTAAATATTAATCCAAAGTAATACTGATAGAGTAATTAGATTATTTACAAATTATTTACAAAAGTCATAATATCTCTTGAAATATAAATGTAGCTAATTGTAGGTAATGTTAATGTTCAAAGAAGGAAATTGTGTTAATGAAGATGTACTATTAAACTAGTTGTGATAAAATTACATGATCAAATTATTGTATCGTTATTGTGTTGTGTAGGCTTTTGTTATAAAATTAAAATTATAAAGTTCATGTTCATAGTATATAATCTGCTGTTTTTAGGAAAAGCTAATGTTAACAAGGCATAATAATAGCTTATGTAGTAATTATATTATATTTGTTATTCATTTACTCTAAATATTTTATTGAACACATACTGTAAGCAAATAACTGATCATTCATCACGCAGTCTATTAGGAAAAATGAAAAAAATTAAATATGCAAATACAGTACAAAGGATTTAGTGCCACATAGGGCTAAATGCAAGTGACCATGAGCTCAGTAGTCAGATAAATTGGGGACTTGGTGTGATAAGTTTAATTATGTTCCATCCAAGAAATGAGTGCACAGAATTTTTGAACATTTCAGTGATGTGTATGTATATACATATATATGTGTACACACACACACAGCAGTAATGAAAAGCATCTTAGTATCAATTTTATCTGGATCCTCAAAACAATAGATGCTATCAATAAAATCCAAAATGAATGTAAAACCATCACACAGAACTTCTCAGGTTTGGTTGCTTGGTAATAGATTCCCTGATGGAGTTTCATATGCAGGATATTCGTTAGGGATAACTCTTGTGGAAAAGGGAAATGAAGAAGGACTGGGAAGAAGTTATCCTGAAATGAAGGCCCTGCAAACCCTCAGTCAGTCCCATCAAGAGCTCTGTAACAACATGGCTTGTCAGAGGTGTCCTGCAGAGGCTCAAAATAGCTGCATTTTTATAACTGGCTAATGCAGGCTGTTTAGGGAAGGGACCCGTTGGTAAAAGTGGTTCTATCAAGTTAAGACAAACCTTGAAATAGATAACAGCTGGAAAATGTATTGGTACCTGGCACAATTTCTTCCCTTTGTCAGGGATCTAGGGGTCAAATCCCCATGTTCCCTTGAACTTGGAAGATATAGTGAACTAGGGTCTTCCTCTGAACTAATATGATTTAAAAATGTGAATGCTTTATAAATGAACCGGCTACGAAAGAAGGAGAGGTGGCTGGGTTAGGACTGGTCCCATATCCCATGGTTTGTCAGAGCAAAGGATGCTTAGAACACATACCCCATGTACCAGGTAAGAGCTATGAACTGTAGGGAGCTAGCATGGGGTGCACAGAACTCTTCAAGACAGCTTGCTAAGGGGATGAGAAACCTCAATAGAAAGCACCTAGAGGTGTACCTCCAGATATCTAGGCATCAACTAAGGAGTTGAAAACAACAAGCCAGAATAAAGATGCATGTTAATTATTGAACTCAAGTTGTCTTTATGACTAGAAGTACCTAAAAATCTCTTTTATTATTTGATAATCATCAGAAGAATATAGAATGCATCCTAGTTTTCTTCTAGAAAGACGGAAAAATTCATCTTGCAGAATAAGATAAATGGAGAGTGATAGAAAAGTTTCAGGTTCTTTTCTCATTATTTTCTGTGCACCCTACTTGTTCAACAAAATAGTGAACTCACACTGATTTTTATGCTTGCTTACATCATTTTGCTTAAATTATGTGTAAAAAATATATTTTCTAAAATAGGAAGTAAGGTTAAATTAAAAAAAAAAGTCATGCACCCCAATGTTCATTGCAGCACTATTTACAATAGCCAGGTCATGGAAGTAACCTAAATGCCCACTGACAGACAAATGGATAAAGAAGATGTGGGGGAGCGCTCCAAGATGGCGCCGACCGCAGTCCCGCCCGCAGCATCCTCCGCACCTCCGCAGTCCGGCCGCGCCTCCCGGGCCCCGCGTTAGGGCCGCCGCTGCCTCCCTTGCCGCCGCTGCCAGCTGACCTGTCCTGGACGCAGCATAACTAACGAAGCTGCTGCAGGATGAGAAGATGGCAGCGCGGCTGCTCGCACCACCAGGCCCTGATAGTTTCAAGCCTTTCACCCCTGAGTCACTGGCAAACATTGAGAGGCGCATTGCCGAGAGCAAGCTCAAGAAACCGCCAAAGGCCGATGGCAGTCATCGGGAAGATGATGAGGACAGCAAGCCCAAGCCAAACAGTGACCTGGAAGCAGGGAAGAGTTTGCCTTTCATCTATGGGGACATCCCCCAAGGCCTGGTTGCGGTTCCCCTGGAGGACTTTGACCCATACTATTTGACGCAGAAAGGGACACGGGTTGGAGCCCTGGTCCAGGAGGATCCCACATGCCGAGGAGCAACTAAGCCTGTGTGCCACAACTACTGAAGCCCGCATGCCTAGAGCCTGTGCTCTGCAACAAGAGAATCCACTGCAATGAGAAGCCCACGCACCTCAACGAAGAGTAGCCCCCGCTCACCGCAGCTAGAGAAAGCCCACGTGCAGCAACGAAGACCCAATGCAGCCAAAAATTAAAAATAAATAAATAAGTTTGTTTTTTAAAAAAAGAAAAAAAAAAAAAAAAACAAAAAAAAAAAAAGAAGATGTGGTACATATATACAATGGAATATTACTCAGCCATAAAAAGGAACGAAATTGGGTCATCTATAGAGACGTTGATGGACCTAGAGACTTTCATACAGAGTGAAGTAAGTCAGAAAGAGATAAACAAATATCGTATATTAACACATATATGTGGAATCTAGAAAAATGGTACAGATGAACCAGTTTACAAGGCAAAAACAGAGACACAGATGTAGATAACAAATGTATGGACACCAAAGGGGGAAGCGTGGGGTGCGGGGGTGATGGTGGTGGGATGAATTTGGAGATTGGATTGACATACATACACTTATATGTATAAAATAGATAACTAATAAGAACCTGCTGTATAAGAAAGGAAGGGAGGGAGGAAAGAAGGAAGGAAGGAAGGAATGAAGGAAGGAAGGGAGGGAGGGAGGGAGGGAGGGAGGAAAAAAAAAGGATTGCTATTATCCTAAGATCAGTTCTGTTTTCTCTTAGTCAAAGTTATTTTGGTTGCAAATAACATAAAACAATCAGAGCCACCTTAAATAATTATCAGAAAAGTGTATATCTTGGAAAAATCCTGGGGCTTCTCAAGGAAGTTAGGTTAGCTGGGGCCCTGGAAAGACCTCCTTGGAATGGCCTCAGTCTGTGTATCTGTTTTGTTCTGAAGAACAGACTTAGAACCCCAGAGTCTACTTTCCCCCTGTATCAGGAACCAACCCAAACTGGGTGACCTCTTTCCTTTAATGCCAATTTCTCACCAGAAAAAGTTGGGAGGCTGCTCTGATCCCTTTGGCAGCAGCCAAGTGAACAAGGGTGAGTAATTCAGTGCCCTGAAGAAGCGGGTCAGGGTTTAAGAGAATATGGGTCAAAACAAACTTAGAGAATCCTGTGAAACATCAGTTATATGATATCAGTCATCAGGAACTAGAAAGTGAATTGCATCTAAGAAAGTTGTACTTATTTTTTCATTTCTAATTGGAAGTGGTCAAAATGAGCTACTAACAGTAAACATCAGACACTTCAGAGACTTTTTTTCTCTCCTTATTCACCTAATGTGGATCTTAAAACTAATACTGTGAAAGTCTGATACATATATAAAAAAGACATTTCTTTCAGGGGTTTAAATATATCTATAAACTATTATTTAACATAAATCATACACTCTAACATTTCATCTTCAGACAAATTTCAAAAGCAGTTTTCCTTTATGGTAAATAAAGAATTATTGTCCAATACTATGAAATTTTTAAAATGAGATAAAATTGATATTCATAAATCATCTAATCCAAACTTCCATTTCCAAGGAAGTATCAACATATATCTTTTGAGAAAAACAAAATAGTTCTTTTTCCTTTTCTCAATTTTCTATAGGAGGTTTTAAATACCCCCACAGGAACAGACTTCAGTAATTCACAAGGCTATCTCACTTTATGGCATGTAAATTCATTTTACTTCTTGTCCAGATCCAAACAGAAATTGCCCACTACATCCCTATTTCTAAAACCCAGAACACAACCATCTTCCTTCAGGGAGTAGCCTTCCTGCCTGTATAAACACACTCCCCCAAGAATTACCTTGTCAGAATCCAGCACTGATGTACTGTGTCAGTCTGGATCATTGTTAAATCTTTTTGGCTATTAGTGTTGAAACGATGGGCACCTGCGTGTTTACGAAGTCATAGTGGTATGGTACCTGTGCTTTAGGGATTAATCTAAAGTCAGCAGTCACTTATGCCCTCGGGCAGTTTTCAAAACTATGTCACATTTCAGGGTAATTGCAATGCTATCTCTTAATATGCCACTGATGATCAAGAGGTATCAATGGGCTATCACTGTGGATGGAGATGTTGGTCCCAGTTGTTCATCTGCAGGTGTACCTATTTTACCCAGGGTAGATTTGTCAATTCTGTACAGTGTATTGTTTCTGTACAATATATTTTTTACCTGCAAAAATAGAAAAAGCATATAACCTACTATCTAAAATTATATGGTCTTTTTTTTAAATAAAATGTTTAATGCATCTACTTTATGCACTATTTTGTGATTCTAGAACTTACTTTGCTAGTGAGGACAGGGCAATAGTTCAAATTTTACTAGATATCACTACTGCTGAGTAGCAGCAAGTACCTTACTTCTTTATTGAAAGAATGCTATCCTTGTCATAGTCAGTAAACTTCAAGGCCTCTGGGATGTCTAGTCTCCTCCTCAGTTACAGTAAGAAAGTGTATTCATAATGTTCTTAAAAGATTATGTTCTAAATTCTGAGGAAATGGCAAAAAATTCATATAGCTATATATAATTTTAAAGCACAGTCCAAAAACATGTCATGCTTAATCATTCTAAGGCAGCCATTGTTCCCTTTGTATTGGAACAAACATACTGAGGGACAATATTGCAGACAGTTCACATATACTTAGACACTATGATCTTTATTTATCTATATTTTATGTGCTTAAACACTATACTATGTCTTTTAACACTTGAAACATGATAATGAGCAAAAAGTATATATTTTCAGTAAATGATACTGAATATTTAAATCTTAAAAAAAAATAAGAACTTTGACCCTATCTTGACACCATATACAAAAGTTACCTCTAGATGTGTCATAAACCTATACTTAAAAGCTAAAACCATAAAGCCTCTAGAAAAAAATATTGAGAAGACCCTTTGTGACTTTGAGGTAGGCAAAGATTTCCTAGGGAGGACACAACACTAAAGTATAAGAAAAAAAAAACAATGAATTAGACTTCAGAAAAAAATTAACTTCTGCTCTTCAAAAGACACTTAAGAAAATTAAAAGCCAAGCCGCATATTGGGAGAAAATATTTGCAGTATGTATATTTCACAAAGGATGCAAATCCAGAATATACAAATTACTCCACCAACAATAAAAAGACCAACAATCCAATTAAAAGTTCGTCAACATTCTAACCAATTGTTTCAAGTAAGATAACAGATACAAATGGCCAAAAAGTATTTGAAAACATGTTCAACATCATTAATCATCAAGGAATTGAATATTAAAAGGGGAAAGGGGGGGATAAAATAGGAGTTTGGGATTAACATATACACACTACTATGTATGAAATAGATAACCAACAAGGACCTATTGTAGAGCACAGGTAACTATACTCAGTATCTTGTAATAACCTATAATAGAAAAAAAATCAAAAAAACATATAAAAATAACTGAATCACTTTGCTGTACATCAGAAACTAACACAACATTGTAAATCAACTATACCTCAATAAAAAATAAAATTTTAAAAAGATTCAAACAAACAAACAAACAAAAACTACAATAAGTTACCACTTGAAATACTAGAATAGCTGTTGTTAAGACTGAGAACTTCAGGTACTGGCAAGCAAGTAGAACAACCAGAGTTTTCATACAATGTTGGTGAGAGATAAAACAGTGCAACCACTTTAGGAAATTATTTTGCAATCCCATATAATATAAATAAGGTTTACCATATATACACATACACACACATTCTAAGACCCAGCAATTCTGTTTTATGTAAAGAGAATGCATGTCCACAAAAATCTTGCACATGAACATTCATAGCAACCTATTCATAATAAGCATAATAAGCTATCCCTGAAAACAGCCCACATGCCCATTCACAAGAGACTGGATAATCAAATTGTGAGATATTGATACAATGGAACATTACTCAGCAAGGAAAAATAAACTATTGATAAATGTAGGAACATGGATAACTTTCAAGACTATGTTGAACTTAAGAAGGAGGAAGAGTGCATACTCTTTGAGCTTCTGAGTCTTTCCTAATCCCGCATCTATCGTATGCACCTACTTTTTTCTTTGAGGGTTCTTAGGACTTGTGGTCACATGTGACTTTGTTGACCACTGACACCTTCTTGATACATTTTCCCCATGAATTTGTGATTCTACAGTCAATGTAGAAATTTACTGCCTCCATTCTGATCAGTGATCCACAGTGAGCATGAGATTGGCACCAGAATGTGCTGGACATTTAGATCCTTTAAGCTTGTATTATGAGCATTTCTCCGCACTAAGTGACATTATAGTGTGAAAAGATGTATGTATTATCTTTCCAAGATTTGTTTTGGCACTGGAGGAAATATTAACTATGTTGGATCTGAAAGAAGACATTTGCATATGCAAAACTTTATTTATTTTAAGGTTAAGCATTACTTCATGAAACATTTATTTTTGTGTGTGTGTGTATGTGTGTGTGTGTGTGTGTGTGTGTGTGTGTGTGTGTGTGTGTGTGTGTGTGTGTATGTGGTATTTCTTACCCTGGAATCTGATAAAAATTATTTGAGAGCTACTGTTATAATAGAAAGAACACAGTAGGTGATGTCAAAACACTAGTGTTTGAATCCTAGATCTGCCATTTGGCTGCTTTGTGACTCTGGGCCAATTTCTAAATCTGTTTGAGCCTTTGCTTCCTCATCTATGATACAGGCTCTTGTCAACTATACCATGGATCAATCATCAATCATCTCGTGAATCCTCTGCAAGTTTACCTGCAGTATTTATCCAACAGCAGAAATCAATGAAGATTCTTTTCTTTACTCCACTTTTTTTTAAAAAAATAATTGAGGCAAATCTTATGAATAGTGAAATGCAGTTTTTAGGTTTACAATTTGATGAGTTGTGATAACTGTATAGGCTGTATATGCAGGGCTCTTGACAAGAATAGAGAACATTTCCATCAGCCCAGAGACTCTCCTTATACAGCTTTACCATGACTCTGCATTCCTTTGGCAACCACTATTCTGATTTCTATCATCATAAATCACTTCTTTCTTCAACTTTATATAAATGTTCTTTTAGACTGTGCAGTTTTTACAGTCGACAAGTCCAAACTTCTTAACGTAGTTTACAAGACATGTGTGATAAACCACTCTCTTTAGACCCACTTTTCTACATGCTTTCTCTTTTGCTGTATTTTCCAAGCATATTTAATCTGTTTGGTTCCTGGACCCATTTCCAACGACCCCTTTCTTGTGCTTCAGATGACAGTTGCAAGTCCAGGCTGTTACCTGTACTTCTAACCTACTGGTTGTAAACCAGAGGTTTCCAGGGTCCCCCCCTCTCCTTGGGGACAATTAATTTGCTAGAGAAGCTCACAGAACTCAGAGAAGCATCTTACTTACTAGAACATCTGTTTATTACAGAGTGATACACTCAGGAACAGCCAGGTGGAAGAGATGCACAGAGCAGGTCTGGAAAAGAGCGCAGAGCTTCCAAGCCTTTTCGGAGCTCAGCATTCTCCCCAGATCTCCATGTGCTACCAATCTGGAAGAAATCTGAATCCAGTCCTTCTATGTTATTATCAAGGTTTCATTACATAGGCATGATTGATTAAATCACTGGTGACTGGCAACTGATTCAAGCTCTAGCCCCTCTCCCCAAAGGTCTGGGGGGTGGGAAGGAGAGGTAGGACTGAAAGTTCCCACCCTCTGATTACCAGTTGGGTTCCCTGGCAACCAGCCCCCATCTTTAAGTTACCTAGGGGCTTTTCAAAAAGTCACCTTATTTACATTACAAAAGACACCTTTACATCTCTCTTCACTTAGAAAATTCCAAGAGTTTTCGGAGCTCTGGCCAGAAACAGGTAAGATGATCAAATATATATATATATATATATATATATATATATATATATATATATATATATCTTTTTGTAAATCATAATGTCACACCTAACTTCTACCTATTCAAAAAAATGTTCTCTTTCTTTTCAGGCTTTGGAGATGTTCGCTGTATCTATGTATCATTCTCCCATATTATAACCCCTTCTTCACTGAATCTCCACCATATCCTACTTCTGTGTTAGATCTCAACTAACATGGCCCTTCCCACTGAGGCCGCCCATGATCTCTGTGGGCTCCTAAAGCATCATCTATTTGCCTTGTCATTGCATTTCTCAGATCCTATGGAGATTGCGTATTTAATTGCCTGTAACTCTGTCCTCTCCTCCACCTAAAAGCAGGTCTCAGATAGTAATACAGAATACAGATAATAGCAACCAATTGGACCAAGTCTGTACTGTTTCTCATTTATCACCTGTTTTGTATATGCTTAACACACACACACACACACACACACACACACACACACACACACACACAGTCTGCTCATTTTACTCAAAGAGAAACCATTTGGCTTATTGTACTTCATTCCAAATACTTATCATCTCATCTAATTCCATTAAATGGCTTTTAATTATCATAATTCTTTCTTCTACCAGATTTTCCTTATATGGATATGATATAATTTCCAATCTTTCACTAATTTCAGAATCCTAGCTTACTACAGTCATCTATCCTCATGAAGTCCATTCGAAAACAACTGCATATAACAAATTGCCATCTGCCTCAGCACATCAAATGACTTTCATCTTCACAGAATTCCTTAAAGGCCCCCTCTTGCACCAGATCTTAGATGGATTAAAAGGCAGCTTCTAGTTTTTGGCTTCTAAGAAGAAAAACAGACTATATGGAGATATGGATGATACTTAATTTAACACTCACATTTACATGCCTAAATATACAGTAAGAACTGTATTCTGTTATGTATTCATGCTACTGTTTTCATTTTATAGTCTTCTTTTATACAATGAGTATATTGCTACATGTAAATCAAATTTCTAAAAATCAAATTCCTTAAATTTCCTAAAGGAAATTATTTTAAAGGAAACAAATTCTCTAGTAACAGATATTTAACTCTCCTAAAAGTTTTTCAAAGCAAGATCTTGGTATTTCCTTAAACCAGTCATATTCTGCAATACTGTTTAGTGTTTCAATGTTTAATGGTTGCTTTTTGAGACTTTCACATTATAGTTAGACATTTACTTAACCTCTGATTTATTACTTAAAAAATCCAAATGGATTAGGCTATCCTCTAATCTGAATCTTTATCTTTCCCATAATATAAGGACAATATTACCTGCCTTTTTGGATATAATGTAAGGACATGACCCACAGTATATGTTCAAGAAAAGTAGCTATTACTCTAGTCATCCCTTTCTTCTCAAAATGTACAGATTTCTTCTCCTTCAGCCTCTACTGAGTTTCCATCACCGAGGCTCTGTCTCCTGAGTTGCATCAGGGTCTATCATTTTCTGACATACAATGAACCTGCTAAAAATAGCTATACTCGAGAGAAAACATGTTCATTCTGCTTTTCTATTAGAAGGTAAAATCTAATCTTCAATGTTTTGAAGGAAATGGACATCAATTGTGCCATTCCTGATAAAAGTGTAATAACACAGACCAATCTGTTTCAAAGTAATTAAATCCTAAAGCCTCATTACCTATAGATAACATTTGTATCAGGCCATGCTGGTGAAATGGGTTCTCAGTTTCTGACCACATGTGAACTCTGCTCAACTCCCAAATTATAAACAAAACTGACACTCCCTCAAGACACAAGAGAGGACCTATGGTTGTTCTTCCTTCCTAGAAGAATTTGGCAAATATAAGCAGTTCTCTTAAAAAAAAAAACATGGAAAGAAAAAGTCTCAGCAAATCACACAAAGGTCTCCAATCCCTCTTTTGGATCCAAGAAAAGAAAAAAAAGTGTTCTCCTGCTCTTTACCATCTCACAACTAAACTCCCTCAGAAACAACAGTCAATGTAAGACACTGAAAATGTAGGCTCCCTTGATAATCCTTAACCCAATTCTGTACTAAGGTAAATTTCCCATTTATAAATGTATTTGCCTTTTATATACTATACTTATTTAAAGACACTGGGGAAGAATTCATCCAATACTTGCATTCAGGAACATATTTAAGAAGTGAATGATGACCACCACGCTGATCTCCTCAAAGTACTTTGCATGTTAATATCTGAACTTCCTGCAAAGCCTGCCTGAAGCAGTGTCTCCCACGGGAGACAGGATGCTGTAACCAGTACACCTGTCTCTGGGTAAGAAAGCCTGGGTTTCAGCTTTATAATTTATTTGCTGTGTGATCTGAGATAAATTAACTTCTCTAATTCTTAATTTTTCTCATTTGTAAAATAGGGTAATGCTAGTAACTATCTCATAGGATTGGCGAGTGGATGCATTGTGGTAGGTGTGTCAGCATCCAGTACACTGCGTGACAAGGAGTATCTCCTCACCAATGCTGACAGAGTGACCACGAGAATGAAGAACTACAATCACAGTGACCTCCTTGGAATCTCTGTGACACCAGCAGTCTGTAAACCCCAGCAGCTCTTACCATGCACTGTTATTTATATCTTATGTATACTGTTAAAAACTAATAAATTAAACATCTGATACCTCTTCATATACCAATAACACATACTGAGGACCGGTGTTACCAACTCACATTCAAGGGCACATGCAATCACATAGTCAAGGATCACTGAGTCCTTGCCCCACAGAACTCATCCCCCAAACTGTAGCTAAACTACAAGTTCATCTATAGTAAAGGACCGAAAACTTTGTCATCCAGGTGTTCTTGAATGTTTATTCTCTCTCTCTACTGCAAAAATTTTTTGGAAGTAGTGCTCCTGAGGGTAAGGTAAGCAATGGAGGATACGCTACAAATGATTTGCTTCCCAAAACAGTTAAAAATATTTGTGCAACAAGATACTTGGCTGTGACCTCTCAACTTTTTGACAAATAAAACATGCGGTTATTTCAGAACTCTCCTCTGGAGAAAATGAAGAAGTCATATAACACGAGTATCTGCTAACATTCCTTTGGGAGATCAGCTATTAACCAGTACTCTATTATTTTTAAAAAATATATATTTCTATATCATACTTATTTTACTGAAATTCACCATTTCTGTAAGAAAAGGATCATATTACAATCTATTAATATATTAAGCCTTACACTGTTTATAGCTTTAAAGAAACCAACTGGTGTCAGGATATAATTCCGATTAAGCTACATTTCTTATAATCTGTATTCAGACAAGAAAAGGGATCAAATCAAATGTTCAAAAAATAAGGACATAGGAAAGGCTGGTGATACTAGAGTCATCTCCAAGGGTTTCTAAAAACCATCTCTAAAACTTCCCTCCTTCTGCAGCTGCCATGAGAACACAGAGCTCCAATCTAGATTGTATACTTAATAGAAACCAAAAATTTTGATCAGATATTGTGTTCATTATCCAGATGGATTTATCCTGGTCATGCTCATTCTTACATAATTAATGAAATATTAATGTACAAGACTGAACCTGCCTTCAAAAGAAAATCTTATAAAGAAATAAATTAAAACACAAATGAATGGAGACTGGATATTATATATAAAATAAACACAGAAGACTTTGCAGAAGGGGGCAGGAAGAAGGCAGGCTGGCTGGGTACCATGTGACTCAGGCAGTGGTTTTGCTAGTTTTTCTTGTGTTTTATATATGCCAAAGTGGCAGCTGGAAAGGTTGGAAACCCAGGAACATTAACAGAAGGAGACCAAAAAAAGGCTCAAGCAAAGCCTGCTCTCTCCGGCCACAGGACTAGAAAGAGGGCAACCTTGCAAGACAGAAAACTTTTAGACAACAAACATCCTTCCCCAGCCAAACAACACAGAAAACAAAACAAAACCCAAAAACCGGTGTCTCAGGCTCACCCCCACCAAGAAAAATTAAATAGGGAGCCTGGGTGTCCAGCCTCCCTCCACTGTGAAGGGGCACTCCTTCTCTCTGGGGGGAAGGCAGGGGGACTGAATAGGCAACAGCACTTCCGTACCACCAGCAGTGGGGACAGAGGCTACGTGGAGACCCGGATGTCCACCCCCAGGAGCAGGACCAATGCATCCTTCCCCGTCCAAGCCGGGGGTGTCAGAGAATCTTTCACTCCTGCTGGAATTCCTCCCTACCCCTCTCGGTGTCACTAAAGACCACACGGGAACAGCAAAAAGGGGCTCCCTCCCTCCCCTAGGCACCTGGGGAAGCCTGGACTCTCCCTGCCCCAGAAGCATCCAGGCAGGCAGCATCCCCTCCCTCTGCTGGCCTGCTGTCAGAGATGGCCTGCCTATGACAATAGCATTTAAAGGTGTGACATGGTCACACTCTGATCTTGAATGAACCACTCTTGACAGGGTGTGTGTGTTGGGGTGGGGAGGAGAGAGAGGGAGGATGGTGAGCCCTGGTAAGAGAGACAGAAGAGAAAAACCAACAGTGTGTAGTGCTTGTAAACCAAGGGAGAAGCCAAGAAATTGGGAGAAGAACAATAGTGGAAAGTGCAGCCAAGTGCCCTGATGAGAGGTCAGACACATTTTACTGGATTGCGCAATTAGATGATTCTCACTGGAGCCTCTGGTTTCAAGACAATGATGAGGACTGCAGCGAGATGGAGGACCTGTGGAAGGTAAACTGAGAAAGTAAGCAGCTGTATGGACTCATGTCATCAGAAACTTGAAGGAAACAAAGGAGAAAAATTGTCAAGAGAGGTTATTTTTATTACTTTCAGCAAGTGAAACAAGTATTCTATTTTTTTTAAGTGATTCCGATTGAATCATGTTTATAGGCTGCTCCAAGGAAAGCTGGGGATGAAGACGTTGGAACTACTGAAGAAAGGATATAATAGGCCAGACCTGGAGGGGATGATGGGTGCTGGGATTAAGGATGCTGTGAACAAGTCAGCCTTGAACAAAAAAATTAATTTCACCTTCTGGGAATGAAAGGAGTATGGAATTTTTTAAGTGGTAGGAGGCTGAAGAACTTCGGAAGACAGAAATCCACTTCCCTTGAGGAAAAGGAGAATGCAGCCAGCTGCCCAGAGTGATGAACATGTGGCCTGATAAGGAGGCCAAGCAGGTGCAGAATGAGCCTCGAGAGATCCAGGTCCTGGGCTAACCAGGCTCAAGTCAGACACGGGCAAGCGACCACTGATGGAGGGAACACGATATTTTAAAATCTCTCATTGGAATCATCTTTTATAAGATAATCTATTTCATAATTTGGTGTATGAGTTCAAATTTCACTCAGCAGTGATTCAGAGAGTTAAGTCAGTGCTCATTTTATTACAAAATCAAGCTTCAAGTTGAGGTCAAGTCCACAATGCCATTAAAACATTAAGGAAAACCTTAAACACATCATCTTATATTTGTAGAATTTCTGCTTATGTTTTTGTTTTAGTTGTACAAATATTCCTATTTTAAATTACAGCTTACATAGTCACAAACAGCATTTTTTAACATTAAAAGAACTCTGGCTGGTGGATATTTGTTTTGCTGTTTTACAGGTGAAGAAACTGAGAATCAGAAAGGAAATAAATGAAATATCCTTTATTTCACAGTTGGCAGGGGTGTCAACACTCCATCCCAAGTGTTTTGTTTGCTAAAGCAGAATGTCTCCACTATATGATAAATGTGTTTTAACTGCAGATCAAAGATACCTTTAACTTAGTTTTTTTTTTGCCAATTTTTATTTTTATTTAAGAAACATAAATAAGGTTATCCCAAATTTATTGGGAGAGAAAAGAGATTACATCAATCAAAGGAAAAGTCACATGAATACTATTTTTTATCAGAAGTTGGTTTTAGAAATTATACCAATACCTTTCTTTAACTTAAGAACTCACCATGTTTTATGGAAAATATTTCAAGGAACACATTCTGAGTTTAAAAATGATCCTTACTGAAAATCTAAATGTAGTTGAATCACTACAAGTCAGCATTTGTGATAAATTATTAATCCATGTTCCTCTCATTCATCCACACCTGCAAACAGGCCAATTCTAGATGGAAGGGCAAGCTTTTCACCAAAATTTGAAAAAAGCACCCAGAGTTTTTTAAAAATCACTTGAACTGTTGGGATATTTGGCAATATTTGACTTCATCATATGATGAGTCAACCAAAACAATGATGAACCTACCAATATTTGTGAATAATTCAGGTTAGGAAATCTTGCCAGCCAGAGAACCCAAAACACTCTCAATTGGACAAGAATTTATTAATCCTCCTAAAGGTATGGAATTGCCATAACTGAATCTATAAATTTGAACAGATCTATGTCTGTCAGCAGACAGGCAGGCTTTACTGCAAACAAGAATATTTCCATGCATATACATTTTTAGCTCCCAAGCCTTGAGAATGGTTCAGTAAATGTAAATCTGTCCCCAGTACCCAAAATAATGTTTATGCTTCAAATTGCATTATAATGCAATAAATGTATTATTAATCATTAAACTAAGAAGGAATGAAAAAAGCTTCCAAAATATTTAGCCACTGATTTTGGTATTCTGAATACACAAACACCACTCCTTTGCACCAGCAGTAGTCCCAGACTTCATTAGAATTACAAAGAAATCTAGTCCAACTCCTCAATTTGAGAGACTGGTTCAGGGAAGGGAAATTTACCAAGATTCAGTTTAGGCAAAAGTGGAATTAAAATCCAGGTATCTGGATTCACAGTTTAGTGCACTTCCCAGCAGTATCACAGATATAAATAACCTCGTCTAATTTCATCTGGCAAGCAAATTCAGAGGCTGAGTGGAACTTCAAGAATCATGCTGAATTTGCTGTTTTATCATACTCCAAAGCACCTTCCATACAAATAGGTAATTAAACAATATTATCATCACAGAAGAAAATTCTTTTAACTGCTCAAACATATTATACTATTCAAACCATATTATTCAAGATTTTTCTAAGTAACAACACAATACATAAAATGTTTGGGCTCTTCCTTTAACTTTCTCAGAATCATTCCTACTGAAAGTACACAGCAGGAACAAGTGAAATAACAAACTACAACAAAAATAACAAAATAACCAACAAACTAGCACTTTTAACCCTATGGCCTTCTATTCTAAGTGAAGTAGTCACAATTGAGCACTGATTTGCATCTACCACCAATCAAAAAATCAAAATAAATCACTGTGAAAGCTCATTGGTTTACATCACTGCCCTTGTATGTATTAGCTTCCAGAAAATCATTCCGAAGAACTGAATCATCTGGATCATTTTTATTACTCACTCAGTCTTGAGATGGTCTGCACAGTGCTGGCTGAAATGTACTTCACTGAGCACCTTCTTTCCAAATGAACATCTGTGTCAGGTTTATTTATAGCCGCTGCCTTCAATCAGTACATTTCCAGGGATGAGAAATAAAATTATCTCAACAACACTCTCCTATAGATATCCGAAACAAGACTTAAGAATCTAGGCAGATGGCCTTTGAAAAGATAATGACAGATCTATAATGTAAAATGTATGTTAAGGTTTATTAGAGATTCAAAAGGACACTCTTCAATAAGCACACATAAAGAGCCTCAGGTACAATTAGAGAATTTAAGTCTTGTGTCTCTTTTGGCCTATCTCTTTATATACTCAAGATTATTATCATCACCTCCTCCATCCTCTTTTCCTCATTATGTTTCCTCTGAAATTTGGACACCTCTCTCTGTTTCTTACTTAGATGTTTTCCTCTCTATTTAGGAGCTTTTTCCTCCTAATTCTTCACAAAAGCAGAACATGCTTCCCCCTACTGGGAAAAAATTAAATTACAAAGTACATAGGAACATGTTCCTAAGGATCAAGAAACGAAGTTCCTGAGAAAAATAAAATGTTAAGGAACCAGGTGCACAGCCTTCTCTGACTGTTTTATCAGCGGCAGAAATACTTGCACTCTCTATTTAGGGCTCCTCACACGCATTGCTGTAGTTTGGCAGTTTTCAGTACACTAACTCTCATTAATGACTGATGAATTAATCAAGTCTGCTGTCCCCAAAAGAAGTCCAATTAGCAGGTCTGAGAAAATGATCAATATGTAACTTTTTTCCATTTTAAAGCATTATCAGCTAAATGAAGACACTTCTGGAAAATATATTGAAGTAAATGATTTAAGAAGACTTTTAACTGCATTTTTAATCATTTTGAACAATCTTAATCATTTACCCATTAATTTACAATATTTCTATTATTTTTATGTAGTTATCTTTATTTTTTAATAGAGTAGAGGGAGAGTTTAATTTTTTAATTGACTTTCATTTTCAACTTTAGGTTCTATTTATTTTTTTTCATACAGTAACCAAGAAAGTAGTAAGCATGATTGCATTTTCTGTCCTAAATCCTCCATAAAACCAAACTTGTTCCTTGAAAAACAGTTTAGTTGTTTCACACATTCAATATTTCGATTATAAAGCTTTTCTTAATTACTTAGTATACAAAATAGAAAAAACACCTGACACTTTATTGTTGTAAATAATAATCCATCAACAAAACATTTAACTAAACCTAATGACTATTTGACTCATACATGGAGGATTAGAATTTTTCCTTCTATGTACAACTAAATCTTGAAAAAGAAAACATTTCCTTTAATGCTTAAGGGCTGAGGAAGAGAAAGTTTTAACTTTTAGTTTTACCATAGGTAAGTTCATAAGAACCTAAGCTACAAAACTGCACTGTAGTCAATTTGATGATGAAGCAGTTTATTATTAATGAGGCATTCATCAAGAAAAAAAAATCTGGAGTTGTTTTTAAAAAGACAGGTGTAGACTGCTACAGATATCTTGAGTACCTTTAGCAGTTAGACGGCATTATTTCAAGATAAATGAAGTAATTTGGTTAATACTTCTGTCATACAAAAGTTCATGTTCGTGTGTGTGTGTGTGTGTGTGTGTGTGTGTGTGTGTGTGTGTGTGTGTGTTTAAACGACCTTTCAAAAGAACGCAAAAGACGACATTTCTGTTCCTCTGGGAATGAAATCTCTTTTAACATTACAGGTACACAAAAGAAAATGCACACTTGGTAAAACAGTTGATCAGTTGTGGAGCGTTCCCAGAGATCAGCATCTCCCAGAGCACGCAATCATCACACTTCAAATAAACTGATAAGCACTTTAGCCTCTTCCACGTTCACAAACATTGAAGAACACGCAGAATTTAATCTAGGTTAATTCTGACTTTCCATAGGAAAGACTGTAATTAGACTAAAGAACATCAAAATCGCTTCCCAAGCAGAAGAGAAAGAAAAGAAAGAAAGAAAGGAAGGAAGGAAGGAAGAAAGACTGATTTGTAGCTAAGAAGCTGTTAAAACACTACATTGATCACCATTCACTCGAAATTGATTTCCCTTCCCTCTGCGGAGTGAAAATATCCCCGTGGACCGCGTAGCTCCTCACTTCTCTCCATCAAAGATCCTAACAGGGCACGTCTCCACCGCCACAGAGCTCGCAGCTCCGGGCTCCCCAAATTCAGCTGCGGAGGGAGGGAGGGAGGGAGCATCCGCCGCCCGAGGACCTGCTCTGTCCGCAGCTCTGGGTCGAGCACCTTAGGGGACAGTCTCCGCGAAGGAGACGGGCGTCCTCCCCAACTCCGCTCCCCGAACCCCGCCGCGGTGACAGGGGCCAGCTGTCTGTTTCCACCTGGGGAGCAAGTCCTACCTTCGGCTAGCAGGCGCGAGGCGTGCACAAAAGATGGATCCAGGCTATCTTTTTCTGCCATCAGCTCAGGCAAGTATTTCTCCTCTTTCATAGCGCGGACTTCGGACCGACCCCGGCCAGGCGCAGGGCTCCGCGCGCTCGGACGTAGGTCGCCGGCACCCTGCTCGCCCGCCTCCCGCCTCCCGCCTCCCGCCTCCCGCTTCCCGCCTCCGCTTCCCGCCTCCCGCCGCCGCGGCTCGGGGTCTGGCGCCCTCTCCGGTCCCGCGCCGCGCCCGCCCCCGCCGTCGGGCTACGCGGCCCCGCGCCTCCCGACCCGTCCTGCCTCAGTCCCTCGCTCGCGCCCAGCCCGGCTCGTACCAGCAGCCTGAACAGGAGAGGAGGGCACAGGGCGCGTCCCGCCTCCGCCCAACGCTGATTGGAGAGGGTGTCGCGAGAGGCGGGGTCCCGCGAGGCCGCGGGCCCTTACTGGACCTCGCCGCAAGTCGGGTCGCCTGAGTGGCAGGACGCGGCAGGAGAGGGGAGGGCAGCGCGGAAGGTGCAAGCGCTTTCTTCTCGCAGCCAGAGCCCGCCCTGGTTATTAGGCATGCCCAGTTGTGTGGAGCCCTCCTTACTGCTGAGGTGCCGAGAGAGAGCGGGAAAAGCACCGGTTGAACAGAGAAGCTGGGGTCCATGACGGGACGGCAGATGGTGATGAGGAGGGCGCGCGGAGGGAATGGGAGACCACTCGGGAAAGCCTCGGGAAGGTAGATGGGGCTTTACCTGCGTCGCTAAGGCACAGGTGCTTCTCTCCGTCCTGCAGCTCTTACGCACTCCAGTGTGCAGGAATCAGCTGTGCACCCGGCCTGGAAATATGAAGACTGCATGTGATCGGCGGCTGGTATTTCCAATGAGCCTGACCTACATCGCAGAGACGCAGTAGAATGTTCATTGATAAACAAATAAAGCGGCTCCCGAGCTATATTCTTGCACAGCAACACGCCTCCCCTGTGCAATCATTGGGGTATTGACATAGTTCTGGTTGTCCTCCATCCATGCCTCCTCCCCCAATCCCTATCTAAGGAAGGGATTCTGGGAGGTGGCTGAATTTTAAAACTAAAAAGCAACATAATAAGTAAGTTTGTGAAGGAATTAGGAAAATATGTGGAAGAAGGAAGAGACTAGGAAACAGGTAACTACGGTTGCTCCAATCTCCCCCTTTCTCCTTTATTTAGTTTTTTTTTAACATCTTTATTGGAGTATAATTGCTTTACAATGGTGTGTTAGTTTCTGCTTTATAACAAAGTGAATCAGTTATACATATACATATGTTCCCATATCTCTTCCCTCTTGCGTCTCCCTCCCTCCCATCCTCCCTATCCCACCCCTCTAGGTGGTCAAAAACCACCTAGCTGATCTCCCTGTGCTATGCGGCTGCTTCGCACTAGCTATCTATTTTACGTTTGGTATTGTATATATGTCCATGCCACCCTCTCACTTTGTCACAGCTTATCCTTCCCCCTTCCCATATCGTGAAGTCCATGCTCTAGTATAGTAGGTCTGTCTTTATTCCCGTCTTACCCCTAGGTTGTTCATGACCTTCTTTTTTTTTTTTTCCTTAGATTCCATATATATGTGTTAGCATATGGTATTTGTTTTTCTCTTTCTGACTTACTTCACTCTGTATGACAGTCTCTAGGTCCATCCACCTCACTACAAATAACTCAATTTCATTTCATTTTATGGCTGAGTAATATTCCATTGTATATATGTGCCACATTTTCTTTACCCATTCATCTGTGGATGAACACTTAGGTTGCTTCCATGTCCCAGCTAATGTAAATACAGCTGCAATGAACATTTTGGTGCATGACTCTTTTTGAATTATGGTTTTCTCAGGGTATATGCCTAGTAGTGGGATTTCTGGGTAATATGGTAGTTCTATTTTTAGTTTTTTAAGGAACCTCCATACTGTTCTCCATAGTGGCTCTATCAATTTACATTCCCACCAACACTGCAAGCATGCTCCCTTAGCTCCACACCATCTCCAGCATTTATTGCTTCTAGATTTTTTGATGATGGCCATTCTGACTGGTGGGAGATGATACCTCATTGTAGCTTTGATTTGCATTTCTCTAATGATTAATGATGTTGAGCATTCTTTCATGTGTTTGTTGGCAATCTGTATATCTTCTTGGGAGAAATGTCTATTTAGGTCCTCTGCCCATTTCTGGATTGGGTTGTTTCTTTTTTTGTTATTGAGGTGCATGAGCTGCTTGTAAATTTTGGAGATTAATCCTTTGTCAGTTGCTTCATTTGCAAATATTTTCTCCCATTCTGAGGGTTGTCTTTTTGTCTTGTTTATGGTTTCCTTTGCTGTGCAAAAGCTTTGAAGTTTCATTAGGTCCCATTTGTTTATTTTTGTTTTTATTTCCATTTCTCAAGGAGGTGGGTCAAAAAGGATCTTGCTGTGATTTATGTCATAGATTGTTCTGCCTATGTTTTCCTCCAAGAGTTTGATAGTTTCTGACCTTACACTTAGGTCTTTAATCCATTTTGAGTTTATTTTTGTGTATGGTGTTAGGGAGTGTTCTAATTTCATACTTTTACATGTACCTGTCTTGTTTTCCCAGCACCACTTATTGAAGAGGCTGTCTTTTCTCCACTGTATATTCTTCCTTCCTTTATCAAAGATAAGGTAACCATATGTGTGTGGGTTTATCTCTGGGCTTTCTATCCTGTTCCATTGATCTGTATATTTGTTTTTCTGCCAGTACCATACTGTCTTGATGATGGTAGCTTTGTAGTTTATTCTGAAGTCAGGGAGCCTGATTCCTCCAGCTCCACTTTTCGTTCTCAAGATTGCTTTGGCTATTAGGGGTCTTTTGTGTTTCCATACAAATTGTGAAGTTTTTTGTTCTAGTTCTGTGAAAAATGCGAGTGGTAGTTTGATAGGGATTGCATTGAATCTGTAGATTGCTTTGAGTACTATAGTCATTTTCACAATGTTGATTCTTCCAGTCCAAGAATATCGTATATCTCTCCATCTCTTTGTGTCATCTTTAATTTCTTTCATCAGTGTCTTATAATTTTCTGCATACAGGTCTTTTGTCTCCTTAGGTAGGTTTATTCCTAGATATTTTATTCTTTTTGTTGCAGTGTAAATGACAGTGTTTTCTTAATTTCACTTTCAGATTTTTCATCATTAGTGTATAAATATGCCAGAGATTTTTGTGTATTAATTTTGTATCCTGCTACTTTACCAAATTCATTGATTAGCTCTAGTAGTTTGCTGGTATCATCCTTAGGATTCTTTATCTATAGTATCATGTCATCTGCAAACAGTGACAGCTTTACTTCTTCTTTTCCGATTTGGATTCCTTTTATTCCTTTTTCTTCTCTGATTGCTGTGGTTAAACTTCCAAAACTGTGTTGAATAATAGTAGTGAGAGTGGGCAACCTTGTCTTGTTCCTGATCTTAGTGGAAATGGCTTCAGGTTTTCACCATTGAGGACGATGTTGTCTGTGGTTTTGTCATATATGGCCTTTATTATGTTGAGGAACGTTCCCTCTATGCCTACTTTCTGCAGGGTTTTTATCATAAGCCAGTGTTGAATTTTGTTGAAAGCTTTCTCTGCATCTATTGAGATGGTCATATGGTTTTTCTCCTTCAATTTGTTAATATGGTGTATCACATTGATTGATTTGCGTATATTGAAGAATCCTTGCGTTCATGGCATAAACCCCACTTGATCATGGTGTATGATCCTTTTAATGTGCTGTTGGATTCTCTTTGCTAGTATTTTGTTGAGGATTTTTGTATCTATGTTCATCAGTGATATTGGCTTGTAGTTTTCTTTCTTTGTGACATCTTTGTCTGGTTTTGGTATCAGAGTGATGGTGGCCTCGTTGAATGAGCTTGGGAGTGTTCCTCCCTGTGCTATATTTTGGAAGAGTTTGAGAAGGATAGGTGTTAGCTCTTCTCTAAATGTTTGATAGAATTTGCCTGTGAAGCCATCTGGTCCTGGGCTTTTGTTTGTTGGAAGATTTTTAATCACAGTTTCAATTTCATTGCTTATGATTGGTCTGTTCATATTTTCTATTTCTTCCTGGTTCAGTCTAAGAAGGTTGTGCATTTCTAAGAATTTGTCCATTTATTCCAGGTTGTCCATTTTATTAGCATAGAGTTGCTTTTAGTAATCTCTCATGATCCTGTATTTCTGCAGTGTCAGTTGTTACTTCTCCTTTTTCATTTCTAATTCTATTGTTTTGAGGCTTCTCCCTTTTTTTCTTGATGAGTCTGGCTAATGGTTTATCAATTTTGTTTATCTTCTCAAGGAACCAGCTTTTAGTTTTATTGGTCTTTGCTATCGTTTCCTTCATTTCTTTTTCATTTATTTCTGATCTGATCTTTATGATTTCTTTCCTTCTGCTAACCTTAAGGTTTTTTTTTGTTTTTCTTCCTCTAATTTCTTTAGGTGCAAGGTTAGGTTGTTTATTTGAGATGTTTCCTGTTTCTTAAGGTAGGATTGTATTGCTATAAACTTCCGTCTTAGAACTGCTTTTGCTGCATCTCATAGATTTTGGGTTGTCCTGTCTCCATTGTCATTTGTGTCTAGGTATTTTTTGATTTCCTCTTTGATTTCTTCAGTGATCACTTCGTTATTAAGTAGTGTATTGTTTAGCCTCCATGTCTTTGTATTTTTTACAGATCTTTTTCTGTAATTGATATCTAGTCTCATAGCATTGTGGTCGGAAAAGGTACTGATACAATTTCAATTTCTTAAATTTACCAAGGCTAGATTTGTGACCCAAGATATGATGTAACCTGGAGAATGTTCCATTAGCACTTGAGAAAAATGTGTATTCTGTTGTTTTTGGATGGAATGTCCTATAAATATCAATTAAGTCCATCTTGTTTAATGTATCATTTAAACTTTCTGTTTCCTTATTTATTTTCATTTTGGTTGATCTGTTCATTGGTGAAAGTTGGGTGTTAAAGTCCCCTAGTATGATTGTGTTCTGTCGATTTCCCCTTTTATGGCCGTTAGTATTTGCTTTATCTATTGAGGTGTTCCTATGTTAGATGCATAAATATTTGCAATTGTTATATCTTCTTCTTGGATCGATTCTTTGATCATTATGTAGTGTCCTTCTTTGTCTCTTGTTGTAGTCTTTATTTTAACGTCTAATTTTCTGATAGGAGAATTGCTACTCCAGCTTTCTTCTGATTTCTATTTGCATGGAATATCTTTTTCCATCCCCTCACTTTCAGTCTGTATGTGTCCCTAGGTCTTAAGTAGACAGCATATATACGGGTCTTGTTTTTGTATCCATTCAGCCAGTCTGTATCTTTTGGTGGGGGCATTTAATCCATTTACATTTAAGGTAATTATCAATATGTATGTTCGTATTCTCATTTTCTTAATTGTTTTGGGTTTGTTGTAGGTCTCTTCCTTCTCTTGTGTTTCTTGCCTAGACAACTTCCTTTAGCATTTGTTGTAAAGCTGGTTTGGTGGTGCTGAACTCTCTCAGCTTTTGCTTATCTGTAAAGGTTTAATTTCTCCATCAGATCTGAATGAGATCCTTGCTGGGTAGAGTAATCTTGGTTGCAGGTTTTTCTCCTTCATGACTTTAAACATGTCCTGCCAGTCCCTTCTGGCTTGCAGAGTTTCTGCTGAAAGAGCAGCTGTTAACCTTATGGGGATTCCCTTGTGTGTTATTTGTTGTTTTTCCCTTGCTGCTTTTAATATGTTTTCTTTGTACTTAAATTTTGATAGTTTGATTAATATGTGTCTTTGCATGTTTCTCCCTGGATTTATCCTGTATGGCAATCTCTGTGCTTCCTGGGCTTGATTAACTATTTCCTTTCCCATATTTGGGAAATTTACAACTATACTCTCTTCAAATATTTTCTCAGTCCCTTTCTTTTTCTCTTCTTCTTCTGGGACCTCTATGATTCGAATATTGTTGCATTTAATTTTGTCCCAGAGGTCTCTGAAACTATCCTCAGTTCTTTTCATTCTTTTTTCTTTAGTCCGCTGTGCAGTAGTTATTTCCACTATTTTATCTTCTAGGTCACTTATCCGTTCTTCTGCCTCTGTTATTCTGCTATTGATCCCTTCTAGAGTATTATAAATTTCATTTATTGTGTTGTTCGTCATTGATTGTTTCCTCTTTACTTCTTCTAGGTCCTTCTTAAATGTTTCTTGCATTTTGTCTATTCTATTTCCAAGATTTTGGATCATCTTTACTATCATTATTCTGAATTCTTTTTCAGGTAGACTGCCTATTTCCTCTTCATTTGGTAGGTCTGGTGGGTTTTTATCTTGCTCCTTCATCTGCTGTGTGATTTTCTGTCTTTTCATTTTGCTTATCTTACTGTTTTGGGGGTTTCCTTTTTGCAGGCTGCAGGTTTGTAGTTCCTGTTGTTTTTGGTGTCTGTCCCCAGTGGCTAAGGTTGGTTCAGTGGGTTGTGTAGGTTTCCTGGTGGAGGGGACTAGTGCCTGTGTTCTGGTGGATGAGGCTGGATCTTGTGTTTCTGGTGGGCAGGTCCATGTCTGGTGTTGTGTTTTGGGGTGTCTGTGGCCTTATTATGATTTTAGACAACCTCTCTGCTAATGGAGGGGGCTGTGTTCCATCTTGCTAGTTGTTTGGCATAGGGTGTCCAGCACTGTAGCTTGCTGGTCATTGAGTGAAACTGGGTCTTGGTGTTGAGATGGAGATCTCTGTGAGATTTTTACCGTTTGATATTATGTGGAGCTGGGAGGTCTCTTGTGGACCAGTGTCCTGAAGTTGGCTCTCCCACCTCAAAGGCATATCACTGACTCCTGGCTGTAGCACCAAGAGCCTGTCCTCCACATGGCTCAGAATAAAAGGGAGAAAAAATAGGAAGAAAGAAAGAAAGAGGATAAAAGAAAATAAAGTAAGATAAAATAAAATAAAGTTATTAAAATAAAAAATAATTATCAAGGAAAAAATTTTAAAAAGTAAAAAAAAAAAAAAAAAAAAAAAAAGAAAATGGATGGGCAGAACCCCAGGACAAATGGTGAAAGCAAAGCTATAAAGACAAAATCACATACAGAAGCATACACATGCACACTCACAAAAAGAGGAAAAGGGGAAAAAACAATCTGTGTTGCTCCCAAAGTCCACCTCCTCAATTTGTGATGATTCATTGTCTATTCAGGTATTCCACAGGTGCAGGTACATCAAGTTGCTTGTGGAGCTTTAATCCAATGCTTCTGAGGCTGCTGGGAGAAATTTCCCTTTTCTTTGTTCACACAGCTCCGGGGGGGGGGGGGGGGGTTCAGCTTTGGATTTGGCCCCGCCTCTGTGTGTAGGTCGCCTGAGGGCATCTGTTCCTCTCTCAGACAGGGCGGGGTTAAAGGAGCAGCTGATTCAGGGGCTCTGGCTCACTCAGGCCCGAGGGGAGGGAGGAGTACGGATGCTTGGCGAGCCTGCAGTGGCAGAGGCCGGCGTGACGTTGCACCAGCCTGAAGTTCGCCCGCGTGCGTTCTCCCGAAGAATTGTCCCTGGATCACGGGACCCTGGCAGTGGCGGGCTGCACAGTTTCCCGGGAGGGGGTGTGTGGATAGTGACCTGTGCTTGCACACAGGCTTCTTGGTGCCTGCAGCAGCACCGTCTCATGCCCGTCTCTGGGGTCCGCACTTTTAGCCACGGCTCGCGCCCGTCTCTGGAGCTCCTTTAAGCAGCACTCTTAATCCCCTCTCCTCGCGCACCAGGAAACAAAGAGGCAAGAAAAAGTCTCTTGTCTCTTCGGCAGGTCCAGACTTTTTCCCTGACTCCCTCCCGGCTAGCCGTGGCGCACTAACCCCTTCAGGCTGTGTTCACGCCACCAGCCCCAATCCTCTCCCGGCATCCGACTGAAGCCCGAGCCTCAGCTCCCAGCCCCCGCCCACCCCAGTGGGTGAGCAAAACAGCCTCCTGGGCTGGTGAGTGCTGGTCGGCACCAATCCTCTGTGCGGTAATCTCTCCGCTTTGCCCTCCGCACCCCGGTTGCTGTACTCTCCTCCGTGGCTCTGAAGCTTTCCCCCTCAGCCACCGCAGTCTCCAACCGCGAAGGGGCTTCCTCGTGTGTGGAAACCTTTCCTCCTTCACGGCTCCCTCCCACTGGTGCCGGTCCCGTCCCTCTTCTTTTGTCTCTGTTTTTTCTTTTTTCTTTTGCCCTACCCAGGTACGTGAGGGAGTTTCTTGCCTTTTGGGAGGTCTGAGGTCTTCTGCCAGCGTTCAGTAGGTGTGCTATAGGAGCAGTTCCACTTATAGATGTATTTCTGATGTATTTGTGGGGAGGAAGGTGATTTCCACGTCTTACTCTTCCGCCATTTTCTCAAATCTCTCCCTTATTTAGGATGTGACAGTCTCTTTCACCAGGTGTTGCTGCTCGGCTACTTTGTATCTATTCCTCTTCTGTTTTAAAGGAGAGTTAAACCCTCCGGTATCACCAGCACTGCCCATCCTTCTTTTACAATTGGGGCATGAAAATGCAGCTTCCGTGCTTCAGATACTACAAAACAATCTTTCTACCGTCTCTTTTCATAAACAATCATTTTCCAATTCACCTCTCCTCCACCATTTTTGTTTGTGGAAAAAATGGAGGCTAATTTTCCTACAAATAAAGCATGCTGAAACTTTCCCAAGTTCTCTTACTGTATTCAAATTTTTCTTATTTATTTTTCAAGATAAGGTTGGAGATTATCTCTTACTTATATATTTTTTAAAAAATTTAACATGACTTGACATCCATTATCTCAATTTGTCCATACTGAAGCAGTCTGAAAAAACACAGGCATAAGTATTACTTTCTTTGTTTTATAGTTGTGGAAACTAAGGCAGAGACAGAGAAGCTCAGTGACCCAGAAGTAACAAATATGACCTCATTTGGCATCAGTCACCTTCACCCCACCCAGAAGCTGAGCCTATGCTACCACGTGACCAATGGGAAGGGGCTATGTCACTAACACATGTGATAGAAATGTTAAAAGTTCATGAAATAAGCTGTGAGAACCATGACTCATTGATAATTTTGTTTTTTGACTGTAGGGAAAAAATCACATTTTTTCAGGATTTTTTTTTTAAATCAAGAGCTTTCCTATATAAAATATATAACACTTTAAAATGATCTGTGTTCCCTACAGTGTTGTTACCCTAGGCCTATAAGAGTATCTTGTGATAAGGGGATGGCCAAAATGTGTGAACGTTGTCAAAACGTACAAGCTTCCAGTTATAAAATACGTAAGTCCTGGGGATGTCATATATAGCATGATGACTATAGTTAATATTACCATACTGCATAGTTAAAAGTTGATAAGAGAGGAGATCTTAAGTTCTCATCACACGAAAAAAATTTAGCATTAAACTAGTTAATGCTAAAGTGAGATTAAAATTCAAGTCTTTTAGATACCATTTACACTGCTTTAACCTACATTTTTGTACATTAAATATTTAATTTATTTATGCATGTATGCATTCAATAATGTTTATTGAATATTAAAAAGAGCCTAGGGAGAAATTGGAGAAAAATTGGTGGATGAGCTACAAGCATTCATGCTCTGTCATCATAGAGATGATTTTCAAATGGGGAAAGACAAAACCAAATACACAAGAGAACAGGTAATTGCTGGCTGCAATAAAGGCCAAGAGGGAACCAAGCAAGGAGTTAAGGAAGAGAATAAGGGAAGGCCTCATTTTTTTGCCAGGATAGACATGCAGTCTTGCTCAGGAGTTGACATTTAAAGCAAAATCTAGTGGAAAGGAAGGAGCTATCTGTGTGAAATGAACAGAGAAAGGCATTCCAGGCAGCTGGGTTTGCCCATGTGAAAGCCATGTGATCTGAAAGAGCTTGGCTTACTCCTGGAACTGACTAGCCTACCAAGCCTTTTCATCTAAAGCATATGGTGCTGACGGGGGACATGCACAAATCCAGTTTCATGAATCAAAAAATGCAGTAACTCTTGTTCTGTCCAGCAACAGCATTTACATTATCCATTCATAGTCCTGTTTCCCACAGTCCTGTTTTCCAGTGATTAAAGGTGCACTAAGGAGATACCATGGAGAGCTGTCCAAGGGGTGACTTTATCATACAGTGTCTCTGGATATCCAAGTCATTAATAAATATGGTAAGCTAGCTAACTTTTACTTTTCTTACTTATTATCAGGAAATATTTATAATTTTATTTTCTCAGGTAAACACTCAGCAAAGCCTAAAATGCATTCTAACAGAAAAAAAAAGTGCATTTATGTATCTTTAAAAAATTAAAAGAAAATGAATGTTAACCTAATATTTAGAATAGTTCGTATATTTAACACATAATGGGCATTATAGAATAAAAATATAGAAGCTACATTGGTCCTTAATAATCAATATGCTTCAGAACTTACTCACAAATATTGCTTATTTCCAAACAGGATATGGCTGAATAAAGGCAGATTCTCCAAGTGCCCTACACATACACTTATCCAGCATCAAATTCATGTGTTTTCAGTAGATGACTCTATGTCACTGTGTGTTCTCCATTTACTTCACATATAAATATTTAATAGGTGCCACAACTGTTTAGTGGATTTTCTCAGGGCAACCTTAATAATGCAAAAATTTAATAAACATAAATGTAAATAAATTGAGAGCCGTCTATAGATCATTGTTGAATTGAGAGTATTATGTGCCTATACATGAATAAATTATAATTACTGGTAAAACTACCACCTCTTCTAATGGTGTAAATAACTTAACCAAACTCACCACTGAATTGATTCACATATCTTAAAGATTTATCTTATTTTAAACATGAGTTCTGGTCCTGAAAGGCTTTTTTTCAATGGCATTCTATTTACTGCACTATAATTTCAACAACGGGATATTATGGAAAATTTTGCACCAACCAAAGTTGGTTTTGAAGGATGAATAAGGCATGCACTGAAGAATATGTCCTGTAGTTAATTCAATACTTTCACAAACACTTATAGGTAAGGCCATGTTGCAGGGCATTTAATCAGGCTTATCTTTGCACACTAATAAAAAAATACCCAAACTGTATTATCAAGTACAACATGCAGTTTCTATTTCAGAGTTCTCATCAACTTTAGGGATACCACACTAACCTACTTACTCCAAGGATTAGTAGAACTCACAATGAGAACTATGGGTTAATAAAATTGTAGCAGCCCAATCATTTATGTAATGACTCTAGGGCACAGTATACTGAAGGACCAAAATACTGACTCATTTTCACCTACTGAAGAGCTTGACAGAGCCCATTACACAGAAGTTGCTGCTTTAATATTTCTATTAATTTCAGTCATAACTTCCATGATATGTTTTAGGGTTGCAAGAAGGGAAGGGAATGGAGAGTTGGCTCTGTTGACAGCCAAGCAGTAGTGCATGTGCAGTAAAATATCTATCATATATAGTGTGTTCAGAGCCAAAACTGATGCTATAAGCTAATATGCCACAGCACAAAATGAATATTCTCCAGTCAAAGCTGGCCTATATATCTGTGTGTGTGTGTGTGTGTGTGTGTGTGTGTGTGTGTATGAAATAAGTGTTTTCTGATTGCAAAGCTTTAAAATTAGCATATTGTATGGGATTTAAGCTGATACAACTGTATAATTAAAGGGCAGAAGAAGAGAGACAAAGGAACTGATATTTGTTGAAAGCTTACTATTGTGTTTGGAATACTGCTATTCTGAATCCTCACAAATGTAAGCTCTTCTTAATTCTAAAGTGGCCTAACAATTCAAACCATTTCTGATGTTGAAATTATCTCTATTTGGAAAACTGACCAGTTCATCTTGTTGTATCTCTGTGGACAGTCACTGCACTGACACACTTGTGCTGGCCTTGACAGCACCCGAAGAGCAGTCACTGTGTTTTGGGGAAGGGAAAGGAAGCTTTTGTTCCAAGGTGAAAGTTATCGACAGTCTTGTTAAAGTTAAATCTTTGAATTGTTGAATTGTAGCTCATATATTGATTAGTTCTGGAGATCAATATATTAAGGTAAAAAAATCACAGTAAAATATTTTTCATACACAGCAAATAAAGATTTGATGTCTGTTGTATTTAGTATAAAATAAATAGATGAAACAGTCTTCAAGTACACTAAAACTTCTGCCACAGACATAAAACTATAAGCAATTGTATATCATGATTAAAACAAGGGAAAAAAGAGTGGATTCAATTTCAGTTGGAGGGATTTTAAAAAAAAAAACACTCATGGAAAGGATTAGTTAATATTGAAATAGTACTTTAAGAGAATATCATTCCATTCAAGTTTTTAAAATACTGCAGATGCTTGTTTGGTGTAATTTTTTTAATCATCCTGTTCTCTCATATTAAATGATATTACCATATAGGAAACATTCATTATGAAATCCTACTGTATAAAATAGTTCTTATAAAGCAGGTGTGAGCCATTTGAAAAGAATGATAATGAAATTAGAAAACACAGTTCCAGAGCCGAGATTTCATTGGCCCAACACAGGAGAGACAACAAATAAAAAAATCAAAGACACAGACCTTGTGTAAGATGTTGGGTGATACCATAACCATCCAACCAGCAAGGAGCTAATAAGTATTGTGAAAAGTATCTCGATACATGGCAACTAAACACAAAATGTAATTCTAGATTGGATCCTGGACAAGATTTTGGTTTTATTTTATATTTATTTTTTACCATAAAGGACAGTGATGGGATAATTGGCAAAATGTGAATAAGGTCTATTCTTTTAGTTTACAGATTTTGCTAATGGTATTGTGATTTTACAAGTGAATGTCTGTGTTTGAACATAAAGTATTTAAGGGATAAAAGGGCATTGTGTATGTAACTTTCAAATAATTAAGGGAAAATATATGTACATACATGTATATACAGAAAAAGGGAAAAGGAGAGACAAAGATACAGAGAGAGAGAAAAAATTATAAAGTGATAGAGCAAATGAGGCAAAATATTAACATTTGAAGAAATTGGATGAAGGATATGTTGGAATTTTCTCTATTATTTTAGCACTTTTCTGAAAATCTGAAATTACTTCAAAAAAAAAAAACCCCAAAAATCTAGATATGGGACTTCCCTAATGGGGCAGTGATTAAGAATCCACCTGCCAATGCAGGAGACATGGGTTTGAGCCCTGGTTCGGGAAGATCTCACATGCTGTGGAGCAACTAAGCCCATGCTCCACAACTACTGAGCCTGCGCTCTAGAGCCCGCAAGCCACAGCTACTGAAGCCCATGTACCTAGATCCCGTGCTCTGCAATGAAGAGTAGCCCCCACTCGCAGCAACTAGAGAAAGCCCATGCACAGCAACAAAGACCCAACACAGCCAAAAATAAATAAATTAAAAAAAAGAGTTTATTAAAAAATATCATTAAATTACCCCTAAATAGTGGGAATTAAAAAAAAAATCTAGATATGACCAAAAATAACTTCAAAGTATCTTATCCAAACCCCAGTTTACTAGCTAGCCATGGACAGCCATACTTACATCATGTAGTCTTTGTCGTAGCATGCATTGAATTAATTAATTTGGCCACAAATTACCAAACTTTTTAAACAACTTTACAAATCTCACTAAAAGTACAAAACACTTATGTGTGAATTACCAGCTTATTTCTTTCCAAAGAAAAGTAATACAATAATTATGTTGGCTCAATTATTCCTTTTAAAATAACAGTTGCAGATAGTTACTACACAATTAGCCATTTTTAAAGAATTAGTCAATGAAGAACTGTCTTCTTTTTAGGTGAAAATAATTTTTATGTATGATATGACCATTACATCAAAAAAGTATTCATTTCCTGGGGGCAGGGTAATGGCCTTCAAAGGCTTTTTCCTTTCTTAAAATTCTCTGATAAGTCCTCCATAAAAAGAAAAATTATTTGTACAAAGCAGCCAAATGGAAATGTGACTGAACTCAAAATATATTCTCACATGAATACTAATAATCTTTCATTAAAAATAAAATATAGCTCAGCTAAAAGGACTGGCAGTGCACTGTTCTACCAATGTCCATAAAGTGCTCTTTGGCATAGGTTAAAAAAAAAGGGACTGAAGTCTCAAAGACAGCTTGTAGAAAGTAAAATGAGGATAAATTTAAATTTCCTGCAAGGCAAACCAAAAGAACACATGAAACCAGATTGATAAATGCAACAAAAAAAAAAAAAAACTGAGAAAAATCCAAATGGTAGACCAACATCATATGACAAAAAAATCTTTAAATAAAATTAAAGACGGGGATAGCTAAGAGCACTAAGAACAATCTAATGTTATTCAGGATGAATATTGGCTTCAATTAGTTTTTTATATTCATTACTGAAGATAAAAGTGTCATTTGGTGAAAGGCAAAACATGACTATTGACAATGGAACACAAAGCAAGTTTAAGAGAGATGTTTAGTATTGACAAACTTTCATAAGGTATGCAGGTATTCATCCAATTGGATTGATTTCTAGGAAAAATAGGTGATTTTATATTCAGCAGAATACTTTCATGTTCATTACTGTACAGGCAAAAGGCCTTTTAATGTATTTTACTTCCTTACAAACAATTATAGTAGCAGACAGGGCACTTTATAAGACATTCATGAATTTAATCCCTATATTTCTGTTCCTGGACTTGCAGAGAAGTCTGTTAGTCTTGACCCATAAACATGATTACAAAAGGTATGCAGAGTATTTTCTTGGGAGGCAGTATCTAAACATGATTTATAAAATTTCAATTTACCTGTTTCATTTTCACTTGGAGAGTTGAATCCAGTGGATATGGATTTCAAAACAATATTTTAAGATCAATTCTGATTGTTTTCACATGTAAGAGCAAATTATTCACTCAGTGAATATTGAACTGAATGTACTTTTTTCTGGACTGTAACTGTGAGACCAAAAAATGGAAAAATGACTAAGAGGAAGATAAAAGGCAAACCAGCAAGCATTCCATAAAGGTTAGCATCCCTGGGTTTTCGAAAGAATTTATACTTTCTATCTTCTTTCCTTAATCCCTTCCTTTTTTCCTTTTCATTTTTTCTTGCTAATACTTATTGGGCATCTACTGTGTACCAGGCATGTACACTGAGAAAAAAGAAACATAGTCCCCACCCGTATAGATCTTTTAGACCAGGGGTCCCCAACCCTGGGGACGCAAACCAGTACTGGGTCTGTGGTCTGTTAGGAACCGGGCCACACAGCAGGAGGTGAGTGACGGGAGAGCGAAGGAAGATCCATCTGCCACTCACCTCACCACCACTCCTCATCGCTCACGGTACCACCTGAACTATACCTCCCTTCCCTCCCCCTACACCGCCCCCTCCCGTCCATGGAAAAATTGTCTTCCACGAAACTGGTCCTTGGTGACAAAAAGCTTGGGCACCACTGTCTTAGACTAGTGGATAAGGTAGAGAGAAATCAAGAAAAATAACAGATACATAAATGTCATTGGTAATTAGTGTCATCAAGGAAAAAACTGGGTTCTCTGAGAGAGAGGAATAAGGGGGTGATGGAAGGAGACAACTTTAATTGGATTTTCAGAGAAAAGCTATCCAGAGAAATGATACTAGAGTAAAACCTGAAAGATAAGGCGTTATCAGGGGAGGAATGGAGTTAGAAGCCTCTGAGCAGAGAACACAATGTGTGCTAAGGCAGCAGTCCTCAACCTCTTGGGCGCCAGGAACCGGTTTAGTGGAAGACAATTTTTCCACGGACGTTGTTGTGGGGGACGGTTCAGGCAGTAATGCGAGCAATGGAGAGTGGCAGATGCTTTGCTGGCTTGCCCGCCGTTCACCTCCTGCTGTGCAGCACAGTTCCTAACAGGCTGCAGACCAATACCCGACCGAGGCCCGGGGTTGGGGACCCCTGTCCTAAGGCACACTGTGTGGGAGGTACTTTAGTACATACCTAGATACCTGGGGGCATAGTTGGAGTATCCTACAGCCTTATGTTGGGGGGAGACAAGAACCAGATAGAAGCAACCACAGCTATTAGCTGATCACATTGACTTCAAGACATTTTCCAGTGAATGGAACTAGTGACCTGTGGGATTAATTTCTGGCCAATGTAGCCACAAATCGAAGTGTCATGTGTACTTTTAGGTAGTCCGTAAAGAAAAGAAGGGTGTCCTTCTGCCCTCTGTCTTCACACTGCTGCTAGCCTGGCTGGAGCTCTGGCCTTCCTCATGGACCAGGAGCTGGAGGATTGCACCTACATGGTGCACAGGAAGCAACTGGGCTCTGTGGCAGCTTCGTAGAACTAGTGGCAGCTCTGGGCTACTTAACTCTGTTTCTTTTATCTTAGGGGGGAAACAACTGACTTTTTTTTTTTTAACATCTTTATTGGAGTATAATTGCTTTACAATGGTGTGTTAGTTTCTGCTTTATAACAAAGTGAATCAGTTATACATATACATATGTTACCATGTCTCTTTCCTCTTGCGTCTCCCTCCCTCCCACCCTCCCTATTCCACCCCTCTAGGTGGTCACAAAGCACCGAGCTGATCTCCCTGTGCCATGCAGCTGCTTCCCACTAGCTATCTATTTTACATTTAGTAGTGTATATATGTCCATGCCACTCTCTCACTTTGTCACAGCTTACCCTTCCCCCTCCCTATATCCTCAAGTCCATTCTCTAGGAATATTACTCAGCCATAAAAAAGAAACGAAATTGAGTTATTTGTAGTGAGGTGGATGGACCTAGAGTCTGTCATACAGAGTGAAGTAAGTCAGAAAGAGAAAAACAAATACGGTATGCTAACACATATATATGGAATCTAAGGGGAAAAAAAAAAGTCATGAAGAACCTAGGGGTAAGACGGGAATAAAGACACAGACCTACTAGAGAACAACTCACTTTTTAAAAACATTAGTTACTTTGGGTGTTTCTGTTATTGCAACCAATACCTCATTCAGGAGATTGATGTAACAGTTCAAATGGGAGATGACAATTGCTTGTTCTATAATGGCAGTGGATGCAGAGAGAAAAGGAAATATTCAAGGTATATTCTGGAGGCAGAGAACAAAATGGCTTAGCAGTAGACTGGATATGGCAAGGTAAGGGGACTAGAAATGTCACCACTAATCCAGACAAGTGCATGAGAAACCACTTGGTAGATGGTGTCACCGTCCCTGAGTGGGGATGAAGCAAGGGGGGCAAATAAAGACTTCATTTTGGATACATTTCAGAAGTAGTAAGTTCTTCCTTCATGTTTATTTTAAATCTGTGCTAAATTCATCAAGCAATATATATATATATAATACACACACACATACATATACCTTCAGAAATGAACATATTTGTTAAATGCATTATAAAATTCATAATTATTTATAATTTTACCAGTAGATCTATAGCCAGTTTAGTAATTCTCACTGAACCTGGGTTTTTTTTTTCTCTTTATGTTACGCATAAGTAGATTAAGTTGCTGTGCAAACATGTCATTTTCTTTTGGTTGTTATATATTCTAGAGAGGGAAAAAAAAAGACAAGAGGACCTATATTTAGACCAGTAATTTCTCTCATTTTTCTCTAAGAGGAATACTAATGTTTTTGAAGGCTAGTGATTTACAATGTTATATAACTCAGACCTTAGTCACAGAGCTTGTCATCATCATTTTCCAGATGGGTAACTCAGAGAAGTTAAGTAATGTCACCAACGTTACATAGCCAGAAAAAAAGCAGAACAAGAATTCGAAGCCAGATCTGCCAAATCCCAAGGCCTGAGTCCTTACTACTAAAAAGTGCTTCCTTTTTGTATGTGAATCCTATAAATAAAGCCAAACAAATTCCAAGATTCTATCAATGCTAATTAGCTATAATGATGAAAATTACTTTTGCAAGTTTATTTACATATTTATTCACACATATTCATGTATATATACTCTGCAAAGTTTCCGATAAAGAACAATATATAAAGAGTTCAACTAGAGTAGAACTTTTCATGAGAAGCCCTATATCTCTGGTAGCCTCTGGCATTGATTAAATTGAAGTTTAAAAAAATCATAATTTTATTCCATCTTTAGACAGGCCATTATCGAAGCATAATGCCTTTCAAATGAGTTGAAAAAAGCCCATAGGCAGTACAAAGTAGTAAAATCAGGAGTGACAGTCTAGTGCATGATATTTAAATGAGAAGTAAGAGGAGTAAATAAAAGGGCGCTGCCAATTCCAGCCAAGGGAGACGATAGTGCAGCTCCCGGGGAGAGGCTGTAATACATTTTTATAGAAAAAATAATAATTTAGTGATATAGAGAGTTCTTTCCCCTAGATTCCTTCTTTTTAAAGTGTCCTGCTTTTCTTTAGCATGTCAATTGCTCAGTGTCCTGGAGTTCAGGTATTGTGAGATATGTATATATATAGTGTAAACCATCATGAAAACTATCCTAAGCATTAGATTGCTCATCCTAAGTATTAGATGCAAATGTAAAGAGGTTATATCAAAACACAAACTATATCACTCTTACAGTCGTTGGAAACTCATTATATGAAAGGATTTGCACTAAGTGATGAGTGGATACAAAAGAGAACTTAATTGTTTGTTACTTTAAAGAGTTCATATCCCAGTGAAAGTAGTAAACATACACACACAAACTGTATTCAAGTGAAGGCTGTCAGTATGTGTATACTGTATCTCTAAGTTGACAAAAACAATCTTCACTGTTCATGAACTTACTTGGTATATAGTTCACTGCTAATGGTTGTGTGAGAATAATACACAAAAATTTAATATCAAATAAATTATGTATCTTTATATTTGGTCTTCACATTTCACTCAGTTGGCATATTTGTACATTGTATATTGAAAACCCAATCATTTTAACTCTAAATGAGGATTTTTTGAGACAGGCTGGAACCTGGGACCTGAGACCCTTTGCTGCAGTGTTTGCACCTGGACAAAAGTGTCCTCAAGCAACAAAATACAAAGAAACTATAAGGGACTAAAAATGACTGCATGCATGCTCAGTTGGGGCAAATTATGGACAACAAAATACAAAAAGACCAAAAAACAAACCCAAACCCAACTACCAATTCTGAAGAGCCGGGAGCAAAAGCAGGGTGTCGGGAGCACCAGCAGGGTACTGCACATGCCCCCTGCACTCAACACCATCAAAGAGGTGGGCAAACCACCTAAGTCACCCCTCTGGCCCGACCCCTGGACACACCCCATGTAAGTAACCTGCTCGCTCCCCTTGGGGAGTGAGCAAGGGAACCCGAACTTGTTCTCACTTCCCCCTGTTGCAGCAGGGGCCCAAATAAAGCCTTGCCCGAATTTCTTGCCAGGCCTCTGATCAATTTCTATTGGTTAAGGAGAACAAGAACCCTGGTCCAGCCGACTCCTGAACAATTAGAGCAACACTTTACCCACCCTCCTCCCATTCTGTACTTTTCCTTCCCAATGATGTTTTCTAACTTATTTTGTGTTCCATCAGGCCATACCCCTCCTATTCTACCCTTTATTTTGAATTAGGAAACTACACACTTTCTGTGACAGGTAGCCTTTTTTCATCTGCACCTTCCTTGCTGTGTCCCTATTAATTAATTGAGAGGCAAGTTCCAGGCTTCGTTCTCGCTAGTATTGAGGGAATAAGAGAGGCCCATGACTTGATACCTGGGGATTCTGTGTTTCCCTCTTGAGCAAAGGTTACTTAGCATCCCTTACCCTCTCCCAAATTTAACCCCTGATTTATCCAATCTTGACCCCAAACTTCCAGATAGACATTTTAATTTTGTATACTTGAAGTTACATTACTGTTTGGTAATAATTGTAGTCTTTTTCTTAGTACAGTTGTTTCTCCATGTTCTCATTTTTTCTATTAATTTATCTTATTAATACTTTTTTTTTAAAAAAAAAAAAACAGCAAACATTTATTTCCCACAGTTCTGGAGGCTGGAATTCTAAGATCAAGGTGCCAGCAGAGCTTGTGTCTGGTGAGGTGCTTTTTCTGAAAATAAGTACATCTTATAGGAACTTACTATTTTGATCAAAACAGAACTTACAATATTTTTCAAGTAAAGAGAATTAGAGTTCACTGCTATCTTTTGGTATATTTTAATGCATTGGGAATAAAAGCAAACTTTGAGAGACACCTGTAAAAGTACAATTAATGTACATAGGCATTCCTTTTAAGTATGACAGCTATTTAAGTTTGATAGATATTTTTAAAATGTTTTTCTAATTGTCTGACATTTAGATATATTTTCTTTCTAGTTCTAAAGAAAATATTCCTAATTTGAAATACAGAAATTCATTTTAAAATCTCAATAAAAAGTAATTTTCAGTTTGAAATTAAATCCTGTATTGCATACAACATGTAGTTTACAGTTAAAATTTTAATACAGTAGACTGATAGTAATATATCCTTATGTGTTAATATAAAACATAATATCCTGGGAGGCTTAAGCATATAAAATAATTATGTTTACTCTATGAAGGTAGATAAAAGCTTTATTAAAGCAGAACACTGTAGTCCCACACTGGATACCCTTTCAAATAAGTTAAGGTCAATTTACAGGTGAGATAAAAAAAATTTATTTCACAGAGAAAGTTTCTAGAATATCAGCAAGCAAATTCTACTTTTTCTAGTTACAAAAATATAAGTTCAGAATAATTCTATGGGAAAATATATTTTACCAAATGTGGCACAAGGAAATTTCACAACCTGAATAAAGGATAGTCAGGTAAGAGGATGAAAATGAGTTGAAGAATTACCTCCTGAAATTTCCAGTCTGAGGGTGTTATACAGGTGAGTTCAATCCCCTTTCCTAGAGCAGAATTATTCATATTCTGTACCACATATTTCACAGTAAGAAATAGGGCACTGCCATCATTTTAAGAATATTAGTGAACCAAAACTTTATTTTTAACACCCCAATTCCAGTTGTAGACAAAAATGTAAAAATCATAAGTTAAATATAAGCAAATATGCTCATCACTATATTAAAATATTTTCTATTCATCAAGTGAGATTCTCAGGCTTGCAAAGGTAGTATAATAAGAGAAAATATAAATCTGTGTTTAACAGAGGATTTGAAGACTAGCTCAGCTACTTAATGGATATTTAACTCTGTCAAGTTAATGAAACTTACCATGCCTCACTTTCCTGATCCATGACATAGGGCTAACGTTATGTATCTCAGACAAGTGTTGTGAACATTTAGGTTGGTTAATACTGTTAAACACTTAAGAGAGTGTCTGGAAAATTGTAAGAGTTCAATATTTGTTTATTATTAGTAGTAGTAGTGATTACTACAGTTATATTTTTAGGAAAAGGATTAATAGTAATTCAACACAATGTATCATTGGAAAAAATAAACAAATATAAGCTGGAAAGGCATTACATAAAATGCAATACCTATTACTGAAAACTTAAAAAACAACAGTTAATTTACTTAACTTGAGAGAGAATATAAAGTTTAATGATTTATATAATATTGTTGTTGTAATTTTATAGTCGTTTATTCCAACACCCTCATTTATCCACTTCTCCTGCCCACAGGGCACTGTGTTTTAAATACCTGTATATAGATAGAGGGGTGGAGCGTTTAGGAATCCAGCACATCACTTCTGCCCACATTCCGCTGATGCACAGACTCAGCCACATGCCCCATTTAATAATAGGGAGAATAAAAACATAGTGTGACCAAGAGGAAAATAGTATTGGTGAGCACATATGAGTGTCTTAGCCACACACCTACTGATGCACATTTAGGATGTTTTCAATATCTTATTAATATAAACAGGGTATGTTAAGTCATTTTTTATGTATATGAACATATCTCTAATGTAATTTCCTATCAGCAGAAAATAGATATTTAAAATATTGAGAGATATTTCCAAATGAGCCTCCATTTCTTTTTTCTTTAATAACGATTTTTAAATTTTTTTAGAGCAGTTTTAGTTCACAGCAAAATTCAGAGGAGGGAACACAGATTTCCCGTACACCCACTGCCCCCACACATGTATAGCCTCCCGCATTATCAGCATCCCCATCACAGTGCTATCTTTGTTACAATTGATGAACCTACGCTGACACATCATAATCACCCAAATTCCATAGTTTACATTACAGTTCAGTATTGGTGTTGTACACTCTGTGGATTTGGACAAATGTATAACTATGTGAATCCATCATTATAGTATCATGGAGTGTTTTCACTGCCCTAAAAATCCTCTGTGCTCTCCCACTCAGGTCCTGGCAACCACTGACTTTTTATTGTCTCCATAGCATTGCCTTTTCCAGCATGTCATATAGTTTGAATCACATAGTATGTAGCCTTTCAGACTGGGTTCTTTCACTTAGTAACATGCATTTAAGTTTTCTCCATGTCTCTTCATAACTTGATAATTCATTCCCTTGTAGTGCTCAATAACATTTCATCATCTGGTTGTGTTACAGTTTATCCATTCACCTAGTGAAGGACATCTTGGTTACTTTTATGTTTTGTCAATTATTAATAAAAACTATAAATATCTGTGTGCAGTTTTTTGTGTTGACTTAAGTTTTCAACTCCTTGGGTAAATATCAAGAAACATGATTGCTGGATCATATCATAAGAGTGCATTTAGTTTGTAAGAAACCACCAAACTATCTTCCAGGTGGTTGTACCATTTTGCATTCCCATCAGCAATGAAGGAGGGTTTCTGTTGCTCCACATTCTTTAAAGCAGTTGGTATGGTCAGTGTTCCATATCTGAGCCATTCTAAAAAGTACCCTCCATTCCTCTATTACTGTTTTATGCTCCCACCAGTAATGTATCAAGTTCCTGTTTCTTCATACTTTCATGAAGACAGTGTGTTGTCAAGCTTTTGGATTTTTGCTAATTTAATCGTAGATGAACCGTTATATCAGTGTTATTTGAATTTGTGTTTATTTTATTATGAAATAGATTGAGCATCTCAGTATTTATGAAAAATTTTCATTTACTTCTCTATGAAGTATGCTCATGTCAACTGGTGATGGTAAAAAGATGCTGATAGTGTTTTTTTATGTATTCATAGATATACTTTATATATTAAAGAAAATGCCAACTGTGTTAGGAGATTCAAGTAGTTTCACAGTTGTTAATGGTTGTTTTATATTTTAACTTTTATTGACATATAATCTACATAGAAAAAATTTTACAAATCTTAATGTACAGGCAAATAAATTTTCACAAACTGAACACACATGTAAAACCAACATTTAGAGCAAACAGCAGAACTGTAGTAGAATCTCAGACAAATCTTTTTAAATTTATCTTGTCTCTAATCAATTTCCAAGGCTAACAATAATTCTTTTTTCTAATATTATAGAGTAGTATGCAAGTTTTAAAAATTTAAACAATTTTTATATCTCGTTCCTTATGTTTGCAATATATTTACAATATTGTTTCTAATATGTTTTAAAATGTCCTCCATGTTTTGTGTAGCAATTGATCAATCATTCTTATTTCTGTATAATATTGCATTATTTAAATATACCAAGTTCCCTTCTTGATGGATATTTGGGGAGTTCAGCTTGAGCCTACTAAAAATTGTTCTGCTATTACCATTCTTTTGCTTGTCTTTTGGTAAATGTATGTACGTATTTCTGGAAAGTCCCTGTACTGGGTTCTAGCCAATCTCTGCCACAGTCTGCTAACAGTCCTCCTGGCATGGGAACTTGTCAGGAGATACTCCCACCTATGTCCCAGGGATCCTGAAAGTGCCATGTAACAGGCTCCCTCACAGCCAAGTCCACGGGCAGTCCTGCCAACACAGGGACCCAGTGGAAGATGCTCACACCTACACCTCAGGAGACCTTGACGAGCTCTACGCTAGGCTCCAACCCCTCCAGTCATGGTCAAGGAGCAGTCCAGCCCACCCAGGTACCTGGCAGGAGACACATCCATCCATGCCTCCAGAGCCAGATCTGCAGACCTCAGTCCTGGCTGTGAAAACCAGGGCCAGGTTTTCCAGCCCAGCTTATCCAAGGCCCAGGGCCCAAAATAAATATGGAACTCACATGACTCAGTGGCAAAAACAAACAATCTGATTAAAAACTGGAAACAGGATCTAAATAGACATTTTTTTCAAAGAAGACATACAGATGGCCAACAGGTACATGAAGAGATGCTCAACATCACTCATCATCAGGATAATGCCAATCAAAACCACAGTAAGACATCACCTCACACCTGTCAGAATGGCTATTACCAAAAATAAAGAAATAATGTCACTGAACCATGTGTGTTGCCTGACTCACAGCAAGCCAAAACACTGAGACACCAAGGTTTGCAACAAAGAGAGCATTCGAATATTCGAAAGGCAGCCAAGCGAGGAGATTGGAGAACAAATCTCAAAACTGCTTCCTGAAGGCAAGGGGCTCAGGGTATTTATGGGATGACAAATAGGAAGCAGGGCAGTCTGAAGCGGGAGTGTGGGGAGCCTGGGGAAAGGGGATGGGAAACAGGTGTGGTGATGGTCATTTTGTGCAGGTGTAACTAAGCTACAGGCCTCTGATGGCAAAAGGTCCTGGAGCACATGCCCAGTTGGAGGGTGGGCAGTTCCATCCAGTCTTAACTGGCTCAGCTCAAACTAGATACAGCTAAGCCAAGTTCACAGAAAATAACTTAGACAAAGATCTTATTGTTTAGGCTCCGTGCAGCCTGGAGGATAGGCAAGTCTTAAAACCTTGATTAGCGAAAGTAGGTGGAATGGATTTAACCCACAACAACCAGTTTCAACACTGGTTTCAACATCCAGTGTTGGTGAGGGTGTGGAGAAAACGGAAACCTATGCACTGTTGGTGGGAATGTAAGTTGATGCAGTCGCTGTGAAAAAGAGTATGGAGGTTCCCCAAAACATTAAAAATAGAGCTATCATAAGACCCAGCAATTCCATTTTTCAGTATAAATCAAAGGGAATAAAAATAGGATATTGAAGAGATATCTGCACCCCCCACGTTCATTTCAGCTTTATTCACCTTAGTTAAGGTGTGGAAAGAATGTCTTCTTAAATATAAAATATATTTAAATTATATATTAAATATAAAATATATATAATGTAATACTATTCAGCCTTTTTAAGGAAGGAAATCCTGCCATTTGAGACAACATGGATGGGCCTTGAGGGCATTATGCTGAGTGAGATAAGTCCGACAGAGAAAGACAGATGCTGTACGATCACATTTACACAGAGAATCTAAAAAAAGCCAAACATGGTGGAATGTTTAGAATGGCGGTAGGGGCTTGGGATAGGGAAAATTAGGAGATGTTCGTCAAAGGGAAAAACTTCCACTTATAAGATGAATAATTTCTAGGGTTGTAATAGCCACGTGACTATGGTTAACAATACTGTTATATACTTGAAAGTTGCTGAGAGAGCAAATGGTAAATGTTCTCACCAGACACAAAATAATTATGTGAGGTGAGAGATGTGTTAAATAACGCTATTGTGTTCATCACTGTGCAAAATATATGTGTATCAAATTGTCACACCTTTATCTTATATGATGTTATGTCTCATGTATAATCCAATAAAGCTGGAGAAATAAAAAGCAAATAAAAAATGAGCACACACTCTGAATTAATCTGATCCTGTGAAATTTATTTATGGTAATTTATTACTTAGCTTCTAGTTTTTTGGTAAGATTCCTTGTATTCTTACAAAGTTTGTAAATGCTTATTGTTGGTTTCAGTATCCTATAAATATTATGTCAAGTTTGTTCAAGTCATTTGTATTCTTACTAGTTTTCTTATCAGTTTGTTCTATAAGCTCTTGGGAGAGTTATGTTAAGATTCTCACTAAGATTGTGGATAATTACCTTTATATTTTTAGTTCTATTTTTTCTCTATGTTTTGAATCTTATTAAATTATTGTATGAATATAAATTTATGATTTATCTACCTGATTGATCAATAGTATCTTATCACACATTTAAATGTTTCTTTGTGGAGTTATTTTTCTCTAGCTAAAAATTCCATCAGTATTTCTTTTAATGCAAATCATCTATATGTGTTTATTTGAAACTATTTATTGTCTTTATTCTTAAAAGATATGTCAGTGAATATGGTACTCAACATTGGTGGGATTCTTTCCCCTGGCACTTCAAATATGTCATTTCAATGTTTTTGTTGTTGTTTTACATCAACTTTATTGAAGTAAAATTTACATACAAGCAAATTCACACATTTTGAATGTCGTTTGATAAGTTTATTGCCTTTTCTAAAATTTTATATGCATTGAATTATATATTACATAATTCACTGTATTTTATTTCTCCAGATCATAGAATTTGTTCATATAATTGGATATATCAGTACTTTATTCCTTTCTTTGCTCCTACTTCCTTATACCAAAATTTGGTTACTCATTCACCTGTTGTAGGATGCTTGGGTTATTTCCAGTACTTTATTATTATGAATAAACCTGGTATGAGATCCATGTACAAGTTTTTGTGTCAATATGTATTTTCATTTCTATAGGATATATTCCTATGAGTAGAATTTCTCATAAAATGGTAAGTTTTTAACTTTGTAAGAAAATGGAAAAGCATTTAATAAAGTGGTTTGTACAATTTTACATTCCTGCCAGCTATGTATAAGAATTCTAGGTGCTCCAAATCCTTGTCAACACTTGATATTGTCATTCTTTTTAATCTTAGCCATTTTAATGAAAGGGTAGTAACATTGTTTGTATTTAAATTTACTTTTCCTGATAACAAATGAGGTTGAGCATTTTTATATGTTTATTGGCCACTTGTGTACCTTTGTTTGTGAAGTGTGTGTTCAAAGTTTAGTTCATTTTTTTGATTTTAGAGCTTTATTTTTTCTAATATAAACATTGAAGTTGTAAATATTACAAAGCAGTGCTCTAATTGAATCTTACTGAATAGTATCACTGCTAATTGTGTATACTGAGTTGTCATTTTCATTTAATTCCTATTATTTATAATTTACTTCAAATTCTACTCATGAATTATAAAGAAGCGTGTTATTTACATTCCAAATATTTGAATATTATTGGGATATTTTTCTGCTATTGATTTCTAAATTGATTTTGTTATGATAGAGAATGTACTATGATGTAAATCATATTATATTTGTTGAGGCACATTTTATTTCTGAGCATAAGTTCTATCTCTGTTAATATTCCCTGGGTTGTTGTTGGGTGGATTGGGATGTGTGCTATATATGTGATATTGGAGATATATATTACATCTAGGTGTGATAAATGGATATCTATCCTCTATCTATCTATCTATCTATCATCTATCTACCTATTTATCTATACAGATGTGAAATGGATATCTATGAGATGATAGATAGATAGATAGATAAATGGGAAGCAAATGTGATACATTAAGCTCTATAAATTATTCTTCAGATACTTCAAAGTTTAATTGTTCAATCTCATACACATTTAGGGTTTTCATAGCCTATTGATAAGTTGACTCCTTTATCATTATCATTATGAAATGATAATGCAATGTTGCCGCTATAGATGTCTTATGATTAAGGTTTTCATAGTTTCACTTCAGCATTTTTTAATTTTAAAGTTGGGTTACTTATAGACAGCATAAAGTTGGGTCTTATGATTTTATTGTCTCTGACAATTGGAATAATTACACCATTTATGTTTAATTTAATCATCAATATATTTGGGCTTATATCTACCTTCTTGCTAGTCCTTTTCTGTTTTTCCATATTCTTTTTTTTCCCTTTCCTTGCTTATTTTTTTCTTCTTCTACACTTTGTCAGGTGGTTCTGGAGCATTGCTAAATCTGGGACTACTTATTCTCCATTTCCAGGGTGAGACTTCCTGAGTACTCTACCCAATATCCTATAAATTACGACGGATTATTTTCAGTCTGGTTGGTTGGAATGAGCACTGTTATTGGTCCTCCTGGATTTGGGGCACTGGTCCCTTTAATACTTCCAGATGTTTTTTTCCCTAGGCCTTGGGTATTCTCCTCACATGTGTGGGTTATTCAGCTTTCTGTTGAAGACTTGAGGGGGACCCTCTGCAGGTCTCCACTCTGTGCTCTGCCTTGTGAACTCTAGTGTCCTCGATGTCTCCACGCTGTCACCTCCATCTCCAGTGGCTGCTCTCCCTGTGCCTTGGCTTAGAATCTCTTTCACAGTAGTCAAAATGTTGGTGTAATCACAGAATTCACCTTTTTTGTTTTCTATCTCTTGGGGATCATTGTCCATCACTACCTGATTTTTCATTTTTCAAATTTTTATTGTTTTAGCAGCAGGATAAATCTACTCCCTCTTTCTTTATCTTGGTGGAAAGCAGAATTCTACAATTAAAATTTTAAAATAAAAAACTGAATATACCCATTTCAGTCAGTGTCCCAACAGAAGTGGACGGCAAACAAATTAGAAAAATTTAAAGAATGTTTATATTCAAAGGGGTTATTTACAGAGATTTGGTGGCATATGAGGAGGTCACAATAAACAGTGTAACAATCCTAGGCTAATAGCAGCAGAGCTGTCACTAACCCTAGTCCCTTGGGGGAGGATCTGGTTGAGAAGTCTTCCTGGAGATACACTGACTTCACTCTCTTCCATCCTCCTTTCTTCTGCCTATGGGATAAATCTAAACCAGAGGTCAAAGGCAAGGGAGAGTGTGGAGCAGTTTGCACAGGTCAGCTTCTCAGAGTACAGAGTGAAGTGGCTTTGCAAGGGAACTGAGAGAGTCTAGCAGAGATGCTGACAAGCATCCCTCGGTCCACGTGGTCGTGAGACCTGGTGACCGCGTTTGACTCTCCTGTCTCTCACCTCCCCGTTCCAGGTGGCCACTGATTCTGTAGATTCTATATTTAATATGTTACATATTTATTGCTTCCTCTTCAACATACTACTGCCAATGTCTTAATTAACGCTGTCACTGTGCTTCCTAGCGCTTTGTCATAACTTCCTGAATACTCCCTGTTTCCCAGCTCTATTCTGTCTGTCAGTCCATCCAATTCTTTAGAGATAATGGGATTGTTTTTCTCTTTTTAATTCAAATCTGATCACCTTCCATTTCCCACCTTTACATTTTCCAGTTGTTCAAACTTTTCAATGTGGGTTTCAAATGATCCATTTTCTGGCTTCTATCATTGTCACCATCTTAAGCGAGAGGAAGTCATAATAAAATTAAAAAAAATATAAAGTTCATTGGTTTCTCTTAATTCCCTATTTCCTTGTCCTTTGAATGTCACAAATATTTTGTTACAATTGTTACTATGTTACCATTTCTCCACAGTGGTGAACTGGTGTCCTATCTCAACCGAGTGATGCCTCTTTAGCGCTCATTAAACTAAGAATTACTTCTATTAATCTTATATTATTTCTCTTGATAAAAGACTACTTTTTATGTAAGGTATGCCTCATATCAAATTCAAATGTGAACTAGTTTCTCACTCTTAAGGTATTCAGAATCAATACTTAACTCACTTTAATTCAATTTCACTTAATTCACTAGTGAACCATCAATTAATTCAGTTTCTAATCCAATTTTTATTTTATGTGCACAATTAAACACTTTATATAGTATCTTAACATTTTAAAATCTTGGCTGCAGAGAATACATTTGAGCCATTTTTCTGTATCTCAAATAAATACCCAGGAATATTGTTCCAATGACACTTCATTTACCTACATCATTCCAGGACTGTAGAAGCCATTTGCCGTGTTCAGAAGGGAGCAGAGGACTTGGTGAACAGCGATGGTAAAAAGCAATGTGAACATATAGACCCAGCTCCTTATCACCTCTCCCCATTGCAGTTCCTTCTTCACTAAAATTCCACCCCTCACAACATTACTCTCATCTTCACATTCTGTTCCCTCTGAAGTTTAGTCATTTCTGGACTGTCTGTGTTTTCATCTGAGTCCACTTATTACACTTATTAGATTGTGACCTTGAACAATTCTTCTTTGGATCTCAGTTTCCTCATTTTTTAAAATTTTTTTGTGGTACGCAGGCCTCTCAACTCTTGTGGTCTTTCCCGTTGCTGAGCACAGTTTCCAGACACGCAGGCTCAGCGGCCATGGCTCACGGGCCCAGCCGCTCCGCGGCATGTGGGATCCTCCAGGACCGGGGCACGAACCCGTGTCCCCTGCATCGGCAGGCGGACTCCCAACCACTGCGCCACCAGGGAAGCCCTCAGTTTCCTCATCTTTAAAATGTGAATAATAACTCCTACCTCAGGCAATTCTGTGAGAAATGACTGAGTTAATGCATTAAATGCTTAGAGCAGGGTTTGGAATCTAGGAATCAACCTACAATGTTGTTATTATTATTAAATCAAATATAGATGCTCACTCTGTCCTTCCTCCTCTCTAAGGCCAACCTGTTAACCTGATCTGTGCTCTTGCTGCTCATCAATTTACACCTCATCCAATGTCTCACTCTCATTAACTGTCAAAATTCTGGTCCTGGGTTGAGGAGGACTTGGGCAACCCAGCTGATCACCTGAAGGCAGGAATAGAGGGGCCCTGACAAAACTGCAGGTTGGTCTCTCCTGATTCCTTCTCAGGGCAGGGGATACCATGTATCTTTTCTCTGTGTGGGCTCAATTCAGTGGCTGTCATAGTGCATGAACCTGCAAATATGAATGAAAGATTGAAAAAATTAATATAAAAGGCAAAGGATTAGTCACAAGAAATAGGACAGCTATTTAGTTAATAGAACTTGGGCCTAAAGTCAGTAGGATTAATATATGGTTGATTTTAGGCTGACTTACTGAGCTGCAGAGCTTCTTAATTTGCCTACTTAAAATAGGAAGGGGCAAAGCATTGCCCAATTAAAGCCATGATAAAATAAGAGAGCAAGGGGCTTCCCTGGTGGCGCAGTGGTTGAGAGTCTGCCTGCCGATGCAGGGGACACAGGTTCGTGCCCAGGTCCCGGAGGATCCCACATGCCGCAGAGCGGCTGGGCCCTTGAGCCATGGCCGCTGAGCCTGTTCATCCGGAGCCTGTGCTCCGCAACGGGAGAGGCCACAACAGTGAGAGGCCCGCGTAAAAAAAAAAAAAATAAGAAAAAAAAAATAACAGAGCAAGGACTAAAAGCCTGGAAGTTCATTTCAATATAAATGACCTTTAAAAAATATTATTTTCTAAAGATCTTGTTGATTTGCTGGTGAAGAGAAGTACTCACTGACCCCTCTGATCAATGTTTGTTATATGCAGGTGTGGGTATTATTTACAAAAAAGATGTAATCATATGATATAGAAAATAGTTTTATAAAAATTAAAGTGTATATGGTTAAATTGAAAGAAAGCCTCTAGAAGATAGAAAACAAACAACAGATTAATGTTCAGGAGGAAGTTGTGATCATTAAGTAAGAAGATAGCTTTTTATTGTAAAAAAATGGTAACATTTTGAGCTATTTGAATCATTATCTTCCTAGTCAAATAGACTTATTTTCATTACAAGCAGCTGCATTTGAATATTAACATAATACTTTTTTAGAATTGTCATTTTATTAGTTACTTTCTCCTCTCATCTGCAATTTGGCATTTAATTACTGTATGTATATGCCTATACTAATTAAAATATATAATTTAATTGTATTATATATTTAATTAATATGTATGTACATATATATATCTTACCTCTATAAAATACACTATTTAATAAAATTAACAATATAGTGCAAAAATTGACTGTGTGTGTGTACACACATGCAAACACACACACCCCTCCACCTTATTTATTAAAAATCTATGTCCAACATTAACTGTTTCTATGCAATTTTTTGTAGTGTTATATGGTAAAATGTTTCTTAACTGTTGTAATGTCTAAGTGTTTGGATAAAAGTAAGAAAATCATGTTGACTGGGTTCACTAGGATTGACTGTATCTTCCTTCAGGTGGGTCTCATTGCTGCAGATCAATATTTTCATTCATTTTTTTTGGATTCTTATCTCTTTCCCCATAGAAGATACTGTAAACTTGTTCCCTTCTCCTTCAGTCATGAGCTTACTCTTTCTTCTTTAACCCCAGAAGATGGCTTTGTTGGCAATTTATTGGAAAATTAAGCCATCTGGTGTGAGTTTCACACATTTCTGTTTTTCCCTAAAAATATCTCCAGCCTAACACTCTTTGTACTGCCACAGAACATCCTGGTAGCATCACCCACTAATTGTACTTTTCCTCCAGCCTACAACTGACATTGCCCAAGACCGTACCAGGATAGGGCTGCATCACTGCCCTGCCCTTCCTGCCTTGGAGCCTCTATGCCACTTATGACTCCAGCCTCCTTTAAACGTTACCATTTCTCTTGGCCTTGCTGCTCTTCACCTCCGCTCAGTTATTTCCCTCAGCACACACCTTTCCCTCACCCTTCTATCAGCTCAGTCTAATTCAGTATATCATTCATTAGCTGTTTAATTAATCATTGTGTAAAATAAAGATGGAAATGACTAGTAAGGCCAAATTCTGGTGTTAAGGAATTTATTCTCTGATAAATTGAATAGTACCCTTGCACAAGTGACTACCATGAAACTGAGTTAAAGGATTTTAGTGATGCAGAGACCAAGTACAACAGGGGCCCAAGAGACAGAATGCCCCCCTACAAAGGCTTTATCAGGAGCATATTAATCATTATGATTTCATTTCAAAATGTCTTTAAAGACTTAGGAGGAAATCAGTAGGGTGGCAATCAAGATAGAAGGAACTACAGGCACTGAGCCATGGTATCAGAAAAAATACAGAGATTGCTTAGGAATTGTTAGGTGGGAAAAACAGAAAGTAGTAAGGAGAAAACTGCAGACTATGGCCAAACCATGAAAGTTCTGGAATTGAGGAGAGTTTTACCTAACTGTGTAGGCAATAGACAGCCATCATGAGTTCTAAGTGAAGCTGACATACTTGGAGTTTCACATTATCACAAAATTTTTCTGATAGCAAGTTTAGGATAAATCAGTGTTGAGAGTGACTGTGCCAGAGGACAGGATGCAAGCAGGAGTCTGTTTAAATGTCTCTGTGGAAGGCAGGTGAGCACATGTGTAAGATTTGGGTTTCTGGAGCTGGGCTGTTGTCACTCAACTCCTGACACTGATGTCAGCATGTGAGAAGACCTCGGTCCTTGTCTTCTTTGGAGAAAGGATTTCACAAAGAGATATTATAAAGCAGTCACAGAGTTTATTGGAAGCACAGTACGTGCAAAGAACAAAAAAGCAGTCTACTTAGAGCAGGAGCAAAGCAGAAATACACACCCAGAAAAGAGTGCAGGAGTCCTCCCTAATGAGGGGCACACCAGAGAGGTGATTTAAATCACTTATATGGGGGCAGTTTTTCTGGGTCTTTGTTTTCCTCTGGCCAATCATCTTGCTTCACTTATCACATCTGACCTGACCCAGGGCCCTTTCTGACATGCACACGCATCATTTAGCCAAGCTGGATTCCAACGAGGGGGTCTCTGGGGGATTGACAGAACTTATTATGAACTAGCGTCCCCTCTCTTTTTGTCCCCCAAAGAGCCTTTTTGCACATGTGTAGTTGGGGAGGTCTCCGTGACCTCAAGAATGGAAGATGTGGTCATCTTATCTTTTTACTCCAGCAGAGCTCAGCTCCTCTATGTTCCTGCCATTAACTTTGTCCTTGAAGTGCTGGGGGAAACAAGTTCCAATTTACTCCACTTGACAAACTCCAGCTGCTCAGCCCACGGGCCCATCTACCTCCTACCTCAACTCCATTGTTTATTACTTGGTGACTTTAAGCAAATTATTAAATCTCTTTGAGGACCACTTTCCTCACATGAAAAAGAGAAACCACACCAGTACCTCCCTTTTGGACTACTTGAGGATTGCAGATGGTAAGCCACCTCACTCACCAAATAGTCACAGCTGTTGTTGTCACCAACAGTGTAATTAAACCATGGTGGGAGGAGGGAAACTAAAAGCAGAATGCAGAACTAGAAGCCATTTTGGAGGTAACTGAGGATTTTTTAACTTATCAAGTGGAAATAAGAAAGAGTCAGAGATGTCTCAGAGATCCCATTCTGGATAAGTCAGAGACTGCTCGTGCCATTAATCAAAACACACAAGTCACCAGGAGTTGCTGCTTTTGTAGCCAAAGCAATAAATTTGGGTTTCCTCCTGCTGATTTCAAGGTACAAGTAGGTCACACAGGTAGAGCAGTTATTGTGCAGTTGAAAATGCATTTTACAAATCAGGGATAGAAATACAAATCCTAGAATTGCACAGACAGGCTGAAATCTTGAGAGGGAAGAAAACCCCTCCCAGAATAAATAAGTTTCAGAAGCGAAGGAATCACACCTCAACCACCCCCAAGTCTTCCCTCTGAACTGTGAGCTCACACAGGTTTTGTGAGCGAATCCTCTTGGTTTCCCTGAAGTGGGACCACCACTGTCTGCACATCTGCTTTAGTTTGTTAATTCATAAGTCATTTTTCTCTTAATGCCAAAACCCCCAGCCACCTGCATCTGCGTGACTGTGTTTGCACAAAGCATTTGGAGGAAATGAGGACGCCTTTCTTGATTCGATGTCAATGGACCCGCTCTCGGGATTCGCTCCCCTTCCCCGACACTCAGAGTTGGACCAGAAAGTCACTCACGTGGACTCTTTTCTTATGATGAATAGTTTCCTAGGGGATTCTGAAGTCCATACTATAATTTTTAATTCATCAATTCAAATAGACATCCTGGGCCCAGTGGAATTTTCCCAGTTTTTTCTGTTTCCTGTTTCGTACTTTTCTTTCTGGGCATGAGCTCCCAGATCACTTCCATACTCTGAAAAAGTATTTATTTTGACCTCATAGCTGCCCAGGTATATGGAATGTTCTTTTTCTGTTCCCAGAGGTGTTTCCTCAGGACTGCAGGCTGCCCCTTCCTGTCTAGTTTACTGCCCTGGAGGTATCCTTTGCAATAAGCGTGGTTTGTGAAATTGAATGTTGAACAACTTTATTCTAGAAGCTCTATTTGGGACTCCTTGTAATTGAAAAATTAGCAACTCAGAGACCAGCTGCAAACTGTCTTCGCTTGGGTGAGAGGCAAAAGCAGTAATACGAGGCTGAACACCTTAAAATAAAAAAAAAAGACACAAGAAAATTAATAGTATTTGGGGACCTTATATTTCAAAGAGATTTACTTATCTATTTCTAAATATGATGGACCCCAAACAGAGATTTTACATGTCCCCTTGGTCTCTGTCTGAGATATTCAAGTCATGGTTAAAAATTTTCCTTATATTTTTTAACATCTTTATTGGGGTATAATTGCTTCACAATGGTATGTTGGTTTCTGCTTTATAACAAAGTGAATCAGTTATACATATACATATGTTCCCGTATCTCTTCCCTCTTGCGTCTCCCTCCCTCCCATCCTCCCTATCCCACCCCTCCAGGCGGTCACAAAGCACCGAGCCAATATCCCTGTGCCATGCGGCTGCTTCCCACTAGCTATCTACCTTTTGTTTGTTAGTGTGTATATGTCCATGACTCTTTCTCGCCCTGTCAGAGCTCACCCTTCTCCTTCCCTATATCCTCAAGTCCGTTCTCCAGTAGGTCTGTGTCTTTATTCCTGTCTTACCCCTAGGTTCTTCATGATATTTTTTTTCTTAAATTCCATATATATGTGTTAGCATACGGTATTTGTCTTTCTCTTTCTAACTTACTTCACTCTGTATGACAGACTCTAGGCCTATCCACTTCATTACAAATAGCTCAATTTCGTTTCTTTTTATGGCTGAGTAATATTCCATTATATATATGTGCCACATCTTCTTTATCCATTCATCCGATGACGGGCACTTAGGTTGTTTCCATCTCCGGGCTATTGTAAATACAGCTGCGATGAACATTTTGGTGCATGACTCTTTTTGAATTATAGTTTTCTCAGGGTATATGCCCAGTAGTGGGATTGCTGGGTAATATGGTAATTCTATTTGTAGTTGTTTAAGGAACCTCCATACTGTTCTCCATAGTGGCTGAACCAATTCACATTCCCACTAGCAGTGCAAGAGTGTTCCCTTTTCTCCACACCGTCTCCAGCATTTATTGTTTCTAGACTTTTTGATGATGGCCTTTCTGACTGGGGTAAGATGATATCTCATTGTAGTTTTGATTTGCATTTCTCTAATGATTAATGATGTTGAGATTCCTTTCATGTGTTTGTTGGCAGTCTGTATATCTTCTTTGGAGAAATGTCTACTTAGGTCTTCTGCCCATTTTTGGATTGGGTTGTTTGACTTTTTGTTATTGAGCTGCATGAGCTGCTTGTAAATTTTGGAGATTAATCCTTTGTCAGTTGCTTCATTTGCAAATATTTTCTACCATTCTGAGGGTTGTCCTGTTTATGGTTTCCTTTGCTGTGCAAAAGCTTTGAAGTTTCATTGGGTCCCATTTGTTTATTTTTGTTTTTATTTCCATTTCTCTAGGAGGTGGGTCAAAAAGGATCTTGCTGTGATTTATGTCATAGATTGTTCTGCCTATGTTTTCCTCTAAGAGTTTGATAGTTTCTGGACTTACATTTAGGTCTTTAATCTATTTTGAGCTTATTTTTGTGTATGGTGTTAGGGAGTGATCTAATCTCATACTTTTACATTTACCTGTCCAGTTTCCCCAGCACCACTTATTGAAGAGGTTGTCCTTTCTCCACTGTACATTCCTGCCTCCTTTATCAAGATAAGGTGACCATATTTGCGTGGGTTTATCTCTGGGCTTTCTATCCTGTTCCACTGATCTATCTTTCTGTTTTTGTGCCAGTACCATACTGTTTTGATGACGGTAACTTCGTAGTATTGTCTGAAGTCAGGGAGCCTGATTCCTCCAGCTCTGTTTTTCGTTCTCAAGATTGCTTTAGCTATTCGGGGTCTTTTGTGTTTCCATACAAATTGTGAAATTTTCTGTTCTAGTTTTGTGAAAAATGCCAGTGGTAGTTTGATAGGGATTACATTGAATCTATAGATTGCTTTGGGTAGTAGAGTCATTTTCACAATGTTGATTCTTCCAGTCCAAGAACATGATATATCTCTCCATCTATTTGTATCATCTTTGATTTCTTTCATCAGTGTCTTATAATTTTCTGCATACAGGTCTTTTGTCTCCTTAGGTAGGTTTATTCCTAGATATTTTATTTTTTTTGTTACAATGGTAAATGGGAGTGTTTTCTTGATTTCACTTTCAGATTTTTCATCATTAGTGTATAGGAATGCCAGAGATTTCTGTACATTAATTTTGTATCCTGCTACTTTACCAAATTCATTGATTAGCTCTAGTAGTTTTCTGGTAGCATCTTTAGGATTCTCTATGTATAGTATCATGTCATCTGCAAACAGTGACAGCTTTACTTCTTCTTTTCCGATTTGGATTCCTTTTATTTCCTTTTCTTCTCTGATTGCTGTGGCTAAAACTTCCAAAACTATGTTGAATAAGAGTGGTGAGAGTGGGCAACCTTGTCTTGTTCCTGATCTTAGGGGAAAGGCTTTCAGTTTTTCACCATTGAGGATGATGTTGGCTGTGGGCTTGTCATATATGGCCTTTATTATGTTGACGAAAATTCCCTCTATGCCTACATTCTGCAGGGTTTTTAACATAAATGGGTGTTGAATTTTGTCAAAAGCTTTCTCTGCATCTATTGAGATGATCATATGGTTTTTGTCCTTCAATTTGTTAATATGGTGTATCACATTGATAGATTTGCATATATTGAAGAATCCTTGCATTCCTGGAATAAACCCCACGTGATCATGGTGTATGATCCTTTGAATGTGCTGTTGGATTCTGTTTGCTAGTATTTTGTTGAGGATTTTTGCATCTATGTTCATCAGTGATATTGGCCTGTAGTTTTCTTTCTTTGTGACATCCTTGTCTAGTTTTGGTATGAAGGTGATGGTGGCCTCGTAGAATGAATTTGGGACTATTCCTCTCTCTGCTATATTTTGGAAGAGTTTGAGAAGGATAGGTGTTAGCTGTTCTCTAAATGTTTGATAGAATTTGCCTGTGAAGCCATCTGGTCCTGGGCTTTTGTTTGTTGGAATATTTTTTTTTTTTTTGCTGTATGTGGGCCTCTCACTGTTGTGGCCTCTCCCGTTGCGGAGCACAGGCTCTGCACGCACAGGCTCAGTGGTCGTGACTCACAGGCCCAGCCACTCCATGGTATGTGGGATCTTCCCAGACCGGGGCACAAACCCATGTCCCCTGCATCAGCAGTCGGACTCTCAACCACTGCGCCACCAGGGAAGCCCTGTTGGAAGATTTTTAATCACAGTTTCAGTTTCAGTGCTTGTGATTGGCCTGTTCATATTTTCTATTTCTTCCTGGTTCAATCCCGGCATGTTGTGCATTTCTAAGAATTTGTCCATTTCTTCCAGGTTGTCCATTTTATTGGCATAGAGTTGCTTGTAGTAATCTCTCATGATCTTTTTTGTTTCTGCAGTGTCAGTTGTTACTTCTCCATTTTCATTTCTACTTCTATTGATTTGAGTCTTCTCCCTTTTTTTCTTGATGAGTCTGGCTAATGGTTTATCTATATTGTTTATCTTCTAAATGAACCAGATTTTAGTTTTATTGATCTTTGCTATTGTTTCCTTCATTTCTTTCTGATCTGATTTTTATAATTTCTTTCCTTCTGCTAACTTTGGGTTTTTTTGTTCTTCTTTCTCTAATTGCTTGAGGTGCAAGGTTAGGTGGTTTATTCGAGATGTTTCCTGCTTCTTAAGGTGGCCTTGTATTGCTATAAACTTCCCTCTTAGAACTGCTTTTGCTGCATCCCATAGGTTTTTGGTCGTTTGGTCTCCATTGTCATTTGTTTCTAAGTATTTTTTGATTTCCTCTTTGATTTCTTCATTGATCACTTCGTTATTAAGTAGTGTATTGTTTAGCCTCCATGTGTTTGGTTATTTTTACAGATCTTTTCCTGTAATTGATATCTAGTCACATGGCATTGTGGTTGGAAAAGATACTTGATACAATTTCAATTTTCTTAAAATTACCAAAGCTTGATTTGTGACCCAAGATATGATCTATCCTGGAGAATGTTCCATTAGCACTTGAGAAAAATGTGTATTCTGTTGTTTTTGGATGAAATGTCCTATAAATATCAATTAAGTCCATCTTGTTTAATGTATCATTTAAAGCTTGTGTTTCCTTATTTATTTTCATTTTGGATGATCTGTCCATGGGTGAAAGTGGGATGTTAAAGTTCCCTACTATGAATGTGTTACTGTCGATTTCCCCTTTTATGGCTGTTATTATTTATCTTATGTATTGAGGTGCTCCTATGTTGGGTGCATAAATATTTACAATTGTTATATCTTCTTCTTGGACCGATCCCTTGATCATTATGTAGTGTCCTCCTTTGTCTCTTCTAATAGTCTTTATTTTAAAGTCTATTTTGTCTCATATAAGAATTGCTACTCCAGCTTTCTTTTGGTTTCAATTTGCATGGAATATCTTTTTCCATCCCTTTACTTTCAGTCTGTATGTGTCTCTAGGTGTGAAGTGGGTCTCTTGTAGACAGCATATATATGGGTCTTGTTTTTGTATCCATTCAGCCAATCTGTGTCTTTTGGTGGGAGCATTTAGTCCATTTACATTTAAGGTAATTATCGATATGTATGTTCCTATTCCCATTTTCTAAATTGTTTTGGGTTCGTTATTATAGTTCTTTTCCTTCTTTTGTGTTTCTTGCCTAGAGAAGTTCCTTTAGCATTTGTTGTAAAGCTGGTTTGGTTGTGCTGAGCTCTCTTAGCTTTTGCTTGTCTGTGAATGTTTTAATTTCTCCATCAAATCTGAATGAGATCCTTGCTGGGTAGAGTAGTCTTGGTTGCAGGTTTTTCTCCTTCATCACTTTCAGTATGTCCTGCCACTCTCTTCTGGCTTGCAGAGTTTCTGCTGAGAGATCAGCTGTTAACCTTATGGGGATTCCCTTGTGTGTTATTTGTTGCTTTTCCCTTGCTGCTTTTAATATGCTTTCTTTGTATTTAATTTTTGACAGTTTGATTAATATGTGTCTTGGCATATTTCTCCTTGGATTTATCCTGTATGAGACTCTCTGTGCTTCCTGGACTTGATTAACTATTTCCTTTCCCATATTAGGGAAGTTTTCAACTATAATCTCTTCAAATATTTTCTCAGTCCCTTTCTTTTTCTCTTCTTCTTCTGGAACCCCTATAATTCGAATGTTGGTGTGTTTAATGTTGTCCCAGAGGTCTCTGAGACTGTCCTCAGTTCTTTTCATTCTTTTTTCTTTATTCTGCTCTGCAGTAGTTATTTCCATTTTATCTTCCAGGTCACTTACCCATTCTTCTGCCTCAGTTATTCTGCTATTGATCCCATCTAGAGTATTTTTCATTTCATTTATTGTGTTGTTCATCATTGTTTGTTTCATCTTTAGTTCTTCTAGGTCCTTGTTAAATGTTTATTGCATTTTGTCCATTTTATTTCCAAGATTTTGTATCACCTTTACTATCATTATTCTGAATTCTTTTTCAGGTAGACTGCCTATTTCCTCTTCATTTGTTAGGTCTGGTGCATTTTTATCTTGCTCCTTCATTTGCTGTGTGTATTTCTGTCTTCTCATTTTTCTTATCTTACTGTGTTTGGGGTCTCCTTTTTGCAGGCTGCAGGTTCGTAGTTCCTGCTGTTTTTGATGTCTGTCTCCAGTGGCTAAAGTTGGTTCAGTGGGTTGTGTAAGCTTCCTGGTGGAGGGGACTAGTGCCTGTGTTGTGGTGGATGAGGCTGGATCTTGTCTCTCTAGTGGGCTGGTCCAGGTCTGGTGGTGTGTTTTGGGGTGTCTGTGGACTTATTATGATTTTAGGCAGCCTCTCTGCTAATGGGTGGGGTTGTGTTCCTGTTTTGCTAGTTGTTTGGCATAGGTTGTCCAACACTGTAGCTTGCTGGTCGTTGAGTTAAGCTGGGTGCTGGTGTTGAGATGGAGATCTCTGGGAGATTTTCGCCGTTTGATATTATGTGGAGCTGGGAGGTCTTTTGTTGACCAGTGTCCTGTAGTTGGCTTTCCCACCTCAGAAGTAGAGCCCTGACTCCTGGCTGGAGCACCAAGAGCCTTTCATCCACACGGCTCAGAATAAATGGGAGAAAAAGTAGAGAGAAAGAATTAGTAGAAGAAGAAAGAAAGAAAGAAGAAAAGAAGGAAAGAAGGAAAGAAAGGAGGGAGGGTGGGAGGGAGGAAGGAAGGAGGGAAGGAAGGAAAAAAGAAAGAAAGAAGATACAGTAAAATAAAGTATAATAAAGTTATTAAATTAAAAAAATAATTATTTAGAAAAAATAAAAAAGGGACGGATAGAACCTTAGGACAAATGGTGGAAGCAAAGCTATACAGACAAAATCTTACACAGAAGCATACGCATACACCCTCACAAAAAGAGGTAAAGGGGAAAAAATCATAAATCTTGCTCTCAAAGTCCACCTGCTCAATTTGGGATGATTCTTTGTCTAAAGGAGGGAAGGAAGGAAAGAAACAAAGAAAGAAAGATAGAAGGTAAAGTATAATAAAGTTATTAAAATTAATTATTAAGAAAAAAATTTTTAAAAAAAAGGACAGATAGAACTCTAGAAAAAAAGGTGGAATCAAAGCTATACAGACAAAATCTCACACAGAAGCATACACATAAACACTCACAAAAAGAGGAAAAGGGGAAAAAATCATAGATCTTGCTCTCGAAGCCCACCTCCTCAATTTGGGATGATTCGTTGTCTATTCATGTATTCCATAGATGCAGGGTACATCAAGTTGATTGTGGAGCTATAATCCACTGCTTCTGAGGCTACTGGGAGAGATTTCTCTTTCTCTTCTTTGTTCTCACAGCTCACAGGGGCTCAGCTTTGGATTTGGCCCCGCCTCTGCGTGTAGGTCACTGGAGGGCGTCTGTGTTTTGCTCAGACAGGACGGGGTTAAAGGAGCCGCTGATTCGGGGTCTCTGGAACACTCAAGCTGGGGGGAGGGAGGGGCACGGTATGCGGGGCAGGCCTGCGGCGGCTGAGGTCGGCGTGACGTTGCACCAGCCTGAGGCCCGCCGTGCGTTCTCCCGGGGAAGTTGTCCCTGGATCCCGGGAGCCTGGCAGTGGCGGGCTGCACAGGCTCCCTGGAAGAGGGTTGTGGATAGTGACCTGTGCTCGCACACAGGCCCCTTGGTGGTGGCAGCAGCAGCCTTAGCGTCTCCCTCCCGTCTCTGGGGTCCGCGCTTTTAGCCGCGGCTCGCGCCCATCTCTGGGGTCCGCGTTTTTCACTGCGGTTCACGCCCGTCTCTGGAGATCCTTTAAGCAGCGCTCTTAAACCCCTCTCCTTGCGCACCAGGAAACAAAGAGGGAAGAAAAAGTCTCTTGCCTCTTCGGCAGCTCCAGACCTTTTCTCGGACTCCCTCCCGGCTAGCCGTGGTGCACTAACCCCTTCAGGCTGTGTTTGCGCAGCCAACCCCAGTCCTCTCTCTGCTGTCGGACCAAAGCCCGAGCCTCAGCTCGCAGCCCTGCCCACCCTGGCGGGTGAGCAGACAAGACTCTCGGGCTGGTGAGTGCCGGTCGGCACCGATCCTCTGTGCGGGAATCTCCCCGCTTTGCCCTCCGCACCCGTTGCTGTGCACTCCTCCGCGGCTTCGAAGTTTCCCCCTCCGCCTCCCGCAGTCTCCGCCCGCGAAGGGGCTTCCTAGTGTGTGGAAACCTTTCCTCCTTCACAGCTCCCTCCCACTGGTGCAGGTGCCGTCCCTATTCTTTTGTCTCTGTTTTTTCTTTTTTTTCTTTTGCCCTACCCAGGTACGTGGGGGAGTTTCTTGCCTTTTGGGAGGTCTGAGGTCTTCTGCCAGCATTCAGTATGTGTTCTGTAGGAGTTGTTCCACGTGTAGATGTATTTCTGGTGTATCTGTGGGGAGGAAGGTGATCTCCACGTCTTACTCTTCCGCCATCTTCCCCTCAGCTTCCTTATATTTAATAAATTTGTTATTTTTGCTTTATACAATTCCAGCAAGCATTTGTGTGAATATGAAGACGGTGTATTGACAATCATAACTCTTTTTTTTTCTACGCTAAATAAAAATTTGGTTCATTTTCTTCCTAGCCCCAAAGTGATGTATTTGACCCAAGGGTAGAATGCAGTCAACCTTTGCTATGGGCATTGTGAATGCGGAGCTTAGGGTTCTGTGTACATAACGACTCCTTAGAGGGTCACCAGCACCTGAGGCTCCATGCAAACCTCAGCCACAGATGCAAACACCACAGGAAGACCCAACGCACCACAGCCAGGGTTGTGCTTAGTTTACTTTCGGAAAGTAAAGTTCTGTGCACCAATACCAGCTTTTCCTTGTATTGTACTGTTTGCTTGTCTTGAGATTTGAAGAAAAAGAAAAGGGAGAAGTTTTTCCAGATTCTAAAGAACGCCCCAGGAGTAGCGGAGTGAGTCACAGCACACAACTGTATAAACCAGATACAGCCTTGGAATCCAAAAATATTTGATTTAGGGTTTAAATTTTTTTTTTCTAGTCAGTTCTATTGAAAGTGGGTGAAAGACAAATAATCAATTTACATTATGTTTAGCAAATACCAAAACATCTGGTCAAATAAAACTTTTAAGTAATTTCATAAGTTTTATTTTAACTTCATTATAAAATATTTCTTTTGTTTTTGTCTCCAAGTCTATAATTCAGTTTTCTACACAGAATGGTGACTCAATAAATGCTATAATGTAGTGATATACCCTTGATACATATTAATATAGGAGGTGATATAAACAGAAAAATTATCTGTATTAATATTTTTATAATTTTGATGTTGTACAGATATTTATTGTCTATTTTATGCCAGATATTTACAAGGCCTTGAGTATACAATACTGAAAAAACAAACATCAATCCTTGACTTGTTGGAGTGGTAGTCTGACGTGCAATTCTTTTGAGCATTTATTCTGTGGAGTGATCTGTGGAGGGAAGTAAATTTTGTTATAGGAGCTTAGCCCAGAGAAGCCAAATCTACACCCATAGATCAATCACAGTTCTCAGTATTAAGAAACACACTGTTCACTGGGGAAAGCAATGCATAATAAAAGTTGAATAAAACTTAGCTTTTCAATAGGATTTTACTATTTACAAGGTGATTTTCAATTATGACTTTAAAGGAAAGGAAAAGATTTTTACAGATATATAGCTGTATATTGCTAACCATTAATGGTTACTTATTTTCTGATTCAATTTATTTTTAGCTGGAATACTGTACTTTTTATAATCTAAAGTCATACCTCTAACTCTTTGAATCTAGTAATTCATTGCTTTCAATTCAATTTACTAAACATTTATTCAACACTTTCTACCTGCCAGGCACGTAGTCAGTGTTGAGACTACAAATATACCAAAGGCATGCATTTTACTTTTTTTTTTTTTTTTGCAGTACGCGGGCCTCTCACTGTTGTGGCCTCTCCCGTTGCGGAGCACAGGCTCCGGACGCACAGGCTCAGCGGCCATGGCTTACGGGCCCAGCCACTCCACGGCATGTGGGATCTTCCCGGACCGGGGGCACGAACCCGTGTCCGCTGCATCGGCAGGTGGACTCTCAACCACTGCGCCACCAGGGAAGCCCACATTTTACTTTTAAGGAACTAACAATTTAATATGTACATGACCTTCTAAATGTTTCTAAGAGTTATTGGTTTCAGTAATAAATATTTAGCCAATCCTAAAATACAATGCTAAAATTAAAATTTAATTTATAATGTTTAATGACCCAGTGAAAATACTAAATTCATATTGTTTGTTACAATTAGATTGTAGGCAAAGAAAAAAGACCCATAGTGATAAGTTTTGTAAATGTAATTAATTTAGTTTACTTATTTCAATAACAGATTTAGAAATTACTAGAGCACCTAAAGATTTTCATCTACTTATTGACTATAAGCTAATTATTAATGAAGCTTACAGTTGAGTGCTGAAGCTTTCACTTATTAATATTCAACTGTGAAAGCACAACAAAGTTTAAAAAACATTAACACTAATTAACTAATCACTTGAAGATTACCTTATGAAGCTCTCCCTAAACTTCAGTATATCATTGACAGTTCCATAATCACAGTAAATCTCTTCAAGTTATAGAAAGTCTAATATCAATGCTGGATTTTGGCAGAGGACTGTATCTGGGGATTTTAAAAAATTAACTGAGGTATTAGGGAATTCCATGCCTTGATAAGATTCTGGTTATTTATTTGTCTCCTCTGATAGTTGCCCTAGGACACCTTTCCATAGGTTATTGCTTTAATAGAACCCTAGGATATGGAAACAGAAAATACCAGTTGCAGTGAAGGTATGGGGGTCCTGCCAGACAGTAATGGGTACAGCATACATCTCCCTCCAAACCTGTTCTACCTGCTACAGGGAACAGCTGTGGTACCATGGACAGAACACAAGGTGTGTACTCAATAAGTTATTGCTTATTTACTTAGTAAACTTTGACACATGAATTAGCCAACTTGCAAAATATTAAAATAGTGTAACAGCTATTTTGCCTAGATTACAGGGTTGTTGTGAAGATTAAATGAGCTCAGTTATGTAACTGCAGGTGGAAATCTATCAAATGTTATACAAATGCAAAGTTTTATTATTATTTCTCTTCCCATGGAAACCTCATTGGTGCTTTGTAGCTAAGTGTTGATTTAATATTACCTCAGCCATAGTCTCAATATGTGCTCCACAAAAATTAATGCAGACCTTTTAGTAACAACTTGCATTACATTTATTTCCACTCTAATACTATGCATCATATAGATAATAGGAGCCTGGCAATGTATTAAAACCTGTCAACCTATATGCTGAGCCACCCTTTACATCTAAGATGTATGCCAGCATCTCCAGGGCTGAGGTAGGGAGGTAAGAAATGTACCTCTAAAAAGCCCCACTCCCTGCCATGACCTTACCCCCACACAGGGCCATATCGTGGAAGTAACAGTGCTGATCTGCCTTTGGATCCTATTCTCTTAGTATGACCAGTCCTCACTCTACAAATATATGGCAGAAGCCAATCCACTTCAGGTCTGCCTTTGTGTCATCTCTCTTTTGGAATTAGTAGCTAAGGGGTTAAACTTGCAAGATAATTTTGTCTGAATCTAGTTAGCTCATAGCATATTTCTAAATTACCCAATTTTCAGTCTTTCCAGTCATCTGTATTCCTTATTTGGGCTTCCACCAGGCACCAGGTGCTGTTTTGAATATTTTCCGTGAGCATCTAAGAAACCCATGGGGGTGAGGGGTGGGGGTCAAAAACCGCAATGCTAATGATGTTATATTGATATTACAATGTAGCCAAGGTTACTAGTGGGTAACTCGAGACCCCTTCTGCACATGTGTCAGGCTGGGAATTCCTCTCCACTACGGAAATGAGGAACTGCGGTTGGCTGCTTTTGTCCTTCACCCAAACAGGGCAGATCATTTCTTTTGGTTGTTTTTCTCAGGAGGAGAGCATGAAACCGGCTGCAGCAGGTTAACCCGAGGCCTGTCTATATCCTACCTCATTTTGCAGCATGAAAATTTTAATTTTGATGGAATTCAATTTATCTAATTTTTTTTTCCATTTGTTGTTTGTACGTGTGTTGTTATGCCTACGAACCCTTTGCCCAAATCCAAGGTCATGCAGATTTGTTCCTATGTTCTAAGAGTTTTATAGTTTCAGCATTTAATTCTTATTTTCTCTTGCTGGGATACTCTTCCCTTGTCTTGTAGTCAGCTCTTTAATTCCTCAGTCTTGTCTCAAAAGTCATGTCTTCAGAAAGGTATTCCCTAACCACTTCTCTCTCCATATATTTCTCTATCACAACCATTATGGTTGTCTTCATAGCAGCTTCCATAATCAGAAATCACACCATTTATTCTTTCATTCATTCACTATTAATTTGCTTACTTACCCTCTTAGTTATTGTCAGTTTCTGGCCACTAGGATATAATCTCCCAAAGTGCTGTGTTACTCCTGAGTTAATAGTGCTCAATAAATAATACACTAATGAATAGCAAGTGATAAAAAGGAAAAGTGGTACAGGGTTCCAGATCAGAAACAGGAAAACATTCCTGGTGAGTCTAATAGTGAATAGGTGAGTCCATGGCTTGCTTTGATATATACCTCTCTTAATCAGATATTTCAATTTTGGATTCTACCTGTATGCACATGTCAGGGTCAGTCACTGGGATCAGGATCCAAACACAAGTTCAGGAAAAAAAGAAATATATAAGTAGCAGAGATTACGATACAACAGGTCTGCATTTTCTTAGATTAATTTTGTAACAGTTAAAAAAAAATTAAGTTGATTGGAAAGTTAAAAAATGATATCCAGAAAATGAGGCTGATATTTAAAGATCACCTTGAGACTATTGATCTAGTCACAAAAGGTCAACTATTTGAATACACAAGTGATTTACACAAATTAAGTGCATTTAAATGCATCACAACCTGAAATGATTTCCACATTTTAATGTGTATGCCCTAGAATTTTAATTAAAAAATAAACTATAATGAAACTGATCTTTGGATACCAAATCTTGTTTTTTTCTGAGAACTTGAGAAATCCTCCAGCTTTCAGAAATGTGACTGTGAATACTTTTCTTTGACCTCCTCTCAGAGAATTATTCCATCCTGAAAGGATATTAATATCCAGGTTTTTAATATCCAGTATTAATATCCATCCTTGAGATTTTGGAATTATTTTTTATTATATTTATTGCATCCTGCCTGTACACATCTCCATCCAGTATCAATTTAGGTATTTGGTTTTCCTGCTGTTTCCACCACAATATTTGCTGAATCATTTTTAGCTTTACTTCAAAAACTACCAGCCTAGCTCCCACATCAGCTGGATTTCTACATATTTCAGCCAGTATTTCTGTCTCTAGATTTTCTCCACTAGTCTCTTCCTCTCACTCTCACCTGAAACATCTTTTAGAAACATCATTTCATTGCTTTCCTTCGTCATCAAGGGCTTAACATAGCTCTTCCTTGGATAGAATTTGAAGCTCTGCTATGAATTAAGCCCAATTTTTCTTTCTCTGCTAATAAAGGTTAATGACTTTACCATCTGCTGGACTTGCCAGTGATCTTGGAGAGACAGCAGTAAGCAGTCCTGAAGTAGGATCTTAGTTCCCTGCCCAGGAATTGAACCTGGGTAGCCTGGATGAAAACCAGGAATCCTAGCCACTAGACCATCAGAGGCGAGATGCTAGAAGCAAAGATGCTCTGGATCTTGCCTTAATTTGAAAACAAGAATGTTTCAAGGAGGCAAAACCTGTAAAAACAGGTACAAAGTTTATTATTAAGGACACAGCACAACACGTGGGAGAGCACACAGAGAAACAGTCTATTTATTTAAGACAGAGCAAGGCAGAAATACACACCAGGAGAGAAAAGGTGTGGGCATCCTTTCTAATGAGGAGAAGTGCAGTAAAGAGGTGGTTAAATCTTTTATATGGGGCAGTTCTTCTAGGTCTTTGTTCTCTTCTGGCCAATTATCTTGCTTCTTTCCCACACCTGACCTGTCCTAGGGCCCTACCTGATATGTATGCACATCTTTTTGCCAAGATGGATTCCAGCACAGAGGTCTAGGGGAGATTGACAACACATTTTATGGGGTAGCACCCCCTCCTTTTCTAACCTCCGAAGAGCCTTCCTGCACGTGTCCAGTTGGGAGGTTTCCTCTACCTCAGGAGTGACAGATGTGGTCATCTTATCTCTTTACACCAGCAGAGCTCAGCTCCTGCCATTAATTTTGTCCTTGGAGTGTCCAGGGAAAACAAAGCTCCAATTTATTCTGCTTGACGAACTCCAGCTCCTCAGCCCAGGGGCTCATATACCTCCTATGTCACCAGGACCAATCCTCCTCTGCCCATTCTAGCTCCTCAATCTAAAACAACCCTGTCCTTTCCTCTACAGTCTAAACACCACTTTGTTTTTATGACTTTTGCCAGTTCAGGTCTTCCCCAGTCTCAATCCTTACTTCCGTGCAGCTGGGACCACAGGTATCTTAATTGAAATGCTCAGTCTCCTTCTCACCACTGATCCAATCCTAAAAAGAGTGTTTTTTAAACTCTTTGTTTTTTAAACAAATGTTTAAATCACATCAGTTTCAAAACAGCATAAAGCAAAGAATAGGAGCTATTTAAGCATGTTTTTATGTGGAAGAACAAACAGAAACTAGAAAAGAAAACAATTAAGCTTACAGATGAGAGACTGTGTGAGAGGAGACAAGTAATAAAGAAGTTGGGGGTGGCCATGGTGGTGATGGTCAAAAGAGAGAGGGAGAGAGGACACATTATCCACCTTGGTTAAACAAGAAAGGGGACTATGTGTGTTTCCATTAAGAGAGACTCGAGGCTGTGAAAAAGTTACAGAAGCTTTTGGCAAGGCTGTAAAGCTTAGAAGCCCTGATGTGAGAAATGCACAAAGTAGTAAAGTGGAGAAGATTATGTGCATCAGGCCAAAATGGAAAATATCATTAAGGTGTGCCAATCTCTGGAAGTCTCTGAAATTAGGTTTGCCACATTGATTATGGAGACAAACAAAACTTTACTTTATTCTTATTGACTCAGTGCTCCTGGACAAGCAAGGTCACTGGACTAGACTCAGTGTCCTCATCTGTTAATTGGGTCTTTGTGAGGGGGGTGAAGTAGTGGATGTGAAGCACATAGCACAAGGGCACGTGGCTGATACACAACGGATTTTGCTGCCATTATTAATCAGCCGATTTGTCTGAAATACTGACAATTCCCTGAAACATTTGCAGAGTTATTTTGGTGAGAACCAGAGGAATCCAGAAAACATAATTATAAATACATTAAGGAAAAATTTCCTACTTGACAAGAGATGGACAAATAAGAAAGGTACATAACTTGAGTTTATGCTTTTGCAGTATGTTTAAAGCTGACTCAGCCCTCTTCATTCTAATTGCCATTTCTTGGTAATTATATGTGTAGGAGTCTTTTATTTATAGTATTATTTTTCAGAGAAAATATTTGTTAAAATGCTTGTTGAAATTCTAAATTTCTTGAATCAAAAAGAAAACAAATGTATGCAGGACATATTCATGACCAATGGCTCACGGGCAACATGTCAAGCCAAGAAAGAGGAGTTAATTTTTAAAGCAAGTGGTTTTGAAATTTTATTATATTGGGGTCCCGTGATTCAATAGACCATGGGAATTATCAACAAGGATATCAGAAAAATAAAATTAATAGTTTATGTCTCACAGAGAGGAACACTACAACTTGATAAATAAGTGCTGGGAATTATCCAAATGCTGAAAGCAGCGCGCTGAGGCTCAAAATTAGTTCTAATGTTACCAAAACCACTACAGTAAGATGCATCAATTTGTTCAAAATAAATGGAATAAACAGACGATACAGTATTTATTGGAAGAGAGGGACCCTAGAGACAGGAGACTCAACAGGGCAGCCATGCTCTGGGCTGAAATAATGAATCTTCAAATGTCTGGAGAAAATGGCTTCATTATTTTAGCACTTGAAAAATATATCTCTCCAGCCAGTCCGTGTCTATTCTGGCCCTGAAAATCTACCAGACCTAATCAGGAAGTGGTCATGTTTGCTTGTGAGATATTAAAGAGAATATTTTTAATGACACAGGTTTTCTACTGACACTGAAGTAGATGGACAGTGGGGATGAGTTTTTAACCATGACCACAAAACCCAAGAGCGTGTCTGGCTTCGTGCAGCCCAGCCTGGCAACGCACCCTCCCAAACCCAGCTAGGCCTGCACAGACCCTCTCAACTCCTGCCTGGCCTGTAGAAACCCTCATGGGACATTGGCCAGCATGGCCACCCTAGACCAACAGGCAGTGGAAGTCAGTTCTGAGGCACTCAGAATATAGAATTCTTCAGAAGGTCTTGCGGTATTGACCACCTGTCCGTCCAGGCATTTGCCTCCTTGGGGCACCGGTGCTTGGATTCTCACCTCTTCCCTTTTACTCACCTGTCCCTCACTCTTCCTGCTAAGATTACATTCCCCAATAAACCACACATGGGCCACTCTCTTGGGCTCTGCTTTGTGGGGACCTAGACTAAGAGACAACAGTTGTTTCTTCCTTTGTTGTAATAGTTAAAACAATTTTTTTCTTTTTCAGAAACTGATCAAAGTCTGCTTGCCCAGATGTACAGCCTTACTACATATTTTCTCTGATTGGTTTATCTGTTTGTTCAAAATGGCAAATGATAGGAAATAAAGTTAATTTAAGCTTACTTTAGGAGGAGAAAACTGAAAACTAGCACCAGTGTCTTCCTTTCTGTGAACACAAATTTCACCCATCATGCACGTGTGATGGTTAGTTTTATGTGTCATGTTGTTATAGCTTCCAGTTACACAACTGCACACAGGTCTGGGTGTTGCTGTGAAAGTATTTTGCAAATATGGTTAACATCTACAATCAGCTGACCCCAAGTACAGGAGATTATTCTGGACAATGTGGGTGGGCTTCATCCAATCATTTGAAAGCAAGAACTAAGCATTCCCAAAGATGAAATTCTGCCTCAAGGCTGTAGCATCAACTCCTGCTCAAGAAATTACAGCCTGCCTGCCGCCCTGTTGCAGACTTGCCAGCCCCCATAGTTACGTGAGCCTATTCCTTGAACTAATGCTCTCTCATTATGTATAGGTATGTGTGTATATGTATATAAGCATATATATATTTATGTGTAGGTATATTTATTATCTTATTTGTTCTGCTTCCCTGGAGAACCCTGACTGATACATCATGTAATATTCTAAAGTTAACATATTGTATAATACATAATATGAAGAAAAAGTTTGCAATCAAGATCATATTTACTTTGAATAAATAAAGGGGAAAGAAAATGCAAATCTTTCTTACAGATGAATTCAAAATCATATGTGTAAATACACTCCCCTCCAGGAGGGTGGGGTGGACTTAATAACTCACTTTCAAACGACTGAGGAGGGAAAAGGAAGAGCAGTGGCTTTAAAGTGGGGAAACCTCGAAGACACTGCCTCGACCAAGTGATGAAGCCCAGCGCCATGAGTGGTGCCGTGTAGTTAGCACGTACTCCCAATGTGATGTGACAAGAAAAACACCTCACCTCTCTGTTGTTCTTTTCCCAAAGACTATAACCCCAGCCTAAGCATAGGAAAAATATCAGACAAACCTAGACTGGGGGACATTCCACAGGACACGAAGACAGGGCTTCTCAAAACTGACACAGCCTTGCCGCAGACCAGAGGGTAGTGGGGAGATATAATAATTAAATGCACTGTGGTACCTTGAATTTAATCCTGGAAAAGAAAGAGGACATTAATGAAACACCTGGCAAAATCCAAATAAAGTCTGGAGTTTATTTAATAGTAATGTAATAATATGGTTTCTTAGTTCTGACAAAAGCACCATAGAAATGTAAGGTGTTAAAATGGGGGACAGTGGATGTGAGGTATACAGGAACTAATTTTACTATCTTTGCAACTTTTCTGTAAATCTAAAATTATCCCAAAATAAACATTTGCTTTAAAAAGAGAAAATATTTACTTATATTCACTGTGTCCTAAGTCATGACAATGTATAATAATTCTAAGAAACATTGTTTTAAATTACAAAGGCCCTCTTTTTTTTAGCTCTTTTATTTTTTTATTTTTAAACATTTTTTATTTTCTTAATTTATTTGGTTGCACTGGGTCTTAGTTGCGGCAGGCAGGCTCCTTAGTTGCAGCACGTGCGCTCCTTAGTTGTGGCCCACTGGCTCCTTAGTTGTGGCATGCAAACTCTTAGTTGCAGCAGCATGAACCCAGGCCCCCTGCAGTGGGAGTGCAGAGTTTTATCCTCTGTGCCACCAGGGAAGTCCCTTAAGAAGCATCTCTGACATAAACGTTTTGAAATTTTTTCAGAGGTTAAACTATTGCTATTTAATAAGAAAGACACTAGTGTTTAATAATCATGAAAGTTACAATATGCATACAGAGAGAAAAACCTTAATATAAAAGACAAATTTGACATTAGCTGAGTTATAATTTCTCAGCTTTTAGCAGAAAGATTCTAAAGACATTAAAATCGCAGAGAAGAATATAATACGATTTTTCTGCTTTCATTTCATCTCACTTTACTCTGTAAGATAAGTTTTAAATCGAAATTTTATGAATGATCATATATATAAATTCTGTTATATTATTCATAATAATAAAAATGATCTATAAACAAACCTGATATTTTTGTACATATTTGTGTTAAGTTTTGGTTACTTACAACATATTGAGAATAAATATCTATTTTGATATCAGAAACAGGTTATTTGAAATAAAGTTACAAAAGCATAAAATTTAACAAAATAGTAGTCTCTACATTTACATCATTGTTATTTTAACATGCATTGGCAAAATATTATGTTCCATGAGAGAACTAAATATATTTTTGGAACATTTGCTTTTTATTTTATATCTTTAGAAGACAGTAAGAAAAATAGCACATTTTTGGTTAAGTAATATCGATCTGGCTCAGTTCATTTCATATTTGACTCATAATGTTACCAAAATGTGTAGAAATAGTATATAAATAAATGACATGATGAAAAATCATTTCTGTTTGACTATCTTCTAAATTCACTAAGTCCAGATTCTACATCCACCCTCTGTCTTTTCTTGCGACAGAAGAAACAAGACCTTACTTGCTTCCTAATTAATACCTTTTGTCTGCTTTTCTTGTTTAGGGCAACATGACTAATGAAAATGCAACTCTAGGCTGCCTTGGAATAAGGGGTGGATCTGGGACTTTGCTATGTGCAACAAGACGTAAACAGGTGTATACAGAAAACAAAATTCCAGGAACACAGTTTCTTTAATAAAGAAGAACGTCTTAGCCATCCTGTGTCCTTTGTTCTCTGCCCTTTTCTCTTTTCTATGCCTGGGACATTGAACCAAGTTCTCGAGGTAGAACAGTCATCTTGAATCACTGAAACAAAGTGCACATGTCTGGGAAAGTGGAACAAGAATCTTGAATAAATCAAAATCTTTGCTTATTTACTTAGGCAATTTATACAGCTCTGGACAGCCTACTTGAAAATTTCTTATAACTGATAAATATAAACCACTATTTTGTCAAAATACTATTGTTAAATTTCTGTTGCATGCAAATGCATCCTGTGTACCATCTTCTGTGCCAGAAATTTATTATAGATCATATTCTCATTCTTAGTTTGAAATTATAGCCCATTTGGTTATTGAATCTCTTGATCATCCAAAAAGTGGGGAAAAGTTTTGTAGTATCTTTCACTGTGATTGGTAATTTGAGAACTATAGTGGCAATTCCTCTCCAACACATACAAACCACATGTACCATTTCAATTCTTTCTCTTGGTTCATTTGACATGGAAATTTTCAAAATTGTCACCTACTACTTAACAGTGCTTATTTATTGGTATATGTAATTGCATTTTGTCTCCCTTCTATATAATGTTGTTGTTATACATCCTTTAGTGTCTTTTATATAACATTTTTACATTTGGATACGTATCCTGTAATTATATAATTTCACGCAATCACAACAGTTGTATATCCTCGATAAAACATAGTTTTTTTATATGCTAATCATTCTTCTTAATTATTTTATATATTCTTAGGAAGAAGTTATAGAGTGTATGGTATTCTCTGTTTTACCTAATGTTACATATTTCCATGTTTGTTGTTCAGGATGAAGTTTGGCTGAATATGGCAAAAAAAACCTGTTCCACAGAAATGGCATAAATATGATGAAAATCTCTCATGTTGAGAAAGCCTGGATATAGGCAATCCAGATATATTATGGTAGCTTTATGTTGACATCAGAGTAAAGTCTCTGCAGTAGACAGTATCTGTAGTAAAGAATTTGGCAAGAGAGAGGTCTGGCTTTTTTCTTTGACTCCTGGTAGGTAATTTCTAAGCAGTCAGAATACTCTGCCTGATAGAAATGCCTTTGTTTGTCTCAGGATCTTGGACCAGTCATATGCGAGAAGGTGATTTAGACTGAAATATTTGTGCTACACAAATAAGGATATGATTTATGTTGGTGACCTTGAGTCAGACCAGATATGAACACAGTGATTTGGGGGCTTTGGGTCATGTGCTATCAGTGGACTTCCAAAGGAATTGGGGCCTGAAGTTGGCCACATGGGTGTTCAACAAAGTTTACATCATCCAGTCCTTGACCAAGGCTCTGGTGAACTTCCTGGTTGGAATACCCCCATGCATCTTGTCACACATCACAGCTGGGAGGGCAATACCATCTACAACTCCATCAGGAGAGGACAAAATACTGGCAGCTGGAACCCCAGGTGTTTGAAACTTGCCTGGGGTCTGTCCCGTGTGCCTCTTCCTTACACTGATTTTAATCCATACACTTTAACTGTAATATACCATAATCATGAGCTTTCAGTGAGGTTTGAGACTCCTTCTGGCAAAGTATCTAACCAACAAGTGATCTTGGAGACCCCTGCATTTGTAACTGGTATTGGAAGTGACAGTGTTCTTGTGGCTTGGTCTCTCCAACTTGGCAGGGACCCAACTCCTATTTTTTGTTCTTTCCAAACACAAGGCTTCTATCTTCTAGGTTACTTTAGGGCCCAAGAGGTCTGCTGATATCCCAGAAATTATATCATCGTTGAAGACTGAAAGGATCATAAAGGTATAATTGTAAGTAGCTGTCCCTCCAAGCTTAAGTAAACTTGCCGTAAGCATCTTCCCCCAAATTCCTAACAGCATGTCTAGTTACCACTCCGGCTGGAACTTAAATCACATGGCCACATTTAACTGCAATGCAATTTGGGAAGTCTTGATTCAGTGACAAAGTACTTAGTAAAAAATTAAAATTCTATTACTTAAGAAAGAGGGAAACATGAAGTTTGGATTACAGAACTACTGTATACTTAATGTAACATAAACTATACATGTAAATAAACTCCCTGCAGAATAAAATATTTTTAATATCATTTTGATTCTGGAAATAAAATATTTGAACATTGAATAGCTGGTTTTAAAAACAAATTATGTGAAGGTACCTAAGAAAAATAAAAACATAGTGTCCACATGGACTCATGTATAAACCATCATGTTCATGATAGCCAAAAACTTGAAACAATTCAAATGTCTATCGGTGAATATATGTTTTTAAAATATAGTAAATCCACACAATGGAATACTATTCATCAATGAAAAGGAACTAACCATTGATACATAATATAACATAGGTAGATCTCAAATCATTATGCTGAGTCAAAGAAACCAGACAAAAAAATATCACACGGTGAATGATTCCATTTATATGAAATGCCCAGAGAAAGGAAAAACATTGAGACAGAAAGCAAATAGCAGACTCAAAAGGGCATAAAGAAACTTTTTGGGTAATGGACATACCCTAAAGTTGGATGGTGATAACGATTACCACGATTTAATAAATTTACCAAAAAGCCTTGAATAGTATTCTTATGTACCTTACTGTATGTAAATTTTTACCTCAGTAAAATTATTTTAAAATAAATAAGTTTTGTGAGCTTCCAGGGAAGATGTGTCAGAGAACTGCCCTAGCAAAACTATAGCTGTGTGAATGTGTTTTGTAGTATCTGATGCAGTGATTCTTAAATGTAGCCTAAGGACCCCTCTTCTTTAGTATTTTATAATGAAGTTTGGTACAGATGTTCTCGTACTCCACCCCAGCACTGTAGGTTGGAGCTAGATAAGTTTAAGCTCAGTGAGTTCTTCAAATGATTATTTTTTCACACTATCATTTATAAATGAGTCCCTGGTCAAAATAGATAGGTAATTCAGGTTAATGACATCAGACATTAAGGATTTGGATGAGGGATAAATGGAGAATGGATATTTTTAAGCTCAACCAGGATTTCATTTTTATAACATGATGCCATTATTTGTATCAAACATTTAAAGAAAATCATATGTTTTTCACAATAATAGAAATAAATTTCTCTCAAGTTTCAAAATGAAAATACCTTATGAAATAATACACTATAAGCTTACAGCATAAGGTAAAGGCCTCATACACAATAAGTGTTTTTGATTTAATGGAGAAAGGTTGAGAAAAGGAAAGAAAGAATTTGGGTGGGACTGGGTGGGATTAAATTACAACAAATCAAAGGGAAGCTTCTTAAGTTGTTGATATAGTTCTCTCTTAAAATATCAGAATATAAGTCAAAGATTCTAAAAGTAGAAAAACAAATTAAGAACAATACAAATTAACACTAATTTTGTCTGTGCTCAAGGGAAAAATATGTAGAGTGTAGTTTCAGAATAGAAGCTTAGTTTAATCAAGGTTAAGAGTAAGTATTGATGTTGTTTTATGACTAGGTATATAATCTATAATCTTCAAAAAGCAGAAAAAGTGCATCCACTTTTGGAGAGAAACTTGCCGATTCAAAGAGGGAAGACAGAACAAATTTTAAAATATGATAACTGTGATCTACTCATGCATGACTTGATGGATAATGGTAGTTTAGAAAGTGATAAAAAGTGAGTTAGGGAGTTAAAAAGCTTTGGGGAGCAAATAATTCTTCCTCAAAGAAAATCAGTGATAAATAGGGTTGCTGTTTTTTCCATAGAAAATTCCATGTCATTCTGGAGAACAGAGCAAATGACAAGCAATTCCTTAAGATTGAAAATTCATCTCTTAAAAAGTTCTTTGCTTGAAAATGCAATTAGTGAAAGGTTAATTATTACCTCAGAATGGTACAGAGAAAGTTCAAGTGTTCAGGGAAGGCACCTAAAATGATCTGGATTCCAATACTTCATAACTATAAGAACTTGGACAAATAAGTTTATTCCTTTGTTTTTATTTCTTCATTCTGTAAAATGGGGCTGGTAATACTAGCTAATTCAAATGATTTGATGAGGGTAAAATTGGATGATAGATGCAAAGTACTTGGTGCAAGCCTTCAACAAATGTTATTATATAGTATTATATATTATGATATATAATATAATATGATATTCTACATATTATGTTATTATATTTATATGTTATTATATATTATATTACATGTCTATATTATACATAATTATTATTATACTTATCATGACTGCTGTTCTAAAGGTCATATTTCTTTAAGATGTCTAACTCAAAAGAAAAAAGCAGCCATAGTTTTTTTAGTTATCAAATCCTAAGAGATTAGAAATACTGTTCTTTCCTTGGTGCAGGTTGAGAATGGTTTTCTTTCAGCACACTTGGACTGTCAGTTGTGCCCAGCCCAGTTGATTCATGCTGCCCTCTGCTTTTAATCACGCTTTCTTCTCTGCTTGGAATTTCCATTCTTCCAGCATCTCCCCTCTCTTCTAACTGCCTAGATTTCCCTTGTTTTCTTACAATCTTTTCTCACTAAAAGCCATCTCTAACCCTACTGTCACAGGTAAGTGCTCCTCTTTAGGGCTCCTGTGACAATTTTGTGTAAAATTACCATGTTTCATCACACTCTTTTTAACACTGTTTATGTCAGCCCACTTTCTTAAGGCAGAGGCTGCTGTTATATCTGTGTATGACACAGCCCAGAATAGAGACTGGTTTATCATAAGCACTTGGTAAATATTATTTCGATTTGATTGGCTTGAATCAGTGTGTGGAATCTGTCAAAGCTGTGATACAAGTTGAAAATATTAATAGGTTCAAGGAGCATTTGAAAAATACATAGAAGAATGACTTATAAGAAACGAATAAAGTAGCATATATTTATTTAAATATTATTTTCATGAAGAATATTGCCCTCCAGGCAAACATCCCTGCCATCAAGTGTGCTTGGAACATTTGATTAGATAAACCATGTGTCTTTCTCATCTTGGTATTTCTTAAGTCTGGCGTACACTTTGTGCTCCTTTATTTTCTCTCTACTAATTTCTCATTCATTAGCCAAAATCAGTAATAATCAAACAAAATTACCTAGGATTAAATAACCCTTTGATTCTTTATGAAATAAAAGTTTGCTTCAATAATGTTTTATTGTGTCCAAAATTATTCTTGTTTGTAATTGAAACTTGTAAAAGTTGCAATTCCTCCATAATTTGAAATGTGCCCAACAAAACATGAAACGTACAAAATGATTCACTACTTAAAGGGTTTTTACTTTTAGTAAACCGTAATTCATTTTATTGGGCTTCATAGATATTGCTTTTTTTATTTACAAGTTGAAAGTTTGTGGCAACCCTCCCTAAAGCAAGTCTATTTGTGTCATTTTTCTAACAGCATTTCTCACTTCATGTCTCTGTGTCACATTTTGGTAATTTTTCCAATATTTAAAACTTTTTCATTATTATTATATTTGTTATGGTGCACTGTGATCAGTGATCTTTGATGTTACTGGTGTAATTGTTTTGGGATGTCATGAACAACACCCATATAAGATAATGCACTTAAGGACTGCTGTGTGTGTTCTGACTGCTCCACCAATAGGCCATTCCCCCATCTTTCTCCCTCTCCTTGGGCCTCCCTATTCCCAAGGACAAAACAATATTAAAATCAGGCCAATTAATAACCCTACAGTGACCTCTAAGTGTTCAAATGAAAGGAAGAGTTTCACATTTCTCACTTTAAATCAAAAGCTAGCAATAATTAAGCTTAGTGAGGAAGGCATGTCAAAAGCCAAGACAGGCTGAAAGCTAGGCCTGTACCAAACAGTTAGCCAAGCTGTGAATGCAAAGGAAAAGTTCTTGAAGGAAATTAAAAGTGCTACTGCAGTGAACACATGAATGATAAGAAAATTAAACAACCTTATTGCTGATATGGAGAAAGTTTTAGTGTCTAGATAGAAGATAACACCAGCCACAACATTCCCTTAGGCCAAAGCCTAACCCAGAGCAAGGCCCTAACTGCCTTCAATTCTATGAAGGTTGAGAGCAGTGAGGAAACTGCAGAAGTTTGAAGTGAGCAGAAAAATAAGCCATCTCCATAACATAAATGTGCAAGGTGAAGCAGTAAGTGCTGATGAAGAAGATGCAGCAAGTTATCCAGAAGATCTAGTGAAGATAATTCATGAAAGTGGCTCCACTAAACAACAGATTTTCAATGTACGTGAGAAACGTTTCTGTTGGAAGAAGATGCCATCTAGGACTTTCATAACTGGAGAGGAGAAGTCAATGCCTGGCTCCAAAAATTCAAAGGACAGGCTGATTCTCTCACTGGGGCTAATGCAGCTGGTGACTTCATGTTAAAGCTAATGCTCATTTACCATACTGAAAATCCTAGGGCCCTTCAGAGTTATGCTAATTCTACTCTTACTCTGTTCTATAAATGGAACAACAAAGCACAGAGGACAGCTCATCTGTTTACAGCATGGTTTACTGAATATTTTGAGCCCCCTCTTGAGACCTACTGCTCAGAAAAAGGAATGTTTTCAAAATATTATTGCTCATTGAAAATGAACCTGGTCACCCAAGAGCTCTGATGGAGATTTACAACTAGATTCATGTTGTTTTCATTGTCTAATAACACAACATCCATTCCATAGCCCCTGGATCAAGGAGTAATTTTTTACTTTCAGGTCTTATTATTTCAGAAATACATTTTTTAAGGCTACAGCTGCCATAGACAGTGATTCCTCTGATGGATTTGGGCAAAGTAAATTGAAAACCTTCTGGAAAGAATTCATTATTCTAGATGCCATGAAGAACATTCATAATTCATGGGAGGAGGTCAAAATATCAACATTAACAGGAGTTTGGAAGAAGGTGATTCCAACCCTCATGGATGACTTTAATGGATTCAAGACTTCAGTGGAGGAGGTAACTGTAGATGTGGTGGAGACAGCAAGAGCACTAGAATTAGAAGTGGAGCCTGAAGATGTGACTGAATTGCTGCAATCCCAGGATAAAGCTTTAATGGATGAGGAGCTGCTTTTCATGAATGAGCAAAGAAAGTGGTTTCTTGAGATGGAATCTACTCACATGAAGATTGCTGCAATGACAACAAAGTATTTAAAATATTACATAAGTTTGGTTGATAAAGCAGCAGCAGGGTTTGAGAGGACTGACTCTGACTTTGAAAGAAGTTCTACTGTGAGTAAAATGCTAACACACAGTATTGCATGGTACAGAGAAATCATTTCTGAAAGGAAGAGTCAATTGATGTGGTAAACTTTATTGTTGTCTTATTTTAAGAACTTGCCACCCCAACCTTCAGCAACCACCACTCTAATCAGTCAGCAGCCATTGACACTGAGGCAAGACCTTCCACCAGCAAAAAGATGATGACTTGCTGAAGGCTCAGGTGATGGTTAGCATTTTTAAGTAATAAAGTATTTTAAAATTAAAGTATGAACACTTTTTAGACATAAAGCTATTGCACACTTAATAGTCTACAATATAGTGTAAATATAACTCTTGTATGCACTGGGAAACCAAAAAATTTAATGTAACTTACTTTATTGCAATATTTGCTTTAATACAGTGGTCTGGAGCAGAACCCACAATATCTCTGAGCTTACTAAGCCTGCACTAATTTGCATAGCAAACCCCAGTTTTCCTCCTTTCTTTATAAAAATTCTTTCTGGAGCATTTTCCATTTAATTGATGTTGAAAATTTTAATTTATATTACCTTCAATCCAATTAGTATATATTTATTGATTAAGGCAGAAGTAACTGCAATGTGGTCCTGCTTTTATGTAATATCCAACCTAGAGAGAAAGACGTTTATTCACTGACATAATATTTTATCCTAAACAACCCTCCCCCCCACCAAAGGATTTGAAGTGTTCTTAATGGAAAATATCTGTACCAAAAAATAATAATAATAAAATAGCAATTGAAATAGTTTCAAGGCAAGGGGAAGAGAAGAAAGCAATGAAATATGATGCAAGAGAAGAATGAAATAATACCATAATAGACTAGGTGGTGTTGGAACACGAAATAGGAAATAGTTGCTTCGAGGTGGGAAGAGATGAGGGAAGATTTCTTGGAAGAGGTGGGGTTTGAACCTGAATTCGATGGACAAGAAAATATTTATAAATGGATAAAGGAATGTCAGGTCAAGGGGATAGCTACAAAATCACAAAATTCTATGAAATTAGTATTTTGGTGATGTGAGTGTGTAGAGTACATGGGAGGGATGTTGGGAAAGGTGACGACTGGATTCACATACTAAGAAATCTTGGACTTTGCACTAAAAAAGTTTAGGGCAAGTTTAGGGAAAGAGGGAAACAAAAATTTTGAGCAGAATGTGACATGAAAACTCAGGTGGTTTTAAGTAGAAAGAACTGGATGAAGAAAGAAGAGCTACATAAACATTGTAACAGTCAAGGTAAGAAAACATGAATCAGAACTAGTTCATTGGCAATATTCTTTAAGAGTAGAACTGCATTTTTTATATTTCATAAAACCTAACAAAATGTCTTGCATAAAATTACTGCTTAAAGATTATTTGTTGATAGAAAGATGTAATTGTAAGTAAACTCACCCAGCTCTTTATTCTCTTTTCTGTGTATGGTAGGACTTACTTCATGATGTTATGAATTAACTTCTAGTATCTTCCTATTTTCAGGAATAATAATTGATTCCTGGAAAATTGAATAGATTAACTTGTATACGTTATTGAAATAATGTGGGCTGCCAATATGAACTTGAATACAAAATTTAGATTGTTAAGTCAAAAAGCTGAAAGTATCCTATATAGAGAAGTAATTTACTTCAGTTGCTCGATTTTGAAAAAGACAAACTATCCAAAGGAATAATGTCAATAATATAATATATTTCAAAAAACAAAGATTGTTAGATTTATTTGTTGCCAAATGTACAAAATGTAAGAATCACATTGCAGAATAACTGATTGCAAGGAACTTTTTCTGAGTATATCATATAATACTATTTCCATTTTATCTATTTTTTACCTATCCTATCCGTTATTAAACAAACCAACAAACTTCGTAATCCAGAAAACGCAAGTATTTATTTTGAGTTCCAGTCTCAAGGCTGAGTTAATTTTGCTGTTAGATGTTTTATCTGAAATATTATTCTCTGGAATTCCCGAAACTACTAGGAGCAGCCATGCAGACCTCACCTCGTGGTTTGGACGACTTCCTTAGTCTGCCTCCTTACTGCCAATAGCACCCATTTGCCCACTGTAGATAAGAGCAACTGGGATTTTAGTTTGGATATTGGTGAACAGAAGCTGTCAGCAAGAATTTGAGCAGTTCAGCGCTCCCGAAATGTAATATTTCCCCTTCTTCCTAGCCCTCATTATCTGTACTTACCATATCCACTCACAGGCATCTGCGGCCCAGTTTTGAAGAAGGCTGTCTCTGCCTCCTGTGAAGTTTAGAAGCTGTACAAATATCATCTATACTTTTTCTAATACTCCCGGCATAATCTCTTCAACCAAGACCTTTTGAGAGCTCATTATTTAAGAAAAGTATATTTTATTTATTTTCAACCTTTATATTTGTTTTCAACCTTTTATCTTCTCTTCTAATTTTGTTTTTCTTCCTATTTTATCAAGATTGTGGCTCTTAATTATTTTGTGCTACAAGGAGCTCTTTACAATAAAGATTAAAGGCAAATATGAAAAAGCCCAATATTGAACTGGCCCTTCAGTAGGGAACACAATGTTTATATGTTACATCATATACATGGAAATAATTACATTAAAGTTGAAAAGTGGGAAATCCCTTGTCAATGAAAACCTGAACTTGTATATTAAGTTTCTGGGTAGGGGGGCAGACCGTGGAGATTACTAATCAGAGCAATGTGCTTTCAGCTTTTCTTTAAAAATAAACAGAACCCTTAAGCTAAACTCTTCCTCTTTAGAAAAGGCTCAATTGCTTCGTTTCATTATCTGAAAGCCACCGTTAATATTCAAGTTGGCTTTGGATAAAAGATGAATGCTGTGTTATTTTTAGAAATATAGTTTCTCAGTGGAAAGGTTCTTAGGAGCCTAGAAGTTAAGGCTGACTCCGACAGGTCTGCAAACACACCTATCTGCCTCGTACAAGCTGCAGCCTGAAGGCGGCGGGGTGGGGTGGGTACATTCTGTTACATTTCAAAATCCCAGCATCATGAAAGTGGTTAAACACCAAGAGTAAAGTGATTTTACATTTAAGAACTTGATATAAAGACACACTCAAGAATATATGTAGTATATTTTATTTCAAATATAAAATTATGAAGGATGAAGTATTCATATACTTGGATACATCAATGTCCCCTGTTTTCTCTTAGTCTCTTTCAAGGAATTCACAAAATATAACAAATGGAGAGCTTATACTGATCTATGGAGAATTGAAAGTAACAGCAAATTTAATTCAGGATACAGCTTAAATTTATGGCAAGTATTGCCAAATGTAAAGGATAATGCTACCAAGTTTCTCATTGTCTGTTTTTTTTCTGCCTCTAATTAAATGCCACTCAGATTTGGGGAAAAATAATTCCTAAGATATAGTGGCCTTTTGTCTTGGTACATTTCTCTTTTAGGTTGAATTTTCCTTTGTATTTAAGTACAGATAGGATTGTTTAAATTATTACAGATCAGGGAAAGACTAATAAGATGTGTCTGTTCAGTTAGACTCTGAAGATTACTTTGAAATGATCAAGAAATAGAGCAATAAAATCAGTTTTCAATCCAATCAAAGTACAATAAATATTACTTAATATAGAATATAGGGAAATTGAAATTATTCATCCAAAGATTGCAAACAAAAAATAAATATTTATTTAAAATTGTTTTGCCATGATTACTTGAAAGCCACCATTAATGTTTAAGTTTACTCTGCATAAAAGAGGAATGTCGTATTATTTCAGAAAATACCTTTTCTAAAAGACCCTTTTGAGACATATTTACGATGAATTTTTATTTTCTGATATACTGTATATAAGTAATATATATACATATAATACATATATACATATTATGTGCACACACGCACACTAGGAAGAAGTAAAGGCCATTAGTGTCCACAAAGAATATGAAAATGTCCTAATAGGTGTAGATGCCTGAATATATTTACTGATAAAAGGGATTTTATCAAAATCTATGACTTAACAACCTATAAATGAATGGCAGATGCCTAAAGATAAGTGCAGGGTCCTTGCTCTTCATAATTTGATTTCTGAGGAAAGAGTTCATACACACAGGTGTAGGTTAATTGACATTCCCCTCTGTGTTACTACAGCACTCATATGTTTAAATTTTGGTCTTAATTTTGCCTAAATCCCCATGTGCAACACTTCAAATGTTTCTTTTAAATTTTTGCTATTTCTCCAATGAGATTTATGCATAGTTACTAAATAATATTGATATTTTTTAGACTTTGTTAGAATATTTATTTACACTCACACTTGAATCACTTTTGTTTTCATTCAGTTAATTTTCAGGTTGGTTGTTTCAGAGTCTTCCAAATGCCTGGCTTAACCCTGTATAATAGGAGAACATATTTTATTTTGGTGTTCTGTCCTTAGCTTGCCCCTATTTTCCTCAAAATCATAGTGATACCAGGGCTTTTGATCTTTCCTGACTTCTGGGGGCTGCTCTCACACTCTCTCATGCAACCACTGCCTTTCCTCTGGTTTCTCTTTTGCCTTTAATATTGCACAAGGTCTCAATTCAGATTTAAAATATCTTTGCTTGACTCACAGATGATTTGTGTTATTTTTCTCTTTTTTCTTTTCATTTCAAACTTCTGGAAAGAATAATCTAAAAACTCAGACATCATTTACACATACCATTTCATCCCTGATCTTTCTAATGTGGATTTTGTGCATGTAAATGAATCCAAATTGCTCTCTTGCCAGTTTTAGTGTTTTTGTCTCAATTTTCACTTTTTAAAGTTCTCTGACTTATGGGACAATATACTCTCATGGTTCTCTTCCTACCCCTATGAGAGAAACTTCTATGCTAATTGTTTACATGACCTTCTTAAATATTAAATGTGAAATGATATTTGGTATTCTCCAAAGGTTAATCTTTAGAGCTATACATTTAATAATTGTTTTTTCCTGGAGAATTCATTCATCATCATGGAATTAATGTTATTTTTTATCTCTCAAACTTCTTTTTTTTATACTGTCAGTGCTTCATCTGCTAAGATTATCATCATTTGTGATATACTTGTTTACTTGGAAAACCTAAGATCATCAAGTTAAAAAAAAGTTATGTAAAACAATGGGAGAATTTGGTCAGATGTGTGTTGACAAGAATGATGGGCCATTTACAATAGTGATGACAGACTTTTTGTAAAGAAATATAAAGCTAAACATCAACTTCATCTCTATAACCAAATAAATTCCAGATGGATCAAAGATTGAATATAATAATGAACCCATGATTTCTAGGAGCAAATCTGGATAAATTTATTTGTGATGTTAGAGTGGTGAAACAAAATTAGAAAAATTATAAGATACATGATAAATGAATCAACAATTACCTTGTAAGGGAGTTTACAAGTAGTTATGAAAATCAATGTTATACAAGTCAATAAGAAAACAAAAGGGAGCAAAGTAAATGTATAGGCAATGTACTGAAAGAGAAATAGAAACACAAATGTTAAATGAATAAATATGAAAAAATGTTCCATTTCGTAACTAAAGAAACAAGATACTAGTTTCTATCAATGATAAATAATACCTGATTCTGGCAAAGGTGTGTGTGTATGATGGGGGAACATTTTTGTGGGTTTGTGATAGTGTAAAGTACTATAAAAGTTTTGAGGGGTAATTTGAGTGTATCTATAAAAATTAAAAATTTGCATCATTTTCATACAACTGTTTCACTATTAGGAGTTTGATTATAGACATGTATGTATGCATATATAAGATACATCTATAAAGGTAGTATTAGCAAGAAGAACCATAAATTTTCATCAAAAAAGCATCAGTCAAATTAAATCTTTCATATCTGAATAATAATTTTTATTCTAAATAGAGTATATTTTTTAATATAGAAAGAACTCTAAAATAAAAAACTCTAAAATGTATTATTAAATTAAAAACAAGATATAGATCACACTTATTAGTTTGAGTCACATAAAACTGCTGGTCAACAATTATTTCATATGTTTCAAATGTTTCAAATTAATATGTTTCATATTCACATGTTTCAAATTAATATATTCCTATGTATAACAAAATGTAATATAACACAAGAAATTCTTAAAGTGGCTATGTCTGGAAGAGAAAATGGGTGTGGTTTTGAGACAGCGTTTTACCTGTTATTTGCTAAATTTTCTAATTATATGGACTTTTAACTTTCATTTTAACAAATTAATATAAATTGCCTGGTGATGGGTTTATAGATAATTTTGCTGTTTCCTTTTATACTTTGTATATGTGCATATATGTATATATATATATATTAGTATTAAATATTGTTTTAAAAATAATTTTTGCTACTAGAAAACTGCTATGGTCACTGGAATTCCAAATCAGTTACTCATTTTGAATATTGACTTTTCCACCAAAAGATTTGTTAGCAAGCTTTACTAGTGTATTTAAATATCATTTTATTGTCATTGAACATATTTGACAGAAATATACATGTAATCTTATTTTTAAGCCTTTGAGTTATCTAGTTTAATGGGAAATAAATAGCTTTATTAAAAAGTAAACATTAGGGCTTCCCTGGTGGCACAGTGGTTGAGAGTCCACCTGCCGATGCAGGGGACACGGGTTCGTGCCCCGGTCCGGGAAGATCCCACATGCTGTGGAGTGGTTGGGCCCGTGAGCCATGGCCGCTGGGCCTGCGCATCCGGAGCCTGTGCTCCAAAATGGGAGAGCCACAACAGGGAGAGGCCTGCGCACCGCAAAAAAAAAAAAAAAAAAGTAAACATTAAAATATCTATTAAAATTACAGGTGGATTTGAACTGACATATTAATAAAAAGGAATTTTCCTGTGTGTGATGCTTTTAAAAGGAATATAGTAAACACTAATCTGCAATGTGGGGAGAATGCGTTATTATTAGGGAAGTATTATACTACACCACGGATTTTCTTATCTGACTTCTTGTTTAACTACAGACTCAATTACAAATACTTGAAAGTTAACTCCCCCACTTAATACATAAATGCTATTTAAATGTTTACAATCTATCATTGTTATTATCTATTTACCATTTGTATCAGAATCAATTCAAATCAGTAATTTTATATGTTTTGACTAAAGATGAATTAGGGCATAGTGACAACATGCCTAAGGCAACGGAATATTTTTATAAATATATTTTAATTATTAACCTCTCTTTTATCCAGATTTTTACTTAACAAGTCATGTAGAAGAGAGCTTACTAATCTTTGAAACTTCCCATTCTTGTCAGAAAGCAGTTCTATATCAGATGGATCTCACCTGTTATGGACTGAACTGTGTCGTCCAAAATCCACATTTGGAAACCAAAGCCCCCAATGTGACTGTGTATGGAGTTAGGGCCTTTACGGATTATTTCAGGTTAAATGAGGTCAAAAGGATGGGGTCCTAATCCGATTGTACTGGTGTACTTACAAGAAGAGGAAGCGACCCTGGGAATCTCTCTGTCTCCAAGCACACAGAGGAAAGGCCATGTGAGGCACAGTAAGAAGGCAGCTCCTCAAGCCAGGAAGAGAGGTCTCACCAGAAACCAGCCCTGCTGGCACCTTCATCTTGGACCTCAAAAGCCTCAGAATTGTGAGATGATAAATGCATTTTTTAAACCAACCATTGTGTGATATTTTGTAATAACAGGCTGAGCAGACTGAGACAACACCACAATTTTTTGTTTATAGTCAAGTAGTCATGGATATTGTTACTTGTCCAAGAGGGAGGGGATATATGTATACATATAGCTGATTCACTTTGTTGTACAGCAGAGACAAACACAACATTGTAAAGCAATTATACTCCAATAAAAAAAAAATTTTAAGTAATAAAAAAAAATAAAAGCACACTTTTTACCACCTTATCTTTGATTTTAGAATTTTTATGAAAGTTTGTAGTATAGTAGTTGGACCTACAAAAAGTCCATTATTTTCCAAGAACTGGTAAATCCTCATTTCAGAACTGATTATGTCTAAAGCCACCTAATCAATTGTTTCTTAGGATACAAACTAAAGTGCAGGTCAGGCTTAAAATAGAGCCTGCAAAATGGACCATTCCAGGTCATCATTGTCCCAGATAATGTGGCAAGGACTAAAGATGGTCTGAGGTCAGTCCGCTCTGTGATGATAACAGCTGACATTTGTTTCTCAAGACTCCCAAGGTTGCATCGAACTGCATGTAGGATCCCAGAAAAATCTTGCCCACCCTGTGTTCTAAAAGCCCAGTACTTTGTCAGCTTTTCATCTGAAAAGCAGCTCCCTGCCACTGTTCTTTAAACCCGAGGCACCACCATCTCATCTCTATGCCCAGTAGGATATGAGATTTTGCTAAGCTTACTTTCTATACTTTACTATAATTGGTTGTTTTGGGAAAAAAGAGTACAATGTACAAGAGGAAAATAGCAATTTTTTTGTGTGTATATTGGACGTATTATTAAATATCCTATGCTTCTTAATCAATAGAAACATTCCCAGTAAAGTTTCTTTTTAAAAATTTTTAATTTTCTATTGGAGTATAGTTGATTTACAATGTTGTGTTTCAGGTGTACAGCTAAGTGATTCAGCTATACGTGTACATATATCCATTCTTTTTCAGATTCTTTTCCAGTATAGGTTATTACAGAGTATTGAGTATAGTTCCCTGTGTTATACAGTAGGTCCTTATTGATTATCTATTTTATATATAGTAGTGTGTATATGTTTAAAGTTTCTTATACCATAACAATTTGGGGATCATTTTTGCTTAAAATAAGGTGATTATCCCATATTTTACATACTCATGGCAGAGAGATCATACATATATGGGATATTTATAGAATCATAGTATTCCCAAACAAAACATTAGAAATCTGGCAGATTATTTCAGTGTCTTGAAGAAATGTAATTTTGAAATGTGTCTAGTGTTATCTAGGGCATGGATTATTTACAGTATCCCAAAGACAGCAATAAAGATGGATATAAATATAAAAATTAAGACATTCTTAAATTCCAGCACTTTGGCTTCTATCTCTACTGAACTTCGTTGCAGAGTTACTGCATTTGGTTACTGATTTCAAAGATCTTTTAATCAATCTTCACGTCTCTCAGTATTTATATCATTGCATTTTCCCCCACTTCTTCTGTCTTGACACTCTTTCCTCTCTCATCTTGTGTGACAGTGTTTTCTCCTGATGCCTGGGGGCCTCTCTGTCAACTGTTTTTCTTGTTTCCAGTGTCTCTTTTTTATTACTAAATTCATTCTGGGCTTATCTCTGCTTCGCTTATCTTTTGCTTCTTTCCTACTCATTTTCTCCTATCTTCCCTGCACATTCACGCCTGTCAAGTCTGTCTTCTGACCTCCCGTATCTCCCCCAGGTTCAAGGCCATGAACCCCTCTTCCCAGAATTTTTTTCAGCACGTCAAACTCTGTGAGGGCAAAACGAGGGCATTTGGTCCTATCCAAATCTGTCAAGGCTTCTTTTTCTCTCTTCTGCTCAGAGCGTCACTAGCGAGACGCATGCGCAGACGCGCCCAGTGAGCCCGCCTCTCCCTGTTCCCCAAGTAACATCGCCTGCAAGTCCTGTTCAGTTTACTCCTCTTCTTCAAATACATCCCTACTTCTCCATTTCTTTTGCATAGGACTTATTAATTCTCAGTTGAAATATTGTTACCACTTCTTGTCTGACTGATGTCTTCACTTCCATTCTCTTTTCCTCCTTAGTCTCTCATATTTAACATTATCTTGGTTAAAAATATGATGCTGTATTTTCTGATACAATCTTGGGATGTATGAACTGGTTAATTATCTTTGCACCTCCTCAACACTTGGAATCTTCTCTTGAGGAGGAAATACACATTCTGAAATGTTGGAAAATTTGAAATATATCAACAATTTTTTTTATCCAGACAACAGAATAACTGCTATGGGGTCTGTCTTTAAATATTTGAAAAATATGTCGAGCTTGTAATCAGTATTATGCCTTATATCTGTTCAGAGCAGGGCCTAGAATGTTCTGTTTCTACCCTATTTACACCCGAGGAGACTTAAGCTTGAAAGAAGTTAATGAGTTCTACACAGTCCGAGTTCTATTAAGATGTGAGACAAGGATTGTAAACAAATCACTCTAATTTCCAAGCCCTGACTTGTATCCGATATTCTGTAATCGTGTTACTTAATAGATCTCCATTGGAGGAACTGAGATGCTATATTGAGGAAGATTGCAGGCAGGGCAGGCTTATTAGGAAAAATCAGAAGTTCAGATTTAGATTCATTAAGTTTATGAATAAAGGTCTTTATAGCCATTAGGAAAAAACTCTGTCAACAAAAATGAATACCATAATGTGATTATACTTATAATATTACCTTTTTACTTAATTTATCACAGAATATAACCTCTAGACAATGGGAAAAGCTGAAATAATTACATATGGACTACAGCAAACTCTGAAATGAGAATGCTCAGTACAAACAATGAAGAGTTAAGAGGAGGGCATAGTACTCATGAATAAGATGAAAAATTAAACACAGTTAATTTTTTTTTTTTTTTTTTTTTTTTGCCATACGAGGGCCTCTCACTGTTGTGGCCTCTCCCGTTGTGGAGCACAGGCTCCGGACGCGCAGGCTCAGCGGCCATGTCTCACGGGCCCAGCCCCAGTGGCATGTGGGATCTTCCCGGACCGGGGCACGAACCCGTGTCCCCTGCATCGGCAGGCGGACTCTCAACCACTGTGCCACCAGGGAAGCCCAACACAGTTAATTTTTAAACCCTATAGGTATAAAATTGTTGGGGAAATAAAGGAGCTTAAAAATCTAGGGGGTCCTCATGGAAAGATGCTCAACATGACTAATTATTAGGGAAATACAAATCAAACACACAATGATATACTACCCCATGCCCATTAGGAAGACTACTAATGGCTACTATGAAAAAAACAAAAAATAAGAATTGTCGGCAAGGATGCTGAGGAATTAGAACCCTTGTGCACTGTTAGTGGGAATATAAAATAGTGCAGCCACTGTGGAAAAGTATGGCTGTTCCTCAAACAACTAGAAAATAGAATTTCCATATGATCCAGCAATTTGACTTCTGAGTATACATTCAAAATAATTGAAAGCAGGGTCTCAACAAGATAATTTGACATCATCCATGCATCACTATTCACAATAGCTCAAAGGTGGTAGCAACCCACATGTCCGTTAATGGATAAATAGGTATAGAAAATGTGATATACACATACAATGGAATATTATTCAGCCATAAAAAAGACAGAAATTCTGACACATGTTGAAAGTGAATGAACCTTGAGGATATTATGGTAAGTGAAATAAGCCAGTTACAAAAACACAAATACTATATGATTCCACTTATTTGAGGTCCCTAGAGTAGTCATTCATAGAGACAAAAGTATTGGGTGGGCCAAAAGCTTCATTCAGTTTTTTCCATAAGATGGCTCTAGTAGCACTTAGTTGTCTTTAACTTCATTCAAAACAATTTTATTAGATTGTATGTGACAGCTGTCATATCCGTGTGCATTTAAAAAAAGACATCAAAATTAGTGAATTTTTGTGTAGCCATTTTAATATTGAATATGGAAGGATAAAAGCAACATTTTTGCCATATTGTGGTTTATTATTTCAAGAAAGGTAAAAACGCAACTGAAAATGCGGTAAAAGATTTTTGCAGTGTATGGAGAAGGTGCTGTGACTGATCGAACATGTCAAGAGTGGTTTGTGAAGTTTCATGCTGGAGATTTCTCACTGGATGATGCTGCACAGTCCGGTAGACCAGTTGAAGTTGATAGCTATCAAACCGAAACAATAATTGAGAACAATCAACATCATACCACTCAGGAGGTAGCCGACATACTCAAAAATATCCAAATCAAGCACTGAAAATCATTTGCACCAGCTTGGTTATGTGAATTGCTTTGATGTTTCGGTTCCACATAAGAAGTGAAGAAAACCTTCTTGACCATATTTCCTCATGCGATTCTCTACTGAAACGTAATGAAAATGTTCCATTTTTAAACAAATTGTAACAGGTGATGAAAAGTGGATACTGTACAATAACGTTGAATGGAAGAGATCTTGGGCAAGCGAAATGAACCACCACCAACCACACCAAAGGCTGGTCTTCATGCAAAGAAGGTGGTGTTATGTATATGGTGGGATTGGAAAGGAGTCCTCTATTATGAGCTCCTTCCAGAAAAAACAAACGATTAATTCCAATAAGTACTGCTACCAATTAGACGAACTGAAAGTGGCACTCGACGAAAAGCATCCAGAATTAGTCAAGAGAAAATGCATAATCTTCCATCAGGATAACACAAGACCATATCTTTCTTTCATGACCAGGCAAAAACTGCTACATCTTTGCTGGGAATTCTGATTCATTCACTGTGTTCACCAGACATTGCACCTTCGGATTTCCATTGATTTCAGTCTTTACAAAATTCTCTTAATGGAAAAAATTTCAATTCCCTGAAAGACTGTAAAAGGCACCTGGAAGAGTTCTTTGCTCAAAAAGATAAAAAATTTGGGGAGATGGAATAATGAAGTTGCCTGAAAAATGGCAGAAAGCAGTAGAACAAAAGGCTGAATACGTTGGTCAATAAAGTTCTTGGTGAAAATGAAAGATGTGACTTTTTTTACTTAAAAAAAAAACGCACTTTTTGGCCCATCCTATAGAATGATGGTTGCCAGGTGCTGGGAAGGTGGGAATTTGAAGTTATTTTTAAATGGATATAGAGTTTTTAGTTTTATAAGATGAAAAACGTTTTTGAGGTAGATGGCAGTGATCATTGTATAACAATATGAATGTATTTAGTAACACCGAACTGTACAGTTAAAAATGATTAATACAGTAAATTTTATGTTTTGTATATTCTATTATATTAAAAAAGAAATGGAAAAAATGTAGTGTGTCCTAAATGAAGAAATTCAGGCTCAAGACATTTCTTGCTATATCAAATTCATTCCTTATGAATCAGTTTTTGTCACTCACTTGACGAATCAACCACAGCAATTTGTGTGTATGGACCCAGACCTAACTTGTGAGTAAAAACTAGTTTATATTGAATTTTCCTATAAAGTAAAAAATGAATGCACTAAATTATGACTTTCATTGTGGGAGATTTTTTTTTCTATTTTAAGCTAATTAAGCAAAATGGTCTTTTTAATTCAATAGACAGGGCTTCCCTGGTAGCACGGTGGTTAAGAATCTGCCTGCCACCGCAGGGGACATGGGTTCAAGCCCTGGTCCAGGAAGATCCCACATGCCGTGGAGCAACTAAGCCCATGCACCACAACTACTGAGCCTGCGCTCTAGAGCACATGAGCCACAACTACCTAACCCACGTGCCACAAATACTGAAGCCCGTGTGCCTAGAGCCCGTGCTCTGCAACAGGAGAACACACTGCAATGAGAAGCCCTCACACCACAACAAAGAGTAGCCCCCACTCGCCGCAACTAGAGAAAGCCTGCGCACAGCAACAAAGACCAAATACAGCCAATATTAAATAAATAAAATAAATAAATTAAAAAAAATAAAGTTCAACAGACATATGTACTTAAAGGTATAAATAACATTCTCTAGACTTTTTTATAACCAACTGTAATTATACTTTTAGAAAGTTCTTGTAAGATTTTCATAACTAATAACCATAGTCTTCCTCACGTGATCCAGTGTATTTTTTTTCTGAGCTCTTCTGAAGTCTAGTTGTGTGGGTGTATTAAGATACATATGCATGCACTTCTGGGGGAAAAAAATGACAGTTACATGGAAAAGCAGAAAACTGGAGATACTCTAATTATCTTCCTATTCCTTTCCAGGAATAGGAAGTGATGGCTTATCACTTCTCAGACACCCAGGGGTAAAAGCACCAGACAGTTTAAAAGAGCTGTGGTACATTCTCTAGGCACCTAAAGGATTTATTTGCAAATTTCCATTAGCACTAATGAGAGTTATTATAGATGACTCATACTTTAAAGAAAATAAAATAAAATTTGGTTTCTATTTTGCCCACCTTGAATGAATCTCTCCTTTTGTTTTGCAAAATTCATATGAAAAGATGAGGAATAAACATCAACAATTGAAATATCTCAAAAATAACTGTGAATGGTGCTCTTTCTGTTTGATCAATTTCAAATGTCAGTTTTTGAATTCTCATCAGTATGCCCCTGGACTCCTTCCTCATTTCTGCCAGGGCATAGTTAGGCAGTGAAGGCCAATTTTAATATTAGGTTGATATACTGCTATTACTAGTCATATAATACATGACAAAGGAGTTTTTGTTGTTGTTACCTGAATTTTGAGTCTAACTAAAAGCAGAGTATCATCTAGCAATCATATTATTATCTACTGGGAACCTTCAAGGTACTGAACTAGATTGGGATGAAAATGTTCATCTTTTCTTTGAAAAGTCTGTGGTTTCGTAGTAAAACAATTGTAGGTTGATACAGGAACACAGCTTTCCCCAATCCCTTCCCCCAATATTGCCTCACATCATATGACTTTCCTCCTTTGGGTCAGATAGGACTTCGAAGATTCATCTTAATGCTGATATTCTGTAGTTTATGATGATATAACCCTGAAAAATGATGTTGAAGTGGAAGAAAATTGATTGCATATAGGTTTACTTTTAAGGCCAATTTAAACACGTATCCTCTGGAATATGCTTACTAATTTTGGCGACTCATTTCCATTTTATTTTGAATTAAAAAAGTTTTCTCACATAAACTAGACTACATTCTTCTATTATTTTATTATGTTAGCTCACAGAATGGAACGCATGTCCATTTACCTTGTTTCAATGAATATTTCAATCTTAGGACTAAACAAATCTCTAGGATTTTTGCTTATATGATGGCATAACACCAAGTTTATAGCTTTGTTGAGGAGCTTACACACGGCCTTTATCTACATGCAAATGAGCAGAAAAACTTTTCAGAAAAGCAATCATTCTCACAGACTGCAATTTCCAACATTTCTTAACAAACTCTTAAGTAATGGTTCAAAATGCATGCTGATCTTGATGACATATGCGAAGATGAGTAAAATCAATCTTAGCCCAACGGGTACAGGTCGAAGTTTTAGATCAGTAGCTGGTGTAACAAGGAGACATGGCTTTTTGCAAATTTTCTGCTCTGAGAAAAGCATTTGTGAGTTAACTGTCTGGTTTCAAGTGAAGTTCATAAAAAGTCAAAGAAATAAACTTAGAGATAAACAAAAAAGAAATAATGTGTGCACCATCAAAACAAGTTATACTGGTTTTCAAGTGTGGAGATTAAAATGCCCAGTGAGGATTGAATTATACTCTTGGATTTGGCTTGTATATGCAAGATACACTTACATGTTTCCTCAGTATTTATATTTATATCTTGATGATGACTGACACGAAGCTCTTATTAGAAATAATTTGATGCAATTCAACAAATATTACTGAGCACTTTGTATTTTCCAGATATGGTGCTGGGCATATACAGATGAATGACAGAATGCCTGCCGTAAAAGAGCTCGTGATTAAGAATGAAGTAGAATATAGACATAGTCACACATGTGCGCACTGTGTGTGTACGTATGCACACATGTGGTTAATGAATGTATGGATTTATAAAATGAAGCATAGAAAGCGTGAGGAATAAAGTGAAGTGGAAACTTTAAAAGAGGGAAGTGGGGAGTCAAATGAGATGGTGTGGATAAAACCCTCCTATTTTATAGGATACACTTGACAACTCTACCCTTTTTGTAAAACTCTCTTATTTTTTGCAGCAGCAGATCACACTGGCTACTCCTTTTAGACTCCTTTTCCAGCTATGTTACTTCTACACACAATCTAAATGTTGGCGAGCCTCAGAGGTGAACCCTAGGTGTCTCTTTCTTCACCACCTATTCTTGGTTTTAATTGCCATTCATATTCTGACAACTCCTGTTAGACCCAGGCTGGCATATCCTCCTGTCTACTTGATATCTTTACCTGATTATTATATCAGTGCTTTAAGAATATAAAAAATGTTAGTTTAGAAATATTCCTTCCCCTTTGCCAGCAGACCTGGCTGCACCCAAACTTCCCCAGTTCAGTGAATAGTGCTAGCACTCACCTTGTCCCCAAACCCCAAACTGCAGAGATCATCAGGAGAGATCATCGACCTCTCCTCTCCTCTTGTCCTTCAGATGCAGCCCAGGTTCAAATCTCGTTGTCTGTCCAACAGAGCAGCCATATCCACTCACCTCTACTTTACCTGCCACTATCAGAGTTCAAGCCAAATGAGCAATTCACAAAAAACCTTGTTTTTTTTTAAATAAACAAATTAACATAAAGTCAATAGTCTGAAAGCCAATACATAAAAATCCAGTAATCAAAAATGCAAATTCACTGAAACACATTTATATTAAGTATTTATATAGTTTCCATTATATTGTAGTACATGGATGGTTTCAAGAGATTTTGAGAATTTTTAAGATTGTCTCTGAGTTAATTCACAGTAGTTTTAATACTGCTAAATCTTACTTCACTTGTCTTGCAGTGAATTTGTATACGTTTATTTAAATGTCTATTTTAAGAGTGATTCACATTTCAGTCCTTAAGAAATTCTCAAATATTAACTTGATTGAGCTTATTAATGAATTTATGACTAAATATATTGAAAAGTAGAAAATTATTCTTTCATTTGAAAGTCCCAATATTGAATATATGCCCAGGACTGGTCATTGAAAATACAGACACTTCTCATTCCTAAACTAGGGTTTGGTAAAACAATCAGGATAACACTAGATTTTGGCTGCCAGAGTGAAATGGTTCATAAAAAATGAAGAATAAAATAAATATAAAAATAACAAAACAAATTGCTTGGCTAAAACATCTTGGAAATCATCAAAGTTCATTAAAGCTATCCGTTTCAACAAAATATCTTTAAACTTTATGAATAAGTAATGTTTTCCAGTAAATTGGTAAATTTGGCAAATTCATCATTCAACATATTTATGAATTATTTTTAAAGATTCAGTCATTTTGAAACTGATGCATGTTTTCTCATGGGCAAATTGAACTAAAATCATTCATTCATTATACCTTCCTTGGAATATAATGAATGGTCCTAACTAGTCTTTCCTCCTCCTGCTCTCCTCCCCCTCCTCCCTTCCCCCTCCTTTACCACCATCCTCCTCCTCCTCCTCCTTCTTCTGGGCATTCTACCAGTTCTCTCTATTTATGGCAATCACTTTAAAATGCTATGATGTGGTAATGCATATATACAATGGAATATTACTCAGCCATAAAAAGGAATGAAACTTGACCATGGATGGACCTAGATACTGTCATACAGATTGAAGTAAGTCATAAAGAGAAAAACAAATATTGTATATTCACACATATATGTGGCATCTGAAAAAATTGGTATATACAATCTTATTCACAAAGCAGAAATAGAGACACAGATGTAGAGAACAATCGTATGGATACCAAGGGGGGGGGAAGAATTGGGAGATTGGGATTGACATATACACACTATTGATATTATGTATAAAATAGATAACTAATGAGAACCTACTGTATAGCACAGGGAACTCTTCTCAATACTCTCTGGTGACCTAAATGAGAAGGAAATAAAAAAAAAGGGGGGGGATATATGTATACATATAGATGATTCACTTTGCTGTACAGTATAAACTAACACAATATAGTAAAACAACAATACTCCAATACAAAAAATTGCTATGATCACCATATCATTGCCCATTAATGGAGCCCAATTTACACAGTAAAATATAATCTCCTCCTCAGAAACCTTCAGTCTCTTGGTGATTTGACTCCTGACTACATTTTCAACTTCATCTTATGCTGCTCTTTCCCTGTTTACCACATCTTAGTCACCTGGGTCTTTATCCCACTCCAGAAAAGATAAAATATTTTCTGTCCAGGGTCTTTGCATAGTTTTCTCTGCCTTAAAAATTATTTTCCTGATTCTTCATTTGGCCCCTTTTAATCTAAAGTATTACTCCCAGCAATCCCACTCCTGGGTATATACTCAAAAAAAACAAGAAGACTAATTCAAAAAAATATATGGACCCCAATGCTCATAGCAGTATTATTTACAATTGCCAAGACATGGAAGCAACCTAAGTGTCCATTAATAGATGAATGGATATAGAAGATATGGTACATATATACAATGGAATACTACTCAGCCATAAAATAAAGAATGAAATTTTGCCATTTGCAGCAACATGGATGGACTTAGACAGCATTTTGCTAAGTGAAATAAGTCAGACAGAGAAAGACAAATATTGTATGATATCAGTTGTCTGTGGAATCTAAAAAATACAATAAAACTAGTAAGTATAACAGAAAAGAAGCAGACTCACAGATATAGAGAACAAACCAGTGGTTACCAGTGGGGAGAGAGAAAGGGGGGCAGTGATATAGGGGTAGGGGATTAAAAGATACAAATTATTATGTATAAAATAAGATACAAGGATATATTGTACAACTCAGAGTATTTATTAATTCAATGTTATCAACCTGGAGAAATTGCTCAAGGTGTGTACTATAGGATTATATATTGGTTTTATTCTATTCAACTTTTTTAAAATTAAAAATATTTCTAAAGATATATAAAACATTCAGTCAATACTACAAAGCAGGATGGATTGTTAAAATATTCACTGACAGGATCAGAAGAAAAGTATATGAAATTAGGCTAGAATAATGAGCTTAAACAGGGCAGATAAAGTTTATTAAGAATAGGTATAAAATTTTGTACTTATATTTGCAATTTAAAACATAGATATTAGGTGAGAACCGGTGATGCTTCAGTGGAATTTAAGCATAACAAGAAGTCACTCTCTTGTGGTTGTGAAGTTGAAAGTGGAAGGTGAAAAAGAACTTATACTAATAGAAACAGAGAGATTAGTTCCATCCTAATGCTCATGAGTCCAACCATGTAAGGTATAGTGTATCTAACCATGGGCTCCACATTCTGAATATGAAATTGAGAAAAAACTTACCTAGAAGGTAAAAATGCCTGGGAACTGTTCTTTAAGCAATAGTTACATGAAACTGTAAACTAAAAGACTAAGCAGGCACATAATATGAAAAAAAAGTTTGGAGGATTGATAACCTTTAGGTTTTATCCCAAAGGTAAATTTTCTGATTTTATTATAGCTAAAAATTACCTTTAAAATATTAAGCAAAGAAATGAGTATTAGCAGTGATCCCATGAGGAATCGGGGTCTTGTGATGACAAAAGCTGTCATTTATGAAGCATTTATGTGCCATGCACTATGGAAGACAGTTTACATGTGTTATCTCATATAACTCACACAGAATATTCTGGAAAAATGGATATTATTGTCCTTATCATATAATTAGGAAATTGTGAAACAAAACCATTTAATAATTTTCCCCACAGTTCAGAGTAAGAAAATAGACATATTAATATTTGAGCCCAAATATGTTGGACTCTCCAGTCTATAGCCTTTCCAAAATAAAAGGTTGTCTTTCAGCTTACTTACATTTTATTTATATTTTATGTCATTATAATGACTGTGGGTTACTCTGATGAAGAGAAATGTGTTTAAGCTAAAACAATTAAAATTCACAAAATAGTGGGTTATGTTGAGAGCTTTGAAATAAAAGCAGAAAATGGCTTGCAAAAGGCCAAAGAAAATTTTTTGAAGAAAAAATATATTTTTACTCTTAAAATTGTTATATTCATTTGTCTTGATTTCATACATTTTCTGTAGTGATTAAGGGAGTGTTTCTTATATCTAGAGTAAAATAAATATGGTCTTGTGTTCTTGCAGAAGATAGTTTCAACTTCAGAATTCATACCATCCTCAGAAACCATGAGATAAGCTTACTATTAAATTAACAGCACTCAGGTTTTTAAAATCTTTGTCAAAAATTTCCACTATTTGATTCTTACAAAATCCTTCTTCATTTCAGAGGTAACAGAAAATCAGAAAATTAAAGTGAGGCCACAGAGGATGCAAGTGGCAGAATGAGCCTAGAATCTGATACTTCCGACTCCAAATTGTTTGTTGTACACCACATAGACTCAACACTGTAAAGGAAGGGAAGTGTGTATAAAATAACACAAAATGTGGTACACCATAAAAGCAACATTATTGACAGGAATTTATCAACAGTAACAGTAATGATGCTGAGATTTTGAGTCTTAGGAGGTAGTCAGTCCTGGGTTGGTGCCCTTGTCCAGTTGAATATTCTCAAAACCCTACATGATCACAAATGGAAAATCTGTGTCATTTTCAAGGCCATCTTTATTTTACTCACCTTTTTATTTTACTCATCTTTTTATTTTACTAGTAATTATATTCTAGGAAGAGAAATAAAACTTTAGCCATGTTTCTACCTGAAAAAAATTCTGTACTGTCTTTTTGTACAGATTGGTTTTGTTACAACTAAATTGAGCTAATTTATCACCAAGGCTGTGGTGAAAATGTGCCCTTTATAGAAACATGGTTTAAAACTTTAAGTGAGTAAATATAGTTTTATATAATAAATATCCTAATAAATGTGATTTCTTATAACTTACATCCTCTACAGGTTACAAATCAATAATTCTTGACAATTTTAAGGCTAACGTTTTCAACATTCCAGGAAAACTCTTTGCCATCATTAATGAATGGACTTACATGGAAACTCAAATTTATGATTCCAAGATACAGAACGTATTTAAATTTAACTTAAAACTTAAGGTAAAAGTAAATATATCTAACCTCTTTTTAAACTGTTTTTCAACAAAATTAACTGTTTAGCTTGTGGGTTGCCCACTCAAATTACCTATGTCAAAAGTCTACTATTCTTTTAAGGATTTTATTAACCAATGATAAGTTATACTTCCTAGTCATGGTCAAATTAAAGAACATAAGGATTGTAATTCTGTCTCTCCACATCTGAAACTAGTCTCTTAAATTTAATTCTAAGATACTCCTGGGGAGTGGTTGAGCATAAATTGGAGATAGGTGTATTTGAGAGTAAGAAAAATGACTCAGCAAATTATTTTTAAGGTTTCAATTTGAATGTATATATGCAAAGAATGTGAGTATATAACTTCATATGATGTCTAATCATCCTATTACTTCCCTTGTGTCCTCACTGTTTTTTCCCTTTATTCTTCACTGTTGCCAAGAGTACCATGTAAAAATTAACTTTGGGTAGAAAAAAATAGTTTAAAGAATTAAATCATCTGATTTAAAGAGTCAAAATCAAAACTCTCCTCTTTCCTTTGATTCTGTATTTCTCTTTAAAAGGATCTTACTTTAATGAATGTTTAGGGATTATTATTCAATAATGAGTCTGAAGTCCATCAAAGTGGGAGATTGCATCACAGCATAAGAACTTTATTGGAGATGAAAAAATAATTATTGAATGTTACTACTTTGGCAAAATATCATTAAACAGCATGCCATTCAAGAAATAGAGAACAGAATAAAGCCAGCATGTTCCCAGAAAGGCTAATTGGCAAAGTATGACAATAACAGAGCAAAATTCTCTTTCGCAGAGCTACTGGCCCCAGCGTGGCTGTAGTGTGCGATTTGTAATTGACAGTAAGGCATAGATTTTCGCAGATGTGAAATGTCAGTCCTTCCACCAGGTCACAGTGAAAGCAGCGTAAACCCTTAGATGTAACCAACAACTGTGTCACCATTGAGACACATCTTAAGTAAATAGTATGTCGCACTAAAACAGATTCAGGGATCATGCCGTTTGCTCAAGTCAATGAGCAGTACGGGTATCGCAAGGCTAGGGTCTGCCATTAACAAGATGAGTCCCGGCTATTGTAAATAGAGCTTCAGTGAACATTGTTGTACATGACTCTTTTTGAGTTATGCTTTTCTCAGGGTATTTGCCCAGTAGTGAGATTGCTGGGTCTATGGTGGTTCTATTTTTAGTTTTTTAAGGAACCTCCATACTGTTCTCCATAGTGGCTACACCAATTTACATTACCACCAACAGTGCAAGAGGGTTCCCTTTTCTCCACACCCTTTCCAGCATTTATTGTTTGTAGATTCTTTGAAGATGGCCATTCTGACTGGTGTGAGATGATATTTCATTGTAGTTTTGATTTGCATTTCTCTAATGATTAATGATGTTGAGCATTCTTTCATGTGTTTGTTGGCAATGTGTATAAAGCAGAAAGTAACACACCATTGTAAAGCAATTATACTCCAATAAAGATGTTAAAAAACAACAACAACAAAAAAACATGACGAGTCCCCACAAATCCTGCGCCAGTGAGATCTTTGGGACATTCAATTCTGCTTCAGTCAAAGAAAGTCAGTGTAAAAATGGATTACTGCTTTATGCAAAACTGAGAACAACCAAAATCGTGGTAGAAAGATAAAATTCTATGAGGACATGCCTAAGCATAATTTCAAGAAACAGGGCATAGCCAATCGCTGCTGGGAAACCATAGCAACAGGAAGACCAAGCTAGCATGTTAGTGATCTGAACTGGGATGGTTCTTGTGAAAGGAGGAAGCTGAACTGGAAGCAGGATCAAGACTGTAAACATAAAACGAGCACACTTTCTCTCTAACAAGGAAAGTAGCCTTGTTATTTACAATATTCTAATAGATGACAGCAACAGAACTGTCATTAAATAAGAATCATACTGGAGCCTCCTATACCTTTAGAATCCATATATCAGGACTACTTTATAATGAAATAATTTTGGCAATTCAGTAATTTATTCCTCTTGGATGCACTTTGAGAAAAATTTTATTAATCAAAAACAATAATAAAGCATACTAGACAAGGCTCTAATATATATCATGTAAGTTAAATTGCAAAAATTTTATTTGGTGATCTACATTTAGAAATTCAGGATGTACCAAAAGTGCTATAAGCGACAGCTTTTTCAGATGGGATATGGAGATTCAAAAATGTAAGTCTTCTGTCAAAAATGGAACATAACATTTTCTCCATATAAATCCTGAGAACACAAGGAAATATAAACATGCAGAAATGGAAACACTAGGATTCATTTTATATTTTTGCAAAGGAAAATACTTTTCTTCTTTTCCTTAGATACCTACTATAAGGTATCTAATCTGTAGCATAAGGTAAAAAAACCACTGACCGCTAATAAGATGTAAGGTGTTCTCAATATTTCTTCCCGTTATTACTGTCTTGAATATTTATAAAGCTGGACTACACATTTTCCTGCATGAATTAGCTGTAACTCTCCAGTCATATTTCAGCCAAGTAAATACATCTTAAAGGCAAGACCTTTAAAGAAGGAAAAAAATGGGATTTTAAAGCCAAATTTTTTTTTAACATCTTAATTGGGATAAAATTGCTTTACAATGGTGTGTTACTTTCTGCTTTATAACAAAGTGAATCAGTTATACATATACATATGTTCCCATATCTCTTCCCTCTTGCGTCTCCCTCCCTCCCACCCTCCCTATCCCACCCCTCCAGGCGGTCACAAAGCACTGAGCTGATATCCCTGTGCCATGCGGCTGCTTCCCACTAGCTATCTACCTTACGTTTGTTAGTGTGTATATGTCCATGACTCTCTCTCGCCCTGTCACAGCTCACCCTTCCCCCTCCACATATCCTCAAGTCCGTTCTCCAGTAGGTCTGTGTCTTTATTCCTGTCTTACCCCTAGGTTCTTCATGACATTTTTTTTCTTAAATTCCATATATATGTGTTAGCATACGGTATTTGTCTTTCTCTTTCTGACTTACTTCACTCTGTATGACAAACTCTAGGTCTATCCACCTCATTACAAATAGCTCAATTTCGTTTCTTTTTATGGCTGAGTAATATTCCATTGTATATATGTGCCACGTCTTCTTTATCCATTCATCCAATGATGGGAACTTAGGTTGTTTCCATCTCTGGCCTACTGTAAATAGAGCTGCAATGAACATTTTGGTACATGATGCTTTTTGAATTTTGGTTTTCTCAGGGTATATGCCCAGTAGTGGGATTGCTGGGTCATATGGTAGTTCTATTTGTAGTTGTTTAAGGAACCTCCATACTGTTCTCCATAGTGGCTGAACTAATTCACATTCCCACCAGCAGTGCAAGAGGGTTCCCTTTTCTCCACACACTCTCCAGCATTTACTGTTTCTAGATTTTTTGATGATGGCCATTCTGACTGGTGGGAGATGATATCTCATGGTAGTTTTGATTTGCATTTCTCTAATGATTAATGATGTTGAGCATTCTTTTATGTGTTTGTTGGCAGTCTGTATATCTTCTTTGGAGAAATGTCTATTTAGGTCTTCTGCCCATTTTTGGATAGGGTTGTTTGTTTTTTTGTTATTGTGCTGCATGAGCTGCTTGTAAATTTTGGAGATTAATCCTTTGTCGGTTGCTTCATTTGCAAATATTTTCTCCCATTCTGAGGGTTGTCTTTTGGTCTTGTTTATGGTTTCCTTTGCTGTGCAAAAGCTTTGAACTTTCATTAGGTCCCATTAGTTTGTTTTTGATTTTATTTCCATTACTCTAGGAGGTGGGTCAGAAAGGATCTTGCTGTGATTTATGTCATAGAGTGTTCTGCCTATGTTTTCCTCTAAGAGTTTGATAGTTTCTGGCCTTACATTTAGGTCTTTAGTCCATTTTGAGCTTATTTTTGTGTATGGTGTTAGGGAGTGATCTAATCTCATACTTTTACATGTATCTGTCCAGTTTTCCCAGCACCACTTATTGAAGAGGCTGTCCTTTCTCCACTGTACATTCCTGCCACCTTTATCAAAGATAAGGTGTCCATATGTGTGTGGGTATATCCCTGGGCTTTCTATCCTGTTCCATTGATCTATCTTTCTGTTTTTGTGCCAGTACCATACTGCCTTGATTACTGTAGCTTTGTAGTATAGTCTGAAGTCAGGGAGCCTGATTCCTCCAGCTCCACTTTTCGTTCTCAAGATTGCTTTGTCTATTAGGGGTTTTTTGTGTTTCCATACAAATTGTGAAATTTCTTGTTCTAGTTCTGTGAAAAATGCCAGTGGTAGTTTGATAGGGATTGCACTGAATCTATAGATTGCTTTGGGTAGTAGAGTCATTTTCACAATGTTGATTCTTCCAATCCAAGAACATGGTATATCTCTCCATCTATTTGTATCATCTTTAATTTCTTTCATCAGTGTCTTATAATTTTCTGCATACAGGTCTTTTGTCTCCTTAGGTAGGTTTATTCCTAGATATTTTATTCTTTTTGTTGCACTGGTAAATGGGAGTTTTTCCTTGATCTCACTTTCAGATTTTTCATCATTAGTATATAGGAATGCCAGAGATTTCTGTGCATTAATTTTGTATCCTGCTACTTTACCAAATTCATTGATTAGTTCTAGTAGTTTTCTGGTAGCATCTTTAGGATTCTCTCTGTATAGTATCATGTCATCTGCAAACAGTGACAACTTTACTTTTCTTTTCTGATTTGGATTCCTTTTATTTCCTTTTCTTCTCTGATTGCTGTGGCTAAAACTTCCAAAACTATGTTGAAAAAGAGTGGTGAGAGTGGGCAACCCTGTCTTGTTCCTGATCTTAGTGCAAATGCTTTCAGTTTTTCATCATTGAGGATGATGTTGGCTGTGGGCTTGTCATATATGGCCTTAATTATGTTGAGGAAAGTTCCCTCTATGCCTACTTTCTGCAGGGTTTTTATCATAAATGGGTGTTGAAATTTGTCAAAAGCTTTCTCTGCATCTAATGAGATGATCATATGGTTTTTGTCCTTCAATTTGTTAATATGGTTTATCACATTGATAGATTTCCGTATATTGAAGAATCCTTGCATTCCTGGAATAAACCCCACATGATCATGGTGTATGATCCTTTTAATGTGCTGTTGGATTCTGTTTGTTAGTATTTTGTTGAGGATTTTTGCATCTATGTTCATCAGTGATATTGGCCTGTAGTTTTCTTTCTTTGTGACATCCTTGTCTGGTTTTGGTATCAATGTGATGGTGGCCTCATAGAAGGAATTTGGGAGTGTTCCTCCCTCTGTTATAATTTGGAAGAGTTTGAGAAAGATAGGTGCTAGCTCTTCTCTAAATGTTTGATAAAATTCGCCTGTGAAGCCATCTGGTCCTGGGCTTTTGTTTGTTGGAAGATTTTTAATCACAGTTTCAATTTCAGTGCTTGTGATTGGTCTGTTCATATTTTCTATTTCTTCCTGATTCATTCTTGGCAGGTTTTGCATTTCTAAGAATTTGTCCATTTCTTCGAGGTTGTCCATTTTATTGGCATAGAGTTGCTTGTAGTAATCTCTCATGATCTTTTGTATTTCTGCAGTGTCAGTTGTTACTTCTCCATCTTCATTTCTAATTTTATTGATTTGAGTCTTCTCCCTTTTTCTTGATGAGCCTGACTAGTGGTTTATCTATTTTGTTTATCTTCTCAAAGAACCAGCTTTTAGTTTTATTGATCTTTGCTATTGTTTCCTTCTTTTCTTGTTCATTTATTTCTGATCTGATTTTTATGATTTCTTTCCTTCTTCTAGCTTTGGGGTTTTTTTGTTCTCCTTTCTCTAATTGCTTGAGGTGCAAGGTTAGGTTATTTATTCGAGATGCTTCCTGCTTCTTAAGGTGGGCTTGTATTGCTATAAACTTCCCTCTTAGAACTGATTTTGCTGCATCCCATAGGTTTTGGGTCATCGTGTCTCCATTGTCATTTGTTTCTAGGTATTTTTTTTATTTCCTCTTTGATTTCTTCAGTGATCACTTCGTTATTAAGTATGTATTGTTTAGCCTCTATGTGTTTGTATTTTTAACAGATCTTTTCCTGTAATTGATATCTAGTCTCATGGCATTGTGGTCGGAAAAGATACTTGATAGAATTTCAATTTTCTTATATTTACCAAGGCTTGATTTGTGACCCAAGATATGATCTATCCTGGAGAATGTTCCATGAGCACTTGAAAAAAATGTGTATTCTGTTGTTTTTGGATGGAGTGTCCTATAAATATCAATTAAGTTCATCTTGTTTAATGTATCATTTAAAGCTTGTGTTTCCTTATTTATTTTCATTTTGGATGATCTGTCCATGGGTGAAAGTGGGGTGTTAAAGTCCCCTACTATGAATGTGTTACTGTCGATTTTCCCTTTTCTGGCTGTTATTATTTGCCTTATGTATTGAGGTGCTCCTATGTTGGGTGCATAAATATTTACAATTGTAATATCTTCTTCTTGGATTGATCCCTTGATCATTATGTAGTGTCCTTCTTTGTCTCTTCTAATAGTCCTTATTTTAAAGTCTATTTTGCCTGATATGAGAATTGCTACTCCAGCTTTCTTTTGGTTTCCATTTGCATGGAATATCTTTTTCCATTCCCTTACTTTCAGTCTGTATGTGTCTCTAGGTCTGAAGTGGGTCTCTTGTAGACAGCATATATAAGGGTCTTGTTTTTGTATCCATTCAGCCAATCTGTGTCTTTTGGTGGGAGCATTTAGTCCATTTACATTTAAGGTAATTATCAATATGTATGTTCCTATTCCCATTTTCTAAATTGTTTTAGGTTCGTTATTATAGGTTTTTTCCTTCTCTTGTGTTTCCTGTCTAGAGAAGTTCCTTTAGCATTTGTTGTAAAGCTGGTTTGGTGGTGCTGAACTCTCTCAGCTTTTGCTTGTCTGTAAAGTTTTTAATTTCTCCATCAAATCTGAATGAGTTCCTTGCTGGGTAGAGTAGTCTTGGTTGCAGGTTTTTCTCCTTCATCACTTTCAGTATGTCCTGCCACTCCCTTCTGGCTTGTAGGGTTTCTGCTAAGAGATCAGCCTTTAACCTTATGGGGATTCCCTTGTGTGTTATTTGTTGTTTTTCCCTTGCTACTTTTAATATGCTTTCTTTGTATTTAATTTTTGACAGTTTGATTAATATGTGTCTTGGCATATTTCTCCTTGGATTTATCCTGTATGGGGCTCTCTGTGCTTCCTGGACTTGATTAACTATTTCCTTTCCCATATTAGGGAAGTTTTCAACTATAATCTCTTCAAATATTTTCTCAGTCCCTTTCTTTTTCTCTTCTTCTTCTGGAACCCCTATAATTCGAATGTTGGTGCATTTAATGTTGTCCCCGATGTCTGTGAGACTCTCCTCAGGTCTTTTCATTCTTTTTTCTTTATTCTGCTCTGCAGTAGTTATTTCCACTATTTTATCTTCCAGGTCACTTATCCGTTCTTCTGCCCCAGTTATTCTGCTATTGATCCCATCTAGAGTACTTTTAATTTCATTTATTGTGTTGTTTATCTTTGCTTGTTTCATCTTTATTTCTTCTAGGTCCTTGTTAACTGTTTCTTGCATTTTGTCCACTCTGTTTCCAAGATTTTGGATCATCCTTACTATCATTATTGTGAAGTCTTTTTCAGGTAGACTGCCTATTTCCTCTTCATTTGTTAGGTCTGGTGCATTTTTATCTTGCTCCTTTATCTGCTGTGTGTTTTTCTGTCTTCTCATTTTGCTTATCTTACTGTGTTTGGGGTCTCCTTTTTGCAGGCTGCAGGTTTGTAGTTCCTGCTGTTTTTGATGTCTGTCTCCAGTGGCTAAGGTTGGTTCAGTGGGTTGTGTAGGCTTCCTGGTGAAGGGGACTAGTGCCTGTGTTGTGGTGGATGAGGCTGGATCTTGTCTCTCTAGTGGGTAGCTTCATGTCTGGTGGTGTGTTTTGGGGTGTCTGTGGACTTATTATGATTTTAGGCAGCCTCTCTGCTAATGGGTGGGGTTGTGTTCCTGTTTTGCTAGTTGTTTGGCATAGGTTGTCCAGCACTGTAGCTTGCTGTTCGTTGAGTGAAGCTGGGTGCTGGTGTTAAGATGGAGGTCTCTGGGAGATTTTCGCCGTTTGATATTATGTGGAGCTGGGAGGCCTCTTGTTGACCAGTGTCCTGAAGTTGGCTCTCCCACCTCAGAGGCAGAGTCCTGACTCCTGGCTGCAGCACCAAGAGCCTTTCATCCACACGGCTCAGAATAAAAGGGAGAAAAAGTAGAGAGAATTAGTAGAAGTATGAAGAAAGAAAGAAAGAAAGAAGGAGGGAAGGAAGGAAGGAAGGAAGGAAAGAAGGAAGGAAGGAAGGAAGAAAGAAAGAAAGAAAGAAGCAAAGAAGGAAAGAAGGCGAGAAGGAAAGAAAGAAGGGAGGGAGGGAGGGAGGAAGGAAGGAGGGAAGGAAGGAAAAAAGACAGAAAGAAAGAAGATACAGTAAAATAAAATAAAGTATAATAAAGTTATTGAAGTAAAAAATAATTATTTAGAAAAAAAAGGGACAGATAGAACCTTAGGACAAATGGTGGAAGCAACGCTATACAGACAAAATCTTACACAGAAGCATACGCATACACCCTCACAAAAAGAGGTAAAGGGGAAAAAATCATAAATCTTGCTCTCAGAGACCACCTCCTCAATTTGGGATGATTCGTTGTCTAAAGGAGGGAAGGAAGGAAGAAAAGAAGGAAAGAAAGAAAGAAAGGAAGGAAGGAAGAAAGAAAGAAAGAAAGTAAAGTATAATAAAGTTATCAAAATTAATTATTAAGAAAAAAATTTAAAAAAAAAAAACCATGGACGAATAGAACCCTAGGACAAATGGTGGAAGCAAAACTATACAGATAAGATCTCACACAGAAGCATACACATACACATTCACAAAAAGAGGAAAAGGGGAAAAAATCATAGATTTTGCTCTCGAAGCCCACCTCCTCAATTTGGGATGATTCCTTGTCTATTCATATATTCCACAGATGCAGCGTACATCAAGTTGATTGTGGAGCTTTAATTCACTGCTTCTGAGGCTGCTGGGAGAGATTTCCCTTTATCTTCTTTGATCTCACAGCTCACAGGGGCTCAGCTTTGGATTTGGCCCCGCCTCTGCATGTAGGTCGCTTGAGGGCGTCTGTTTTTTGCTCAGACAGGACGGGGTTAAAGAAGCCGCTGATTCGGGGGCTCTGGTGCACTCAGGACGGGGGGAGGGAGGGACACTGCGTGCGGGGCGGGCCTGCGGCGGCAGAGGCCAGCGTGACGTTGCACCAGCCTGAAGCCCGCCGTGCATTCTCCCCGGGAAGTTGTCCCTGGATCCCGAGAACCTGGCAGTGGTGGGCTACACAGGCTCCGCGGAAGAGGGGTGTGGATAGTGACCTGTGCTTGCACACAGGCCCCTTGGTGGCGGCAGCAGCAGCCTTAGCGTCTCCCGCCCGTCTCTGGGGTCCGCGCTTTTAGCCGCAGCTCGCGCCCGTCTCTGGGGTTCCTTTAAGCAGCGCTCTTAAACCCCTCTCCTCGCGCACCAGGAAACAGAGGGAAGAAAAAGTCTCTTGCCTCTTCGGCAGCTCCAGACTTTTCCCCGGACTCCCTCCCGGCTAGCCGTGGTGCACTAACCCCTTCAGGCTATGTTCAAGCCGCCAACCCCAGTCCTCTCCCTGCGCTCCGACCGAAACGGAAACCTGAGCCTCAGCTCGCAGCCCCGCCCGCCCCGGCGGGTGAGCAGACAAGCCTCTCGGGCTGGTGAGTGCCGGTCGGCACCGATCCTCTGTGCGGGAATCTCCCCGTTTTGCCCTCCGCAACCCCTGTTGCTGTGCACTCCTCCGCGGCCCCAAAGCTCCCCGCTCCGCCTCCCGCAGTCTCTGAACGCGAAGGGGCTTCCTAGTGTGTGGAAACTTTTCCTCCTTCACAGCTCCCTCCCACTGGTGCAGGTGCCGTCCCTATTTTTTGTCTCTGTTTTTTCTTTTTTTCTTTTGCCCTACCCAGGTACGTGGGGAGTTTCTTGCCTTTTGGGAGGTCTGAAGTCTTCTGCCAGCCTTCAGTAGGTGTTCTGTAGGAGTTGTTCCACGTGTAGATGTATTTCTTGTGTATCTGTGGGGAGGAAGGTGATCTCCGCGTCTTACTCTTCCGCCATCTTCAAAGTCCCCCCTCAAGCCAAATTTTAAGTACAGCTCCCTAGATAGTATTTTATTTGAGACACTTTGCTCTGCTATAACATAGAAAATCCCTTTGAGGATGAGCATTTGTATGAATTGCAGCTAGGTCCATACTAGTTTCCAACAGGATAAAAGAAATTTCATAAAATTTTTTGAAAACCTGATCATATTAGTTTAAGAAAATCACTTTAAAAAAGTACTATTAAAAAAACTTAATTGGTACTAAAAAGTAATTATAAATGCAGATCTAAACTTGACCATATGAAGATATTTTTACTTTCTTTGTGTCCATTGACTCCTCTCAAATAAAATAAAAAGAACAAAATATAGACAAAGAAAACTTTCTTTAATGAAATCGAAAAGAGATCATAACCTCAAAGCATAAATTATATTAAAAAACACTGTCAAGTATGCTGAAATTAGCACCAAAATATAGAGGGACATGAAGAGCTTACCTGTACTTCCTTAGATATGAGGAGGCAAGAGGGGGTTAAGAAGTCCCTAGTCGTATACATCAGGTTTCTAAGAAGTGAGTCCAGTGACTGTAACACAGAGACGGGTGGTCATAGAGGAAATATGGGTTTTGACTCAGTTTGGCACATTATAAGTGCAGTGGAAATTAGAACTGAAGGAGAGACTATAACAGCCATCAGATTTTAAAATTTGAGACAGTTATGTACTGAAGGAGATTGTCAAAATGAATTGCAACAATGGAGGGAAAAAAACAGTTATCATAACATGAAGACTCCTTGAATGAAGGGGCTTTATTATGTGTCATATCAACCAGCTGAATATAAACAACCCAGAGTGGCCATGTCTTGAAGGATAATGGGCAGAAGAGACTTAGTGCTCCAGACAACAATAATGAATTAAAATTGTGGCTGTCACCAGATGTCTGCCCTCCACACTACTGTTCAGGAAGTGGCTGGCTTGAGTCACAGATGGGTAATAATAAGGAAGGAACTACCATGGCATATGTATATATACATATGTATATATCTATATCTATCTATATGGATATGACTAAAAGTCAAGGGGTGGAGAATGGGAAATCAATACAATTAAGGTGAAGAATATGGTAAATCTAAAGAGAAAGAGAAAGAATTTAGTTAATATAGTTCTCCTTAGTTTTTATGTAATAATACACTGCACATCTTCCATAAAGAATGGATCCTACAACTGCAACAACAGCAACAACTAAATGTAACAACAAAAAAATAGAAGAGAGCAGCTTGAGATATAAGGCAAGGAATTGCAATTAAGGAAAGGCAGAGCTGAAGGTGGCTTAGACTAATATATTAATGGTGTGTAGAGTGAGAAGATGTACATTTGACCCTTGAACATGGGTTTGAACTGCACGGTTCCACTCATCTGTGGATTTTTTCAATAGTAAATACAACAGTGCTACACAATGGATGTGGAAACCGTGTATATGGAGGGTTGGCTGTAAGTTATACATGGATTTTTGGCTGTGCAGTGTTGGCCACCCCTAACCCTGCACTATTCAAGGGTCAACTGTATTTAGACTAGAGATAGATATTGGGTGAGAAATGGGCAGAATTTTAATGGATCCAAAATATTTTGCAAAAGAGTAAGGTGAATCCTGTTGACTATTCATAGCATCCATTTCTCTGGTCCTCCTGATGTCACAATGCTGCTTTGATTCCTATATTTCTCTGTTCCCCAACTAGCCCATCTGATATCCAGGAAGCTGGCTCCATTTTCACTTTAAGACTGATACCAATTAGTCATAATCAATTATGTTAGTACTTTACTCCTTGCCAGATACAGGATTCCAGTTTTAAGCAAACCAGTACTTGACATTTTCCTGATTAAAGATATTGGTTCTTTAATGTAATCACGTGACAAAATTTGGTCCAATCATACTAAAGTAAAAGACATTTTCAGATAAGAAAATAAATTCATCTTCCACAGGGTGTGAATATATTATGTATGTTGATTAAGCAGTTAAATAAATGAGTCTGTTTTAATATTAAGGTTAAATATATTAGACCAAAAATCAATTTCTTATATGTACCTGGTATGTTGAATAAGATGAACATATAGGATTGATTTGTAAAATGAACTTTATTTTATTTCCAGTATCCTTTTACTCATATACTATGACCTTCCTAATTAATGTTAGGCAATAGAAAAACCAGTAGTTATTTAAGACCCAGCACAGTCTTTAATTTAAATTTAACTTTGGGCTTCCTTGGTGGCACAGTGGTTGAGAGTCTGCCTGCTGATGCAGGGGACATGGGTTCGTGCCCCGGTCCGGGAAGATCCCACATGCCACGGAGCGGCTGGGCCCGTGAGCCATGGCCACTGAGCCTGCGTGTCTGGAGCCTGTGCTCTACAACGGGAGAGGCCACAACAGTGAGAAGCCCGTGTACCGCAAAAAAAAAAAAAAAAAATTAACTTTATCAGTTAGATAAATTCACTCCTTTCCTCCCTCACTCCTCTGCTGGCCCTTTGATGTGAGTTGGAGGGTGCCTCCACTTTTCCTTCTCCCTCTAAGCCCACTAACTGTGGTTTCAAACCAGGTCCCATCAGGAAGAGGGAGCTGAATTAAGTGGGAAGGAATGTTCTTACACAGGTTGATAAATTTCTAAGATGGATTTGTGTTCTCTGAGTCTGATGTATATTTAAAGATGACTTTTTTTCCTCATGGACACTTTAAAAGTTTCTTTAGGGCCCCGCTTGTGATGTCTGACTGCACATAATGGAATGCAGGGCATGCATTTCCTGCATCTTTCTTCATAATTTCACTCCACTCCTTCCTAAGTTGCTCTTCCTTCTCTGGAAAACTTCTTAGAGGGTGGAAATTGGCCTCGGGTTATCTTTCCTTCCTCACTCGCCTCTGATCCATGGAAAACTCTCAGGTATTTTGTCTGGACAATTTCCAGGAGCCACGCAATTCCAGTGCAGCAGTACCTCCCCTCTCCTCCCTCACTCTGTAGTCAACCAAGTCTTCTTACATTTGCAATCAGGCCCTAGATGGAATCAGGCACCAGTACATTTGGCCCCACTAACTTCACCAAACACATATTAAACTCTTAAACAGGATTAATGAAAGTACCATTTATCAGATTCAGGAAACCCAACAAATATCAATCAGGAAAAATAAAAAGAAAGACATAGCTAGATAGCTCATGGCGAAACTGTTGATTGTCTCTTTCTTATGTCTGTACTTTTGTCTCAATATCCTATGTGCTATATAATTTCTTCAGATATAACTTCCAAATAACTAGTTCTCTTTCAATGGTGTTTAATTAAAGTAGTAGCATAAGAGTGAAGGGTACATCTCTGAGGCCAACATGGTTGGATTAAATTCTAAATCTTCTGTTTACCAATTGGGGGCAAACCCTTGACTTTCTTGGTTTTACCTTTTCTTATTGTTTTTGGCCTTAGAAATGTTTTCCTTCATTTTCTTCCAATTCAGCTTTTCATAGATATAGATAGATAGATGACAGAGTTGGAGATTGATATTTAAAATTTAGTAGTGGGAAGACCTAAAGATATATAAGAAAATAAATAATATGATTAGAATCACACAGAAGAAACATTTACCTGTAAGCAGTGTGCTGCCTGCACTGGTGTCTGGACATCTTCTAAATGGTGACTTCAATTAGTATATAGTCTATGCTAAGGAATATTTAAAAATTCAGACAAGAAGTATTAGGAGCTTATTATGTTATTAAGGATAGGACTGGAAATGGGATGAGTCATTTAAAGAACATTTTTGCATAAAAATATATAAAAGGAGGGAGGGGCAAAATATTAAGATTTGGTACAAAAGAACCTAAGAAAGAAAATGTGCTTAGTTTGGGCACATTATGTTTGAAGTCCCAAGATGATAATCAGGATAGTGTGTCCAGTATGGCATTATATGTGTAGATTTTTAGCTCAGAATGAGATAAAAGAAACACAGAAATAATAGCTAACCCTGTGAAGGAGGAGAGTGTCAAGAGGGAAAAGTCATGGACAAAGATGATAGGCATATGCCAAGAAGTTAGTGATGCTTAAGCTTTTGAGCTCATCACTTGCACGGACCCCTTCCAAGGCCATGGACAGGTCCCTAGGAATATCTTCACATGGTCACATTTTTTGGAAACTTTGTAAAACTAAACTTTTTTGTTATTTTCTTTAAAGAGGGCTCCCCTCCCCAATTCTCAATGTGCCATACCTTACAAAACATATATCTGCTTATCTTAGTTTGCTTTCTCTTGAGAGCAGAAGACAAAGACTAATGCAGGTCATTTATTTGGAAGATGAGCCCAGGAAGCAGGAAAGAGGGAACAGGAAAAGTTGGGCAGGGAAGAAGGAAAATCATTATCAAGATCATTGTTGTAAATAATAGGATTCAGTTCCACCAGGACTTGCAAGAAACAAAAATTATCTCCTAGAATTCTCCACCTAAAAGCCAGAGGCTAGAGTATTTAGCTACTAGTTCCTATAACCCTCTAAACCATTGGTAAAGGATAGCTCCCAGAGGGTAACTCTTGCTGAATTTCTGGGCTGCTTCCTGAGTTAACTACCCAATTCTGAGAATGCCTGAGGCAGAATGCTGAAAGTCAGGCACATGAAGGGGACAACAACAGCCAGAATGGGTCTGAAGATGCTCTGAACTGTCTCTGAAAGGTGGGCTGATTGCAGGGAACACATTCATGAGGGAAGTCCACGTCAATCCCCTGGATCAGAGCATAAATGCTAGAATGCCCTTCTGTTGGGTGCGAGACAAGGAGAATAACAAGAAAATGGGAAGAGCTAAATCAAAGCAATGTTAGAGAAGCAAAGCAAAGAAAGAATGTCAGAAGGAAGTCTGATCAAATATGACATTTTTGAGGGTACTCAGGAATTATATGTTTAAAAACTATTGAATGGGGTTAATGAGAGAAGATAATTGACTTTACAGGGAAATTTCATTGAAAAGTGGGACAGAAAGGCACATTAAAAGACATAATTACTTTCTTTTCTAGCATTTCTAAGAGTTGATCCTTTTCCTGAAAATCCTCCCACTAAAGCACCTCTGTTTCTGTGAGCTTTGAGTGAGTTAATACATGTGTAAAGGGATTACAACTATGTCTAACCCATCGTGGGCAATATGGAACTGTTTTCTGTTATTATTTTTATTATTTAGAAGACTTTAAATACATTGTGAACAATGTAATAAATCAAGTAGAGATCAATTTAAAGATGGTTAAGAAAATAGCAGGTTCTTCTTGAGTCAAAGAAGATTATCTTATGGTGATATTAAGAGTGCTTGGGAGCTTAGGATGACAAACCCCACACACACCCCAACACACACACACACACACACACACACACACACACACACGATGATCAGGGAAATACAGATTCTAGGGACAGAAGCCAAGGTCTGGAAGAGGCTCAGAGGTTACAATAGCAGGGATGGGGAAGGGTAAAGGCTGCCTATAGCTGATCAAAGATCAGGTAGGCAGTTAGTTAAGAGGTGGAGCTATGAATATTGTCTTCAGAGCAGAATTGTAAAGGTAGAATATTAGAAGTAGAACAATTCTAACATCCATAAGCATAGGTGTAGCTGGACCTGATATCCAAGTGGAATGAACATTTCAGAATTAACATAATGATAACATAATATTATGCTTTACAGAGATTGTTCAAGATGGTGGAGTAGAAGGACGTGCACTCATTCTCTCTTGCGAGAGCACCAGAATCACAACTAACTGCTGAACAATCAATGACAGGAAGACACTGGAACTCACCAAAAAATATACCCCACATCCAAAGACAAAGGAGAAGCCACAATGAGATGGTAAGAGGGGCACAATCACAATAAAGTCAAATCCCATAAAAGCTAGATGGGTGACTCACAAACTGGAGAACAATTATACCACAGTCCACCCACTGGAGAGAAGGTTCTGAGCCCCACATAAGGTTTCCCAACCTGGGGGTCTGGCAATGGGAGGAGGAATTCTCAGAGAATCAGACTTCGAAGGCAGCAGGATTTGATTGCAGGACTTCAACAGAACTGGGGGAAAACAGAGACTCCACTCTTGGAGGGCACACACAAGTAGTGTGTACACCAGGACCCAGGGGGAAGGAAAAATGACCCCATAAGAGATGGAACCAGACGTACCTGCTAGTGTTGGAGGGTATCCTGCAGAGGTGGGGGTGGCTGTAACTCACCATGGGGACAAGGACACAGGCTGCAGAAGTTATACAAAGTACTCCTTGGAGTGAGCCCTCTCGGAGTCCACCATTAGCCTCACTAAAGAGCCTGTGGGCTCCAGTGCTGGATCTCCTCAGGCCAAAAACCAACACGGAGGGAACCTAGCACCACCCATCAGCAGACGAGCAGATTAAAGTTTTACTGAACTCTGCCTGCCAGAGCAACACCCAGCTCTACACACCACCAGTCCCTCCCATCAGGAAGCTTGCACAAACCTCTTAGATAGCCTCATCCACCAGAGGGCAGATGGCAGAAGTAAGAACTACAATGCTGCAGCCTGTGGAACAAAAACCACATTCACAGAAATACAGACAAAATGAAAAGGCACAGGACTATGCCCCAGATGAAGGAACAAGATAAAACCCCAGAAGAACAAATAAATGAAGTGGAGGTAGGCAACCTTCAAGAAAAAAAATTCAGAATAATGATAATGAAGATGATCCAGGACCTCAGGAAAAGAATGGAGGCAAAGATGAAAAAGATGCAAGAAATGTTTAACAAAGATCTAGAAGAATTAAAGGATAAACACCTAGAAGAATTAAAGAACAAACAAACAGAGATGAACAATACAATAATTGAAATAAAAACTACACTAGAAAGAATCAATAGCGACATAATGAGGCAGAAGAACAGATAAGTGACCTGAAAGACAGAATGACGGAATTTACTGCCATAGAACAGAATAAAGAAAAAAGAATGAAAAGAAGAGGAGACAGCCTAAGAGACTTCTGGGACAACATTAAATGCAACAACATTCAGATTATAAGGGTACCAGAAGGAGAAGAGAGAGGGAAAGGACCCGAGAAAATAATTGAAGAGATTATAGAAAAAAATTTCCCTAACATGGGAAAGGAAATAGCCACGCAGGTCCAGAAAGTGCAGTGAGTCCCATACGGGATAAACCCAAGGAGAAACGTGCTGAGACACATAGTAATCAAATTGGCAAAAATTAAAGACAAAGAAAAATTACTGAAAGCAACAAGGGAAAAATGACAAATAACATACAAGGGAACTCCCATAAGGTTAACAGCTGATTTCTCAGCAGAAACTCTACAACCCAGAAGGGAGTGGCATGATATACTTAAAGGGATGAAAGGGAAGAACCTACAACCAAGATTACTCTACCCAGCAAGGATCTAATTCAGATTCGATAGAGAAATCAAAAGCTTTAAGGACAAGCAAAAGCTAAGAGAATTCAGCATCACCAAACCAGCTCTACAACAAAGGCTAAAGGAACTTCTTTAAGTTGGAAACACAAGAGAAGAAAAGGACCTACAAAACCAAACCCAAAACAATTAAGAAATGGTAATAGGAACATACATATTGATAATTACCTTAAACAGGAATGGATTAAATGCTCCAACCAAAAGACACAGGCTTGCTGAATAGATACAAAAGCAAGACCCATACATATGCTGTCTACAAGAGACCCACTTCAGACCTAGGGACACATACAGACTGAAAGTGAAGGGATGGAAAAAGATATTCCATGCAAATGGAAATCAAAAGAAAGCTGGAGTAGCAATACTCATTATCAGATAAAATAGACTTTAAATAATGTTACAAGAGACAAGGAATGATCAAGGGGATCATTCCAAGAAGTTATAACAATTGTAAATATATATGCACCCAACATAGGAGCACCTCAATACATAAGGCAAATGCTAACAGCTATAAAAGAGGAAACAACAGTAACACATTAATAGTGGGGGACTTTAACACCTGACTTAAACCAATGGACAGATCATTCAGACAGAAAATTAATAAGGAAACAAAAGCTTTAAATGACACAATAGACAAGATAGATTTCATTGCTATTCATAGGACATTCCATCCAAAAACAACGGATTGCACTTTCCTCTCAAGTACACACGGAACATTCTCCAGCATAGATCACATCTTGCATCACAAATCAAGCCTTGGTAAATTTAAGAAAATTGAAATCATATCAGGCATCTATTTTGACCAAAACGATATTAGATTAGAAAAAAATTACAGGGAATAAAATGTAAAAAACACAAACACATGTAGGCTAAACAATATAGTACTAAATAAGCAAGAGATTGTGGAAGAAATCAAAGAGGAAATCATAAAATACCTAGAGACAAATAACAATGAAAACACGACAATCCAAAACCTATGGGATGCATCAAAATCAGTTCTAAGAGGGAAGTTTTAGCAACGCAATCTTACCTTAAGAAACAAGAAAAATCTCAATTGAACAATCTAAACTTATACCTAAAGGAACTAGAGAAAGAAGAACAAACAAAACCCAAAGGTAGTAGAAGGAAAGAAATCATAAAGATCAGAGCAAAAATACATGAAACAGAAACAAAGAAAACAAGAGCAAAGATCAATAAGACTAAAAGCTGATTCTTTGAGAAGATAAACAAAATTGATAAACTTTTAGGCAGACTCATCAAGAAAAAGAGGGAGAGGATTCAAATCAATAAAATTAGAAATGAAAATGGAGAAGTTACAGCAGACACTGCTCAAATACAAAGCATCCTAAGAGACTACTACAAGCAATTCTATGTCAATAAAATGGACAACTGGGAACAAATGGACAAATTCTTAGAAAGGTATAACTTTCCAAGACTGAACCAGGAAGAAATAGAAAATACGAACAGAGGAATCACAAGTAATGAAATTGAAATTGTGATTAAAAATCTTCCAATATAAAAAAGTCTAGGAACAGATGTCTTCACAGGTGAATTCCAGCAAACATTTAGAGAAGAGCTAACACCCATCCTTCTCAAACTGTTCCAAAACATTCAGAGGAAGGAACATTCCCAAACTTCTTCTACAAGACCACCATCACCCTGATACCAAACCCAGACAAAGATACTACCAAAAAAATTACAGAGCAATATCACTGATGAATATAGATGCAAAAATCCTCAACAAAATACTAGCAAACAGAATCCAACCACATATTAAAAGGATCATCCATCATGATCAAGGTGGATTTATCCCAGGGATGCAAGGATTCTTCAATATATGCAAATCAATTAATGTGATACAGCATATTAACAAATTGAAGGATAAAATCTATATGATCATCTCAATAGGTGCAGAAAAAGCTTTTGACAAAATTCAACCCCAATTTATGATAAAAACTCTCCATAAAGTGGGCAAAGAGGGAACATACCTCAACATAATAAAGACCGTCTATGACAGACCCACAGCAAACCTCATTCTCAATGGTGAAAAACTGAAAACATTTCCTCTAAGATCAGGAACTAAACAAGGATGTCCAGTCTCACCAATATCATTCAACATAGTTTTGTAAGTCCTAGCCACGGGAATCAGAGAAGAAAAAAAAACAAAAGTAATACGAATTGGAAAAGAAGAAATAAAAGTGTCACTGTTTGCAGATGAAATGATACTATACATAGATAATTCTAACGTTGCCACCAGAAAACTGCTAGAGCTCATCAATGAATTTGCTAAAGTTGCAGGATACAGAATTAATGCACAGATCTCTGGCATTTCTTTACACTAAAAATGAAAATCAGAAAGAGAAATTAAGGAAACACTCTCATTTACCATTGAAACAAAAAGAATAAAATACCTAGGAATAAATCTACCTAAGGAGGTAAAATACCTGTACTCAGAAAACATCATCTTTCTTTGATGAAATAAATCAAAGATGATACAAACAGTTGGAGAGATATACCATGTTCTTGAATTGGAAGAATCAATATTGTGAAAATGACTGTACTACCCAAAGCAATCTACAGATTCAGTGCAATCTCCATCAAATTACCAATGGCATTTTTTATAGAACTAGAAGAAAAAATCTTAAAATTTGTATGGAGACACAAAAGACCCTGAATGTCCAAACCAATCTTGAGGGAAAAAACGGAGCTGGAAGAATCAGACTCCCTGACTTCAGACTATACTACAAAGCTACAATAATCATGACAATATGGTACTGGCACAAAAACAGAAATATAGATCTGTGGAAGAGTATAGAAAGCTAGAGATAAACCCACACACCTATGGTCAACTAATCTATGACAAAGGTGGCAAGCGTATAAAATGGAGGAAAGAGAATCTCTTCAATAAGTGGTGCTGGGAAAACTGGACAGCTACATATAAAAGAATGAAATTAGAACACTCCCTAACACCATACACAAAAATAAACTCAAAATGGATTAAATATCTAAATATAATACTGGACACTATAAAACTCTTAGAGGTAAACATAGGAAGAACACTCTTTGACAAAAACGACAGCAAGATACTTTTTGACTCGCCTTTTAGAGTAATGGAAATAAAAACAAAAATGAAAAAATGGGATCTAATGAAACTTAAAAGCTTTTGCCCAGCAAAGGAAACCATAAACAAGATGAAAAGACAACCCTCAGAATGGGAGAAAATATTTGCAAATGAATCAATAAACAAAGGATTACTCTCCTAGATATATAAACAGCTGTGTGCAGTTCAATATCAAAAAAAGAAACAAGCCAATCAAAAAATGGGCAGGAGACCTAAATAGACATTTCTCCAAAGAAGACATACAGATGGCCAAGAGACACATGAAAAGCTGCTCAACATCACTAATTATTAGAGAAACGCAAATCAAAACTACAATGAGGTATCACCTCACACTGATTAGAATGGGCATCATCAGAAAATCTACAAACAACAAATGCTGGAGAGGGTGTGGAGAAAAGAGAACCCTCTTGCACTATTGGTGGGAATGTAAATTGATACAGCCACTATGGAGAACAGTATGGAGTTTCCTTAAAAGACTAAAAATAGAATTATCATATGACTGAAAAATCCCAGTACTGGGCACATACTGAGGGAAATCCATAATTCAAAAAGACACATGCACGCCAATATTTTTTGCAGCACTATTTACAATAGCCAAGTCATGGAAGCAACCTAGATGCCCATTGACAGATGAATGGATAAAGAAGATGTGATACATATATACAAAGAATATTACTCAGCCATAAAAAAGAACAAAATAGGGTCATTTGTAGAGACGTGGATGGACCTAAAGAGTGTCATACAGAGTGAAATATGTCAGAAAGAGAAAAACAAATATCGTATATTAAGGTATATATGTGGAATCTAGAAAAATGGTACAGATGAACCAGTTTGTCAGGCAGAAATAGAGACACAGATGTAGAAAACAAACATGTGGACACCAACAGGGGAAAGCTGGGAGGGGGGGATGAATTTCGCAATTGGGATTCACATATATGCACTAATATGTATAAAATAGATAACTAATAAGAACCTGCTGTACAAAAAATAAAATAAAATTCAAAAAAAAAGATAACTAATAACCTACTGTATAGCAAAAACAAAATATACTGTACAGCTTACAGACCTCACACTTCTCATAGTAATGCATACATACACAGACACATTCATACGTATGTATATGTGCATTATATACATGTATATATATATATATGCAAAATGCACTATATACATGAGGATATTTCTTATCATAAATTAGCGGGAAGTTAAATTTTTGGAAAGATAATTAATAAGGTAGATGGTTTAACTTATTATTCTACTAGCAATTTCATTAATGATTTTTCCTTCAATACTTTATTCTAATTATTAGAAAACAGCAGTGATTTACAGATATAATTTCCTTATTAAAAACATTTTACTTGGGCTTCCCTGGTGGCGCAGTGTTTGAGAGTCTGCCTGCCGATGCAGGGGGCACGGGTTCGTGCCCCGGTCCGGGAAGATCCCACATGTCGCGGAGCAGCTGGGCCCGTGAACAATGGCTGCTGAGCCTGCGCGTCCGGAGCCTGTGCTCCGCAACAGGAGAGGCCACAACAGTGAGAGGCTTGCATACCGAAAAAAAAAAAATTACTGAAATATTTTTCATATCCTCTTATAATATAAAAAAATACAAAGTATCACAATGTCCATGACTGAGAGACTCTAACTGACACTTACTGACTGATAGGCTCTAACCGACACTTACTTTTAAATTAGCTTGTTAATTTTTGGCTCATTGTGTTCCTATGCATTGTTGATGTCGTTTTTATAATTTTAAATGTTCAATGAGACCTCTCTTAGGTTTCTCTTTCGTCTGCTTAATATTTCAAATAATGAATTCTCATCTGTCACAACCGAGCCCATTTTGGTCTTTACAGCAGTTATCTCCATACACTCTCAGTGTCTGTGTAAGAAATATACGCTACCTTTTTTCCCCATCAGTTAGCAAATATCAGAATATTGAAGATGTCTCTCATTTTACTACACAGAATTTCACTAGCACAGAACATTATACTCAAAGATACATTCACTTCAATGCCTTCCAGTTTTCTCAAAAGATTCTTTCAAAGTGTAATTGTTTTATACGAAAGAGTGAACACTCATATGTTACCATGGTATTGACTGTTGCAAATCAATATGTACATACTCTTATGTATATACTCTTACTGTGCAATCAGGAGTGGCACATTGTGCTCCCAAGTGGGCAGCGAGTGCAGAACAAATCTTCACCGCAGAAGACTAACTTTATATGAATTAGTATATGAATCAGTTACTATCTTCTACTAATGCAGAATATTTTATGGAACTATCTCTTCCAGTATCTTTGAGCATAAATCATCAAAATGAAGAGCAGAAAGACATCTATTTTATTTTACTAGAAAAAGAAGAAAATGCAACTTTATTATCCTTTGGAGAAATTTTTAACAAAATGTTTTAAAGCCCTTTTTGGAAATTTATTGAATTTACTCTATTCACCTCAACAAATCAGTAGCAAAATAAGGAACTGCTCTGATAAGAAAATACCTTTCAACTTAGAGATCAATGAGATGATCACTGTTTTATGATCCTAAGAAGGAAATTCAATGTTCGCTCTTTAATAGGACTGTAATTTGAATTCAGTGAAGTTATTATTTGTAAATGTCCTCATCTAATTAAACACAAAAAAATATATCTTAATTCATGTCCCCAACAGAAGTAATCCCTTTGTATCACAGTTAAGTTCAATGTTTCCAAAAGATTTAAATAACTGAGAAATGTGCTTAATTAAAAATAGCTGGTTATTCCAATTAACTTTCTGTTAAACATGAATGATGCTTTATTTCCAATGTTCTGTGCTATAAATAGTGACAATTACTTCATTTATTTGTTAGTCAACCAATAAGTACTGAATAACCACTACCTACATGCATAGAACTGCTCAACTTTGGCAGTTAAAAACTTTCCAGTTATCAAGGAACATAAAATCTAATAGGAAATAAAAAGTATATACATAAATAACTAAAATAAAATATAGTAATTTTTAAATTGATAATTATATTCCAAAATGAAAAATAGTATCTTAATTTTATGTTTCTCTTCATCATCATCATCACTATAATACATTTTATTAGACCTTTAGTTTTTGAAAATTTAGTTGACGTATTCTTGACAGTATCATACTCTCAGTGACGATGATGGTGGTGGTGATAATGGTGATGACATTAGCTAACAGTTATTTGACATTATTGCCAGTCACTGCTCTAAGTAGCTAATATGTATTAACTAGGTAAAGCCTCACAACATCTCTATGAGTTAAATGCGATGATATTCACCATCTATAGAGAGGAAACCTGAAAGTCACAGAGGTTAAATCATCTGTGGGCAGCTGGGAAGCAAAATTAAGCTATATGATTCTAGAGATCAGATTGTCAACCATCACACAATATTTTCTCTTAAATCATAGAACAAATAGTTATATAGTTATAACTATATAAAAATATATATTCTATAGTAGGAGTTGACAAACTTTTCCTGTAAAGAGCAAGATATTTTAAGTTTTCTGGATCACATAATCTCTGTTGCACATACTAAACTCTACTGTTGTAATGCAAAGTAGACATCAACACTATGTAAATGAATGGGTGTGGCTGTGATCCAATAAAACTTTAGTTACAAAAACAGGGAATAGGTTGGATTTTGTCCATGAGCAGTAGTTTACTCACAAAACATCAAGTGACAAAATATTAGATATGGCAGAGTTTTGATTAATTAAATATTTTTATTTATTTTGATTCAATTGCTATTGAAATGTTTTCCTAAATGTAGATGATTAAGAAGACTTTTAAAATAGTGATAAATTAATTGAGCTAGACATCCCAAAATAAAAAATGTTATTCTCTCACATCTTCAATCAGTTCCTTGCAATCACTCTTAGTAACCTCTAAATACTTGATGAACTGCTTGTACTCCATCTGCTGTGTGACCCTAGAGAAATTAATGTTTAGAGAATTTAGGAATTTTTCCAATATTTAAATTGGAGTTAAAAATAAAATTGTCATACTTAAGCTCATATTTCCATGAAACCCAGATTTTTAGAACCTCCTTTATCAGATCAAAATTGTCCCTTAAATTGTATTCTTCCAAAATTGGCATTCTTTTCTTAAAACCAATTTTATGAAGCATAATTTAAATACAATGAAATGCATTATATGAGGTATACATTTTGATGAGTTTTGACAAGTTATATACCAATATAAATAGCATGGCAGTCAAGATATAGAACATTTCCATCACCATATATAGTTTTTTCATGCCATTTTCTAAACGATCACCACCTACCACCAGGCAGCTATTAATATGCTTTCTTTCACTATAGATCAGACATTTTCTTTCCTACAGTTTCATGTATATGTTTATACACAGTATGAAATCTTATGTGTCTTGCTTCTGTTTTTCTGCAAAATAATTTAGAATTTCATTAAGGCTGTTGCATATAACAATATTCATTCTTTTGGTTTTGAGAGATATCCCATTGGGCTAATATACCAGAAAATTTTTAGTCATTTATTTGTTGGTGAACTCTTGGGTTGTTTCCAGTTTGAGACTTTTATATATAAAACTGCTATGAATATTCATATACAAATCATTGTGTGAACATATGTTTTCATTTTCCTAAAGTAAAACTGGGATTATATGGAATGTCTGATTTTGACTTTATGTAAGAAATGTCCAAATATTTTTAAGTGTCCAAATATAGACCATCAGCTATATTTGAGTTTTTCAAATATTCTACCTCCTCACCAACACTTGATATTTTAATTAGTGTGTAGTGGTATCTCAGGTGCTTTTAATTAATTTCCATTACCCTAATGGCTAATGAATCTTAACGACTTTTCATGTACCTGTTTGCCATTCACACATTTGAATGTCTTCTCAAACTTTTTGTCTATTTTATTAACAAGGGTTTTACTTTAATCTTATTGAGTTGTAAGAGGTTTTTATATATTCTGGATGTTCATTTATGCAGATTCAAGTTTCTGTTTCATATATTTCTTCTGCTTGCAGAACTTTGAACATTTCTTGCAATGCAGGTATACTGGTAATAAATTCTCTCAGCTGTTAATTTTTTAAAAACTCTTTTACTTCTCCTTTAATTTGAAAAGAGATTGTCCCTGGATTACAATTCTATATTGAAGATTGTTTTTCTGTATTGAAAATTGTTTCTTTTTTGTTCTTTAAAAGATGCCAATCAATTTTCTTCCTGCTTGTATATTTTCTGAAACAATGTTTGCTATATATTTAATCTTTTTGTTTCTCTGTATATAATGTGTTCTTTTTCTCTGGATACTTTCAAGATTTCATCTTTACCTTTAGTTTTCTGTTCTTTGAATATGAGTGTGCGTGTACTCATCCTGTTTGGAATTCTCTGAGGTTAGAGCTCTAGCTAGTGTCCTCCATTATTATTGTATCATTCTTGGTCACTATTACTTCAACTACTCTCCATTATCACTTCAAATTTTTTTCTCTACTCTTTCTCTTTTCCTTCTGAGATCCTAATTATACATATGTTAGACCATTTCATATTGTCCTACAGCTTTTTTATACTCTGTTCCCTCTCAATCCCCTCCTCACCCCCGCCTGTCTCTCTTACCTCTCTTTGTGTTTCAGTTTGAGCAATTCCTGTTGACCTTCCTGCAAGTGCACTGTTTCTATCCAATTCAAGTCTGTGTCCCATATACTGATGAGTTAGTTGAGGCCATTATTCATCTCTGTTACCATATTTTTTCCTAACATTTCAAATGGACTCTTTCTTGTAGTTTCCATCTTTCTCCTGACATTACACATCTTCTATTGCACGTTCTATATCTTTTCTACCAGAGACTTCAACACAATAATTATGTTTATTTAACATTTTTTGTCGAAGCTTCCAACATCTGGGTGACCTCTCAATCTGTTTTTCTTTCCAGTGGGTTGTTTATCTTTCCATTTTGTGTATCATGTTTTGTTGTTGTTGTTGAATTTTAGTCATTGGGTATGTGATAATAGTGATAGAAATAAGTTATTTTCTAATCTGGAAACAGCCATACCTCTTTCTAACTGTGAGGGTAGAATCAATCTAGTCATATGTTGAGGTGGTTTGGGGTTTTGTTGTTGCTATAGTTACTCTTAGTGTACTTCCAGCTTCAAATTCCTCCACTTTTACCTTATATTTAGAGTGAGGACTTGGTTGCTGGAAAATTTGCTCTGTCTTCCTATTTCATCTTCACTGCTTCCTGAACTCTTTCCAGACATTTGCTACTTCCCGGAACTAACAGCTGACACCAGCTTTCTTGGTGCTGGTTAACCTGGCATTGCAAAGTAGGGTTCTGCTCTGATGGCCTGGTCCAGTCTCTGTCTTAAGCAGGTGCTGTGTCTGTGTGTTTTCATGGTGGGGCTTTTGAAATAATAGTCCATCCTTCAGCTGTACAAAATTTCTGATGGTCTTGGCTCAGGATGATTTCTTGTTCCTTTCTCAAGGATAGAGAGGTTTTTCCTATTCTCCTCTTCAGAAACAATGGGTCTTCACATGTGCCTTAGGGTAGTGTTTGCTGCCTTTTCCCCAGAAGATGAAGGCTTTGTTCTGTAGGAAATTAGGATCCAAGTTGGGTTTCCCAAGGTGACAAATGCTCTATTCCTCTAAACCTTCAAAATCGGGGCAGTTTCTTGGGTCAACCGTCATACTGTCACTTTTTTCATGTAGAGGAGGCACTGAATGAATGCAAACTTCCATATGTCTTCAACGTACAGAACTTCTAAACTCTGACATGAGCCCACACAGAGCCTTTTGTATTCATTAAAAGTTTTAGCCGAATTCTTTCCCCCCTGTATAGAAGCTTCACTTTCCTCCATGGTCTGCCTTATATAAGCCAGCACTCATGCCCTTCTTCCACATGAAATTGTCTGCCTTGGATAACAGACTGGTTAATTTCCCTACAACCTGACCCCTCTGATGGTTTGAAGGAAAGTTATGATTTATGTAGATTATCTGTTTTCTATATGTTAAGCAAAACCCAGAAGTCTTGCATTTTATATACATTGTTATTAATCTTTACTAAAGCACTGAATCTTTTTTACTACTATCATCTCCATATTATATATAAGGAAATTGAGTTGTAGAGAATTTAAATCACTGTGCAATACCATTTAGCTACTAAATGACAAAACCTAGTTCTTTGGTTTCAGGATCAGTTCACTGTATAGAGTTAGCTATACCATTGGTTAGAAATGCTATAAAATGAAAAGTAAATACAAATAATATTTTACCATAGTCCAGTGTGTCTCCTGGGGGGATTGAAACTCCATGGATTTCAAAAAATGAATATTTCAGCTTTCCTCCCATATTGTGCTAGTGATAACAAGAAATTATGCTAAGCAAAAAAAACCAGGCATATACCGTATAACTGCATTTATATGAAGTTCCAGAATAGAAAAACTAAGCTCTGGTAATATAAATAAGAACATCAGTGGCCTCTTGAAAGGGGAAGGTGGGTGCAGAATGTCAGAAAATGGAACAAGGAAAATTTATTATATGATAATTTCCTTTATATTGACTTTTAAGGTGGTTAAATGATATACATTTTAAAAACTCAGGGTACTATACACTTAAAATATGTGTATTTCATTATAGATAAATTGTACTTCAATATATTTCAGCTATATGCAGATAAAAAAAAGGAGACAAGTTCAGGTTTAATGATCTTGAAATATGGTGTGGTCCATAGAAAGCTTTACTTCTAAGTAATACGTATAATTTTAAAACATTTTAATGTGCATTATTTTGTTTAATCTTTATACAGGGAGGTGTTTATTATTATTATGTCCATTTTGTACATGAGGTCTTCTGACTGCAAGTTTAGTTCTGTTGAAAGAGTTGGCTACATTGTGAGTTAGAAATATTACAACAAGTAAAATAAAAGCATTAATACCTTACTGTAATCAACAGCACTATGTGAGAGGTTTGCAATTCCCATGTATCCACTTTTTTCCCCCTATTAATTCAGGTGACAATGAAGGTCCCACCTTCATCACAGAAACCTCCACACCCTCAATAGATATGGAAATGTTATTCTTGAGTAAGTGTCTGCAATAAAAATGCATTATTATAATTTCCCTTTTCAAGTTAAGTGACAACATTTTTGGCCAGTCAAACTGAGTTTTTCCAAAATGCCTACCACACAATATGCCTGTCCTGTTACCAGGTTAATGAAAAATATTTATTTGATTTTTACTTTGTTCATTTACATACCATCTGTTACCAGAGTGTTTGGAGTACTTTGATAGGATTATTTGCACATAATTTATAATGAGATGAACTAACCCTATAATTATCCAAATAAAACATAAAATCAATAAATTAGAGACCATTATAAAATAAATGTGGCTATCACAAGGGTTGGGCAATGAGTCACAAAATATGGGTATGTTCAGTGGATGCTATAATTACAGTTTATAATATGGTTTTTAGTCCTGACCTTCCATTAAGACAAGGTATTATTGCTTATTTATGTTCCCTTTGATTCAATGTTCACACAAAGCCCTGGCTCTCAAAAATGATCTTAAGTTCCAATATGGTAATGGAGGTCCATTTGCAGTTTCAAAGGTACAAGACCATATCCACATAGCTGCTTACTGACTGCAACTCATGTTTCACAGTCCAACAGCCACCACTCTCACTGAATATTTACAAGACTTGTACTTTCCCTATCTGCTCAAAGGTGGACCTGTGCGCAGAGGTGCTGATGGTGACTCATGGGAATTCAACTTCAAAGGCTGAGCCCTAATGTGTCCCATGGATGGCCACATAATTTAGCTCAAACTGAGCTTTCTCATTTCCAGTGGGTGCACCCTCTAGTCCTGGCTCTCACTGTTGTTATGTCCGAGTTATTATTTGCTCAAAATGTACTTCCTCTTGCCATTTGCCCTCATCTTGCCTGCCAGGCTTGAGATTGATTTGAAAGCAAAGCTAAATGGAAGTAAACATTTATTTGTTCAATGTCAGTATATTGACTACCTCCCAAGACATCATTATTTCAAGATCTCCCTAATATTTGGTGCTGATTATAGTATCCAGGGCCACTGGCAAATTATTTTCAGAAGAACCATATGGCTTTATTGTCCAAGTAAGTTTTATACTATAATTGGAAGGTACCCTTAAAATGATTTCAGGGCTGAAAGAAAATGGTTAAGTAGTTGCCAATTTCCTCTCTGACACTATTGCTTAAATTTTATTTACTTTAAAAATCTGTTTTCTATTCTGGTCTCATAATATAATAAGAGAGAGAGGAAATTAAGGGGTGGTTGTGATTCTTGAGATGACAAAGCTGGGCTTCAACCTCCTTGGTTAGACAGCAGATAGCCAATGCCCACTGAAACACCAAAGCCGCTATCTCTTGGTGTGATACTTGGGAACAACACTCTAGACAGAATTATCTTCCTGTCTTGAGTTTCTTGGTTCCTATTAGCTTCCTCATTAATCAGTACAATGCTGTAAGTGTTGATGAGATAGTAAATCAAATAATAACACCCCTTTCTGATTTGCCATCTTAGACTGTTTGTTACTCATAAGAGCCTGGTTTTTGGAGTTCTATATATAACTTGAATTACTTATTGAATTAAAGAAAAAGAAATCTGCAAGTTTCTGCAAGCAGAATGTATATTTCTCTTGATTCTTTTTTTCTGAGACATTGTAATCAGATACTACAGGCCATAAGAAGCAATGACAAAGCAGAAATAGAGTTATCCTAAATGAGACCGTCACACATGTGAAACCTGACTTCAGATTGTGTTTCAGTCTCATGCTCTGGGCAATGAATAATGAAAGTGTATCCATCATCAACCTTTCTGCCTTTGTTTTTGATGGCCAGTAGTTCATACAGGTGCTTCCCTAATGAAACCAACACGTGATTTTTCAATGTTTTCAAAAACATTTGTTCAAAAGCCAGCATATACATGTTTTCCAAAGTCCAAGTCCTGTGTCTGTGTTTGGTTGAAACCTTGAGAGGTATATCCTTCACCCCTTCATGCTGTGGACATAACTGTGACGTATGAGAAAAGGTATTGATACCAGTCCTGAAGTGGACCTAATCTCAAGTTCCCTGCCAAACAGTTACTAACTACGTGATCTGAAATAAGGTGAATAACATTTGTGTGTTTGAAATCCTTCTTTATAGAATGGGAAAAACCCTTGTCTCACAGGTTATTTGGGGAATGGAATGGTGTGAGACATTGTGCTCTGTAATTAGTTATCTATCAGACAAAGATAAGGTTTGCTATAATAGAATTCAACTTATAAAGAAAATAATCTCATTGCAGTGGAATGTTAGCTAACTATTCTTATAACCATGAGGATGTGATTGATAATAATATAACATATATTATGATTATAGATTGCCCTTTGTAAGAAAAGAAAGATAAGCCTTCTTTAATACTCAAGTGTTTTGTTTGCTTATTGGGTTTTGCTTTTTTTTTTTTTTTTTTTTTTTTTGGTATGTAGTGATAATCAGGATATTGAAAGTTCCCAGAATCCCAAGTGTTGCCATCATGGTGAGAGAACATCATCTCCAGCTCGCACTTCCACAGTAAGCCAATAGTTCCTGGAATAGTGCTGACAGTAATTTAAGTTGATGTCACATCTCTGGTGACACTTTTTGGAAAATTATAGGATGTTGTGTTCCATTTGTTTCAAATTTGGTGTTAAGAGATGGCAGAAATGCTAGTGTTACTACCAGAAAACCACTTTTCTGCTCTGTGGCAATGAGAAAACCAGCCCTGTTCCTTAGAGGCATAGGTGTGATGATGACAATCTGTCAATCTGAGACGTTCAGAAAGCACTAAAATACTGAAAAGGTATGTTTTCCTTCACTTTGATTTAAACTTCTGAATAGTTTTCCTTTGCTTAGCTGCTGGTGTGATTTGTTTGAGTTACAGTAGATGGAATAAACTTTTAAATTTATTACACCTAAGTATTTCTAACTAGATAGTTGCAACTTAAAATATTCACATAGAGAGTAATCATTTTAAGAGCCATCACAGGAAGCAACTGTAAGATGCCTATATTTTATATAATTATATAGCTCATTCTTTGTCTTTCTCAAGAGAATTTTGTATGAGATAATAATTTCAGAAAATGATATTAATATATCTGATGCCAGAGCTATTACCAATAATAATTTGTACCTTTCATGCTACTTTGAATATTTTATTTATGCTGAAATGTCAACTATGCAACTGAAAATGGCCCCAAAGGAACACTAGCCATTCATCTCTTTGGGTATAATGGCCCCATATCATCCCTGACAATATGAAATACTCTAAGATACAGGTTTGCATACATTTTGTGTTTATAGATGATTGCAGAGGATAGAAAATCCCATAGATAACATATCCCTATTTTCAGGAATCTCCAACACAGAGGTACACTTATATGTGGTTGTAAGGTGGTACTGGTTGAGATCCACGTTTTTGGTGGGTGTGGGAGGGTGGCTAACTCAAATCATGCCGTGATTAATGTGCAGATACCAAAGTTCCTAAATGCTCCAGTCAGAAGAATACTTAGATCTTCATATAAAATTCTTGTGCTCCCTGGTATAGGAAAGAGATTAGATTCTTTTTGAACTATGAAGAAATACAGTAAGTACAGACATAGAAAAAAACCTTATAGTTACCAAAGGGAAAGGTTGGGGGAGAGATAAATTAGGAGGTTGGGATTAACATATACACACTACTATATATAAAAGAGATAATCAACAACAATCGCTGTATTGTATAGCACAGGGAACTGTACTCAGTACTCTGTAATAACCTATATGGGAAAAGAATCTTAAAAAGAATGTATATATGTATAAAAGAATCACTCTGCTGTACATCTGAAACTAACACAACATTGTAAATCAACTATACTCCAATATAAATACATTTTCAAAAATTTTTAAAAAATAAGTAAACCGGGAATGAGGATATGTGTTCTTTATAAGAATATAGTTATATAGCAACCAGCATCCATGCCTTTTCTTCCAACTGCTTCACTAGAAAATGCCTGAAACATGTTTTTCCTAAGCTCCAATAAGTGATGCCCTCTTATTAGGAAACTGCTGAATCAGGAAGATAGCTCAGTTTCTTCTGCTACTTGTGCACAGAGAGAGGAGACAGCTGAAATTAGACCCTAGACCCCCTCCACTTATAACAGCAAAGGTAAATACCATCCATGGATCCAGTGGACCTTTTGCATGGTTGCAGCATCTTAGACACTCTTGCCAATATCTCCAAGAGGGCCAGTTCCTGGGACAGGACCTCAGCTGCCCTAAGCTGTGGGGTACACGGCCTGTAGCAAGGCCTGGAAGGGGAGAGAAAAGAAGAGGTTGCATTTCAAGAGGCTTTCCCAGGCCAGCAGATGATGTGGGGGAAGATCCAGTCCTTTGATGAACCAGCAAATGCACCCACAGGAGACGGTGTTAGGACCACAAAATATGAAAGGAACAAAGAACTAGTAACTAGCAGGCAGAGAAATAATAACAACCAGCATTGTCACCACAACACCCTCAGCATCCTCCACGTGTGAGGCCTGGGGCTACGCACATTGTCCTGTCAACAGACACCAACACCCAAAGAAGTGTCTGTTCACCCCTCCTCCCGGCCCCAGGGAGGAAGAGAACTGGGGACACTGGTGGAAGGGGAAGACCACGCCCTCTCCAGCCCCATGGTGGGAGCACTCAGCCTGACAGTCCTGGCAACAGGGACAAGGAGGGTTTGGAGTCAAATGTGAAATTTAAGTATTTAAATGAACAAGACACAAGTTTTAATTACTGAAATGAAACTCTTTTCATAACTAAAATAACTAAAATTTTACGAGCTTGGGCTAAGATATGCCAAACAGAGGAAAGAGACAGCTATAGAGAGCTTAGTGGTGGCCTTTGCAGAAAAACTAAAGATAATTATTTTCATCAATGAATCGAGACTCCTAATTTAAACTGGTAATACATTTTTAATATTCCAGCTAGGAATTTTGAAAGATTTTGCAAAAGCGCAATTATCATCATGTCTTTGTGCATAAACCTAGAGCCTTCTTTTGCAAATTTCTTTTGTTTTTGTTTTTTTACATTTATCTGTCTACAAGGCCCAGTTCATTAAAACTTCATATTCATATATTGTGAGATATAATAAAATTGTTGGTGTTTTAAGCCATGAAATTTAGGGGTAGTTTGTGCAATGCAACAATATTTTGGGATAATATTTTTTGTTTGTTTTCTTTTCCTAATAATACAAGCCCTTTCCTCTGTCAGGTGGTTAGGGTGACAGCTGATCATTCTGATTCTTCCTCAACTGAACTGTGGCTGGAGTGAGTTCACCTGTGTTTGTGGTTCAGCTGGACTGTGCAGGGGCAGCAGTGTGACATGGTTTTTTTCACCTTACATTTCAACTCTGGCCGAGCCCTGGAATCAAACGCTCTGAGAATGTGTGAGATTAAGAAATTGCTCTGTGTGTGTAGAGAAAGAATGGTTTGGCCATTTGATTTGCTTTTACATCTGAGCTTATCCTAATTGTGGTCCATTCTGTCTACCCACACCTCATCTAGGGCTCAGTTGGTTTCTCTTTGTCCCTGCAAAGATGCTCCAGGGCAGGGCCACTCCTCAAGTAACCTGGAAGCACAAATGTCTGTCCTGGGTGTGGAAGTTGTAGCTCCTATTACTTACATCAGGAAGGCCTGTTTTTCTCTGCAATTAAGTTCTTCAAGGTTTTCTTGAGTCTCCTGCTCTTGCTGGCCACATAAACTGTATAGTTATAATTTGTTCATTTTTTTTTGTTATCATGAGACAAATATATTTCCCACTCTCTGCAGCCTAACTAGAAGAAGTATAAACATTTATAGTTAGGGCTATTGTTAGCTATTTCATGTTTTGATTCCTCCTGCTAAAATAAACTTTTGCATTATAACTTCTACTTGAATGATGATTTTGTTCCTTCTTTGATTCCGAAAGTTGTTATTTAATTTGATTTTATGTCTATTGCATTGGATAGAACTTCTAAAATGGAACAAAACAAAACACGTACAAATAAAATATGATGCTGGTAGTGGTAACACCAGCAGAGTTTCCCAACAAAATACAACACTGGCTGTTAGGTTATAACAGAAAATTTTCATCATATTAAGGAAAGATTCTCCCATTACTTTTAATTTTAGGAGGTCTTTATCAGGAAAATTTGTTATATTTATACCATCATTTGAGAGACTTACATTGTTTCTTTTTTGGATCTGTTGATGTGATAAATTATATTAATAGATTTCCCAAGATAATATCATTCTTTGATTCCTGGAGTGAGCACATTTTAATCATAGTAGTTGATTTTTTTCTTCTGTAGTCTTGAAATTGATTCTGATGATGTTATATGGAAATTTACATCCATGTGTTATTTCCAAATAGTTTTTTATAGCAAGAATGGGAAATGTCATCATCTGTAGAGCCACATGTGTACATGGCAGATATTCTAATTGGTGAAAGCAAATGAGGGTAATGATTCATTATTTACATAATACTTGTCAGCAGCTACTACTAAAAAAATCAGAGTTGGAGTGAGACCTGAAACTTGTTGTCATTAATCTGTGCTGCTCGTCTTTTCTGTTCTCATTGTCAGTTTTAGCACTAATTTGCATAATATTCCCTCTTTTGATGCTTTACCACGAGTATCATGTACGTTTCCTATTTCTAGAAAGTTTAAAAATGTCTGTTCCAGAGCCATTTTAGGAGGTGATTTCTTAACTTTTTCAGTGTCTTCTGTGGCTGTTGATTTATACAGAATTTTACAAATTGTTACTTGGTTTATTCTTAGTAAGCTTTACATCATCAGAATATGGGTTAAGTTATACTTTTCTACTATTGAGATAAAGACGATCAGTGAGTGGCACTAATTTTTTAATGTCATAAAAATGAGATAATGGTACTCTACATTCTCACATTTATATACTTACATTCCAATTCTGGCCAAATATTGTCTTTCAAACGTATTTCAAATAATCATCTTTTGTATTAAAAAAAATATTTTTCTTAATATTTTTTATATTCTTGAAAATGCTTTGTATTGTCAACTCTTTAAGTGGAATTTTGCATTAGTCCTTTAGCTCAAACTTGTATAATTCTCCTAAATTCTCACTAATTTTTGTCCAGTTACCAAATCTGCCACTTACCTAGTAAGTATGTTAAAATCTCACACTATGTTGGTGAATTAGCTACTTCTCCCCATAATTCTTTCAGGTTTTCCTTTATGTGTTATATAATATGGTATGTTAATGAGTCATACACATTTTGATTTGTTATAATTTTCTGCTGAATTGAAATTTTTGAAAAAACTTTTGGTGACTATTTCATATTTCATCTTTAGTAATGACTTTTCTTTAAAGTCTATCATATTTGAGATTATTATAGTTACACACTTTTTTATTGTTTACATTTGTCAGTTAAATTTTTGAATTTTGAATCTCATTAATATTTTGGGATATTAACATTTTATGTGTGTCTTTTTTTAAGAACATATTGCTGGGCTGAAAATCTTTGCTTTTAGCTAGAACACTTGAGATTTATATATACTCTCTCTTATTCTGTCACATATATTCTATTTGGATCTCTCTTCTTCCTTTTCTCGACATCTTTGGGATCAGTTGAGTAAATTGTCACATATTTCTCTTTTCCACATATTTGGAAATAATACACTTATTCTTTTACTGATTTTATGCTAGATTAGCACACATCAATATTGAAGTTAATACCTCTTTCTTCTCTAGAAAAGTATAATCACCCTAGAATATTTTAATTCTAAATATTCTGTCCCAAATTACATACTAACATTTTCCAGTATTTAAATCTATCTTGGTTTTTTGTTACTTGAATCTCACCTATATGACATTATTTTCATTGTCTTAGTTAATGCTTATTTAATTTGGCAACACACTTATCAATCTTTCTGCTCAGTGCCTCCATGTGGGATTATTTTCTCTCTAGCCAAAGTACTCATTTTAAAAGTCTTTCAATGAGAATCTGTTAGTTACATAGTCTCTCAGGTTGTGTATGTGTGTGCGTGTGCGTGTGTGTGTGTAACAAAATCCTTATTTAAATTCATTTAAAACTAATTTTGGTGATTGGTTCAAGATAGAGGAGTAGAAGGACATGCTCTCACTCCCTCTTTCAAGAACACTGGAATCACAACTAACTGCTGAACAATCATCAATAGGAAGACACTGGAACTCACCAAAAAGATACCCACATGCAAAGACAAAGGAGAAGCCGCAATGAGGCAATAGGAGGGGCACTATCACAATAAAATCAAATCCCATAACTGCTGGGTGGGTGACTAACAAACTGGAGAACACTTATACCAAGAAGTCCAGTAACTGGAGTGAAGGTTCTGAGCCACACATCAGGCTTTGTAACCTGGGGGTCTGGCAATGAGAGGAGGAATTCCTAGAGAATCAGACTTTGAAGGTTAGTGGGATTTGATTGCAGGACTTTGGCAGGACTGGGGGAAACAGAAACTCCACACTTGGAGGGCGCACACAAAATAGTGTGCACATTGGGACCCAGGGGAAGGAGCAGTGACCCCATAGGAGACTGAACCTGCTAGTGTTGGAAGGTCTCCTGAAGAGGCAGAGGGCAGCCTGTGGCTCAGCAAGGGACAAGGACACTGGCAGCAGAAGTTCTGGGAAGTACTCCTTGTCATGAGCCCTCCCAGAGTCTGCCATTAGCACCTCCAAAAAGCCCAGGTAGGCTCCAGTGTTGTATCTCCTCAGGTCAAACAACAAACAGGGAGGAAACCCAGCCCCACCCATCAGCAGTCACGTGGATTAAAGTTTTACTGAGTTCTGCCCACCAGAGCAACAGTCAGCTCTACCCACCACCAGTCCCTCCCATCAGGAAACTTGCACAAGCCTCTTAGATAGCCTCATCCACCAGAGGGCAGACAGCAGAAGCAAGAAGAACTACAATCCTGCAGCCTGTGAAACAAAAACCAAATTCATAGATAGACAAAATGAAAAGGCAGAGGGCTATGTACCAGATGAAGGAACAAGATAAGACCCCAGAAAAACAACTAAATGAAGTGGAGATAAGCAACATTCCAGAAAAACAATTCTGAATAATGTTAGTGAAGATGATCCAGGACCCCAGAAAAAGAATGGAGACAAAGATTGAGAAGATGCAAGAAATGTTTAACAAAGACCTAGAAGAATTAAAGAACAAACAAACAGAGATGAACAATACAATAACTGAAATGAAAACTACACTACAAGGAATCAATAGGAGAATAACTGAGGCAGAAGAACAGATAAGTGACCTGGAAGACAGAATGGTGGAATTCACTGCTGTGGGACAGAATAAAGAAAAAAAATGAAAAGAAATAAAGACAGCCTAAGAGACCTCTGGGACAACATTAAATGCAACAACATTCAGATTATAGGGGTACCAGAAAGGGAAGAGAGAGAAAGGGCCCAAGAAAATATTTGAAAAGATTAGAGTTGAAATGTTCCCTAACATGAGAAAAGAAACAGCCACCCAAGTCCAGGAAGTGCAGTGAGTCCCATACAGGATAAACCCAAGGAGAAACATGCCAAGACACATAGTAATCAAATTGGCAAAAATTAAAGACAAAGAAAAATTACTGAAAGCAACAAAGGAAAAATGACAAATAACATACAAGGGAACTCCTATAAGGTTAACAGCTGATTTCTCAGCAGAAACTCTACAACCCAGAAGGGAGTGGCATGATATACTTAAAGGGATGAAAGGGAAGAACCTACAACCAAGATTACTCTACCCAGCAAGGATCTAATTCAGATTCGATAGAGAAATCAAAAGCTTTAAGGACAAGCAAAAGCTAAGAGAATTCAGCATCACCAAACCAGCTCTACAAAAAATGCTAAAGGAAATTCTCTAAGTGGGAAACACAAGAGAAGAAAAGGACCTACAAAACCAAACCCAAAACAATTAAGAAAATGGTAATAGGAACATATATATCGATAATTACCTTAAACTTGAATGGATTAAATACTCTAACAAAAAGATACAGGCTCACTGAATGGATACAAAAAAAAAAGACCCATACATATGCTGTCTACAAGAGACCCACTTCAGACCTAGGGACACATACAAACTGAGTGAGGGGATGGAAAATGATATTCCAAGCAAATGGAAATCAACAGAAAGCTGGAGTAGCAATACTCATATCAGATAAAATAGATTTTAAAATAAAGAATGTTATAAGAACAAGGAAGGACACTACATAATGATCAAGGGATCAATCAAAGAAGAAGATATAACAATTATAAATATACATGCACCCCACATAGGAGCACCTCAATACATAAGGCAACTGCTAACAGCTCTAAATAGGAAATCAACAGGAACACAATAATAGTGGGGCCTTTAACACCTCACTTACACCAATGGACAGATCATCCAAATAGAAAATTAATAAGGAAACACAACCTTTAAATGACACAATACCAGATAGATTGAATTGATATTTATAGGACATTCCATCCAAAACCAGCAGGTTACATTTTCTTCTCAAGTGAACATGGAACATTCTCCATGATACATCACATCTTGGGTCGCAAATGAAGCCTCATTAAATATAAGAAAATTGAAATCATATCAAGCATCATTTCTGATCAGAATGCTATGAGACTAGAAATCAATTACAGGGAAAAAAATGTAAAAAACACAAACACATGGAGGCAAAACAATACGTTACTAAATAACCAAGAGATTACTGAAGAAATTGAAGAGGAAATCAAAATATACCTAGAGACAAATGACAATGAAAACACAACAATCCAAAACCTATGGGATTCAGCAAAAGCAGTTCTAAGAGGGAAGTTTATAGCTATACAAGCCTACATCAAGAAACAAGAAAAACCTCAAATAAACAATCTAACGTTACACCTAAAGGAAATAGAGGAAGAAGGATAAACGAAACTCAAAAGTAGCAGAAGGAAAGAAATCATAAAGATCAGAGCAGAAAAAAATGAAAAAGAAACAAAGAAAACAAGAGCAAAGATCAATAAAACTAACAACTGGTTCTTTGAGAAGATAAACAAAATTGATAAACCATTAGCCAGACTCATCAAGAAAAACAGGGAGAGGACTCAAATCAATAAAATTAAAAATGATAAAGAAGAAGTTACAACAGACCCTGCAGAAACACAAGGCATCCTAAGAGACTACTACAAGCAACTCTATGCAAATAAATTAGAAAACCTGGAAGAAATGGACATATTTTTAGAAAGGTATAACTTTCCAAGACTGAACCAGGAAGAAATAGAAAATATGAACAGACCAATCACAAATAATGAAATTGAAACTGTGATTAAAATGCTTCCAACAAACAAAGGTCCATGATCTGATGGCTTCACAGGTGAATTCTATCAAGTTGCAGATGAAGGAAAACTCCCAAACTCATTCTATGAGGCCACCATCACCCTAATACCAAAACCAGACAAAGATATTACAAAAAAAGAATATTACAGTCCAATATCACTGTTGAATATAGATGCAAAAATCCTCAGCAAAATACTAGCAAACAGAATCCAACAGCACATTAAAAGGATCAGACACCATGATAGAGTGGGATTTATCCCAGGGATGCAAGGATTCTTCAACATACTCAAATCAATCAATGTGATACACCATATTAAAAAATTGAAGAATAAAAACCATGTGATCATCTCAATAGACACAGAAAAAGCTTTTGACAAAATTCAACACCGATTTATGATAAAAGCTCTCCAGAAAGTGGGCATAGAGGGAACCAACTTCAACATAATAAAGGCCATATATGACAAGCCGACAGCAAATATCATTCTCAATGGTGAAAAACTGAAAGCATTTCCTCTAAGATCAGGAACAAGACAAGGAAGTCTATTCTCACCAGTATTATTCAACAAAGTTTTGGAAGTCCTAGCCATGGCAATCATAGAAGAAAAAGAAATAAAAGGAACACAAGTTGGAAAAGAAGAAGTAAAACTGTCACTGTCTGCAGATGATATGATACTATACATAAAGAATCCTAAAGATGCTACCAGAAAACTACTAGAGCTAATCAATGAATTTGGTAAAGTTGCATGATACAAAATTAATGCACAGAAATCTTTTGCATTCCTACACACTAATGATGCAAAATCTGAAAGAGAAATTAAGGAAACACTCCCATTTACCATTGCAACAAAAAGAAAAGAACACCTAGGAATAAACCTACCTAGGGAGAGAAAAGACCTGTATGCAGAAAACTATAACACACCGATGAAAGAAATTAAAGATGATACAAACAGATGGAGAGATAAACCGTGTTCTTGGATTGGAAGAATCAATATTGTGAAAATGACTATACTACCCAAAGCAATCTACAGATTCAGTGCAATCCCTATCAAATTATCCATGGCATTTTTTACAGAACTAGAACAAAAAATCTTAAAATTTGTATGGAGACACAAAGGCCCAGAATACACAAAGCAGTATTGAGGGAAAAAACGGAGCAGGAGGAATCAGACTCCCTGACTTCAGATTATATTACAAAGCTACAATAATCATGACAATATGGTACTGGCACAGAAACAGAAATATAGATCAATGGAACAAGATAGAAAGCCCGAGATAAACCCACACAGCTATGGTCAACTAATCTATGACAAAGGTGGGAAGGGTATACAGTGGAGGAAAGACAAACTCTTCAGTAAGTGGTGCTGGGAAAACTGGACAGCTACATGTAAAAGAATGAAATTGGAACACTCCCTAACACCCTGCACAAAAATAAACTCAAAATGGATTAGGGACCTAAATGTAAGACCAGGCACTATAAAACTCTTAGTGGAAAACATGGGAAGAACACTCTTTGACATAAATCACAGTAAGATCTTTTTTGATCCACCTCCTAGAGAAATGGAAATAAAAACAAAAATGAACAAATGGGATCTAATGAAACTTAAAAGCTTTTGCACAGCAAAAGAAACCATAAACAAGATGAAAAGACAATCCTCAGAATGGGAGAAAATATGTGAAAATGAATCAATGGAAAAAGGATTAATCTCCTAAATATGTAAACAGCTCATGCAGATCAATATTAAAAAACAAACAACCCAATCCAAAAATGGCAGAAGACCTAAATAAACATTTTTCCACAGAAGACATACAGATGGCCAAGAAGCACATGAAAAGCTGCTCAACATCACTAATTATTAGAGAAATTCAAATCAAAACTACAGTGAGGAATCACCTCACACCAGTTAGAATGGGCATCATCAGAATATCTACAAACAGCAAATGCTGGAGAGGGTGTGGAGAAAAGGGAACCCTCTTGCACTGTTGGTGGGCATGTAAATTGATACAGCCACTATGGAGAACATTATGGAAGTTCCTTAAATAACTAAAAATAGAATTCCCATATGACCCAGCTATCCCACTACTGAGCATATACCCAGAGAAAACCATAGTTCAAAAAGACACAAGTGACAGACTCTGGGAGGGCTCACACCAAGGAGTAGTTCCCAGAACTTCTGCTGACAGTGTCTTTGTCCCCATGGTGAGCCACAGCCACTCCCCACCTCTGCAGGAGACCCTCCAACATTAACAGGGATTGTGTCCTTGTAAGAAGAGGAAGAGACACCAGGCATAAACATACAGAGAGGAAAGGCCATTTGAGGACACAGTGTGAAGATGGTCATCTACAAGCCAAGGAGAGAGAAACAAAACTTGCCAACACCTTGATCTGGGACTCCTAGACTCCAGAACTGAAATGTGCATTAATATTTCTTGCCCTGGATTTTTTGGGGAAGATGGCAGAAGAGTAAGATGCGGAGATCACCTTCCTCCCCACAGATACACCAGAAATACATCTATACGTGGAACCACCCCTACAGAACACCTACTGAACGCAGACAGAAGACCTCAGACCTCCCAAAAGGCAAGAAAGTCCCCATGTACCTGGGTAGGGCAAAAGAAAAAGGAATAAACAGAGATAAAAGGATAGGGACGGGACCTGCACCAGTGAGAGGGAGTTGTGAAGGAAGAAAGGTTTCCACACTAGAATCCCCTTTGTGGGTGGAGACTGCGGGTGGTGGAGGGGTGGGGGGGAGGCTTGTCTGCTTACCTGCTGGGGCGGGCAGGGCTGGGAGCTGAGGCTCGGGCTTCGGTCGGAGCGGAGGGTGAGGACTGAGCTTGGCAGCGTGAACATAGCCTGCAGGAGGTTAGTGCACCACGGCTGGCCAGGAGGGAGTCCGGGGAAAAGTCTGGACCTGCGGAAGAGGCAAGAGACTTTTTCTTCCCTCTTTGTTTCCTGGTGCGCAAGGAGAGGGGATTAAGAGCGCTGCTTAAGGGAGCTCCAGAGACGGGCGCGAGCCGCGGCTAAAAGCACGGACCACAGAGACGGGCATGAGACGCTAAGGCTGCTGCTGACACCACCAAGAAACCTGTGTGCGAGCACAGGGCACTATCCGCACCCCCTCTTCTGGGGAGCCTGTGCAGCCCGCCATTGCCAGGGTCCCGGGATCCAGGGACAACTTCTCCGAGAGAATGCACGGCGCACCTCAGGCTGGTGCAACGTTACGCTGGCCACTGCCGCCGCAGGCTCGCCCCACACTCTGTAACCCTCTCCCCCCGGCCTGAGTGAGCCAGAGTCCCCGAAGCAGCTGCTCCTTTAACCCCGTCCTGTCTGAGCAAAAAACAGATGCCCTCCAGCGACCTACACGCAGAGGCCGGGGCAAATCCAAAGCTGAGCCCTGGGAGCTGTGAGAACAAAGAAGAGAAAGGGAAATCCCTCCCAGCAGCCTCAGAAGCAGTGGATTAAAGCTCCACAATCAACTTGATGTACCCTGCATCTGTGGAATACATGAATAGACAACTAATTATCCCAAATTGAGGAGGTGGACTTTGAGAGCAATATTTAAGACTTTTTCCCTTTTCCTCTTTTTGTGAGTGTGAATGTGTATGCTTCTGTGTGAGATTTTGTCTGTATAGCTTTGCTTCCACCATTTGTCCTAGGGTTCTATCCATCCATTTTTTTTTTTTCTTTCCTTAAAAAAATTTTTTTTTTCTAAGTAATTATTTTTATTTTAATAACTTTATTTTATTTTATCTTACTTTATTTTATCTTCTTTCTTTCTTTCTTTCTTTCTTTCTTTCTTTCTTTCTTTCTTTCCTTCCCTGCTTCCTTCTCCTCTCCCTCCCTCCCTCCTTTCTTTCTTTCTTTCTTTCTTTCTTTCTTTCTTTCTTTCACTTTTTCTCCCTTTTATTCTAAGCCCTGTGGATGAAAGGCTCTTGGTGCTACAACCAGGAGTCAGTGCTGTACCTCTGAGGTAGGAGAGGCAACTTCAGGACACTGGTCCACAAGAGACCTCCCAGCTCCACATAATATCAAATGACAACAATCCCCCAGAGATCTCCATCTCAACACCAGCTCCCAGCTTCGCTCAACGACCAGCAAGCTACAGTGCTGGACACCCTGTGCCAAACAACTAGCAAGACAGGAAGACAACAACACCAATTAGCAGAGAGGCTGCCTAAAATCATAATAAGTCCACAGACACCCCAAAACACACACCAGACATGGAGCTGCCCACCAGAAAAACAAGATCCAGCCACATCTGGCAGAATACAGTCATTAGTCCCCTCCACCAGGAATCCTACACAACGGGAACTACAAACCTGCAGCCTGCAAAAAGGAGACCCCAAACACAGTAAGATAAGCAAAATGAAAAGACAGAAAATCACACAGCAGATGAAGGAGCAAGATAAAAACCCACCAGACCTATCAAATGAAGAGGAAATAGGCAGTCTACCTGAAAAAGAATTCAGAATAATGATAGTAAAGATGATCCAAAATCTTGGAAATAGAATAGACAAAATGCAAGAAACATTTAACAAGGACCTAGAAGAAATAAAGATGAAACAAGCAATGATGAACAACACAATAAATGAAATTAAAAATACTCTAGTTGGGACCAATAGCAAAATAACTGAGCACGAAGAACGGATAAGTGACCTGGAAGATAAAATAGTGGAAATAACTACTGCAGAGCAGAATAAAGTAAAAAGAATGAAAAGAACTGAGTCTCAGAGACCACTGGGACAACATTAAATGCACCAACATTCGAATTATAGGGGTTCCAGAAGAAGAAGAGAAAACGAAAGGGACTCAGAAGATATTTGAAGAGATTATAGTTGAAAACTTCCCTTATATGGGAAAGGAAATAGTTAATCAACTCCAGGAAAAACAGAGAGTCCCATACAGGATAAATCCAAGGAGAAATATGCCAAGACACATATTATTCAAACTGTCAAAAATTAAATACAATGAAAGCATATTAAAAGTAGCAAGGGAAAAACAACAAATAACACACAAGGGAAACCCCATAAGGTTAACAGCTGCTCTTTCAGCAGAAACTCTCCAAGCCAGAAGGGAGTGGCAGGACATACTGAAAGTGATGAAGGAGAAAAACCTGCAACCAAGACTACTCTACCCAGCAAGGATCTCATTCAGATTTGATAGAGAAATTAAAACCTTTACAGACAAGCAAATGCTGAGAGAGTTCAGCACCAAAAAACCAGCTTTACAACAAATGCTAAAGGAAGTTCTCTAGGCAAGCAACACAAGAGAAGGAAAAGACCTACAATAAAGAACCCAAACAATTAAGGAAATGGGAATAGGAACATACATATGGATGATTACCTTAAATGTAAATGGAATAATACTTGACCAAAAGACACAGATTGGCAGAATGGATAAAAAAACAATATATATGCTCTCTACAAGAGACCCACTTCACACCTAGAGACACATACAGACTGAAAGTGAGGGGATGGAAGAAGATATTCCATGCAAATGGAAACCAAACGAAAGCTGGAGTAGCAATTCTCATATCAGACAAAATAAACATTAAAATAAACACTATTAGAAGAGAAAAAGAAAACACTATATAAAGATCAAGGGATCAATCCAAGAAGAAGATATAAAAATTGTAAATATTTATGCACCCAACATAGGAGCACCTCAATACATAAGGCAAATACTAACAGACATAAAAGGGGAAATCGACAGTAACACATTCATAGTAGGGGACTTTAACACTCCACTTTCACCAATGGATAGATCATCCAAAATGAAAATAAATAAGGAAACACAAGCTTTAAATGATACATTAAAACAAGATGGACTTAATGGATATTTATAGAATATTCCATTCAAAAACAACAGAATACACATTTTTCTCAAGTGCTCATGCAACATTCTCCTAGATACATCATATCTTGCGTCACAAATCAAGCTTTGGTAAATTAGAGAAAATTGAAATTGCATCAAGTATCTTTTCTGACCACAATGCTATGAGACTAGATATCAATTACAGGAAAAGATCTGTAAAAAATACAAACACATGGAGGCTAAACAATACACTATTCAATAACGAAGGGATCACTGAAGAAATCAAAGAGGAAATTAAAAAATACCTAGAAACAAATGATAATGGAGACACGACGACCCAAAACCAATGGGATGCAGCAAAAACAGTTCTAAGAGGGAAGTCTATAGCAATACAATCCTACCTTAAGAAACAGGATACATCTCGAATAAACTACCTAACCTTGCACCTAAAGCAATTAGAGAAAGGAGAACAAAAACCCCCCAAAGTTAGCAGTGGGAAAGAAATCATAAAAATCAGATCAGAAATAATTGAAAAGGAAATGAAGGAAATGATAGGAAAAAGCAATAAAACTAAAAGCTGGTTCTTTGAGAAAACAAAATTGATAAAGCATTAGCCAGACTCAGCTTGAGAAAAAGGGAGAAACTCAAATCAATAGCATTAGAAATGAAAAAGGAGAAGTAACAACTGACACTGCAGAAATACAAAAGATCATGAGAGATTACTACAAGCAACTCTATGCCAATAAAATGGACAACCTGGAAGAAATGGACGAATTCTTAGAAATGCATAATCTGCCAAGACTGAATCAGGAAGAAATAGAAGATATGAACAGACCAATCACAAGCACTGAAATTAAAAGTGTGACTAAAAATCTTCCAACAAACAAAAGCCCAGGACCAGATGGCTTCACCGGTGAATTCTATCAAACTTTTAGGAAGAGCTAACACTTATCCTTCTCAAACTCTTCCAAAATATAGCAGAAGGAGGAACACTCCCAAACACATTCTATGAGGCCACCATCACCTTGATACCAAAACCAGACAAGGATGTCACAAAGAAAGAAAACTACAGGCCAATATCACTGATGAACATAGATACAAAAAACCTCAACAAAACACTAGCAAACAGAATCCAACAACACATTATAAGGATCATACACCATGATCAAGTGGGGTTTATTTCAGGAATGCAAGGATTCTTCAATATACGCAAATCAATCAATGTGATACACCATATTAACAAATTGAAGGAGAAAAACCATATGACCATCTCAATAGATGCAGAGAAAGCTTTCAACAAAATTCAGCACCCATTTATGATAAAAACCCTGCAGAATGTAGTCATAGAGCAAACGTTCCTCAACATAATAAAGGCTATATATGACACACCCACAGCCAACATCGTCCTCAACGGTGAAAAAGTGAAAGCATTTGCACTAAGATCAGGAACAAGACAAGGTTGCCCACTCTCACCACTCTTATTCAACATAGTTTTGGAAGTTTTAGCCAGAGCAATCAGAGAAGAAAAAGAAATAACAGGAATCCAAATCGGAAAAGAAGAAGTAAAGCTGTCACTGTTTGCAGATGACATGATACTATACAGAGAGATTCCTAAAGATGCTACCAGAAAACTACTAGAGCTAATCAATGAATCTGGTAAAGTAGCAGGATACAAAATTAATGCACAGAAATCTCTGGCATTCCTACACACTAATGATGAACAATCTGAAAGTGAAATCAAGAAAACACTCCCATTTACCATTGCAACAAAAAGAATAAAATATCTAGGAATAAACCTACCTAAGGAGACAAAAGACCTGTATGCAGAAAATTATAAGACACTGATGAAAGAAATTAAAGATGATACAAATAGATGGAGAGATATACCTACCATGTTCTTGGATTGGAAGAATCAACATTGTGAAAATGACTCTACTACCCAAAGCAATCTACAGATTCAATGCAATCCCTATCAAACTACCAGTGACATTTTTCACAGAACTAGAACAAAAAATTTCACAATTTGTATGGAAACACAAAAGACCCCTAATAGCCAAAGCAATCTTGAGAACGAAAAATGGAGCTGGAGGAATCAGGCTCCCTGACTTTAGACTATACTACAAAGCTACATTAATCAAGACAGTATGGCACTGGCACAAAAACAGAAAGATAGATCAATGGAACAGGATAGAAAGCCCAGAGATAAACCCACGCACATATGGTCATCTTATCTTTGTTAAAGGAGGCAGGAATGTACAGTGGAGAAAGGACAGCCTCTTCAATAATTGGTGCTGGGAAAACTGGACAGGTACATGTAAAAGTATGAGATTAGATCACTCCCTAACACCATACACAAAAATAAGCTCAAAATGGATTAAAGACCTAAATGTAAGGCCAGCAACTATCAAACTCTTAGAGGAAAACATAGGCAGAACAATCTATGACATAAATCAGAGAAAGATCCTTTCTGACCCACCTCCTAGGGAAATGGAAATAAAAACAAAAATAAACAAATGGGACGTAATGAAACTTAAAAAGCTTTTGCACAGCAAAGGAAACCATAAACAAGACCAAGAGTCAACCCTCAGAATGGGAAAATATTTTCAAGTGAAACAAGAGACAAAGGATTAATCTCCAATATTTATAAGCAGCTCATGCAGCTCAATAACAAAAAAACAAACAACCCAATCCAAAAATGGGCAAAGGACCTAAATAAACATTTCTCCAAAGAAGATATACAGACTGCCAACAAACACATGAAAGAATGCTCAACATCTTTAATCATTAGGGAAATGCAAATCAAAACTACAATGAGATATCACCTCACACCAGTCAGAATGGCCATCATCAAAAAGTCTAGAAACAATAAATGCTGGAGAGTGTGTGGATAAAAGGGAACACTCTTGCACTGCTGGTGGGAATGTGAATTGGTACAGCCACTATGGAGAACCGTATGGAGGTTCCTCAAAAAACTACAAATAGAACTATCATATGACCCAGCAATCCCACTACTGGGCACATACTCTGAGAAAACCATAATTCAAAAAGACTCATGTAGGAAAATGTTCATTGAAGCTCTATGTACAATAGCCTGGAGATGGAAACAACCTAAGTGTCCATCATTGGGTGAATGGATAAAGAAAATGTGGCACATATATACAATGGAATATTACTCAGCCATAAAAAGAAATGAAATTGAGCTATTTGTAATGAGGTGGATGGACTTAGTGTCTGTCATACAGAGTGAAGTAAGTCAGAAAGAGAAAGACAAATACCGTATGCTAACACATATATATGGAATTTAAGAAAAAAAAATGTCATGAAGAACCTAGGGGTAAGACAGGAATAAAGTCACAGACCTACTAAAGAATGGACTTGAGGATATGGGGAGGGGGAAGGGTAAGCTGTGACAAAGCGAGAGAGTGGCATGGACATATATACACAACCAAACGTAAAATAGATAGCTAGTGGGAAGCAGCTGCATAGCAGAGGGAGATCAGCTTGGTGCTTTGTGACCACCTAGAGGGGTGGGATATGGAGGGGTGAAGGGAGGGAGATGCAAGAGGGAAGACATATGGGAACATATGTATATGTATAACTGATTCACTTTTTTCTAAAGCAGAAACTAACACACCATTGTAAAGCAATTATACTCCAATAAAGATGCAAAAATAAAAACAAAAAAACCCCAAAAAGACACAAGCACCCCAGTGTTCATTGCAGTAGTATTTACAATAGCCAGGTCATGGAAGCAACCTAAATGTCCATCAAGAGATGAATGGGTAAAGAATAAGTGGTACATGTATACAATGGAATATTACTCAGCCATAAAAAGAAAGGAAATTGGGTCATTTGTAGAGACATGGATGCATGTAGAGACTGTCATACAGAGTGAAGTAAGTCAGATAGAGAAAAACAAATATTGTATATTAATGCATATATTTGGAATCTAGAAAATAATAGAAATGAACTGGTTTGCAGAGTAGAAGTTGAGACACAGAAGTAGAGAAAAAAAGTATTGACACCAAGGGGGGAAAGTGGCAGGGGGTGGGGGTGTGTTGAATTGGGAGATTGGGATTGACATGTACACACTGATGTGTATAAAATGGATGACTAATAAGAAAATAAATAAATAAATAAACAAAACAAAACAAAAAAGAAATGAGATCAGACAGATGAAACATTACTGGCTTTGAAATTAATGAAAGGAAACCAGAAGCCAAGGAATATGAGCAGCCTCTAGAAGCTGGAAAAGACAAGGAAAAGGATTCTCCCTAGTGCCTCCAGGAAAGAACACAGCCTTGCCAAATATATTGATTTAAGCCCAGTGAGACCCATTGAACTTCTGACCTTCAGAACTATGAGGTTACCTTCATTTCACTTTCAAATATTTGGGGAATTCTTATTTGAAAGGAAAACGACTGTAGGTGTCCTGCTTTTATTCCACAATGTCAGTGACAAACTAGGTATGTTGAAATTTTAGTGCTTACAATAAAACTCGATAATTTAAAAAATTTTGCCATGGAAATACTTAAAAGATTCATAAAAGGGCTATGGAATCACTATGTTTTCTTATTTCCTTAAAATTCTTGACTGGTAAAGAAATATCTGATGCTTAGTTTTATACATTGATAAAGTATGTTTATAGATTTTCATATTGTCACTGACAGAGTTCTTTATTTTAAACAAAAAGGCATGACAAAATGCTTCTCGTTTTTTAACCACTGGCTTGTATCAGCCCTTAGCTAACATAGGTTTTAATTTTTTTAAACCAGCTTGATGTGTAATAGGTAAAAGTGATTTCTGATGATACATGGCAGTATTTACTGTCTCCTTATTATCCAAACACTTCATTGGGGTTATTTCCTTTTAGTTTTCTAGCTTGTCTTCTCAGTGTTCGTTGCCCAGACTTCTATATTTGCTTCCTCAGAATTTGTCTTCTCACTTTACATTATCCTATGAAATCTCTCTTTTAGCCACAAATACATTTAGTATCTATACACTGATGACCCTCAAAAATGCACCTGACTCAGCACTTTCTCCTGAGACCTAGCCTTTATATCTCTCTTTTCACACCTGAACATAGGTGAGAGTCAGTTTGGTCTAACTGAATGTGCCCACAAGAGTATGACCTTTGCACTTAATGGTGAAGATCTTTACTCCACCTGTGGTTTCCCACCTTAACAAAGAACATCAGTGTCCTTGTGATTCAACTTAGGAACCCGAGAGGCACCTTAACTTTCCATTTTCCCTCCCTGCCATCCCCTTCTGCTCCATTTTCTGAATCACTAAATCCTAGTACCTCCTAATCCATCTATGACTCTTAGACCTTGCTGTAATTGTCCTCGTCTTAAGGACACAATCCCTTATCAGCTTTTGCAACAGTTCTCTATTCATTATTTGTATTCACACTTGACACATCACCCCCATAGTCTTCTCTGAATAGCCTGAGTGATGGTTATTACATGAACAATCTGTTATTCATTCTCTTGTTTAAAATTTCTACGTTAATTTATTTTAAAATTATTGTGAAATACAGCTAGCATACTAAAGTGTATAAAACCTGAAATAGAGGTAAAGAGTAACAATAAAATAAACAGCTGTATACCTACAACTAAGTTATGGCGTAGAACATTAAATGCAGCTTCCAACATCCACTTACTGATCACTTCCTTTTTTCCCTCTCCTCAAATCAACCACCATCTTGAAACCTATGCCCATTCCTCTCACATTTTCTATCTCCTTCATTATCCAATTATGCATCCATAATTAAAACTCTATCAAGTATTGTGTACTTTAGACACCATAAAACTGGCAATCATGTTGTGTTTATCTTCTAAGACAGACTTCCTTCACTCCAAATTATGCTTCTGAGAATCAATGTTATTAATGCATGAGCTTTTATTTTATTTTTTTCTGTTTTATTGAATATTCCACTATGATTTATCCATTCTAGATAGATGTACATTCTGATTGTTTTCAGTATTTTACTATCATGACCATTGTTACTCTTGACTCTTGTAAATGTCCTGGTACACATGTGCAAGAGATTTTCTCAGTTACATGCTCGATAGTGTAGGTCCTGCATTGTAGAGAATGGTTGTGCTTCTCAAACAACATTGCACTTTAGAATCACCTGGGGAGCTTCCAAAGCTCCCAACGCCCACGTCTCATCAATTAAATCAGACTGGCTAGAGGTGGAGCCAGGAACCAGAAGCTTATAAAGATCTCCGGATGATTCCTTCGTGCACCACTTTGGGAGCCACAAGGTTAAGAGTGAATTTTACGAGGTGATGCCAAAAGTGCATTTCAAATCGGTCACATTCCATTCTTCAACTCCAGCGGCAGTGGGTGAGTGTTTCTGGTATTCTATATCTTCAACAAAGTTTTATATTATCCGATTTAAAAAATTTTTATCAAGCAGTAGATGAGAAATAGCATTTACATGGGGTTTTACTTTGTATCTCCTTTGGTTTCTTATGAGGTTAAACGTTTAACTTTTATGTGGGCCATTTCTGTTTTTTCATCTGTAAAAATTCTTTTCAGGTTTCTGCTTGAAATTGTATAGGTTTATTTTTCTATCTTTGATGTGGTAGAAAATATTTGTGTTTTATTGAAAATCTTTTGATATTTATCCATTTTTATCTGGCTTTCAGAGTTCTGTCCTATTCCTAGATTGTTAAATGCCCTCCCTTTCCAAATTTTGAACTTTATCAATTTTGTGGAGACAGGAGCATTTGTTGTGTTGATTACAATGTTTTCCCCCCTCAATGGAGTCTAACATTTTAAAATTGAACTATCCATATGTTCTTTGAATAAGTCTTCTGTGTCTGTCATATTATTATTCAATATACAGCTAAGTTCAATTTGCTAATAGTTGGTAAACTTGCATCCATTATTTTGAAAAAAAATAAAAATAATTTTGGTGTTTTGCTAATTACAGGGGGACAGTTGTTTTCCTGTTGTAACACTGAATATTTTGTTATGGTCTCAAAAATGGTCACCCAGTGAATGATGTCTTCCAGTATTTATACTCCTGTGTAGACAACTCCCTTTGAATTAGGACTGGCAATATGACTAAATTTTTACCAAAACTGTGCAGAACAATTGATGTTGTGTCATAAGAAGACTAGCCACTTCTGCTGAGGTCTTAGAACACTTGCTCTGGAGGGATGTCAGCCCACTGTAGGAGGTCTGACCACCTTGGCCACCATGCTGTATGTGAGCCCAGGGTGGTCTCATGGAGAGAGGGAGACTCCTAGCTGAGTTCACTCAACCCACAAAATTGTGAGAGGTAATAAAATGTTTCAAGCCACAAAATTTTGAGCTGGTTTATTATGCAGCATTAGATAACTAGCATAAAATTAGTTCACCTCCTTTTGGTATTTATTTTGTTTTTGAAAAGTTTTTTTTACTAACCTAATTGATATTATTTTATAGATAAAACAGAATAAATGGTGTATGCAAGAATTAGCCAACTACAAAGTTTGAGGGTACAGACCACATAAGACCATCTTCAAGTGCATGTTCAGGAGTTCTTAAAAGCACTCTCAATTTTGAAAATTTTCTAGAAGTACTCACAGCACTCTGATGTTATGTTCGTGGTTACAACGTATTTCAGGAAAAGAATACAGATTAAAGGCATCCAAGGAGAAGAAAGGTAAACTCCAGGAGGGTTCCAAACACGCAGCTTCCAAATGTCCTTTCCCCATGGAGTATAGGCAATGGTAATGATCTTGGAAACAATATATAACAACACACATGGAGTACTTCCAGCCAGGGAAGTTCAACTAAGTTGTAATGTCCAGAGATTTTATTGGGGTTCCATTACATAAGCCTGGTTGACTGTCCAAGTGGCTTACTTCAGTCTTACCTAATCAGTCTCCAGCTCCTTAAGAGGTTAGCAGATCCCTCAAGACCCATAGCCCCCAACTTGTATCACATTTAGGGTTTAGGCTTTGAGCCACACCAACAACCATATTGGTAATATCTGGTTGTCCCAAGGCCTCCAGGCAAAGATACTCTTATCAGACATGACAATTCAGGGACTTCTTAGAGATTATCTCCCAAAAGCCAAAGACAAAAGCCGAGGACATCTTTGGGGAAAGGTTAAACTCTTTTCTATACAAAGAGTGTTCTAGCTTTAGCGTTTTAGCAGAATTTTCCAATACATTCTATTAAACTGCTGCCTCAAAGATAAACACACGGCACTATATCTGCATAACCCCAACCCTAACCATCAATTCACTTCTTTTCCTTCTCCTCCTGCCTAATTGTAGGACACAATAATTTCCAAATATTCTGAAGATCATGGAACAACTTTTCATATACTGTCCTTAGGCATCAGAAAGAGTATGATGGTGCTTGATGCTCATAGTTTTAAGAGAGTAGGTTATTCTGAAGGAAATAAAAGATCTAGTAAATATCTATTTGTTATAATACATTCTAAGATAACTCATGCCTAGAGTTGCCAGATTTAACAATTAAAAATATGATTCCAATTTAAATTTCAGAAAAATGATTAATTTTTACAAGTATTTCCAAATATTACATACATACTTATCCTAAAAAATTATTCCTTGCTCATCTGAAAATCAAATTTAAATGGGTGTCTTGTATTTTATCTGGAAACCCTGCTGTCAGCAATTCTTTCAACTCAGTGATCATGAACTAAGAAAACACATAATCATTGATTTTAGCTTAAAAAAAAACTAAGGTATATAAAAATGTTAAACTAAATATATATATAAAGTGTTATTTATTACACCAAATGTGAAAAAAAAAGTAAACTCACTACAGAGTTGGTTATCCTCTCAAAGTTTTAAATTAACTATTCAATATGGCTAATTTCAACACTAATTCATGGTTTCTACTATGATTTCTTAATGCCTAAATAAATAAGAAAATGTCAACATGTGATGAGTTCAAAAGTTGCCTGTACTTTGAGTATCTCACAGCTGATCTTATTTTTCCTGCACTCTCCTAAAGTACCCAAACAAATGAAGCTTTAGAAATTTACCTGATGATTTAGAGCTTTGATATCAAACAATACTCATGGCTAAGTCTGTGAGCTAAGCTCTAGCCACATTAAGTGTTTGATTTAAAATGATGCATAATTAACCATAGCTTATTTAGTAACATTATGCTATGTTTTGACAACGAAATAGTGAAACTTCACTGTGCTCAACTTCTATTTTATTGGAATCAACAGACAGAAACCAAAAATAATTGTTACATGCCCTCTGATAGTACCAATTAGTTAACATCATAAAGAAAAATCTGTAAACAAGAACAGTGTTCCAGCCTGAGTCATGAATTATAAATTTAAAAATTGATTTTCTTATGCTTCTCCATTGACTTGAACCTTAAAAACATGTCATTGATTAAACAGGTCCTATATTGTACATGATGATGGGAAAGAAACACAAAAAGACAGAAACAACAAGAAGTATAGCAATCCATTTATCTTAACAAGAACTATTGGTAAAGGAATCTACTTAGTCACCATTTTTCTAACCAATCCAATTATTGGAACTCATCCATTATACTAAGCCATAATATATGGTAAGTTCCAAGAGATTTTGTGAAGGCAGGGAAAATCTTAAGAGGTAAGAGTGAACTGTAAATTAGTCTATTTTTGTCTCTGCAAAAATTATAGACACAAGCAGTACTTAAAATTCTCTTCCTAAATACTTCCTGTGAAAAATGTGGCTTTCCATTATTTTCTCCCTTTATACTCATGTCATGTACTCACTCATTCACTTATTCATCATTTTAAATATGGATTGGATTCTTAGTACAATACCACACAGAATCTATGTGCTGACTATTGTGAGATGAACAAGTAACAATACCTTCTTTCAATGAACTCATGAACTAGTAAAGAAAAATAGATGAGAAAATCTATTATTGTAACAAAATGTGCTAAAAGCAAGAAATACATAGTGAGAATAAAGATAATTTTTCTCAGCCTGTCTGTATGTTGGTGAAAGGAAGTATATTAGAAAACATTTCCACCAGAAATCCAAAGCTAAATAATTATCCTATATTCCTATTGAAAACTATTTTCCTAAATATCTATGGTGGAAGAGAATATTGGTGTGTAGAACCCAAACATGAGATGGGATAAAGGTGAGGGAAGTGAAAACATATAGATGGCTGTTAGAACTTCCACCCCAGATCTCAAAACATATTATGTGGGACATAAAACCTTTAAAAGTAGGCTAAAATGTAGGTCATGAGTTGAGCAAGCAAAGCAATATCTTGCATATGAGTTCTAAACTACTCAATCTGGAGATAAAAATATTTAAAACTCATACATCTTAAATTCTTCTCTCATTAGCTTATATCCAATAATATCTTTTTCATTTATTCAGTTAAAAATTCAAATCAGGGCAAAAGATAGAAATTTTGTCTCTAAAAACCATCCAAATTTCTTCTGAGTGTTAATTCTGACTCTTGCAAACACTTCAAATTAGCTCCAAAATTTGTCCTCAACTGATAGACTCAAAATACATGGGCAATTCCATTTTAAAGATCCACAGAGTGTTTTCATTGTATTATTCTGGAGTTCTGCTTAGTTAGTGACCTTTACTTATGCTGTTAAAATCCTAAGTCTGGGCTATCCTATCCAATATTATGCATGGGGAGCAAGTGGACATGAAATATATTTATCGTTTTCTTAATCTCTGTTTCAGCCTTTTTTTTATTATTTGAAGAAGGACAAAGATTGTAGGCAGATCATTGGCTTGCTTTCAAGTTCAGGATATGGACAAGTATGTTTGTGGGTCAAGACGCAGAAATTAATGTAGACTTCAGTCTGGATGGTCTTATGCAAACTGCATTTAAACAGCAATGTGGAGTCAGAGCAGCGAGAGTGAGTGAGCAGATAATTGGATGGTATTCCTTCTTTTGGAATTATGCTCAATTACTAGAATTTAGTTTTGTAAGTTATGGGAAGAATCTTATTATCACAAACCAAGAGAATCTTCAACTTTTTTTGAGGTATATAACTACTTTATACAAAATATTTTATGCCATATATTTCAAAACTAAATGTATGGGGCTTCCCTGGTGGCGCAGTGGTTGAGAGTCCGCCTGCCCATGCAGGGGACACGGGTTCGTGCCCCGGCCCGGGAAGATCCCACATGCCGTGGAGCGGCTGGGCCCGTGAGCCATGGCCGCTGAGCCTGCGCGTCTGGAGTCTGTGCTCCACAACGGGAGAGGCCACAACAGTGAGAGGCCTGCGTACAGCAAAAACAAATAAATAAACAAACAAAACTAAATATATGTTTCTAACAAATATTATTCAAAACTAAACTGATATATATATTTTATATATATATATATATATATATATATATATATATATATATATATATATATATATATATATATCTCCAACAACTACATATAAAAATCAGCTTTCTTTTTTTATTTGGGGTTTATTGTAACTACTCATTTTAGTAGGTTCACAGAGTCCTAAATTCAAGATAATCTATGAAAAGAAGACTGAAACTTTTCAGGAGCTATAATGACTTGTAATACCATTAAATGGAAGCTGGTATTACCTTTCATAAAATTTGTGAAGTCAAAATAATTACAGGCATAATATTTACTAATCACTTCTCCATGTATTAGTGTAGATGTGGAATTGTTTTCAATTTATTTTGGTTAAAAGTGTACTTCTTATACATAAAATTTGTCATTTGATTAGAACACCAAGGATTCATATTTAACTCTTTTATGTGCTGTAATAATAATAATAATATAGTCTTTGAGCACTTTATATCAGGTGTTCTGCTAAGCATTTTGCAAGCTATATCCATTTATTATCATAAAGAAAGCAGGTACCATTCTTTCCCCTGCTTTAAATATGATGAACCCGAGGTTTGGAATGGCAAAAAAGCTTATTCAAGGTTGTATGGTTAATACATGGCAGAATTGAAATTACTACCTGGTAGTCTGACTCCAGGGTGACACTCTGAACTTTTATGAATAGTGCCACCTTTTTCAACTGCCAAGACCTTATACCCATAGAGGGAAGGGAAAACTCTTTGTAGGGATAGACATTCTGAGAAACATTAGTGAAAGCTTATTTTTCTTGTTTCTGTCTCTCTGTGTTTCTCACTGTTTCTGATTTTTCTCTGTTTCATTGTATCTATATCTTTTCCTTCCTTCCTTCCTTCCTTCCTTCCTTCCTTCTTTCCTTCCTTCCTCTCCTCCTCCTCCTCCTTCTTCTTCATCTTCTTCTTCACAGACACACAAGCACACACACACACACACACACACACTTCATGATGTTTGGATCATACAGGTGGATATGTAACAAGATTACATAAAGAAAACTAAATGAAGGGAAAATGTATTATTAAATCTTTAATTTTCATATTAAAGAGGTTCTGGAAATGGATGATGGCAAAGAATATTGATTTAATCACATGCTGTTCTTTCATTGTCGAATAATTCCACCATTAGCAAGTTAAAATACAAAAAAAATTAAAATTTTAAGATCAAATAGTTTACAATGAAGTTTCAAATAAATATAATTTTTATTTAAGTTAATTTATTACTTATTGGAAATCTAGGAGTCTATGATAACTACTAGTTTGATTAAAATGAGATATTAAATAATCTATACATAAAAAGTGTTTTTCAGTCCCATAGTCCTTTAGAAGAAAATAAATCTCAAACATGATTACCAGGGATAATTCCAAGGTTAAAATATAGCAAAGTATAATTCATTTTGAGGATGAGTTTATTTTTTATGTAGATATATATCTTATTCATTAAAAATATATGGTGAATGGGTGGTTGTTTCATGTGAATTAAAGGGTGTTGAATATTCATTCTAGGAAAAAATCAAAGAAATAACAGTTGAACCATTGTGGAGATACATAGCACAAGTTCTGGTGTCAGAAATAGCATTGCTTTAAGGGAATGCTAGTGAGAAGTAGGAGCACACATCCATTTTCTTCTCTTTGTTCACATGGAAAACTGGATGTTTTAGAAAAGGTCAAGTGATTACTTTCAACAGAACCAAAATGCAGCAACTTCAGTAAGGACTTTTTAGTAAATAAAAGTTCTGTTTAGTTCTTTCTCATCATAAAATATTCAGCTCTACTTTTAATCAGAACATATCTGAATATATAATTTTGATTTGTTATTATATATAATTATATTTTATATAAGCAGATTAAAAAGCTTTTGTGATAAGTAATTACTTAATACAGAAAAAATCAAAATAAAAATTTAGACCCCCTCCAAAAAAAACCCCAGAGATGGCTCAAATAAATTTAGGTGGCTTAAATGCTCATTCATTTCTTATCTTGTTAAGCTATTTGTAAAGTATTTTACAGAAATATTTTCACATTTAAAAAGTTCAACTTCAAAAACTTACATGAAAAAAACACAAGATAATTATGAACAATTATATTTTAGGAGGTTTAAAACTTATCCCTGGAAGTAGAATTAGGACAATTATATGTATTTTCCCCAAGGCTATTCTATTCTAGTGAACACTTACTCTTTTTGGTAGTGAAAACATGACCCTGGAAAGGGAAATAAATTTGCAGTAATTTATGCACATTGTTTTAATTTTCTCTTATAACAAGCAGTTGTAACTATAGTGATATGGTATGATTTGAGCTTACTTTTCCTGTCTGAACATAAAGTTTGTAATTATTCACACGTTTTTATAACTGGCAAAAAAGTTTACAACTAAACAAGATTTGAGTTAACTGTATTAATAAAATTAATAAAAAGAAACTCTTAGCATTTGTTGTCACGATTATGTAAACAAAGAATGTTGCGCATCATTCAAGTTCTACAAGGAACAAGCCTTCAGCCACTGCAGTTGCCCACTGACAGTACACCCTGAGAGGAATTCAGGATGGAGAAAAAACAGGAAACATTCTGTGTTTTGGCTATACTGGCCCTAGATAAGATGCTTATCTAAGGAATAATTTCAGTGAGCCCAGACTCTTGCATCTTTCCATACATAGAAAAGCACTAAAATCATTAACCTGAGGTGTATGTCCTTTCTGATTAGCAGTAATCTTTTGGTATTCAACTACATGTTTTTTTATTCCAGCAAAAAACTCATATATATATCCTGGCTCCTCCCTTACCATCTCAGAGCTATCTGAGAGGCTTATTCACAGGCTATATTCCACAGTGTGGTCCTTGAATAAAATTTAACTCACAACTTTTATGTTGTGCATTTTTCTTTCAGTTGACAATTAGCAACAGAATTTGTGTGGTACATGTATGTAGGGGAGGAAAAATAATCTTCTCTATACCCTTCTAAATTCTTGGCTGAGATCACGCCCCACCCCTGGTAATAAAAGGTAGATTAACAGGAGAAAAAACCCAGACATTTAATAACATGTATATGTTGGGAGGGGAAGAAATTCTCCTCTACCCTTATATATTCTTCTGGCTGGTCTAAGAATTAACTGGTTGAGACAAATTAACAGAAAACAAACAAACAAAACTTAATAATATATGTACATGGGAGAGACCCAGGAAAACTGGGTAACTCACCAAAATGGCTGAAGCCCTCACCTTAAATACCATCTTTAGTTAAAGAGAACGAGGAAGCTAGGGTAGTGGTTTGGGACTTCAGAGCAGAGGAAGACAATCGAAATGAAGGTGGAAAAAGCAAATGTTTGGTGACAAATATTCCCTGGGCCAGACAGAGACAATGGTACCCAGAGTGGACTCTGATCTAGAAGAGTTCCCCCCACTACACCCAGCCCATATTCTTTGCATGTATCTCTGGCAATAGCTCAATTCAAGGAAAAAACCCTCTATCTAAATTCTGTTAGGCAGCTAAGAGGTAGGTTTAAAAAAAAAAAAGACTTCTTGGGTCTTCTGTTTTTTATAAATAAACAGCCTAAATAAGTCATTATGACAAAGAGACACATTTTGGAGTGTAAAATTTTGCTCCCTTACAACATTAGAGAACAATAGCTAGGAGTAAAATGAATGATCTGAAACATGAATTACTGAAATTTTGAAACTGAGCAGAGCAGGACACTGTAGGGCTGGACTGGGTACAAAAGCCCCTCCATGTCCCCTGTTTCTTGCTAGTAGAGAAAAAAGGCTTCAGTCTCTTAGGCCTTCCCCAAGTTGCAAAGAACAGTCTCAAGCAGTGAATAATTAGGACAATGTGGTCACAGGACACCTAGTTCCTTCTGAAGTGAGGTAGATAACAACTTGATGCATACCTTTGAGTTGTTCTGCAGAAATTAAGACCTCCACCCAGTGGAGGATGGTGACTACATGCTGACCACAAGCATGAAGACCCCAGAATGGTAGTAACTGGAAGGTTGAGATTCCAGAAACATCACCCTATTACCTCACCACCAACCAATTAGAAGAAGGTCCATGAGCTGTTCACACATCCTATGACCCTTTCCCCTTAATAGTGTCTCTAAAAACACTTGTCTGGAAACCACTGGGGAGTTTGGGTCTTTTCAGCACAAGCCACCCATTCTCCTTGCTTGGTTCTTACAATAAACTTTTTTTTTTTTTTTTGCTATAAACTGACTTTTTGATTTGTTTGTCTTCCTTGTGCATCAGGCACATAAACTTCAGTTTGATGTTTGGGATGTAGGGTAGAGAGCAAAGGATTTTAACGGGTAAAGTGTAGCTGAATTTTCTATAATTATTGAAGAAAAAAATCAGTAGAATCTAGCTAAAATTGACAAATAAGAAATATTGGTATCCAAGATGGAGAAATATACCATGGCCTTGGATTGGAAGAATCAACATTGTGAAAATGACTATACTACCCAAAACAATCTACAGATTCAATGCAATCCCTATCAAATACCACTGGCATTTTTCACAGAACTAGAACAAAAAATTTCACAATATGTATGGAAACACAAAAGACTCCAAATAGCCAAAGCAATCCTGAGAAAGAAAAATTGAGCTGGAGGAATCAGGCTCCCTGAATTCAGGCTATACTACAAAGCTACAGTAATCAAAACAGTATGGTACTGGCACAAAAACAGAAATATAGATAAATGGAACAGGATAGAATTCCCAGAGATAAACCCATGCACATATGGTCACCTTATTTTTGATAAAGGAGGCAAGAATATACAGTGGAGAAAAGACAGCCTCTTCAATAAGTGGTGCTGGGAAAACTGGACAGCTAAATGTAAAAGAATGAAATTAGAACACTTCTTAATACCATACACAAAAATAAACTCAAAATGGATTGCAGACATAAATGTAAGACCAGACACTATAAAACTCTTAGAGGAAAACATAGGCAGAACACTCTATGATGTAAATCACAGAAAGATCCTTTTTGACCCACCTCCTAGAGAAATGGAAAAAACAACAAAAATAAACAAATGGGACCTAATGAAACTTAAAAGCTTTTGCACAGCAAAGGAAACCATAAACAAGATGAAAGGACTACCCTCTCAGAATGGGAGAAAATATTTGCAAATGAAGCAACTGACAAAGGATTAATCTCCAAAACATACAAGCAACTCATGAAGCTCAATATCAAAGAAACAAACAACCCAATCCAAAAATGGGCAGAAGACCTAAATAGACATTTCTCCAGAGAAGATATACAGATTGCCAACAAACACATGAAAGAATGCTCAACATCAGTAATCATTAGAGAGATGCAAATCAAAACTACAATGAGGGTTTCCCTGGTGGCGCAGTGGTTGAAAGTCCGCCTGCTGATGCATGGGACACTGGTTCATGCCCCGGTGTGGGAAGATCCCACATGCTGCGGAGTGGCTGGGCCCGTGAGCCATGGCTGCTGAGCCTGTGCATCCGGACCCTGTGCTCCGCAATGGGAGAGGCTGCAACAGTGAGAGGCCCGCGTACCGCAAAACAACAAAAAATCAAAACACAAAACTACAATGAGCTATCACCTCACACCAGTCAGAATGACCATAATCAAAAAATCTAAAACAATAAATGCTGGAGAGGGTGTGGAGAAAAAGGAACCCTATTGCCCTGTTGGTGGGAATGTAAATTGATACAGCCACTATGGAGAACAGTATGGAGGTTCCTTAAAAAACTAAAACTAGAACTACCGTATGACCTAGCAATCCCACTACTGGACATATACCCTGAGAAAACCATAATTCAAAAAGAATCATGTACCACAATATTCACTGCAGCACTATTTACAATAGCCAGGACATGGAAGCAACCTAAGTGTCCATCGACAGATTAATGAATAAAGAAGGTGTAGCACATATGTACAATGCAATATTACTTAGCCATAAAAAGAAAAGAAACAGTTATTTGTAGTGAGGTGGATAGACCTAGAATCTGCCATACAGAGTGAAGTAAGTCAGAAAGAGAAAAACAAATACTGTATGCTAACACATATATATGGAATAAAAAAAAAATGGTTATGAAGAACCTAGGGGCAGGATGGGAAAAAAGACACAGACCTACTAGAGACTGGACTTGAGGACACGAGGAGGAGGAAGGGTAAGCTGGGACAAAGAGAAAGAGTGGTATGGACATTGTACACATTATGAAATGTAAAACCGACAGCTAGTGGGAAGCAGCCACATAGCACAGGGAGATCAGCTCGGTGGTCTGTGACCACCTAGAGGGGTGAGATAGGGAGGGTGGGAGTGAGCGAGATGCAAGAGGGAAGAGATATGGGGATATATGTATATGTATAGCTGATTCACGTTGTTATAAAGCAGAAACTAACACACCATTGTAAAGAAATTATACTCCAATAAAGATGTTAAAAAAATAAATTAAAAATAAATTCATTAATTAAAAAAAGAAATATTTGTATCCAAATTTAGACAGAAACTATTGGTAGTGTCTGGTTTTGAAAATATTTGCACAATTCTGATAAAAATAAAAAATGATTAAAAACAAAAGAGGAAATTGATTGCTTTGTGCATTTGTATCGAGCTTGTCAACTATCAGAATATGCAGAAGGTTAGCTGTCAGTAAGCCATTTTTAACACTGCTTCCAGATCTTCCCTGCTGATCTATAGGGAGAACCAAGTTGATAAAACCTTGGCTGGAACTAGAGTGGGATGAATGAGGCATTGCCTCTGGCTCAAAATTTAGGGTGGTGATGAAAAACTTAGTAATCAAAATAATTTTAATGCAATATTTGTTAAAATCAAAATTAAGCCAAAATCCATGGTGGAAAAATATCAATATTTTTAATAAAGACAGGATCCAAATCTTTACTTGCCTCAGTTGGCCACACTCACTCTCCTCAACTCACCTTAATTCCTGCCCTGGATAAATCTAAGCTAAACTGTCCTATTTCTTCCCTGAGAGAGGGTCTGCTTTCCAAAGAGAGTAGCACTTCATTTTCTCTTCTTTGGGAAAAGGGATTTTATTGAGGTGAAAGGAGGGGGAACAATTTTCTATTTAAAAATTTCAAAATAATACTGTTTTCAGCCCAGTTTCTCATTACCTGCTCATGGTCTGGAGCCTCTCTGTGAGTTTGTCAGGTAAAATGACATATTGGTTAGGATAAAAACTAAACTGCTTTAACAAAGACTCTCCAAAATACATTCTTTTAAATAAAGAGAAATTAATTTCTTTCTTAACATGAAGACCAGGGGCTTGTGGGTAACACAAGACCTATCCTCACATTATCCATAGATGCCCCAGCTATTGGACAGACTTTGCTACACTTGCCACATAAATTGTGTCTTGGGCCAAGGAACTCCTTTAGTTGTTGCCACTTTCCTGCCAATCTAAAAAGGGAAAGAGGAAATAGAATACAATCATTTTTCTTTTTAAGAGTTTGACCCTGGAGTTTTACACATCAGATTCTGCTCACATCTCACTGGTCTGAATCCAGTCACCTGGGTGTATTCAGGGGAAGCTGGAATGGGTAACTGTAGCTGAGCCACATTCCTTGCTAAGAATTGGAGGCTGAATGTCAGTTATCTCCAGTTAGAAAAAAGAAGAAAGGCTGAATGGATACTGGGGGAGATTAGCAGCTTCTGCTACAAATTGTCCCTTCTTTGGATTTATTGTCTTCTGCATATTGTTCTACATACGATTTCTTTCCATTTGCTTCATGAGTCAACACTCTTCCATCAGCTTTTCTTTTTCTGGAAGTTTGATAGAAATCTCACTGAATAATATCTCTCATTTACCTTTTGTTATGAATATATATCTTTAAAAATTATACTTCCGTGTCATTATATTGAATTCTCATTATGAAGAAGAAACACATATCCCCAGATTTAAGCTTGAATTGGTAACTATCATTTTTAACAGCATATGTAAAGCTTCCTTAAAACTCATATTTATGAAAAAATATGTTTAGTATGTTACAACTTAAGTGTTTCTACCATAAGGAACAATGAATGGAACTAAAAGTCTTGTGTTAATAATGATGCCTTTGTATGTTCATTATAGTAAAATGAAAAATTTTCGTATGTACCTGTTGTATATGTCCCTTGGTGTGTATGAATGGGAAGAGCTGGGGGAGTTAGAAAATTCAGGAAGCTGATTTGCCCAAACATTGTGCCGTTGTTGAAATTATCCCATATCTAACTATTATCCTACCTACACTTGACTCTAGAATCCTGGAATAGAGAAAGAGTGAAATTAAAATATTTTAGCAGTTTTTTACAGTAAAGGTACGGTTAGATAATGGTTATAAACAGCAATCTTTTTGTTTTTAGAGAGTTTTGTCTGTAGGATTTTTCTAGAGAGCTGTACATTTTTACTAACACTTTCATATACCCTCTCATCACAATCAGAAGTATTTATCACAGTACTTAACTTTAAGATGCTTCATTATACTAACAAGAGTTTGGTATAGATCATTTCTTTATTCTCACCAAATAAATTACAAGACAGTTTAATAATATTATCACTTTATTTTTTGAAGAGATAGAGAAAAGGGCACAGAGCTGTTAAATATGTTACAGATGATTACAAGGTCAACGTAAGGAATTATACCAAGGTTCTTCCACAGGGAACGTTGCCTCAAGCAGAGGAATGATAAATTCTCTTCCTACAAAAAGCAAACTTTATATTTCATCCATCCATCCATGACTCACTGACTGGGAGCCGTGTGTACCACTGTTTGCTTTATATAGGTCCCAGCTAGTAAACTTTTCATTTAAATTGTTATACTTCTCAGCTCTATAATTTCCAATTTGTTCTGATTATAGTTTCCATTCCTCTATGGTTATGTATTATTTGTATCTCATCATTAGCATATTATTTAATTCTCTGAACATATTTATGACAGCTGCTTTGATGCTTTTGTGAGCTAAAATCAACACTGAAGTCCAATCAATTTCTATTGAATCCTTTTATTTTCATGAATTTTAGTTACACTTTCCTATTTCTTCATAGGCTTACTAATTTTTGGTTGAAAACTGAACATTATAGATAAGACATAGCAGTCTTATCTACAATGGGTTTTTGTGTTATTCTTCCAAGGGATTTTATTTTTATTGACTTGCCTGAACTTAAATGTAAACTATCTCCTTTACAGTATATGATCATTCATGTGTATATATACATATACATACATACATATATATGTATAATATATAAGCTTATATATATGTGTGTGTGTGTGTGTGTATATATATATATATATATATATATATATATATATATATATACTCCCACTTTATATATTTGTCCCTTGAGGAGTTTCCTTTGCATAGTTCAGTTTACTGGTCAGCCAATGATTTGGATAGAGGCTAAGAGGCTAGTATCAGACATCTAGAGCCTGTAAGACTCCCATCCCCTGCCACCTGAGCTGTGTAGGTTGCATAGTGTGTTGTATAATGCAACAGCAAAGATGCTGCAAACTCCATAGTCTCAGTGCTGGTTGATGTCAGCCAGACCTCCAGGAAAGGGAATAGGGGCTGGAGACTGAGTTCAACCCTATGGGCAATCAATCAATTAATCAATCAGGGATGGGTACTATTCTTTATTTTTGGTACTTTGGTAATTTTATATAATAAATTTTTTTTAAATTCATTGTTCATAGTTTCCCATTTGAATTAGGAAGATTCAAATGAACACAAAATTTAAATGAACTATTATTTATTTACTCATTCTATTACTTTAAATATAGTAATCAGTATTTTGATAGATAACAACGGTAAGGGAAGCACTATGAAATTGTGCATAGTTGATTTTTGTTAGTTTTTATAAATTTTCTTTTGTTTTCCTAGATCATATTTATTTAATGTTAGATTTTTTGGTCAATTTGTTTTATTTCCTCACCATATCAGCTTTTTCCTAAGCATATTTAATCAATCAATTCTATTTACACTTCATTGGAGTGATCAGATTACTCTGAATAAACACAAAGGAGTAACTAGATTATCTGAAAGGCCTAATATGAAGTTAAAGAAAAACTCCTTCAAGAGAAAAATCCCCAGGCTTTAGGGCTTTGTTAGTAGACATCTGTTCTGTATCACTCAGCACCCGCAGAGGTGGCTGTGTGGGCACCAGCGGTCATCAAGTGGCCGACAATGAGTGAAAGGGGCCTGAAAGGTCTTCTCTGGTCGGTAGATCAACAGAGCTCATCATGAACATTTCAGTAGGGACTGCTCTTAATGAGAGTTGTGCATCGTGCATTGAATCACCTGGGGAACTTTCTTGGACTTCACTGCAGATCTTTTGAGACAGTAGATGCAGAGTGGCATGCATAGGTGCTTTAAGAACCTTCCAAGGGGCTTTTGACATGCATCACAATTTATGAACACCTGACTTAAGGATATTACCCACATTTGCTGACTGAAAACTACCTCTATGTTCCCCTTTTAAAAAAATATAACAATAGGGGATTTGTTTCATTCTAATGGTAACATATGTTTTAAAATAAGATGACTTTTAGCTTATTGATTATATATTCATGTATAGTAATTGACAATATAGTTAAAAGCACTGTTGCTCTTATCATAATTTTCTTTTCATTTATTATCGCATGTAAATCCTCATGTATAGATAACCTTAAATAAAGAAATCAATCTGCTCCATCACATACACACACACAGACACACACGTACATTTTTGCACATCATTTCTAAAAAACCTGCAATTTCAATTTCACCTTTCAAAACTTCCCTTCTGCCTTCTGTCAAATTTCACTATCTACGGGCCTTTTCAACCTGATTATCTATCTAGTCTGAAAAGAATAGGAGCTGTAATTTCTGGTATGGAAACTGGACTTGGCTATGTTTCTCAATAGCTATTTAATTCATACTTCGAGGAAAGTTGTACCCGAGTGAGAAAATATTCTGCCTTATAAAATATGGCTTTTTCACAAGCAGAGAAAGGTATGTCTTTTGATACTAAAGGCAACACAGTAGAAAGCATTTTGGAACATGATTTCAGCGATCTTCTTCTAGATTTGACTTTGTCACCAACTCTGTGACCATAGGCAAGACTGTTTTTGTTTTTTTTTCTATAAACTTTGTTGTCTTCATATAAATGATGAGGAATTAATTAAATGTTGTCTCCAATCCCATTATCTCTATGAATTTACTCATTTATTCATGTCAGGGCCAGTCTGTCTCTGCATTTCTACTTTGTATCAGCAGAATTTGCCCTAATTCATTCTGATGTAACTTTGGGTCAATCTGATCAAAAATAATTCTTCTATATACAGTAGTGTAGAATAATCAGTTTAAGTGATTATTTGCAAGCCTTCTTGATAGAATATAAGTCCCCAGGGTCTGAACATGGGAAGAAATATTTTGCTGATAGGAAAAAAATACCAGTTTTTCTGGAGAGAGGACATAAATATGAGGGGTATGATGGAAATATGAGGAGTGTGTAGTCAGTAATATCACAGAAGATTATTTTGCTCTATTATTTGATTTTCATTATTTCAAAACCTTCAGAAAATTTACTAAGTGAGCAAATTTACTGAGAATGTATTTTTATGGAGCCAACAGAGGAGCCAACTTCCCAAACAGAATGATATTAGTAATATATCAATATGTTACTGATATGCTGGTTATAAAACTAAACATTGTAAAGGTCTCTGCTTCCAAATTTCACACTGTGGTACCTTCAGAATTCAACTTAGGAGCAGAGACCAACTGAGAAAAAGGTAGAAACACCCATCAACTTTTGAATTGTGAATCACTGGATCTATTTCAACCAGAAAGTTGTACAGATGTTTATTTATTATGTCTTCCCAGCCCCTCTGATCCGTGAACTTTTCAGATTCTGTTAGTTTACTCTCTTCTAACCTTTCTCCTTTCCTGTCATCTTTATATAGCCAATCAATACAGAAACTTCAAGAAAACAAACTGCAAGGAAACCACTGAAGGTGCATAAAGAGGGGATAGAGTGGTGACTATATTGTTTTCTGAGAAGAGTTAAATCTTTATAAGCAAAGAAAGGTTGAGCAAAATATGAATAAACATGCATATATTTTTATGATGAACTTCAAACATGTGGAACATTAGAGAGAACAGTATATTCAGTGTATAGTACCCAACTCTGGCAGTTAACACATGGCCAGTCATGTCTTATCTGTACACACTTTCTCTTCCCTCATCCCAGACTACTTTGCAGGACATTTGAGATATCACATCATTTTATCTGAAAATATTTCAGAGTCTATCTTTAAATTCAAAGATTTGCAATTATTTTATCACACTTAAAGTATTAAGATACTTTTCTAAATATCATCTGTGTTCACATTTCCACAATTGTCTTATTTTTTTTTAGATTTTGTCAACCAAGTATACACAAATTGTGATGGCTGATATAAGGGAATATACTTCTTAATTCTTTTTAACCTGAACCTTATAATTTTAAAATCTGTAATCTATAATTGCTTTCTCCTGTTTAATTCCATTGGCTAAGGTCTTCAACTAAATGTTAAATAGTAGGACAGAGAATTGATATTTTTTATCTTTTTGTTGACTTAGCAAGAAAGTTTCTGTTACTTTCTCACTAAGTAACATGCTAGCAACTACACTGAGTGATGCACATTTTACTATGTTAAGGAAATATCCATAAAATCCTATTTTATGCATGACAACATAAATGGGTGTTGATTTTAATCAAATGCCTTTTCTAGTCTCTGTGAAGATAATCCCATGATTTGGTTTCCTTTAATTGTTCTGTAATATTCAAACCAGTCTGAATCAAATTGTCAAGAAGATTATTGTGGAACTTGACAAATAATAGAAAATTTTCAGAAAAAAATTAGCTATGAAAAGAGTCACTTAGATGCTGGAAAAGAAGATTAATCAAGTGGGACAATTAAACTCTAGAAGATGTTGAAATTGATTTAAAAACAGAATAATTAAAACAATTTCTATCTAATAGGACTAGTTGGGCTATGGATAGGAACTGAATGGGAAAATACAGAAACAAATTCAAGTCAGTTTGGGAACTTACCTTATAATAAAGTTAGCATTTTCTCAGTTGACAGAAGATGATTTAAAAAAAAAATTTGTGTTGGAGTAACTGGTTAGATGTTTTGAAAAATGTCTAATTATTGGGTTGTATATATTCAATAATCTTTTTCATACTGATTGTTAATGATATTTTTCACCTATTAATATTTTTCACACTAATTAGTTGAAAATCTAATTCAGGGAATGTTTGGGGGGATTCTAACAACATAAAGAACTGAGGACTAAAGAATGCTTTTTTTTTTTTTTTTTAAGAGCATGAGAGAGTAAAGTAAGGTAACAAAATAAAAAAGTTTGGCATGATATTCAAGTTAACACAAAACTATACAAATACCCCTTAGGAATGTCCAACTACTTAGGTTCTGGTCCTTGTGAGATTAATAATATAATGAAGAAAGTAATGGGTAGAGAACCACTTGGAGGAAGAAATGAGATAGAAACAGAATTGGGGTGGCATTAGGAAAAAAATTGTAAAGTGGACTATAAATTAGGTGATGAAGAAATGCATTTGGGATCTAAACAAATTTTTTAAAAAAAGCCCTGAAGTGAGCAGAAAAATTTTAAGACTGAAGGGTTAAGGAGGCAGATCTATTTATCTTATTGCTCCCTCATTTAGCTAGTCAATGTAAATAAGTTAAACATTCCTGTGACAATGTTGTCTCTTGTTCTACTTGTGACTGAGGATAGGTAGAAAGAGAAAGCTCTGGGCTTGTGTTATAGTTATGCCTTTTCTGTGTAACAAGACACACCAAAAACTTAACTGCTTAAAGCAACAACCATTTATTAGCTTATGATTCTGTGGGATGGCAATTTGGGATGGGCTCAGCTGGACAGTTCTTCTGATCATCTCAGTTCGGGTAATTTACACTTCTGTGTAGACTGCCAATCTGTATGTTCACCATCTTAAGACATTTTAAGGAGAATATGAAGAGCAATATCTATCAATATCAGGCTATTATCGATATCTCTTCCTCTTCCTCCTTCCCCTTCAATGTTCCTCCTCCAGAGACTTTTTCTTTTGTCTGTTTTATTTAGTTAGTTTTGATTGGTTAATTTTTGTTTTTATTTATTTATTTGTTTGGAAAGAGAATGTGCTTGTTTGGTACATTATACTTAAATATGAATTTTAGAAAATAAAATTTTAATGGGTTTATATAATATTCCAGACATCTCTTTGATAATACTATTTAATCAGTGTAACATGGGATAAATAGACTTTTAAAAAGACTTTGTTTCTGATACTGAACTTTAGTTATTTTTTAAATATTAAAATATATGTAATTCTACCATTGTACATATTAAGACTATTTGGTGTGGATGAATAGGACCTTAAAAATTAAATTATCTGACTTCATTAAACAGAGAGAGTCAGACAATGGTAAAGGAGTAGAGTGTTTTCCAAGTGATTCAATTGGCAATGAGATTGATACTAGGGCACCATTTGTTCTAAACCACAATGCCTCACAAAGTTAACTAACTTTATAAATTTTGAGGGCACCACTTTCACAAAGTGTGACCAATCATAAGGTGAGAATTCTAATTGTAACACCTTAGAATTTTCAGAAATGTTAAGTAATTCTTCTTAATTTCTCATCATTACCTAACAAATTATTACAGATTTATCCTGATTACTCATGTTCTATTTTAAAGTATGTGTGTGTTTTAAACCTATTGTAGGTATGGCCTATAATTCATTCTAATTCCTCCTCAAAAGTCATCTGACAGCATGAAAATTTTAATAAATGAATATATGTGCTGTCACATAATAAAAGGGAGAGTACTTTTGGCTGGTGTATTTTGTCACAAGATGAACTGAGTTGAGGAATATCAAAGATATCTTTGATAGCTAGAAGTTTGCATCAGGTACACCAGAGGTACTGAGAGAATGTAGGACATGTAAATAAGTTCAAGAAGGAAGCTAACACTGTCATAGACAACTTGTGGTAGGAGATAGATGGGCTCCAGGTTAGACATTTACAACTGGCCTTCTGTTTACATTTCATGGGGCAGGAAAAAGTGGGCTTCAGGCCGGACACTTACAACTAGCCTCCTGTTTGCATTTCCTGAGACAGGAGATAGGTGGGCTTCAGGTTAGACGTTTAAAATCAGCCTCCTGTTTACTCTCCGAAATGGAAGCAATGACAGCCACATGGTAAATAGCCAAGCTTTGTCTCTTGTGGAGGCCTTAAGGTAAGAGTCATGGCCAGATCAAAGAGAGACAAAACCTTGTTTGAGTAAAGGATCAAGGGATCTCCACTCCCCACCTCATTGGGGCAAGGGAGATACTACATATGAGCAGAAAGGCTCCTTGTGAGTCAAATGTCAGGGGACAACTCCAGGCCATGGTGACTCTTGCTTCTCCCAGATGACTTCACGTCGGGGTCCATCGTAGCTGAGAGGTGTGTGTGCACCTAAGGGGAGGGTCCTGAGACAGATTAGCCAGGGGGGACAAAGCAAGATGATTGGACAGAAGGGAGACAAAGACCCAGAAAACTGCCCCCTTATAAAGGATTTAAACTTCCCAAAGGCGCAACTCTCTCTCTCTGAGTTTGCCCATGCATCTTTCTGCATGTATTTTGCTTTTCCAATAAACTTTTTACGTTTCTCTTTACCTTCTGCCTCCTCACCTGAATTCTTTCCTGACAAGGCAGGCAAGAACTAGGGGTCCAGGCCCTAGCTGCTGTCCCCTGTGATCTAGTGGTTAGGACTCCCGGTCTGGGAAACCAAGATCTTGCTTCCAGCTACTGCTCGCTGCTGCTTGCTGCAAGCTGCTGTGTGCGTCTGAAATCAATCTGATTGCATTAAAAGTATGCTCTGGGTCTGAATGTTGGCAAATACTGAGTGGTATTGTTGATAGTTTCATATGCACTAGCTTTGAAATAATTACCTTTAACTGATGCCTGTTGTAATGCAACAGAAAATTTCAATTCAGGTGAATATGTTGGTAAACCTCATCATTCAATACACACACACACAAATGGACTAGTGGTAGACCCTCCCTGACACATCAGCTGTGCAAACCAGGATACATGCAATCTTTAACTTGGCAAAAGTTATACAGTTCATCACTGGAAGTTGAGACTCCATTAGCAATGTGATCGCTAAGAGAGGAAAAGATCCACTTAACTCTGTGGCTTAAGTGTTTCCTTTTGTTCATAAATTTAGCTGCTTAGACTCCCAGACTGCTGAGCAAAGAAATTATTGGGAGATGCCCCTTTTGTGGAAAAGAAAAGTAGTCACTAAGGTGAGTGCATTTATTTAACTTCATATTGTTTTAAAGGAGAAATTCAGTTTATTTTATTGTAAGATTCCTGTTAAATACCAATCAAAATTTCTTCACTGACTTTGTCTTCAAAGAAATGGACAAAATCAGAATTAGATGTTTTAGCAAATGAGGGACTTTGGATTTTAAGAAGCACAGTAAATTCTTTGTAACTTCTTTTATTAAAATGATCAAATGGAACTTAGAAGTGTTCTCATTCAAAATTCAAGAAGAGCATGAACACATTAGCTCTTAGTTCTTTCTAATTAAAATCAATGTTTCAGCATTTTAAATATTAGCTTTTACTTGTACAGATAATCAAAATTATTAAATTTTGTGCTGGCTTGATACACCCTTCCGGCTCAGTAGATCCCAGCATAAACATTGCCCCATGATTCTCCCAATTCCTACTCTTCATTGATTGTGTACATATGTGTATTTGAGTATATTTTAATGTACATGTACATTTTAATCCCTGGCAAGTGAAGTCTACACATCACCAGTATATGTGGATTAGAAAACTCCAATCCTGTAAAATATGGGGTCACATTACTAAAAGGTTAGAGAAATGACTAGAAAAGTAGGCTGTGAATGAAGATTGCAAATATTATCGTATTCAACTTTGCTTTATTTGTGTTTGTTTTGCTTTTGTTCTTCTGTGAAGGGAGTCACCAAACTTTTCCTATAAAGGGACAGATAGTAAATATTTTTGGTTTTATTGGCCACACATTTACAACTACTCAACTTTTTTGTTCTAATATGAATGCAGCCATAGACAATGTCTAAATAAATGGGTGCAGCTGTTATCCAATAAAACTTTATTTATGGGCACTGAAATTTTAATTTCATGTAATTTTCATGTGTAATTTTCATTCTTTTTTTGATTACTTTTAAACCAATTTTAAAAATGTAAAAAAGGTTCTTGGCCAGTGGGCAATGAAAAATCAGGCAGTAGTCAGGAATTGGCTTTTAGGGAATATTTTGCCCAACACTACTGAAGACTAGTGTCCTTCTTTCTCACAGCTTTGGGGTAAAGTCACTACAAATGTATAGCTAATTTAAAAGATAGTTATGGGGCTTCCCTGGTGGCGTAGTGGTTGGGAGTCCGCCTGCCGATGCAGGGGACGCAGGTTTGTGCCCCAGTCCGGGAAGATCCCACATGTCGTGGAGCGGCTGGGCCGCTGAGCCTGCGCGTCCGGAGCCTGTGCTCCGCAATGGGAGAAGCCACAACAGTGAGCGGCCCGCGTGCCGAAAAAAAAAAAAAGTTATAAATAAGAACTTCCCTGGCGGTCCAGTGTGGTTAAGACTCCTCGCTTCCACTGAAGGGTTTGATCCCTGGTCAGGGGACTAATATCTTGCATGCTGCATGGCATGACCAAAAAAAAAAAAAAAAAAAAAAGTGAATAAATGATAGTTATAAATAGATAGTAATAAATATCTATTTGTAATATATCCTTACCTATGTATACTTATTCATTCATTCAAGATATATGTATTATCTTCCTTACGCAAAGCATGTATTGGATACAAGGAATGATACAAAGAGTATGACACAATTTCTAACTTAAGAGGCATAAAGTCTATTAGATGTTTCGAGTTCTACTCTACATAAAAAATTATAATACAAGACCACTTGGGACAACTACCAAAGTTGAAAGATATGTAAGGACCATTCCCCTCAGGAGACGATTGCTGACATCTTAGAAGTATTTTTATGACATAGAGTGCCTTTGGCTGACTCAGTGGATGGAAGTATGTTTACAAGCAGATGGTAGAGAATTAAGAAGATGAGATAAACTCTAGGTAAAGAAAGGCAGAATTATCAGCCAACATCTTACAGAGAGGTAAACTTTTTTTTTCTTTCTTTTGAGAATAGAGATAGTTGCCTAAGTAATTTACAGAGGGGAAATTCTCTAGCTCCAAAAGAAATATTGTTCTCTTTAAGGTGCAATTAATCCAATAATAATTTTCATCTCTACCATGTATCTCTCACTGGGTTCTCTTCCAGGGTTACAAAATTTAATAACACATTGTTTCTGTCTTTGAGAGTTTTGCAATCCAGTGGAGGGTTGTAACTTTAAACCAATAATTTTATCATGGCATAAGGAGTAGTAGAATATTATATTCTATAAAATGATAAGGGAACATTGCAGATATTGATATCTGATTTATTCTAATGGGGGGTGGAGTGGTGAGGGAAGATTCTACAGAGGTTGTAATGTTGTTTTCTGAAATTAATGACATTAGGAATTTTCAAAGAAGAGATGAGGTAAAGGGAAAATAGAGTGCCAAAGGACAATAACTAAACCCACAGAGGTATAAAGAAACAAGCTATGTTTTCCAGGGTAGAGAGGCACAAAGGAAGGGAAGAAAGAGGATGTTAGTAGGAGGTGAATTTAGAAATTCATCCCCAACTCATAATTAATTAGGCAATGTTAATGTTTCAGAGCATGTTTGTCAACTGGTGGTTTATATCATTTGAATTAAACTTTTGCTTTTTTAAAAAAAATATTATTGAAATATAGTTGATTTATAATGTTGTATTAGTTAATGTTGTATTAGTTTCAGGTGTACAGTAAAGTAATTCAGTTATACATATATATAGTAAATATATATATATATATATATATATGCTTTTTATATAGTCTCTCTCATTATAGGTTATTACAAGATATTGTGTATAGTTCCCTGTGCTATATAGTAGGTCCTTGTTGGTTGTCTATTTTACATATGGCAGTGTGTATACTTTAATCCCAAACTCCACATTTATCCCTCTCCCCTGCTCCACTTTGGTAACCATAAGTTTGTTTTCTATGTCAGGGAGTCTATTTCTGTTTTGTAAATAAGTTCATTTGTATAATTATTTTTAGATTCCACATATAAGTGGTATCATATGATATTTGTCTTTATTTGGCTTACTTACTTCACTTAGTATGGTAATCTCTAGGTCCATCCATGTTGTTGCAAATGGCAATATTTCATTCTTTTTCATGGCTGAATAACATTCTATTGTATATATGTACCACATCTTCTTTATCCATTCCTCTGTCGATGGACACCTAGGTTTCTTCCATGCCCTGGCTATTGTAAACAGTGCTACAATGAACATGGGGTGCATGCATCTTTTTGGATTATAGTTTCCTCCAGATATATGCTCAGGAGTGGGATTGCTGGATCATATGCTAGCTCTATTTTTAGTTTTTTAAGGAACCTCCATATTGTTCTCCATAGTGGCTGTATCAATTTACATTCCCACCAACAGTGTAGGAGGGTTCTCTTCTCTCCACACACTCTCCAGCATTTATTATTTGTAGACTTCTTCTCTAAGATCACACACAAAAGTAGGCTCAAAATGGGTTACAGATGTAAGACCGGATCTATAAAACTCCTGGATGAAAATATAGGCAGAACACTTTTTGACATAACTTGCAGCAATATATTTTTGGATCTCCCAGAGTAATGGAAATAAAAACAGAAATAAACAAATGAGACCTAATTAAGCTTAAATATAATCTTAAAATTAAATTAAGCTTAAATATATAAGGTTTTCAAATAGAAAATGAAAACCTTGATTTAAGGAAGGCCCCAAGCCTCAGGCTAAGCAATATGCTCAAGGTCATTAAACGAAGAAGGAGACGAAATTCAATTCAAACGAGATTTTGCATCCCCCAAATCACTATATTGCATTACCTTTGAGTATTACTCTGTGTAAAACCCACCAACAATATGAGAAGATAAGGCCTTATGATAAGATATCATTTTCCCCCCCTTCTCTGAACTTGCCTCCTTCAAATTCCGGTGGCCAAGTTCACTTCTGCTCCAGACTTTGCAACACTGTTCCTCTGTTGGGATCTCTCTCTACTTTCTTAGATAGAGCATGACCCCTCTTCTCTGGGCACTCAGACCTCTGCCCACCTCTCTCCCCAACAGAGAGGCTGTTTACTTGGGTTGCAATCACTTTCTATTCTTTTAGCCTGCTTTACATTTTCCATACCATGTGTCTCTGGCAATTGTTAGTATTCTCTGCCTAAACTACATCCTCGTAAACTCCATGAAGGTTGGGATTTTGTTTTGTTCACTATTTTATTCTCAGGGCCTAGAGCAGTCCTGAGCTCATAGTAGGTACTCATCAGACACTTGTAAATGAATGAATACATAATTCAATATATCAATTGTTGGAGAGAAAGACATGTGGAAAAAAATGCCTAATTGTGAAACAGAGAGAAATACATACCTTAATATTATAATTAGATCTGTAAACAAAATCCTGTGGGATTCCAAATAAGAAAACAATTATTTCCAGTTTGAGATTTGTAGAAGCATCATGAGTGAAGAGAAATTGGAGTTGTCTTGGAAAAGGGATATTTCAGAATAAGAAGCATGATGAGTATAGAGGCAGGTGAAAATAAATTACAGGGGTATGGTTTATGAAGGATTCTTAAGGAAAACGAGGCTGGAATTACAAGTTTTCCTCCAGTTTCATGGAAAACCGATTAGACACCTGCAAGCAGAGGGAAGCTTCATTGAGGAGATGAACGCCTATCATACCAACTGGCTCTATCTGGCACCAACTGGCAATCTGCTAATCTCAGAGACAAGTGAACAGAAGTAGGGTCTTAATGACTCTAATTTCTTGTTTATTCATTTGATTTGTTGAGAATACTAGTTCTGGTCTTATTTGAAATACATTTGCTTAACTGAAGCTCACTGATTCTATTTAGTTGGTATGTAATGGCACCTACAATTATGTCACATTATTTGATTGAATGTAGAGGTTTTGTCAAGTGTACGACTATATCACAAAGAAAAAGACAATGGAAATCGTTCTCTTCTCAGTCAGGAGATAGAAATTCCAGGGTGGTCTCTATCAATAGTTTAATACATGAAGTAAACTCTGTGCCTTGATTTCCTTTATATTTAAAATGAAAATAACCACTACCTTATACTTCTAATCCTAAGAAAGGGAATAAGTTATCTCATATAAAGTATTCAGTTGTAAATATCAGTAAACAATACAGACAATAAGATACATAGATGCCAAGGCAAGTGCTTTTCTTGATATTTGCTAAAGAATATATTTTATTCTTCTGTTTTTAAATGATCAATATTCATATTTATTTTTATTTTATTTTTTTGTTAACATCTTTATTGGAGTATAATTGCTTTAAAATGTTGTATTGTTTTCTGCTGTATAACAAAGTGAATCATCTATATGTATACATATATCCCCATATCCCCTCCCTCTTGCAACTTCCTCCCACCCTCCCTATCCCACCCATCTAGGTGGTCACAAAGCACCAAATTGATCTCCCTGATTGTTTTTATTACCGATGGAATATCTGCACAGGGCAGGGACTCAGACTTGAGTGGGTACCTGCAGCACCCTAGTGGCCACTCTTTATAAATGCAGAAACACTTTGTAGTAAAATAAATCACAGTGGATGACAGATGTTCCTGAAAATGTCTGTCGTCTGTTCTCTTAATTCAGGATTGAAATTAAATGTTATTCTTACCATGTGAATAATTAAATTTAAATTAATGTACTTATTAATTTCCATTTTTCTCAATGCTGCACATTTTGGAGGATGACACTTGTGGGTACAGAGGTACACTGAGATTCAGGAGCTCATTCAAGTCAAAAGCCACACAGAGGCTAGTCTGGAAAGATGCTTTGGGGGTCAATATTACTTAGAATTATAAATGAAGGTAGATTAATAACTTCATAATCCTAGAGTGAAATTTTGTGTCCATAACAAATAATTTTGTTTGGCTGAGCCCTCAAACTTATAAGAAAAAAAGTCTGTTGGAGAGAACACCATCAGTGGTCCACTTCTAACATTTTATCAAAGATTTTATTTGACAAAATATGTGATAAGTATAAGAATGGAGAAGGACAAGTGGGGGTTTAGGGGGTAGCATAAGTTGTGCAAGGAATCAGTTAGAGAGAACTTATATTAAATGAGAACATAAATTACATGGTAGGAATTCAGACTTAGAGACCTGTAAGTGGAGTCTAGGTACAAAGTAAGCTGCTGGTGAAAATGGACATGTATCTATCAAATCATGTGTTTATCTATCAAAAGGATGAGTTTGGTTAATTTGTAATTATTGTCTTCTTTCATTTTATCCATGACTGACTTTAAAATTCCTGAAAAGTAATGATTCTTGAAAAACATGTCTTAAATAATTTATCAACTAAAAGTTAAAATGTCACTCTTGCCATATGATAAAAATTTGGTAATAAAATGTAAGTTGACAATTGGGTAAATGAAATAATGTTTAGACAAGCTTCTCTGTGTTCTTCAGCAGAAATAGATGGATAAAATTGTACTTTATTCCATAAATGATATATACATGTTTAAAAAATTCACTGAGCTGGAAAAGAGTGCCACAGACTGTCAGAAAAAATAAATATAGCATTTTATTTTCAATTGTTTTACTTTCAATCCATGATCTAAATTTTTTTAAAATTTTTTGAAAGATTATTTTAACCTTAAGGATTCCCTTATTAGGGTCTACATGTGTACATGTGCACAAGTCAAATAATAAAACAATAATTCTAATGCCAACACTTTAAAAAAAATCAAAGTGTCTTCGTCTGACATATGAACACACAGTTTAGATGAGGTAAAATAATAATATATAGTTTCTGAGGTGTCTTTTTACACAAGCATAGAAAAATACATAACATTAAAATTATTCCACATAGTTGCTGATATACAAATAAATAAAGGTTAAAATAAATGTGACTCTATTCAAGGTCAATAATAAATTCATTATTGTTGGCATTTATATAAACCCTGTCTATATAATGATCAGATAAATGAAAACTAGTCAGGATATGTTTTAAAAAATAATTTCTCAATTTGATTTCAGGATGCATATGTAAATGGAATTGATTAGATTCAGTTCATACTTTATCTGCTATAAATTGTTGAATTCAGATTAAATATTTATACACAGATCATACACGATATATGTCAAAGTCATCTACATTAAGTACTAACCTTTTGTTAAATTAATTTTCAGAGTAAGTACAAACTATGCTATTTAAAACAAAGAAAGATATTTCATAATTTCAAATCTCATGATTTGCATGATTAGATTATCTTTATTTTCAAGGGCAAGAGTGGAAAAGTAACAGTGGGTGAATGAGTTGCCTAAAGTCAATGGCACATGTTAAAGAAAAAGCTATTCTGACAACTCTGGTAAGAAAGACTTTAACAGGACTATTGCAATGAGGGATAGAGCTTGGTCTTAACTCCAAATTCAGTAGAGACTGCTATGGGATGCAGCCAGAGAGCAGAGTGAGAGGGTCAGTGGGTGGAAAATTACCAAGAGGAGACATCAAGGGTGGGAGATTCTTTCTAAACTGACCTCACAGGATTCTTGCTGAGGGCCAGCCTGCGTGATCAGATATCAAGGGTGATCAGATATGGAAGGTGTTCAGATATCAAGAGTGAGGGATTCTTACTAAACTGATTTAGCAGGATTTTTGCTACAAATGGGTTAGGCAGGCCCAAGGACACGGCTTAGTCAAAAAGAAAGCTCAGAGAAGCCTGTCTGAAGTTGGTCAAGGAGAGAGTCTTTTATCACTTGCAAAATCATTTTGAAGGAGATTTAATTGCTGTCATTCATTTATACACACTGAGAACTCAAAGCACAAGGATGCGACAGACCATGCCTGTTCCATATATACTATTTTAAGGTATCTGAAATATATAACACACTTGGACATTTGAGTTCATGTGTATCTACCTATATAATTAAATTAAACCATAATTCTCAACAAATCTCAAAAATACCACTTAGCAAGAAAGATGGGGAGGAAAGTCTTGAGGTTTTACACAATATTGACTAAAACAAGCACCTGTTATGCTCAATCCCAATCCTTTTTTGGTTCTATTTACCTCACTTTATGGTTAATTCATTTTTGAGATTTTTTGATAAACATCTGCATGATGAAGCAAAGACCACATCTGTTTGTTCACCATTTTACCCCCAGCACCTAGGGTAGGGCTTGACTGAGGAAAACACAGTACTCCCCCTTATCTGCTGGGGATAAGTTCCAAGACCCCCAATGGAGGCCTGAAACTCTGAATACTACTGAATGCCATATAAACTATGTTTTTCCTATACATACATAACTAAGATAAAATTTAATTTATAAATTAGATATGGTAAGAGATTAACAATAGCTAATAATACAATAGAACAATTATGGCAATGTACTGTAATAAAAATTATGTGAATGTGGCCTGTCTCCAAATATCTTATTGTACATATTTAATGCCTTTTCCATGGTTAAGCACTTATCACAAACTGTGGCCACAATCTTTGAAGTTGGAGGTGCAGAATTTCTTTCATGAATTTCTTTTTCCTCCACCTCCACATACAATTTTTCTTCTCTCTCTATTAAGTCAAGAACTTTCACCTTTTTACTTAAGGAAGCACTTTCCAGCTGCTTTTTGGAATTGCCAAATTGCCAGCATCACTTCTTGCACTTTGGGGCCAGTATTAAGTAAAATAATGTTTACTTGAATACGAGCACTGAGATACCTTGACAGTCAGTCTGACAAATGAGCCTGCTACTAAGTGACTAATGGCCGGTAGTGTATACAGTGTGGATACACTGAATGGAGGATGATTCAGATTCCGGCTGAGATGAAGCAGGATGGTGTGAGATTTTATTACACTACTTAGAATGGCAGAATTTAAAACTTATGAGTTGTTTATTTCTGGAATTTTCCACTTAATATTTTCAGGCTGCAGGTGACAGTGGGTAATTGAAACCATGGAAAGCAAAGCCACAGTTAAAGGGGATACTACTGTTCAGAAACCAGAGCCACAACAGGAAAATATAAGCTGCAGGTTACATGGGCTTTTTCCTTATGGTCCTGTTGCAGTAGACAAATCAGCTCTAACTAATTTGTATTTTTATGTCCTTTGACTCAAGATTAAAATGCTCTGAAAAGAGACTTAAATTGTCTGGTCTGCATCCCTTGTCTAATTCTTGGGAACAAGAACACAGGTATTTTGATTGACAGCCACAGAGCCTATGTGGAATGCAAGAGTAGAAACTTCTTACAGAAAGTATAGGTGCTATTACCAGATCAGAGTACAATGAAAGCAAAACTGAGAGATTTTCAGTATAGAGAATAAACAGTTCTATACTTCTAACAAGCGTTTGACAACAGCAGCTCCAGAAGATCTGCAAGAAGTTTTAAATTCCCTTTAATGTCAGTCTCACCTTAGAATAATCAACAGCAAATTAATTAATCTTCTATTAAGATTTATATTGGCAGCACATATTTTGGAAGATCACATATCTGTATGTTTGTTTGTTTGTTTTTTGTGGTACACGGGCCTCTCACTGCTGTGGCCTCTCCCGTTGTAGAGCACAGGCTCCGGATGTGCAGGCTCAGTGGCCATGGCTCACGGGCCCAGCCGCTCCTCGGCATGTGGGATCTTCCCGGACCAGGGCACGAACCCGCGTCCCCTGCATCGGCAGGCGGACTCTCAACCACTGCGCCACCAGGGAAGCCCTGTTTTTTTTCTTATACCAGTTTAAGTTACTTTATTTGGGAGAGGGTCTAGAGGTGCTAGTAATTTCATAAGAGATAAGCTCTCAAAGTTAAAATTTTCTAACTCAGGAATAGTTCACAAATGGTAACACCATGCATATTGCTACCTCAAGGCCTTTGCACTAGCTGTTTGCTCTTCCTGAATATTCTTTTTCTTTAAATTTTATTTCTTTATTGAAGTCTAGTTGGTTTACAATGCTATGTTAGTTTCAGGTGTACAGCAAAGTGATTCAGTTATATAATACATATATAATATAAAATATTTATATTTTATAATATGTATATATTCTTTTTCAGATTATTTTCCCTTATAGATTATTACAAAATATTGAGTATAGTTCCCTGTGCTATATGGTAGGTCCTTGTTGTTTATCTGTTTTATATATAGTAGTGTGTATCTGTTAATCCCAAACTCCTAATTGATCCCTCCTTCCCCTTTCAGCTTTGGTAATCATAAGTTTATTTTCTATGTCTGTGGGTCTATTTCTGTTTTGTATATAAGTTCATTTATATCATTTTAAGGTTATTTTTAAAAAACTAATTGTCAAGTGTATTTTCCCTTAGATTGCTACTCCATGAAGGCAGGAACCGTTTGTGCATTTATATATTCTTAGCACATGCCAGAATCTGGTACAAAATAGATACTCAAAAATTATTGAATAATAAACCAAGGAATGACCATAAGGAGTTTCTAACTATGTACAGACCTTTCTAATAGCTTTCCCTTATTAGAAATAAAAACAAGTTGTTTAAGTTTGAAATCATTTTAAGAAGCATATTTATACAAATACAAAATCCAAAAAAGCCAACCTAGGTCTTCAAAAAGAAATCTCTGTTACTTTTCGATTAGGATCAATTTAAAACTCACAGGACATTTTAGGAACATAGAGATGATGTAAGTTGATCTTGTGGTAGTTTATCCATGCTCTAAAGCAGAAAAACAAACCTTCAAGGATAAGTCTGAGGACTTAAATGCCTACAAAATAATTCTAAAAGTATGAGGACTAGATCTTGATGTTAATTCATCCAGTGCAGTATTTTTTTCCAGAAATAATCCTCCCTGGCAACTAGTCATGAGAATCTATCAGATGGACATTCATCTTCATCTATTACACTTTTCCCATTGACATCTCCACTAGGTAATACTGCTCATTCTGTTCAAAGTGCAATTCCTTCTCAGTTGTCCTACCTACTGAGGACTGAGATACTCATATTGACACTTGTGCACATTTTATTTTTGATAACTCTAGAATGTGGTTTTTTTGAAGGAAAATAAGCTTTCTCACACTAATTCCTTGATGTTCTGGTTTACTACTCTACAGACACTTCTTCAGAAGAAATTCTTTGATTGTGATGTGTCCTTGGTCAGATGAAAACCTGTTCAACCTTCATGTTGGTAATCATATGGCAGCTAGGTAATAGAAGGAGTTCTGTCCTGAATTAAAATTCTGGCACTGATAGTTATTGGATGTGTACTGTTCAGAAAAATACATATATCTTTTCAGAATATTTGAACCTTTGTCTGTAAAACGAGTGCAAGAATACAAGTAGCAAGTCTGCTCTATGAAATGGGGTAGCATATGAGAATGGGTAATACACTGACTCTTGACAGTATATGAAAATGGTTATTTTCTTCCTTTGTTTGTAAACAGGAGATGGCTACACTTTTTCTGACCTAGGATATAGACTAAAAGTTTCATTTTTCTATAAGGAGGATATGCTTTATAATAAGGATCCTAATCAGTGAAATGGATGTGTGTGGAGAAATCCAATGGAAGTGTTAATTCCAACTCCAGTCAAGGGTTGACATGAGTTAGTATGTCTTTGTCTATCATATACTTGTAAATGGTTATATTAGATCAGAAATGCCTATTGTCTCCTTATCTGGTATATCTTGTCACTGTATTTGTAACTGGAATGACAAAAGTAAGGACTATAAATATCATGAAGCCAGAACCATAATTATTTTATGTAACCAACATGTAACCATCAACTAACACAGTGCCTAGCACCTACTGGATGTTCCTTAAGTATATATTGAGGGAATGAATAAATGAATGAACAGGAATAAGATAAATGATTTTAAATGATAAGCATTTTCCTGTGTCTATAATGAAATATCTAAACATACTTTTCAAATTATCCTTTAGAGAGGGTCTCACTAACAACCACATACCAACAGATTATATACATTTCAACACAGTCCTTTACACCAAGGATAGGGTTGATAGTACTAGGTATGTTGTTCAATAATGTCTACCACTTAATAAAATACAACAATCACACATAGTAAATGTGACACTGTAGCATGTGCTATCTGATACTGTTTATTTTGCCCTAAATGTTAATGACATAGTAAGACAACTTTAGCATTGTTTTGTATAGGATGTTTTAAAAAAAAAGTAAGGTGGTTTCATGGTTATCAATAAACTAATTTTGAGAAAAGCTTTTTGTATGTAATGTTTGTGTGATCTTGGACAAATGAGGCTGTCTGTACCCCCCCACTACACAGACAAAAGGCAGAATGTAAGAAAAATGTTACTGGGCACAAAGAGGAGTGTGACACCAAAAACAGTGGACTGGATTGTTTGTTGGAAGAGAGGTTGTCCAGTCAAATGTTATAGATCAGGCAAACTTTGAATTACATAAAGAATTTTTCCAGGGAGAAAGCCTTCCAGGCAGAGGAAGCAACATGGAGAAAGGCATGAAATTAAACAAAATAAAACCCAAAAACACAAACACAAGAGAATATAAAACATATCAGAAATGCAAGGGATTGAGTGTAGCTGGATAGTTGTGTGATGAGCCAAACTCATTACAGGACTGACTAGTTAGGCTAAGACATTTAGATTGTGAACAAAGTTAAAGAGAAGACATTAAGAATTTTGATCAAAGAATGACATCAGATCTGTATTTTAGAAAGATCTCTGTGGCAGTGATGTAGAGAATGAATTGGTTGAGGGGATGGGGTGAGACACTAGGTACAAGAAAAGCACTTAGAAGGCTAAAAATAATGCACTAAGTAGCAGAAGAGAAGATGGGGCAGATGAGAGGGATTAAAGTGATATTAAGAAGCTATTTTTTGGAGACAAACTGTTTGAATTGAAGAGGAGAAGGGGTGCTTTTTCTCAGAGACTAAATGAAAGGAAGGAATAATATAGCAAATTTGTCAACTTTGTTATTATGATTTTGAACTTGAAGGAGTTCATGGTTAATGAATTCAATTTAACCCAAGCATTTAGAGCTAGAGAAAAAAGCCAGAAAGTCTACCAAAAATAAGTGTGGTGAGTTGTGAAAAGACCTAAGAAAAAGGCAAAGCTTGGGGAGATGACCGAAGGGAAAGAATGAAATAGTGGACTCAGTAAGACACAAAAGGATTTTCAAAGAACACAGAGGATTCGGCGGAGGTTAAAGACTCTAGATTTGCAATGGTTCTGACCTACACGGTTATGTTATTTTCCCCCCAGCAGTTACTCAATCTTTTAGGTATTGTATATATTGAAGTCAGATCACAGTGCTAATCGGGAGATTTTTCAGGGGATGCAGCAAGGTAAATGTGTGAGGTAGGCAGGGTTTGAGGCGTGAAGATTTGTGAAAGTGATCCAAGCCATGAGGAAGAGTAGGGAGTGAGGAAGGCAAAGTAGATAAAAACTAAGGGAAAAGAAATAGGTTTTGGAAATCTTGATGATGTCAAAATCACAGACAGAGCTAGTGCTGGTGCAGGAAACATGCAATAGGGAAAAGGGTAATTAGGATGCAAAATATGTGTGTCCTCACTCAGACATGGAGAAGTGTGGAGCCATAGGAATATTAAAGAAGCAGTGCACCACTCATTTGTAAATAAGTGGTTAAAGGGTTGCAAGTGGTCAGAAGGAATGAAAGTCAGAAGACATAATCTTGGAGAAAGGGACACCTGAGCTCGAAAGAAAGACTGAAAATTAACGTAGGCAGAAGAACAAACTGAGAGAATATCTCCACCTCTCCTTGGAATTGCAAGAAAGTGGTGACAGCATGCATTTGCAGGACTTGAAGTTTTTGTTAAAGCAAAGAAATTCTTGAAAGACAAATATAAAAAATAAAACAGGAAGCATTGTTAAAGACAGAATTCAAGAATTTGATTGCTTGGGCAGTGCTGTTAAGTTAAAGACATATTGATTAGGGCTTCCCTGGTGGCACAGTGGTTGAGAGTCTGCCTGCTGATGCGGGGGACGCGGGTTTGTGCCCCGGTCCGGGAGGACCCCACATGCCGCGGAGCGGCTGGGCCCTTGAGCCATGGCCGCTGAGCCTGCGCGTCCGGAGCCTGTGCTCTGCAACGGGAGAGGTCACAACAGTGAGAAGCCCGCGCACCGCAAAAAAAAAACAAAAACAAACCAAAAAAAACATATTGATTGATTAATAAAATTTTAATAGAAGCTCTTCAAATATTTTTATCTGCATTTTACTCAAACCCAATTAATTTCTAAAAATATGCAACAGAATTATCAATTCAAAACATCAGATTTTCCTGAGTTTCTCAGGAACTAAACTTCACCATCAGTTTGATGACTTTGTAGTATTTACAATAGACTTAGCATCAATGTGACTTAAGGGCTAATTGATTGTTAAGAAACAGAGACCAAATTTATGTTCACTATGACACTTCAACTGGGAAATTTTCCTAAGAACATATTATCAATCTCATTTATTTAATTCTCTGGTGAAATGTGCATTAAATTGGTAATATACTTATAGAAATATCATATTATCTGACAGTTTTAGTATCTAGTATAACTTTGTTATCTGTTCTAAAGTTAAATTTTTTATTATATAGGTTATATGCTATTTTGTAATATCTTAACAAAACACATATAACTAGAATTGTTTATAAAATAATATTTTAATATATTTTATAAATAATGTTTTATGAACTTATTAAACAGTTATTACAAAGATTTCATTTCTTTTGGTAAAAATTGTGGTAGAAAAATATTGGATCATATTTGTTATTTTGTCCTCTAGCTTGTCTTTTAAAAAAATCCCCATATTTTTAATAATGTTTAAATCAACCAAATGACTAAAAAATAAAGATAAAAAATACTTAAAATCAAAATGAATTCAAAATAGAATAAATATTCTCAGAGTAAAAGAGAAATAATTCAGTAAAACCAAGAACCAACATTTTCTTAAATTGAATATAAATATGTAATCAACACTGAGTAACCAAAGAGTAATCCCACAGACTGATCATACAAACATCAGGAACAATCAACTTATATTCATAACTTAATAAATATTTCTGACCTCTTAGTATTTTTGAAGAATCTAGATAGCCTCTCTGTCCTCAGTTAATTTATACAATAATTAGAAAATTTAGTCAATTTGATTTATAACTAAAATGCAAGATAGAAAGCCGAATATAGTATAAAAAGTGCATATGTAATTTCTTATGAGCACTGATTCATTTATTTTTTCTAGAAGAAAATACGGCACAATATGAAAAAGGGGAAATGTGAGTTTTCTCAAGAAAAATTTGAAAACACACCTTTTATTTTCCCTTTTTTGGAGAAATTTTAATTTATGGAACTGCAAGCATATAGACTTAAATTGTCTTTGCTAGAGAAGGGGAACATTGACTCTCTGATGTCAGTGACTCCTAGATTAGCTAAAGGAATTGGGATAAAGGGAAACAGATTAATTTTAGAAAATCTCCATAATTAATCTGAATAATTTCATTTCAATTCCAGGCATTTATAATAGAAATATTAGAATGCGGTGGGATTTAATAGCAAACACCAAGGGTGACCCCCAAATGTCTAACCTGGTTAATCATTCCTGGCCCCAGAGAAAAACAACCTCATAACCAAACATTTTTGGGTTACTACAGAGTTAATAGATTCTCTGGCTTTGAGTTTATCCTCTTTCATCCCAGGGGTTTCTGTTTGGGAGTTGTTGGTGGCAGGGTAGGGGAAGTTGTTCAAAGAAGGGTTAAAGCAAAAGGTGTGAAAGAAGATGGTCAGGAAGTAGCAGATCTAGGTTTTGTGTGGCATGAAGCTCGTATGATTTCCCATACCCTACTTACACAAAAGAACACAATAGGCACAAAATGGAATGTTTATATAAAATGAGAAAATATTTCACAAAATACAAATTTTCAAGCTGATAAGCATCCAAATCATCACAAAATCTCAAAAAAATCCCCCAATATTTTAATTATTTTACCACCTAATCTATCCTCTTAATAATATTTCAATTTTTCTACATTTGTTGGCTGCAGACTTTGACAGTTTGTTCATTAAAGTAACAAGTTGAAAGAATAAAAAGTAATTTTTCTCTAGCATAATTGATCAAAATTTCTTACTATTTCTTACTATTGATAGTTTAGAAAGTTACTTTCACCTTAACAGCTCACTGGTTGCCATAACAATTAAATATTTAGAACTGTCATCAAATTACTTTCACATGTAATTTGGGAGGCCTTCTGCAGATCAGTTCAGGCTCCAGGAACTTCAAACCCTATTTCTCTTCCACTATATACCTAAGTGAAAATAAATAAGACATTCTTCTCTTGTAAAAAACATAGATCATAATCAAAATCAACTAGGCCTTTAGAAAAGGAAAAATTTTATCAATTATATAGTAGGATATTAAGCTAAATATTTTTTCAAAATAGTATCCATTTAAATAATAATATCAGTGTGACTGAGTTTTAAAACTAATGTTTTGCATGTAATTGAAATCTATATAAAAAAACAGAGTGCTGGTAATGGAAATTACATGACTAATTGCAGAGAATAGTATAACTACATATTTCCTTTTTTGACTTACTGAAAAAGTAATTGGGTAAAATGCAGGGCTTAGGGGCACTGACCCTCCACGCAGTCAAAAAGTCACATATAACTTATAGTCTGCCTCTGTATATGTGGTTCTGCATTCGTGGATTTAGCAACTGCCAATTGTGTAGTACCATACTATTTACTGTTGAAAAAAATCTGTGTATAAGTTGACTCACACAGTTCAAACTCATGTTGTTTGAGGGTCAACTGTGTAACAATAATAGTATAAAAACAGGAAAGAGTAGTTGGAGCATTATAAGAGTAAAATTTCTATATTTCACTACAATTAATTTTGTATAAATATTAAGTTGATATTTATAAATTGAGGTGTATATTGTAAGCCCTGCAGAAACCACTGAAAATAATTTTTTAACATATTGAAAAACTCATCAAAGGAATCTAAATATTGCTAAATAGAGAATATTCACTTAGTCCAAAATAAAATAGTAAAGTAGGGACCTAGGAACACAAAAGACCTGAGACATATATAGAAAACAAAATCTAGAATGGCAGATGTAAATTCAATCTTATCAATAATAATATTAACTGTGAATGGAATAAACAATCCAGTCGAAAGGGACAGATTATTAGACACAATGAAAAACTAAAGATCCAACTATATGCTGCCTACAGGAGACAATTTAGATTCAAAGAAGTGGATTCACAGATGCAGAGAACAAGCTAGTGGTTACCAGTGGGGACAGGGAAGGGGAAGGGCAAGATAGGGGTAGGGGAGAGAAAAAGAGGTTATTATGGGATTATATGAAATCATGTGTGTGAAACTTTTGAAAATTGTAAAGTGCTGTAGGATTTAAAGAATCTTTCTTTCAAGAAAAAATAAATTTAAAAAAAGATTAACAAAATCAATGAATACAATAATAGACTCACATATAGAAAAAAGATGGAAAAAGATATCACACAAACAGTAAGCCACAAGAAATTTGGAATAGCTATACTAATATGAGACAAAATAAATTTTCAAACAAAAAAATGTTACAGGAAATAAAGAGTGAAATTTTATGTGAAATAAGGATAACTCCAGCAGGAAAATATAACAATTACAAACATGCATGTACATAAAAACAGAGCCAAAGATACATGAAACAAAAACTGACAGAGTGAAAGGGAAAAATAAATAACTTAACAATAAGAGTTGAAGTCTTCAATATTCTACTTTCAATAATGGATAGAACAACTAGACAGAAAATCAACAAGAAAATGAAGGATTTGAACAACATTTTAAACAAACTACACCTAACAGACATTTGTAGAACATGACAAAAGCAGACCATATTCAAGTGCATATGGAACATTCTCCAGGGTAAACCATATACCAGGCCATCAGACATGCTTTGATAGACTTTAAAAGAATGGGAATCACACAAAGTGTTTATGACAACAATGAAATTAAATTAGAAAAAAATACAGAAAGAAATTTTGGAAATTCACAATTATTTGGAAATTAACCAGTCTCCTAAATAATCAATATGTCTAAGAATAAATCACAAGGGAAAATAGAAATAATTTTGAGATGAAAGAAAACTCAAATACAATACACCAAACTTATGAGATGCAGCTAAAGCAGTGCTCAGAGGAAATTTGTAGTTGTCTATTTAAAAAATTTCATATCAGTAACATAAATTTCCACCTTAAGAAACTAGGAAAAGAACAAGTAATAACCAAATGAAGCAGAAAGAAGGGAAGAAATAATAAAATTGGAGTGAGAATAAATGAGACTAAAAAAAGAAAAAAATATCAACCAAATCAGTGTTTAGTTTTAGAAAAGATCAACCAAATTTAAAACCTTTCGCTAGACTGAAGGAGAGAGAGAGTCAGAGAGAGAAAGAACTCAAATTACTAAAACAAGGATTAAAGGAGGGACAGCAATGCTGACATTAAAGAAATAAGAATTCTAAGGGAATGCTATTAACAACTATTTCAAATTAAGTAGTTGAGATAAAATGGAAAAATTCCTAGAAAGACACTACCAAAACTGACTTAAGAAGAGATAGAAAATATGAATAGACTTATAACAAGTAAAGAAGCTGAATTGGTGATTTTAAAATCTTTCCACAAAGAAAAGTCACAGGCCCAGGTGACTTTATTCATGAATTCTACCAAACATGTAAAGAAGAATTAATAACAATTACTCACAAACCCTTTCAAAAAATAAAAGAGGAGGAAAGACTTTCAAATTCATTATATGAAGCCAGTTTTATTTTGACACCAAAACCAGAAAAAGACATCACAAGAAATGAAAACTAAATATGAATATCTCTTATGAATATAGATGCAAAAATCCTCAGCAAAATATCAATAAACCAAAGTAATGAACATCTAAAGAGGATTAAACACCACTACTAAGTAGAATTTGTCCCAGAAATGCAAGGTTGTTTTAACATCTGAAAATCAACCTATGTAATACACCATATTAAAGAATAAAAAATAAAATCCACATGATCTTTTGAATAGATGATTGTGGTGATAGTATCATGGAAGTATCCATATGTTCAAACTCAGCAAAAGGTATACATTAAATTGTGTGTTTTTTTGTATATCAACTATCCCTTAATAAAGTTAATAAAATAAAATAAAATGAATGGTTAGGACTAATGAAAAGGTAACCCATGCAATGGGAGAATATATTTGCAACTCCTCTGTCTGATAACAACTGTATCCAGATTATATAAAAAACTCTTACATTTCAGTAATAAAAATACAAGTCATCTAATTCACTATGGACAAAGGATTTGAACAAATATTGCTTCAAAGAATATATACAAATGACCAGTAAGCACATGAAAAGAAGTTCAACATCTTTAGTCATTAGGGAATGCAAATTAAAACCACAATGAGATACCACTCCATACCCATTTAGATGGCCATAATTAAAAAAAAGAAAAAAGATAAGCAATAACACATCTTATTGAGGATGTGGAGAAACAAGGACCCTCGTTCATTGCTGGTGGAATTGTAAGAATATAGCCACTTTGGAAAAAAGAAAAAGTTTGGTATTTCCTCAAATGTTACACATTATTTTAACATATGACCAAGTACTCCTAGGTATACATCCAAGAAAAAGAAAAACACATGTCCACACACATATGTATGCATGAACGTTTATAACAGCATCATTCATAACAATCAAAATGTGGAAACAATCAAAATGACTATCAACTCATGAATGGATAAACAGCAATACAAAAGAGAGTTTCACTTGGAAGTAAAAAGGAATAGAGTTTTAACACATGCTACAACATAGGTCAACCTTGAAAAAAATATTTTAATTTAAAGAAATGAGTTAAAACACCAACATATTTTATGATTCCACTTATATGAAATGTATTGAACAGGGAAACCTATATAGAGAGAATGTAGATTAGTGGTTGCCTAGGACTAAAAGGCAAAGGAATGAAGAGTGACTGCTAACAGGTACATTTGTAGGGTGGTGAAAATATTCTAGATATAGATTGTGGTGATGGTAACACAGTTGTGTGAAAATAATAAAATTATCTAACTGTATACTTTTGATGGGTGAATTTTATTATATGTGAATTAGATCTCAGTAAAGATATTTAAGAAAACAATAATAGAGAAGATTCTTGCCCCTAAGAAGAAAAATCTGGTAAGGTTTCTGGAGATTGTCAGTATCCCAGTAATGGAACAAGCTTTTATAGGAAACGATTATGTTAAATGGTATTGAAGACAGAAAATCAATTGCGTATTGTGGCCAAATGTGGAGATGCAAGGAAGTTGTGGTTTTTTGGCCCTTCAAAAGCACTGGACTTGCTCCAAGTCAATAAATTGTGCTAGCCTGCTACTTTGGCAACACCCAATAAACTAAGCTTCTCAGTATACACATAATTGTGTAGTTTTTTTCTCTTAAGTCTGTGATGACCACGTGACCTGCTTTAATCAATACAGTATGGGGAGTAAGAAATGCTCAGCCAATTCTGAGCATAAAGCTTAATAAGGTCTGGGAGCTTCTACTTTTATGCACTTGGAAACCAGTATCATGATGTAATGTAAGAATAGCCCCAGGCAGCCCCAGCTGAACTCCCAGTCAATAGCCAACAGCTATTGTGGTAATCTACCTTGGATATTCTGGCCCAGCAGAGCTTCCAGATGACTGCAACCCAGTTGACAACTTTTGGAGAAGAACTTCCCAACTGTGCCCAGTCAATTCATAAAATTACATAATATAATAAAATAGTTTTTGTTTTAATAAGTTAAGGTGGTGTGTCACACAGATAATTGAATTATGGAGCATAGTATGGCTCAGACCTACTTGCTGGTGAGGGTGTGGACTTATTAACTTATTACATGTTTTGGTGTAATGTGAAACAGATAAGTGTGCAGTTGATTTGGAAGTTAGTTACTAGTTATCTATCCAATACATATGGCATGTAACTTTGGATTCTAAATAAACCATTCAGGTAATCATTGAAAAGATTCAAAATCCATGTTTCCTTTTGATAAAAACAAGAAAATATCAGGTTTACCTTCAGTCACTTAGTTAATAAATATCTATGAAATTCTTATTTTGTCCTGGGCAATGTGCTAAGAACAGAACACAGCCTTGATTGAAAAAGGATAATTTTACTGCCTACACAGAGCTGCTGGCTTTGGAGATTATGATAACTCACATGAGATATGTGGTGCCCTGAATTTGGTAGAAAATAACATGGGAGATTGAAAGAAGTGGATAGTTCCAAGATATGTATAATAGAAATGATGTAAAAGTTTCTAATTAACTAAATCTGGCATGAGAGATAAAAGAAATTAAGGTTAGCTCTTGGGTTTTCAGCTTGGGAAAATAGTACAATTGGAGCCAGTTGACTTTTTCTGTTTTATTGACTTTAAGATTTCCTTGGGATAACTAAGGGAGATATTTAGAATGGAGTTAGGGGTATGAGCTTAAATCTTATAAAAGAGGCATGGGCTAGAATTACAGTTTGCAGTTGTCATAATATGGATGCATATATGGGGAAGACTATGGCTGCCCAGAGAATATTTCAAGGTGAAAGACAAGAGATTTTGAAAGAGAAACAAGGGCATTTAAAGACCTGACAGAGGAAAAAAGGATCACCAAAGAGGAAAAGATGTAGACAAGAGTAACAGGAGAGCCAGAGATGTATGACATCAGACTGCCAAATGCATCTAAGAGAATACACAAGATAAGAACTATAAAATACCAACTGGATTTACAAATAATTCACTTTTTGGTGACTGAAAAAGCAAATTCAGTAGGATAGTATAATTTCAATGAGGAAGCAAATACACTGATCATAGAAAATACTTTCAAGATGTTTGTCTGGGAAGGAAAAGCAAGAAATAGGGGAGTAGAATAGATGTAAAGAGGTAGGTGGCATAGAAGGCATTCTGGCTATGATCTTGCATTGCCTGTAGAGACATGTGAACAATAGTAAAATTGACTAAACCTTTCTGTCAGAGCAAACCACTTATTTACACTATACATTGCATAAGAAAAGTAAGATGAGGAATTAGAGAAGCATTTATGATTTGCTTTATTTGTTTATTTGCTATTATAAGAAGGAAAACACATGCATCTGTAGTTAGCCATAGCATTCACCTCAGCTTGACTAAAACTTTAGACAGGTTTCTTCTCTCTTCCAGGTCTCCCTTTTTTTAGTGCATTTATTTGAGAAAAGTTGTAATTGCACATTTTTTCTCTGCCCCTTTGACATATAAATACTTTTAAAAGCCTCTTGCTAGTTTTATAACCCAGGACTGTCTCTCAAGGACCTGGGAACAATCCTTTTGAAATGCAATCACCAGGGAAGATGGCACCCTATTTCCCAGTCTCTGTGGGAGGGTTTGGAAGATAACTGATGGGTCCTGCTTCAAGTTATAAAAGTACTTTCTATCCTGATGATATCAGAAACTTTACTTTTCCTTTGGGTAAGTTCAATTAGCAAATGTAGATGGCCTATAATCCTCCTATCCCAGTTCCTAAAAACTATCATGTTCATTGTTTCAGCAGAGTTAACACTGTTTTGATCTCTTTTCTCTATTGCATTAGCCTTGATGAAAATTTTCCTTACCTGTTTATCTTTATGAGTGCATTTTTTGCTTTGACAGGAAGAAATGAGTAGAGTCTGTAGATTCAGGTGAGTGAAGAGCTAATCAATAGAACAGAGTTTCTAAAAATAAAAATCGGATAAAAGATATATATAAAGATTTGCTTTAGCCTAAAGTACAGACATCCTGTGGTTTGTAATCTACCCAATATTCTCCAAATGACTTCAGACTAAATTATATTGACTTTCTGTTTGGGAGTAGGTAATGACATTTATTCTTTGACAAGAAAGTGACTATTTGACATCTTTGTGTTATGTTGACCTAAAACAAATAGACTGCCAGTTATTTCTCCAGCAAAAATGGGTCTGCGACCATGGCAAGCCACATGTAAGTGCCTGCACAGAAGGGGAAGGGGAACTTTTTTAAATAGAGAAAAAAAGGAAGTTGGGAGGGCTATTGTTAACAAAGAGTCAATTAGAAGACTTGAGAGTCCAAACTACAGTGGCTTTTCACTGGCTAAGTTGTGACAGTCTCTTATTGGTTGAGCTCTTGCCAGTCCAGGCAAGAAGAGGAAGTTTTTCTTCTTCCTGTTGGGCTCTGCTAACATTGTAGGGCAAGAGAGCTCCCCCTTCTGGCCTCCCAACTCTATTTTAATTGAAGTTTCTGTTTATTAATGTTTACATTTCTGCCTTTTGATCTAGATCTTTCTCTGAAGGCATTGCTGATGAAGAGCCTGGTTTTCCAGTTTCAATTGCTTTTTTTCCCCTCAATTGGAAACATATTGAGACTACACTCAAGTAACAAGAAGGGGTAGAAGGGAGAGGTCTCAGGTACTTTTAATTTAAAGTTCATATGTCATCAAGTTCATAGACAGTGGAGGTTCTCTAAAGCATTATGACATCATCAAAGCTTTGATGAAAAACTTCCAACAAGCCTGGTCTGGACATCTTGGGAAAGCTGTCTCATCAGATGTTGTCTGCTTCAATTCTAGAAAAATTTTATTTTCAGATGACCAAATGATGTGCAGGTCCAGTCAGGATTTGGTGCTTTCTATAGATGGGTTGTGTGAATCCAAGAGTCTATTCACTGGAGTTTGGCAACAAAAGGGTTTGTTAGCAATATTTGGCAGTGAGATTGAAGAGAGTTCTAATGGAGGTGTCTTTTCCAATAGATGAAATCTCCAGGTTGCAAGGTGTGATGTTTAAGGTCTTCTTTTCCTGAGAACACACTGTGGAAAGATTGCCCTGCCAAAACATGATTATTTTTAATAGAAATAATTAGGCCTTTGCAATGTTGGAGTATTTCTCCTTTTATCAGTTGTGGGTCAAAAGAGGCAGGAGCCAAGTGCATTAGATATCCTGTCACTATCTCAAAGGCTGAGAGTTTATGAGTTTCAAAAGGGATGGATCTGAGACTTAGAAGGACCAATGGCAATGCTTTCGGCCAAAGAATTTGGAGGGCCTCTACAAACTTTGCCAGCTGAGTCTTAAAATTGTTGTCACTGCATTCAACTAAACTAGAGATTGAGTGTGGTAAGTGCAGTGAAAATGTTGTAAAACCAGCCAAATAGCACAGACTTGTCAAAGTACCTCGCCAGTAAAATGGATTCTCTGTCATATGAAGTTTGAGAGAGTTTCCCAGGTAGGGAAAACCATTTCCAAAGGACTTTAGCCACAGAATAGGCAGTAGCCACAGAACAGAAAAAGCTTCACTCAAGTGTGTAAACATACAGACCATGACTAAAATTTTTATATCTATGATAGGAGGAACTTATATTAAATCCATTTGCCAGACTTCGAATGGTCCATTAGGTAGCTTAAAATGTCAGGGGGCTGTACTAACAGGCTTCCTTTCATTGTATTTTGGATGAGTGGGACAAGTTATGTAGGCAGTTTTTGTGGCCTTGTTAATGTTTCCCCGTCAGCACTGATTCATAAAGGCTGTCATTTTGTCAGTAGACCAATGGTTTAATGCATGTAAAGCAGGGAGGAGTGGGAATTTTAGAATCTCTGGGAAAACTGGGTTGCTATTTTTTCCAAACCAGAACTTTCTCTTTTTAACAAGTCAACAGTTGTTGGATTTTTATTCTTGTTTTTCCTTTTCTGAGGTCAATTGTTGGATTCTTTAGCCAGTTTTTTCCTAAGTTGTCCTTTGAGGAAATATCTTTTTGGACCATGACAGAGATTTAGCTGCTGTTGGTTACTTTAAGGGTAGTATTCATTGTGGAAATGTCGGCAAGTTGATTTCCCTTAGCTTCAAGAAAGTCAAATTTAAATGCCTTGGAATCTTAATAATAGTTTAAGTGACAGATAAAAGTATTTCACCCATTAATTCCTGAACATAAGAGCCATTTAAAGTTTTATTTCTGCTGAAAGTAAGGAAGCCACATTGCTTCAGTAACATCCAAAATCATGAGTTACTCTTGAAAGCATACTTACTATATTGGCAGTTTTGCACTTGGCTAAACTACAAACCCATGTAACAGTGTATAATTGAGCCTGTTGGGCCAAAGTAACCATAGTTAAAGGTGCTGCCTCAACAACATCAAAGGGAGTTGAATAAGCATGTCCAGGATATGTGCCATTGTCACATTTTAAATAAGAACCATCAGTGAACCAGAAGTCAGCATTACCCAAAGGCATTTTCTGCAGATCATTACAAGGAGTCAAGAGATGATGTATCAGTGTTAAGTAGTGGTTAGGTACTGACTTGGTGACAGAAGGGAGAAGAGTGTTAGGGTTAAGGTTATTGTAATGTAAAAAAGTTATGTAAGGACCAGTTAACAAAAAGACTTCATAGGAGGTGAGGTGGCTGACTGAGAAATGTTCAGCATAATGAGAATTCAGGAGAGCTTCTACTGTATGAGGTACAAAAATGGGTAAAAAGGATCCCTCAAAGATTTTCTTGGCAGCCTTAACCAAAAAGCATGGTTCCAAGGCAAAGGGGATCCCTGTGCCACAGGCCCCAGCTGCTGGCTATTAAACCCTATGAGTTGATGGCACTCCTCAAGTTTTGGAGTGAGTACCCCAAGGGCATTCCCTTCCTTTTCATATACAAAGGGGAAAAGAGAATCTGATAACTAGGATGGCCAAGGGCAGACAGGTTCATTGAACACTTCTTTAAGGTCTTAAATGGTACATTATCTGGTTCTTCCTGTAAAACTCAGCTGGGAGTATTGTTCTTTAGTGAAACATGCAGAGGTTTGGCCGTAAGAGTGAAATTTGGAATCAAATTTCAGTAATAACCCACTAACCCAAGAAAACCTCATGGTTGGCACTAGTTTTAGGGTTTTGGAAAACTTAGGACACCATGAAGCCTATCTGGACCTACATGTAGTCCTTGTTATGATAACAGATGCCTTAAATATCAAACTTGGGTTTGGGCAAACTGCAATTTTTCCTTGGCAAGCTTATGTCCATTTAAGGCTAAAATCTCTAGCAAGTGGATTTCATCTTCCTGTGAGGAAGCTTGAGAATGAAAATAAAGAAGCAAATCACCCACATACTGCAGCACAGTGGAAACTCTAGAGAATTTTATGTCACCCAGATCAGTCCAGGATTTGTGAGAAATAAGAACTCCCAGTAAAATCCTGAGGCATTATGGTCCAGGTGAATATTTTTTCCTTCCCAAGTGAAGGCAAAAAGATACTAGCTAGCTTCATCAACTGGAATACTAAGGAACACACTGGATAAATCAATTACAGTAAGAAATTTACTTCAGGTGGGAATAGATGTTAGTAACATATGAGGGTTAGGGAAAACAGGGTGTCGAGGGATAACAGTGTTTGTCTATTTCTTGCAGGTACTGGACAAACCTCCAACCTCAGCCCTTAGGTTTTAGGTTTTGTCACTAGTAAAACAGGAGAAATACAGGAAATAGTACAAGGGACAATAAGACCTTGAGCCTTGTAATCTTCTATCATGGGCTTTATACCTTGAAGAGATTCTTTAATTTAACTTGACTATAAGGTATTGATTAATTCTGGGGAGAGGTTTTGAGGGATCTATTTGAATCTTGACGGGAGGTGATCTGTAAATTTTGCCAACATCATTTGGAGATTTTTTCCCTTAAGGAGGGTGGTAGCTGATTCAAGAAGGACAAATGACAAGAGTCTCCAGAATCTGCTGTAGTATTGTCAGAGACAGAGCAAATAAAATGTGTCAAAGTATCATTTAATTCACCTGGTTGGTTACTTGATGACTACTGTCAACTTCTAGAATTACCTCCTGCTTTTGGGAGAAAGACATTCTGGCATGATAATTTTCTACATCTCAGCCTAAGAAATGGATAGGAACCAAGAAGAAAAGGACCTAAACAAAAGAGACTAAGTTGAGAAACAGAAACCTCTTGAGGTTCTTTAGAGATCTCCACTATTTCAACTGTTTTAGTTCTCCAAGGCAGGGGCTGCTGGACAGTAGGGGGGTTGAAACCTGAGAGTGTGGCTCTGGTGTCAATTAGGACAGGAAGAGATTCATCCTCAATCTGTAAAAATGTTTCTCTGAGCCAATTAATAGGGAGAGTTGGGGAGAATCCCTGTGGTTCCTCAGAGCTCCATCACTGAGAACTGGGTGGACATTGGACAACCTGGTTCAAGGTGCCTGAAGTGCTCAGATATGTAACAGTCTCTTGGAAGCCATTTTATATTTAATCATTTGTTTGCCTCAGTTAATCTTAAAATGTTACCTTGCAGAGAGGCAATTTTAGGGTCCTGATGAGATCTGGAACCCTCAAAATTGTTTCTGTCAAGACTGTCTCCCATTGGCTGAACTCTTCCCAGGCAAGGAGAGGAGTCTTTCTTCATCCTGTTGGGCTCTGCTGTCATCTTAGAGCAAGAGAGGTCCCCTTTCTGTCCTCTTGACTCTATTTTAATTGAGTTAATTATTATTAATTTTTACAGTTGGATATCTAAAATTAACCAACAGCATATATGGACATTTGTTAAATTTGCAGCCACAATTTTTACTGTTATCTTATGTCTCTTCAAGTTTTGTTTAAGTTAGATAATAATTGAGGGAAAACACTAACTGATTGTTTCTTTTCTTACCATTTACTCTCAGTTTATTTTTGCATATTTCAAAGCATATTTAACAAAGACATGGATAGTGTTTATTTCATTGAATTGAACCCTTACTTTTAGTTGAGACATCACAGTGAAGTACAAATACTTTTGTATCTTGAATAGCAAAGGAATTCATTATTGAATTCAGATTAAACATTAGATTCTTTATTCTTTAATAATAGTCAATATAAGACTTGCTCATTTAGATAATATTTCTGCTCAGTAAAAGGAAGAATTTTCTCATAATTAGACTTTTCAACAATGGGATTATTTGCTTTTCAAAGGAAAGAAATCTCTGTCCCTGAAAGTGTCAGGTGTCTAGAGAAAGATTAAGCTGTGATAGAAAGGCCCTTGTTTCTGTTTTCTTGGCCCTGCCATTGCATGCACCCCCACCCCTCAGCTTTGTCTCCTGGCTGTCCTGCAGAAGAAGAGGCAGAACTAACCTGCCATCAGGTCCCTGAAGTGATGCTTCTGGGAAGCTGGCCAGGCCTCTTTTGAGGGTCTGTGAGATCTGGGAGCCCACCTTGTTCCGGTACTTCCTAAGGGGTGTGAATTGAACACATTACCTAGTTTTACTGGGTTTCAGTTTGTTCATAAGTAATTTGCTCACAGGCTATAAAGTTGAAATAAACATATAGCTTATTTTGAAAATTATAAATAAATATATGAGCAGTCAGTGTTTCATCAATAGTTACCACTATAAATTTGTTTATGCAAATAGACTGTTTCAGGTGATGAAATAAACCAGTACCCTAACTATGATATCCAGCTTTCAAGAGACACCAGGCTCATTTCCAGCCACTATTGGTGCTGGATACTGCATGTGGTATCAATCATTCATCCTTGACTTCTTTTACTAGTGTTTTCTGAAAATGCAGGGAAAGTGGGGTTCTCAGAGTTTCCAGGTGTGTCTTCAGTTGGTGTTATTTCAACAATCTTACATGTACATTCATGGTAGAGCAGAAGCAAGAGAGGCAGGCAGTACAGGTGGTGACATTTCTTCTAGAATAAAGTTTCCCATTGCTGAGAGAAGAAGTTCTCACTAAAGGCACTAAGAGCCTATATAAAGAGTCATGGGTTGATGCACTCTGATAATCTTACTTGATTTTTACTTTGAGAATATACCACAGTGTCTCATTAGTTGAATTTCCCAGTCATGCCTTTGAATAAGGAATATGCAACTCTGGCAGCAGGATGGGAGTGATGTTAAAAAAAAAAAAAAGGTAAATACCCTCCATCATTCTTAAATAATTTCTACTAAAACTGTACACCCTTCCCACAACAGAGAGAAAACATGTTGATATTCAATTAAAAATGAGTTGAGACATCCTAGCCTCGTGAGGATCCAGGTGTTTGACTATAGACATGAACTAGTGTTCAAAGAGATAAGCTAGCACCAAAAAAGATGAGGAAAATAATTAGCTGAAGGATAAAAAGTTCAATGGCCATTTTGTCCTTCAAGAGGAAGGTAACTATAAGAAATAATTACACTTTGGAGACCCAGGTGCATTAGATAACATATTTTAAAACTGGAACTGCAACTATATTTAAAGCCTCCCGGTGAAGGACCAATTGTCTCGCTTTTCCCTCTTATCTTGTTAGAATTTGTTTAAGGTGAACTCAGCTGGTTTGGGTACCAAAATCATTGGAACTCTAAAATGAAGTTTGACATCTTACCTGTGTCAAGGTTGATTCTGCTACATATCTCTAAATAGCCATTTACAGATAGTGTATGACAATAAGATCTCATGGATATTGCATTCTTCCTCACAAAGTAGTCACCAGGTATGGCCATACACTTATTTCAATAATAATGACATTGTCCTCAAATTTCCCTCCTATATATTGGTGGTGTTAATAGAAGGGGAGTAATGTCATGTGTAAATGCTAATACTAACTTTGTAAAATAACAAATTCTGAGGTAATTTTTCAAGTTTTCAAAAGAAAAATAAGAACCTTAATATTGATAGGTTTTATGAAGAAAAGTTAAATAAATATTACAGAAGATTAAATTTGGGTTACCAATTGTGCATTTTATGTTGGTTATCCTCATGCTTTTTTCTTTCTTTTTCTGTATTGATGGCAAATATACCTACATTTGCCTTTAATTTTGTAAGCCATATATAATTGTATATCCAGCCAGTACCATTTCATAATTTGTAATAAACCATTCATTTTTTCAGTATTAACTATTCTTGTTATTTATTTGAAAAACCAAGTAATATCAAAATCAAAAACTGTTGAAGTTTAGGAAAATTAATATTGGTATCAAGTAAATAATACCTTTTTTTTTTTTTTTTTTTTTTGTGGTACGCGGACCTCTCACTGTTGTGGCCTCTCCTGTTGTGGAGCACAGGCTCCGAATGCACAGGCTCAGTGGTCATGGCTCACGGACCCAGCCACTCCGCAGCATGTGGGATCTTCCCGGACCGGGGCACGAACCCGTGTCCCCTGCATCGGCAGGCGGACTCTCAACTCTTCCTTGCACCACCAGGGAAGCCCAAATAATACCTTTTCTTTTATTCCAACTATATAATGTGTTATGAATCTTCTCTGGTAGATATTTTCTTATACCCTATTTGCAAATATTTATTCTAGGCTTGCTTTCTGCTGTATTTAAATGCATGATAGAATCATTTTATGAGTATACAACACTTCTAAAATTTTATTATGCTAATTTAAGACATTACTTTCTATTTAAATTTTGTCATATGATACCAAATAGTCCTTGTCTTCTGTTCATTAGGGAGGGAAACTAGTAAAGGATAAAAGATAGAATTCAAACTGGATATGGTGCTCAAGAAAAATTTGAAACGTTTTTGAATGAAGGCACCAATTTCAATCCAGTTCACGAGTTTGACAGGATAATCTATTAGTTGAGAGAGAAGGAGTACTATGCAAAGACTCTTGGATATGCAAATTAACAGTATTAATTTGCTCCAGCAGCTATATATTTTAAGTTTAAGTGTTGGAACTTAGCTAAGGCAGTAAGACCAAATCAAGTCTCAGTAATTTACATTTTTGTAGTTCTTCTTAAAGCAATCTAAGATTGACTGTTATTGCCAAAAGAAGGCATCAACTAGTATGTAAAAGGCACTGCACTCTAGGCTATGTGGTTAAGTAAGATCTCTTGTCAATTTCCAAGATTTCTGCTTAAGCTGGTAATATTTTAATAAGTCATACTCTTTTCTGGGTTGTTACATGATGGTAAATAGGATCTCTGAAATCAGGTGACATTTTAAAGTGACCAGAGTATTTCATTTTCTTTGAAGTCTGTTCATTTTCTCTAGCTGTCTCCATTTTCATCCTTGCTGTGCCCTTAAGGCACAAACCAGAGTCTCCTTTAGAAGCCGTTTAAACTGAGCCCCAACATCAAAGCAAATGAGGAGCCAGGGCTGAAACCAGCTTTAAATGTGTCCTTATATTTGTTTTTCAGCTGTTTCTCAGAGTTGGTAAGTCACACTCAGTCATTTCGGATGTAATGTTATCCTATATAGAGTTTGAAGCCATTGAAAATAATATTTCAATATTCACTTTGGCTATGTCAAGAATTTAGAGAAAACTTATTTGAAGTGGTTCACTTCACAAAGGTAAAAAATTCTGCTTCATTCAGCCCTGCTGCATGATTACAGAATACTCATTTTCTCCTAGAGAATCCTGGTGATTATATAGGGGCAGTAATCTGCAATTACCTATCACAAAAAGACAGTGTTAAGAGGGTACACTGCTCTATTCCAGACAGGCAATTTTCAGGAGTGTAAGTCCCTCATGGATATTTCAAAGGATGGAGCTTATTAAAGTGTATCTTGAAAAGGCTTATTTCATCTCACATTATTTTTGCGTACTTTAAAGCAGACTCCTTACCTCTGAGACCCCTGTAAGTGTGGCCTCATTTCCCACACATTTAGTCCAAATTACTGCTGATGGGATAAGGTTAAGCCAACCAGATTTCATAGCAGTGGACTACCCTGGATAAATATCAGTCGTCAAAAAGGAAATAGCGACACCAGAGCCCTGATTCTAAGAATGACGTGGAAGAGACATTAGCAATGAGCCATGGCTTCAATGCATTGCATTATGCAGATTGTGGATTGCACTATTTCAGGTAATTTCTTTTCAACAAGCACATTTGAAGCCGTAAGACAGGGAGGAGGATAAGCCATCTGTCAGAATCCAGTTACTTCATTTATCTTCATTTATCTACAAATACAATGAGCCATTTCCTGTGTATTTTTCCTAAGAGTCTAAGACATAGGTGTGTCTTAAAATATTAATTGTGAGAAGTAAACCCTCCCTACCACAGGACCACTAGTGTACTGGTTTATGTCAAAAAAGGTAAGTTGCTTGTTTTCAGATTTTCTATAGCTACTATTTCAACCAGTTTTGAGTGTGCCTTACCTGCAGCATCTCTGGCTTACAAAAAAATTTCTATTACAAAATCTCTGGTTAACATTATACTTTAAAATCGACCCACCAATTCTAACACCCGTGCTCTATTCCGAGGCTTTGAGAATGATTTTGTATGTTCTCCTAGCACTTTCTGTCCACATTCACTGTCCACATCCTCCTTGTTTCATGGGCTTGTAGTACTAGTAACTGAAAACAAATTGGCCTGAGTCACCAACTGTAAGTTCAGTTGGGAGCTGGATATATTTTGTCATTTACATGCACTACAGAGGAGGGTCATGTGGTCTGATGTGGAGTCAGCAATGGCTGTCATATTCAACACAGAGTCTTGAGTGGCAAGGAAGATTTCCCAATATTTTCCTCTTTTCACTCACAGACTGTTCCAAGATATCCTCTATTGCAGCAGTCCCCAATGCTTTTGGCACCAGGAACCGGTTTCATAGAAGACAATTTTTCCATGGACTGGGGTGGGGTGGGGGTTGGGGATGGTTTCAGGATGATTCAAGTGCATTACATTTATTGTGCACTTTATTTCTATTATTATTACATTGTAATATATAATGAAATAATTATACAACTCACCATAATGCAGAATCAGTGGGAAACCTGAGCTTGTTTTCACTTGCCACTCATTGATAGGGTTTTGATATGAGTCTGCAAGCAATTGATTTACTATGGTCTCTGGGCAGTCAAACCTCTCTGCTAATGATAATCTGTATTTGAAGCCACTCCCTAGTGCTAGCATCACTGCCTCAGCTCCACCTCCGATCATCAGGCATTAGATTCTCATAAGGAGCGCACAACCTAGATCCCTTGCATGCACAGTTCACAGTAGGGGTCATGCTCCTATGAGAACCTAATGCCACCACTGATCTGACAGGAGGCAGAGCTCAGGAGGTAATGCGAGCAATGGGGAGTGGCTGTAAATACAGATGAAGCTTCACTTGCTTGCCTGCCGCTCACCCACTGCTGTGCAGCCAGGTTCCTAACAGGTCATGGACCACTATCAGTCCATAGCCCCGGGGTTGGGAACCCCTGCTCTATTGTGTTTCCACCACTTCCTCCCCACTTACTCACTTGAATAGTTTACAGTTCAACACTAGCCTTAAAAATTGACATCTGAAAAAGCTCTCTTCTGGCAAATAACTACTTACAAATTGTCAAATTTTGCACCTCTCCTAAGTCAGTCCTTACTGTTTATTTGCCAACTTTTTGCTGATTTGGTTTGGGTTACCCCAGAAGAAGATCTTGAGACAAGGATTCAAGTGCAAGTGGTTTACATGGGAAGAGGAGGAAACCCTGGCAGAGGAATGGGGACCTAGGACAAGGAAGGGAAGTGAGCCACTAAAGTGTGAATCATTAAACCAGCCAACACTGGCAATGAGAACTCACACATGGAGAAACTTGGAGAGGTAGTGTAGAATGCATGTCTTGGAATTATTCACCCAAGAGGGGAGAGAACTGAGGTATATATATATATACACCAACTCCCCAACAGGTATGAAGTGAGGAATAATGGAAGGACCAGGACAGATGTTAATTCACGAACACTTCAGCCTGTCATAAACACATGTTGAATGGCTTGGGCAAAAGGCTTTGGCACTGGAAATTCCCCAGCAGACACTGAAGGGACTGTGGCTAAAAGTATGGATGGGGCCCCATAAGTCTTCTTACATCTGCAACTGACACCATTCCTTGTTCATGACATGTTTTTCTTCCACAGAGGAGTCTTTTACTAATTTTCTCTCTATATATATCTTCTTTAGGTCTTCTTAAAGTTTATATTATCTAGGTTTCCATGTTTGGCTATGTTTTCTGTACTCTTCTTTGACAGGACCCTAAAAGCATCAGTTACCTATTCCTCACAGATGACTCCTCAAATTCTATCTACATCCCAGCTTAAATGCTACTACCTGCATGACAGTTCCTCTGATATTCACTCTCCCCTCATCAGTGAACTCACTGTTTTTGGCTTACAAAGGACTTTGCTCTATTTCTCTTATGTATGCCATTCTCTGAAGTGATTTCTGGAACAGATTAAATTTAAAGTAAGATGAGTAGAATGAGCTCATTTTCTTGGGAACAAATTTATTTTCAGAAGGATGTAAACTACAGTGTTTGTCATAAACAATCATTTAACCACAGTAACTTCTTTAGTTAAAAAAAGTCACTGTAACATGATGATAAACATATTTTCATGTACCTTGCAGGTTTTTGAATTTTGCTTTTTTAATAGTGATATTATACCTATTTTTAGTTTTTAATTATATATATAGTAAAAGTAAATTTATGAGAAAATTGAATAGATAATAATATGAGAAATAAAGTAAAAATCACTTGAAATCTTAGTAACAAGAGATAACTGCCATTAACTTGTTGATCAGCACTATCTTATGTAGATATTTATGTGTATAATCATAGGCATCAATATCATCATTACATATGTAATTTCTTTGATGAGATCTTTTAAACAGTCTTTTTTCACATTCTCAAAATATTATAAGAATGTAATTATGCTTGTGTAGAAACTAGATTTTTCTCAGATATTCTATTAAAAATGACATCCTGTATAATTATATTTCCCATTTGATTCTAGTAAATAAAAACACTAGTATTGTATACTTAATTTTTCCTCCAGTAAACTTACTCAGTTATTACTTGCTCAATTATTAATTCCAATAATTTATTTAGAGCTTTTTGTCATGTTTTATATGCAAATAACAAAAACATCTGCAAATAATGATAATCTTGAGCATCAATCTTTTTTTCTCCTTGTTTTACTGTACTGACTAAGACTTTGCAGGTTGAATAAAAGTGGAAATAGTAGACTTTTGTCATTTGAGTGATAATATTTCCAAAGGTTTCTAGTATATTCATGTTACCATATTTGGCTATTAGTGTGAGAATGACATTTCCTAATTTCCCACTACTCAACTACTGAATTCCAGGATTAAATTAACTTTATCATGGTATACCGTCTCTAAGGTATGGGTGCGTTCTGTATAAAGACATTTTAAGGTTTTTGCATTTATGTTCATGAGTCATATTTTTCTATAATTTTTCTTTTTTGTATCATTTTGTCTGGTTTAGAATCAAGGTTAGATGAGTCACATATTATAAGCTGTGAGAATATTTGCATATTTGATTCTAAACAGTGATAAGCTTCTGTGGTTTGGAGCCCCTTGGAGAGTCTGATGAAATCTCTCTGGAGCTTCCTGGTTGGTGAACATGTGGAGGTACAAGAGAATGTCACACCCAGAAAGGGCAGGGAAGCTCCACACACCCTGCCCTCTGCATCTCTTCCATTTGGCAGTTCCTGAATTGTATCCTTACATGATAAACTGGTAATCTAGTAAAAAGAAAGAAAGAAAGAAAGAAAAGAAACTGGTCTATGCTTTGCCCAGTGAAAACCACAGAAACCAACACAACTACTTTCATACATACTGTTTATTGCCCTGCTTGAGATTTTCCATTCAGGATTAAGGGTGCCTATCACGTCCCTAGGTCAGTGTCTCAGTTCAGGATTATAAAAGTAAACTCAGGGGGTGTCTTCAAGATGGTGGAGCAGTAAGACCTGGAGATCACCTTCCTCCCCACAAATACATCAAAACTACACCTACAGGCTTCCCTGGCGGCGCAGTGGTTGAGAGTCCGCCTGCCGATGCATGGGACGCGGGTTCGTGCCCCTGTCCGGGAAGATCCCGCATGCCACGGAGCGGCTGGGCCCATGAGCCATGGCCGCTGGGCCTGCACGTCTGGAGCCTGTGCTCCGCAACGGGAGAGGCCACAATAGTGAGAGACCCGCATACCGCAAAAGAAAAAAAAAAAAAAAAAAAAAAAACACACAAAAAAACAAATAAAAACTACACTACACGCAGAACAACTCTTACAGAACACCTACTGAACACTGGCAGAAGACCTCAGACCTCCCAAAAGGCAAGAAACTCCCCACATATCTGGGTAAAGCAAAAGAAAAAAGGAAAAACAGAGACAAATAATAGGGACGGCCCCTGCACCTCGGGGAGGGAGCTGTGAAGGAGGAAGTTTCCACACACTAGGAAGCCCCTTCACTGGTGAAGATGGTGGGTGGGTGAGGGGGAAGCTTCGAAACCACAGAGGAAAGCACAGCAACAGGGGTGCAGAGGGCAAAGCAGAGAGATTCCCGCACAGAGGATCGGTGCTGACCAGCACTCACCAGCCTGAGAGGCTTGTGTGCTCACCTGTCGAGGCAGATAGCAGCTGGGGGCTGAGGCTCAGGCTTCAGAGTTCAGAACCCAGGGAGAGGACTGGGGTTGGCTGCATGAACACAGCCTGAAGGGGGCTAGTGCACCACAGCTACCTGGGAGGGAGTCCGGGAAAAACTCTGCACCTGCCTAAGAGGCAAGAGGCCATTGTTTTGGGCTGCATGAGGAGAGGGGATTCAGAGCACCACCTAAACGAGCTCCAGAGATAGGCGCAAGCTGCAGCTATCAGTGCGGACATCAGAGATGGGCATGAAACACTAAAGCTGCTGTTATAGCCAACAAGAAGCCTGTGTGCAAGCACAGGTCACTATCCACACCTCCCCTCCCGGGACCCTGTGCAGCCCACCACTGCCAGGGTCCCGTGATCCAGGGACAACTTCCCCGGGAGAACAAACGACATGCCTCAGGCTGTTGCAACATAATGCCAGCCTCTGCCACCGCAGGCTTGCCCCACATTCTGTACTCCTCCCTCCCCCAGCCTGAGTGAGCGAGAGCTCCCTAATTAGCCGCTCCTTTAATACCATCCTGTTTGGGTGGGGAACAGAAGCCCTCAGGCGACCTACATACAGAGGTGGGGCCAAATCCAAAGGTGAACCCCAGGAGTTGTGTGAACAAAGAAGAGAAAGGGAAATTTCTCCCAGCAGCCCTAGGAGCAACGGATTAAATCTTCACAATCAACTTGATGTACATCTGTGGAATACCTGAATAGAAAATGAATCATCCCAAAATTGAGGCAGTGGACTTTGGGAGCAACTATAGAATAGGGGTTTGCTTTCTGTATCTAATCTGCTTCTGGTTTTATGTTTATCTTAGTTTAGTATTTAGAGTTTATTATCATTGGTAGATTTGTTTATTGATTTGGCTGCTCTCCTCCATTTTTTTATTTTATACACACACACACACACACACACACATATATATACACACACACACATATATATATTACTTTCCACTTTCTCTTTTTGTGAGTGTGTATGTGTATGCTTCTTTGTGTGATTTGTCTGTATAGCTTTGCTTTTGCCATTTGTCCTAGGGTTCTGACTGTCCTTTTTTTTGTTGTTGTTTTGTGTTTTTTTGTAGTATAGATTTAGTGCTTATTATCATCAGAGGATTTGTTTTGTGGCTTGGTTGCCCTCTTCTTTCTTTCTCTCTTTCTTTTTAAATTTTTATATCTTAATAATTTTATTTTATTTATTTACTTATTTTTTTTCCTCACTTTTCTTCTGAGCCATGTGGCTGACAGGGTCTTGGTGCTCTGGCCGGGTGTCAGGCCTGAGCCTCTGAGGTGGGAGAGCCGAGTTCAGGACATTGGTCAACCAGAGACCTCTTGGCCCCACATAACATCAAATAGCAAAAGCTCTCGCAGAGATCTCCATCTCAATGCTAAGACCCAGCTCCACTCAATGATGAGCAAGCTATAGTGCTGGACACCCTATGCCAAACAACTAGCAAGGCAGGAACACAATGCCACCCATTAGCAGAGAAGCTGCCAAAAATCATAATAAATTCAGAGACACCTCAAAACACACCACTGGATGTAGTCCTGTCCACCAGAAAGACAAGATCCAGCCTCATCCACCAGAACAGAAGCACCAGTCCCCTCCACTAGGTAACCTACACAACCCACTGAACAAACTTACTCACTTGGAACAGGCACCAAAAACAATGGGAACTACAAAACTGCAGCCTGTGAAATGGAAATCCCAAACACAGTAAGTTAAGCAAAATGAGAAGACAGGGAAATACACAGCAGATGAAGGAGCAAGGTAAAAACCCATGAGATGAAACAAATGAAGAAGAAATAGGCAGTCTACCTGAAAAAGAATTCAGAGTAATTTTAGTAAAGATATTCCAAAATCTTGGAAATAGAATGGAGAAAATACAAGAAATGTTTAACAAGAAGCTAGAAGAACCAAAGAGCAAACAATGATGAACAACACAATAAATGAAATTAAAAATTCTCTAGAAGGAATCAATAGCAGAATAATTGAGGCAGAAGAACAGATAAGTGACCTGGAAGATTAAATAGTGGAAATAACTACCACAGAGCAGAATAAAGAAAAAAGAATGAAAAGAATTGAGGACAATCTCAGAGACCTCTGGGACAACATTAAACGCACCCACATTCGAATCATAGGGGTCCCAGATGAAGAAGAGAAAAAGAAAGGGTCTGAGAAAATATTTGAAGAGATTATAGTTCAAAACTTCCCTAATATGGGTAAGGAAATAGTCAGTCAAGTCCAGGAAGCTCAGAGATTCCCATACAGGATAAATCCAAGGAGAAACACACCAAGACACATATTAATCAAACTACCATATGACCCAGCAATCCCACTACTGGGCACATACCCTGAGAAAATCATAATTCAAAAAGAGTCATGTACCACAATGTTCACTGCAGCTCTATTTACAATAGCCAGGACATGGAAGCAACCTAGGTGTCTATCGACAGATGAAGGGATAAAGAAGATGTGACACACATATATAATAGAATATTAGTCATCCACAAAAGGAAACGAAATTGAGTTATTTGTAGTGAGGTGGATGAACCTAGAGACTGTCATACAGAGTGAAGTAAGTCAGAAAGAGAAAAACAAATACTGTATGCTAACACATATATATGGAATAAAAAAAAAAAAGCACAGGTTCTGAAGAGCCTAGGGGCTGGACAGGAATAAAGATGCAGACATAAAGGATGGAGTTGAGGAGGACATGGATGGGGGAATGGTAAGCTGGAACGAAGTGAGAGAGTGGCGTGGACATATATATACTATCAAATGTAAAATAAATAGCAGTGGGAAGCAGCCGCATAGCACAGGGTGATCAGCTCGGTGCTTTGTGTCTACCTAGACGGGTGGGATAGGGATGGTGGGAGGGAGATGCAAGAGGGAGGAGATATGGGGATGTATGTATACATATAGCTGGTTCACCTTGTTATACAGCAAAAACTAACACACCAATGTAAAGCAATTATAGTCCAATAAATATGTTTAAAAAAAAAGTAAACTCATGGTCAATTTTCTAGAGTTCATCATTATTATTAATGTCTGACAATATTTAAATATTAGGCTTTTAATTTTATTCATCATCAAATATCATGAACTCCACCAGTATAGTGTAGGAAAATAACTTCTAACTAAAGGCTAACTAAAGACAACTTTTAAAATGCAATGAGAACAAAGTTAAGAGTATTATAGATTGCTTTGGGTAGTAGAGTCATTTTCACAATGTTGATTCTTCCAGTCCAAGAACATGGTATATGTCTCCATCTATTTGTATCATCTTTAATTTCTTTCATCAGTGTCTTATAGTTTTCTGCATACAGGTCTTTTGTCTCCTTAGGTAGGTTTATTCCTAGATATTTTATTCTTTTTGTTGAAATGATAAATGGGAGTGTTTTCTTGATTTCACTTTCAGATTTTTCATCATTAGTATATAGGAATGCCAGAGATTTCTGTGCATTAATATTGTATCCTGCTACTTTACCAAATTCATTGATTAGCTCTAGTAGTTTTCTGGTAGCATATTTAGGATTCTCTATGTATAGGATCATGTCATCTGCAAACAGTGACAGCTTTACTTCTTCTTTTCCGATTTGGATTACTTTTATTTCCTTCTCTTCTCTGATTGCTGTGGCTAAAACTTCCAAAACTATGTTGAATAAGAGTGGTGAGAGTGGGCAACCTTGTCTTATTCCTGATCTTAGTGGAAATGCTTTCAGTTTTTCACCATTGAGGATGATGTTTGCTGTGGGCTTGTCGTATATGGCCTTTATTATGTTGAGGAAAGTTCCCTCTATGCCTACTTTCTGCAGGGTTTTTATCATAAATGGGTGTTGAATTTTGTCAAAAGCTTTCTCTGCATCTATTGAGATGATCATATGGTTTTTCTCTTTCAATTTGTTAATATGGTGTAACACCATATTATGGTTGATTGATTTGTGTATATTGAAGAATCCTTGCATTCCTGGAATAAAATCCACTTGATCATGTTGTTTGATGCTTTCAGTGTGCTGTTAGATTCTGTTTGCTAGTATTTTGTTGAGGATTTTGACATCTATGTTCATAAGTGATATTGGCCTGTAGTTTTCTTTCCTACAGGATGCAGCAAAAGCAGTTCTAAGATGTGAGTTATAGCAATACAATCTTACCTTAAGAAACAGGAAACATCTCGAGTAAACAACCTAAACTTGCACCTAAAGCAATTAGAGAAATAAGAACAAAAAGAAAAGAAAAACACCCCAAAGTTAGCAGAAGGAAAGAAATCATAAAGATCAGGGCAGAAATAAATGAAAAAGAAATGAAGTAAATGGTTGCAAATATCATTAAACTAAAAGCTGGTTCTTTGAGAAGATAAACAAAATTGATAAACCATTGGCCAGACTCATCAAGAAAAAAAGGGAAGAGACTGAAATCAATAGAATTAGAAATGAAAAAGGAGAAGTAACAAATGTCACTGCAGAAATACAAAAGATCATGAGAGATTATTACAAGCAACTCTATGCTAACAAAATGGACAATGTGGAAGAAAAGGACAAATTCTTAGAAATGCACAGCCTTCCAAGACTGAACCAAGAAGAAATAGAAAATATGAACAGACCAATCATAAGCACTGAAATTGAAACTGTGATTAAAAATCATCTAACAAACAAAAGCCCAGGACCAGATGGCTTCACAGGGAAATTCTATCGAACATTTACAGAAGACCTAACACCTATCCTTCTCAAACTCTTCCAAAATATAGCAGAGGGAGAAACACTGCCAAACTCATTCTACAAGGCCACCATCACCCTGATACCAAAACCAGACAAAGATGTCACAAAGAAAGAAAACTACAAGCCAATATCACTGATGAACATAGATGAAAAAATCCTCAATGAAATACTAGCAAACAGAATCCAACAGCACATTAAAAGGATAATGCACCATGATCAAGTGGGGTTTATTCCAGGAATGCAAGGATTCTTCAATATACGCAAATCAATCAATGTGATACACCATATTAACAAATTGAAGGAGAAAAACCATATGATCATCTCAATAGATGCAGAGAAAGCATTTGACAAAATTCAACACCCATTTATGTTAAAAACCCTGCAGAAAGTAGGCATAGAGGGAACTGTCCTCAACATAATAAAGGCCATATATGACAAACCCACAGCCAACATCGTCCTCAATGGTGAAAAACTGAAACCATTTGCACTAAGATCAGTAACAAGATAAGGTTGCCCACTCTCATCACTCTTATTCAACATAGTTTTGGAAGTTTTAGCCACAGCAATCAGAGAAGAAAAGGAAATAAAAGGAATCCACATTGGAAAAGAAGAAGTAAAGCTGTCACTGTTTGCAGATGACATGATACTATACATAGAGAATGCTAAACATGCTACCAGAAAACTACTAGAGCTAATCAATGAATTTGGTAAAGTAGCAGGATACAAAATTAATGCACAGAAATCTCTTGCATTCCTATACACTAAGGATGAAAAATTTGAAAATGAAATCAAGAAAACACTCCCATTTATCATTTCAACAAAAAGAAAAAAATATCTAGGAATAAACCTACCTAAGGAGACAAAAGACCTGTACGCAGAAAATTATAAGACACTGATGAATGAAATTAAAGATGACACAAATAAAGGGAGAGATATACCATGTTCTTGGATTGGAAGAATCAACATTGTGAAAATGACTGTACTACCCAAAGCAATCTACAGATTCAATGCAATCCCTATCAAACTACCACTGGCATTTTTCACAGAACTAGAACAAAAAATTTCGCAATTTGTATGGAAACACAAAAGACCCCGAATAGCCAAAGCAATCTTGAGAACAAAAAAAGGAACTGGAGGAATCAGGCTCCCTGACTTCAGACTATACTACAAAGCTACAGTTATCAAGATGGTATGGTACTGGCACAAAAACAGAAAGATAGATCAATGGAACAGGATAGAAAGCCCAGAGATAAACCCATGCACATATGGACACCTTATCTTTGATAAAGGTGGCAGGAATGTACAGTGGAAAAAGGACAGCCTCTTCAATAAGTGGTGCTGGGAAAACTGGACAGGTACATGTAAAAGAATGAAATTAGAACACTCCCTAACACCATACACAAAAATAAGCTCAAGATGGATTAAAGACCTAAATATAAGGCCAGAAACTATCAAACTCTTAGAGGAAAACATAGGCAGAACACTCTATGACATAAATCACAGCAAGATTCTTTCTGACCCACCCCCTAGAGTAATGGAAATAAAAACAAAAATAAACAAATGGGACCTAATGAAACTTCAAAGCTTTTGCACAGCAAAGGAAACCATAAACAAGACCAAAAGACAACCCTCAGAATGGGAGAAAATATTTGCAAATGAAGCAACCGACAAAGGATTAATCTCCAAAATTTACAAGCAGCTCATGCAGCTCAACAACAAAAAAACAAACAACCCAATCCAAAAATGGGCAGAAGACCTAAATAGACATTTCTCCAAAGAAGATATACAGACTGCCAACAAACACATGAAAGAATGCTCAACATCATTAATCATTAGAGAAATGCAAATCAAAACTACAATGAGATATCATCTCACACCAGTCAGAATGGCCATCATCAAAAAATCTAGAAACAATAAATGCTGGAGAGGGTGTGGAGAAAAGGGAACCCTCTTGCACTGCTGGTGGGAATGTGAATTGGTTCAGCCACTATGGAGAACAGTATGGAGGTTCCTTAAAAAACTACAAATAGAACTACCATATGACCCAGCAATCCCACTACTGGGCATATACCCTTAGAAAACCAAAATTCAAAAAGAGTCATGTACCAAAATGTTCATCGCAGCTCTATTTACAATAGCCCGGAGATGGAAACAACCTAAGTGCCCATCATCGGATGAATGGATAAAGAAGATGTGGCACATATATACAATGGAATATTACTCAGCCATAAAAAGAAACGAAATTGAGCTATTTGTAATGAGGTGGATAGACCTAGAGTCTGTCATACACAGTGAAGTAAGTCAGAAAGAAAAAGACAAATACAGTATGCTAACACATATATATGGAATTTAAGAAAAAAAAATGTCATGAAGAACCTAGGGGTAAGGCAGGAATAAAGACGCAGACCTCCTAGAGAACGGACTTGAGGTTATGGGGAGGGGGAAGGGTGAACTGTGACGGGGCGAGAGAGAGTCATGGACATATACACACTAACAAACGTAGTAAGGTAGATAGCTAGTGGGAAGCAGCTGCATGGCACAGGGATATTGGCTCGGTGCTTTGTGACAGCCTGGAGGGGTGGGATAGGGAGGGTGGGAGGGAGGGAGACGCAAGAGGGAAGAGATATGGGAACATATGTATATGTATAACTGATTCACTTTTTTCTAAAGCAGAAACTAACACACCATTGTAAAGTAATTATACCCCAATAAAGATGTTAAAAAAAAAAAAAAGAGTATTATAGAAAGATGTCCTAAAAAGAAAAACAAAAATTTAGGAAAGAAAATAATCAATATTAATAATACTCAATCACAGGAAAATGCAAATTAATGTAATATGATATTATTATTTGATCTTTTAGGATAGTGAACAGTTTTAACATAATAATTGTTGCAAAGGGAATGGCAAATGGCACCTTCAATGCTACTGTTGGAATTGTAAGTCAATAATCCTTTTGAAGTCAGTTTTTCAATATCTATCAAAGCCTTTGCAATTCACCTGGACTCAATGAATTTATGAACAAGTACCTTCACTGCATCCAAGTTTGTAGTAGTTAAAATTGTATATAACTTATATTTCCCTCATTGAGGAATGATAACAAATGTAGTATATGTACAGTGAAATACTGAGCAATAATTTTAAAGAAAAGCATATAGACATGGAATTATTCTATGAATATTAGGATATATATTCCATGGATATATTATAAGTTGAAAGGCAAGTTTCACAATAATATTTAGTAGTTTTCATTAAGGGAAAATATGTAAATGTATATGCATATATATTCATGAGTAAAATCTTAACATAATTTAGGTCTGTAAAAACAAAAACAAACACATTAACAATGTTTATATCTGGAGAAAAAATAAAGTACATGTAGGCTACAGTGAAGGCAGACTTTCTGTTCTATATTTTCTGTATAATTTGACATTTTTGAAAAAGTACATATTTAGCCATAATTTGTATAATTCAAAACACATTAAAAACTGGAAAATTTAGGGCTTCCCTGGAGGTGCAGTGGTTGAGAGTCCGCCTGCCCATGCAGGGGACGCAGGTTTGTGCCCCGGTCCTGGAATATCCCACCTGCCGCGGAGCGGCTGGGCCCGTGAGCCATGGCCGCTAAGCCTGCGCGTCCCGAGCCTGTGCTCCGCTATGGGAGAGGCCACAACAGTGAGAGGTCCGCGTAACGCAAAAAAAAAAAAAAAAAAAAAAAAAAAAACTGGAAAATTTAGATAAAACTCATTTTATTACTTTATAAATTATTTTCTTCATTTATGCTTGTATAGATTGTTGTTTTGACTTATATATCATCATATTTATAAATTAAGCTAATAAACCTATTCACATTAATGCTGCACAATACTACTACTATAGTTTTCATACCACTATCTTAAATTTATAAATTACCTATAACTTTAAACATATATCAATAAGAAAGTATTTTCTTATTGATATATATATATATATCAATAAGATATATATATATATATATCAATAAGAAAGTATTCTTTTGAAAACATCGTTGCCTAAATTAGAGAAAATTGTTATTCTCAACACTTGCAGGTCTTCATTTGCTTTAAAATGCTCTCAGAGAAATAAATCTGTTAACTTCAAGAAAATCATTTTTCTGTATCAGAACAGGTTAACATTTCTGGCCCTCCAGTTGCATGTGTGTGAATTCACGCTTGAGAGGGTATGACTCTGCATAAAGTATACAAAAAAAACAAAGGCTCTGCTTTGCAATATCCTTGAGAAATCCGACCCAAATTCAGGTTCTTGATTTTCTTTAAAATTATTCAAACTCTCACAAGATGTAGGTCTAAATCTGGAAAAATAAAGCCTTAGGCCACGGACCCACTAAAAGTATATTTATTTAATATTGCTCTCAATAGAACAGCTTTCTGTATTACAAATTAGTTAGCAAATGCAGTTAATTTTTCAGAATCTATTTTTAAGACTTAATTAAACCTTTGTCTTTGTTTTCAATATTACTCTGTCTTTGGAAATAAAGTTATGGAAAGATTAGTCTCTTTCTAAGATTATTATGAATGTGAATCATTAGCTTGCCATAATGCATTATATAGATGTTAGACTTTTCCTTAATTGAATTTTTAACAATTACCATAAATACTCTTATTTAATTTGTTCTAAAGTGTCATTAAATAGCCCAAAGGTGTTGACTTACTATAGAGGTGAATCAAATTTTTAAACCGCGATTTAGTTAAAAAGAAGGAAATAAAAGCAGCATGAAAAATATTTTTTTGTTTGTAGTTGTTTTTTCTTTTTATGTAATTTCAAACGTATGGAAAATTTCAAGAACTCCTAAAAAACCTAAACTCCAATTGACCAACTGCTTACATTTTGTCATATTTGATATTCTCTCCTCCCCTCTCCTCTTCTCTTCTCTCCCTTCTCTTTCTGTGTCTCTCTCTTATTTTGGGGATCATATTTTACTGCTTGCTGTTGCCTGACAGGTCACTGAGGCTCTATTCACTGCTTAGAAATCTTGTGTTTTCCTTTCTGTCCTTCGGGAAGGATAATTTCTATTGCTGTATTACCAAGCTCACTCACCCCCTTTTGTTTCTATCTCCACGAGGTTATTAAGGCCATTGAGGGAGGTCTTGTTCCATTTCATATACTTTACTTTTTATTTATTTTATTTATTTTTATTTTTAAGAGCGCAAGGGCCGCGACCGGCCGGGAACCCTGGCCCAACCCCCGCGCCGAGAGTGGCGGAGCCCGACTCGGACGCGTCCGGCGGCACGCGCATGCCGCTGCCCCTCCGGCCCCGCACGGCCCCCCCGGGAAAGGGGCCTACGGGGCCGGCCCTGCGACGCCCCCGCCTCTCGGTCCGTACCCGCCGCCCCCACTTTCCCCATCCCAGCCTCTGGACGAGGCCCACTGCGTGGTGGGGAGGAGGCGCGGCGCGCCAAGGCCGGGGGGCCGCCGCGAGGGCCGCCCCCTTCCCTCTCGTCCCCCTTTTCCTCCGGCGGATCGGGCGCCTCCCCCTACCGACCGGCGCGGGCCGGTCCGGGGACGTGCGCGCCGAGACCCGCCGCCACTCCCGTCGCGCGGATGGTGGGCAGCCACCGAGGTTGGGCCGAGGACGCCGACCTCGGGGTGCGGGGTGGGGGACTCCGGAGAGCGAGGGAGGGAAGGAAGAAACGGATGCCGAGCCCCGCCCCTGGGCCCCGCCGCCGCCACAGGGGCGGCGGCGTGGGCGACAAACCCTTGTGTCGAGGGCTGACTCTCTGCTCCGCTACGTACGAAACCCCGACCCAGAAGCAGGTCGTCTACGCATGGTTTAGCATCAGGTTCCCCACGAACGTGCGGTACGTGACGGGCGAGGGGGCGGCCGCCTTTCCGGCCGCACCCCGTGTCCCAGAACGAAGGGCTCTCCGCACCGGACCCCGGTCCCGACGCGCGACGGGGGGCGCCGCGCCGCGCCCCGGGGGACGCGGGCGGCGGCCCACCGGCGGGGACGGCGGGGAACCGGCTATCCGAGGCCAACCGAGGCTCCCGCGGCGGTGCCCTATCGTTCCGCCTGGGCGGGATTCTGACTTAGACGCATTCAGTCATAATCCCACAGATGGTAGCTTCGCCCCATTGGCTCCTCAGCCAAGCACATACACCAAGTTTCAATTAGTTCTTTTAATGGTATATATTTCACTGCTGAGATTCTCAATCTGTTTATTTTTTACCTCAGTATTTCCCTTTAAGTTCAAATGTTTTTATAATTGCTGCTTTGAAGGTCTTGTTTCTTAATTTCAACTTCAATATTTGTGTAATTTCAGCGTTGGTTACTATTGATCACTTTTTCTCTTATCTACTTGTCTTATTTTCCTCCTAATTCACATGTTCAGTGTTTTGTTTGTTTTGTTTTGGTAACTGGACACTGAATAGTAAATTGTAGACACTTTGAGTTAGCTTCCTTTGAAGGCTCTTGAGTTTTATTCTATCAGGTAGTTAATTTGGCTGAACTTAACTAAACTCTGTCTCTTCTGAGTGAGGAAGCAGGTAAAATCTCTGTTCAGTGCTTTTAAGCTTCCATCCATTGCTGTCTGCAGAGCACCTTTAATACTCTGCTCTGTACACATAGTTTATGGAAGAACCAAGGAGGTAGACAAAGTGTATACACAAGTTTTGAGGCTGTCCTTTCTGTGGATACTCTTTTGCCAATAGCCCCCTGATATTTTAATTCCTTTGATAAATCTGAACTCTGGCCTAACCTTTGCAAACTAGTTGGACTCCGACTTTCTGCTTATATTCAGGCTACCCCACACTGTATGAAGAGAAAAGTCATATAAATTCAAATATCACCGATATTTTCAAGAATCATCTACCCTCCAGTTCTGCTTGATTTAGATATATAGATATTTTCAGTAGGTTTTTTTTTCATATTTTTCCCACAGTTTTAAATTTCTGTCTATAAACGGATGTGTCATACAAGTCACTACACCATTATCAAAAGTAGAACCGCTTTGTTATTAAGTAATCAATCAAATTTGTTTTCAGTTGTGCATTCATTACCGTTTGAGACACTGAACACTGATTCTGTAAATATTTTACACAAGATTTTAGCTCAGCATTTGAATCATAAATAATTAAGCCTTAAATCCTTTTACTCCCCCGCCCAAAGGAGTAAAGTAAAATAGAAGCTCAACATAGGGATCATTATTGCACCATCAACTTTGAAATCATTAACAAGCACCATATGAGGTGATTACTATTATTTTATCATGAGTAGTTGAGGTTCAGGACTTCGATATCTTGCACAAGGTAACAAGATTGCTAGACTCTATCCCAAATTATTCATTCAGAATTCCAGAATAACCTAAACATGCTAAAATTTCAATTAAAAAAATTGGAAATAGAGCTCTATTTATTTTAATAAAACTACATCTCAAAACTGAAATCCCCTAGAAATTCCAAACAAAAAAGTTATTATTGACTAATAAAGAAGTGACGTAGTTTTTCCCAGTTTTACTGAAAAGTAATTGATATACATCACTGTATAAGTTTAAAGTGTACAGCATGATGGTTTGATTTACATGTATTAAAAAATGATTACCAATAGGTTCAGTTAACTCCCATCATTTCACCTAGTTACAACAAAAATGAAGAAGAGAAAAAAGGAAAACAATTTCTCCCCATGAAGAGAAGTTTTAGGATTTACTCGCTTAACTTTCCTGTATATAATATAGCAGTGTTAGGTATACTCATCATGTTGTACATGTAGTTTTTAAATTAGAACACCATGGAAGCCATATGAAATATCCTTTGGCATTAATATGAATGACCAAAAGTAAGTTATTCATTTAAATTCATGATAGTTTTTATTCTTCTAAATTTAGCCCACAATTTGTCATCTTTTTTAATGCTTACAATATTGGTGTCCAAATGAAGAAATTAATGAGCTGACTCATTATGAATCAGCTTTTAGGCTAACTCCTATCAAAGTTTTCAGAAGTAATTGTGGCTTATTTGAGAAACAGTTTTGTTGCACTTTTGGAGTGAATCCCTCTATACTAGCAAATATAGGATCTGGTTAAAAACCATCTCTAGATTTCCACATCTGCTTATCTCAGGAAAACTTCTAATTTCATCATCATCACAGTCATAAACTCAATAACAGGCTGTCAGGAAGTCAGGTTATCACCATCTCATCTAACTGAGCAAACAAATTTGTTCATAACTTGGGAAAGTTTAAATTTGAGTATGTCCAGTCTCAACTCAATGTTTTTTATTAGATTGGGGACAAGGGCTCAATGGAATGATCAATCATCGATTTTTTTCTTTCTCTCTTTCCTACACACATACACACACACTGCACAGTATCATAAAAGATATATGGATTTAATTCTAATATTATTAAGGAAATCAGCAGAGGTAGTAATTAGTTTTACCTGTAAATATCACTAAGGTAAAATTTAAATGAAACTTTAAAATGAGGGGAGTTGATCATCAGTAAAGGAAAAGACATTTATTCATTTATTCTATGCAGAAAGAAAAACATGAAAGATGGCATGAAGTTATCAATGAACAATGAGAATTTGAGGCAGAAATCTTTGCTAATTATAGGGTGCTGAGGCATATAAGGCAGGAACTAATGCTGCGCATAGAAAATGGGATGGCATTGTGCAATGTCTTGAATGCTACATTCAGGTATTTAAAAATGTCCCCAGAGTCTATGGGACACCATCTCAAGATAGTCTTCTTACTGTTTTCCAAAATGGAAAAAGGTTTATAATTGGTCTTTCTAATTGTAAATGTGATGTATACTTTTTGGTTAAAACATAAAATACCAAAAAACATAAATGAGAAATAAATGTTTAAAATCCCACTAAGCAGATAACAACAGGCAACACTTTCCTGTATGCCTTCCACATATGTTCATCTTATATCATAAAATAGTTCTACCAATCTTTTAGAACTTGTTAAATGTGTAATAGGTTTCATAGGCAAATAGTAAAAAATTCAACAGAAAGGTATCATCTTACTATTTTCCCATTTTGCCAAGTTCATTGTCCCCAAATTACAAGTCTGATACATAATTTCAGAAATGGCTATGCATATACAAGGATATCTACATAATTATGTTCCCCTTTTAAACATATTGTAGCATATTATAAACACGTAAAGCAAAACACTACACTACACCTTGTTTTCTCACAAACAATTTCCCCTGAAAAGTATTAAATATTAAAATTGACATTTTGAAGTAAAGGTAGAGAGAAGTGAGAAGTAATATAAGCATATGAATTATTCATTTTTTCCTTGTCTTACTGATTTTCTGACAAATTTGTTGGGTTTTTTTACGTTATAAGCAAAGCATATTTGTAGCATTTTTTTCTTTTTTTAAAAAATACTTCTTTATTAGGGTATAATTGCTTCACAGTGCTGTGTTAGTTTGTGTTGTACAACAAAGTGGATCAGCAATATGCATACATATATCTCTGTATCCCCTCCCTCTTGAGCCTCCTTCCCAACCTCCCTATCTCACCCCTCTAGGTCATCACAAAGCACCAAGCTGATCTCCCTGTGCTATGCTGCTGCTTCCCACTAGCTATCTATTTTACAGTTGGTAGTGTGTATATGTTGATGCTACTCTCACTTTGCCCCAGCTTCCCCCTTCCCTCCATGTTCTTAAATCCATTCTCTATGTCTATGTCTTTATTCCTGCCTTGCCACAAGGTTCATCAGTACCATTTTTTTTTTTTTTAGATTCCATATATATGCATTAGCATACGGTATTTGTTTTTCTCTTTCTGACTTCACTCTGTATGACAGACTCTAGGTCCATGCACCTCACTACAAATAACTCAACTTCATTTCTTTTTATAGCTGACTAATATTCCGTTGTATGTATGTGCCACATCTTCTTTATCCATTCATTTGTCGATGGACATTTAGGTTGGTTCCATGTCCTGGCTATTGTAAATAGTGCTGCAATGAACTTGTGGTACATGACTCTTTTTGAATTATGGTTTTCTCAGGGTATATGCCCAGTAGTGAGATTGCTGGGTCATATGGTAGTTCTATTTTTACTTTTTTAAGGAACCTCCATACTGTTCTCCATTGTGGTTGTATCAATTTACATTCCTACCAACAGTGCGGGAGGGTTTTCTTTTCACCACACCCTTTCCAGCATTTATTGTTTGTTGATTTTTTGATAATGGCCATTCTGCCCGGTGTAAGGTGATACCTCATTGTAGTTTTGATTTTCATTTCTCTAATAATTACTGATGCTGAGCATATTTTCATGGGACTCTTGGCCATCTGTATGTCTTCTTTGGTGAAATGGCTATTTAGATCTTCAGCCCATTTTTTAATTGGGTTGTTTGTTTTTTTAATATTGAGCTCCATGAGCTGTTTGTATATTTTGGAGATTAATCCTTTGTCTGTTGTTTCATTTGCAAATATCTTCTCCCATTCTGAGGGTTGTCTTTTCATCTTGTTTATGGTTTCCTTTGCTGTGCAAAAGCTTTTAAGTTTCATTAGGTCCCATTTGTTTATTTCTGTTTTTATTTCCGTTACTCTAGGAGGTGGGTCAAAAAAGAACTTGCTGTGCTTATGTCAAAGAGTCTTTTTCCTATGTTTTCTCCTAAGAATTTTATAGGGAGTACTCTAATTTCATTCTTTTACATGTAGCTGTCCAGTTTTCACAGCACCACTTATTGAAGAGGTTGTCTTTTCACCATTGTATGTCCTTGCCTCCTCTGTCATAAATTAGGTGACTATATGTGTGTGGGTTTATCTCTGGGCTTTCTCTCCTGTACCATTGATCTATATTTCTGTTTTTGTGCCAGTATCATACTGTCTTGATTACTGTAGCTTTGTAGGATAGTTTAAAGTCAGATGGCCTGATTCCTCCAGCTCCATTTTTCTTTCTCAAGATTGATTTGGCTGTTTGGGGTATGTGTGTTTCCATATGAATTGTAAAATTTTTTGTTCTACTTCTGTGAAGAATGCCATTGGTAGTTTGATAGAGATTGCATTGGATCTGTAGATTGCTTTGGGTAGTATAGTCATTTTCACAATATTTATTCTTCTAATCCAAGAACATGGTTTGTTTCTCCATCTGTTTATGTTATTTTTTTTATTTCTTTCATCAGTGTTTTATAGTTTTCTGAGTACAAGCCTTTTGCCTCCTTAAGTAGGTTTATTCCTAGGTATTTTATTCTTTTTGTTGCAGTGGTAAATGGAATTGTTGTACTTTCTATCTCTGATTTTTCATTGTTAGTGTGTAGGAATGCCAGGGATTTCTGTGCATTAATTTTGTATACTGAAAACTTACCAAATTCATTGATTGGTTCTAGCAGTTTTCTAGTGGCATCTTTAGGATTTTCTATGTATGGTATCATGTCATCTGCAAACAGTGACAGTTTTACTTCTTCTTTTCCATTTGTATTCCTTTTATTTCTTTTGCTTCTCAGTTTGGCTAAGACTTCCAAAACTATGTTGAATAATACTGGTGAGAGTGGACATCTTTATTTTGTTCCTGATCTTAGTGGAAATGCTTTCAGTTTTTCACCATTGAGAATGATATTTTCTGTGGGTTTATCACATATGGCCTTTATTATGTTGAGATAGGTTCCCTCTATGCCCATTTTCTGGAGAGTCTTTATCATAAATTGGTCTTGAATATTGTTGAAAGCTTTTTCTGCATTTATTGAGATGATTGTATGGTTTTTATTCCTTAATTTGTTATTATAGTGTATCACATTGATTTGCATATATTGATGAATCTTTACATCCCTGAGATAAATCCCATTTGATGGTGTATGACCCTTTTAATATGTTGTTGGATTCTGTTTACTAGTATTTTGTTCAGGATTTTTACATCTAAGTTCATCAGTGAAATTGGTCTATAATTTTCTTTTTCTGTGATATCTTTTTCTGATATTGGTATCAGAGTGATGGTGGCTTCATAGAATGAATTTGGGAGTGTTCCTCCCTCTGAAAAATTTTGGAAGAGTTTGAGAAGGATCAGTGTTAACTCTTCTCTAAATGTTTGATAGAATTTGCTTGTGAAGCCATCTTGTCCTGGGCTTTTGTTTTTTGGAAGATTTTTAATTACATTTTCAATTTCATTAGTTGTGATAGGTCTGTTTATATTTTCTAATTCTTCCTGGTTCAATCTTGGAAAATGGTACCTTTCCAAGAATTTGTCCATTATTTGTGGTTGCCATTTTATTGGCATATAGTTGTTTGTAGTTGTCTCTTATAATCCTTTGTATTCGTGTGGTGTCAGTTGTGATTTCTCCTTTTTCATTTCATAAAGTTATTGATTTGCATCCGCTCCCTTTTTTTCTTGATGAGTCTGGCTAAGGATTTATCAATTTTGTTTATCTTCTCAAAGAACCAGCTTTTAGTTTTATTGATCTTTGCTATTGTTTCCTTCATTTATATTTCATTTATTTCTACTCTGATCTTTGTGACTTCTTTCCTTCTACTGATCTTGGGTTTTCTTTGTTCTTCATTCTCTAGTTGCTTTCTGTGTAGGGTTATATTGTTATTTGAGATTTTTCTTTTTCTTGAGCTTCCCTTTTAGAATTACTTTTGCTGAATTCCATAGGTTTTTGGTCGTCTTGTTTTTGTTGTCATTGTTTCTATATCTTCTTTCATTTCTTCTTTGATTTCTTCAGTGATCTCTTGGTTATTTAATAGTGCACTGTTTAGGCTCCATGTATGTGTGTTTTTTACTGGTTTTTTTTCCCCTGTAATTGACTCCTAATCTCATAGCATTGTGGTCAGAAAAGATACTTGATAAAATTTCAATTTTCTTAAATTTTCCAAGGCTTGATTTGTGACCCAGGATGTGATCTCTCCTAGAGCATGTTCCATGTGCACTTGAGATGAAAGTGCATTCTGGTGGAATGTTCTATAAATATCAACTAAATCTATCTGGTCACTTGTGTCATTTAAAGCTTGTGTTTCCTTATTTATTTTCTGTTTGGATGATATGTCCATTGGTGTAAGTGAGGTGTTAAAGTCCCCTACTATTATTGTGCTACTGTCAATTTCCCCTTTCATGGTTGTTAGCATTTGCCTTATGTATTCAGGTGCTCCTATGTTGGGTACATAAACATTTATAATTGTTATATCTTCTCCTTGGATTGATCCCTTGATTATTATGTAGTGTCCTTCCTCATCTCTTGTCACAGTCTTTATTTTAAAGTCTGCTTTAGCTGATACAAGTATTGCTACTCCAGCTTTATTTGACTTCCATTTGCATGGAATATCTTTTTCCATCACTTCACTTTCAGTCTGTATGTGTCCCTAGGTCTGAGATGGGTCTCTTGCAGACAGCATATATATGTGTCTTGTTTTTTTTATCATTCAGCCAGTCTATGTCTTTTGGTTGGGGCATTTAATCCATTTACATTCAAGGTTATTTTCAATATGTATATTCCTATCACCATTTTCTTAATTGTTTTGTGTTTGTTTTGTGGGTCTTTTTCTTCTCTTGTGTTTCCTGCCTAGAGAAATTTCTTTAGCATTCATTGTAAAGCTGGTTTGGTGGTGTAGAATTCTCTTAGTTTGTGCTTGCCTGAAAATCTTTTGATTTCTCTTCCAAATCTGAATGAGATCATTGCTGGGTAGAGTAATCTTGGTTGTAGGTTATTTTTTCATCACTTTAAGTATATCCTGCCACTCCCTTCTGGCCTGCAGTTTCTGCTGAAAATTCAGCTGATAACCTTATGGGGATTCCTTTGTATCTTGTCATTTTTCCCTTGATGCTTTTAATATTTTTTCTTTGTATTTAATTTTTTGTTAGTTTGATTAATATGAGTCTTGGTGTGTTTCTCTTAGGGTTTATCCTGTATGGGACTTTCTGCACTTCCTGGACTTGGGTGAATATTTCCTTTCCCTTGTTAGGGAAGATTTCCACTATAATCTCTTCAAATATTTTCTCAGACCTTCTCTTTTTTTCTTCTTCTTCTATGACTCTTATAATTTGACTGTTGGTGTTCTTAGTCTTGTCCCAGAAGTCTCTGAGATTGTCTTCAATTCTTTTCATTCTTTTTTCTTTATTCTGCTCCTCAGCAGTTATTTCCACTATTTCATCTTCCAGCTCACTTATTGGTTGTTGTGCCTCAATTATTCTGTTATTGATTCCCTCTTGTGTATTTTTCATTTCAGTTATTGTGTTGTTCATCTCTGTTTGTTTGTTCTTTAGTTCTTCTAGATCTTTGTTAAACATTTCTTTTATTTTCTCAATCCGTGCCTCCATTTTATTTCCAAGACTCTGGATCATCTTTACTAGCATTACTCTGAATTCTTTCCCAGGTAGATTGTCTATTTCCTCTTCATTTATTTGGTCTTATAGGTTTTTACCTTGCTCCTTCATCTGTGACTTATTTTTTTTGCCATTTCATTTTTCTTTTTTTGATGGGTGGGATTGTATTCCTGTCTTACTGGTTGTTTGGCCTGAGGCTTACAACACTGGAGTTTGTAGGCTGCTGGGTAGAGCCAGGTCTTGGTGCCACAATGAGGAACTCCAGGAGACCTCACTCTGATGAATATTCCCTGTGGCCTGAGGTTCTCTTTTAGTCCAGTGGTTCGGACTTGGAGCTCCCACAGCAGGAGCTTTGACCCAACCCCCGGCTTGTGAACCAAGATCCTGCAATCCATGCAGGGTGGCAAAAAAAAAAAAAAAAAAAAGAGAGAGAACAATAACAAAGAGTAAAAGGTAAAATTAGACTAGGAAACTAAGAGATATGTTAGAAAGTATATAAACATAAAGATATAGATGAAACAACAAACTGGAAGGTAAAGCAGAACCATGATAGTAAAAAAGAGGAGAAGGGAAAAAAAGAAGGTGGAAATGGCCTCGGCATTGGAGGGTGGGGCCTAAGCAGGGGCAGGGTTTGTGTGGTGGGAGAAGCCTATGCTTAGAACTCACAGGGATAGAAAAGGCCCTGGGGAATTTGGAGTTTGGGGCTTAGGCGCAACAGAAGTGACCCAGGTGTGTCTCCATTCTCAGAGGATAAGGGGCCCCACCTGGGAACCCAGCAGGCTTCCTGGGCCTGAGCAGGCAGGGCAAATTCCCTCTGCTCCTCTTCCTCTCCTCTGGTCCTGGAGGGCCCCTCCTCCCTGCCTCTCCTGTTCTCTTAGTGTGTTCAACATATCCAAGATGCATTAGTTAAATGTTTTTAGATTTATTTTGAGACTAAGGATATATTTCTTATAACAAGGAACTATATTCAGAATCTATAACTGGGGTGAAAGAGACTAACATTTCCTGAATACCTGTATTGTACTAGATACCTCAGGAATCTGAGAAGTGGAAAGGTGGGGCTGAAAAATGGTGGTGGTGGGTGTGCATTGGGGAAAAATTTCTCTAAAACCTATGTTACTAGCATTAAATCAGACAGTTTTACCCATGATGTCATTTTTTTTACTCACTGCTATTATTTTTTCTTTCTCCTGGGTACTAAAAGGTTTGTTAAATGAACATCTAGACTAATTCCCATTTTATGTCCTTTGTATACCCATTCTAGTGATTCATTTCTATCACACAGACTTTCTGTCCCAATCACTCACTTTTGTTTTTCCTGAAACATTTTGATACAATAGAAACAATTTTCACCTATTAGTGTCCTGTGGCACTTATAACAGATTACCACAAACTCAGTGGATTAATACAACACACCTTTATTATTGAACAGTTATGAGGGTAAGAAATGTGACAGAGATTTATCTATGGTGTCAGACTGGTGACACTCTGTTTGGAGGTTCTAGGGAAAGAAGCTTCTTTGTCTTTCTAGCTTTTACAACCACATCCATTGCATTACCTGGCCTATAGCCCCTTCCTCCATCTTCAAAGCTAGGAATGTAGCATCTCAAATCTCTGCTTCTGTCTTTACATCACTTCCATCCATCTGATCCTTCACCTTCTTCTTATAAGCATCCCTTTGATTACATCAGGTCTACCTGCATAATATAGTGCAATCTCCCCACTCAAGATCTTCAGCTTGACCATATCTGCCAAGTCCCTGTTGCCATGTAAGGTAGCACTCATAGGTTCCAGGAATTGGCAAATGGACATTTTAGGGGGTCCATTTTTCAGCCTACCACACACAGTTTATGCTTTTAAGCCATTATACTACCATGAACAGAATAAAGCTTGAGTAACCTCACTTGAAAAAGATATATTTTTTTTAACGAGTAGGAATTGAAAAGCTAAATACAGCTTTGAAATCACCAAACGTATGACATATAATTATCTTCAATAACATATAATTATTAGATTTACTCATAAACCAATTCTTACATCATGATCAACATGACGTAAATATCAGTATATTAACTTGCCATAAATTTCTCTCAGTTACTAAAGAGTTTATTGATCCTCTTGTAAGTAGTTGGCATTCTTATATACTTTTAAGATAAATATAAAATGTATTTTGAATATAGTATTAAAATACTAATCAAATTAGTACTTAGATTTATTTTTTTGGAAAATTATCTGATTGAGATTGAAGTCAATTGGCTGTGCTTTGTTCACGATTTCCTACACGTATTCCCTCAGTACACAGCAGGGCCCAAAACCTGTGACACTCAAAAAACTTCCTAGAAGGAGTTACCTTTCACTAAAACATGGATGCAGAATTTATCAGCAACAGAGTCATGACTGGTGGACTACTATGTCAAATTTTTCAAGAATAGGAATGTCTATTCTTAAATAGCATTGCCTAGTGTCTCCTGAGACAATCTATTTTGAGTTCCCATTAAATTTGTGAAATGATTATCAAAATGGTGAGTGACAAAAAGTCACATTACCAAAAGCCATGACTGAGGGCCTGTTCCCAGAATTAAGGAAAAATTTTCACCCCTTAAAAGACCAAAATATTGGATTGAAAAATTTACCAGAGACCACATATATTTTAGTTCATGTCAAAGAGTCAAGAACAAAAATAAGTCTCAAACAAAAGTAGGAGGATACACTATAAATTCCCTATTCTCTGATCCCTGACTCAAATATTGCATCTGGTATGTGGCTAATGTTTTTTGAAGAATTTGATGTATGCTTTTAACTTTATCAACATTTTATACTTTGCACCATCTTGGAAAATAACTGGCAGAGGTTGGGAGAGTGGTAGAGTGAATCAGTGCTTCCCAAACAAAGTTGGTGCTTACAATGCGGTCACTGAATGAATGAATGATTGTATTTATTATCATACAAGCAAAGCAGTCTTGGTGTAGAAAGAGAAAGAAATAGTCCCCAAGGAGTATGTGACCATTAGAACTGCATTCAACTTAAAATACAAAAATATCCAACTTACAGTGGTTTCACTAAATAGGAGCTATTTTTCTTGTAAAGAAAAAAATTTGGGAGTCAGGCTCCAGTGCCTCTGATGTCCAAGACCCAACTTCAGGTAGCTTCCAAAATGCCTCCTCAGTTGGTGGCTTTCATTCCTAAAGCTTGTGGTGGTAACATCCTCACAAGATGGCTATTAAACCTCCATTGTATCTACATTCAAGAATTGGGCAAAAGAAAAACCAGTCTTATGTGAACTTTTTATTAGAAAAGCAAGACTTTCCCAGAAATCCTTGCAACAGACTTTCCATTAGGTTTCACTGGCCAGAACTGAGTGTAGGTTTGCATCAGATCTTGCAAATAAAATTATAAGGGTCCCAGTTAAATTTGAATTTCAGATAAACTACAACCAATGTTTACTATAAGTATGTCCAATGTAATATTTGGGACGGACATAAAAATTAGTAATTGTTTACCTTAGATTCAAATTTAACTGGACATCCTGTACTTCACCTGACAATTCTAACTGGGTCATACAGATACTCTATTCCAAGAGAAGTTGGGAAATCAATTAATACCATCATGACTATCTTAAGCCAATTATGATTCGTCATTATTTAGGGTCGATCACATTGTCTGTCTGGAAAAAAAAAGAAATTTTTTTTTCGAGAAAAGAGAGGGGAAAGAGCAAAGGCAATTAACAGTGGCTGACAGAGGCTCCTAGACTGGACTTTCCATCAGCTCTAAGAACTGGCCTGGTACAGAGGGTGAATTGCAGAGGACTGGGAATTGGATACTTTAATATAATGCTGTGTAATATAGATCTACAAACAACCAAGTGGACACTGACTAAACCAAAAGGAAAAAAATCCAGTAACCTACCCTTTGATCTATTAAGGAAAATATATAATTACTTTTTTTTTCCAAAATAAAAGTACAGAGGAATATTTAACTGATGTTGAGATAGGGAAGATATTCATTAAAATAAAATCAATAGGAGTTACAAAGAACCAGAGCAATTGGCTTAAATTGGGAAACATTTTGCAATAAACAAAACTGGCAAAGGGTTAATCCTCTTATTTTTAAAGAATTTCTAAAAGTTATTAATTAAAAATATCACTAATATCCTAGAAGGTGTGAACAAAAGACACGAACAAAGATTCATACAAAAGAAAATGTGCATGGCTATTAAAAGGCTTAGAATAAAATCCAACAAATTGATAATGAAAAAAAAAACCAAAATCAAGTGAACCAAATGTAATTTTTACCTATCACATTTTCAATCCCTGATAACAAAGCTTTTTTTTTTTTAGATGAGCATCCTTGTATACTAAAGGCAGAGGCAAATGTTGATGCTAAATTCCTGGAAAGAAATTTGAAATACATATGAAACAATTAAAAGATATACACATTGAACAAGCAGTTCTGAGTTCAGTAATCACTCATTAGAAAATAATCATTTCATAGATAAATAATTCTGCAGAAACCTCATTTCTTAATTTGAAACAATAAGAAAACTTAAGATAGGAGTAAAAATGATGTTACCCATTTACTTGACATTCTGGAAGAGTCAAAGCTATAGGAGCAGAGAACTAATTAGTAGTCATCAGGGATCAGAAGTACAAAGAGGGCCTGAGTGCAAAGGGGTAGGAAAAAGGAATTCTTTGGGGTGTGGAATTGTTCTGTACTCTTTTGGTGATGGTGTTTACCAGCATCTATGTATGTGTTAAAACTCATAGAGCACTATATCAAAAGAAGAAAAGGAATAAAAGGAGGAGGGGGAAGGGGAGAATAATTTTATTGCTTGCAAATTTTAGAAAGTGTTTAGAAATTTTAGAAAGTATTCTTTAGAAAGAAAAATATTAGAAAAGAAATTTAAAAATCACTCACTTCTTAGTACTCCTTCTTCAAGGTAGCACAATTAACAGCTAGATAAATTTCTGTACAGGTTTTACTCTATATTTGTGTATCTATATCTATGGATTAAATCTATATATTTGGATCATGTTGTATTTAGTATCACTCTTTATCACTTTATAAGATAAACATTTTTCAATATAATTACTTATTTGATGTACATGTCATGTAATGGTTGACCATCTATCATGTAATTAGCTAACCATGTTATATACTTCATATAATGATTAAATATGATCTTTACTTATTCTATTTATATATAAACAGTAAATAGATATAAAGTATATAACTATTTTAATCAGAATGCATATATTTTTTAATAAATGCATGACAATATTCTTAGAGAAGAGTGATTTTGTGTTAGGTATAAACAAGAGTCTTAGGGTCTTGTTATATTCCTTCTTCACACTTGTCAAGGTGCTGCCAGGACAGCCTGTCTGGCATGATATGCTGTCCTTTCTTTTCTTTTGCTGTAAACTACAAATGTAGTGATTGAAGCAAAATTGTTTAATACTTTTTGCACACTCAGTGGATTTAGAAAGAACAGTGAAATACCCATTAAGATATATGAGTCTTTGAACCTTGTCAAAATACAGAATCTGAAAGCTCTAATATTTGCATATATGATATATTTTTAGATAATTTAAATTCTGTGATATATTTGTAAATTTCTCATGCTTCAACAGTTGTAAAGACATATAAGAACCACTACACTGTTAGAAGAGGCAGATCTTTGAAATGTATGGTGTATTTCATTATGATATCAAAGTAAGAGAGACCAGGGAATCAATGTACACAAAACTCAATAGCAAAGTTTGTTTAATTCAAGATGGTGCTCAGAATGGAAAACAGAGATAAGTCATTTCTATACATATATGCATGAGTACTTCAGGCAGTAACTCAGATGTCAGGAGAGGATGAGGTTTCCACAATACACTGTCCTACTCTCCAAGTGTAACTCAAGACCAGAGGGCCACCCCGTAATGTCCAAGGGGAAAAGGGACACATCAGAAGTGGATATTGATTGTTGGAGCATCCAGTTTAAATTCCAGGACATTAAAACGTCTACAGCTTTGTTACCATGTCCAAGCAGCAGAAGAAGGAGCTGGACTCAGGGTAACTCTTTTGCTGAGGATAAACTATGAAGTGATGAAGCCATTCCTAGACAGCAATGTGATGGCTACCTGGGCTGCAAGAACCACTACTCCAGGTGCTAGTTTGCCTTTCTCCTCTTCAGTGGATCTGGCTAGTAAGGATATAGTGTCCTAGATGCACCCAGACAGTTTATTACTTACAGCAACAGGAAAATCTGTATGGTGTCAACTCCCTGTGTTCCAAGTCCCACAGGAAGACATCAAACTGAAGGTGCCAGAAAACAGGCAGTGATCACTCTGTCACTGAAGAATCAGCTCTAAACTCAAAGCCAAGGGGTGTTAAAGCCTATAATTTTACCATAAAGAAGGCTATGGTAGAAAGTCCTGTGCTCAACTGAAACTAGGGACATGGAGTGGAAACAGCCTTGTGGCAGTTTCCCCAAGATAGGGAGGTGGCCCTGTGAGAATCAGTCCTGTGGCAAGGTCTAACCAAGCTCCTCATCTTTATTTGCTCCATAGAAATCATAGGGTATTTCACAAAGGCTTGGATTAGACTGCTGTCCATCCTTGCCTGCAAGGTCTACGTGGACACATGCAAAGCTGGCTCAGAACTGCAGTTGCAGCCCCTCAGGCCCTCTTCTTCCCCCAACCAAGGTGAAAACAGTCATCTTTCCAGGGAGAAGGCCAACACCCTCAGGGCTCCTGCTCCATCCCCTTGGGCCCCAGCCTGCCCCCTGCAGGGCAGCAACTGCCATCAAGCCCAGAAGAAGCCCCCACTCACACTGGACACCAGCTCTATTTCCTCGACTCCAACCAAACCTCCCACCAAAGCAGTGGCTGGCAGCTCATCCTGGGAGAAGAGGAGGCCAATGCTCACTTCAGATCCAGCTCTACCACCAAAACCCCTGGGAACAGCAGACTGCGTAGGGACAGTCCCACACAAGGACACACCTTCAAGACTGGGATATGTAACTGTTTCACCTAATTTCATAGAGATAAAAAGAGAAAGTCAAACAAAATGAGAAGACAGAGGAATATGTTTCAAATTAAAGAACAAGATAAAACCCCAGAAAAATCCTGATAAAATGGAAATAAATAATTTACCTGATGAAGTAACAGTAATAAAAATGCTCACTGGACAAGGAAAAAGAATAGATGAACACAGTGAGAACTTCAACCAAAAAAACCTAGAAAAAAAAGAAAATAACCAATCAGGGTCAAGAAGCAAAACTGCCACTCTGCTTCTGTAAAAAGTGGGGGAAAGACAATGATGGGAGCAAGGAGGGGAAAACTGGGTGTTTATCCTGCAAACCTCAAATCTTCAATTTTATCCATTACAGGAAGCAGAGGTTAATTTTTCTTCAACAACTTTGCTTTATCCTTGTGATAAGTGTGATTCATTATCTTTATGCACAATGATCTATTGCTTCAGTAAGCCAGGATATCAGAGCAGGAAACTGAGACATATGCTTTAAGGTTTATTTCCCATCTAACTATATCTTGACTGCAATAACTGGGAAGTGGAGCTCAGTATGAACATGCCATTCATGATATACACACTTACAATTCCCCTGTAACTGCTAATGTGCAGTACCTGAGAAAATGTTCCACAGCCCTACACTGTTCACTTCAGAGAGAGCCCTAACCACGTTTGGGGGAAAATGTTTTATACCTGTGATCTTAATGACTTCCTTAAACACCCTCCATCACAGGAACGCTGGCAACCTCCCCAGATCCATTTTAAGGAATTAAATGCTTTTGATCATATCTGTTAGTAGCTTCTGAACTTTTTATAAGAGAAGCTAAAAGACAGTAATTTGGAAGGAGGGGGGGCTGGGAGAAGCAACTTTCAAAATTTACCTCAATTTACAGTAATGGTTATTTTATTTATTTCTCATTGTGACCCATTACAAACATATGTGTAACATGCATAAATATATACACACAAACATGCAATCATATTACTAAAATAAAAGTTTTATAAAACCATAAAAAAACAATAAGAGCTGAAGAATACAATAACTGAAATGAAAATTACACTAGAAGGAATTAATAGCAGATTAGATGATATAGAGGAATACATAAGTGACCTGGAAGATAGAATAGTGTAAATCACCCAATCAAAACAGCAAAAGGAAAAAAAAAATAATGAGAATAGTTTAATGGACCTCTGGGACAGCATAAAGACTAACATTTGCATTATAAGCGTCCTAGAAGGAGAAGAGAGAGAGAAAGGTGCAGAAAATGTATTTGACGAAATTATGACTATAAACTTCCCTAACCTGAAAAAGGAAACAGATATCTACATCCAAGAAACACAGAAAGTCCCCAAGAAGATGAGCCCAAAGAGATTCACAACAAGACATGTCATAATTAAAACAGCAAGTTTAAAGAGAGAATTTTAAAGGCAGCAAGAGAGAAATAAAGAGTCATATATGGGGGAACCCTCATAAGGATATAAACTGATTTTTTAGCAGACCCTTTATAGACCAGAAAGGAATGGTATGAAATATTTAAATTGCTGAAAGGAAAAAATCTACAACCAAGAATACTTTATGTGGCAAGACTGTCGTTCAGAATTGAAAGAAAGATAAAGAGTTTACCAAATAAGCAAAACTGAAAGAGTTCATCACCACTGAACTGGTCTTACTAGAAATGTTCAAGGTTTTCTTTAAGTGAAAAATAAAAGACTACAACAAGAAATAAGAAAATATATGAAGGGGAAAATCTCACTGGTAAAGGTAAATATATAGTAAAGGCAGTGGATCAAGCATTTAAATAAGCTAGCACAAGGTTAACAGACAAAAATTGTAAAATCAACTATAATTACAATAAATAGTTAAGGGATAGACATAAAGATGTAAAATATGACAAGAAAACATAAAACGGGGGGAAGGGGAGTAAAAAAAAATGTAGAGCTTTTAGAATGTGTTTGACCTTAAATGTCTATCAGTTTAAAATAAGTAGATATAGTTATAGGTCAATATATGTGAACCTCATGGTAGCCACAAATCAAAAGCCCACAATAGATGCTCAAAAAACAAAGGAAAGGAACCCAAATATAACAACAAAGAAAGTCATCACTGCACAAGGGGAGAGACGAAAAGAAGAGAGAACTACAAAAACAACTAGAAAACAAGTAACAAATAAGTAGATACTTAGCAATAATCACTTTAAATGTAAATGGACTAAATGCTTCAATCAAAATACATAGGGTGGCTGAATGGATTAAAAAAAACAAAACAAACACAAGACCCATCTATATGCTGTCTACAAGACACTTCAGTTCTAAGGACACCCACAGACTGAAAGGAAGGAGATAGAAAAAAAGAGATAATTCATGCAAATGGAAATGAAAAGAAATCTGGGTTTCAATACTTATATTAGACAAAATAGACCTTAAAACAAAGTCTACAACAAAAGACAAAGAAGGCCATTATATAATGATAAAGGGGTCAATCCAAGAAGAGGATATAACATTTGTAATGTTTACAAATATTGTAATAACATTTGTAAACATATATGTACCTAATATAGGGGCACATAAACCAAATATTAACAGACATAAAGGGAGAAATTGAGAGTAATACAATAATAGAAGGGGTTAACACCCCACTTATATCAATGCATAGATAATCTAGAGAGAAAAATCAAAAAGGAAACATGATCTAATGGCACATTATACCAGATGCACTTAATAGATATATATGGTAGATTCCATCCAGCAGAATACACATCCTTTTCAAGTGCACATGGAACTTTCTCCAGGATAGATCTCATGCTAGGCCATGAAATAAGTCTCAGTAACTTTAAGAAAATTGAAATCATGTCAAGCATCTTTTCTGAGACTAGAAAATAATTACAAGAAAAAAGCTGCAAAAAATACAAACACATGGAGGCTAAACAATATGCTACTAAACAACCAATGGGTAAATGAAGAAATCAGAAAATACATTGAGGTAAATGAAAGTAGAAACACAACTTTCCAAAAATCTATGGGACACAGCAAAAGCAGTTCTAAGATGGAAGTTTATAGTGATACAGGCTTTCCTCAAGAAACAAGGAAAACCTCAAATAAACAATCTAATTTTCCATCTAAAGGCATTAGAAAAAGAAGAACAAACAAAGCCCTAAGTCAGCAGAAACTTGGAAATAACAAAAATAGAGCAGACATAAATAAAATAGAGACTAAAAAAAAAAAAAGGAAAAGATCAATGAAACTAAGAGATCGTTTTTTGATAAGATAAACAAAATTGATAAACCATTAGCCAGACTCCTTAAGGAAAAAAAGAAAGGCCCAAGTAAACAAAATTATAAATGAAAGAAAAGTTACAACCAATATCACAAAAATACAAACAATCATAAGAGAATACTACAAGCTGTTATATGCCAACAAATTTGACAAAATGGAAGAAATGTATAAATTCTTAGAAAAATACAATATTCCAAGACTGAATAGGAAGAAATGAAAAAAATGAACAGACATTTTGCTTGTACTGAGCTTGAATCAGTAATCCAAAAACTCCCAACCAACAAAAGTCCTGGACAGATAGCTTCACAGGGGAATTCTACCAAACATTTAAAAAAGAGTTAAAATATCAAAGAAGAGGGAACACTTCCAAACGCAAACTTTGAGGCCAGCATTGCCCTGATACAAAAACCAGAGAAAGACACTATAAAAAAAGAAAATTACAGACGAATATCCTTGATGAACAAGGATGAAAAATCCTCAATGAAATATTAGAAACCAAATTCAACAATATAAAGAAAGATCACACATCATGATAAGTGACATTTATTCCAAGGATGGAAAGATGTTGCCATATTCACAAACTAATCAACATGAAACACCACCTTAACAAAACAAAGGATAAAAATCACATAATCATCTCAATAGATACCGAAAAAGCATTTGACAAGATTCAATATCAATTCATAATAAAAACTCTCAACAAAGTTTGTGTATAGGGAGCATATCTCAGCATAATAAAGGCCATTTATGAAAAACCCACAGTTAACATCATACTCAGCAATGAAAAGCTGAAAACTTTTCCTCTAAGATGGGGAAAAAGACAAGGGTGCCTAATTTGCACCATTTCTATTTAACAAAGTATTACAAGTCCTAGTCACAGCAATCAATAAAAATCACTGCTGGATATTTATATGAAGAAAACAAAAACCTTCATTTGAAATGATATATGCACCCCAATGTTCATTGCAGCATTATTTACAATAGCAAAGATATGGAAATAACCTAAGCATCCATCAACAGATGAATGGAAAAAGAAATGTTACACACACACACACACACACACACACACACACACACACACACTACAATGTTACTCAGCCATAGAAAAGAATGTAATTTAGCCATTTGCAGCAACATGGATGAATCTGGAGGGTATCATGTTAGTGAAATAAGTCAGACAGAAAAAGGCAAATATGGTATGTTTTCACATATGTGGAATTTGAAAAATATAGCATACAAACAAAATAGCAAAACAGAAACTGACTCATAGACAAAAAGAACAAACTAGAGATTACCAGGGGGAAGAGGAGTGAGACAAGGCAAAAAATAAGTAAAGGAGAGATATAAACTACTAGCTATAAAATAAATAAATTACAATGATGTAGTGTTCAACACAGAGAATATGGTCAATATTTTATAATAACTTTATATGTAGTATAATCTATAAATATATCAAATTACTATCTGTATACATAAAACAAATATGACATTGGAAGTTAACTGTACTTCAATTAAAAAAATGTATGCCAATGATACTGCAACTATCAGAAGCAGCCATAAAAATAAGGTTTTAATGATTAATTACCTGCCAGGGGACATGGTATCTTCCTTTCCTATACCAAGTTCTGACCTTGACTCTTTTCCCTTCTTAAAATTATCTACTTAAATTTATATCATGAACCTCTGAATCTATCTATTTAGTCAGCAGACATATATTAAGCAATGCTGAACACCATTGTAAATTTCTGCCTTTTTAAATTGTGTATTATGTAGGAGACAAACAATCAACAACTTAATAAAGATAATTTCAAGGAGTCAGAACCGCAGTGAAGGACCTGAAATCAGTGACCTGACAGAGTTTCCACAGGGCGTCCTGTCTGGGGTTCAGGATCTTCAGTGTCAGCAACTAAATCTCTTCACAGGAAGAACAACCAAAATAATGAGACTTTTATACAAGTAGAATTTTATATGTTGCAATTTTCTATTTAAAAATACTAACTCAATTTATCTAAAACATCTAGAGAATATTGTGGGTCTATTGAATATAAGAAAACTTATAGAAAAGCCTGATTTTACCTATTGGATCAAAACATGAACCTATTTGAATTTGCGTGCTTTCAAGGTGTATTGAAATTGTCTTCATTTTATAATTGTACAGAGCAATAATCATCTTTCCCTTTTCTTTAACCTTGACAATTTGTACACATTTTTCAGAGTCATTTTAAATTCCATTTTGCAAGCAAACCTTTCCTGTTATTCCAGTTCTGTTTAAACTCCAAGCTCCCCCTCTATATTTTACTCATCTCTGAGGACTCTGTGTTCCTGACTAGACTATGAACTCCACGTGGGCAGCAGTGGCCAGCCATCTGTCAGGGATAAAGGAAAACATGAATCAATGATGAACTGAACAATGTGGGAGGTGACGTGCCATCTCACAGATATAGATAGAGCTAAATTCTTAAACTAGTACTGGAGGCAACTACATGTGTGACTAATGTTAAAAGTTTAAGTTGCAACTCAAAAACTATATGTTTCATATCTACCAAAAAAGTTTTAATTATTTTTATTTAAAAAAAAATTATTTCTTTTAAAATTAAAGTATAATTGGTTTACAATCTTATATTAGTTGCATGTGTACAACATACGGATTCAATATTTTTATACATTAAAAAATAATCACCACTGTAAGTATAGTTACCATTTGTCACCATACAAAGCTATTACAGTATTACTGACTATATTCTCAGTATAGAGAATATAATGTAGTACATGTATTTTCTACATTTACGATGTAGTCCTCATAAATCTGTTTAGCGTTTTTCCCATGACATTATCTCTATGCTGAGAATATAGCCAATAATATATTGACTAATATAATCCCCATGATTATTTATTTTATAACTGGAAGTTTGTGCCCCTTAATCCTTTTCACCTATTTCACCCATCCACCTACTTATCCCCTCTGGCAACCACCAGTCTGTTCTCTGTAGCTATGAGTCTGTTTCTGTTTTATTATGGTTCTTCATTTGTTTTGTTTTTTAGATTCCCCATGTAAGAAAAATCATATGGTATTTGTCTTTGTCTGACTTATTTCACTTAGCATAATAACCTCTAGGTCCATTCATGTTATTGAAAATAGCAAGATAACACTATTTTTTATGGCTGAGTAATATTCCTTCATATATCTATACCACATCTTCTTTATTGGTTAATCTGTTGATGGACACTTAGACTGTTTCCATTTCTTCTCTATTGTGAATAATGCTGCAATGAACACTGGGGTGTATATATCTTTTAGAATCAGTGTTTTCATTTTCTTCAGATAAATACCCAGCAGTGGAATTGCTGGATCATTTAGTAGATCTATTTTTAATTTTTTGAGGATCCTCCATCCTGTTTTCCATAGTGGCTACAACAATTTATATTTCCACCAACAGTGCACCAGTGTTTCTTTTTTTCCACATCCTCAACAACACTTAATTATTTCTTGCCTTTTTTACTGCAACAATTCTGATGGGTTTGAAGTGATATCTCATTGTGGTTTTGGTTTGTATTTCCCTGATGATTATGATAATGAAAACTATGTAACTAACAAATTTCCCTTTTTTTTGACTTTTTGGGATAATAGATACAAATTTGTGGACTTTATGTTTCCCTGGTCCTGATATTTTATTTATGTTTTACTGTTTTGTTGGATGTGTTTTTACAAGCCATGTAAATCATTTGTGGGTTAACTAAGGATATAAATAAGCTACTTGCTCAAAACTGTCCTGAGTACACTATCTGTACCATCTCTAAACCACATGAATTCTAGGATTTTTTTTTTCTCTCAGCTTTTAAAGTTCTATTTTTTTTCTCTTAAATTTCTCTTGAAGAAATAGTAAGCTTAAAAACTTCGTGCATAGAGATTACATAATTTTACTTGTGAAAAAAAGAACTTAAATGTTAAACACTACTAAATTTCATACTCTTAATTCTAAACCACTCTCAAAAAACCCAAGACATTTTTTTATTATCATTATCATTATTTTTATTTGCATTTCCTCAGAAAGTAGCCCAAGATGTGGTCTTCTTTTTTTTTTTTTTAACATCTTTATTGGAGAATAATTGCCTAACAATGGTGTGTTAGTTTCTGCTTTATAACAAAGTGAATCAGCTATACATATATATATGTTCCCATATCTCTTCACTTTTGCATCTCCATCCCTCCCACCCTCCTTATCCCACCCCTCTGGGTGGTCACAAACCACCAAGCTGATCTCCCTGTGCTATGCAGCTGCTTCCCACTAGCTATCTATTTTACGTTTGGTAGTGTATACATGTCCATGCCACTCTCTCACCTTGTGAAGGCTTACCCTTCTCCCTCCCCATATCCTCAAGACCAATCTCTAGTAGGTCTGTGTCTTTATTCCCATTTTATCTCTAGGTTCTTCATGACCTTTTTTTTCTTTTTCTTAGATTCCATATATATGTGTTAGCATACGGTATTTGTTTTTCTCTTTCTGACTGACTTCACTCTGCATGACAGACTCTAGGTACATCCACCTCACTACGAATAACTCAATTTCATTTCTTTTTATGGCTGAGTAATATTCCACTGTATATATGTGCCACATCTTCTTTATCCATTCATCTGTTGATGGAGACTTAGGTTGCTTCCATGTCCTGCTATTGAAAATAGAGCTGCAATGAACATTTTGGTACATGACAATTTTTTTTTTTTTGGTGATACGCAGGCCTCTAACTGTTGTGGCCTCTCCCAGAGCAGAGCACAGGCTCGGGACGTGCAGGCTCAGCAGCCATGGCTCACGGGCCTAGCCGCTCCATGGCATGTGGGATCTTCCTGGACTGGGGCACAAACCCATGTCCCCTGAAATGGCAGGCAGACTGTCAAGCACTGTGCCACCAGGGAAGCCCCATGACTCTTTTTGAATTATGGTATTCTCAAGGTATATGCCCAGTAGTGAGATTGCGGGGTCGTATAGTAGTTTTATTTTTAGTTTTTTAAGGAACATCCATACTGTTCTCCATAGTGACTGTATCAATTTACATTCCCACCAACAGTGCAAGAGTGTTCCCTTTTCTCCACACCCTCTCCAGCATTTATTGCTTCTAGATTTTTTGATGATGGCCATTCTGACCGGTGTGAAATGATATCTCATTGTAGTTTTGATTTGCATTTCTCTAATGATTAATGATGTTGAGCATTCTTTCATGTGTTTGTTGGCAATCTGTATATCTTCTTTGGAGAAATGTCTTTTTAGGTCTTCTGCCCATTTTTGGATTGGGTTGTTTGTTTTTTTAATATTGAGCTGCATTAGCTGTTTATATATTTTGGAGATTAATCCTTTGTTAGTTGATTCATTTGCAAATATTTTCTCCCATTCTGCAGGTTGTCTTTTGGTCTTGTTTATGGTTTCCTTTGCTGTGCAAAAGCTTTGAAGCTTCATTAGGTCCCATTTGTTTATTTTTGTTTTTATTTCTATTTCTCTAGGAGGTGGGTCAAAAAGGATCTTGCTGTGATTTATGTCATAGAGTGTTCTGTCTGTGTTTTCCTCTAAGAGTTCGACAGTGTCTGCCCTTACATTTAGGTCTTTAATCCATTTTGAGTTTATTTTTGTGTATGGTGTTAGGGAGTGTTCTAATTTCATACTTTTACATATACCTGTCCAGTTTTCCCAGCACCACTTATTGAAGAGGCTCTTTTCTCCACTGTATATTCTTGCCTCCTTTATAAAAGATAAGGTGACCATGTGTGCGTGGGTTTATCTCTGGGCTTTCTATCCTGTTCCATTGATCTATATTTCTGTTTTTGTGCCAGTACCATACTGTTTTGATTATTGTAGCTTTGAAGTATAGTCTGAAGTCAGGGAGCCTGATTCCTCCAGCTCTATTTTTCGTTCTCAAGATTGCTTTGGCCATTCAGAGTCTTTTGTGTTTCCATACAAATTGTGAAATTTTTTGTTCTAGTTCTGTGAAAAATGCCAGTGGTAGTTTGATAGGGATTGCATTGAATCTGTAGATTGCTTTGGGTAGTAGAGTCATTTTACAATGTTGATTCTTCCAGTCCAAGAAAATGGTATATCTCTCCATCTATTTGTATCATCTTTAATTTCTTTCATCAGTGTCTTATAATTTTCTGCATACAAGTCTTTTGTCTCCTTACGTAGGTTTATTCCTAGGTATTTCATTCTTTTTGTTGCAATGGTAAATGGGAGTGTTTTCTTAATTTCACTTTCAGATGTTTCATCCTTAGTGTATAGGAATGTGAGAGATTTCTGTGCATTAATTTTGTATCCTGCTACTTTACCAAATTCATTGATTAGCTCTAGTAGTTTTCTGGTAGCATCTTTAGGATTCTCTATGTATAGTATCATGTCATCTGCAAACAGTGACAGCTTTACTTCTTCTTTTCTGATTTGGATTCATTTTATTTCTTTTTCTTCTCTGATTGCTGTGACTAAAACTTCCAAAAGTATGTTGAATAATAGTGGTGAGAGTGGGCAATCTTGTCTTGTTCCTGATCTTAGTGGAAATGCTTTCTGTTTTTCACCATTGAGGATGATGTTCGCTGTGCATTTGTCATATATGGCCTTTATTATATTGAGGAAATTTCCCTCTATGCCTACTTTCTGCAGGGTTTTAATCCTAAATGGCTGTTGAATTTTGTCAAAAGCTTTCTCTACATCTATTGAGATGATCATATGTTTTTTCTCCTTCAATTTCTCCTTTAATTTGTTAATATGGTGTATCACGTTTTTTGATTTGCGTATATTGAAGAATCCTTGCATTTCTGGAATAAACCCCACTTGATCATGGTGTATGATCCTTTGAATGTGCTGTTGGATTCTGTTTGCTAGTATTTTGTTGAGGATTTTGCATCTATGTTCATCAGTTATATTGGCCTGTAGTTTTCTTAATTTGTGATATCGTTGTCTGGTTTTAGTATCAGGGTGATGGTGGCCTCATAGAATGAGTTTGGGAGTGTCTTCCTTCTGCTATATTTTGGAATTGTTTTAGAAGGATAGGTGTTAGCTCTTCTCTAAATATTTGATAGAATTTGCCTGTGAATCCATCTGGTCCTGGGCTTTTGTTTGTTGGAAGATTTTTAATCACCATTTGAATTTCAGTGCTTGTGATTTGTCTGTTCATATTTTCTATTTCTTCCTTGTTCAGTCTCGGCAGGGTGTGCACTTCTAAGAATTTGTCCATTTCTTCCAGGTTGTCCATTTTATTGGCATAGAGTTGCTTGTAGTAATCTCTCATGATCCTTTGTATTTCTGCAGTGTCAGTTGTTCCTTTTTTATTTCTAATTCTACTGATTTAGGTCTTCTCCCTTTCTTTCTTGATGAGTGTGGCTAATGGTTTATCAATTTTCTTTATCTTCTCAAAGAAAATCCAAGACTTTTTAATTTATTATGAATTATGATTTCAAGGGCTTATCATTCTCACCTCATTTTTCTTTTAATTTTCATATTTGCATTTATGAATTCTATTATATTTTTTCCTGGATATGACTGATTCGTTCATACACATAAAAATGTGTATCACTTATTTAATAGGATCTGGTTTGACTGTAACAAAATAATTTAAAACAAAATACAGAAAATAGCTTAGGAGCGAATGATATATTTGCATACATAAATTTTAAACAGGTGTATGGGAAAATAATCTCATAGGAACTTTCAAATGACAAGAAAAAATCTGGTAAAATTAATCAATTCACATGGTTAACTAAGGGAGAATTTCTCTAATACATGAACAGCTTTTGCAAATTAGTAATAAAAAGACTAATAACTCAATAGATAAATAGTCAAAGAATGTGTAGATGGAGGTCACAGAAAAATAAATAAATATATGGAAAAATGTGTAAGTTTATGATAATAAAGTCAACATAATTATCAATAACCATGAGATATCATTTTTTATGTATCAGATAAGCAGAGATTAAGATGTTTGATAATAATGAGTTTCATCCAGGGTACCAGGAAATAACCCCTCTCACATGCTGTTGGTGAGAGTACATACTGTTGTGAATTTCAGACTGCAATGTTTATCAGCATTTTAAAATGTATTTATTCCTTGGATAAAGAAGCTGTGGCACATATATACAATGGAATATTACTCAGCCATAAAAAGAAACAAAATTGAGTTATTTGTAGTGAGGTGGATGGACCTAGAGTCTGTCATACAGAGTGAAGTAAGTCAGAAAGAGTAAAACAAATACCATATACTAACACATATATATGGAATCTAAAAAAAAAAAATTTCTGAAGAACCTAGGGGCCGGACAGCAGGACAGGAATAAAGACACAGATGTAGAGAATGGACTTGAGGACATGGTGTTGTGGGGAAAGGTAAGCTGTGGAGAAGTGAGAGAATGGCATGGACATATATACACTACCAGATGTAAAATCGATAGCTAGTGGGAAGCAGCTACATAGCACAGGGAGATCAGCTCAATGCTTTGTGACCACCTAGAGGGGTGGGATAGGGAGGATGGGAGGGAGATGCAAGAGGGAGGAGATATGGAGATATATGTATATGTATAGCTGATTCACTTTGTTATAAAGCAGAAATTAACACACCATTGTAAAGCAATTATACTCCAATAAAGATATTAAAAAAATGTACTTATTCTTTAATCAAGCCAATTAACTCCTGGAGATTTTTTTACACATGTATTTGAATTGTAGAAATAATAAAAATGTTAATTCTGGTATTACTTGTAATCTCATGAAAACTAGGAAGAATATTTACCTAAGGTAAATGAATTTGGTCATTTACTCAGTAAGTAATTATTGTCTGTTATATGCCAGGTTTAGTTCTTATTAGCCAGGCTTTGTAATCCAAAGTGAACAAGATAAAAATATACATTAGTGGGGGTCATGGAAAATGAATGAGTAATGAGTAAATACATCTATATACATGTTCACATACATATCAGATTGTAATACATGCTATGAAGAAAATAAAATTTAGGAGCATGACTGGGGAGTTGGGTGGCCTGTGTTAGGGCAGCCAAGGAAGCACTCTGAGGAGATATTTGAGGCAGGGCACAATCCCTGTGGTAAAAAGGGGAAGGGGGTCTGGCAAATTCATACAAACTGCCATTAAAAAGTAGGGAGACAGATCCAAAAGGATCCTTATAGAATGTGTTCTATAATATTTCTTTTTAAGAAGCTGTTAATCACTGACAAATGTGACAGAATACATGTACTATAGAATCCTATTTGTTTAGATGAATTTGTGCAACTGTGTTTGTGTTTCATGTGTATATGCATATGTATATTCATAGAAAATATATAAAAAATACCCCCTAAAATTGACAGTGATGGTATTTCCAAGAGCTAGAACTTAGATATCAGGGGCCTTTAATTTTCACCTTATACCCGCACATTTCATAGACATCTTTATTTTAAGAAATGTTATTTTAAAATAGTAATTTTAAAGTTAATATATAAGTTTGTATATGTAAAATTGTATGTAGGACTAAGAGATACAGTCTTGAAACAGTTTCTTCTGAATTCCATTGCAGATTTTCAGGTCTTTCTTAGCCCCGGTTTTATTACTTAATGAACCTATCATCAGCCTATTTGCCAGTTTACACTTGGATAAATCTAGTATTTATAAACTCAAACTGATAAATTTCACCATCTAATTTACTGAAGTGATATTACATTTTATGTCTAGTATATCATTATTGCTTAAGAATTCATCCTTGCATTTAAATATAATATTAACATGGTTGTGGTAAATTGATTGCTTTAATGAACTGTAGCATTAACCTTGAATAAGAATCAGTTCTTTTAATCACCTATTAACTGAGTCTTGATCAAAGAAAGACCACCAGAAAGCTCTTTCTAAATACTTTGTCAGTATAAACATCTTTTGCAAAGCACCTCTACATTTGTTTCACTTTGGAGTCACTTCCTAGGTGAGTCCATTTCTGATCCACCCAGCCAGAATTAATTCTCCCCTCTGTAAGGGCACACTGTCTGGGCTCCATTGTTGACCTTGCTCTATTATTATAGTCTATGCTGATTGTATTGTTTGACAGACTCCCCTAGAGTACTGTGAGCTACCATAGGAAAATTGGTATGCCTCTTACAACAAAAACAAGTTATACAAAGGTCTATTTCCTTAAATCAAAAGTTCTTTGAGTCTAAAGAAGCTAAAAAAAAGATAAAAACAGGTATAATCCCACAATGAAACAAAATACTGCTATTTTTTCTCTACATTTTAAAATATTTTTAGACAATTATAAGTTTTATATACCTAAAAATATTTTCCAAAATGTTACATTGTATTTACTCTTATATAGTCTGCATTTATGGACTAATGAGTATATCATGAATATGTTTTCATAGTAAAGTATGGCTCTACAAAGGTATTTAATAGGTATACAATTTCATTGTGTACGCATCAGTATTATTTTAATCAATCCTCTAATATCAGAATTTTGCATTTTCTCCATTTCTTTCCCTGTAGAAAATGGTTAGGTTAGATTTTTTTTTCAAGATTAATGTTGAGAATAAAGAGAAAACCTATGTGTGGCAGTAGCTAAGAGCTGTCTTTCCACCATTCAATATTTTGCATCTTCTGAACTCTACCCTCCACCCCCACCTTCCCAACCCAGGACACCCACCCCAGATTTGGTCGTCTCTGGGGTCTCTTCTGATGCGCTAAGATCTACTTCACTTCCATTCCTTTACATGGCATCATAAAATCCCAGCTGTCTCTTTTCCAGGACATGATCAGGGTGGGTGTTGTCAAAGTTATAGTTATTTAAGCCATACACAAAATAGTATTTAATGTCTTTACTCTGTAGCTTGCACAAAATCCTGGGAAAATCTCTCTTGCCTTTGGCTTTTCCTGGGCTTGAAGTAGCAGGCACTGTAACTCCTTTTAGATGATTGCGAGACTCCTGTCTAATTAGTAAACTCTCGCCAAAACCCAATTTTGTTCCAATGATGAGAACTGGATTAAATTAGAAAGCTTTCAGGTAATTGAGTTGATGAAAGAAATTTTCACATATTGAGGTAGGGGGGAAGTCATTCTGGCTTTTACATGATTTGGCATGAACTTTATGCTCACTAAAACAGCCCATCATATGGATAGTCAAACATGTATTGTACATCTGTTTTAACCAATAAAGAAAAGAACGTTGCCCACCATTCAATTATACAAAGGGTTAAGTTGCACCCCACTGCAGTAGTCCACAAACAGTGTGCTCTGAGGGGAATTCTGGTGAGAAAAAGGATGAGGCATTCTGTGTGCTTGAAATAAACAGCTCCTTGCTAGTTAAGATGGATACCTCAGGAAGAATTTCAGTGACCTCAGATCCTTGCATCTTCCTGTACACAGAAATGTACTAAAATTATTAATTTGAGTTGTCTGTTCTTTGTGACTAGCACTAATATTTTACCAAGAGGTGTGCTTGACTACAGGTATTTCCTAGCCAAAAAAAATCATGTATATACTGGCTCCTCCTCTCCTTCTTTGGAGCAGTTCCTCAGACAGAGAGACTGCTTCTCAGGCCATAGTCCTCAGTTTGCTCTTCTATTCTTATTATAGATTGTTTACTGATTAAAACACACTCTTCTGTTCTTATTATGGGTTGTTTACTAATTATTTGGTCCTCAGGATGTTGAGATAACATACTTGAGCACCTGGGCTTCAATAACAAGAACCTGGACTATTTTGCCCAAAGAGGCAGTCTCTTCAGCCCTCTCTTCAGAGAGTTGATGTAGCAGGGACAGGTGCATCAGTCATTGTGATCTGATGACTTAAGAGACCAAACGAGGAAGATCCTGCACCTGGGGGCCTGAGAGCTGTCAGTTCACCTTATATCTCTCTACATTTAGCTGCACCATCATATTGTGCTCTTCTTATTAGAGGCAATAAAGTAAACTTGAATATATGTTTGTTCCTTGTCACTCGATAAAATCTAAAAGCAAAGAATAAAATTTATGCAAATGCCAACCTGTAATTTAGGATGGTGGCTTGAGTGCCTCTTCATGCAGACGTTTGTAATTGGAGGGGACCTCAAATAGCAGAACGATGTACCCTTACTGCCCCATCATCAGAGGTGATGAACAGTTTCGAGAAGTGGCAAAGAAGGAGACAATATACTGTGTCACCTGGACTGTTCAGGCTGAGAGAAAGCAGGATGGGTACTCTGGACTGGTCAGGTTGACTTAATGCCGGGTCCTGATATAAGTGTAAAATACCCTCATAGCCTTGACATCTGGACAACTACTCTTTTATCTTTATGTCAGAACAAGTGAAACTGATTCTTGGCATATGGAAGACTTTTCTATTCAGTAAGACTGAAAGATCAAAAGTTGGCATTTAACCAGTTTTTCAGGGCAAGGCATCACAGAGAAGGGCTAAATCATTTTGAGTTGTTTATGTCATAGTTACAGCACAGATTTTCCCAAATGAGGCATTCCACTTTATATTGCATTGTTAAATAATGACAAAGCTGACTTTTTTTTTTCTTTCACTTGGACCATACTATCTTGGAAACATGAACTTTTATTGAAATACCCACTCATTTATCCTCTTTGTCTTGTTTTGAATCTACCCATCTCTGTTAAAAACAAATATTCAAAGTAGATGTTTTGGCAGCATCCTTAGATTACCAAGATTTTCCAGGTAAGGCTTACTGTTGTAAATTGTTACAAAGTGCACACATATGATTAGTATTTGCAAACTCCTATGTACTGATCCCCAAATCATGTCACTCATGTATATTCACATTTGCAGACCCCACAGTGACCTTTAGAGCAGATATTCCAACCTAAACTTCTTGATTCCTGAGGTTCTCTGTTTGAAATAATAGCATTTATATCAAAATTTCAGAAGTGGGATGTGCTATATTCCACAACCTTACCCCCAACGCTTCTGTGGGTGTTGGTGATATTCTTGTCTTGCTAACTTGAGTAGCACAGGTTCCAGCTTCTTTTTAGATGCTGCTGCATCACTTTTACATGCTGCTCTATTATTTCACAGGTTGAAAATGTATAGGGCCAAGTTCATTTAAAATAAGGATATGCGTTTCAATAAGATTGACAGTGTTATAATAAAGGGTTAATGACTTTTTATCTCTTTGAAATCCTATTCTGAGGAGGTCTATTATCTCAGAAATATGGTAATAGCAGAAGATTTTTAAATGGTGAGAAAATGTTTCAAGGTAGACATTTTTTTCTGTTTCTACTTTTAACTAATTTTTTTATCTGTCCATATATATTTGTATGCTTTACTTCCTTCTTAAAATATGTCTTTCCGGGAGATTGGGATTGACATGCATACACTGATGTGTATAAAATGGATGACTAATAAAAACCTGCTATATAAATAAATAAATAAATAAATAAATAAATAAATAAATAAATATATAAAATGATAAGTAAATAAATAAAATAAAACTCAAAAAACAATGTCTTTCCTTTAGATGAAATATAGTTGCTTTAATTTTAAAGTCAATATACTTTAATGAAATTAATAGAGCTGAATATCACATATTCAAATATGTTCAGAACACGATCTGGTTTCTGCTTAACTCAATTCTAGAATAACCTCAACTAAACCACAGCAAAGAACGTATTCGCCACCTCAAGCAACATGCTTTCTGAAGAATAAGTGTGTCCTGGACAAAATTACTAGAGATGTCTTAGATATTCTCCATCTTCTTTTTAACGTATTTTTCCATTTTTAGATTTTCTTTCCTTCTTTGGAGGTGTGGTATTCTCATTCTGTATTCCTTGAGGAAATTTTCCACCCAGGAATCACTTCCTGTCTGGAAGCATGCATAAGTTGAATTCCTGGCTTATGCAGAGAACTTTCATTTTTTCAAGAAGGGCTGCCAAGGATAAGGCAAAGTTTAACGCAAAAGAGAAAACACAGCATTTTGAAACAGCAAACACTACAACAACTTGATATTTCAATATTTGAAAGGACAGGAAGTCTTTCTATTCATCCTGCAAATTCATACTGCATTAAGCTGCATTTCATACCCTTGATGAAGTACATATATTTCCCAAATATTAAGATTTGTTTAAGACTATAGTGCTAGCTAATGAGAGAGCTAAGTTTTTCCTTTGATTATACCATACTACCTCCCAAACATGAAAATTTATTGAAATCATTATTCTTTTGTATCTAATTTTAATCATTTTTTTCTCCTCTCCACCTACTTATCTACAAATTTTCATTAAAAATAAATATCCAAGGCAGGTCTTTTGACATCATATATATTATTGTTGTTATTATATATTATTGCTATTCTTTAAGTATGTTTTTATATTTTGCCTGCCTATCAGCAATGCTGGATGGATGGGCCTAAATCTAGGTTTGAAACATCTGAAGAATAATAAAGATTTTCACTTCAGTGTTAGTATTGTCACTATAAAGTTATTGTTAACAGTTTTAAACAAGAATTCTAACCTTGTACAGAAAGCATACTTATTTACAGAATACTTATTTATGACTACAATGACAATTTTAATATGATGATCTTACAGAAGGTTAACATTTATTAGTGTCTCATGCACTGACTGTTTTATGTCAAGCTTTTGTTGTTCATTGATATTAAACTCTGAATATAATTTGAACTTCGTGATATGGTTGTAAGTTTTGTCATCATGGAAGTCTTACTATAATAAATTTCTCCTAAGGATGCCTTTTAAAAATCAATCCATTATTTTTTGGTATTTATTTCAATGGCTTTAGTTTTACATGAAAAGACACTTGTAATTTGAATACTAATAAAATACTTAGTTAAATTGTACCATCCCCAATAGTTCCCTAAGTTTGGATTTATTCTTGTTTTATGTTTTCAGATCTATTACGTCTCTAGTCTTTGCTGAATTCATGCAGCCAATTATTAGCAAGAGTATCATTATTATTTTCCAGGGCAAATTATTTAGTAGTATGAGACAATGTATTCTGGAGATGAGGACTGTGTCTCAGTAAACTTAGAAGTTCAGAGAAATTTGGCAAAGTTCAAAAGAAAGAGTCTCAATGAGACATGGGAAATTAACAACAAGGGTAATGGTACAACTTTCCTGTTCTCATTAGTACTGCAAGTCAGTATTTTGGGGAAAGAAAATAAACCTTCTGACTAGATAACTTTTTTTTTTTCAATCAATTCATCCATTTATTTATGGCTGTGCTGAGTCTTCGTTTCTGCGTGAGGGCTTTCTCCAAGTGCAGCAAGCGGGGGTCACTCTTCTTCACGGTGTGCGGGCCTCCCACTATCGCGGCCTCTCTTGTTGCAGAGCATAGGCTCCAGACGCGCAGGCTCAGTAATTGTGGCTCACGGGCCCAGCCGCTCCGCGGCATGTGGGATCCTCCCAGACCAGGGAGCGAACCTGCGTCCCCTGCAATGGTAGGCAGACTCCCAACCACTGCGCCACCAGGGAAGCCCTAGATCACTTTTTAACTTAGGATCGTCTTGCTAAATTAGCAAGTGGTGTTTGTTACTATTTGTTTGAAGATTGTATCAGACTATAATAAAAGTGACTTCTGGTTTAGTTTTTACTATTTGCAATAAACAATGATGGCTAATATAGTTTTAAGAAATATTTAACCTATGGTGTGCAAAAGCTTTTAAGTTTAATTAGATCCCATTTGTTTATTTTTGCTTTTATTTCCTTTGCTTTAAGAGACAGATCTAAAAAAATATTGCTACGATTTATGTCAAAGAGTGTTCTGCCTGTATTTTCTTCTAGGAGTTTTATAGTATCTGGGCTTACATTTAGGTCTTTAATCCATTTGGAGGGTTTGTTTTTTTTTTATGTTGGTGTTAGAGAATGTTCTAATTCCATTCATTTACATGTAGCTGTCCAGTTTTCGCAGAACCACTTACTGAAGAGACTGACTTTTCTGACTGACTTTTCTCCATTGTATATTCTTGTCTCCTTTGTCATAGATTAATTGACCATAGTTGCGTGGGTTTTATTTTTATTTTTGGCTGCATTGGGTCTACGTTGCTGCATGCGGGTTTTCTCTAGTTGCGGCGAGCGGGGTCTACTCTCCACTGCAGTGTGTGGCCTTCTCATTGTGGTGGCTTCTCTTGTTGAGGAGTATGGGCTCTAAGCTCATGGGTTTCAGTAGTTGTGGCACACAGGCTCAGTAGTTGTGACTCATGGGCTCTAGAGATCAGGCTCAGTAGTTGTGGTGCACAGGCTTAGTTGCTCTGCAGCATGTGGGATCTTCCCAGAACAGGGATCAAACCCATGTTCCCTACATTGGCAGATGGATTCTTAACCACTGTGTCACCAGGGAAGTCCTGGTACATGGGATTATTTCTGGGCTTTCTAACTTGTTCCATTGATCTATGTGTCTGTTTTTGTGCCAGTACCATACTCTTTTGATTACTGTAGCTTTGTAGTATAGTCTGAAGTCAGGGAGCCTGCTTCCTCTAGCTCCATTTTTCTTTCTCAAGATTGTTTTGGCTATTTGAAATTTTCCCTGGCATGGATGGAACTGGAGGATATCATGTTAAATGAAATACGTGAGACAGAAAGGCAAATACTGTATGATATCACTTATATGTGGAACCTAAAAAATACAACAAACTAGTGAATATAACAAAAAGAAACAGACAGATATAGAGAGCAAACCAGTGGTTACCAGTGGGGAGAGGGAAAGAGGGGAGGGGTGATATAGGGATAGAGGATTAAGAGGTACAAACTATTATATATAAAATAAGCTACAGGGATATATTGTATAATGCAGCAAACATAGCCAATATTTTATAAATGGATTATAATCTTTAAAATTGTGAATCACTAGTACACTTGTAACTTATACATAATATTTTATGTCAACAATACTTAAATTAAAAAAAGGAAAAAAGAAAAGAAATTTTAAAAAAGGAAAAAAGAAAAGAAATATTTAGCCTAGAAAACCACCATCCTGGGATTAAGAGAAGGGGACTGAATTCTTAACTAAGGTTTGCCACTGTCAAGTTTATTACCTTTGACAAATCATCAATAGCTCTGATATTTAATATGTTTTTTTCTGTAAAATGAAGGGAACAGACTAGGTGGTATCTCTACTTTCTGTTAATAAGGAGCCAGATTTTTATGTATGTAAAGAAACACTAATATAGACTAATTAATGTAAAAAATAACTTTAGAAACAGTGTGTGCAAAGGCCAGGAGGTTTTCATTCTGTCACCCACCTCTGTGAGGGCCCTCACAGCTGGGGGGCTTCTCCATGTCTTCTGAGGCAGTGTCACGGTTGCTGGCAGGAACCATGTCTTGTGGGAGAAGCAAAGTCTTTGCACTGCAGGAACAGCTGCAGTGGCAGTAGGGAGAAGAATTAAAGTTCTTTGAATGAAGGTTAGCACAGGCTGTGTTTACTGGGGAAGTCCATCTCAGGCTTTTCAGGCTACATATTAGACTCACCCAGGGAGTTTTAAAATACAGTGACGCCCAGGCCACAGCCTGGAGCACTGAAGTCTGGCAGACAAGGTTGACAGGTGACTGTCAGGTGCTTCTAGCATGTGGACAAGACTGAGAACCATTGATCTCAAGCATGATTGGCAAATTTACTTTCATTTAAATTACTTATTCAATCCAATTTTTGTGGGAAAATATAGTAGCAATGGCTGTACCAAGAATGGTTCTGCTATCACAGCTCTACTCAGTGTGAGGAAGCGGGTCGCTGTGTCAGCAGGTGTCCTGGCAGAGGAGAGCTGAGAGAGGGGCTGCCACACATGGGCGATCCCTGCACTAGGGTTTTATGTTGGTCGTGGTGTTTGTTTTATGGTTTTTTCCTGCATGAAAATCTTCAAGGCAACAAGTGATGTCTGTCATGGAGAACTTTATGGAATATCCGTGACTGCTTTAGCACCTACTATGAAGTAGTAGTTTTCACCTCTAAACAGTTGAGAGCAGGTTGCACAAATTTTGATCCAGAAACCTCCCAGGAACAGCCAAATAGTTGAGAATGCATGGAAAGATCACAAACTCACTGTAAACAACAAACAAGTCCTCAGGTTTATGGTGGCTTTGTAGACATTGGTCCATTGATTCTCATGAAACACTTTAAAAATAAGAGCTATGCTCATGGTGAAAGGCTGAAAATCAATGCCCACAATATAAGCGAGTTTTACAGTTTACAGTTTAGAATTTACATTTTCTTCTACTTTATTTTATTTTTCATGTTCATAGATGTAATTGTAAAGCAAAATCTTAACAAATCATATTAAAATGTATCAAAAGCTTAATGTATTATATTATCTTTTGAGGTTTATCACAGTAGTTCAGAATCAGTTTAATATTTGAAAAACCAACATAATTTACCATAAAATACAGTATATATGTAAGTTCAATAAAATACATTTAGGGCTTTCCTGGTGGCACAGTGGTTGAGAGTCTGCCTGCCAATGCAGGGGACACAGGTTCGTGCCCCGGTCTGGGAGGATCCCACATGCCACAGAGCAGCTAGTCCCGTGAGCCATGGCCACTGAGCCTGCGCATCCAGAGCCTGTGCTCTACAACAGGAGAGGCCACAGCAGTGAGAGGCCCGCATACCAAAAAAAAAAAAAAAATTAAATTTGAAAGTAAGAAGTAAATCTGCCTTTTTTTGCAGGTAATTGTAGTCAGTTATATAGAAATTACAAAAATCCTACTAGATCTTAAAAATGAGTTTAGGAGTGTTGTGGAATATAAGAGCAATATACACAAAATCAATTGTATTTCTATATATAAGCAACAGGCAGTTAAAAATAAAATCATAAAATATATCACTTTCAATAGCCTTAAAATTATTAAATGCTTAAATATAAATATAACAAAATTTGTACAAATTATGTACAAAATAATTTTAATTTTGGACCCTTTACATAGTGTTGGGATACTTTCTTCCCTTAGTATTTTTCCTATACATTTTTAAAAAACTTTAACTGAGTAAGTAGTTAATATAAGATAAACTGCTATTAATCTGTTTTATTAAATTAAATTAAATTTATTTTTTATACAGCAGGTTCTTATTCATCATCACTTTTATACACATCAGTGTATACATATCAGTCCCAATCACCCAATTCATCACACCACCACCCCCACCGTCCCACAGCTTTCCCCCTTTCATATACATATGTTTGTTCTCTACATCTGTGTCTCAACTTCTGCCCTGCAAACCATTTCATCTGTACCATTTTTCTAGGTTCCACATACATGTGTTAATATACAATATTTGTTTTTCTCTTTCTGACTTACTTCACTCTGAATGACAGTCTCTATATCCATCCACATCTCAACAAATGATCCAATTTCATTCCTTTTTATGGCTGAGTAATATTCCTTTGTATATATGTACCAATTCTTCTTTACCCATTCGTCTGTTGGTGGACATTTAGGTTGCTTCCATGACCTGGCTATTGTAAATAGTGCTGCAATGAACATTGGGGTGCATGTGTCTTTTTGAATTATGGTTTTCTCTGGGTATATGCCCAGAATTGGGATTGCTGGATCATATGGTAATTTTAGTTTTCGTTTTTTAAGGAACATCCATACTGTTCTCCATAGTGGCTGTATCAATTTACATTCCCACCAACAGGGCAAGAGGGTTCCCTTTTCTCCACACCCTCTCCAGCATTTGTTGTTTGTAGATTTTCTGATGATGTCCATTCTAATTGGTGAGAGGTGATACCTCATTGTAGTTTTGATTTGCATTTCTATAATAATTAGTGATGTTGAGCAGCTTTTCATGTGCTTCTTGGCCATCTGCATATCTTCTTTGGAGAAATGTCTATTTAAGTCTTCTGCCCATTTTTGGATTAGGTTGTTTGTTTTTTTAATATTGAGCTGCATGAGCTGTTTATATATTTTGGAGATTAATCCTTTATCTGTTATTCATTTGCAAATATTTTCTCCCATTCTGGGGTTGTCTTTTGGTCTTGTTTATGGTTTCCTTTGCTGTACAAAAGCTTTGAAGTTTCATTAGGTCCCACTTGTTTATTTTTGTTTTAATTTCCATTACTCTAGGAGGTGGATCAAAAAAGATCTTGCTGTGATTTATGTCAAAGAGTGTTCTTCCTATGTTTAGACAGCATATATATGGATTTTGTTTTTGTATCCAATCAGCAAGCCTGTGTCTTTTGGTTGGAGCATTTGATCCATTCTCATTTAAGGTAATTATTGATATGTATGTTCCTATGACCATTTTCTTAATTGTTTTGGATTTGTTTTTGTAGGTCCTCTTCTTCTCTTGTGCTTCCCACTTAAAGAAGTTCCTTTAGCATTTGTTGTAAAGCCAGTTTGGTGGTGCTAGATTCTCTTAGCTCTCGCTTGTCTGTAAAGCTTTTGATTTCTCCATCAAATCTGAATTAGATCCTTGCTGGGTAGAGTAATCTTGGTTGTAGGTTCTTCCCTTTCATCCCTTTAAGTATATCATGCCACTCCCTTCTGGGTTGTAGAGTTTCTGCTGAGAAATCAGCTGTTAACCTTATGGGAGTTCCCTTGTATGTTATTTGTCATTTTTCCCTTTCTGCTTTCAATAATTTTTCTTTGTATTTAATTTTTGCCAATTTGATTACTATGTGTCTCGGCGTGTTTTTCCTTGGCTTTATCCAAGGAAATATGTATGTATGGGACTCTCTGTGCTTCCTGGACTTCGGTGGCTATTTCCTTTCCTATGTTAGGGAAGTTTTCAACTATGATCTCTTCAAATATTTTCTCTGGTCCTTTCTCTCTCTCTTCTCCTTCTGGGAACCTTATAATGCGAATGTTGTTGTGTTTAATGTTGTCCCAGAAGTCTCTTAGGCTGTTCTCATTTCTTTTCATTCTTTTTTCTTTGTTATGTTCCAGAGGAGTGAATTCCACCATTCTGTCTTCCAGGTCACTTATCCGTTCTTCTGCCTCAGTTATTCTGCTATTGATTCCTTCAGGCAGCTTCATCAGCTGCCCTGAGATCCTAGCTGTGTGCTATCATGTTTCTCCTTGGTGGCTGGCAGCGGGGGATGCCTGCTCATCTGGCTCTGTTCTCATGGTACTCTTCCTCTGGTGTGTCCCTGCATGGCTCCTGCAGCTTACAGAGGCCAGCATCACCTCTACTCCCTCAACTGGTTTCTCTGTAAGTGTCACTGGCCTGGCATCACCCATGTAGGGTCTCCCAAACCCTCTCAGGTGGCTGTGCATAAGTTCCACTGTGTAGCACTTCCCTGTGGGCAACTTCCTCTGGAACACCAAAAGGCATATTCCAGAGTGCACCATCAGTACGGACCTTAGTAAGGACACAACCATATCTTCTCCAAATAGGCCTCTGTCTCACCCCTGGAAAGGGTCATCACCAGATCTGCTCCTCCCTTGGGTGCTCTGTATCAGCACTGAGCCCTAAGCACTTCATAAGTACTAAGAGTGGTGGCTGCCCCTGTATCTGTTGTTCCTCTGTTCTTTAGCATTCTCTCTTATTGGCAAACTCCAATTACTCCAATTTGCCATTAGTTAATAATCCTCCATAATAAACTCTCCCTGATCAGATTATCATATATTTTCTGTCTCTTGCTTGGACTAGGTTGTGACATCATCTAAACAGGTAATCAAAGCTGACATCACCAGCACTAAGACATTATGACCTCATGGACTTTCCATTTGTTGCCTCTGTCTCCTCAGGGAATCATATCACTTTGTAGTGTTCTTGCCAAAAGTGAATAACCTAAATTTAATCATGAGGAAACATCAAATAAGCCCAAATCAAGAGACTTCTTAAAAATAACTGACCAATATTACTAAAAAGTGTGAAAGTCAAGAAAGATAAGTATTTAAAGAAAAAAGGAATAATTTAAGCCCTCTAATGGTTTCTTATCATACTTGCAAATGCCCCCAATCCTTATCCTGATTTACAGAGTTCTGTGTGATCTGGCCCATCTCTTATCTCTGACCTCACCTCATATCACTCTTCTTCCTTCAGCGTGCTCTGAGTACCTGGCTTTTTATCAGCTTATACACTCTGTCTACCCCATCACCCTTTATCCCTTTATGCTGCTGTGTTCACATCTTTTGTGCTCAATAAATCCACAATCAAATGTAATCTACCTCAACTAAGCTCTCATTAATAGCCACTCCTCTAGAACGCAATCTCTAAGAAGTTCAGTCCTTATCTCCCTCAGCTCTCTGGCACACCCTAAGTACTAAGTATTTTCTGCATTGATTGTTTTGGCACTCATGACTTCAACTGGTAATATCAAGTTTTTTTACCTACCTGTTATACTGTGGTATTTGACTCTGGGGGTTACTCTTATCTCCTTCAAGTCCTACTCTTCCTTGGCTTTTGTGCCACTGCCCCCCTTCTCTTCTCACCTCTCATATTCCTTTCTCTTATCCATGGCTTTGTGCTCCCCTGCTCTCAACTTCAATGTTTTCTGCAGAGTTGGTTAGGCTAGGAGGGCAGATTGTAAGTGCAGATGCCTAAATTTGGGAATATAATAAATGGCTAAAGCCCACAGAACTTACAATGTGACATGTTCAATCTATTTAAAAATCTCATCTGCCTTCATATCTGTGCTGCAAGAATTTTCACCATCTTTTCTATGATTAATTAAGGCAACATTAGTTGTTGTAACAAACAGCCCTCGATGTCATTGCATAAGAGTGTTTTTCTTGTTTATATTTCAGTAGATTGTTTACATAACTCTTTTCTTGTTGGAGCTCTGACATCCTCTAGGATCTTGGAATCAGATATGTAAGGTTAGTGAATGGAGGAAGATCACAAAGGGAGATACTACACATAAAGTTAGAAGTTATTTATGGGCCAGGTTTGAAAGTACCTTGTATCATGTTGGCTTACAGGGCACTCAGCCACATGCAAGGAGTCTGGGAACACAGCCACACTGTGGGCTTGGGAAGGAGAGGACACAGGCTTTGTGAACAGACAGTGGTCTCGGTCATACCCTACATGGAAAGACAGTGGAAGCTTACAAGGCAAACATGATACTATTTGGTAGTTAATCTGATGTAAGAGGAAGCAATAAGACATAAATATTGTGGGCATGTTTTAGTGCTCAGGGAAAACTCTTTGCTAGGACAGGAATGACTTTTGTGGAAATAGTTGAGCTCTTTGTTTTCAATATTCCTAGTTGGTCATTAACTTACACTCTGACTTGGGGATTTGAGAGCTACGTTTATGGAGAATGTTATCTTCCCACCTCCCAGGGCCCCCTTGGTTTAGAAATGATAGCATTGGGTTTCCCAAATTTAGAGGCTCCTCTGACTCCTCTCTCAGATTTCAAAGGCCAATGGTTCTTTTTTTTTTAATTTCTGTGATTTTTTTATTGAAGTATAGTTGATTTATGACATTGTGTTAATTTCTGCTATACAGCAAAGTGAGTCAGTTATATACATCCTTTTTTATGTTCTTTTCCATTATGGTTTATCTCAGGAAATTGAATATATCAATAGTTCCCTGTGCTATGCAACAACCTTGTTGTTTATCCATCCTATATAAAATAGTTTGCATCTGCTAATCCCAAACTTCCAATACTTCCCTCCCTCATTCCCTCTCCCCTTTGGCAACCACAAATCTGTTCTCTATGTCTGTGAGTCAGTTTCTGTTTCCTAGATAGGTTCATTTGCATAAAGGCCAGTGGTTCCTATGTGTCTTGTCAGCTTCTTCTTCACCCAGGCCACAGTGTAGCTGTGGTCCAGGCCCAGGACTAAGAGACTCCTCTTAGCAGATTTTCTTTGGTCACCTTATTTATCTGTACACTGTCCATCAGCAAGTTCAGAAATAAGCCCAGTTTCAAATATTCTCTGTGCTCTCATGACATGCAAATTTATATCCAGAGTTTCTTGAGCTTTATAGTTTATAGTTATTTTCTGAATATTCTAATGTAGATGTTGTATTTGTAGTGAAAGATGTGAGCTATAAAATGAAATAGGTCTTGGATCCCTGACCTGTCATTTAATAGCATTAATAATCTTAGAGAATTTACTTTACCCCTCAAAGCTTGAGGTTTCTTACCTGAAAGAAAAATTGAGATGTGATAGAACCTTTTGCTGTTGTTAACATCATCCAATCAAAGTAAAACCTGTGGATGATATTTCCTTTCTGTATTTCTTATTCTAATTAAAAAACATAAGTACCCACAAAATTGCCCAAATGAGACTCTGTCATGCTGAACATTTTTCTTGTCACACTTCTCCACATTTAATTAGTTGATTTTACCCTTATGAAAGAGGCTGGTCATAAAAGGGCATCTGGCTAGACTACATTTTCCAGACCCTCTTTGGTTACAGGTGGTCCTACAACTGACCTCCAACCAGGGAAATGTGGGTGGTGGGTAGAAGTGATATGTGCCTTTCCCGGCATGGCTCACAAGGAATTGCAGATTTGATTCACCATACTCTTTCTTTTCTGACTGCTATGTTTGACCTCCATACTGACCTTTACATAATGTGTTCAGGAAATTGACTTACATCACTGTGGGTCTGTGAGGACTGTGGAACAGAGCACCACCCCACTGCTGTCTTCTCAACCCTAGTTAAGTTAGCTCTGCCTTGGAGGAAATGGTCTTTTCAAGTGAGCAAGAAATATACTTGTGGTTGAACTGTCAAATATTTGGGGATCTATTTGTTATAGTGGTTAGACTGCTTTTAAAATCCTTTAAGAACTCTCTGTTACCTACAGGATTCTATTTATGGTCCCCAAGGCCCTTCATAATTATCACATTTTCTGTTCCTTCAAACTCTGCTCCCACCATTCCCCCTGTACACATAATGCTGTGTACATATACGAAACCATCTCACTGATACAACAGTGAAGCATGTGTTATTTTCCCTTTTTAGGCTATCCCTGTCCCTAAAGTGTCACTGCCTCCTTTATCTATATAAAGGATTCCCATTAATATGCAAGAGCCCAGAAGCCACCAAAACACTACTAGAACTCATTAATAAATTTGGTAAAGTTGCAGGATAAAAAATTAATATACAGAAATCAATTCATTTCTATGCACTAAAAACAAAATATCAGAAAGAGAAATTAAGAAAACAATCTCATTTACAATCTCATAAAAAAGAATATAATACCTAGGAGTAAAACTACCTAAGGAGGTAGAAGATATGTACTCAGAAACCTACAAGACACTGATGAAAGAAATTGAAGACAACACAAACAGATGGAAGGATATACCATGTTCATAGATTAAAAGAATTAATATTGTTAAGATGACCATACTATTCAAGGTAATCAACAGATTCAATGCAGTCCCTAGCAAAATACCAGTGGCATTTTTCACAGAAGCAGAAAAAATAATTCTAAACTTTTTATTGAAATACAAAAGTCTCTGAATAGCCAAAATAATCTTAAGAGAAAAGAACACATCTGGAGGTATCATGAGCCCTGATTTCAAACTATATTACAAAGTTACAGTAATCAAAACAGTATGGCACTGGCACAAAAAAACAGACACATAGATGAATGGAATAGATAGAGAGCCCAGAAATGAACCCACACACTTATGGCCCATTAATCTATAACAAAGGAGACTAACATATACAATGAGGAAAAGGCATTCTCTTCAATGTCAGTAAATGGTGTTGGGAAAACTGGACAGCCACATATAAAAGAACAAAACTGGACTACTTTCTCACACCATATACAAAGGTACACTTAAAATAGATTAAAGACTTAAATGTAAGACTGGAAACCATAAACATCCTAGAATAAAATATAGGCAGTAGCTCTTTGACATTTGTCTTAATAGTATTTTATGGATCTGTCTCCTCAGGCAAGGGAAACAAAAGTGAAAATAAACAAATGGGACTACATCAAGCTAAAATGTTTTTTCACAAGGAAGGAAACTATCCACACACACACACAAAAAGCCACCTACTGAATGGGAAAAGATATTTTCAAGCAATATATCTGATAAGTGGTTAATATCCAAAGTATACAAATAACTCATACCACTCAACATTAAAAAAAAAAAAAAGATAACCACCAGCAAAAAAAAAAAAAAAAAAAAAAAAAATTAAAAAATAGGCAGGGGGGCTTCCCTGGTGGCACAGTGGTTGAGGGTCTGCCTGCCAATGAAGGGGACATGGGTTCATGCCCTGGTCTGGGAAGATCCCACATGCCACGGGGTGGCTGGGCCCGTGAGCCATGGCCACTAAGCCTGCACATCTGGAGCCTGTCCTCTGCAACAGCAGAGGCCACGACGGTGAGAAGCCCTCATACCACACACACAAAAAAAAAAATAGGCAGAGGATCTGAATAGACATTTTTCCAAAGAAGACATGCAGATGGCCAACAGGCACATAAAAAGTGCTCAATATCGCTAATCACCAGAGAAATGCAAATCAAAACCACAATGAGATATCACCTCACATCTGTCAGAATGGCTATCATTAACAAGACAGCAAATAACAAGTGTTGATGAGAATGTGGAGAAAAGGGTATCTTCATGCACTATTGGTGGGAATGTAAATTGATGCAGCCACTATGGAAAAAAGTATGGAAATTCCTCAAAAACTTAGAATAGTTCCAGCAATTCCACTCCTGGTTATTTATTCAAAGAAAACAAAACCACTAATTAGAAAAGATATATGCACCCTTATATTCATTGCAGCATTATTTACAATAGTCTAGATATGGAAGCAACCTAAATGCCCATCAATAGGTGAATGTATAAAGAAGATATACACAATGGAATATTATTCAGCCATGAAAAAGAATGAAATCTTGTCATTTACAATAACATGAATGGACCTAGTGGGTATTTTGATAAGTTAAATAAGGCAGAGAAAGAAAAATACTGTATGATTTCACTTACATGTGAAATCTGAAAAATAAGAAAAAATGAGCAAACATAACTAAACAGAGTTATAGGTACAAAGAACAAACAGGTGATTGCCAGAGGGGAGAAGGATAATGGGTGAAAGAAATGTGAGAGAGGTTAAGAGGTACAAACTTTAAAGAACCTAGGGGTAAGACAGGAATGGAGATGCAGACCTACTAGAGAATGGACTTGAGGATATGGGGAGGGGGAAGGGTAGGCTGTGACAAAGTAAGAGAGTGGCATGGACATATATACACTATCAAACATAGAATAGATAGCTAGTGGGAAGCAGCCGCATAGCACAGGGAGATCAGCTTGGTGCTTTGTGACCACCTAGAGGCGTGGGATAGGGAGGGTGGGAGGGAGTGAGACACAAGAGGGAAAAGATATGGGAACATGTGTATATGTATAACTGATTCACTTTGTTGTAAAACAGAAACTAACACACCATTGTAAAGCAATTATACTCCAATAAAGATGTTTAAAAAAAAAAACAAAACATAAACAAAACAAAATAAATGAGTCATAGTGTGAAATGTACAGTGTGGGGAATATAATCAATAATCACATAATATTTGTGTATGGCAACAGATGATAACTAGACTTATCATTGTGATCATTTTGAAATGTATAGAAGTATTGAATCACTATGTTGTGTACCAGGAATTAACATAGTGTTGTAGGTCAATTATACTTCAAAAACACAAACAAACAAACTCATAGAAAAAGAGATCAGATTTGTGGTTACCAGAGGCAGGAGCTGGGGGGAGGGCAAATTGGATGAAGGTGATCAAAAGTTACAAACTTCCTGAAATAAGATAAGTAAGTACTAGGGATGTAATGTGCAACATGATAAATGTAATTAACACTGGTGTACATTATATATGAAAGTCGTTAAGAGAGTAAATCTTAAGAGTTATCATGAGGAAAATAATGTTTTTTCTATTTCTTTACTTTTGTATATGAGATGATGGATGTTCACTAAACTTATTGTGGTCATCATTTCATGCTGTTTGTAAGTCAAATCATTATGCTGCACACCTTAAACTTATATAGTGCTGTATGGCAGTTATATCTCAATAAAATTGGAAGGAATTAGAAAACAAAACCAAACAAAACCAGAAACATACCAGAAAAAAAAAACACACAAAGGTTAATCTGACTGTCTCTTTCTCTGATTCTTCACCTCATCCCCACCTCCCACTTACAAGATCTGTTTTCATCTCTTCTCCTATTATACTCTGTACATTTCTCTAATATTGCTCTTAGCAGACAACTGTGTAACCATTTCTTTACCTATTATTATTGTCAGTACTAGGGTGTCAGTATTTTCATTTAAGACTAGGGATTTTGCTGTATTTTGACATGGTCATTTTTGTATTACCCAGAATGCAGTAATATTTTGAATGTATTTATTGAATGAATGAATATATTATTCCTCTATTGTTGAATAACAAATCATCCCAATGTTTAGCGTTTGAAACATCCATCTTATTTTGTTTACAATTTCAGGGGTCAGAAGTATGAGATGGGATTATTTGCACAGTTGACCTTTGATCCTGAAGGAATCAGCTGGGGCAGTAGGGTCCTCTCCCAAGATGGCTGCTTCACTCGCATCTCTGAGCCTCAGAACTCTTTGGTTTCTGTGTGTGTGCATCTCTCTCTCTCTCTCTCTCTCTCTCAATGTCTCTCTCATTCTCTCTCTCTCTGACCCCCACCCTCCACTTGATGTCTCATCCTTTAGAGAATCTCCACTGTGCTTGTCACATCACGGTAGTTCAGAGTCATTGCGCTCCTTCATGACAGCTGGCTTCCAAGAGGATGTACAAAAAACAAGTGCTGCTACAAGTCTGTTTGTGATGTGGCCCCAGATTCACAAGACACCACTTTCTCTGCATTCCATTGACAAGTAAGTCACAAGGCACTCTGGTTTCAGGGAATGGGGAATTAACGTCCATCTGTCAGCATCTTCAATCTATCACAATAAATAAATGGGTATACTAGGTTTTCTCCATACACAACATCAAGATCTGAGTAGCTAACATATCAATAAATAAAAACTTAAAACAATTCCATTGGAAAGTTAAAATAGTAAATATTCAAATGTACCAGGTACCACATTAATTAGGTGAACTAAATGATCTGAGGGTTTTGGGGAGTCAAAATCTGAAAGTGGCTGTGTATGTAAGTGAATCATAGTCCCATTCAATGTACAAAGAGAGTACATTATTTTATCTAAAATAAACTTAGTAAAAGACCAAAGTGAAAATGTTCAGAGAAACAAAAATTGTTTTTAACATTAGCTAATGTGTTTAGGTCTTTAAAAAATAGGTAGCTTCTTAAATCATGGAAAACACGGAAGAATAAGTGTGTATATAAGAAAGCCCCACTTTTGTTGGGTGAGTAGGAACTAAATTTTTGTGGCTTAGGATTTTGCCAACCATCAGGCACAAGGTTATAATTCCAGTTTGTCAAGATATGATAATTATGAGTATAAAGGAAACAGAGACTAAGAAAAATGGATACTTTTCATTTAAGAAGTGTGTGCATGTCAGTTTCTATCATGATTATCTTGAGGATATAGGAAAACTTGTGAGTGGGCAGTTGGGTTTCAACTGAAGGGAATTTATGCTGCCATTGAGAGCTATGGGGGGGTTATTTCTAGGACAATTAATGAAATAGGTTTTTGGAACTGTGGTAGGTTGAAGTAGCAGGTTTCCTTTTCTCTTTATAACCTGGAACTAATAGGTCCCTGATTATGAGATTTTACGTGTCCCAGAACTATTTCAGTGATGATATTCAACTGTTCCTCACCAGTGAAAGCAGCTTGGGAATAAGGTTACTAAGTGAATATACAATTCATCGATGATGCCAACAGCTGCAAACTAGTGAAAAGAAGCAGAAAAAGTCTCTGAGGCAGCCAGGTTTGGGCAGCCATGAGCAAGACTCCTAATGAATATCTGTCATAGTTCAGTTGCAGGAAACAGAACCATTCTAGTTATTTTTAAGGAGAAAGAGGTTTAAAACAGGAAGTTGTCATAAGAACTATAGGCTGAGTGTTCAGGAATGAGTCACCAAAACATGCTGCTTAGCTGGTCCCCTAGAAGAGCTACTACCAGTGTCACCATGAGGATGAGGGCAGTCTGGAGGTTGTTCCTGACACCGTCGGGCTCAGGAACTCACTTATGGAGTGGAGATCCGGTGGACCTAGGTCTCATCAGCCCCAAAGCTGGAGGCCATAACTCTGCTGCTGGAACCCCACTGCCAGAATCACCAGGTCACCACCACCCTCAGCCAGCAGTTACAGTAGCTACAGTGTCACTTCTGTCCACCGCATCCGTCAGGAATGCCCGTAATCGGCAGGCACTCACGTGCATCTATAACTCTGCTACAAGGGAGTCTGTTGTCAGCTTTCCAGCCTCCTGCAGTTAAGAAAGGAGGTTGAAATGGCTGATGATTGACCTGCACCTCATCCACCACAGGGCGCCCCTGAGCCCCTGTGCTGAGCAGTAAGCGTAGTCAGAAGAGATGCACACATGGGAGAAAGACTGGTCCTCTCCCTGAGGCTGTGTTGGGAAGACCAGCATCCATCCTGAGAAGTCAGCGCCAACAAACCCACCCCTGCCCCCAGGGCCAGGCAGCTGGAAGCGGCAGCACAATGGCAACCAGAGAACTGTGGGTAGGGAAGGGCTGAGGACACAGTTCTCAGATGTAGCCGGAGAACGGACGAGGGATCGTTTTCTCCAATTGAGCTAGTGGAAGGCTCTTGCTCTAATAACTTGTTTATATGAAGGAAAGACAATTTGATTTTGTTGTTATAGATTGACAAGGCCAGGGATATATGGGTTAGAGTACAGTTCCTACACGTATGAAAAAATCTAAAAAGGAAATTTTGAGCCCAAACTTCGACAGCTCTCAAATGAAGCTGTAACCGAATCTGTTCTAGATGTCTGTCTAAAGCCTGGCCAAAACAGGGCTATAAATGAAAGCTCAGAAAATTTTCAAAACTCATTTCCAAACATTAAGGAAATGACACATGTTTCTTATAAGGATTATAAACTTTTTCTAGTGTTTTCACATAAAGCAATTGTTACTTCGAGCCAGTACTGAAACTAAATGGCACAATTTTGCTAAGTTATGAGAGCATACAATGGGTAATTTTAAAATTAGGTGACACTGGATTACCTTCTAAGTGTAGCACTTGGCATAAATGATGAACACGGGTGATGAAGTTGCAATGAGATTGACATCACCTGGGTGTCACTGAGATGAATCACATCTACAGCTGTAAATGTGAGCCTGTGGATTGTGCTGCTTTGTGGGTAGGATTAAAAACAAATTGATAAATAAACTTTCTCTTGAAATAAGAATGTACTCCTATTTTAGCTATATTATTAGGTTTTCTTTTCATGAGAAAACTAATATCTAAAAGTTCTCTAATTGTCCTCAACTCTGTTGTTGCATTTGGTATAGATAGAGCTTTAAAAATGAATATTCTTTCACATTGGTAAAACAATGTACATAAATGGGACTTATTACCAATTAGCTAGGGATTATTTTATATAAGTAAAAGTAATCATATAAACTCTCTATTGAACTGAAGTCCAGACTCTAGCCTCATACTCTGTCAAGTTCTTACTCTGCCTTTCACACAATCACCCATTCTTTCTATTGCATCTTGTGTTTCCCTCTCTTGTAGCTGTTTGTCTGGAATGTTGACTTTTGGTGTGAATTCCTGTCTGCATCTATAGACAGTGCTCCATGAGGTCAGTGTTTCTGTTTTATTCTGCTTTGAAGGCCAACATCAAAAGCATAGTGTCTCACATCAAGTAGGTGTTCAATAAACATGGGCTGAATAAATATCTGGGATCACCTATGCCTTTGGCTTCCTTATTCAGTTCCTCCCCTTATGTTCAATGAGAAAATGTGTTTTAGGTGCTATAGGAGGTTACTGAAGAGCATAGCTAACATTCCTGTCTGTAACTGTGTTAGAGAAAAGAAGGCTAACATACCAGAAAGAAATTTATATAAGATACTAACAATGCTGTACAATCTAATCTATGTGATAGATTCAGAACTTCAGTATAACAACTAAGATAATTCAAAGAAAGGACAGACAGTAACAGATATCTGTGCAGATAAACAATAAAATTATTTCTGCATGGAGAGGTCCACTGAGGTAACTGGTCTAAGTAGAGATTCCTCAAATTTTTACACTGGCAAATATTTGCTTTGCACCCACTGGGGAACGTGTCATGTTTGGTTCCATAACTAATGTCAAAATATAGAAACATGGTTCTCAACTTACAAAAGGTAACCTTCTAGAATTCTCAGGAATAAAAGGAGGTAATAAAATTGGAAATGTTGGGGACCCTGAAATACTGTTGCAGAATTTGTTTCTGTAAAGCTCTGCTCATGAATTATGCATGTTCCTGAGTGATCCCCAGAAGAGGACTGAGTTATTACCAACACAAACAGCTTCTGTCTTGACACCTGAGGAAACATCAATTCCTGGTTAAAAGCAGACACCTGAAAAGCAAGTAATAGACTAAAAAAATGAGGTAGAACTCAAGGTGGAAAAAGGCTGAATGTTAATAATGACAAAATTATTAAACTAGGTTTATAAGGAATTAGTTGCATTATCTGAATTAGATATTTTTCTTATTTGAATTTTAGGTATTTGACTAAAGTTAAAATTAGTATAAACCTACACTAATTAAATTTTAGTTTTACTTCACTTTATTTCACTCCATCTTCCTTTCTACCTCCTGAAATACTTTGAAAACAGTAAAGAGCCAATGCAATTAACTTATTCAAGATTGCATATTAAATCAAATAAATAATGTGCGATTAATTTTTCCTTGGATACTAACTTTCAGGTCATTACTTTCTCCCTTAACTTAGTGACATAGAATATTCTTAAGTAGCATCAATATCATTACCAATGAATTGAATTACATACAGTATGTATGAGTTTGAATAAATTCAATCTCTATTTGATGATTAAAGGAGCATAGCTGAAGAAATACTGGGAAGATACATAGTGATAAAGCCTTCTACAGAATCTGAAGAAAATGGAAATATTGAATAGAAAACTCCTCTGGCAAAATAGCTTGATCTGCATTTTCAAAGAAAATTGAAACTATACCTCTAAGTATATCAGATATTAATCACTAAAATGTTACTATACACAAGAAAATCATTCTTTTTATTCTTCCCACACCTGAGGTTCCATGTATTTGCTAATTTGCAATGCAAAATGGTTTCCCAAATGAGCCAGTAAACTAAATAAGATACGATATCTTTATGGAATATTTTTGAGTTATTATAAAGTATTTTGAGTGAATTATTTGAGTTTGGTTTTACGCTACCTAAGAAACAAAATTCACAATGTTATGAAGATGATGTAGTACTCATGAACAGATCATAGGTCCCCTGAACTTGTTTAAAGGAAGTGACTATCTACTCATTTTAAAAATAATCTGAGGTTTTAAAATAATTTTGAGATTATGTGGCTATTTTAATCTTAGAAAGATTTTGTTGTTTTCTTTTCCTAGAAGTATAGAAAATTTCGCTATTACCAAGTAGGCTGCCTTTCCTTTTCTTCTTAAGAGCATCTTACTTATTTTTCTCTTGTTAGAAAAATAATAACTGATCATTGTAGAAAATGTATAGTGAGTTGATGGCTGTCAGAGGGTCAGTGAATCTTCTGAAACAGTGTGAGAAATGCTCCATGTATCTGCTTATATGCTTCATTTTGGTCCAGATTCTTACAGATTCTTAAACTAGTTTGTGGAGGGAAAAAAAAAAAAAGTTCACTGGCTCTCAAGCCACTGATTAGTAAATACTCTTAATGTTTAAGTGTTTATGCTTTCTGGTCTTCATCTCATATCCATTTCCATTTCTGTCGGTCTGTCTCTCTCTGCACCTATCTTTATAGTTATTAATGTCAAGTGTGGCAAGGTAACCATTTGTAGAAAAGAGAATAGTAGCATCTATTCACATTTTCTTGCTTGCATATTGTTTATGTATTTGTAATTTTAATGTATGTTATATGTATGCATCCTTGAATATTCATTAACTGATTTATTTTTTCTTTCACTTCCACCTACTCTTTTATGTAAAGACCGTTGGTTGTATTTCATAGTATAATGTAAACTTTAGTTTGCTGAATATAAAAGATGGATATTGAATGAACTAGAAAAGAAATTAACATCACACAGAGATGAGTATGGAAACTTCTGGGTCCTTGTATTTCCCCTTTATCTGAGAGCAAATTAATTTGTACAAGAATACTTGCCTTATTAGGTTAAAAGCATGAAGTGCTTCTGTATTCTGTGTATGAAAGATTAACATGGGTGCAATGGTAAAAATAAATGCTCAAGAGATATAGAGATAAATCATCAGGTCCTTACTGGCTCTCAGATTCATTCCCATCCTTCCATGCTTTTTTTTCTAAACAGGAGGCTGGAAGCCAGCAAACCACATACCCAGATTCCCTTGACAACTGACTCCCAGTTATCATCTATTAGTGGGAAGTCCTGGTCTGAGTACAAAATGTTTGAAGTGAAAGTGATTTTTTTCTGCTTCTGGGGTGCCTCCAGCAGAAGCAGGAGCAATGGGCACATCTGGATTTCGGGGTCATTCTCGAGCAGTAGAGTCCTAGTCACCATGGCGGCAGGAGGGCCAGAGCGACCCCGGCAGTGCAGAGTCCCAGGACTTTGGCCATGGCCGAGGTAGTGCTGGTTACAGGTGGGTCAGGTCTTCAGGCTTCTGCCAGTGAGTGTAGACACGTGAACAGCATCTTCGTAGGCTGCAGGTGGAAACATGTTCCTCAGTGAACTGTGCAAATAAGAGGGATAGAGAAACAGACCAAGACAGCCAGCTTAAACTTAAATTTATAACCCTGCAGTGTTTGTTCAAATCGGTGTGCTAGTTTTTATGTATGGTTTAAGTGCATAAAATCTAGCAAAAAACGATTTGAAAAAGCATTTCAAGGTTATATATTTACAAAAGAAACCTTTTGTAATGATACAGTAATAAAGTCAGACTAACAGGCTTTATATAATTGTGGGAATCACATACAAAATTAATTGTGCCCTAATTAAGTTAAGAATTTAGTTCAGAAGAATGTTTCAAGATGCGGAAACAGGTTGCAAGTTGCACTTCTCAAGAACAGAATCATACAATGAATCATTTTTATAGAATGAAAATTACCTTAGAAATTGTCAGGTCAATACCCTTTTCTTTCCAAGTGAACAAAAGGATAGCTCTGACAACTGAATTGCTAAAATTTGCAAGAGTGGCTGGTGATAAACCAGGAAAAGTACCCAGACTTCTTTCTGCATAATTGGTACGTTGTTGCTATAAGCAGAGTGGTCAGTATGAAAGGACTCTGAACTTGGGTTGGTCTGCTGTAATTCTACAGACACATGGACCCTGCAGTCCTGCTAGGACACCAGGGAGTGGAGAGAAAATGTTGATGCTTTGGGAAATCTATGAATTCACACAGATTACAGACTTTTGATGACTGTCTTTATTTTATAAATGACTTTAGGTAATTTCATATGTCTGTAAATTTTCCCTTGCTCAACAGATGTTCTTAGGTGATTTTGTTTCAGCTTTTAGGAACCTATTTTGTTGAACTTTTTGAAATTGCTATTTTTTAGGCCCCAAATTGTCAAATATCTGCAATTTCATATGGTTCCACCTAATAAAAAGTTGTTGGTATTCCCAACAACTTTTAGACATTTTTGATTTAAGAAAAATTCAAGAGTTTCCAAGTGCTTCATGTATCAGGAGACTTTGTGAATATTATCTTAGAGGTAGAAATTCTCTGAGGTCTTCAAAGACCTCTTGGTTTTCACGCTTATCCTCTTACCCTTTATCAGGGGACAACCAATCCGTTTACCAAATATTGAATCAATTGTAATAAAGAATTTATTAAGGATATGAGTAGGGAAACATCCCAACTAGATGCTAGATGACAATTGGGACACACACTCTCTAGAATCCAATGGGGGGCTTAAATGATTAGGTCTTGGTATGGGTTCAGGCACAGCCAAAAAAAACTGGGGAGGGAGCCCCAAGGTGGATGCCAAGGTCCAGGAGACAAGACCACAGAGTTGAGGTAATTTGTAAAATCAATAATTTATGTAACTTTTCCCTGATGTATCAAATAAGTAAGTTTATAAGGTAAAATTGCAAAGAAAATCTCCATGTCCACTGACTCTATTTTCTTTTTTTTCCTCTCTCCCCTCCCTTTTCTTGTGTGTGTTGAAGAAACTCTTTATCACAGATGATGTTAAACTGCACAAGTCTTGAATAGATAAAGCCCAAAATGCAGACTGATCAGAGACACTGAGAAAGGTTACTTGTCTAGTCAAACATATCAGTAGAGTTCAAGATACAGGTAAATGTGTTCATTATAGTTCAGTCTAAATGGTGAGTGCAAGTCTATCTGGTAGATAAATCTGTATCTGGACAGTCCCTTAAAAAAGGCATTAACAATTTTAAATGCATCATTGACCATTTTATTACCCATACCTATTGGTTTGAAAATTCAATAAGTAGGGAAGAAAAATATCTAAATTAATACACATTTCTATTTTGTAATGTATGTGTATTGATTTAGTTTTAGACTAATTAACAATTTTTTTAAATGTCAGGATCAGCAATATAGAATTATATGTCTCTAAGTAATTAAACATGTTTTATGGAAGTTAATTTTTTTGTTCTTTCTTAACTCATTTTTGCTGTGATTTTGAATACATGTTAATTAGAAATATAAGTTATAAGGAAATAATATGCTTGAAATTGATAATAAGTTTAATATATTAATTTAGGAATGTATTACAAGAAAATTATAATATTCATATTTTCTGAAAGCTAGATATAAAGAAAAAAGATATTATTTTATGAAAGTGATGTGGAGTTTTACATTATTTATTCCTAATTCTATCAGTTAGGGTTCAAGTAGGCAAATAGAAACCACTTTAACTCTTCAAATCATGAGAAACTGAGTAAAAGAAACTGATTATTCAGATAATGGAAAAACTGTGAAGCCAAAGAGAGAACAGTGACTGAACCTGGGGACAATGAGGCAGGCCCACAACACCCCTACAGCAAAGCCCATTGCAAACACAGAAGACAGAGTTCCCTCGTGCAGCCCAGAACAAGACAGGGGCCACCCAGAAATCTCTGGGGCCACAGACAGAGGGGCTGTCTCCTGGGAAATGAAACCACAAAAGAGATGCAGCTGCTGGTGGAAAGTCAGCCAAAAGTAAAAGAAAGGGAGGACAATCCCTTGGCACCCCTGTCTCCTACCAGTATCCCACCAGCGCTTTCCAGGGGCTGAATAGGGAGCCTGGAAAATGTGTTTGTGGTAGCCTTGCTGATGGAAGGAGGGCAAGGCCTACGGCCTCAGATACTACCCTTCTGGATCTACCCCTCTATTTGAACCACATCTCTGGAGGGCTGTACGCAGCCAACTGGCACAGAAGAGGTACTAACACAGGCCCATTCTGCAAGATGTGGGACTTTTTAAAAACATGACTGCAGGTAGAGGATCTCCGCACTGTCCTAGGCAAGCTTCCTGTGCACTGAACTGGGGTTTACCGTCTTACAGACACCATCAACTTCTGAAGGTGCCCCACCTTCTCTGGCTTCCTCCATTTTTTCCTTCACCCTCAATAAATTTCTTTCATGTATCTTTGGTAGCTTACAAAGAGGGCTACAGTGAAATATTTGATGCCTGAGCAGGACTGGGGTTCTAATAATTAGGCTCAAAGCTCTGAGGACATTTAAAAGCTCATTCTGCTAAGAAAACCCGGGGCTGTAAACCACAGGATGGGGACACTGATGTGGATACCCCTGAGCTGAAAAGTCAACTCCCTTCCCTGCTCAGAGCTGGCAGAGTTAGTGTTAGGGTTAGGGATAGGTTTAGTATTTCCCATGCTGGGAGACTGCAGAGGCCTTGTCCCCACAAGCTAATGGGCATCTGCTTTAGGGGTGACACCTCTCATTCTCCTAGATGACAGACCTATAACTACTGTAAAATACCTACATAACTGAGAAGTCACTGTGCCTGAAAAGAATGGAGAGTATATACCAAAGGAGCTATAAGTACTCCTCATAAGTAAGTATGCACCTGCAGGAACCAGTGGGGGGACTGAGGGTACTTGTTCAAGGGGGCTGAGATGTAAGACTGGATACTTGAGGATTCATTAACTTAGGGGTGCATCTCAGGACCTAGGACTTGATACTCTGGAAAATATCCCAGAGGGTGGGGTCAAATTCGCTGAGAGGTGACTCTTAGAAGCCTGGAGGAATGAGGAGCCACTGCTCATTGCATGAGTGCCTGAGTTTCCTGGTAGACTCAGAGGAAGGAGTGAGGGCTGAGGGAAGAGGCTCACAGGAATGGATGGATTGTGAAAGGCCACAAGGCCAGCGGAGGGTTATGCTCCAGTGGAGAGCTCAGACTACACCCCTTTCACCAAGGCCACATGCTAGTAAAAACAGCCTGGGTATCACTGTGGGTCGGGCCAGGGATAATAGTAGGAGAGAGGATCACACAGCTGGACTCATAATATGCAGGGAAATGATGCTTACTCCCCTCTCCCATCTCCCAATCACAGAGGGCAGGGGAGATCATTCCCCTTGCCGATGGACACATGGGGCCCGGAGGTACTAGGACAACTGGCAAGATCAGAGGGGCACCCAGGGACCAGAGCAGCATGGCATTGTGCAGAGGATTAAGAGAGCATGGTGTGCCTCAGGGTGAAGTGGACAGGCAGCAGGAAAGATCACCACTGAGGTTTTAGAGCCAGAAGAAGGAGGAGCAGGGAGCCCAAGAATGTCTCCCCAGTAAAAAGTCATGATGCCTTTTTCCCTTTCATTTCGAGGGCTGAGCCATTTCCAAATCCAAATCACATGTGTGGACCCACCAGTTGTCATTTATAACTGGTACTGCCGTATTAGACAGTCAGAATAACCTCCGCATCATGTCCTTCACATTTATATGGTAGGGAAAGCCAAGCAGAAACCTCTTAAACTACCCTAATCCCCTTGGCCAAAAGAGAACTCAAAAGTGCTATTGCACCCCATCTTCTAACTCTGGGCTCTCATGGCTAAAACTCCTGGTGCCCTAAGAACTGTAAGGACTATAATTTATGGACCTGCTCCCAGAGTAATCTGGATTTCTTGTGTCCAGGGATCAGCAGATATAAAGAAGAATCACCATCTTCTCAGGGGTAGTTGGCCCTGATAAGCAGAGAATCTAGGGATGCTGGTACACTACAGGGTAGGGAAAGGATGTGTGAACCACAGGTGGTCCACTGAGAGACTCTGGTAAATCTTTGCAGCAGTGTAACTGTGAATCGATACATGCAGAAACTCCAGCTTGCAAAGCTCATTATTACTGAGGCCTCAGACTCTGTAGAGATGACAGTTTGGGTCACATCACCAGGGAAGGCATCAAGACCTGCCAAGGTGATGGCAAACTTGAGGGCATTTAGAATGGATAATGGGAGAAAGAGTACCATTTGTGCTCTGAGACCAAGGCCATTGATGAGACTGGTAGTTCATCCCAGTAACTGGTCTCTTCTAAGACTCTGCTCAGGAAGAGAAGCCCACAAGAAACACAAGGGAAGACATAATTTGTGGAAGTAGTTGCGGGCATTTCTCAGGAGGGACTGTGGCAGCCAGGAATATGCTTTGTTCACGTCTCCTGCTTGGGCGCACAGCTCACTGACAACCCCAGCTGCTGCCTTCTGGACCCGTTTGACCCCCACTTGTACCACATCTCATGAGGGTTCTCCCCTTGTCTAGTCTTTTCTGAAAAAAGACTGCAAAAGGCTTTAGGACATTTATTATTTTTTAAACATCTTTATTGGAGTACAATTGCTTTACAAAGTTTTGTTATTTTCTGCTGTATAAAAAAGCAAATTAGCTATATGTATACATATGTATCCATATGTATCCCTTTTGCATCTCCTCCTCGCCCTCCCTACCCCACCCCTCTAGGTGGTCACACGGCACCCAGCTGATGTCCCCATGTGGTACAGCTGCTTCCCACTAGCTATCTATTTTATATTCGGTACTGTATATATGTCAATACTACTCTCTCACTTCGTTTCAGCTTACACAACCCCCTCCCCGTGTCCTCAAGCCCATTCTCTATGTCTGTGTCTTTATTCCTGCCCTGCCCCTAGTTTCATCAGAAACATTTTTCTTTTTTTTTTAGATTCCATATATATGCATTAGCATACAGTATTTGTTTTCCTCTTTCTGACTTACTTCACTCTGTATCACAGACTCTATGCCCATCCACCTCACTACAAATAAATCCATTTCATTTTTTTTATGTCTGAGTAATATTCCATTGTACATATGTGCCACATCTTCTTTATCCATTCATCTGTTGACGGACACTTAGGTTGCTTCCATGTCCTGGTTATTGTAAATAGTGCTGCAATGACCATTGTGGTACATGACTGTTTTTGAATTATGGTTTTCTCATCATATATGCCCAGTAGTGAAATTGCTGGGTCATATGGTAGTTCTATTTTTAGTTTTTTAAGGAACCCCCATACTGTTCACCATACTGGCTCTATCAATTTACATTTCCACCAACCATGCAAGATGGTTCCCTTTTCTCTACACCCACACCAGCATTTATTGTTTGTAGATTTTTTGATGATGGCCATTCTGACTGGTGTGAAGGGATACTTCATTGCAGTTTTGATTTGTGTTTCTCTAATGATTAGTGATGTTGAGCATCCTTTCATGTGTATATTGACAATCTGTATATCTTCTTTGGGGAAATGTTGATTTAGGTCTTCTGCCCATTTTTGGATTGGGCTGTTTGTTTTTTTTTGATATTGAGCTGCATGAGCTGTTTGTATAATTTGGACATTAATCCTTTGTCAGTTGCTTCATTTGCAAATATTTTCTCCCATTCTGAGGGTTGTCTTTTGGTCTTGTTTATGGTTTCCTTTGCTGTGCAAAAGCTTTGAAGTTTCATTAGGTCCCATTTGTTTATTTTTGTTTTTATTTCCATTTCTCTAGGAGGTGGGTCAAAAAGGATCTTGCTGCGATTTATGTCATAGAGTGTTCTGCCTATGTTTTCCTCTAAGAGTTTGATAGCTGCTGACCTTACATTTAGGTCTTTAATCCATTTTGAGTTTTTTTTTTACATATGCTGTTAGGGAGTGTTCTAATTTTATTCTTTTACATGTAGCTGTCCAGTTTTCTCAGCACCACTTATTGAAGAGGCTGTCTTTTCTCCATTGTATATTCTTGCCTCCTTTATCAAAGATAAGGTAACCATATATGTGTGGGTTTATCTCTGGGCATTTTATCCTATTCCAATGATCTATATTTCTGTTTTTGTGCCAGTATTTTGTGCCAGTCTTGATTACTGTAGCTTTGCAGTCTGAAGTCAGGGAGCCTGATTCCTCCAGCTCCATTTTTCTTTCTCAAGATTGCTTTGGCTATTTGGGGTCTTTTGTGTTTCCATACAAATTGTGAAATTTTTTGTTCTAGTTCTGTGAAAAATGCCATTGGTAGTTTGATAGGGATTGCATTGGATCTGTAGATTGCTTTGGGTAGTAGAGTCATTTTCATAATATTAATTCTTCCAATCCAAGACCGTGGTATATCTCTCTATCTGCTTGTATCATCTTTAATTTCTTTCATCAGTGTCTTATAGTTTTCTGCATACTGGTGTTTTGTCTCCTTAGGTAGGTTTATTCCTAGGTATTTTATTCTTTTTCTTGCAATGCTAAATGGGAGAGTTTCCTTAATTTTTCTTTGGGATTTTTCATTGTTAGTGTATAGGAATGCAAGAGGTTTCTGTGCATTATTTTTTTATCCTGCTACTTTACCAAATCATTGATTAGCTCCAGTATTTTCTGGTGGCATCATTAGGATTTTCTATAGATAGTATCAGGTCTTCTGCAAATGGTGACAGTTTTATTTATTCTTTCCCAATTTGTATTTATTTTATTTCTTTTTCTTCTATGATTGTCATGGCTAAAACTTCCAAAACTATGTTGAATAATAGTGGTGAGAGTGGGCACCCTTGTCTTGTTCCTTATTTTAGAGAAAATTCTTTCAGGTTTTCACCATTGAGAATGATGTTGGCTGTGGGTTTGTCATATATGGCTTTTATTATGCTGAGGAAGAGTCACTCTCTGCCTATTTTCTAAAGAGTTTTTATTGTAAATGGGTGTTCAATTTTTGTCAAAAGCTTTTTCTACATCTATTGAGATGATCATATGGTTTTTATGCTTCAGTTTGTTAATATGGTGTATAACATTGATTGATTTGCATATATGGAAGAATCCTTGCATTCTTGGGATAAACTCCACTTGATCATGGTGTATGGTCCTTTTAATGTGCTGTTGGATTCTGTTTGCTAGTATTATGTTGCATCTATGTTCACCAGTGATATTGGCCTGTAATTTTCTTGTTTTGTGACATCTTTGTCTGGATTTGGTGTCAGGTGGATGGTAGCTTTGTAGAATGAGTTTTGGAGTGTTCCTCCCTCTGCTATATTTTGAAAGAATTTGAGAAGGGTAAGTGTTAGCTCTTCTCTAAGTGTTTGGTAGAATTAACCTCTGAAGCCATCTGTCCCTGGGCTTTTGTTTCTTGGAAGATTTTTAATCACAGTCTCAATTTCAGTGCTTGTGATTGGTCTGTTTATATTTTCTATTTCTTCCTGTTTCAGACTCGGAAGGTTGTACTTTTCTATGAATTTGTCCATTTCTTCCAGGTTGTCCACTTTATTGGCATAGAGTTGTTTGTAGTCATCTCTCATGATCCTTTGTGTTTCTGTAGTGTCAGTTGTTACTTCTTTTTCGTTTCTAATTCTCTTGATTTGAGTCTTCTCCCTTTTTTTCTTGATGAGTCTGTCAAATGGTTTATGAAATTTGTTTATCTTCTCAAAGAACCAGGATTTAGTTTTATTGATCTTTTCATTCATTTCCTTCATTTCTTTTTCATGTATTTCTGATCTGATTTTTATGATTTCTTTCCTTCTGCTAACTTTGGGGAACTTTTGTTGTTCTTTCTCTAATTGCTTTAAGTGTAAGGTTAGCTTGTTTATTTGAGTTGTTTCTTGTTTCATGAGTTAGGATTGTATTGCTATACACTTCCGTTTTAGAACTGCTTTTGCTACATCCCATAGGTTTTGAGTCATCGTGTTTTCATTGTCATTTTTTTCTAGGTATTTTTTGTTTTCTTCCTTGATTTCTTCAGTGATCTCTTGGTTATTAAGTAGTGTATTGTTTAACCTCCATACATTTGTATTTTTTACAGATTTTTCCTGTAATTGATATCTAGTCTCATAGCATTGTGTTCGGAAAGTATACTTGATACGATTTCAATTTTCTTAAATTTACCAAGGCTTGATTTGTGACACAAGTTATGATCTATCCTCGAGAATGTTCCATGAGCACTTGAGAAGAAAGTGTATTCTGTTGCTTTTGGATGGAATGTCCTATATTATCAATTAAGTCCATCTTGTTTAATGTATCATTTGAAGCTTGTGTTTTCTTATTTATTTTCATTTTGGATGATCTGTCCATTGGTGAGGGTGGCGTGTTAAAGTCCCCTACTATGATTGTGTTACTGTTGATTTTCCCTTTTATAGCTGTTAGCATTTGCCTTATGTATTGCCGTGCTCCTATGTTGGGTGCATAAATAGTTACAATTGTTAAATCTTCTTGGATTGATCCCTTGATCATTATGTAGGGTCCTTCTTTCTCTCTTGTAATAGTCCTTTTTTTAAAGTCTATTTTGTCTGATGTGAGAATTGCTACTCCAGCTTTCTTTTGATTTCCATTTGTATAGAATACCTTTTTCCATCCCCTCACTTGCAGTCTGTATGTGTCCCTAGGTCTGAAATGGGTCTCTTTGTAGACAGCACATGTACGGGTCTTGATTTTGTATCCATTCCACCAGTGTATGTCTTTTGGTTGGAACATTTAATCCATTTACATTTAAGCTAGTTATCGATATGTATGTTTCTAATACCATTTTCTTAATTGTTTTGGGTTTGTTATTGTAAGTCTTTTCCTTCTCTTGTGTTTCCTGCCTACGGAAGTTCCTTTAGCATTTGTTGTAAAGCCAGTTTGGTGGTGCTGAATTCTCTTAGCTTTTGCTTGTCTGTAAAGGTTTTAATTTTTCAGTTGAATCTAAATTAGATCCTTGCTGGGTAGAGTAATCTTGTTTGTAGGTTTTTCCCTTTCATCACTTTCAGTATGTCCTGTCACTGCCTTCTGGTTTGCAGAGTTTGTGCTGAATGATCAGCTGTTTACCTTATGGGGATTCCCTTGTATATTAATATTTTTTCCCTTGCTGCTTTTAATATGTTTTCTTTATATTTAATTTTTGATAGTTTGATTAATATGTGTCTTGGCATGTTTCTCCTTGTATTTATCCTGTATGGGACGCTCTGCATTTCCTGGACCTGATTGACTATTTCCTTTCCCATATTAGGTAAGTTTGCAACTATAATCTCTTCAAATATTTTCTCAGCCCCTTTCTTTTTCTATTTCTTCTGGGACCCCTATAATCAGAATGCTGGTGTGTTTAATGTTGTCCCAGAGGTCTCTAAGACTGTCCTCAATTCTTTTCATTCTTTTTTTCTTTTTTCTGCTCTGCAGTAGTTATTTCCACTATTTTATCTTCCAGGTCACTAATCGATTTTTCTGCTTCAGTTATTCTGCTATTGATTCCTTCTAGAGAATATTTAATTTCATTTATTATGTTGTTCATCATCGTTTGTTTGCTCTTTAGTTCTTCTAGGTCCTTGTTAAATGTTTCTTGTATTTTTTCCATTCTAGTTCCAAGGTTTGGGATCATCTTTACTATCATTATTTTGAATTCTTTTTCAGATAGACTGCCTATTTCCTCTTCATATTTTTGGTCTGGTGTTTTTTAACCTTGCTCCTTCATCTGCTCTGTGTTTCTCTGTGTTCTCCTTTTGCTTCACTTACTGTGTTTGGGGTCTCCTTTTCACAGGCTTTAGGTTCGTAATTCCCATTTTGGTATCTGCCCCCAGTGGGTGAGGTTGATTCAGTGGATTGTGTAGGCTTCCTGATGGTGGGGACTAGTGCCTGTGTTCTGGTGGATGAGACTGTATCTTGCCTTTCTGATGGGTAGTACTGCATCTGGAGGTGTGTTTTGGTGTGTCTGTGACCTTATTATGATTTTAGGCAGCCTCTCTGCTAATGGGTGGTATTGTGTTCCTGTCTTGCTAGTTGTTTGGCATAGGATGTCCAGCACTGTGGCTTGCTGGTCATTGAGTGGAGCTTGGTCTTAACATTGAGATGGAGATCTCTGGGAGAGGTTTCCCATTTGATATTACATGGAGCCGGGAGGTCTCTGGTGGACCAATGTTCTGAAGTTGGCTTTCCCACCTCAGAGGCACAGGCTGGACACCGGGCCAGAGCACCAAGACCCTGTCAGCTACACACTCAGAAGAGAAGGGAGAAAAAAAGAAAGAAAAAATAATAAAGTTATTAAAATAAAAAATTAAAAGTAATTATTTAAAAAAATGAAAAAGAAAAAGAAAAATGAAAGAAAGAAAGAAGAGAGCAACCAAACCAAAAAAGAAATCCACCAATGATAACAGGCCTACAATCCATACAAAAAAACAAAAAAAAAGACAGACAGAACCCTAGGACAAGTGATAAAAGCAAAGCTATACACACAAAATCACACAAAGAAGCATACACATACACATTCACAAAAAGAGAAAAAGGAAGAAAAAATATATATCTTTATATAAAAAGAAAAAAAGAAGGAAGAGAGCAACCAAATCAATAAACAAATCTACGAAAAATAATAAACTCTAAATACCAAACTAAAGTAAACATATAGCCAGGAACAGATTAGATGCAGAAAGCAAACCCCAAGTCTACAGTTGCTCCCAAAGTCTGCTGCCTCAATTTTGGGATGATTCATTGTCTATTCAGGTTTTTCACAGATGCAGTGTGCATCAAGGTGACTGTGGAGATATAATCAGCTGCTCCTGAGGCTGCTGGGAGAAATTTCCCTTTCTTTTCTTTGTTTGCACAGCTCCTGGGATTCAGTTTTGGATTTGGCCTCGTCTCTGCGTGTAGGTCTCCTGAGGGCATCTGTTCTTCACTCAGACAGGATGGGGTTAAAGTAGCAGCTGATTAGGGGGCTCTGGCTCACTCAGGCCACAGGGAGGGAGGGGTAAGGAATGCGGGTGAGCCTGCTGTGGCAGAGGCCAGTGTGATGTTACAACAGCCTGAGGCATGCAGTGTGTTCCCCCGGGGAAGTTGTCCCTGGATCCCTGGACCCTGGTAGTGGTGGGCTGCACAGGCTCCCAGGAGGGGAGGTGTGGATAGTGACCTGTGTTTGCACACAGGCTTCTTGGTGGCTGCACTAGTAGCCTTAGCATTTCATGCCCGTCTCTGGTGTCCACGCTGATAGCCGCGGCTCGCACCCACCTCTGGAGCTTGTTTAGGCAGTGCTCTGAATCCCTTCTCCTTGCGCACCCCGAAACAATGATCTCTTGCCTCTTAGGCAGTTCCACGCTTTTTCCTGGACTCCCTCCCAGCTAACTGTGGCACACTAGCTCCTTCAGGCTGTGTTCATGCAGCCAACCCCAGTCCTCTCCCTGGGATCTGACCTCCGAAGCCCGAGCCCCAGTTCCCAGGCCCCGCCCACCCCGGCGGTTGATCAGACAAGCCTCTCGGGCTGGTGAGTGCTGGTCGGCACGGATCCTCTGTGCAGGAATCTCTCCACTTTTCCCTCTGCACCCCTGTTGCTGCACTCTCCTCCGTGGTTGTGAAGCTTCCCCCCCTGCACAGCCCCCGTCTCTGCCAGTGAAGGGGCTTTCTAGTGTGTGAAAACTTTTCCTCCTTCACAGCATCCTCCCAGGTCCCATCCCTATTCTTTTGTCTCTGTTTTTTCTTTTTTCTTTTGCCCTACCCAGGTATGTGGGGAGTTTCTTGCTTTTTGGGAAGTCTGAGGTCTTCTGCCAGCATTCAGTACGTGTTCTGTAGGAGTTGTTCCACACGCAGATGTATTTCTGATGTATTTGTACATGTATGTATTTGAGGAAGATGATCTCCACATCTTATTCCTCCGCCATCTTGAAGGTCTCCTGCCACTGTCCTCTTGAAAGGAATGTACATTTAGATTATTGTTTCTGAGGTTGTAATAATTTCCTTGATTTCTCTACTCAATTCTACATAATCAATGCCAATTATCCGATGTTGAATTTGAAGTCTTAGATCCTAGAAAGTGGCTATTAGAGGAGGGAATCAACATTCATTAACATTTTATTTTATAAAGCAGAGTTACACAGTTCTGTGCATGAGCTAGAACTATTCCCAGTAAAGGGAGGTATTTGAGAAACCTCATTATAGAAGGTTGGACATTGTTCTAGCAGTGTGGAGACCACTCTTCCATCTCTTGCCTTGACCCCTAATACTTTCTTCCCGAAGTTCCTATAACAGCATCCAATGATGCCCAGGCATTCTCTGTTACCAAATCAAGCTAAAATTAAATAACCCAGATTTAAATGTTTGAGATCTGGCTGTTTAGTGATGACCACCAAGCTCTGGAGTGATATCAGGTGGATTTTTACAGCCAAGACCCTGGACCAAATAGTTCAGGGAGCATACTTTACGTGTTGTGTTACTTCCATAGTTGTTATTTACCCACTACCACCACCCATCCCCCAAACCTCCTTGACCCAGTCCTGCCTCCAAATACACACCCTCTCATTTGCTTAGTTTAAAGAACCAAAGACTAGACACTTTTCTACTTCCCCTTCTACATTCTTCCCCACTTTTTACCTGGATATGTCAAAATGCCAGGTTGAGGAGCTTTATCCAAGTCTTGATTTTATCCTCTTCTTTCAAGAAACAGAACCTAGCCCTGTACCTTAGCCCAAGGCTTACTTACTAGAGTAAGATCTAGTTTCACTTCATGAATTCCTATGGTATGGATTCCCTGGTACTATGCTCTGCTTATAATATTAATTTTTTCTTATTTTGGACCATCCTCAAATTAAGACTGAGATAGTTCTGCCTCTCTAGAGATGGGGCCCAGTCTCTGCAGCCACCCTGAGGCTAATCTTTGAAAAGAGTCTGTTCCTTGGACCGGCACTTCTGCACAGGCCTGCTTACTGCTCCCTCACATGCTTATCATAAGGGATGAAAATAAAAAACTTGAATACAGTTTATTTTTCCTGAAATGGAAAAGATGCTATTGATTATACACCATTAAGGAAAGTACTAAATTTAAATACTGATTTCAATAGGTGACAGAGGGAAAAAAATATTCAGTGCTTAATTCTACTTAATCACCTTTTTATATCTCACAGCATGAATATATTCATGACTGACTCTTTAAAAGTAATTATCAGGAAAAATTATTTCATTTTGATACTAGAAAATCATCTTTTAAATTATTAAAATCTTCAAGCAAATGTAAAACCTATAATTACGCATTTAAAAATAAGGCAGAATTTAACAGCCATCAAGACACCTTCCCCAAAGGAAGTAAGTAGAGTTTCCATTATTCAGGCTGTAAAACACAGGACAGAGACAGAACCTGGAGAACCATAAGAATTGAATACACAGAAAAAGATTTCTGCATATTCAATTGAAGTGTGGTTCAAACAGTTGATCCCAAGTCCCACATGGCTAGTTGAACTGACAGACAAGTATTAAAAGGGTAAAACCTTCCAGATTATCCATGCCAAGGAAATATGGAATCTGAGCAATTCAAGTTGAATCAATTCCTTCTGAAGTTAAGTGAAGAGACCACAAGACCTCCAACATGTGTCATATTCTAAGGATTACATATTATATTTACTTTCACCACTTCTTCATTCTTTACATCATGTACAGAAAATTATTTTTAATGGAGGCAAATTGTGTGGCATCCTGAGTGTGTCATTTTCTAGAGGAGCATTTTAACAGTGTTTGAACAGAGTGAGTGTTGTAGAAAAGTATTGTGACCGATTGACAGTATACATTTACAAATTAGAAAGACATTAAAATGTGTAACATATCTAGAAAATCTTTCAATAGCTAATCCAATCTATGTAGAAATTTTACCTTTTTAATAAAAGAATTTAAAATATAGTGAAAAAAACATATTTTCAGTAGCAGGATTAACAGACTAAGGGAAGTACAAATAAAGCTGAGGTATATACAACAGTTTTAGTTTAGAAAATTTTGTATAGTCTTCCTAATACTAGCCATTGTTATATAATTATTTAAATTGAAAACAATATAAAAATATTTTCCATGTTATGATTTTGTTGGAATTTAATCCAACCAGCAAAATGAGTATAATTATGCTATATTTTACCATTTCTCGAAACTTTAACAGCTAAGCCAAAGGAAGAAAATTATTTCCTCTTTTAGCCAGCATACCATATAAAAAGCTAGTAGAATTTTATTTCATAAACAGACACAAAACATTTTGACCATGTATTGCATTTTCACCCTTTTAAACATATGCCTGGGATCTATTTGGTATTTCTGATCTATACTGCTTCATTTACCTGTGTTTTCTTTCCTTCTTATTAAAAACCATTTTGGAAGAGTCAGATATAATATGGGAGTAGGCCACTAAAAAAATGGAATTGAGGGCTTTCCTGGTGGTGCAGTGGTTGAGAGTCTGCCTGCCGATGCAGGGGACACGGGTTCGTGCCCCGGACCGGGAAGATCCCACATGCCGCGGAGCAGCTGGGTGCGTGAGCCATGGCCGCTGAGCCTGTGCGTCCGGAGCCTGTGCTCTGCAACAGGAGAGGCCACAACAGTGAGAGGCCCACGTACCACAAAAAAAAAAAACAAAAAAAACTAAAAACTAAAAAAAACGGAATTGAGAACAAGTACTAAGTGAAAGGGATTGCTGTGGGGACAAATTTGGCTGGTTCATAGTTGTGCAAGGGGTGACTACTTAAAGCTTTCTAGTATTGAGAGAAGAGGATGGAGCAATTGCCAACTGAAAGTAGAATCTATGGAGTGGTTGGTAATAAGCAACCTAATTCTATAAAGATGTAAATAGATATCATGAAACATCTAAGCCATATGGCTGAGGAAAAAAAACCCTCCTATTTCCAAAACCAAAAGTATTTAGATTTTGCTCATTGCAAACGGCACTATATGGAGAAAAGTAATGACAGTTTTTATTTCATAATAGGAATTGAGGTGTTTGTAATTTTCAAACTGTGGGAGGGAAAAGGTCTCCTTTTTATTAGAAAATTTTATTGAATAAGTTTCAGTTGTGTATAAGAAAAAATAAAAACCATTGGTCTCATTTCTTCTCCATGGGGTATTTTATTGAATCATGATCTAGAAGAATAAGTTAATGGTCAGTTAATAACATTTTCACATGAGCTAATTTAGAATCTGAATTAAAATATTATGGGTAAACAAATTGGTTGTGGAATAAAGAACACAGAATAACATAAAAATAGTCAAACAGAAAGAAACCATGACATATTATTAAACACACACACATTATTCTAAGTTAAAAAGACAGCCTGAGAGGGTTGCTGTATTCAAGTACAATATTTTTTGCTACAATAAATCCACATCTCACTGCCATTTTATGTCACATGAGAAGATACATAAAGTTACAACCTCTAGGAATATATTCAGTGAACACTACATTCAATGTTTTTCCAAAATTGTAATTAGCTAGGTCATTCTTGAATTTATAAGCCTTAAACTGTGGATTTGCAAAGGGAATATCCATTCCTGGATTCACAGAGTTTAAAGCTCATGGACTTTTGAGTCAGATACATTTATATTTAAATCTTAACTCCGCTGCTACCTTGTATGATTTGGAGAAAATACTTTATCTCTGTGCCTGCATTGCCTTATCTACAAAACAAGGGTAATAGCACCTATTTCAAGAACTGTTATGAGAATTAAGTAAAATGTTTGAAAAGGTTCATTATTCAGATCTCTGTTACCTCCTGTATTGTATACACCAATACACAAAATTAGATTATTTGTGTTTTTGAGAGCATATTCAAGGATTTGAAAATAAAAGCACTGCTTTGTCTATGATGAAACTGATGAAGCTGTTTTTTAGAGTGAAAGAATTGATTTTACAACCCAAATATGCTGAGGAAGGAGTGCTCAAAGTGGTTATTGCTAACTTCCTGGATAATCTTTGCTCCTCCACAGTATTTGCTCTGACTTCTGAAAGCTCCTGGACCATGAAGGACCCACAGCTAGTGGGAAAGTTTGTGTGGTAGGTGATAGGTGGGCCCCGGCTGAGCAGTTAGAGCTTGTCTCCTTTTGACATTCCAAGGAAAAGATAACAGCAGGAGCAGAGAGTAGCTAAGCTCTGCTTGAATGGAAAAGATAAGATGACCACATTTTTCATTCTTGAGGTCAAGGAGACCTCCCCTACTACACATGCACAGAAAGGCTCCTCAGGGGTCAAGAAGGGAGGGACACTAGCCCATAATATGTCCTGCCAACCTCTCAGAGACCCTCATGCTGGAATCCATCTTGGCTAAAAATGCACATGCACATCAGGAAGGGCCTTACATCAGATCAGATATGGGCAACAAGCAAGATGACTGGCCAACGGGAACAAGGAAAACTTGTATAAGCAATCTAAAACAACGCTTTAGTGTGCAACTCTCTCTTCAAGCCCACCCATGTGTCTTTCCACATGTACTTTTCTCCTAATAAATATTTAACCTGTTTCACTGGTCTCAGTCTCTTTGCTGAATTCCATCCTCAAAGAAGACAAAGGACCGAAGACCTGTTTCAAGCCCATTGGCCCTCTTGGTCTAGTGGTTAGGATTTGATATTCTCACAGGTGTGGGTTTGGTTCCCAGTCAGGGAACTAAGATCCTGCTTCAACTGCTGCAACTGCAGCACCCCCTGAGATCATTTCAGCATGTTGACTTTCAGGTCACTTGGAGACATTAAAGCCAAGATGTCAGGTAGAGATTTATGTGTGTGCATCCACATTTCAGAAAAGGGATTTGGGCTGGGAGCTAAATTTGGAAATCATCCTCCTGTGTTTACAGCTGCACCCACCATGATGGATAAGTTGCCCAGGAGGAGCACACAGAGTGAGAGAAGAAAATGGCACAAGACTCACTCCATCAACCCCACCATGTAAGTGCAAATGGAAGGGGGTGGGCATGTGGTGGGCCTATGCTGATAGAGAGTAACCAGAAAGTGGAGGAAATCAGGAGGACTCAGGGTCAACCAAGACTCCACTGATGCATCAAGGACATCTGAAATAAAGTCACTGTGGATCTGAGGCACAACATTTTTTAATTTGATAGAAACATGTCTCCTGCAAAATCCTTGATTTCATTCTCTGGTGCTGCACCATAGGTCACATTTCTTCCTCAGGGAAACCTCGGCTCTTCTCTCAAGACCTGATGATAGATTGGATGAGGCCCACTGAGATTATTAAGATTAATCTCCTTTATTTAAAGTCGACTGATTGTAGATGTTGGTCATATCTGCAGCTTAGTGTTGGATGTATAACTGGGTGCTGTAGCCTTGCCAAGTTGACACATAAAACTGGCTGTCACATCTTACTTCTAGCCACCCCTAAAGCAAGAGATTTGCTTAGCTAAACCCGCTTCTCCTGCTCACCAAAGAAAATAGCTAGATTCTTTTGTTATATAATATGGAGCTAAAAATTTAGTGTTTTGTATTTTATTAAGTGTACCTTAGATGCCATATAGGTGTACACATGTAGAACTTCATTGAGTTGTACACTTAAGGTTTGTACACCTTATGTATGTTTCACTCCAATAAAACATTTGAAAATGTATCTATGAACTCTCTGAATGGTTTTTATTTTAAAATAGTTTCTAGTACATATATATATGACATTGAAAATTTTAAGCAAATTATTTTTTTCAGATACCTTGAAAAATACTTCTTACAGGTTACAAGTGTAATTATTTTCTACCTATAGATTGATAAAAATCCACATTAGTAATTAGTTGCAAAACACCATAAATATACCACCCCTGTCCATCCTGGACCCCTCAGATCTCGATATAAAAGTATACTTCAGACTAAATGCTGTTTTGTGATGAACTCAGCATATGGTAATTTTTAATAATATAATTATATCATATAGAATAACATAATAATCATTTGTAGAATATAAAAGATAAATTCCTATTTACAGTATCTATCTTTTTCACTGATACACAGAAGTAACATAGACTAGTGCTTACAGGGCAAGATCATCTATGATTCCTCTGGGATATCATGGTATGGACAGTAACTGGGTATTAAATTCTATAATGTTATTTTTTGCTATGAGATATTATGAAAAACAAAGCAAGAATCAAAAGAGAACCCAAGATATAGAGTTTACAGTGGTGCAAACATGCTGACATCCTGTCATAACATTGACTGTCAGGACACTGGCAATGAAATGAATTCACTGGTTTCTTTTTCAGTGTTTACTTTGTTTTCCAAAAATTCTGATCTTCAGCATCAGAAAAAAAAAAAAAGAAAAATTCACCTTGAGGGTTTACTATTATCCTACAATTGTACATAAATGATATTATAAGCATTTGGTCTTTGGTTCCCAACCACAAAACACATCTCTCCTTTAAGATTTCAGGACAGTATTGCAAGTCCCAAGGCATGTAAGCCCATAGCAGGTGATTAAGTGGAAACCAAGGAATATCTTCCCATATACTTTTTATAAGTCATTGACAAAATGCAGAAATATTTTATATAATAAGTAAAAATGCTACATTTGCCATGGAACTTTCAGCATAATGTGATGTCAAAGTGTATTTCCAGAATCTCTTAGAAAGAACTTCAATAAAATTTCAAGCACTCCAAAGGTAGAAATATATTTCCAACACAATAGCCTGTAACACTTTTGCTTTGTTTGGAGGGGTCATCACTTGTAAGAATCAATGGCAACACAGCAAGACTCTGTGTCATCTGCATCAGGGGCGTCAAGACACAAAGCAATGAAACTGCTGTCAGTGTTTAAGAACAGCCAGATCCCAGCCCATAACTTAGGAAAAATACAGTTATCTGTCTGAGCCTAGGTGCTATGAGATATTCTGCCATGTTTCAAGAGATGTCTTACACTAATTATGAAATATATATTTACAAAAGTATCTTCTCCAAGATTTATGGAACAGATAAGTCAAGGTAATATTTAATAGATTTTAAAAGGAAAAAACCCCAGTGATCAACAATTTTAACCATATTCCAGGTTTTTGATTATCATTGTCATAATTTCTGCTCTGAATTAATCATAATAATTATACTTAAAGGAAGAGAATTCACAGAAATATAAGAAATGCTCTAACTCTCAATTTTTAAATGTAGATGTTTGAAAAATTATTTTGTCCATAATTTATACACCATTTATTGTATGTGAGGAGGTATGAATCACACTTAGAAAAGATATGAACAGCAATATATGCTGATCTGGTAATTTAAGACACTGAAATCCATGTAGAGTTTGTCCACCCCTGATTTGTCCAGATGTTTTGGATACCTGTAAAACTTGTAAAGACCTTTATCTTACAAGATGTGCCTCACATCACAAGCTAATCTAGTGATTGCTACAATCTCCAAGGAGTGACTTGTGCTTTCTTTGTTGCTGTTGCTGTTCAGTGCCCTATTACAATGAAAGATACAATAATACATACAGTAAAATAAATAAATAAAAACCCTCTTAAGTATAGTGTTTATATATTAACTGAAATAATATAGCTTCTGAGAAACCCAGAACAATCCCTTATTTTCCTTATGACACGCTAAATAAAACTTTGAGGTTGTTCAACCAGGAAAAATGATCCAACTTAGAGACTGTTTCCCAGGATAGGAAAGCTGTCACAAGCACCAAGTTAGGAGCACATGATGGATGCCACAGGGCAGCCAGCATCCTTGAGGACATGTTCTCATTTAGGGACTCTCTAATCTTCATGCACTCACCTTCTTAACTCTCAAAAGTTTTAGAGTTAAAAACAACTTACTTGTCAATTTATTAAGAGAAGCAAACTGGTACAGTATAGAGTGTTCTGGATCACAAGTTAGAAGATTTGTTTTTTCATTTGAACTCAGCCACTGTGTAATATGAGCATGGCCATGGCATTGTACAGATACAATCTGAATGCTTTACAGTAGCTGTAAAGCCAAGCATTTGCAAAGGTAATGTCCATTTTCTCTCAAATATTCTATGATTTAAGAATTTAATGTACATTTCACCTTTGATGTTGTCTAGTGCTGTGCTGGTTTCTGTGTAGAAGTTAAAGAATGACATTACCAAATAAATAATAAAGTTATTGCCTTCAATACATTTAAGTTAACAAAGACACACTTGGAATGACTGTACAATGGTGGAGAAACAGTTTATGAACTGTTTATGAACTGAAACAGAATGAACAGAAATCAGTCAAGGGATGGTTGCAGAAAAAGACAAGGAGAAGAGAGAAGGAGAGTTAGATACCCTCTGAGATGGGTAAAACCAAAACGACTGACAGTGCCAAATTCTGGCAAGGATGTAGAGCCACTGGGATTCTCATACATTGCTGGGGGAAGAAGAATAAAGGAAGAGAAATTTTGGATAACTCTTTGACTTTGCTTTAAAATTATGACAGCAATTGTGCTGGTAGATATATACTCTAAATAAATGAAAACATATATCCACAAAAAGTACAGGAATATTCAGTTACCCTATTCATAATAACCCAGAACTGGAAACAAACCAAAGGTTCATTAATAAGTGAATAAATTTAAAAATTGTTATACATTCATACAATTGAATACTACTCAGCAGTAAAAATGGATTAATTATGAAAACATAAAACAACATGATTAATCTCACAAGCATCTTGTTAATAAAAGCCAGACTCCTAAGAGTACCTACTAAATAATTACATTTAGATGATTTCCCAAAAGAGGCAAAAGTATTCCCTCAATAAATATTGTATATACTTCTTTATAAATATATATAAATATTGTTGCTTATAGGATTGGGAAAATTGCCTGGCAGGGGACACAGGGGAACTTTATGTGGACTGGAAGTATTTTCTCATTTGCTTAAGGATGTTGGTTATGTGGGTGAATAAAAGTGTCACAACTCTTCAAAACAGAACCTGTAAGATCTCAGGATTTTATATGTGTAAATTATATGTCAATATAAAATTTAAAAGATGACTGTATAGACTAGTACAGGAATTTAAAACAGATTATTCACCTTAAAAACTATATGGCAGCGAAAGGATAGATTGATTAATTAAAATGTGGAAGAAAAATATATATGTATTGCTACTCTTAAAGTGTGTCTAAGACTTCCAGTTTCCAACCCAGTATGTAAGAAACTGGAAGTTGCATGTCAAGCCAACAAGTAAAAAGCTGAACAAACTGATAGAATCAAAACTCATTAAATTAATCACAGAGGTTGAGTCACAGGGTAAACCACTGCCTCCCAAGTTAGAGACCAACAAGCAAATGCAGAGAATGATGGCTTTCCAGAGCAGAAACCCATAGGCACAGAACATCCATGGGAACCATCACCTTGGTAGGGAAATGTGCTACAACTGACAAATTGCTGTAAGCTCAGCATGGAGAAGTCTGTGATATAAAAACTCAGGGGACCCATCATTGGAGGATTCTATGCTTTGGTGTGTTTTGCCCCCAGGAGCTTGAGCAGATTCTCACAGTGAATACTGGATAAAAACCTCCTTGTGCTTCCAGTAAGGGAGGGGAAAAGGAATCATTCTGAAATAAACCAGAGCACTTGGTTCTCAACAATGCCTGCCCTTAGGAGAAGTTATTTAACTAGAGCCTAGCCTGCTGGAGTTTTATCAGAGCTTCGCAGAACTGGAGGAAGGGAAATATCCCATTCCAGCCCCTCTAGCTATCCTGTCCCACAAAGGGGGGGGGGGGAAACAAACAAAGAAAAGAACAAAAATGAAGAGCATGTGTTAAGTTCACAGTTCACAGGTGCAGGATCACTAAAAGACTGAGAGCTACTCACAGGATATAGGACAATTCTCTTCCCCCCACACTTTATCACCACATTACTAAAAGCTCATTTACAGCAGTTTCTTTTACCCAGTATATTGTGTCCAGTTAACAAGAAAAAAACTGCAAGACATACTTAAAGAAAAAAAAAGTTTGAGGAAACAGAGCAAGCATCAGAACAAGAGTCAGATATGGCAGGGATGTTGGCATTATCAGACTAAGAATTTTTTTTCAAGTCTTTCTTGAATTTGTTACAATATTGTTTCTCTTTCATGTTTTGGTTTTTTGGCTGTGAGGCATGTGGGATCTTAGCTCCAGGACCAGGGATCAAACCTGTACCCCCTGCATTGGAAGGCAAAGTCTTAACCACTGGACCACAAGGGAAGTCCCCAGACTAAGAATTTAAAACAGCTATGATTGAGATGTTGAGGGCTCTAATGGATAAAGTAGACAGCATGCAAGAACAGCTGGGCAATGTAAGCAGAGAGATGGAAATTCTAAGAAAGAACCAAAAATAAATAATGGAGATCAAAAACACTGTAACAGAAATGAAGAATGCCTTTCATGTTTTTATTGGTAGACTGGACATGGCTGAAAACAGAATCTCTGTGCTTGAAAATATAAGGAAACCACCAACACTGAAAAGCAAAGAGAAAAAAAGAATGGAAAAAAAAAAAAAGACCAAAGTATCTGAGAACAGTGGAGAAACTACAAAAAAATGTAATGTATATGTAATCAGAATTCCACAAGGAGAAGAAAGAAAGGAAGAGAAAATATACTTAAAACAATAATGACTGAGAATTTCCCCAAATTAACGTCAGACACCAAACCCCAGATCCATGAAGCTCAAAGAACACAAAGCAGGATAAATGCCAAAAATACCTATACATAACTAACCATATTTTCAAACTATGGAAAAATCAAAGATAAAGAAAAAAATCCTGAAAAAGCCAGGGGATTGGGGGGGGGACCTTATCTATAGAAGAGAAAGATAAGAATTACATCTGACTTCACTATAGGAACATACAAGCAAGAAGTGAGTGGAGTAAAATGTTTAAAGTGTTGAGAGAAAAAAAACAGCAACTAGAATTCTGTTCTTTCCAAAATTATACTTGAAAAGTAAAGGAGAAATAAAGACTTTCTCAGACAAACAAAAACTAAAGATATTTGACCTGCCTTGCAAGAAATGTTAAAACGAATTCTTTAGAGAGAAGGAAAACTATAAAGAGACATGGACTGACATAAAGAAAGGAAGAGCTTGGTGAAGAAATAAGTGAAAAATAAAATTTAAAAAATTCATATTCTTAATTTATCTAATACATAATAATGTGTTCAAAATAATAATAGTAACAATATTTTTGACTTTATATATATATTTATTTCATACATATAAACTTATGTATATAAGTTTTATGGCAGTGATACAAGAGACAGGAGGGAAGAATTAGGATTATTTTATTATAGGGTACTCCCAATTCCCCATGAAACAGTATAGTGTTACTTGAAAGTGGACTTGGAATGAGCAGACTCAGACCAAGGAAAGTTATCAGGGTTAGAGACGGGTATTACATAATGTTAATGGAGTCTGTTCCCCAAGAAGACATAACAGTTCTTAATGTGTATGTGGCTAACAACAGAGATTCAAAATACTTGAGGCAAAAACTGATAGACCAGCAAAGAGAAATAGATGAATCTACTATCATAGTTGGAGGACTTCAATAACTATCAGAAATGGTTAGATACAACAGGCAGAAAATCAGTAAGAACACAGTTGAACTCAACAACAGCATTGATCAACTGAACATCTGTAGACAACTTCATTCAATGACAGAATTCTCAATCTTTTCAAGCTCTGATGGAACATTCACCAAGATACACCATTTTCTTGGCCATAAAACACACTAACACATTTAACAGAATAGAAATAATTCAATGTCTGGTCTCAGACCACAATTTAATTCAAATAAAAATCAGTAACGGAAAGATAGCTAGAAAATCCCAAAACATTTGGAGATTAAATAACACACTTCTAAATAACACAACGGCCAAAGAAGAAATTTCAAGAGAAACTTTAAGCTACTTTGAACCAAATGAAAATGAAAACACAATTATCAAAATTTGTGGGTGGAAATGAAATAAGCACTTAGAGGGAAATTTATAGCATTGAGTGAATAAAGTAGAAAAGAAGAAAGATCTAAAATCAATCTTCTAAGCTTTACCTTAGGAAACTAGAAAAAGAAGAGTAAATTAAATCCAAAGTAAATAGAAGAAAAGAAATAATAACTATAAAATGTTGATGAAAGAAATCAATGGACTTAATAAATGGAGAGCTATTTCACGTTCATGGATAGGAAGATTCAATATCCTTAAAATGTCAGTTTTCCCCAACTTTGTCTACTGATTCAGTGTAATCCTAATCCAAATCCCAACAAGTTATTTTGTGGAGATTGACAAATTGATTCTAACATTTATACAGAAGGCAAAAGACCCAGAGTAACCAAAATAATACTTAAAGGAGAAGAACAAAGTCAGAGGACTGACACTACCCAACTTCAAGTCTTACAGTAATCAAGTTACAGTAATCAAGACAGTGTGGTGTTGGTGAAAGAATAGACAAATAGATCAATGGAACAAATTAAGTAGCCCAGAAATCGATTGTTGTAAATATAGTCAACTGATCTTTGACAAAGGAACTAAGGCAATAAAATGGAGAAAAGATAGTCTTTTCAACAAATGGTGCTGGAAAAACTGAACATCCACATTCAAAAAAATGAATCTAGATAAGATTTGCACTCTTCAAAAAAATTAACTGAAAAATGAACATAGACCTAAATGTAAAATGCAAAACTATAAAACTCCTAAAAGATAGTATAGGAGAAAACCTAGATGATATTGGGTGTGGTGATAACTTTATAGATAAAACACCAAAGGCACAGTCCATGAAAGAAATAATGATAAGCTGAACTTCATTAAAATTGAAAACTTCTGCTCTGGAGAAGACAAGGTGAAGAGAATACAAAGATAAGCCACAGGCTTGAAGAAAATATTTGTGAAAGACACATCTAATAAAAGACTGTTATCCAAAATGTACAAGCAACTTAAAACTCAACAGTAAGGACACAAACAAGCCAATTAAAGGATGGGGCAAAGACCTGAACAAACACCTCACCAAAGAAGATAAACAGATGGCAAATGAACATATGAAAAGATGCTCCACATCATATATCATCAGGAAAAGGCAAATTAAAATAGTAATGAGATACCTCCATGCAGCTATTAGAATGGCCAGAATCCAGAACATATTAAATGCTGACAAAGATGTGGAATAAGAGGAAATCTCATTCTATTGCAGGGGGAAATACAAAATGGTACAGCAACTTAGGAAGACAATTTGGCAGTTTTTTACAAAACTGAATATACTTTTACCATATGATCCAGTAATTATACACTTTGGTATTTTCTCAAAGAAGATGGAAAGTTAGTCTGCACAAAAACCTGCACATGGATGTTTATAGCGGCTTTATTCATAATTGTCAAAACTTGGAAGCAACTAAGATGTTCTTCAATAGGTGAATGGATAAATAAACTGTCGTCTATCCAGACAATGGGATATTATCTGGTGCTAAAAATAAATGAGCTATCAAGCCATGAAAAGACATGGAGGACCCTTAAGTGCATATTACTAAGTGAAAGGGGACAATCTGAAAAGGCTACATACTGTATGATTCCAACTACGTGATACTCTGGAGAAGGCAAAAATATGGAAACAGTAAAATCATCATTGGTTGCCAGGGACTGAGGGAGCAGGGAGAGGGATGAATTGGATTACAAGACAGTGCAAATACTCTGTGTGGTAGCTTAACACTGGGTACGTGTGTCCAAACATACAGAGTATACAACACTGACAGTAAACTGTAAGATAAACTGTGGACTTCTGGTGATAACGATGTGTCAGTGAAAGTTCATCAGCTGTAACAGATGTCCCACTCTAGTGGGGATGCTTATGATGGGGTGTCTATGCATGTGTGAGGACTTGGGGTGTATGGGAAATCTCTGTACTGGCCACTCAATTTGTTGTAAATTTAAAACTGCTCCAACAAATAAATCTAGAAAAGTAATATGTGTCCAAATTACATTTGTAAGAGAACTGGGAAAAAATGTGATCAAAGAAAAGGAAGGGACTTCCCTGGTGGTGCAGTGGTTAAGAATCTGCCTGCCAATGCAGGGGACACGGGTTCGATCCCTGGTTGGGGAAGATCCCACATACCGCTGAGCAACTAAGCCTGTGCACCACAACTGCTGAACCTGCATTCTAGAGCCTGCGAGCCACAACTACTGAAGCCCGTGCACCCTAGACCCCCTGCTCCACAAAAAGAGAAGTCACTGCAATGAGAAGCCTGCACACTGCAATGAAGAGTAGCCCCTGCTCCCTGCAACTAGAGAAAGCCCACGTGCAGCAGCGAAGACCTAATGCAGCCAAGAAAATTTTTTTAAAAAATCAAGGAAAAGGTAGTTTATTGGTCAGATAAGAGAAGGAATATATTAGAATTTAAGGAGAGAGAAGAAAGGATAATTTCATAGCCGGACATGAGTGGGTGGTTTTACTATCAGAGGCAAAGGGAGAGAAAGAGAGAGAGAGAGAGAAAGGCAGGTAGAGAACACACAGAAAGCCACAGAAGATGGCCCATGTCAGTTACAGGCTAAAGACACAAGGAGAGCTTTTGCCACATTTACATACATTCTAATATAAAGCAATGCTGATCAGAGCTGCAGGACACTTAGGTAAAAAGTTTAGACAGAATAAAGCTAAGTGGGCTAGTAATATCTCAAGAACCCATGATTCTTCACATATCTAGAACTATATTAGAAGAAATTTGAAATTTCTTATCTGGCTTGTCTGCTTTTAATTGACATTTTGATTTCTGCTAACATCACAAAATGTCTCAAAACAAGTCAGTTTAAGAACAATTTCCCGTACTAGTTAAATATGAGGCAACTATGAACATTCAACTTAAGCTTCTTGGTATCATCAATCATAACGTAAGCATTTGTGCTTTTCAGGTTGTGTCGAACACATTCTCAAATCTAGTCCCTTTGACCATAACTGACACCAATTACAGCTGAAGAAAAATGTGGACATTGTTTGATTTTAACATTGAACCACTGATAAACCCCACAAAAATGGTGAAATGAGCCAGTCCCCAAAGAAGCATTGTAGCTGTGAGACATTTATGGTTCGGTTTGCTCAAGCATCCATTATTGTTTCCTTTTTAATATGCCTTGAACTCATTTGTAAAAAGACCTTCATTAAAAGATGTCAACATAAATTGTTCACAAATGTTATCCATACCTAAGACAGAGGAGGGGAGTTGCAGCACTCCCTGGGAGGCCAGTTGTTTTACAGGCCTTGGTCAGCAGTACTAATGGCTTGATGATGATGAGAACGTAATCCTACTGCAAGCAGCTGCATTGCTGGTAGCTTCCTCTCTGTTCTCCTTTTCCTTTCCTTCCATTTCCATTCCCAGTGGCCTAATTTAGTCAAGCCTTCTATGCTAAGATGCTGGAATAACGTTTTGTCTTTCTATATTCAAGCAGCTAAAAACTATGCATAAAGTCAGACTATCAGGATGTGATGATTATTATTATTTTTTTTTTGCGGTACGCGGGCCTCTCACTGTTGTGGCCTCGCCCGCTGCGGAGCACAGGCTCCGGATGCGCAGGCTCAGCAGCCATGGCTCACAGGCCCAGCCGCTCCATGGCATGTGGGATCTTCCCGGACCGGGGCACGAACCCGTGTCCCCTGCATCGGCAGGCGGACTCCCAACCACTGCGCCACCAGGGAAGCCCCAGGATGTGTTTTTTTGTGTTAAGAATATGTGTTCATTAATGCAAACAATTACTGCATAATATATTGTTGGACCTCTAAAACTTTATCTCCCTTTATTTTGCACATTGTGGGGCAGACACACAAGGACATTAGCTATAGGTAGTGATATTTTGTTGCTATAGTATATCCTTTTTCCTAATCTCCTAAAAGTAGTAAACTGTCTTTCTTACAAATCTAATTTGCTATAAATGAAATATCACTTGCTCCCAACTTCTTTCTATTGCTAATATATGCTTATATAAGCCCTCTTGACACACTTAGACAAATTCTTCTTATTAGAGCAAGTATAGCTAGTCCCAACCCAGAGCCATTTCTGCCCTTTATCCCATGAACCTGGTGAGCAGTTTTATTTGTATCTTCATCTTTCAGTTAAGCTTTTACTCACCTCACCTTGCTCTTTCCCAAACGTGTGAGTGTGACCTCAACATCAAGTATAATTTCTCTTTCTTCCATCTGGGGTTCTGTGTTCCTTCTTTTAGAATAATGGGTTCAACCGAGTCATTATTCATCCTTTCGCTGCAACTACAAACAAAGTTCTTGGCCCTCTGTCTGAGGATGACCCCAAGACATTCTCCAATATATCAATAAGTTTAGAAAGAACTGTTTCGAAATGACCTATAACTAATGACAATAGCTTGGTACTGAATAAAAAGAGAGAGTCCTAATTCCCATCAAGGTTCTCTGGGACACTTATGGTCCCAGTTACTGAATACTTTGTATCTTCAGGTGTTATCCTTATTTCCTTGGGGGAATTAATCTCCTAAAAAATTACCTACTTGTCTGGTCCAAGATTGGGACATAGGAGGCTCCTGAACTCACCTACTCCCACAGACACAAAAAAATCTACATTGACACTCAGAACAATTCCCTCTGAAGAAAATTCAGAAACTGATGACAAATCTCACCTCTGTACCTTGACACTGATAAATCTCAGAGACAGAGTTTTGGGTGGAGTAGAAAAGAATAACATTATTTCTTTTTTGTTTTTTTAAATTTCTTTATTGGAGTATAATTGCTTTACAATGGTGTGTTAGTTTCTGCTTTATAACAAAGTGAATCAGTTATACATATACATATGTTCTCATATCTCTTCCCTCTTGCATCTCCCTCCCTCCCTCCCACCCTCCCTATCCCACCCCTCTAGGTGGTGACAAAGCACCAAACTGATCTCCCTGTGCTATGCGGTTGCTTCCCACTAGCTATCTATTTTATGTTTGGTAGTGTATATATGTCCATGCCACTCTTTCACTTTGTCACAGCTGACCCTTCCCCTCCCCATATCCTCAAGTCCATTCTCTAGTAGGTCTGTGTCTTTATTCCTGACTTACCCCGAGGTTCTTCATGACATATTTTTTCTTAAATTCCATATATCTGTGTTAGCATACGGTATTTGTCTTTCTCTTTCTGACTTACTTCACTCTGTATGACAGACTCTAGGTCAATCCACCGCATTACAAATAGCTCAATTTCATTTCTTTTTATGGCTGAGTAATATTCCATTATATATATGTGCCACATCTTCTTTATCCATTCATCCGATGATGGACACTTAGGTTGTTTACATCTCTGGGCTATTGTAAATAAAGCTGTAGCTGTGAACATTTTGGTACATGACTCGTTGTGAATTATGGTTTTCTCAGGGTATATTCCCAGTAGTGGGGTTGCTGGGTCATACGGTAGTTCTATTTGTAGTTTTTTAAGGAACCTCCATACTGTGCTCCATAGTGGCTGTACCAATTCACATTCCTTTTTCTCCACAACCTCTCCAGAATTTATTGTTTGTAGATATATAAATATATAAAATATAAAAAAATATATATATATATATTTTTTTTTTCTTGGTACGCGGGTCTCTCACTGTTGTGGCCTCTCCCATTGTGGAGCACAGGCTCCGGACCCGCAGGCTCAGCAGCCATGGCTCACGGGCCTAGGCGCTCCGTGGCATGTGGGATCTTTGTGGACCGAAGCATGAACCCATGTCCCCTGCATCGGCAGGCAGACTCTTAACCACTGCGCAACCAGGGAAGCCCTGTTTGTAGATTTTTTGATGATGACCATTCTGACTGGTGTGAGATGATATCTCATTGTAGTTTTGATTTGCATTTCTCTAATGATTAATGATGTTGAGCATTCTTTAATGTGTTTGTTGGCAGTCTGTATATCTTCTTCGGAGAAATGTCTGTTCAGACCTTCTGCCATTTTTGGATTGGGTTGTTTGTTTTGTTGTTGAGCTACATGAGCTGCTTGTAAATTTTGGAGATTAATCCTATGTCAGTTGCTTCATTTGCAAATATTTTCTGCCATTCTGAGGGTTGTTTTTTGGTCTTGTTTATGGTTTCCTTTGCTATGCAAAAGCCTTGAAGTTTCATTAGGTCCCATTTCCTTTTTTTTGTTTTTATTTCCATTTCTCTAGGAAGTGGGTCAAAAAGGATCTTGCTGTGATTTATGTCATAGAGCATTCTGCCTATGTTTTCCTCTAAGAGTTTGATAGTTTCTGGCCTTACATTTAGGTCTTCAATCCATTTTGAGCTTATTTCTGTGTATGGTGTTAGGGAGTGATCTAATTGCATACTTTTACATGTATCTGTCCAGTTTCCCCAGCACCACTAATTGAAGAGGCTGTCCTTTCTCCACTGTATATTCCTGCCTCCTTTATGAAAGATAAGGTGACCATATGTGCGTGGGATTATCTCTGGGCTTTCTATCCTGTTCCATTGATCTATCTGTTTTTGAGCAAGTACCATACCATCTTGATTACTGTAACTTTGTAGTATAGTCTAAAGCTAGGGAGCATGATTCCTCCAGCACCATTTTTCGTTCTCAAGATTGTTTTGGCTATTCAGTGTCTTTTGTGTTTCCATACAAATTGTGAAATTTTTTGTTCTAGTTCTGTGAAACATGCCAGTGGTAGTTTGATAGGGATTGCATTGAATCTGTAGATTGCTTTGGGTAGTACAGTCATTTTCACAATGTTGATTCTTCCAATCCAAGAAAATGGTATATCTCTCCATCTATTTGTATCATCTTTAATTTCTTTCATCAGTGTCTTATAATTTTCTGCGTACAGGTCTTTTGTCTCCTTAGGTAGGTTTATTCCTAGATATTTTTTTCTTTTTGTTGAAATGATAAATGGGAGTGTTTTCTTGATTTCATTTTCAAATTTTTCATCCTTAGTGTATAGGAATGCAAGAGATTTCTGTGCATTAATTTTGTATCCTGCTACTTTACCAAATTCATTGATTAGTTCTAGTAGTTTTCTGGTAGCATGTTTAGCATTCTCTATGTATAGTATCATGTCATCTGCAAACAGTGACAGCTTTACTTCTTCTTTTCCAATGTGGATTCCTTTTATTTCCTTTTCTTCTCTGATTGCTGTGGCTAAAACTTCCAAAACTATGTTGAATAAGAGTGATGAGAGTGGGCAACCTTGTCTTGTTACTGATCTTAGTGCAAATGGTTTCAGTTTTTCACCATTGAGGACAATGTTGGCTGTGGGTTTGTCATATATGGCCTTTATTATGTTGAGGAAAGTTCCCTCTATGCCTACTTTCTGCAGGGTTTTTAACATAAATGGGTGTTGAATTTTGTCAAATGCTTTCTCTGCATCTATTGAGATGATCATATGGTTTTTCTCCTTCAATTTGTTAATATGGTGTATCACATTGATTGATTTGTATATATTGAAGAATCCTTGCATTCCTGGAATAAACCCCACTTGATCATGGTGCATTATCCTTTTAATGTGCTGTTGGATTCTGTTTGCTAGTATTTCATTGAGAATTTTTTCATCTATGTTCATCAGTGATATTGGCTTGTAGTTTTCTTTCTTTGTGACATCTTTGTCTGGTTTTGGTATCAGGGTGATGGTGGCCTTGTAGAATGAGTTTGGCAGTGTTTCTCCCTCTGCTATATTTTGGAAGAGTTTGAGAAGGATAGGTGTTAGTTCTTCTGTAAATGTTCGATAGAATTTCCCTGTGAAGCCATCTGGTCCTGGGCTTTTGTTTGTTAGATGATTTTTAATCACAGTTTCAATTTCAGTGCTTATGATTGGTCTGTTCATATTTTCTATTTCTTCTTGGTTCAGTCTTGGAAGGCTGTGCATTTCTAAGAATTTGTCCTTTTCTTCCACATTGTCCATTTTGTTAGCATAGAGTTGCTTGTAATAATCTCTCATGATCTTTTGTATTTCTGCAGTGACATTTGTTACTTCTCCTTTTTCATTTCTAATTCTATTGATTTCAGTCTCTTCCCTTTTTTTCTTGATGAGTCTGGCCAATGGTTTATCAATTTTGTTTATCTTCTCAAAGAACCAGCTTTTAGTTTAATGATATTTGCAATCATTTACTTCATTTCTTTTTCATTTATTTCTGCCCTGATCTTTATGATTTCTTTCCTTCTGCTAACTTTGGGGTGTTTTTCTTTTCTTTTTGTTCTTATTTCTCTAATTGCTTTAGGTGCAAGTTTAGGTTGTTTACTCGAGATGTTTCCTGTTTCTTAAGGTAAGATTGTATTGCTATAACTCACATCTTAGAACTGCTTTTGCTGCATCCTATAGGAAAGAAAACTACAGGCCAATATCACTTATGAACATAGATGTCAAAATCCTCAACAAAATACTAGCAAACAGAATCCAACAGCACACTGAAAGCATCAAACAACATGATCAAGTGGATTTTATTCCAGGAATGCAAGGATTCTTCAATATACACAAATCAATCAACCATAATATGGTGTTACACCATATTAACAAATTGAAAGAGAAAAACCATATGATCATCTCAATAGATGCAGAGAAAGCTTTTGACAAAATTCAACACCAATTTATGTTAAAAACCCTGCAGAAAGTAGGTATAGAGGGAACATTCCTCATCAAAATAAAGGCCATATATTAGAAAACCACAGCCAACATCATCCTCAATGGTGAAAGCTGAAACCATTTCCTCTAAGATCTAGAGCAAGGCAAGGTTGCCCACTCTCACCACTATTATTCAACATACTTTTGGAAGTTTTAGCCACAGCAATCAGAGAAGAAAAGGAAATAAAATGAATCCAAATCGGAAAAGAAGTAAAGCTGTCACTGTTTGCAGATGACATGATACTATACATAGAGAATGCTAAACATGCTACCAGAAAACTACTAGAACTAATCAATGAATTTGGTAAAGTAGCAGGATACAAAATTAATGCACAGAAATCTCTTGCATTCCTATACACTAATGATGAAAAATCTGAAAGTGAAATTAAGAAAACACTCCCATTTAGCATTGCAACAAAAAGAATAAAAATCTAGGAATAAACCTATCCAAGGAGAAAAAAGACCTGTATGCAGAAAATTATAAGACACTGAAGAAAAAAATTAAAGATGATACAAATAGATGGAGAGATATAACATTTTCTTGGATTGGAAGAATCAACATTGTGAAAATGACTGTACTACCCAAAGCAATCTACAGATTCAATGCAATCCCTATCAAACTACCACTGGCATGTTTCACAGAACTAGAACAAAACAGTTCACAATTTGTATGGAAACACAAAAGACCCCAAGTAGCCAAAGCTATCTTGAGAATGAAAAATAGAGCTGGAGGAATCAGGCTCCCTGGCTTCAGACTATCTTACAAAGCTACAGTAATCAAGACAGTATGGTACTGGCACAAAAGCAGAAAGATAGATCAATGGAACAGGATAGAAAGCCCAGAGATAACACCACACACATATGGTCACCTTATCTTTGATAAAGGAGGCAAGAATATACAGTGGAGACAAGACAGCCTCTACAAAAAGTGGTGCTGGGGAAACTGAACAGGTGCATGTAAAAGTATGCGATTAGAACACTCCCTAACACTATACACAAAAATAAGCACAAAATGGATTAAAGACGGGGTTTCCCTGGTGGCGCACTGGTTGAGAGTCTGCCTGCTGATGCAGGGGATACGGGTTCGTGCCCCAGTCTGGGAAGAACCCACATGCCATGGAGCAGCTAGGCCCATGAGCCATGGCCACTAAGCCTGCGAGTTCGGTGCCTGTGCTCTGCAATGGGAGAGGCCACAACAGTGAGAGACCCACGTAATGCAAAAACAAACAAACAAACAAAAAAATGGATTAAAGACCTAAATGTAAGGCCAGAAACTATCAAACTCTTAGAGGAAAACATAGGCAGAACACTCTGTGACATAAATCACAGAAATATCCTTCTTGACCCACCTCTTAGAGAAATCAAAATAAAAACAAAAATAAACAAATGGACTTAATGAAACTTAAAATCTTTTGCACAGCAAAGGAAACTATAAACAAGACCAAAAGACAACTCTTAGAATGAGAGAAAATATTTGCAAATGAAGCAACTGAGAAAGGATTAATATCCAAAATTTACAAGTAGCTCATGCAGCTGAATAACAAAAAAACAAACAACCCAATCCAAAAATGGTCAGAAGACCTGAATAGACCTTTCTCCGAAGAAGATATACAGACTGCCAACAAACACATTAAAGAATGCTCAACATCATTAATCATTAGAGAAATGCAAATCAAAACTACAGTGAGATATCATCTCACACCAGTCAGAATGGCCATCATCAAGAAATCTAGAAACAATAAATGCTGGACAGGGTGTGAAGAAAAGGGAAGACTCTTGCACTGCTGGTGAGAATGAGAATTGGTACAGCCACTATGGAGAACAGTATGGAGGTTCCTTAAAAAACTACAAATAGAACTACCATATGACCCAGCTATCCCACTACTGGACATATACCCTGAGAAAACCATAACTCAAAAAGAGTCATGTACCAAAATGTTCATTGCAGCTCTATTTACTATAACCAGGAGATGGAAGCAACCTAAGTGTTCATCATTGGATGAATGGATAAAGATTTGGAAGATATACACAATGGAATATTACTCAACCTTAAAAAGAAGCGAAATTGAGTTATTTGTAGTGAGGTGGATGGACCTCGAGTCTGTCATACAAACTGAAGTAAGTCAGAAAGAGAAAGACAAATACCGTATGGTAACACACATATATGGAATCTATGAAAAAAAAAATGTCATGAAGAACCTAAGGTTAAGACGGGGATAAAGATACAGACCTACTAGAGGATGGACTTGAGAATATGGGGAGGGGGGAGGGTCAGCTGTGACAAAGTGAGAGAGTGGCTTGGACATATATACACTACCAAACGTAAAATAGATAGCTAGTGGGAAGCAGCCGCATAGCACAGGGAGATCAGCTCGGTGCTTTGTGACCACCTAGAGGGGTGGGATAGGGAGGGTGGGAGGGAGGGAGGGAGATGCAAGAGGGAAGAGATATGGGAACATATGTATATGTATAACTGATTCACTTTGTTATAAAGCGGAAACTAACACACCATTGTAAATCTATTATACCCCAATAAAAATGTTAAAAAAATTGTTACTGATAATAAAACCTCTAAATTTAGTTACCTTAAAAGAAAAAAAAAAGATTAGCATTATTGCTTTGCCAGGTTAAGGGGGCCACAGTGGGCTAATCCTCTCAGAACTGTGTGTCCCAACCTGGAGAGTGTAGTGAGTAGTTTTATAGTAACGGTTCAAAGAGGACGTGATCAGCTCCTGGACATTCTTCTGATTGGTTGGTGGTGAGGTAAGTGGGAGTGAGCATCACTAACCCTCTGGTTCCAACTGGTCTGGGGTGTATGTGCTTGTGGGCAGCATACAGTTAATTTCTTTCACCTGATGGGGGTTTCAGTATCTGCAAAACAGCTCAATGATATTGTTATGTGTATCCCTTGAGGGGGAACCAGGACCCTGCCCCAAGGCTGCGCTACTCTTTCTTGACCTCTCCCCCCTTGCCTCCACATTCTCTCCCTTCCCTGATTAACAATTGTTTGGATGTGCTCTTTGGAACACAAAGGAAGGTCATGGGAGCTGAATGAAGCTTATTTCCTGTAATCAAGAAATGGGGGACACAGAAAGGCTTTTGTGCCCAGAAGCCCCACAGGGTCCTACTGGTTTCAAAACTAGCTAAGTAACTCCTATACATCAGGCAAATGAGAAAATAGCCACATCACCTGCATTGAAATGGGTTGGAGAGGCTGAGACTCATTCCCACCACAAACCCCACCATGGGCAGAGAGCCCCACCATCAGGAGGGAACCCCCAACTCCCAGGTTCTCCCCCAGGAGGAAAGGGTTGGGACTCCACATCTAGTACACCAACTTTTGAGAATCCCACTTAAGAGACAGGGTCCCCAAAAGACCTAGCTTTGAAAGCCAGTTGGGCTTGTGTACATGAGGCCACAGACTATAGCAAACAAAGAGACATTTCTGAATGGGCTGAGGTGACCTGCCATGGCTATTCCTTCAGGGCTTAATGCAGAGATAACAGGCAAGAAAACCCACCCATCTCCCAATTTTTTTCTGAAAGAGGCCCATCTGAATACTTTAAAATTTGCTGCCTGAGGGTAAGCCTTCTAATTTAGTAGTCATCTGGGGGCTGATTACAATTTTCCCCAGAGATTGAAACCAGCGGAAGCCACCTGGGCTTCTCGAATGATCTAGGTTCAAAATGCCAATATCTCCCTGGAAAGAGCTTGTACAAAACTCATACAACTCAATAACAACAAAAAGCAACCAAATTTTAAAATTGGCAAAGGACTTGAATGGGCATTTTTGCAAAGATGTTCAGATGGCCCAGAGGCACATGAAAAGATAATCAACATTACTAATCATCAGGGAAATGCAAATCAAAACCACAATGAGATATCACCTCACACCTTTTAGGCTGTCTATTATCAAAAAGGTAAAAGACAACAAATGCTGGTTAGCACGTGAAAAAGGCAACATTTTGTCACCGTTGGTTGGTGGGAATGTAAACTGGTGCATCCACTATGGAAAACACTATATGATATAGGGTATAGTTAAAATTTGCTAAACATTAGAACTTAGCAGTCTCTCCTAAAAAAAAAAAAAAAAAAAGATAAATATGTGAGATGACAGATATGTTAATTAACTCAATTGTGGAAATCTTTTCCACGATGTATATGTATATCAAAACATCACTTTGACTCTTCTAATATTTATAATTTTATTTGTCAATTATGGCACAATAAAGCTGAACAAAATTGAATGACACATAAATCTAAAAAAGGACAAAGCAGCGTTTTTCAAGAGTTTTTAATGTATTTTAGGTTTGCTCCATAAAATCAAATATTTATACATAGCTTCATGGAGAATTCATTGTCAGATTTATCTTGTTATTGACAATATAATTTAAAACTTCTATGTAACAAGCATGTAATTTGTACTAAGTATCCTCAGATTAGCACACTTTGCAAGTAAGAAATCAAGCTCAAAATGTTTAAACAAACCAGTGGACAGTATGTCAGAAAACTGGTGTAGACTGGTCTCCATTTTATTCCATGTTTTTTTGAGTCTCTGTTAGTTCTTTTAATGACTATAAAACATTAGTAATAGAATAAATGGTGATGGGAGTTTTAAAATGTATAGGGGGAAAAAAACAGACATAATGTCTGCACTGCCATTCTGGGAGCAATAAAGAGTAAAACATATGTGGTGTGAGAGACAGCATAAGGCATCATGCTAGCCTTTACTCTATTGCCATGTGAAGTTATTTTGGGTAGAGAAGGGGATCTCTAGACATCTCGTGCATTGAGTAAGAAGCTAAAGAATGCCTCTAGTCTGACTCAGCTGGAGTTTTCTTCTTAATATGTGCCAAGCTATGAATGAATTATTAAAATAATTAGTGCTTGAACTTTAAGAAGAACCCGATATCCATCTAATAATTTCAGGGATGTCATAAATACATTGAAAGGGGTTTCGGTTACTAACGTTCTCATAATGTCAATACCAGATTTGGAAAAAATTAAAGATTATGCAGAGGGCATATTAGGTTTAGATAATTATACTAAAGAGAGAATACCTTTAAAAACTGAACACATTATTTTGGAAGAGTGGGCAGTTTTGTTCCAAGAGATTCTCTCAATTCATTGAATATTCAGTTCAATTCAATTAACAATTTGGAAAGCAGAAAGGGCTCTGATACTCACCTTCTAACTGACACACTAATCCTCTGGTTATCCTCATTGTTTCCATGCAGATGGTGATAGGGAATTTTAAATGTATCATAAATAAAAATCTTCTCTGTGAAAGAGCATTTGACGTGTATGATGTGTTTAGTAATATTCCAACTGAGAGTAAATCACGAGGAAGAAAGATGGCATTCAAGGTGGGTATCTAAGTGTAAGCAGACAAGGTGGGGATGTGGAAATGCTCCAGCTCTCAAGTTCAGTTTAATCAGAGAAGGCTTTATGATTGTGTGTTTTCTTATAGCCTCTGGCACTTTTTAATGAGTAATATAAATACATTTATGCAAATAAATCATCACTCCCATGTTGTTAAAAGTCACATATCCACTATTAATTGAACAAGAGGAAAAATATGGCATTAAACAGTTGTCATTTGGTAGCTTAAAATAAAAGTTAAATAGGTTTAAACAGAAAATAATTGATAGCTTTGTTTTACAGCAGCATTCAAGGGTGTGGCTGGATTCGGGCTCTCAAACTACATCATTGGACTCTGTCCCTCCCTGTGTCTCACAGTCATTTTTTGTATGATGGACCCCATCAGGCCATATCCTTAAGCTTATCCATCATAAAAAAGAGTGTCTTCCCTGACAGCTCAGGAAAAACTCCCACAAAATCTCTGATTGACCAGTCTCCATCACAGGCACGTCTTTGTCAATGTGATCAAATCAGACATAGCACAACATATCTTCATAAATGATTAAAATCTATGATTTAATCTCACATATATTATCCCATTTGATTCCAGCAATTCTTTTACTAAAGCCAGTTATTATTACTATATCTCCTCCACTGTGGAAAAAGCTGAGACTTAATAGTATGATGGATATCATGGATGATGGAATTTATCTGAGATTTTCAAATTCCAACAGTGGGCAGAATTGAATATTTTGGAGGATGTATCTATGAGGACTGGAAGGTGCTAAAGAACCAGTGAAATAGACCAGAGAGGTACCAAGAACACTCTGGAGGCATGGAATAGAAGACACTTCAAGGCAGACAGAGTAATAAAATGCTGCATAATAGTTGAAGACTAAAGCTGAAGACAAAGTCCCCAGATTTTAAATATTTATGTGATGGAGGGAAGTCACACTGCAATGAAGACATGTTGGAGAAGATTGGTGTCTTGGAATTTGACTTTTGTGCAGCTTAAGAAAAGCAAAAGGACCATAGCTAAAAAGAGCAATGGGAATGAGGAATAAGGGAAATTTTGTTTTACTTTTAAGAGAGCAGAGATCAACTTTTATAACATAAAAACAATGAAATAAACATAAAATGTATTGAAAATATTTTTAGAAATATATATATTGGGAAAAATATATATTAGTTCAACTTGGTTTGAATATGTTTCATTCAATGCATTCAATGATAAACTTGTTTATTGGGCTGCATCCCATAGGCCTACAAGGCCTGTACTTGCACAGCTTCAAGACCAAAGAAAGATCCTGGAGTCAGCAACAGAGACATTAGTGGTTTAACGGATAGGGGAGCTTACATGTTGGAAGCAAGGTCCTAGAGTGACTCCCCACCGTGTGCGGTCCATGGCGGGCAGGACATGGTGGTGGTCTTCACTCCAGGGGGGAAGGGGAGATGACCAGAGGATGACGACAACAGCATCTCACTGTAGACCCAGCAATTAGACTCATTTCACAGTGAGGCTAGTGTTGCTGCTCAGTTCTCAAACAGATTTCCTCCCTTAGACTAGGGACAAAACGTAAGACATCTAACAGTAACAACACGGGAGATCATGACAATTCAGCTAAATACAAGCAGTAAACAAATTCATAGATAATACCACACCCTCCTGTGATTTTTGTCCTGGTCTGCAACACAGTTCATAAAACTCAAGTTTTCAGTAATACAAGAACATGTCTAAAGTCATGTATATGATGGCCACCTAGTTTTACCTTAGATGTCTTAACCACAGCAACCCCTTTTGACTTTCAAGTGCATTCCCTCCCTCGATGGCCAAAGCAGATGTACAATGCATGTCTGAAAGACCACAAAACAGGCTGCTCTGGTCAGTGAAATTTAAATTCATCCATCTTTAAGCCTTCTGACTTCCCCAAACCTCAATACATACAGATTTTCCCATCATTTCCCCTTTTGATTGCAAATCTTTCAGTAGAAAGCACTGATGATCAAAATATTTGCCCCATAATGCTGGGGTGCTCGCTCCTACCCTGGGTTCAGATCATGCCCCTAGGAGCTAGGCCTCCTTTATATTCACCTAGTCATTCATGTTGGGGGAAAACTAATCAGATCTCATGAACAGGTTCAGAGATATGTTAATGGGGAAGCACTTTACAGGCCATACACTTTATCATTTAATACCCAATTATCACTCAAGCATTGTATATGTGCTTTTAGCAGCAGACTTAAAGCAAGCAGTGTCACACTTCATGAGTAGTTATATTCTCTGACAGTTTCAGTAGATAATTTTCTTTCCATCCAGAACATCAGGGCAAAAGTATGGCCAACACAATAACTTTCAAAAATACAGACCTCAATTAATAAAACTAGAATTGAATATCCATTGAACATAATATTGTTCTCTCTAAAATTACCTTTATCTCCATCAAACACAGCCAATCAAAACTAATTTGCAAAATAAGCCTATTCAATTGACTACATATGGCTCCTCCAAACTGGCTGAGGGGATACTTCTCAGGAGTCTCAAACTGAATTCTGCATAGACCTCTCAAGGCCAGGAAAGTCACACCCAAGACTTGCCATCTAGCTCTGCCTTGATGGATTTCTCAGTCCCCAAAACATAGAGATTCTTGCACATGTCAGGAGGCAGTCTTTCCCATTCACTTGATAAGACTGCTCAGACACAGGAGTCCCCACTTTCTGGAGTAAACAGACAGAAAGAAGAGAAAAATGTTGCAATTCTACCCACAGGTGTAGTTTACCCAATTGCTGTAAGTCATAACTAACTTGAGGGGAAGGGCTTCCCTCTATCTGGAAAACACAGTTAAAAACCAGTAACATTCCAGACAAGACCCATAAAAATTATAACTATATTCACCAGTTCACTCAGTACCCAATCCTTTTGTTAACTTTTTATGAAACCATCAGGTTTTCCATTAGGATTCTTTAATTTCTTACCCTGTTTAGAAGTATGATCTGAAATTTATCAGAGACCTGTTATTGTCAAAGTGTCCTTCCTATGGACCTTCTTGAAGATGAAGCACTTTTGCAAAAGCATCAGATGCAGCAATAATTGTCTCTAAATGACAAAAGACTTAAAAAAGCACAGTTAAACAGTTGATTACAATGTAATTGATAAAGAAATTTGGTTACAAGAATTATGACTGATTATAATCTTAAACCTTGAAAACCTTCATCTCTGGCAAAAACAAAGAAGCAAGTAATTGTGCATTTCCTGATTGGAAAACAATGCTTTAGTCTTCCTCTGCTAAGCAGGCAAAGGTAGGTAACTGAGAGCCATTCATCAACTAATGTTTCAACATTTTATCCTATTTGAAATGACCCATGAATTATCTTCTTTGAAGTTTAGTTTAGTTTCAAGTTACCAAAATCCAGAGAGACTATTTTAGATAGACATTCCCAAAATGTAATTATTTCTATAGAGTTTACCTAAAAGCTCTTTTTTCTTCTTTACTTTTAGAGCTCACACAAGATTAACATTGCAGAGAGCCCAGGTAGATCATTTACATCTCCAAGGCACAAGAGAAATATCAATTCCTTCTAGGAATCCAGCTTTAACCAATTACAAAAGCTCACTTTGATACAAGAGCAGAGACATTAGTAGCCATTGCCCTCCAGATCTCTTGGCAGCCCCCACTCAGCAAGGACAGCCACCACAGGGCCCCACGTACTAGTGGACATCTTCCCTGGGATCTCCCCCAAAACTTTCGGGATCACCCCTGGAACTTTTGAGCCCCACATGTTAGTGGACAGCTCCCACAACTTTAAGTTCCCTGTCCTGTATTTTCTGACATCTCTGCACTCACAGGAGTTTCCTGGATCTCCTGGCTGCTCCACCAATTGTTGGGTTACCTACAAGGCCTGTACTTGCCCAGCTTCAAGACCTAAGGAAGAGCCCAGAGTCAGCAACAGAGAGATCAATGGTTTAATGGATGGGGGTGCTTACACATGTGAAGCAAGGTCCTGGAGTGACAGCCCACTGTGTGTGACACAGGGCAGGCAGGACATGGCAGCAGTCTTTGCTCCCAGGGGAAGGGAAGATTACCAATTACAGGGGCTCATTAGTTAACCAGGGAAACCAGGAGAGGGGCAAGCCCCTCACCACCCCTTTGATAAGAACAATCACTAGCTGGGGCCTGGGGCAAGTAGATAAGAAGGTCAGTCATGTGAGTAGGGTGTAGGTGAAGCAGGCCCTGGTGGGGCAGGGGATGTACAGAGAGCAAGAGAACAGCCATCTTGAGTGGTGTGACCATACATTGTTAAAAATCCATCTTATTACTTGATATTTGACTTCCCCCATCCTATGACAAACCACTGACCAGAAACAGATTCAAGGTCTCCTATGCTCTGAGGTCTAAAGAGCAGACCATGTCTCCATCTGTTATCATTTCCTGATTGTAGCAGAACAAATAGCTGCTAGAGGTTATCAAGGGTAAATTCCTTACCTTTACTAAATTGTCACAAGCTTGCGATGTTAGTGACTTTGGTCAATAGGCTGTCTTCTCCTGAATTGCCTAGCAGTATTTCTGGTGTCATTCTGAGGCATTCACCTAAGATTTCTAGGCTCCAACACTTTAACTTTACTCTTTTTTCAAGCCTCTGACAGTTGATGAGCACTCTTAATTAGTTTGAATCTCTGGGAAGAATAAAAGCACAGTGAAATAAATTGATGGCTGCATTTAGCTGTCTTTTTTGCTTTCCTTGGTTCTGTAAAGCTGGTAATAAAAGTATATTTGACTTCATACAGCTTTTTTTATAAATGTTTTTTCCTTGTACCTCCAAAGAGATTGTGCCTTTTTGAAAGCATTCTATTCTGGGACAATTCTGAGAGGCACAAAAGGTTCAAAATGTTAACCTCTGAGGAAAGGGAAATCCAGTTTTGGACACAACTTCTATATTTCCTCCTTTATCATTTTTGTGTGCATCATGTTTTTAATGCACTGACTACAAGTAACAATATATTTTTGGCAAGTGAAAAATTGATGGGTGAGCAGAAAGAACAGATTCTGATGCTGTGGGTCACAGTCTTTGCTTCAGTTCCTTAGCTTCTTTAAACAAATAGTGATATAGTGAAGTAAATGAGTGATTGCATACTTTTATAGAACCAAGAGCTTTTTTTTAAATGAAATCTTACAGAGATTGTTGCTCAAATTCAGCTTCTGTACACCAGTGTCATATTAAGTCTCAGAGACAGAGGTTTGGGTGAAAGCAGGTTAATGCCCTCGAGACTGCATGTCCTGCCCTGGAGAAGGTAGTGAAGAGTCTTACAGTGTTCAAGGAGCAGGGCGTGATCAGCTGGTGGACATTCTTCTGATTGGTTCATGGTGAGGTGAGTGGGAATCAGCATCATCAACCTTCTGGTTCCAAGCAGTCTGGGGTCTGTGTGCTTATGTGCAGCATACAGTTAACTTCTTCTACCTGGTGGGAGGTTCAGTATCTGCAAAACAGCTCAAAGGACATGGCTCAAAATATTATCTATAGCCCTTGAGGAGAACTAAAAGTCCTTGACTTTGTTTAATAGCTAAATTATTATTATTTTGCCTTGTTTGACTGTTTTCCTTTCTTTCTGCATTTTCTCACTTTTCTGATTAACTTTATTTTTTGACTAAGTTTTTCTACAGTCAAATGGCAAGCAGAGGACATGGGTGGGGGTTTATTCTGGGAAGGCCTCATAAGGTCCTGCTCATTTACAAGATCACCAATCAGATAGGAAGTCTTTTTTGAAAGAGAAAGATCTCATAGTCCTGCATTACTATCTTCACAGACTGAAAACCCCTGAATTGAGTAGATGATACCTAAGATAATTCTTATCTCTGAAATCTCATGGGCAATATGCTAACAGTGTTGACCTTGGATTTTAGGCAGGTGTGGAGGGGAGAGGTGAGGAATATATGGTTTGAGTATGTATAACATAGTCAATGCTTTGTTCTGTTAAGCAGAGTAGCAACTGATATAACCCTAAAAATTTAGAGAGTGTTCACTTGAAGAAACATTCTTCACTCTCTTTCTAGAAGTATAAACAACATCTTGGCTGGGTTGCAGCAAAGTGAGTACAGAGACAGCGTGAGTACAGAGACAGCGACAGCCCAGCTGCAGGGATGGGAAGAGACGCATCTTCATATGAGAAGAAATTCACTCTGAAGGCAGTCTCTTTCCTTGAAAAATTCTCTTTGGCCCTGGGGTGGCCCAAGAGCTAAACAAGGAAAACAGCCAGTGTGACAACTACAGTAACAAGTGAGGCAGTCTTTAGAAGTGAAACATCTTGATTTAATATTTAGAGAAAATGTATTTATATTCTGATGAATAACTGCTTCTAAGCTATGAACAAGGACATTTCTAGACTTGTCAGATAGTTCAAAGCTTTTCCAATCTGAATATTACCCCTTTTATCAATCTTTCTCCTATTACCCTGGGTTTTCATTGAAAGAACGTATCACAATTTTCAGGATGTATTTTTTGAACTTAGGTATTCAGTACTGCTTTATCCTGCTCTTTGGTTTGCCCAGTACAGAGCATTTAGTAGTGTTAGATAATTGTTTTATTATTATTATTTTTTGAGTGAATGAATAAATGAGTGAATAATAGTGAGTGCCCATGATGAACTACAGAGTCGTGGAAACTGTGGAGGAGACTGAAGGGGGTGTGGAAGGGTTTACAAGTGGACCCACCAGTAGAGATCAAAGGTTAGTATATTCACCTACTTTCAAATCGATGACCCCATTTAATTCAAGCTTTCCCTAGAGCAGAAGTTTTTTCACTTCAACTTATTACAATAGACCTGATGGTCCATGGCAGGGAATTAACTTTCACTTCCTCTGAGTCATAAATTTGAGACACACATGGAGGGCTGGAGAGAAGGAACAAGATGTTCTTTTAACATTCATGGGAAGACTGAGCAACTCTTACTTTACACTACAGTGAAGCATTGTTTTTCTCTCTTCATTGGTACAAACACAACTTTCATACTATTTTTGTCCATTTTATAAGATAAGCACAAGGAAAACAGAACTCTGTAGAAATATGACTCAAGTGAAATGCATTTAACCATATTTATGTGACTCTTTTTATATAAAGTTATTAAAGACTTAATGGGAATCCACAAATGCTTTTCAATTATATTTTACTTTGTGAGGAAAACACTTACTATAGAGGTATTAAGGAATTCGAGAATTCCCAATGAACACATATCCTTCGTAAATGTCAATGAGCTACTGAATAATTTCAAGTTTGTCAAGATGCATTGAAATAAAATCCAGGTAAATATCATTGGGGGGCACAATTGTGTATAAGAGAGATGGTTATTTCTGTACAACTTAATCCCAGTAAAAGCTACTCCTTTTTGAAACTCTTTGTTTCAAAACCTGGACTTTCTAGTTGCTTTTACTACTTCTGTGCTTCATACTCAGTTTTCATAGCAATTTAGGAAATGTTCATGTTGGAAAAATATTCAGTAGGGAAAGAAAAGTTTTGAGGACAGAAATATGCATCTAACTGTGTGCCCTGCAGCCTACAGTATAATTGTTTTAAAAATCAGGGAATGAAAAGCATTTAAAGTGTTACACTGCCATTCATCTTACAGGAGTTCGAAGTTATCATTTTTCAGACTTGTGCAGGGCAGTTTGTTTCTGCATGGCACTCTGCTACGTGGCGATGTATTTGCCTGCAGAGATTATGCTGAGGTGGTATGATACACAGTCCTGCTTTCGATTTTCCCTAAGGGCAGGCACAGTCACTACAACAATCGTGATAAATTGTGTGGCACTATGCTCAAGAGCAAGAAATCTCCCTCAGTTTTGCAACAGTTTGAAGCAAACCCATGCTGGGTTTGATTGTTTGTTTGTTTGTTTAGTTTTTCAATTATGTTATAAAAAATACTGATACAGGGATTTAATTTTGTAAAAGGTGATAACAAACATTTTCTGTGACTTTTAAAAATTTTTGCCAAAACATTTTGAATTTGCAACCATGGATCAGTTAAGGAAATAGGTATTTTCCTATTTTAGTAGGAATTGTACTTTGAATTTTGTCTATTTCTTAGTGAGAAAGAAGATGTTTGACTACTCAGTTCATTTCAGATGAAAAATGTCAAGTGCCTTCTATGTGCCAGTTAAAGGCCTAATTGTTGAAGAAACAGAAATGAACATGGCCCATTCCTAGTCATCAAGGAATTTCAAAGCTGGAGGGTTTTCTTGTGAATTCAATTCAATTCATGATACCTAAGATAATTCTAAGATAATTCAATCACCACCAACCAATTCAATTCTTATGAATTCAATTCAATCATGCGATCTTTTTAATCTTTTAGTAACTCATGAATGAACCCACACTTCATCAATTTCTTCCACCTCTGTTATGTTCTCTGTTTCTGCAGCAGAAGGACTGTCAAAGCTTCATAGCATCCAAGAACAATTTTTCCATCTGAATATGGATCAAAATGGAAAAAAGTGTGAGAATGGTCTGTGTATAAGTTCAAGTGAGGATAATATGCATTTCAATCAGCAGCTCCATTAGACTGGACTTTGTTTTCAAAAACTCAGAAGAATTATATGAAATGAACATATCTGTACATAAGATCATAGCTGGACATCTAAAGAGAGCAGTTTGATACCACAGAGAAGGGATTCCCTTCCCATATAGACAATCAGGTAAACAGAACAATCAATATCCTGCAAACCACAGTCCAAAGAGATTTGTGAGGAAGGATCAGAGGTGATAAAAGGAGTTTTCCATCAAATGATCAAGACTAGACTTTATGATAAACTAAAGTTTGTCGTAAGTGTAACATTCAGCCAGCATATCCAAAGAAGCCAGAAGCATCAGAAAGATATATTCTCAGAAAGGTAATTTTTCTTCTATATGAATACTCTGTTGGCATTTTTACCCTATACTGATGTACCAATTCTCACTTTTAGGATGTACATCTAGACCCACTCTTCAAAATAACCTTTGGAAATCTTACATAGATAGTTAGCAGTTTAAACTTATTCTGTCAAAAACTCCATTCAATACCTCTTTCTGTTCATAGCACCAATCTTTTTTCCAAAGACTCAAATTCAGGGCTTCCCTGGTGGCGCAGTGGTTGAGAGTCCACCTGCTGTTGCAGGGGGCACGGGTTCATGCCCGGTCCGGGAAGATCCCACGTGCCGCAGAGCGGCTGGGCCCGTGAGCCACGGCCGCTGAGCTTGCGCGTCCGGAACGGGAGAGGCCACAACAGTGAGAGGCCCGTGTATCGCAAAAAAAAAAAAAAAAAAAAAAACAAACAGACTCAAATTCAAAATTCCACATTCTTCTCCTTTGTTTCTACATATAATACATTGTGAAATTAGTTTCCACACTCTCTTTCTTCTCTGTTCCTTCTGCCTCTGACTTTTTTCAGATTCTGTCAAGATGGACAGCACAGTATGTGGAAAGACCATAGGTTTGCAGACAGATAAACCTTGTCTTGAATCAATTTCCTTCTCTCTTTTAGATGATTCTGTAAAATAATTTCATCTCTCTAGGCCTCAATGTTGTCATCTTTAATAAGTGCAGAGTACAGCCTAGTGTTAAAGAAATGACTCTCCTTTATATATAGAATGGATAAATAACAAGGTCCTGCTGTATAGTACAGAGAAGTATATTCAATACCCTATGATAAATCATAATGAAAAAGAATATTAAAAAAAGAATGTACATATGTATAACTAAGTCACTTTGCTCTACAGCAGAAATTAACAAAACATTGTAAATCACCTATATTTCAATTAAAAAAAATTTTTTTACAGAAATGGCTCTCCTGGATGGATGTGGTGTCACCCCACTGGTGCATGGGTTAATTTATTTATTCTTTCACAAATATGCATCAAGTGCCTACTATAAACTAGAAACTGTGTAGGCACTGGAATTGTTCAACCTGGGTGCATATTGGTGCCATTAACTGAGATGAGGAACATTGGAAGACACCTTGATTTGTGGCATAAATCAGGGGAGCCAGGAGAGACATATACGTGTATAAGACGTTGCCTACAGGTGGTAGAATGCAGAGAAAAACACCGTAGCATTACTCATAATGGACCCCAGCATTTCATAGATAGAAAAAAGTGAATCTTCAAAGGAGATGACAGAAAAATCAGGGGAATCAAGGAGATTATTGTGTCACAGAAGACAAGCTGAGAGACCCTCTCAAGAAGGAAATAAACTCTGCCCATTTTTGCTGAGAGGAACCATGAGAGAAATATGGAAAAAAGGCCCATTGGATTTACATTCATGGAAATGATCATTGATATTACTGAAAGTTCTTTTGAAGGAGGAAATATAAAACTGGACTATTTGGCAGATTCTGCTGTGTGTTCCCCAATATACTACAGTCTCCTCTTCTCCTGCAGAGTAACAGAACCTCCAGTGTTTAGCTGTGCACATGATCTTTCAAATTAAGCCAACATTTCTCAAATACCATTTGCATAGAAATCTGGTGGTGTTATTAATTTACAGGTAACGTAACAAACCTATTATCATTTGTTCTTTCAATGTCATGAAGTGCCCTTGCGAATTGCTTTGATGTTAAGTTTTTGCCCACATCACTTCTGGGATATGAATGAAAACTTGTCTTTTCATCACAACTATTTCCTGTCATCCTGTATGTCATTAAGGGCACCCTCATCAAGTTCTTCTGGATGCATGTCTAATGTCTCTCAAACAGTTGGTGTCAACATTCCTATGATCAGCTATTTCTTTATGGTTCCATGTATGTTTGATTTAAATTTTGAAAAGTTATTTGCACAGTATAGTAAAAGTTTTGCCATAGTGCATGCCTATTATTCTTCCTGCCATCATTCTTGGATGTTCTCCATTGCATGTTTTAAATCATATTTTTTCCAAAATTCATCTAAGGAAATTGCATGACCTTCCATTGTAGATCTGTTCTGTCTATGATAATAGATTTTAAAGTTGAAACAAAATAAATCCTTGGTCCATTAGCTGGATTGATGACGTTGCATTTTGTGGTAAAAATAAAATGTTCAGGAGTCTGATCAAGAAGGCAGACAATTAGGAAGCAGAGTTCACCTCTTTCCACAGATACACTGAAAATACATCTATAAGTGCAACGATTCACACAGAACAGCTACTGAGTGCCAACAGAAGGCCTCAGATGTCTGAAAAGACAAGAAAACCTCCATATAACTGGGTAGGACAAAAAGAAAAAGAAAACGAAGGAATCAGGACAGGGCCTGCAGCCCAGGGAGGGAGCTGTGAAGGAGGAAATATTCCTGCACATTGGGAAGTCTCGTCACCAGTGGGAAAATCAGCCTGGATGAAGGAGAGGGGAAGCTTCAGAGCCTAAGAGGGGAGAGCAGCACCGGTTTGTGGAAGGCAAAACGGAGAGTAACCTACACAGAGGGTGGGCACCGCTACCCTGGGTTCCCCAGTCTGAGACACTCATCTGTCCTTGGGGGTGGGGGTGGGGTGCTGAAGCTCAGACTCCAGAGCTCAATCCTGGGGAGAGGACCAGGGTTGGGTGTAGAAACAGCCTAAAGAGGTCAGGCTGTAGCAACTGAGGGAATACTAGCCAGGAACCAGGGCCCACCAGAAAGTCAAGGCATTATTATTGGGAGACACAGGAGAGGGGTGGGACCACCGTAAGAGCTTCTTTCCCTGTGAGTGCCCCAGGCAATAGGATGTTGCCTGCAGGAGCTCCAGGGGCAGGTGTGAGTCACTACCCTCATCTTGGGCTCCAGAGGCAGGCACTGGCCATCCAGACCCACAGGCAGACACCAGCCCCCACCCCCACTGACCTAAAAGGGTGTGAAAAGTACCCACCACTAGGAATTCTGCTAGCAGACTCCAGGACCCACCTCTGCTGACCGAGAAGGGTGTGGACAACTTCCCCCACTGCCGGGAGCCGTATAGGAAGTGCCTTTGAGTCTCAGCACGGACGAGCCTTTGAGTCTCAGCACGGACGAGACCCTTAGTGTCAGCAAAGCTGGTGCTGTCAGGTATAAATATGGAAAAGCAAAGTTCTCGTTTGCAAAGCTTCCTGCCTCCTGGTGGCTGGTGCCGTGTAATTGGTCTCTCTTGCCCAGTGCTGTAAGCTGGGCCCTCTCTGGAGGAGAAACCTGGGTTCCCGAAGACATGTGATCAGAGCCGGGGCCCCGCCAGTTGGCGAGGGAATCCCAGGGCAGGTGCTGGGCGTGGAGGCCACGGGGGCATAGGCTACCAAGGTGACAGAAAACTGACCTTCTCTGGGGGCGCTGCACCTCGCTCACTCGCACACCTCACATCTCCCTGCTTGGCCCCGGAGGATGGCTGGTTAGCCAGAGACGGGTAAGATTCCTCAGGGAAGGAACAACCTAAGACAGGCACAGTCGCAGAGGGGCCATCAGGAGAGAACTTGGGGGCCAACAGAGGTGGGGCATAGACCCTCACCCCCCCAACTTTACAGGAGCCTAAACCCTCACCCCTTTTGAGAGAGGTCTCTTGTCCCCATGGCTGCTTCGCTTCCCACGCCCAGCTCAGATGAGAACCCAGGTAGCAGACCAGAGACCTGGCCAATGGCAACTGCTCTTCCACCGCAGCAGGGCTCTGTTTCCCATTTCCTCCGTGAACCACAGCTTTTCTCTGTGTGGAAGCAAAGCTTTCCTCTGTGTGGCTCCCCTTGTCTTCCCCTGCCTTTGCCTAAGGTGATTTTTATAGGATTGCTTTTGGTGTTGGGAAAAATGTATAGTTTTAATGCAGGGGTTTAGGAAAGACCCCAATTTAGGGTAAAAATCAAGAGAAGGATTATAGCTACTTTGGCTCCTTTAATGATTATATTTGTTGGGGAAATATAATGGTGGGAACATTTCTGCAGCAGCTTTGTACTTTAAAAGAAAAATTGCAAGAGTTATGGCCTCCCAGTGGAGTTATAAACATGCTGGGAAATACCTGGGTATGGTGGCAAGGTTTTATGCAACAGTGGGTTTAATCAATGAGTTTATGGTACAATGTCCGCTCCCATGGTTTTTTAGAAGTATAAAAAATAATGTGTATTGTTTTGATTATAAAGGTAGAAGAAAATAGTCTATAAATATTTACAATTGTTAAAAGAATAATGTGCTTGAGTTTGTGCTTTAAATAGTTGGCTGATTGAACAAAAACATATAGGTACAAGAACATTTAATTTTCTAAGGAAGATGATGAAACCGCAGACTGTGTTCCTGACGTAGATGTGACCAACATGTGATTAACCACAGGAGAAGAAAGAGACTCTGGGCGATGGGAAAATTACCTAACCTGTTTTAATCAATCTGCTGATGTAAATTACCTTTGTTTTGTGGCCTATGTGGGGGAGTTTTTGGCGTGGAAATGAAAATGTTAAATTTGAAAATGAGATCACTTTATAGTATAAAAGCTTTTGGAATCTTAAAAATAAATTTGTCAGATCCTTGCACCCAAGAAGAGGTGTCTTGAGTTCTGTCCACGCCGACTCCGTCTTCCCCTTTGGGTGAACCCTGTCCAGCTGGGGCTGGTCCTCGGCAAGTGGCGCCCGAACAGGGACCTGAAGGGGTAAGTATAATATTCGGACGGATAGGAGTCTCACCGTAGGGTGCTGCAGACCCCCAGTTAAAGGAGAACTGGTTAGGAAGGTGAGTAAGGCGGTGTCAAGATGGGACACGCTGAGTCCAGAGAGAGGCTCTTATTTATTGATATAGTTAAACATATGATAAATGGAAGAGGAATTAAGGTAACTAATAAGCAATTAACTCAGTTTTTTCAGTTCGTACAGGAGCAATGCCCTTGGTTTCCTGAACAGGGTTCGATAAATTTAGAGACCTGGCAGAAGGTAGGACAAACTTTGCAGGTATATTACACCCATTTTGGGCCTGAAAAAGTTCCTGTAGACACTTTTGCTTTGTGGAATTTAATTAGGGAAAGTATTGCTCCCCTGCCTGAGGGTCAAAAAAACCCTTATAAATACCCTCCTTTATGCAAGGAATAGCTATTGCTATTATTATTGCCATTATTATGTTATAGTAATAATTATAATTATTATAATTATAATTATATGTATTTATATGTAATATATATATATAAAATATATATATAATAAATAAATGATAATAAAATAAATAAAATAAATAAATAAATAAATAAAATACATATATAAAATATGTTTATGTAATTATATATATATATTAAATATAATATAATAATAAAATAATTATAATAATAATTATATTATAATTGCTATTATTACCAACGTTATCAATGGAAGGTTTTACCTCAAGGGATGAAAAATAGTCCCACCTTATGTCAGAAATATGTTGACCAAGCTATATGTTCAATTAGACAAAAATATAAAGAGACATATATTATACATAATATGGATGATATTTTATTAGCTGGAGAGGATAGAGCTGTCTTACATGATATATTGCAGGAATTGATAGAGGCTTTAGAAATATATGGATTAAAGGTAGCCCCTGAAAAAATTTAAACTGAACCTCCTTATAATTATTTAGGGAGAATAATACAGGAGTTTACTATTCATCATATACCTTTTCAGTTAAGAATTGATAATTTAAAGACCTTGAATGATTTTCAAAAATTTTTGGGAGATATTAATTGGATCAGACCCCTGTTAAAAATATCAACTATGGAATTAAAACCCTTGTTTCAAATTTTACAAGGGGATTCTGATCCTTTGTCTCCCAGAGAATTAACTGAAGAGGGAAAATTAGTTATACAAAAAGTAGAGGAAGCTTTACAGAATACCTTTTTATAAAAAATAGATTATAAAAAGCCATGGGAATTGGTAATATTGTCCACTCCTGTAATACCTACGGGAATATTATGGCAGGATGGTCCCTTGGAGTGGGTACACTTAGCAGCTAATCCTAAAAAAATTGTTGCTTCATACCCATTTATGGTAAGTTTAATTATCATAAAAGGAAGGAAAAGGAGTAGAGAATTGTTCGGGAAAGATATGGATAATATTATTGTTCCCTATAATAAAGAACAATTAGAAGCCTTGTTAATGTTTGAAGATTATTTGGGAATTGCTTTAATGGCTTATACAGGACAAATATTGTATCATTTGCCAAAGAATAATTTATTACAATTTTTTAAAGATAATGCTGTTATATTTCCAGTATGGTATAAAAAAGAACCTTTGGAGGAGGCTGTATTAGTGTTTACTGATGGCTCTTCAACAGGTAAGGCAGCTTATATTATTGGAAAAAAAAAGATATAGTTTAAAAACAGAAGGATGTTCTGCACAGCAATCTGAAATAATGGCAGTAATTGAAGTATTAAAGAAAACACGAAATTATAAAATTAATTTATATACGGATTCATTATATATAGTTAAATTGTTTCCAGCTATAGAAACAGCAACTTTTCCTGATAATAAAAGTAATATTATATTATCACTTAAGTTATTGCAAGAAAATCTTTGGTTAAGACAACAACCCTATTTTATAGGACATGTAAGAGCTCATTCTGGATTACCTGGATCCATATCTATTGGAAATGCAATGGCAGATGCTTTGACAAAGGTTTATGTGATAGAAGAAGATAAATTAAAACAAGCTATAGATTCTCATAAATTACATCATCAAAATGCAGCCGCTTTAAGGTATCAGTTAAGCCTAACTAGAGAAGCAGCAAGGGAAATAGTAAAAAATTGCTCTGTGTGTTCTACACAAACTAATGTACCTCAACAAGGAGTAAATCCCCGAGGTTTGCGAGCTAATGATCTGTGGCAAATGGATGTGACTCATGTACCCAGTTTTGGAAAGCTGTCATATGTACATGTTTGTGTGGATACCTTTTCACATGTAATTGTAGCCTCAGCTAGGACCGGAGAGGCCTTTAAGGATGTGTGCCAGCACTTGATGTTTTGTTTCAGTTATTTGGGAATTCCCCGAAAGTTAAAAACTGACAATGGCCCTGCTTATGTTTCAAAATCTTTTCAGCAATTATGCCAACAGTTTGGCATAGCCCATAGTACAGGAATTCCTTATAACCCACAAGGACAAGCTATAATTGAAAGAACCAATCAAGTATTAAAGAATATGATTTATAAATTGCAAAATGGAGATTTAAAATATTTTTCTCCTCATCATTTACTTAACCATTCTATGTTTGTATTAAATTATTTAAATATGAATGATAAAGAGAAAACTCCTATGATGAGACATTGGGAGATAAATGAAGAAAGTATAAAACCAAAGGTATTATGGAAAGATGTTTTAACAGGAAAATGGAATGGACCAGATATATTACTAACTAGTGGTAGAGGATATGCTTGTATTTTTCCCCAGAATTTTGATTCACCAATTTGGATTCCTGATCGATTAATCAGACACCCTGAGGTGGGGAACTTATTGAAACGTTTTTCAGAAAAGAAATTACACTGCCGAGATGGCGGAATCACATCCCCAGGAAGTAAAACCAAATAGCCCTATGGCTACGACGTTAGTTCCCCAGAAAAAACAATTGTCACTTAAATCATTCTGTGATAAAGAAGTACAAGTTTCTCCAGAACTTTTGAAAAAAAAAAACCTTCATTGCCTTCTCGTTCACGAAAGAGAAGGTACGCTGTCTCCACCACTGAAGCGGCTCCAATAACCTGGGGAGCAATTAAAAAGCTTTGCCTGACTGCTGAAAATGCTGTGAATGCTCAAGAATTGCCTTTGACGACTGCTAATTTTTTTGTGGCTATGCTTAGCTTACTTTCCGTTCAGGATCAAGATCCGATCTGGGTGCCATCAAGACTGACGAGAATTGTTGAAGAAAACTTCGGAGATTAGTTGGAATTCCACAAAGGATTATTCAGATTGTGCAACTGAGTGCTGCCGGGCTGGAGCCCGTTGCCTTTGGAGATTTTGCCTCTTGGCTCTCTTCTGCCTTTTCCTTCTTTGGGGAGTGGGTGGGGGTAGGAATCTTTGGAGTCTGCTGTGTATTTGGGATTATGCTGTGTTTCTGGTTGGTCTGTCGTGTGCGCATCAGGGCACATCGAGATAGGGTCCTGCTCACTCAGGCACTTCTGGCTATTAATGAAGGAGATTCTCCCGCAGCCTGGCTCTCCGCCCTGAATAATTCGAAATGATTGCCCTTGCACAGAGAGGCCTTGTTGCCATTGCACCTCTATAGGGAGTCATCCATTGTTCTGATTGCCCTTGCACAGAGAGGCCTTGTCGCCATCGCACCTCTATAGGGAATCAGCCATTATTCTGAGGCAGCCCTTGCACCCTGCGGCCCTTGTTGGCATTGCACGCAGGAGGGTGCCTCAGACATGCCAACAGAAAACTGCCCTCGTACGGGCTATGTTCTGCTTGGTGTTCTAATAAATAAAAAAGGGGGAGATGCCGGGAGCCGTATAGGAAGTGCCTTTGAGTCTCAGCACGGACGAGCCTTTGAGTCTCAGCACGGACGAGACCCTTAGTGTCAGCAAAGCTGGTGCTGTCAGGTATAAATATGGAAAAGCAAAGTTCTCGTTTGCAAAGCTTCCTGCCTCCTGGTGGCTGGTGCCGTGTAATTGGTCTCTCTTGCCCAGTGCTGTAAGCTGGGCCCTCTCTGGAGGAGAAACCTGGGTTCCCGAAGACATGTGATCAGAGCCGGGGCCCCGCCAGTTGGCGAGGGAATCCCAGGGCAGGTGCTGGGCGTGGAGGCCACGGGGGCATAGGCTACCAAGGTGACAGAAAACTGACCTTCTCTGGGGGCGCTGCACCTCGCTCACTCGCACACCTCACATCTCCCTGCTTGGCCCCGGAGGATGGCTGGTTAGCCAGAGACGGGTAAGATTCCTCAGGGAAGGAACAACCTAAGACAGGCACAGTCGCAGAGGGGCCATCAGGAGAGAACTTGGGGGCCAACAGAGGTGGGGCATAGACCCTCACCCCCCCAACTTTACAGGAGCCTAAACCCTCACCCCTTTTGAGAGAGGTCTCTTGTCCCCATGGCTGCTTCGCTTCCCACGCCCAGCTCAGATGAGAACCCAGGTAGCAGACCAGAGACCTGGCCAATGGCAACTGCTCTTCCACCGCAGCAGGGCTCTGTTTCCCATTTCCTCCGTGAACCACAGCTTTTCTCTGTGTGGAAGCAAAGCTTTCCTCTGTGTGGCTCCCCTTGTCTTCCCCTGCCTTTGCCTAAGGTGATTTTTATAGGATTGCTTTTGGTGTTGGGAAAAATGTATAGTTTTAATGCAGGGGTTTAGGAAAGACCCCAATTTAGGGTAAAAATCAAGAGAAGGATTATAGCTACTTTGGCTCCTTTAATGATTATATTTGTTGGGGAAATATAATGGTGGGAACATTTCTGCAGCAGCTTTGTACTTTAAAAGAAAAATTGCAAGAGTTATGGCCTCCCAGTGGAGTTATAAACATGCTGGGAAATACCTGGGTATGGTGGCAAGGTTTTATGCAACAGTGGGTTTAATCAATGAGTTTACGGTACAATGTCCGCTCCCATGGTTTTTTAGAAGTATAAAAAATAATGTGTATTGTTTTGATTATAAAGGTAGAAGAAAATAGTCTATAAATATTTACAATTGTTAAAAGAATAATGTGCTTGAGTTTGTGCTTTAAATAGTTGGCTGATTGAACAAAAACATATAGGTACAAGAACATTTAATTTTCTAAGGAAGATGATGAAACCGCAGACTGTGTTCCTGACGTAGATGTGACCAACATGTGACTAACCACAGGAGAAGAAAGAGACTCTGGGCGATGGGAAAATTACCTAACCTGTTTTAATCAATCTGCTGATGTAAATTACCTTTGTTTTGTGGCCTATGTGGGGGAGTTTTTGGCGTGGAAATGAAAATGTTAAATTTGAAAATGAGATCACTTTATAGTATAAAAGCTTTTGGAATCTTAAAAATAAATTTGTCAGATCCTTGCATCCAAGAAGAGGTGTACTGAGTTCTGTCCACGCCGACTCCGTCTTCTCCTTTGGGTGAATCCTGTTCAGCTGGGGCTGGTCCTCGGCACCCCACTAGGAATTCCACCAGCGAGACTCAGGATCCAGCCCCTCTAACCAGGAAGGCGGAAAGCCCCTGCCACTAGGAATTCTGCCAGCAGGCCCCAGGACTTGCCCACGCTGTCCTGGGAGGGTGTGAAGAGCTTCCGTGACTGGGAAATCCATCAGTGGGTGGCAGGACTTGTCCCACTTCCCTGGGAGCACACAGATAGCTTTCCCTACTAGGATGTCTGCCAGTGGGTGCTGGTACCTGCCCATGCTGTCCCAGCAGGGTGTGGAGAGTTTCCACATCTGCCAGTGGGTGCCAGGACCCGCCCCACTTTCCTGGGAGTATATGGATAGCTTTTGCTACTAGAAATCCACCAGTAGGTGCCAGAACCTGCCCCACTGTTTGGGGAGGACACAGATAGCTTCCCCCATTAGGAAATCCACCGAGAATAGGGGCTGAAACCACAGCTGAGTCCAGGGGCTGATTGACTAAGAAAGAAGAGCTGAAATCTCTCCTCACAGTTACGTGAACTGTAGAGTCATACCCCCATTGACAGCTTCCTAAATTCAGCACCTGCAAAACTTCCAAAAGAACAAGTGCTCCTCCAGCAAGGACGGGTCTGGCTTTAGCAGCTGTGGGCTTTGTGGGCACGTACACACAGGGACTGGGCTGGGCCAGAATCTGAGCTGCCTCCATAGCTCCCACAGCCGGTCCAAGTGAATGACTACTGCAGTTCTGGGACCTGACTTCAGTGGATCTGCACTGATGGCTTGGTGAAAACAATGCCTGAGGGTCACCAGGGACAACTACCATCATAAACACAGTTAAGGTGGGACTGAGAGCGGTGCCAACAACAGTGTACTTTGTCAGCCAACACAATGGGTGAGAGCAGACACAACAGAGCACATTCACAGGTGAACACTCCAGAGGAGGAATACTCAGTGACTTCTCTCCCAGTGGTAGTGCTCCAATCCCACCTACTTCACACCTTAGATCAGAAACACAACTAAGAAACTGTCTGGGGTCACTACTCCAACAACTAGGGAGAAGACCCCATCCAAGACAGGGCAGTGACAACCACAGAGCAAAGCAGAGACCCCCATCAATATCCAGGGCAGGCTCTGGTCACCACAACACCAATCAAACCCCTTATCAAGGGGATAATGGCACAAGCCTCTGGACCAAGCTCAACCATCAGGGGGCAGACAACAGAAGCAAGAGGAACTACAATCCTGCAGCCTGCAGAAAGGAGACCACAAAAACAATAAATTAAACTAAATGAGATGACAAAGAAATATGTTATAGATGAAGGAGCCAAATAAAAACCTACAACAACAACTAAATGAAGAGGAGATAAGCAATCTACCTGAAAAAGAATTCAGAGTAATGAGAGTAAAGATGATCTGAGGTCTTGGAAAAAGAATGGAGGCACAGATTGAGAAGATAAAAGAAAAGTTTAACACAGACCTAAAAGAAATAAGGAATGAACAAACAGAGATGAACAAGACAATAACCAAAATGAAAAATACACTAGAAGGAATCAATAGCAGAATAACTGAGGCAGAAAAACAGATGAGTGGCCTGGGAGAAAGAATGGTGGAAATCTCTGCCATGGAACAGAATAAAGAGAAAAGAATGAAAAGAAATAAGGACAGTCTCAGAGACTTCTGGGACATTAAATACAGCAACATTCAAATTATAAGGTTTCCAGAAGAAGAAGAAAAAGAGAAAGGCCTGAGAAAATATATGAAGAGATTATAGTCAAAAACTTCCTTAACATGGGAAAGGAAATAGTCACCCAAGTCCAGGAAGTGCAGAGTCCCATACAGGATAAACCCAAGGAGGAACATGCCAAGACACATATTAATCAAACTAACAAAAATTAAATACAAATAAAAAATATTAAAAGCAACAAGGGAGAAGCAACAAATAACATAAAAGGAAATGCCCATAGGTTATCAGCTGATTTTCAGCAGAAACTCTGCAGGTCAGAAGGGAGAGGCATGATATACTTAAAGGGATGAAAGGGAAAAACCTACAACCAAGAATACTCTACCCAGAAAGGCTCTCATTCAGATTTGGCAGAGAAATCAAAAGCTTTATAGACAAGCAAAAGCTAAGAGAATTCAGCAACACCAAAGCAGCATTACAGCAAATGCTAAAGGAACTTCTCTAGGCAGGAAACACAAGAGAAGAGAACAAAAGAAAAAGGGAAGAAAAAAAGACCAACACAAAAGAACCCCAAACAATTAGAAAATGACAATAAGAATATACAGATCAATAATTACCTTAAATGTAAATGGATTAAATGCTACAACCAAAAGACATAGACTGGCTGAATGGATAAAAAATAAGACCCATATATATATGCTGTCTACAAGAGACCCACTTCAGGCCTAGGCACACATACAGACTGAAAGTGGGGGGATGGAAAAAGATATTCTATTCAAATGGTAACCAGAAGAAAGATGAAGGACTCCCTGGTGGCACACTGGTTAACAATCTGCCACCAATGCTGGGGACACATGTTTGAGCCCTGGTCTACAAAGATCCCACATGCCAAGGACTACTGAGCCCGTGTGTCACAACTACTGAGCCTGCACTCTAGAGCCTGCGAACCACAACTACTAAGCCCGAAGGCCACAACTACAGAAGCCCATGCACCTAGAACCTGTGCTCTGCAACAAGAGAAGCCACAGCAATGAGAAGCCCGTGCACTGCAACAAAGAGCAGCCCCACTCTCCACAACTAGAGAAAGCTCACATGAATCACTGAAGACCCAACACAGCCATAAATAAATAAATAATTTATCTATTTATAAAAAAGATAACTGGAATAACAATACTCACATCAGGCAAAATAGATTTTAAAATAAAGACTATTAGAAGATACAAGGAAGGACATTACATAATGATCAAGTGATCATTCTAAGACGATATAACATTTACAAATATATATGCACCCAACATAGGAGCCCTTAATATATAAGGCAAATGCTAGCAGCCATTAAAGGGGAAATTGACAGTAACACAACAATAGTGGGGAATGTTAACACTCCACTTACACCAATGGATGATCATCCAGACAGAAAATTAATAAGGAAACACAAGCCTTATACGACATATTAGACCAGATAGACTAATGGATATTTATAGGACATTCCACCCCAAAGCATCAGAATACACTTTCTTCTCAACTGCACATGGAACAGACTCCAGGATAGATCATATCTTGGGTAAAAAATCAAGCCTCAGTAAATTTAAGAAGATTGAAATCATATCAAGTATCTTTTCCAACCACAACTCTATGAGATTAGACATTAATTACGGAAAGAAAAACTGTAAAAAACATAAACACATCGAGCCTAAACAATGCATTACTAAATAACCAAGAGATCACTGAAGAAATCAAAGAGGAAATCAAAAAATTGATTCCTGGAGACAAATGACAATGAAAACACAATGACCCAAAACCTATGGGATGCAGCAAAAGCAGCTCTAAGAGGGAAGTTTATAGGAATACAATCTTACCTCAAGAAACATGAAAAAAACTCAAACAACCTAAACTTACACCTAAAGGAAATAGAGAAAGAAGAACAAACAAAACTGAAAGTTAGTAGAAGGAAAGAAATCATAAATATCAGAGCAGAAATAAATGAAATAGAGAGGAAGAAAACAATAGCAAAGATCAATGAGACTAAAAGTAAGTTCTTTGAGGAGATAAACAAAATTGATAAACCTTTAGCCAGACTCATCAAGAAAAAAGGGAGAGGACTCAAATCAAAGAAATTAGAAATGAAAAAGGAGAAATTGCAATGGACACCACAGAAATACAAAGGATCATAAGAGACTACTACAAGCAACTATATGCCAATAAAATGAACAACCTGGAAGAAATGAGAAAGTTCTAAAAAAGGTACAACCTTCCAAGACTGAACCAGAAAGAAATGGAAAATATGAACAGATTAACCACAAGTAATGAAATTGAAACTGTGATTACAAATCTTACAACAAACAAAAGTCCAGGACTAGATGGATTCACAGGCAAATTCTATCAAACATTTAGAGAAGAGATAACACCCATCCTTCTCAAACTCTTCCAAAAAATTGCAGAGCAAGGAACACTCACAAGATCATTCTATGAGACCACCATCACCCTAATACCAAAACCAGACAAAGATGTCACAAAAAAAGAAAATTTCAGGCCAATATCGCTGATGAACATAGACACAAAAATCCTCAACAAAATACTAGCAAACAGACTTCCACAACACATTAAAAGGATCATCCACCATGATCAAGTGGGATTTATCCCAGATATGGAAGGATTCATCAATATATGCAAATTAATCAATGTGATGCTCCATATTAATAAATTATGGAATAAAAACCATATGATCATCTCAATAGATGCATAAAAAGCTTTTGACAAAATTCAACACCCAATTATGATAAAAACTCTCCAGAAAATGGGCATAGTGGGAACCTACCTCAACATAATAAAGGCCATATATGACAAACCTGCAGCAAACATCATTCTCAACTGTGAAAAACTGAAACTATTTCCTCTAAGATCAGGAACAAGACAAGGATGTCCACTGTAGCCACTTTTGTTCAACATAATTTTGGGAGTCCTAGCCACAGCAATCAGAGAAGAAAAAAATAAATAAAAGAAATCCAAATTGGAAAAGAAGAAGTAAAACTGTCAGTGTTTGAAGATGACATGATACTATGCATAGAAACTCCTAAAGATGTTACCAGAAAACTATTAGACCTCATTAATGAATTTGGTAAAGTTGCAGGATACAGAATTAATGCACAGAAATCACTTGTATTCGTATACACTAGAAATGAAAGATCAGGAAGATAAATTAAGGAAACAATCCCATTTACCACTGCCACAAAAAGAATAAAATACCTAGGAATAAACCTACCTAAAACCCAAAAGACCTGTAGTCAGAAAACTATAAGATACTGATGAAAGAAATCCAAGATGATGCAAACAGATGGAGAGATATACCATGTTCTTTGATAGTAAGGATTAATATTGCAAAAGTCACTATATTACCCAAAGCAATCTACAGATTCAATACAATCTTGCTCAAATTACCAATGGCATTTTTCACAGAATTAGAACAAAAAGATTTTACAATTTGTATGGAAACACAAAAGACCCTGAATAGCTAAAGCAATCTTGAGAAAGAAAAGCAGAGCTGGAGGAATCAGGCTCCCTGAGTTTAGACTATACTACACAGCTCCCTGACTTTAGACTATACCACAAAGCTACAGTAATCAAGACAGTATGGTACTGGCACAAAAACAGAAATATAGATCAATGGAACAGGACATAAAGCCAAGAGACAAACCCACACACATATCGTCAACTAATCTATGACAAAGGAGACAACCATATACAATGGAGAAAAGACAGTCTCTTCAGTAAGTGGTGCTGGGAAAACTGGACAGCTACATGTAAAAGAATGAAATTAGAACACTCCCTAACACCATACAAAAAAAAAATTCAAAATGAATTAAAGACCTAAATATAAGGCCAGGCACCATAAAACTCTTAGAGAAAAACATAGGCAGAACACTCTTTGACATAAATCACAGCAATATCTTTTTTGACCCACTTCCTAAAGTAATGAAAATAAAAACAAAAATAAACAAATGGGACCTAATTAAACTTCAAAGCTTTTGCACAGCAAAGGAAACCATAAACAAAACAAAAAAACAACCTTCGGAATGGGAGAAAATATTTGCAAATGAAGCAACCAACAAGGGATTAATCTCCAAAATATACAAACTGCTCCTGAAGCTCAATATCATAAAAACAAACAACCCAATCAAAAATTGGGTGTAAGACCTAAATGGACATTTCTCCAAAGAAGACATACAGATGACCCACGAACCCATGAAAAGATGATCAACATCGCTAATTATTAGAGAAATGCAAATCAAAACTACAGTGAGGTTTCACTTCACACCAGTCAGAATGGCCATCATCAAAAAATCTACAAACAATAAATGCTGGAGAGGATATAGAGAAAAGGGAACCCTCCTGCACTGTTGGTGGGAATGTCAATTGGTGCAGCCACTATGGAGAACAGTATGGAGGTTCCTCAAAAAACTAAAAATAGAACTTCCATATGACCCAGCAGTCCCACTCTGAGCATATACCCAGAGAAAACCTTAATTCAAAAAGACACATGCACCCCAATGTTCATTGCCACACTATTTACAATAGCCAGGACATGGAAGGAACCTAAATGTCCATCAACAGAGGAATGGATAAAGAAGATGTGGTACATATATGCATTGGAATATTACTCAGCCATAAGAAAGAACAAAATAATGCCATTTGCAGCAACATGGATGGACCTAGAGATTGTCATACTGAGTGAAGTAAGTTAGACACAGAAAGACAAATATCATATGATATCACTTATATGTGGAATATAAAAAAATGTACAAATGAATTTATTTACAAAACAGAAGTAGAGTTACAGATGTAGAAAACAAACTTATGGTTACCAAAGGATAAGTGGGGGGGATAAATTGGGAGATTGGGATTGACATATCCACACTACTATATATAAAATCGCTAAGTAATAAGAACTTGCTGTATAGCACAGGGAACTCTACTCAGTATTCTGTAATGGACTTTATGGGAAAAGAGTATAAAAAAAGAGTAGGTATATGTATAACTGATTCACTTTGCTGTACACCTGAAACTAACACAACATTGTAAATTATAGCTATACCCCAATAAACTTCTTTTAAAAATGTTTACATTTTTATTGAAGTCCCAAAGAGACTCAGGGTGATCTGGACCATTATCCAACATAAGCAATAACTAAAATGTTGTTATTTTGTTTATAGTCTCTTTCCACCTTAGGAGATGAGGCAACACAAGTATATGCCTTGCTGTCTGTGTATGAGCTGAATAACAGATGTGCAGTGACCTGTCACTGCAGCCTTTGAAAAAAATCATGTGATTGGTCACTGATCATAATGCACATTTGTCATTTATGTAGTTATCTGTAGACTGAAGAGCTAGAAGCAAAGTTTATGCTTTATGTAATTACTCACAGTTAATATACTGTGGTAACTGTAATTTGTATTGCTGGGGGTGCATATGCATATATCAACATGCATATTGAACCATCCAAAGTGGGGACAGTCATATTTTTTCTAAAATTAAATAACTTCACTAAGTGTTAGAGTAATTTTCCTTATAATATTGTTGAAATAAGTATAGGTTTTACTTTTTTTTCCCAAGCTGAAGGACCTGGAATGAAAAATCGTTTTCTAAGCAGAGAACAAATGGTGAGTTCTTGGAGGTTGGCAACCATATGTCATTCACCATTTCTCACTAGAACCTCACTGTGCATGCGGGGTAGATTATTATTAAGGAAGAAGGAACAAATGAATGTATCAATGTGGAGAGAATACCAGTGAAAATAAGGTCAATGGCCCCTTATAGTTTTCTGTCACCTGGTTTCCTTCAAATTGTGAAAATTAAAACAAAACACAAAGCATATAAACACTGTTATGCTTCCACAAGCAATTAGTACATTAAAGGGAACTCAAAAGCAAACACTAAAACTCTAATCATGAAATAAATGAAATATTAGGAAATAGCTTTCAACTTTATATCAAATTATAGATTCATAAAATCTATAATTACATACATGTTATGAAACTTACAAGCTTTGATAGATTCACAATAGATATAGTGAAACTAAATTTTTTTTCCTTTGAATATTCCCAAGAAAAAAAGACGGCATGTTCACAAGCCTTCTTTATTCCTTGGAATGTGAGCAGAACACGTCTTCTTCCATATTCTTTCCTTCTGAGGAGTTTTTCTAGGAAATAAACACCCCCTAGGTCTGAGAAAAGCCATTTTTATCTATGACTCCATTTTTACTTCCTGCAAGTTCTGTTAAGCTTTTATGATTCTCCTCTCTAATCAATCATATAAATCAATAGCAGTCTGGATGTTTCTATTCTTACACTACAACATTTTTGATTTGGTGACTAATATGCATTTTTTTGCTCCTCTAAAAATAAAAAACCTATGATGAGGTTTTTATTGTTCTTATGGATCCCTCTTTGAAAATTATAAAAGGCAATATCTAAGCAACGACAACAGGCAAATGAAAAGTAATAAAACAAATCCAGGAAAGCACAACACTAGGGTTGATGGAATCTTTCTCCTAAGAAGGACGTGAATTATGCTTGATTCTGTGTATAACAGACAGGTGTGGGGAGATAACATTTCATTTTCAATTAGAAGCAGTCTGATTAATTCTGCATTCGTGCAATAAACTCTGTCTTCAATATTTATGGATAATAAACAAGCAGTTGTACTTTTGAAAGTGAGCATTACTCTCTTGGTACTACCTACATTAGTTGATATCTTATTTATTGTAACTTCTTTGAAATATATATATATTTGAAGCAGATATCTAAATAACCAATCAGAAAAGTGCCAAAATATTTTTCAAATCAAATATTCAATATTGTTCAATTAAATGGATTAATTCCTGTTTAGTCTAGAAGATAGAAACTTCTTTTAAAACCCTGTGTTTTTCTATCTTTTCTTTTTATATTTATCAATATGAACTTGTTAGACAACAAAACTAGTGAAAATAAGGTCAATGGGCCCTTCTGGTTTTCTGTCATCTGGTTTCCTTCAAATTGTGAAAAGAAATTATAACAAAACATGAAACAAACACTGTTATGCTTCCACAAGCAATTAGTACATTAAAGGAAACTCAAAAGCAAACACCAAAACTTCAATAATGAAATAAATGTCTTTAATTATATCGCTTATTGATTTTTTTTCTGAATTAAATCTGAATGACTCTTAACATTCCTAATAGAGAAAATAGTTTTATATTCAGGGATTGCTTTAAAGACAATTTATTAAATTAATACTAATTGAATTGGGAATTTCCCATTTATTGCTGAAATTTTAACATCTCTGAATTCTCTTGCTTGAACTAAATTGTGAATAAATATTTTGATGTTGAAGTGATGGAAAGGATAGAAGTTAAAGCAGGTCCCTGACCATCATTTTTCCAATATCCAGGGTGAACATATAATTTATCCTTCCCACTAGGAAACTTTGAGAGTCAAAGCAAGTGCTGCTATAATTACATTGGGAAAACAAGAATTACCTAGCATGTGCTGGCAAACCTGAATGTAAGATGTAAGGTCCCCCTCTAGGTGCTGAGCTCACATGGGTTACGGCGGGGGTCACATATTCATCCAGCTTTGATTTCATGTCATTCACTTTGGAGAGAAAAGAGAAAAGAGAGGAGAGAGGGAGGAAAGGGAAAGAAAAATAACAGAAGAATTCATGTATCACTGACTCAAAAAATGAGATCTCAGATATTTGTATTTGAAGAAGGAAAGGAAATTTAAAGAAAATTTTATTTCTATATAACCCAGTTTCCATTAGAAACAGATTGATATATTTTAAATATGTGTGTAAGGAGAGGCAGGGAACAGATGAAAACCACAACTCCCAGAACATGTGATTTGTTGGAACTGCATACGATTGGTCAATTTGTTTGTCATTAGCCTCTACCCTAATTTTGCCAGCATCAAAAATTCCTATGACCAAATTACAGTTTTGCAAAATCACATGCATAATCCTGTAGCAATGGCCATTTTGGAGTACCTTGTAATCTACTTTTCCTAAAAGTCTAATGTGGATCAAAATTAAATTTGTTTAATTATTTTCTTTATGAACTGCTAACATTGTATCAAAATTCATGCAAGTACACATATGACATGGGTGTAAATAAAGAGACAAAAGTTCTAAAATAGATAACTAATGAGGACCTGCTGTATAGCACAGAGAACTCTACTCAATGCTCTGTGGTAACCTAAATGGGAAGAAAATTTAAAAATGAGTATATGTATAACTGACTCAATTTGCTGTACAGAAGAAACTAATACAACATTGTAAAACAACTATACTCCAATAAAAATTAAGAGTAAAATAAAGGACAAACATTCATAGAAAAACTAAAAATAGATGGTGTGGGAGAGCTCTTGAATCTCTGTTAACTCACTTATTCTTTGAGGTCATAGATAGATTTAGTTATTGCAACTCAATGCATTTCATTCATTAATATTTCATTTTCAGTTGCAGTGACACTCAAGTTTCACCACAGGCTTTTAAAATTACAGACGGGCATGAAATCACATCTTATTCCAAAAAGATAAAATAAGTTCCCCCATTAAGTGACCTTGTTAAGTGTCATTTCCATAGCTTGCAAACCCCATCATTCTCACGGCTACCACCAGTCCTCCAGTTCTCAGCTGTAAATCATTAGCTGAGAACAAGAGTGAGACCTCATTATCACTCACACTAAGCTATTTCACAAAATCTGTTGGAAGACATTTACTAGACTACCCTGAAGCATTATCCAAGAATTGGTACTGAACTAAATTTGTCAAGCTAAATGAACAAAGTACATTTTTTGATGTGGTCTTCATCATTGTAAGTGATGTTTGCTGGCTTGTTCACTAATTCACAAAACTTGGTAATTGGTAGTAAATTTCTGTCATGTGTGTAAAGCTGGCCTGGCCTTCTGTAACTTTAACATATAAACAAGCCTACAAGTTTGTGACTATTTTTTATATTTAAAATGTAAATGTACACAATTATCTGTTTATCAAATGGTTTTTTGCTATAGTATATCTTGTAAGGGGAAACAATCTATTTCTAAAAATTAATACTGTCTTCTAAATTTAATTATATAAAATTAAACTTTTCTAAATAAATAATTTAAAAAGTCAAAAATAAGAATCCGAGAAATATATGAAAATTGGCTTAACATGTAAAGAATGCTTATAAATTAATGAGGACTGAAAACTCAATATATAAATGGGCAAAGAAAAAGAAAAATATAAATGGATAATGAACTTGAAAAGATGTTGAATCTCATTATAATTAAATATTGCAAAATACAATAATGAGGTACTAGTATTCACCTATGGAAAATCTTAAAATATACCCATATTTGGTGAGAATGAAAAACAAACAGACCCTCAGACTTAGTTAATAGAAGTATAAAATCATACACTTCTTTTTGAGAAGTATTTGGGAAAATACAAATGAACAGCTAAATTTGCTTTCTCATTAACCAAGTCAGTTTACTTCAGGGTAGATAGAGACGCAGATATATTTACATATATTTTGTGAATAAATATGCCTAAACAAATGTACAGAACTATAGCATAAAAGTGTTACCAAGTAAGTCTTCATTAGTCAAAAAGACCTAAGAATAATCAGTGTTCATAAGCAGCAAATTTGTTCAAAAAATTACTATAGTTTTGTTACTGAATTCAGGTTTGGCTGCTCACTGCTCAAAAGCCAATAATTTGAGAGGCAAGTGTCAGTAGAAAGGAAAGTTTCTTTAATCAGAAAAACTGGCAATCTGGGGAGATGATGGACTTGTGTCCAGAGACCAACTCCAAAGATTTTGCTCAGTCATGACAGTTTGGGGGTGTGAGGCGGGTAGAATTTCAGTGAATCATCAAGGCAGGAGGTTAGGTTCTGCATCATTCTCCATTGCGTGCAGACTGGCTGACTCTTTCTTCAGATGTTATCTTGCCTGCTTGATCTACCTTCAGGATTGCTAAGGGGGCTGTTAGGGGTAGAGAGCTAGTCATTCTTTAACTATTTAATTCTTCATTCTTACTTCTTTTTCTCTAGGAAAAGAACCAGCAAGTTAGGCAAAGCATGGTGTGCATTCAGGAGAGCGTAAGTCAGGAGTTAGTTTCAATTGCTTAGTGATCTCATTCCTATAATTCGGTTTTTATGGTTAGAGGCGAACAAAAATGGGCAAACAGGAAAGGTGCAAAAGAGCTGCCCCTTTTTTAAAGTTGCAAATATGCACATGTAATGCATGTACTCTGAAAGCACATTTATGATTTGTGTATGTGTGCATGTGTGCAATGTCACTCCATGTTAATAGTGGCTCTCTCTCTAGCTGGATTCAAATTGGATTTTTTTTTTTTTTTTTTTTTTTTTGCGGTACGCGGGCCTCTCACTCTTGTGGCCTCTCCCGTTGCAGAGGACAGGCTCCGGATGCGTAGGCTCAGCGGCCATGGCTCACGGGCCCAGCCGCTCCGCGGCTTGTGGGATCTTCCCGGACCGGGGCACGATGGATTTTATTTTTTTAAGGAGAAACCAAGACTGGAAATTCTAGTTTTTCTTTAAACTTTTTGTTTCTTTATTACAACCTAAATATATTACTTATTTGAAAAAATAGAAAATATTAAATTAATGAGATTTTCTAAATTGTCATCTTCCTCTATGATGATTTTTCTTGGTCCTCTAATACCATTTGTACTTAATGAGGAAAATACATTTTAATTTATCTTTTTCCAGTTCAGAGTTAAAATGGAAAGATAAATATTGGTTAACTTTCCATATACAATGCCCATAAGGAATGATCTCTTTTTATGCAATCTCTATTTTGACAATTGAAAAAATGTGCAAAATGGACATACAAAAGCATTTACTCAAAACTCAGAATTGTATCAGTTACTAGCCACAGGGAGAGAAATAATACTAAGAAAGCTCCTAAGTCAAACAAGGTAAACCTTTGCAAGCACTGCCCTTACTGCATGGAATGAATAATGGGCAAACCACATCCTCATGACCTCAGACAATAAATGTAAAATCACCACCGGATGATCAGGCTTATTATCAGGGAATGTAATTAGACCTAATTACATCCCAGACTTATTTTCCCAAATTTTTCATTCTCCTGGTACTCATGCATATTGATTATACCACATAATCATGGGCTTACTGATTTGTTGCCTTTAATTGGTCTCTAGTGTTTCACTGATGTATATTTCTTTTCCTAGTATCACTGTGGGGATTTTTTAGATGCCGTCTCCATATTCCTTAATGCAATTGACAATCAGGAAATGTTTCTTTAATGAAAACATAGTGAAGCAGAAGATTTTCAGTGTGGACAATTAAATCACTCAATTAAACAGGAAAAACCCAATAGGGAAGATGAGATTCTGGTTGTCAATTGGATAATAATAAAAGAAAATAAAGAAACAGCTGAATAGGTAAGGATGAGCCAAGGAATCTAGGTTCAGTTTGTTAAGTGGGAAGTGAGGGATGGTCACACAAAAATAATTTTGAATAAATTTCTTAGTTCCAGTCATCAGAAAGGGGCAAAATAATGCTAGGCATTCACATTATTCATTTTTGAGCACTAAATACAAATATTTTTCATGACATATAATAAAATATAAAAAATTATTAAATCCTCTTATTAAAATGACAACTTAGATTCAACATTTCTAGGTTGTTCCTATATGTATTGTTTTCCTAATCACTTTCCTTTGTCCCATCAAACAATAGGGTAAAACTTTCTAAATCACTTATTTATATTGTAATCACTGTGATAGAGAATATACTAACACATCTCAATCTTTGGCCTTGAAGAGGATTGAAAAAATAGTGAAATTAAATTCCAAATGAAATCATATTTATATCTAAAGCCTAAGAAAATGCATTGGAAAATGTTAGTACATAGGTGATATGTGTGACGCTCAAATATCTGGAAAAAATTGTATTATTTTAAAATCTAATTTATTCAATCTTGCTAAAGGCATTTCTCTACATAGAGGGCTAATTCCATGCTCAGATTAAAATTTGAATAGATATGATATGCATCAGGTAAAATATATTGTGAAATGTTTCTAGGAGTTCAGGAACACTCAGTGACAAACCATATAAATATTTCATCTAGTCACTTTTAGTTATTGGATAATTGAAACTACATTGTAACATTGTATTTCTTTCTATGTATAATCAAAACAAAAACAATGCCTTTCTGAAGTTAATTTGTAAGTACCTTTCCCTTTCTCTGTGAAAGTTGAGTATGATTCTTTTGAAATACAGGAAAATATTGATGTAAAGTATGAGTCAAAATTGTTATCTTTGAGAGGACAAAGATTCATCTTTGGGCCCCATATCTTATTCACAGATATTTATATAGTACCTAGTATGTGTCAGACACTATTATAGGAACATAATTCATTTTAACTCACTTTAGTCTTCCTGCAACTCTGTGGTAGAGGTCTTATTATAATCCCCGCTGTGCAGGTGAGGAAACTGAGGCAAAGAGGTAATGTGCTCAGGGTCCCACAGCCAGGACATGAACGTTTAAACAGTAATTGTTGTACTACAGCTTTTGTGTTCTTAACCACATAAAATGTTTCCTCTCTATAAACTCTGACAACATGTTTAAGTAAATATAACAAGATAACTTTCCAAAAGAGGTAGCCCAGTATGCATATAAACCCAGGTTGAATCCCAAATTTGGTAGTTTTGTTAAATATGCTACATATGACTTGCTTATTCATAAGCTGTATCACTTCCTAACTCAGGACTAGAGTTCAGCAAAATTACTCTCAGGAAACCAATCTGTAGTAACTCTAAATTTATCATTGTGATAAAGTTTGTGGAAAATAGATCATAATAATAAATTTAGAGTTAGATGTATATACATACATACACACAGATGTAAAATAAAAGTCATTTGCACAATACCCCTATAGTGTTTTTTTTTTTTACTGTAAGTAAGGAGTTATAATTATCTGACCAATGACTGCTTAGTTTTATCCTGATGAGTATATTATTTGACAAATACATTTACTGTGCTCAGATGCACCCTCAGAATCCTTCTCAACGTAAAATTTTAGTCACCATTGACAATATATTGAAGGTGCTATTATAAGAGAAATCTATTTGCCATCTCTGCAATGTAATCATCAAAATAATTGCCTAAAATATTTTAAAAGTTCTGAAATCAACTAGCATACTCATTTCATAGAAATCACTTAAAGTTTTCTTTTTTTATGTTTTTGAACATTTGAATTAACATTGAGATTATTTACTATTTAAAGGGTCCTCTTATTTGGTGCATACATATATGCAAGACTGTTATAAACATTGTGAATGGTAATGGATAACAGCTTATTTTTTCATTCAATGTTTTTACACTGAAAACTAGCTTGTCTGATAACAGAAAACCCCACTTTCCTTTTGTTTGCAGTTGCCTATGTGATTTCTGCTCATCTATTTTTAACTTTTCTTAATCAATTTGCTTAGGTGTATGTCTATAGCATAGGATTGGTTTTTGCTTTGAAAGACAATCTGGAATAATTTTAATAGGTGAGCCATTCTTATTTGCGTTACTGATATAATCAGTATATATGTAAATATTATTTTGACTTTAAATTTTAAAATAATATATGAGGTTTGTTTTTCATGGTGATGTAGTTCTGATATTTAATAAAGTTCACACTTTTTGTTCTAGAGATTACATTTATGCTAGCATATAGTTTATTTTGCCCCTCTCTTTTTAGATGATGTGTTTTGCTTTGTGAGCAAAGCAAAATAAGCTTTTTACCTCTTTATCTCTGCCTCTTTTTCTCTTGCACCACCCAATTTTATTCAGTGAAGTTATTTTACTTAATGTTTCTCTTTTATATACTTAAGATTCTACTATTTGATTTATCAGCTTTAAATGACATATTTTATCTTCCACCTATTACCTAGGAGGCAATAGCTTGGATTTTTCTATTTTCTATTATTTTCTCTTTCTTCCTATTACAATGAAATGGTTGCATCATTTCTTCTTTGTCAAAGTACATGCTATATACCTAACAACACTTTATCTTTATCCTTTCCTTTGTTTAGTTTTATTTCCAAATATAAATAATATTTCTAATACTGAATACAAAGTATTTGACCTATAAAATATATTCAGCATTGGCCAGCATTGCTGAGGTTTTCAAGTTGTCTTTGATGAAGTTTATCCTCTGGCACTGTGTGTTCAGAAAGAAGCACAGAGCTTGGTAGGAGTCTTTGGATTTTGAGGCAGCATATATCACAGTTGGGAATACTGGTCCTATCCCTATGAATCAGGATGTGATGTCCAGTTTTCAGTGAGCCCAGAGCCAGAGAGCAAGTCAGGTATGTAGGGCATGTGCCCTGACCTCCTGGCTCAATGTTGCAGAAGGTCCAACAGAGTTACCTGGAAAGGATAATAAACCCTATAGATTTCTGGAAAGCCTCAGCAGGATAATTGCAATGCAGATCTTTAGGATTCTGTAGATATTTTACACTGTCTATTTGCAAAAGAGCTCCTGATGGAATTCAAAGGTCTGGGATAGGGAGTCTGGGGAACAGATATGTAGATGGACCATAGGACCACCCACAAGGCCAGTAGGTATCTGTGTCCCTCCAGAGGGTGTCCACCACAGAGACAGTATGACTGCCCTGTGAACGTCAGCCAAGATGTTCCCTACCATATGGTCTCAGAACGACAGGCCCATTTTTAGGGGGAAAAAGTGAAAGGGGGACACAAGACCACATGGATCATTGTCTTAATGCATACCCAATTACCCAGAACAGCCAGCTGACTCCTAACAGAATAACAGAAGGATGCAGTACATGTGCTGAATTAACAACCAACATACGGTGGGTGGTGTGTTCCTAATAGAATGCATAGGTCCAGAAACAAAGGACTGGTTACTCCCAGAGATTCACTTGCAATAATGCTCCTATCTTCCTAAAATTAGGGTCTTCCAAATTTGAAGTCCTAGTTCCTAGTTCCTGAAGGATAAACAGATAATCTTCCACTGAACTTGAAGCTGGGATTACCACCTGATCATGTGGGTTACTCATGCCTGTGGACCAAAAGAAAAGAATTATATGGGGGAGGGATCATCCACTTAGATCACCACTAGGAAGTAGCATTGATGTTACACCGTGGGGTCGGGAAGGAGTATGTAAGGAACCCATAGGATTTCCTGAGTGCATCTGTGCCTTTCTGGGCATAGTGGTGGCAAGGCAGTTGCAGGAACCACAGTCCAACAAACCCAAGACAGCTAATGGCTCAAACCAGTGAAGTCCTGGCTGAGAACGAGAAAAACAGAATAAGAAGTGGAGAACTGAGATTTTGAATATCATTTGTGTCCCTGAGACATGTTGAAGCAGTGAGAATTGTTAACTTATTTTAATTACCATAATACATTGTCTCTGCAAGAGACAGACAGGTAGCAGCTAGCTACCTCCCCAAAAGAGACTCTGGAATTACATGAGAAATTCTGAGTGGTGCAAATGATGAACATTATTGAACATCTCTTTAAGCACATTTTAGATTCTGTTGGTTTAACTTCTCATTTTTTTCCTACTTCTGTGAAAATGAGTTTCTTGTAGGCTCAGTAGGGTCACACAGTTACAGCCTAACCTGAATACATCTCACTTCCAGTCTTGTTTTTGCCCTCTCCTGGCTCACAGCTCCAGAGGTTTACAGCTGACACCATGAGGGTGTACATCTTAGGAACTAATTCAAAACTCATGCCACTTGTAGAGACGTGAATGGACCTAGAGACTATCATACAGAGTGAAGTAAGTCAGAAAGAGAAAAACAAATATCGCATATTAACACATATATGTAGAATCTAGAAAAATGGTATAGATGAACCAATTTGCAAGGCAGAAATAGAGACACAGATGTAGAGAACAAACATACGGACACCAAGGGGGGAAAGCGGGGTTGGTGGTGGTGGTAGGATGAATTGGAAGATTGGGATTGACATATATATACACTAATATGTAAAAATAGATAACTAATAAGAACCTGCTGTATAAAAAATAGATTAAAAAAAAAAACTCCCGTCTGTGCAACCTGCCAGTTTGGGGAACTCAGTGCTCTGTGGTGCAAACCTTTGATCGATAAGCCAGCAGAGCCAGAAATGCTTTCTCTTTCCTCCTTGGACAGAGAATCACAATTCTTCAGAAGGTCTCAAGGGATTGACCAAGTAGGCAATTAGTGGTGGTCAACTCAATAGCTTATCTTTGTATGGCTCTCAGTCCTTCCTGTTTTGTTCCGCTCTCACTCCTGCTTCTTAAACAGTAAGACCTAGCAAAACCCTCATACCCATGCATTTCTTTCAGGCGCTGATTTCTGAGGAACCAAGGAGCAGACTTACATGAACAATGATATTAATTGAATCAACATTCTTATTAGTACAAGAAATTAAAACAACTAGCAAAAGAGGAATAATTGAACACAATTTTGTATGTCCTTATTATGGAATGTTATTCAACTATTAAAAAGACTAAGTTAAATCTGCATAAATCAGAAGGAATATATAAATCATGGAGAAAATTATATAGTGTAATTCCATTTTTTAAACCAAACCAAACTGTATACATGTGTACATACGATTGTGTAATATTGTATAATAATGGAGAAAAAGGAAGAAGTTTGTGAATAGGTTCTTAATATTAGTTATCTCAGATAAAATGGGGGGATGATTAAGTGTTTATTCATCTTTGAATTTATTTCTTTGATGTAAAAACAAATAAATAAAGTAATAATTTAGAATTTAAAAAAATAAAACAGAGGAAATGATTGTGCCATGCTTATAAGATAAGAGCTAAGCTTCTATCATGGAATTTTGCAAGGCAGTCATTTCAAGGAGTAGTTCAGATCAGGACAGAGGCATGATCAGAATGATATGAAGAGAAAACGAGAGGTGAGAAGTGGAAAATATAGTGTATCTACTCTTCTGAGTACTTTTGCTACAAAGAACAGTTGGCACATAATACAGTTGGGGGAGATGGAGTCAAGGAAGGGAATTATCAGATGATGAAAATAAGAATTTATTTTGTATTCTCATAAGAAGAATCTTGTGAGGTGGAACAATGGTGGGCATGGGATCTAGTGCAGGAGGGGAGGCGCTGGTCTTGGAGGGAAGCATGGTTAGGAGGGCACAGAGAGGGAGGGAACACAGATGCTTGGGGGTTGGTACGACTGGCCATTGCTTATACTGTGTTCTGGTTTCTCAGTGAAATAGAAACTGAGGTCACCAGTCATGAGTAGGAGAGTGGGAAGGGAGATAGAATTTTGAGGAGAGACAAGGAAATGTGGAATCCAGAAGAGTGAGCAAATTGACTGGGGGAATAAGACTTTTCATTATGAGTTAACTTAGAGTCTTTAGAATCACCATGGTTTTGCTTTTCCAGCTGTGGTCACCTGCGTGGGTCTATGCAAAGAGGTAGGATTAGACAATGCAAACACAAGGGAGAATGAACTAAAATATGGGTTTTTGCTCTCAATTACAGAGTTCAGCAACCACATTTCCAAGGCCTTGTTATTGCTAGTTTCCCGTATTTCTGCTGTAATAATTTATGTGTAGCACAAGCCATAAGAGGTGTCATTCCCTGGTGTAATGACTTCCAGTCATCTGTGAGTTTCCTTTGCCCAGGGACATTGGGGGGTGTCTCATGGCCTTTTGTAGGTTTGAACCAGAGATAAATGATTTTTGAGACTAAGTGCTGCCTGGAAGGCCTCCTCATAATGTAAGAATTCCACCATGGTTTTTCATTTTATGACGTGATTCCCTGTTTTAAAAGTATCTTTTGTCTTAAAGCTTTTGTACCTCAATGAGAAGAACGAAAGCAGTGTATTTCATTCTTACTACATGTGGTTTATATTAATTAATAAAACATTTAATTAAAGCAATGCTTTGGGGATTCACCATGGCATTAGTAGAAACAAATGTGTATTAATATATGTCATGTACAATGTGTAGTCTTTCTTATAAATTGCTTGACTCCAGAGAAAAATCACTTTCTTAATAACCATTGGGATAAGGTTCTAGTGTAATTGTTAGAATTTTACATCCATCTTAAGTTGTGATGAAATGTGTTACTGTCAACAAATTAGACTTATTTGAAGCATATGCTCATATAGTTTCTATTTTGTCTGTTTATATAACATGTATGTCTAGATAAGTTTTAATCAGCACATAACATTTTTAAAGATTTTTTTTTGCTTTCTCACATTTCGTTATGCTGCTTGAACTTTTATAATAAAGGAAATTTCCCAAATGATTAGTGATGTTGAGCATCTGTTCATGTACTTATTAGCCATTTGTACATACATTTTTTGACAAGTGTCAAGTCCTTTACCCATTTTTAAATCAGATTTTTTAGTTGTTGTTGAATTGCAAGAATTCTTTACATATCCTGGATATTAACCCCTGTTAGACGTCTGATTTGCAAATATTTTCTCACATTCTGTTGGTTGCTTTTTCAATCTGCTGATAATATACGTTATTGCACAGAAGTTTCTGTTTTTAAAAAAACATGTTTATGAAACTTTCTCTAAAGTGGAAAAATAATTTAAAAGTCAAGTTTAAAGTTAGCTTTAGCTGTGTTATTTCTCTGCACTATTGGGTTTGGAAAGTTATGTTACATTAAGTGAGTTTAAGCAAAAATGATACAAGTAAAATCTGTGCTTTATTATTCATGGTCTTCTGAAGACAACATCATCACTTAATTTTGACATTGAAATGAAAATATACGCAATCTTAAATATGTTTGGATCATATTGTTGGCTGTTTCTTTAAATAGAATTGTACTGAAATAAGAATAGAGGAATAAGACTTCAGAGTATACTAGATGAAGGAATCTGTGAATTTACATACCTGTAATATTAACTTTGTGCCTTTCTTCAGTATGAACACCAATAATAGCCAAAATCCGCTACCAAAATATCAAATAACATTTATGAAATCTAGCTGTTTTCTACCCCAGGACCTTTATATTTGATCCCCAACCAGGAACACAGTTTTTCCACAGCCTTACATACTTGATTCCTACTCAGCATTCAGAACTCAGCTCTAACATCACCTTTTAAAGAGGTCTTGGCTGATCTACATGAACGAAAACCCCCCACTCCTGCCCTATATCACTGCTTACCCCAAGCAGATCCCAGGTGGTGTTACTTTATAGCACTGTACTTACAATTGCCTAAAATTATCTAGGTGCTTACATGGGTGTTGCCTCTTCTCCACACTCCCACTAGATATCTTCTCTACAGAGGACTCCATCTGTCTTGTTTATCTGGACCCTCAATGCCTAGAACAGTAGCTGGGATAGAGCAGGTAATGAATAAAATATTTACAGAATAAATGAGATGAAATGATGTTTATGCTAAGAATTCTAACGAATTCATATCTTCCCAAGAACTTTTAATGTCATATGAGTATTTTTAATTAATTTCACAATCAAATATAAAACTTGATTACATAAGAACAACTTTTCAGTTATTTTATGAGAGCCATTTATGGCCTTGTTTATTGATCATTATGGAAAATACATTGTTCACATCTTATCTTTCATGGTGAATGAATATCTTATAATTAGTTATCTCAGAGTCCAGGCAAGATATTTATTTCTTTACTTGCTTTTAGACCTCTTGTCCACAGAAATTGTAGCTTTCCCTCTGATACTGAGAAGAAAATATTTTGTAATGTCCTAAGCTTTTGAGAGTCCTTTTATTTTCCCCATCTTTATTTCCTTAATTCAGAAACACTCAGTAGTAAATCAGTCTCTACGTCAAAAAACTCTGTATGAAACATAAATGAGACATTTAATAGCATGGTAACATTTTTCAAAGTCTATGCAATACTATTTTTAACATTACTAGGAAAGTTTATGATTGAAGTAAATTAGATATTAATTTGAATTCTGTTTTTTTCAAGTCTCTTAAAAGAGTTACACGTATATTAAATAATTAGACTTTTTGAATACCATAATTATAGAAAGCTTCTGCTTTTAATACATCTCACAGCACATCAATTTAAAGGGAAACTCGCTGCTGTTGCTTCATCTGCTTAGACAATATTAAGATCTTCTTTCAATTTCTTGTTAAGAAACACCTCAGGTTCTTCTTTTTTTTAAAGCACTCTTTCATTCTAGCAGAATGATACATTGGAAACAATCTTACCCATCTTGAAATACTAAATACCAGAGTGATTATTGAACGATGGAGTGTTTCCATTACTTTTTGTCTTGCAGACAGTTTTTTGTATCATTAATTTTTTAGTGCCGACAGAGTATTGCAATATTCTAAAGTGCAACCCTTTTCCCAATGAATCTCATAAATCTTATGGCCACAGTGGTTGGAAAACGAGGGGCTTTTATAATTGCAGATATTTCTGGTCCAAAGACAAATATCTTTCACAGGATTTATTTGCGTTGTTGTATGGCATAGCGCGATGATCTCTGGGTAAGTAATCTGCAAATCTTGGTTCCGATTGAATCTGGGTCACTGGCTGGCCACCTGAAACTTAAAAATATCATCCTCTTCCAGTAGAGAGTCACATTTAAATGTAGGAATTCAGCTAATAATGCTTTGTAATTGGTTTGATGAAATTAGGTACATTGATATGCTATGCTGTTTTTCAAAGAGGATGAGCAAAATGTTTTCTATAACAGAAAACCATGATTTTCTAGCAAGACTCTTCCTGAACAAGTTTGATATTTCTGACTTATGGACAATCCTATCTAGCTTCCTAGAAAAAAATGTTTTTGAGAAGATGGAGTAATTACCAAGGTGGAGTCTAATTTGGGGTCTTCAAAAAGGTCTCTTGAGTTGGCAATACTTTGGACATCAACATGGGAAGCAGTAGTTTCTGTTCCAAATATAGATGCCTAAAGATTGAAACAATCATTTTCAACCTCAAAGAAAAGCTTCTACAAATGAAAATCAGTGTCCTTGAAAGTAGCCTTAGGAATATCTACCTAAAATAGTTAATAATATATAATAGTTTCACTAACTTCCTGTGTGCTGATTTCCAAATGGAGGAGATAAGAGGCATTGGAAGTAACACTGGCACCACAGATATGTGTCTACCATAATGTTTGCAGAGCCCCAAAATATTCAAATGAATAGTAGGTAAGCGAATGATATTCAGTAAGGTAAGAAATGATTTATAAAAGCAGACAGGATGCAAAGAATTTACTAGGTAATCTTTTGGGGATAAATAACAAATATTACATTAATTTAACTCACAAATCACATTTAGTTCTTCATCTTTTAAATTCAGGATGGAAGATATGTATTTAATAAAGCATTTAACTGAAGTAAAAAGCATTTGATTACTGCTTTGATACAAATAGGCTAAAATCTTTTGGATAATATGTATATATTTAAACATTTAAAATTTTGTTAAAAAGAATTACCATGTTAGCAATTTTCTGAGATGTGTTTTTAAAATATATTTATTAAATGAGTTAAATGAGCCACACATGTTTTAAGTTCTATACATTAATTTCTGATGGTGTACTTTAGTTTATTTTACTTCAGATTTATTTTCATCATTAACATAGTTTTATTTACTACAAAGACTATATTTACTATATTAGTGATGCTTAAATGCCTTATCCATTAATCCTTTGAGGCAGCCATAGCATAATAGTAATTAGTAATGAAAATGAGTAAAATATTTTAAGGACTTCAAAATATAAATGTATTAGATACTTTTCACAAAGATTTGAATTTTTGCTACTAAAAGAACCTATCAGAAGGGTGAGCACAGTAGGCTTCTATAGAGGTACAGATTTTTAATTATGAAATAAGGCAAAACACTCAAGAATAAGTAGAACAATGGCTGAACACCAGGAAAAATAACATAAAATTACCCCCCCAAGTATAACAGCATGAAAAACCTATATTGGTACATTGATTATTAAACTTGGTCATTTTTGTCATTTTTAGAATTAATAATATATTAGTATTATTTGCCCTAAGTAATCATTATGTCAACTGCTAATTTTCTCTTTAAAAACTATTTTCAAACTACCAAATGAATTAAATCCTTAAAATACTGTGATTACAATAAACACATATAATTATGGAGTCATAAAATCATTAAAGTATAATGAAAAATAATGCTAAAGAAGAAAGTTAACCATTAGAACAGGAAATGCTTTTTACCTCTTCTAAGGCCCTGGTATGTGGAATAGAGAAAATCTGTCTTCAGCAAATGTAGTCTTGCCACTCTGCAGCCATGGACACACAGTTTCTCATAATAACGTTAGGCTCCACTCCTCTCTATCAAATCTCTTCTTGTTCAAATGTGCTTTCAACCCCATCAGCTGCCTTCCTGTTGCCCTCATATTATTCAGTCTCTCAGCACAGATGGCCACTCTCTTCTTGAAATGCTTCCCACTCACTCTTGGATTCCACAAAGTAGTTTCTTGATCTCCTTGAATTGGTGGCACTTCCTCAACAATTGTCTTTCTTAAATCCATCTGTTATGACTTTAAATGTTAGGTTAAGCCACAGTTTTGGTTTTTTACTTTTTCTTTATCTATGTTATTCCCTTGTGATCATGGCTTTACAAATTATCTGTATTTAGCTGAATCAGAGAGAATAATCTTAAAACAAGTTGAACCAATCACTCTCTTGATTAAAATCCTCCTCTTAGATTCAAATCCAGACTACTTGGCAATTCCACATCCCTCGTCCTTGTGTATCTATTTAATGTTATATCCCAAACCTCTCCCTCTTCTCTCCAATCCTCCAGCTGCACTGGCTTGCATTCTGTTCAGTGAACACATTAAGCTCCTTTCTATCTCAGTAGCTTTGCACTTACTGTTCCTCCCACTTGGAATACTCTTATTCAGACTTCTCAGCACAATGCTCAGTCCAATTTCAGCTCCCAGAGAAGCTCTGCTGGACCCAGATGTGTGAACCAGCCTCACTCCACACCCTACTGGAGTGCAGGGGCCTTCTTTGTGAGAGCTAGCCTCACCCCTGGAAAAGCTCAGAAAATATTAGGAATGTATTCAGAATGAAATATAAACAACAGTCAAGAAACATTTCTAACCTATTGTTAAATTTTTAAACTTAAGAAACAAAACTTATTAAAATAGGTATTATTAAGAGAAATGTGAGAAATCCTTCAACAGATGGTTGCAGGGTATGAGGAGCATGTCATCAGCTGTGCTGGGGACCTCAAGTGTTACACATAAGTGATTCCTTCCAAGCTTCCCTACAAAAGTATACAAGGAAATTGTACTTGAACTTTCCATCATTTTCATTTTTCAATTTGCTTTACCTTTAATTCATTAAATTAGAGTAAGTAAAAACAATACCACATTAAAGAAAACAGTCTAAAAAACCAACATCACAAATTATTTAGAATGTTTGCATCTCCGTGCTTTGTAAATATACTTTAAATATATGCTATTCAAGTACAGAAACTACCAACATTTAACCATGAATTATGGAGTTATAATTCCACTGATGAAATTTTGAGGCACAAAACCATGGGTCGTGTCCTACTATAGATTTTAATATGGAACTCTTTTCACAGTTAGGGGAGTTCCACTGAAAACTGAGAAGACAGGATGTGAATTAACAGTCATAAAATGCATTGTTCTATGAACACCATACTGAATTAATAAAAGAAATGAGTCCAGCTAGTGAGAGAGGAAAGTATATTTTCTGGTTTAGTGAAAGAGTGTTCCAGCATGGTTTTTCAGTATTAGAAATGAATGCTGTAATTTTCTTCAGGTTATAATAACTGTTTTCAAAATTTTTGTTTTACTCAAATGAGTAATTCCTGTGCAGATAAAATATTTGGGGGTTGGGGATGCTAGGAAGTGGGGCTCTGCCCTAGAGACAGGTGAACAGTCTGTTTTACTGTCTCACTCATTGTGCTAATGTCACATACACACATTTTTAAACTAAAGGTTTTATTTACCCTTTGGAGTGGCTGCAAATTGACATAGGATGAAGGATTAATCAATCCTCCTTCTTTTTTTACATATAAGGATACGAGTCTGAAATAAGTTAAATGACAAATGGAAAGAACTTGGCTTTGGAATCACTACTGAGCCCCGTTGTTAGCCAAGCACTTACTAGCCATGAGAACTTTCCAAGTTACTTATCCTCCTTAATTGGCTTTCTTTATCTGTCAAGGGGAGAATAGTGTGTACCTTAGAGATAATTTTGTAAACAAATAAAGTAATGTATAAAAGTATGTATATAAAAAGTGAAGGGCATTGCTTTAATATCTACTTACTGGACAGTATTTTTTGTGGGCAGAGCCGGGATATAATCCAGGTCACTTAATTGCTTGCCCAGGTTCTTTCTACATTATAGCAATGTCTTTTTGCCATTTAACTATTAATTCCTCATTTGTTACATTATTGACAGGCTTGGTTTCTTTCCTGCACCCTTTTCTCTTAACTCTCTATCTATAGAAAATAAAATTAAACCAAATTTTATATAGAAGCAAAATTCACATCAAATAATTAAACTAGCACCAAAACAACAACTACAAAAGCATAGAAATAATTAAGCTAAATTGCATATTTTCTTTTACTTGTATTTAACTCTTGTTTTAAAATTTATTATTTCAGAATGATTTTACCAAGAAAAAATTTTGAATATTATTTTTAAACAGTAAAATACAATGTTTGTTATTACTTTTCCAACTCTACCCCTAATGAGCTGTATCATCTGAAGAGTGTGAAGCAAATTTTCTGAGATTCAGGTTAACAGATTAATTGACATATTGCTATATTATTATATAAACATTAACTTTCATGATATCAAACATAATCATTTGGTTTTTTGTGTGTGGCATGTTTAAGATTTAGGTATACAACTTAATGGATATTATAAATGGAGACATTTTAAAAGTAGAAAAGCATGACCAATATAATTGTCATGGATAATAGACACATTGGAGTGGGGAGGAAAGCTAACCTTCCAGATAACCCAGTCAAGAAAATAGTTAATATAATATATGGTCATTTCCTTTGAATCCAGACTGTTGCTGATTTTCACTCATCATCAAAGGAAGATCAAACCATTTGATTTGTCCTATTTTTCTATAACTTTGCATGCAAAGACTTAGTGAACTGAGCCAACCCTATGATTTCACACTCAACTGCACTATTTGCTCAGTTCATGTGACTGCATCATAAAATAAAACATTCTCAATAAACAAATACAGACTCAGCACTTCCCACAAAAGAACAGTTTGTAGTAGGCACTGGAGTTGGATCCAACCAACTGTGAAGCCTGGTCTCTGGCCCCAAGAACCTATAATCAGTGCTAGAGAATGTCCCAGCTACAACTCTTCAAAAAATACATTGAGATTATGTTGTGCTTCCTTAAGGAAAAAGGATTTGAGTTGTGGCTTGGATTTCTGTAACTATAGCATGAAAGAATAAGATTCATTTCCTTCTTAGGAATAAAAGGCAGATGTGATTCCTATTCATCATGTATGTAAGTGGTGACTCTTTAAACTATCAAACCAATATGGATATGAGTTCATATCTGTTCCATTTTTAACTGTTTTGTTTTCAATTCATACACCAATGCTCCCAGTTCACCCACTTGGGGAAATTTAAGGTGTAGAATGAAAGATCAAAAGTGATTTGATAAATAAAAATAAGGGGTTTAGAGTACTAAATGCAAAAAAGATAAAGGTTTGTAAAGATCAAAAAAATCAGAAAATGGAAAAAGATAGGAATACATAAAATTTGGAAGCAATATTATTTAAGCCTGTTTGAAAGTAACTATTTGGGCTACATGTTTCAGAAAGAGTGAGAATAACAACATTCATCTGCTTTTGTCCATTTTTCTGAACCCAACCTTATTTGTTTATTCAAAGGGGCTTTTTCTTTGGTCTTAGAATTTATGAACACAGAATGGATCATAATATACTTATAAAATAATGTCTTAGATATATATTTGTCCATTCTACCTTACTGAGAAATTGTAATATAGAATTTTATTTCAGTTACCCTTCTCAAAATTTTGCTTTGGTGTATTTTCTTGAGCTGCTCAGCACTGAATGGATATGAGAGCCATTATCCACTACAGACATAAGCTTTTCCTGGGCTGTGCTCTTGGCTTTGTTCTCAGACATGTTCACATACATAGGGAATCTGATGGAATCCACAAGAACAGGTACAGGATATAAAATTACCATACAAACATGAATTGTGTTTCTTTATAGGAGTGACAAACTTAAGGCTGACATTTACAAAAAACCCAGCACTATTTACAATAGCACAAAAAAGAGAAAATAAAATAAACGCCAAAAAAATATGAGCAACACTCTTAACACTGAAAACTCCAAAACACTGCTGAGGAAAACTAAAGATACAAAAACATAGAGAGATATAATGTCTTCCAGAATTGAAAGGCACACTGTTGTTAAGATGTTAATTTCCCCCAAATTGATTTGGAGCAAGTGAGGCGTGTTTTGGAAGGGAGGGATTCCCAAGGAGCATGAGGAAACTTTTAGGGTTGATTGATATATTCACTTTTGTGACGGTTTCACTAATACAGATGTAGTCAAAACATCAAATTGCAGAAGGCAAAAAAAATTTAGAATATAATTGATACATATATTTTATTATTTTTTTCTGAAATTATAAATTTTATTTTTTTTATACAACAGGTTCTTATTAGTCATCAATTTTATACACGTCAGTGTATACATGTCAATTCCAATCTCCCATTCATCACACCACCACCCCCAATCCCCACCGCTTTCCCCCCTTGGTGTCCATACGTTTGTTCTCTACATCTGTGTCTCGATTTCTGCCCTGCAAACCAGTTCATCCATACCATTTTTCTAGGTTCCACATATATGTGTTAATATATGATATTTGTTTTTCTCTTTCTGACTTACTTCACTCTGTATGACAGTCTCTAGATCCATCCGCATCTCAACAAATGACCCAGTATCGTTCCTTTTTATGGCTGAGTAATATTCCATTGTATAGATGTACCACTTCTTCTTTATCCGTTCATCTGTCAATGAGCATTTAGGTTGCTTCCATGAACTGGTTATTGTAAATAGTGCTGCAATGAACATTGGGGTGCACGTGTCTTTTTGAATTATGGTTTTCTCTGGGTATATGCCAAGTATTGGGATTGCTGGATCATATGGTAATTTTAGTTTTAGTTTTTTAAGGAACCTCCATACTGTTCTCCATAGTGGCTGTATCAATTTACATTCCCACCAACAGTGCATGAAGGTTCCCTTTTATCCACACCCTCTCCAGCATTTGTTGTTTGTAGATTTTCTGGTGATGTCCATTCTAACTGGTGTGAGGTGATATCTCATTGTAGATTTGATTTGCATTTCTATAATAATTAGTGGTGTTGAGCAGATTTTCATGTGCTTCTTGGCCACCTGTATGTCTTCTTTGGAGAAACGTCTATTTAGATCTTCTTCCCATTTTTGGATTGTGTTGTTTGTTTTTTTTAATATTGAGATGCATGAGTGGTTTATATATTTTAGAGATTAATCCTTTGTCAGTTGATTCGTTTGCAAATATTTTCTCCCATTCTGAGGGTTGTCTTTTCATCTTGTTTATGGATTCCTTTGCCGTGCAAAAGCTTTGAAGTTTCATTAGGTCTTATTTGTTTATTTTTGTTTTAATTCCATTACTCTAGGAGGTGGATCAAAAAAGATCTTGCTGTGATTTATGTCAACGAGTGTTCTTCCTATATTTTCCTCTAAGAGTTTTATAGTGTCTGGTCTTACATTTAGGTCTCTAATCCATTTTGAGTTTATTTTTGTGTATGGTGTAGGGAGTGTTCTAATTTCATTATTTTACATGTAGCTGTCCAGTTTTCCCAGCACCACTTAATGAAGAGACTGTCTTTTCTCCATTGTGTATCCTTGCCTCGTCTCTCATAGATTAGTTGACCATATGTGTGTGGGTTTATCTCTGGGCTTTCTATCTTGTTCCATTGATCTATATTTCTGGTTTTGTGTCAGTACCATATTGTCTTGATTACTGTAGCTTTGTAGTGTAGTCTGAAGTCAGGGAGTCTGATTCCTCCAGCTCCGTATTTTTCCCTCAAGATTGCTTCGGCTATTCCAGATCTTTTGTATCTCCATACAAATTTTAAGATATTTTGTTCTAGCTCTGTAAAAAATGCCATTGGTAATTTGATAGGTATTGCACTGAACCTGTAGATTGCTTTGGGTAGTATAGTCTTTTCCACAATATTCATTCTTCCAATCCAAGAACATGGTATGTTTCTCCATTTGTTGGTATCATCTTTAATTTCTTTCATCAGAGTCTTATAGTTTTCTGCATACAGCTCTTTTGTCTCCCTAGGTAGGTTTATTCCTAGGTATTTTATTCTTTTTGTTGCAATGGTAAATGAGAGTGTTTCCTTAATTTCTCTTTCAGATTTTTCAACATTAGTATATAGGAATGCAAGAGATTTCTGTGCATTAATTTTGTATCCTGCAATTTTACCAAATTCATTGAATAGCTCTAGTAGTTTCCTGGTGGCATCTTTAGGATTCTCTATGTATAGTATCATGTCATCCGCAGAGAGTGACAGTTTTACTTCTTTTCCAATTTGTATTCCTTTTATTTCTTTTTCTTCTCTGATTGCCATGGCTAGGACTTCCAAAACTATGTTGAATAATAGCGGTGAGAGTGGACATCCTTGTCTTGTTCCTGATCTTAGAGGAAATGCTTTCAGTTTTTCACCATTGAGAATGATATTTGCTGTGGGTTTATCACATATGGCCTTTATTATGTTGAGGTAGGTTCCTTCTATGCCCACTTTCTGGAGAGTTTTTATCAGAAATCGGTGTTGAATTTTGTTGAAAGCTTTTTATGCATATATTGAGATGATCATATGGTTTTTATTTTTAAATTTGTTAATATGGTGTATAACAATGATTGATTTGCGTATATTGAAGAAACCTTGCATCACTGAGATAAATCCCACTTGATGATGGTGTATGATTCTTTTAATGTGTTGTTGGATTCTGTTTGCTAGTATTTTGTTGAGGACTTTTCCATCTATATTCATCACTGATATTGGTCTTTAATTTTCTTTTTTTGTAGTATCTTTGTCTGGCTTTGGTATCAGGGTGATGGTGGCCTCATAGAATGAGTTTGGGAGTGTTCCTCTGTCTGCAATATTTTGGAAGAGTTTGAGAAGGATGGGTGTTAGCTCTTCTCTAAATGTTTGATAGAATTCACCTGTGAAGCCATCTGGTCCTGGACTTCATTGGAAGATTCTTAATCACAGTTTCACTTTCATTACTTGTGATTGGTCTGTTCATATTTTCTGTTTCTACCTGGTTCAGTCTTGGAAGGTTATACCTTTTCTAAGAATTTGTCCATTTCTTCCAGGTTGTCCATTTTATTGGCAGAGAGTTGTTTTTAGTAGTCACTTAGGACGCTTTGTATTTCTGCAGTGTCTGTTGTAACTTCTCCTTTTTCATTTCTAATTTTATTGATTTGAGTCATCTCCCTCTTTTTCTTGGTGAGTCTGGCTAATGGTTTATCAATTTTGTTTATCTTCTCAAAGAACCAGCTTTTAGTTTTATTGATCTTTTCTATTGTTTTCTTTGATTCTATTTCATTTATTTCTGCTCTGATCTTTATGATTTCTCTCCTTCTTGTAACTTCGGGTTTTGTTCTTCTTTCTTTAGTTCCCTTAGGTGTAAGGTTAGATTGTTTATATGAGATTTTTCTTGTTTCTTGAGGTAGGCTTGTATTGCTATAAACTTCCCTCTTAGAACTGCTTTTGCTGCATGCCATAAGTTTTGGATCATCGTGTTTTCATTGTCATTTGTCTCTTGATATTTTTTGACTTCCTCTTTGATTTCTTCAGTGATCTCTTGGTTATTTAGTAACGTATTGTTTAGCCTCCATGTGCTTGTGTTTTTGATGGTTTTTTTTCCCCTGTAATTCATGTCTAATCTCATAGCATTGTGGTCAGAAAAGATGCTTGATATGATTTCAATTTTCTTAAATTTACTGAGCCTTGATTTGTGACCCAAGATATGATGTATCCTGGAGAATGTTCCATGTGCACTTGAGAAGAAAGTGTAATCTGCTCTTTTTGGATGGAATGTCCTAAAATATCAATTAAATCTATCTGGTCTATTGTGTCATTTAAAGCTTGTGTTTCCATATTAATTTACTGTTTGGATGATCTGTCCATTGGTGTAAGTGAGCTCTTAAAGTCCCCCACTATTATTGTGTTATTGTCCATTTTCTCTTTTAGAGCTGTTAGCAGTTGCCTTATGTATTGATGTGCTTCTATGTTGGGTGCATATATATTTATAATTGTTATATCTTCTTCTTTAATTGATCCCTTGATCATTGTGTGGTGTCCTTCCTTGTCTCTTGTAACTTTCTTTATTTTAAAGTCTATTTTATACGATATGAATATTGCTACTCCAGCTTTCTTTTGATTTCCATTTGCATGGAATATCTTTTTCCATCTCCTCACCTTCAGTCTGTATGTGTCCCTAGGTCTGAAGTGGTCTCTCTTAGACAGCATATATATGGGTCCTGTTTTTGTACCCATTCAGCAAGTCCCTGTCTTTTGAGTGGAGTATTTATTCCATCCACCTTTAAAGTAATTATTGATATGTATGTTCCTATGACCATTTTCTTAATTGTTTTGGATTTGTTTTTGTAGGTCCTTTTCTTCTCTTGTGTTTCCCACTTAGGGAAGTTCCTTTAGCATTTGTTGTAGAGCTGGTTTTGTGGTAATGAATTCTCTTAACTTTTGCTTTTCTGTAAAGCTTTTGATTTCTCCATTGAATCTGAATGAGATCCTTGCTGGGTAGAATAATCTTGGTTGTAGGTTCTTCCCTTTCATCACTTTAAATATGTCCTGCCACTCCCTTCTGGCCTGTAGAGTTTCTGCTGAGAAATCAGCTGTTAACCTCATGAGAGTTCCTTTGTATGTTATTTGTCATTTTTCCCTTGCTGCTTTCAATAGTTTTTCTTTGTCTTTAATTTTTGCCAATTTGATTATTATATGTCTTGGTGTGTTTCTCCTTGGGTTTATTGTGTATGGGACTCTCTGTGCTTTCTGGACTTGGGTGGCTATTTCCTGTCCCAAGTTAGGGAATTTTTCCACTATAATTTCTTCAAATATTTTCTCTGGTCCTTTCTCTCTCTCTTCTCCTTCTGGGAACCCTATAATGCAAATTTTGTTGTGTTTATTATTGTCCCAGAGGTCTCTTTTGCTGTTGTCATTTCTTTTCGTTCTTTTTTCTTTATTCTGTTCTGCAGCAGTGAATTCTACCATTCTGTCTTCCAGGTCACTTATCTGTTCTTCTGCCTCAATTATTCTGCTATTGATTCCTTGTAGTGTAGTTTTCATTTCAGTTATTGTATTGTTCATCTCTGTTTGTTTGTTCTTTAATTCTTCTAGGTCTTTGTTAAACATTTCTTGCATCTTCTTAATCTGTGCCTCCATTGTTTTTCTGAGGTCCTGGATCATCTTCACTATCATTATTCAGAATTCTTTTTCTGCAAGGTTGCCTATCTCCACTTCATTTAGTTGTTTTTCTCAGGTTTTATCTTGTTCCTTCATCGGGTACGCAGCCTTCTGTCTTTTCCTCTTGTCTGTCTTTCTGTGAATGTGGTTTTTATTCCACAGGATGAAGGATTGTAATTCTTCTTGCTTCTGCTGTCTGCCCTTGATACATACACTTTAAATGATATTTTATAGTGTTTTATCAGGAACAAATGTCTAGAACTTCCTACTCTTATTCATTCATCCCTTCTTTTATTGCTATTTTTTTTTCTTTCTCACTCCACTGTGCTAATTTATAGTTTAACACCTCCAATGAAAGACACACACTAGTTTGATATGTGGTCTTTTTGCTGTTAGAAATGCCATCCTTCACGAGCCAGAATCTTTTGATTTGACTTCTGACAGTTGGTGCATTTCTGTCCCTCTAGAGCCCAGAATTAATTATTTTCCTTTTCCATTGATGCATCTGAATTGAAGGAGGATATTATACACCCCTGAAGCCATCCCTTCTAAGATAAAAATATACCCAGTTTATTGTGTCATTTTGGGGATAATATTATTCTACCCTATTCATCTCACTCAGGATTCCCTTGAGTTTTTTACTGTCACTTGTAAAGTATGGAATCCCAAACCGGAAAAAATTTGGATTTAACATGTCTGGCACAGAGTACAGGGAGGCTGTAATCTCCTTTGTTTGAATCAGACAGCAGCCTGAGATTAAATTACCGTTTTTAGCAACAGTGTCATGTTGTCAGTTCTTATTGAACTTGAAGCTAAATAAAACTTCACATTTTGCTTTTTCAGTAGAACCGCTATAAATCCTGTTTTTCCACTTTTTATTTATACAAAACCAATTGTTTGAACTAAATGTAGGAATTTATATTTGCTCCTGTGAAGTTACGTCTTGTCTTATGCATCTCATTTCTGCCTATTGAGATCATTTTGAATCCGATCTTTCCATCTACCATATTTATAGTTCCTCTTAGCTTTAAGGAACTCAAAATCTCATCATAGAGTTTTATTTCATGAGCTCGCCGTCAGTCTTCCATTTTCCTCTGGCTACCAATTCACCTTTCACTTTCACTTCACAATTACAGTAAGGCATATATCATTTACCACCCCATGTACCTTTCTTTAAGGAATCATTTTTTTCTCTTCTATAGCACTGTAATCTTTAGCAAACCGCTTGTCCTCCATCAGATAAAATATGATCTACGTGGGTCAATTTGAATACTCTATTTCCAAGGCTACAGTGATGGGTTGTGATGGGGTACAAAACCTGCACAAGACCAGTCAGAATCCTCTTCAAGAGTTTCACTCTAAATCAAATGTAAAACACACTTCCTTGGTATTGAGATCATATTAACTGGGAGAATGTGATCATCTACTTAGAATAAAGCTGGAAACCTGTTGACATTAGGAGAGTATAGAACAAATTCATAGTCACCAGCAGTTGTGGGGAGAAAGAGGGCTGTGACAACTGGTGTGAACCTTTGGCTCCAACTATAACTAAGGCACAATTGTGCCCTAACATCCTTGTAATGTTAGTGAATTAATCCTGTTTTCATATGAACTACTTTGAGTTGGATGTTATATGTCTTTATTTTTTTGTTGTTAATAATTAATAGTAACAGTAATATATCTTCATTGTAAAAAATTACAAAGCATGGAAAAGCAAAACTTATATATACAGATATATAATACAATATTATAGATATAGATATATCTTTAAAATATTACTTTTAATCCCAACAAGCCCATGTAAACAAGTAAATTTTATTTATGGACTTTACTCTGTGGGGAGTCAGATGGTTGTCAGATGAGTGAACACTGTCAGTGGTGTAGTTCTGAGCTTCTAGAACCTAAAATTCTGGGTGAGCTTTGCACACAACAAAGAATTACGTATGATTTTCCAACTTCACGAAGGTTCAAAAGCAGTTCGCAGTCAGTAGAAACTCTACTTCGGATTTTGAACCTGACCTTTCCCTAGGCTGGTGATATACCATATGATATTCTCAGGATGCTGGGAGCGTCAGGGTCAGGGGACCACGTCAGCCATGTGATCATGAGTGCAAACAACAGGTCCACTTATAACCATGCTATTTGTCACTTTCAGTACAGCACTCAATCAATTCCAGGAGCTATTCAATATATTATTATAATATGGCCTTTGTGTTAGGTGATTTTGCTCAACCGTAGGTTACTATAAGTGTTCTGAGCACATTTAAGGTAAACTGGGCTAAGCTATGATGTTCATTTAGTAGGTTAGGTGAATTCAATGTATTTTCAATCTACAATATTTTCAACTTTTGATGGGTTTATCGGGACATAACCCCACAGTAAGTCAAGGAAGATCTGTATATTTTTGTAATTCCTTAGTCAAGTAATCCTTTTTTTCTTCTTTTTTCCTAAAAACAAAATAACAAATACTCAAAACTCATTATTTCTAATTATTTTACTGCATTTTACTGTCATCTCTTCTCCTGAGGTTATTGGTATCTGCATCATGGAAACACTCTGTAGTGGGATGCATCTCTTCCCAACTCTCATTCAACGACTTGGGCGAGATGAGATCAGTCATGATGGGAGTATTTACACCATAGACACTGGTCAACACTTCAAGCCCAGGCTCCTTCCCATGCACCTGCTTAGGAATTGTTCATCAGCACACCAAGGAGTAGGGTAATAGGAAGTAGTAAATGCTACTATGTACCATTTGATCCTCATGCTTTAAATATGTTAACCTACTTAAATCTCACAATGAATCTGTGAGCTAAGGATTATTTTGATCCTCATTTTAAAGGTGAGAAAACAAAGGTACAAAAAAGTTAAATAACTTATCTGAGGTAGCACAATTACTGAATTGCAAACTGATAGTATAAAAAATTTCCATCTTTGTCATCTCTTAGCATGACATGAGAACATTTGCAGCCCATGAGATAATAATGATATCTTACATTTTTAAAGTGTTGGGCAAAGATTTCTCCAGTATTTGATATTTGAAAAGGAGTCACCAAACCCCACAGAGTATACTCATGAAAGGCTTTTATTTCCTTCATTTTCCAGCTGGAAGGTTCTTAAAGGAACCAAGAGCAAACTAAAGACTATTTCGTAATTATCTTTAGTTCCTACTCTTTAGTAATTATCTTTAGTTCCTAAACACATAATTCTATAAAATTTAAGGTTTTGTATCACTGAAATTTTCAGTATATTGTCAGACCATTTGTTTTTTATCAATGTCTTTGTTATTTGATGTTCATTTCAAATGTATATCTTGTTGTCTTTTTTACAATCTGAGTTCTTCATGATGCTAATTGTTCAAAAATGTCATTTCTTTGGACACTTTCCATTTTCCATTTTTTCTTTCCCACTGAGATTATTCAGAATTATATAGTTAGATTTGAGGGATTTCTTTTTTTTGTGAAATTTGTATGACACTTTGGTCACAGTCCTTCTCACACTTGCCTTTAGGTCATGACTTCCTTCTCTTGAGATACTCATTCCTAAAGTCTATGGCCCTTATGGGACTACAGCCCAATATTTCTTTCTTTTGTTTCACAAATATTAGGATGGCATTCTTCTTTTTTCTGTGGGTAACCATTATTCCTATAAATCCATACTTCATTCCTAGTAAACATGAATTTTGAACTCTTTTCATTTTTGTTTCTTATATTGTATAAAATTATCAACAAATTATTTCAAGTCTTTATTAAATATTTTAATTTTTTCTGCATTTTTATTTCATATAGATACCACCTCATAGATACTTAAATATAAAGTACAGTCAGAAAATAATAAAAGAGTCAATTAACCTTGAATCCGAGTACTGGATCTATCTTTTACTAGGTTTAAAACTTTCAACAAATTAGCCTGAGTATTATTACATTAGAAAAAATGATAAAGATTGCACTAGCTACTATTTAACTTCGCAGCAACATTACTCCTAAATGGCATAGTAAGCGTGGAGCTCTTGACATTATGCCTGACACATAGTAAGTACTCAAAATTATTGGTTAGTATACTTATAAGAAAATCTTTCTTATGAAACTTGAAACATTCTTTAAATGAAAATGAAAATGCAATTCAATTCTTTCTTCCATGACAATGGAAGAGAGAGATCTAGTCTTAACAGATGATAATCATGATTGTGTTGACTGATCATGATGACAACATATATAAAGTGCCTAAATTATATAACAGATTCTACACACATACCCTGCCTACACTTATCTGCAAATCTGGAGTGTATGAACTAATTCTCTCACTTTACACATGGGCAAAATGTGGCTAATAAATTTAAGTGACTTGTCCAAGACCATCCGCTTGCGTGCAGACCTAGGGTTTATATTTAAGTTTGTCTGGTGCTATCCAGAACTGTGTATTTTTTCACCAGTAAAGAAATACAATCAGAGCTTATGGGAGATATTTCTGACATAGTATAAATACACACTTCACAAAAAAATTGCCTGATGCTAAAGTCTCTTTCCACTATATTGTGCTAACTATTCCTAACTATACCTGGGAACCCAAATATTTTAAACTCAAGACTTAACTTCTAACTAGGCAAATTCACAAAAAGATGTAATATTCTCTAGATCCAAGTCTGTGCCACATTCATATATGGCCCATTGGAAATTTCATATTAAATCACACACATGGATGGATGGATAGATGGATGGATAAGTAGATTTTTACTTCCAGCCTTTGGTACTTAGTAAAATTAAGAAAGTATGCCTTACCATCCTGGCGATATAAACATATAATTATGCAAATCACTTCCAACTCATCTGATGAGAAAATAGGAAAGAAAGTAGTCAGCAAAGAAAAAAGTGTCATCTCTTTTATGTATAAATACAATTTAAATTGATGTGATACTAGTCAAAACTTATTCATTAACTACTAGCACACTACACTAGATTTAAGTTGGATTTATTAGTTTGCTCTACTTATTACAAGTATAATTTCTCATATTACTTTTAATGACATTTTTAGGTTGTTAAATTGCCAGTGAATGTAGAACTTGAAATATCAACGTTCTTTCAAAATGTTAATTTTGTGGATTTTGAAGGGAAATATTATACTGTGAAAAGAACATGGAGCCTGGGGTCTAAAGACCATGGATCAAATCCTGAATCTGATATTTACTCAATGTATTAGGTAAATTATTTCATTTCTATGACTTAGTTTTCTCTTTATTGAAATTGTGAAAAATGGTATTTCTAAAATGAGATAATGCAGGTGAAAGTACTTTAGAAGCTATAAAGTATCCTGAAATGAAAAAAATACCCTTGTGATCATTTATTACCTAGAAAAAATTGAGCTGATGTTTAGCTTAGATGCTATTGAAATAAAAGCAGAAATGACTTTCTGTAATCCTTTTATATCCAAATATGGCTTAGGTTCATGTGTCCCTGTATAAGTAATTTGAAGGCAATAGGATAATTGGTAACTTTTGAAATTAAAAAAAAAATTAATAAAACAGCCAATATGAAACAAAAGGAACTTTTAGTGGGATGGATTTTTAAAAGAGTTAAGAATAAAATGCATAAAATAAATTATAGTGTCCCCTTTAAACACTTCTAAGAATCACTGATAGTTTAATTATAAATTTACAAACTAAAATAGTAATAATTACTAATATTTATGGAATTCTTATTTTTTCAGTCACTGTTATAATTGTTTTATACACATTCATTTCTTTACATCCTGGAACAACTCTATGTATAAATGTAAATTATTATAATCCTCATTTTAGAGATGAAGAAAGAGATTAAGTAATTTATATAGGGATGTACAATGGTATTAATAGTCAACACTTATTGAGAATTTATACCCCAGAGACTATTTTGAACACTATATTATATATATATATATAAATTCAGTTCTCACCACAGCACTATGAAGTAAGCACTATTAGTATTTCCATTTCACAGATGTGGCCCAGAAGACTATACAATTTGCTTGAAATCACATACTTTGTAAACCACAGATCAGCTGGCTCCAGAGGCCTCACTTAAGCACTAGTAGGGCAGTTCCTGGTTTGTCTTATAGCTACAAAGTGATAACATCAGAGTAAAAGCTGGGCAGGCTGCTCTGTGCAGTGCTCTTCACCACCACACCATGTGTATTTACCAAGGCCCACAGGACACCATGTTCCCAGCAGAGATGAGCCTCTGCTCTCTAGAGCAACACAGCAAATTGAAGAGACTGATTTCTAAGAACATTTATTCTGCCTCTATGTTGTAAGATTTTTGCACCATACACTTTGTGTAAGTTCAAGTACTTTGGTCCTTTGCTATCTGGGTTTTACTTTTAGCGATTCCCAAATTCTTACAAATATCTGTCTTTGCTCTCTTCCTCATCATAGTCATCTCAAGCATTTCTGGAATCCTACTACTTGGGAGGAGTTGTGTGCACACAGTGTACTCACATCATTACATCCAGTTCTCCCTACTGCACAGTGAGGGACACGCAGAGAGCATACAGGTCCCTGTCCTCCCTCTCTGGTGCATGACAAAGATCGCAGTCCTGGTGGATTCTAATATGGTGACAGCAGACTGCAGGCAGAGAGGTTACAGACACACGACATCAGTGCTGGCTACTGATTGAGTCCCCTGGTGAAGCCAGTCATATTTCCTTCTCCATTTACAGGTAAGAGGTCTGAGGCTCAGTGAGGGTGAGTGATGTGGCTAAGTCAGACTAAGGCAGGATAAACCCAGGAACTGAAGTCACTGTACTCCCAGCGACCTACCAGGATACCCCTGATACCCACCAGGGTACTTGCCCTCCTTAATCAATAGAAATTGACTAGAGGCCAGACAAGAAATTCAGGCAAGGCTTTATTGGGACCCCTGTGGCTGCAGGAGGGGGTGAAAACAAATAACAATTTCCCTTGCTCGCTTCCCGAGGGGACAAGCTTGTTCCTTATATGGGGTGAAGGTAGGGGTGTGTCTAGGGGTCAGGCCAGAGGGGTGGCTTAGGTGGTCTTCCCACCCCTTAGGTGGTGTTGAGTGCAGGGAGCATGTGCAGTACCCTGCTTTTGCTCCAAGCACCTCAGAAGAGGCAGTTGGGTTTTTTTGGTCTTTTTGTATCTTTTGTCCAGTTTTTGCCCAACTGCGCATGCACGCAGTCCTTTTTAGTCCCTATACTTTCTTTGTATCTTGTTGCTCATGCATGCAGCTATTTTTAGTCCCTACAGTTTCTTTGGAGACATTTGTCCAGGTGCAAGCACTGCAGCAAAGGGGCCCAGGTCCCAGCCTGTCTCACCCCCATTCTCTCTCACTTTGGGTAGAACAATTTGGGTTTAACAGTTTACTAGAGAAGATATCTGTAACTTCTAAATCCAAGTATATACAGAAAGTTACTCTGAAACATATCCAGCTGAATGTAACTTTTGTGGTTTTTATTTCCCTCAGGGAAGGTTATGATGACTCATTTTTAAAATCTTTATTGAGATTTAATTAATATACAAATATTTAATGTATACATTTTTATGAGTTTAGACATATATACACATCTATGATACCCTCACTACAATCAAGGTATTAAACATACCCATCACTTCCAGAACTTTCCTTGGGTCCTTTTGTGTGACACTTGTTGGCTGCAGCCACAAGGGTTGTTGAGGAGGTCATAAATTTTCATAGCGAGAAAGCCTGCTGGGATGGAGAGGATCAGACCTTCACTTCTTCCCTTTGTAGTTCTATATTAGCAAAACTTCTTTGATAAATTATTTCCACTGACAGGAAATGGAACCAGAAAAACTCAACATGAAGGAAAGTGTGTTAATCTGGACTGGGGTCCTGAGCTCCAGAGCAGCCGTCTACAGCTATCTGTGGGGATGAGCTTTCTGTATAACAAACCCTGCCAAAGCTTAGAGGCTTAAGGCAGCAATCATTTGGTCTTCCAGCTTTTCTCAGTGGATGGCTGGCCCTCATTTGGGCCACTATGACCCTCCTCTAGACTTATTATTGTTTCTGCCTTGGAGGATATTCGTTGTCCCCAGCTGCAGGGGTATTATTCTCATTTTACAGAGGGGAAAACTGAGGGTGTGGTGGATAAAGGTCGTTGACCTGCCCAGACTATATAGCTGGTAGTGTAGTCAGAAGGCCGTAAAATCGGAACTGATTCTGATTCTTGTCTCAAACCTGTTCTGTCCATTTCGTGTGATGTTAGTCTCCTTTCCTCAGTTTTTCTGCTACTGATTAAGCCACCATCATCCCGGCTATTTGAACAGTCTCATCCACCCTGTATTTATTGAGAGTGTGCTAAGTGCCAGACATTGTGCTGGGTGCTGGGGACTCGGTGTTGAATGGTCCAGACATGGCTGCATGCTCATGGAGTTTACAACCTAATGGGGAGGGGGTTGGGAGACAGACATTGATTACATAACATAAATAAGAATAAAATTTCAAACGAACACACAAAAGACAGCAATCACTTGTTACTGCTTATGAGTCTGTGGTTAGTCATGTGGTTCTGCTGATCTGGGCCAGGCGTGGTGATCTTACCTTGGGCTTCTCTGATGGGTTGGCTAGGGACTAACTCATCCTGGAGACCTCAACTCACTATCAAGTTTGGTGATGGGGGTGCCATCCTGCTCTTCATTCAGCTGGCTGCCCTGGGTTTGTTCAAATGGCAGCAGCAGGATCCTAAGAGAATGAGAAGAAGGCTGCAAGGTCCTCAGAGGCTTAGGTTTCGAACTGCTGTAGTATCACTTCCGCCATCTTCTGTTGGTTAAATCAAGAGACAAGACCATCCCAGATCAAGGGGTAGGAAAATAAACTCATTTCTTGCTGGGAGGAACTGCAAAGCCACACATCAAATGGCAAAGGCTTAAGGAAGTGTAGGAAATTGCCTCTTTTTTTGAAGTACCTTATTATAGTTGGCATGACTTAGAAACAATGGCTGTGCAGGTCCCTTTTGATGAAAAAGCTGTAACCTCAGGAACCTGACTTTTCAGGGAGAGTTTTCAGCAATGCTGCAACGAAGCTTTGGCAGAGGCAAAAACAGTGAAACAAACCCTCCAATTTCCTCTTCAGCTGGTATTTGATGAAGTACCAGGGGCAACATGATTGATGCTTTTTGACTGAACAGCTCTGAGTTCTTTGGATAATTCAAGTCCAAAGAGGGCTTCATGAGAGATCTGGATGTTTTGACATAATCTGAGAGATATATGCTAGAGCAATTAATTTGAAAAACAAAACTGGTTTGACAATATTCATACCCCACAGTTGGTACAGCTGCTTATATCAGAGATACAAGTGTTTGATATTCGGATATTTGCCAATGATTTTCCCTTGAAATTATATCTCAGCATATTCTTCCACTTTCTCCCAGCACATCCTCTTTCCTGCCACATAAAGTTTATCATCTCTTAATTCCTATTTTTATGGTTTTAGCATAAACTTACAAATATAATGCTACAAAGTTGACAGAACACATTTAACTATGTTTAAGTTGTTCAATCTTAAAATCTAATTAAGTACCTATGACCTTACATTTTATGTTTTACCTAGGCACAAAGTGAATGCTCACAGAATACAGTTATGTTTGACTGAGGGTCAAAGTAGTTTTTTAAAAGGTAGATTAATAGTTTCTAAAAATAATAAAAAGCTAAAGTAATATGACATGGGGTCAATGGCTACTTTTTACTTTTAGTACTTTAAAACTTATTTTATGAAAATAGTACATATTATGGAGTATTTGGGAAAGGGTAGAAAAAACACAAAGAAGAGAATTGAAATTAACCATAATCAAACACTTAGAATGCTGCAATTAATATTTTGATGTTAATAGCATCCTTTACAAAGGATATTTCATTTTCTAAAAATAGTACATCTGTGGCAGAGTAATTTCTTAGGATCTCTTGCACGTATGTGTAGGTTGTGGGTCTAGTTCTGGATGATGGATGTGATGACAAAGAACATGTCTCACCTTCTGGTCAAGCCAACTAAGAGCTGGTGCAGCTCCTTCACTTCTCCATTCTTAGCCATGATGACCTTGGAGACCACAGACGCCACTGAATATGTCTTCAAGATGAAAGAGGGCTCCCTGCCCTGCATCAGCCTCTATGTGTATGAGTAATACAAGATTTCAAGCTCTATCTTTGCCTGCAAAATGGGCAATCCTATCCTGATAAATGCCATTTCACAAAAGTTTGATCATTCTACGTATCAACCTTGTATTTTGGCTATTTTCACTGAACATAATATACAAATGCATACAGTGAGATATATATTATATAATAATATAATATGACATATGTAGTATATATATCCCATGTTATAAAACTATTATTATTATTACTTACATGTATATTATTCTATGAATAGAATAGAATAATATACATGTAAATAATAATAGTAGTAAAACAATATATATTGCTATTTATGGTCGTTTAAATTATTATTTTACTACTGTTATAATTATACTACTGTTTATGTACATATATACATATTCATTTATATATATACATACATGTCATATATATGTAAATAGATATTAATATAATAATGTATATATTATTTTTATATATCCTATTTTATTACAGGCATTCAAACATATGAATTTCACATACATTCTATTATCGAGCATATAAGTGGATACATTTTAAGTGCCACTTAGCCTATATATTATCAGACTACATAATCATAACCTCTGAAGCTAGGAAATTCATGCTTAGTTTCTTCTTTTCTGTAGAATGACTGTATTTTTTAATGTCCCCCAAGGATGGCCAAAGTGAGTTTCACATGTACTATATTGTCTTTTTTATTAAGTCAAACTACCACAAGAATGCTCTTCATATTTAGTTGAAACCTCTTTATTATTTTTCAGCAATGCTGTAATAGATGGACAAAAATGTCACTGCTGATAATTAGATTAAGTGATACTCTATCAGATTCAGAATGTAAAACACTGCATTTTTTTTGTTTTTGTTTTTTTGCGGTGCACAGGCCTCTCACTGTTGTGGTCTCTCCCGTTGCTGAGCACAGGCTCCGGATGCGCAGGCCCAGCGGCCATGGCGCATGGGCCCAGCTGCTCCGCTGCATGTGGGATCTTCCCGGACCAGGGCACGAACCCGTGTCCCCTGCATCGGCAGGCGGACTCTCAACCAGTGTGCCACCAGGGAAGCCCAACACTGCCTTTTAATTTGCACACTACTCCAGCTGTAAAAATTTTAACATCTTATTTATTAATTTGAATTTTTCATTTCATCAAAAAGAAGCTATGGAGGAAAGGAACACAACTAGTCCATAGTAAAGTTGTACGGTAAAAAAATGCTCTTTCTGAATCCATAGTGTGTTTTCAGTTATATATGCCAGTATCTATATTTCATATAAGCTTGTATATATTGGACTTTTGCCAGTATTCAAGAAAACAAGGTAATTATAAGTGTCTTGTTTTTAGTTTTTTTCTTTGTAGCATTGATCCATGATTCTCTTAACTATATAACAGAAAATTTTGTAAACTAAGGAGTAGAAATAACTATATGTTAGAGCCCAAAGGGCTGATGATTTACTCTTTCAGTTACAATAACTTCTTGCAAGTTACCTCCGACTGCATCTGCCTTGGTATTTATGGCTCAGACAGTTTATGATAGGGCTCAGTCTTTCCCCAGACGCAGACCACCAAAAGAAGAAAGATTTAACCTAAAAAGTTTCCTGGACAAGAAATGTGGATTATTCCATCATTAAAGCAAACTCATTTACATTCAAGGAGCCATATTTTTTCAAAGACAGGTTTATTTTTGTTCTACTTTAACATAAGGAAATTCAGAGATTTGCCAGTTTCCACAGCATGTGTCTAGTTATATAACAAATAAGCATGAGCTCAAGACTGCTATGGTAACTATTTCTGCATTTTTTAAATGTAGAAATTTCAGAAAGAAGTACATCCACAAGAAGTGTACAGATATGTCATAATGTGTGGCTCATTGTTCTACCTGGCAAAATCACTGTAACATAAAGAGTTAGGTGATATATCATAATAAGCTAAAAGAGTATGAGCCAGTAAGGTATTCATGAAGACCTCAAAACTTGTAGCAATCCTATTCAAACAAAGTTTCCATTGCTTTGATACCTATCTCAAGCACTGAAGGAAGTTTTGTACTGTCATCCTGCAGTGTAACTGTTATTATGACATTTCACCCTGATGATGGTCCTGTGATATTTCATTTGGCCTAAGATGAGCCAAAAAGACATAGCTTGAAATGTGGAGATCAGTGAAGTAATTTCTGGGCAGGAAGAGGGAAAATCAAACAGGGCAAACTCCAAGAGCTAAGCCAATAATTTTAGGGGGATGGTTATCAGGCTGACCTTGCTGATAATGTACATTAACTCACCACCCAAGAGGAGGAACAGTTTGGAGAAATGAATCATTTTCTAGTTATTTCTGAATTTTTAATTTATTATTTAATTTTAACATTTGATTAATTCATATAATACTAGATATACAAAATACCCTCAAATATTAAAAAGAAGAGTCCAAACTACTTGCAATTCTGCTTTAATCCTTGACAAAAGGAGTAGAACAAATTTAAGATTAAATACCAAACAAATCTCTCATTGTTCATCTACCCCCAGTTATGGAGACCAAATATTAATGTTTTCATCTAGTACATGTCAGACTTGCACTAGCTTTTCAGAAAATAAATAAGGAGATTGTAGACATTCTTTTCACGAGAACTTAAAAAGTTATTTCCATCAGGGCTCCCAACCTGGTAAATATCCTGCACTGCCCAGCTCTTGACTGAAATATTTGTTTTGGGTGGTCTCAAAAGTATTTTTGAAGTAGAGTAATAAATAATTGATAGACATAAATTTATATGAAAACAAACAGACATACTGATATACAGATAAATAGATAAAGCACAGAAGTATAAAGCATATAATACCTTGGAAGAGTCAAAATTTTAAAAATCTGCAATTTATACCCATTATTGTGATACTTGTAGATAAATCATCTTGAGTTTGAAAATTATGTTTTCTAAAAACATACAAAACTCCCTGTAAGTCAGATTTCCAAATATACTTTTCCTTACATGTCATTAGCCAAGAGTAGATCTTGATCTGTTATTTATAGCTTTAGAGGCACTTAACCAATTGATTCATTCCTAAACACAGTGCACTCAAGTGTGTTTAATGTGGATGTATTTGAGAGAATCATTCTTTGGTCACAAAATAAATGTTACTATTAAAACGTAGGTATCGTTTTCTTGAAATATTTTACTCTAAATATAAAATATTTGCATACTGTGTCATGCTCAGAAGTAATAATTTCATGTACTTTATTAATCAGAAAAATTTTGTGTTTTCAACAGTTTAATGTTCTTTGGTCACTCCAATAAAGTTGGTAGGAAAACAGCCTACAGCAGGCCTAAGGATCTTTTCCATAAAGAGTGCTCAATAACTATGTTAGTGTTAATAGTTTTATAATTGGCAGAGAAACACAATTTCAATCAACTATTATCAAAGCTATGGTTTCCTCAAAAAGCTATACTTCTTTTTAAAAAAGACAGTTTTTCAATTCTGCTTGTAATTCTTTTAAAAACACATCATTTCTTAATTTTGTTTATATTACCTCCTTGTGCAGAAAAGCAAGACAAGTTACCATGAGTAAAATTCTATTAAGAATTAACATTAATTGAGTGCTTTAGTATATTATCCCCCCTTTTTACCTGCACACCTGAAAGTAAGTCATGCTAGAAAATGTTCTTAATTTTTCAATTTTAGCACTTAAAGCTTAAACAAAATTTATTAGGTTTTGAAAACTCCTTCCCTTCGTGATGATATATTAGCAATTAAGCAGGTAAGGAAGAGCAAGAAGCCAATCATGGCCACTGAAAAGAGATATTTATAATGTTGTGCTCACAATAACTTATGTGAAATTTCATAAAAATATGTCTTTGTTGGTTTGTAAAATTAGTTGAGTACACTAAGGGTTTAAAAAAAGATAAATGAGCCAAAATATGTTTAAAGGAAAAGGTATTTTAGAAAGTTTTAAAAAATTTCAAAGTCTTCTAAAAATTTTCCTCATTACATACAATATCAGATTTAATTTCAATACAAATTTATATTTCAAAAGAGTGAGGGATATCAGCAGGATAGTGGTGTAAGAAGCTTCAGGCTCACATTCCCCTGCAGAAATACCGACTTAACAACAACATATGGCCCAAATTGCCTTTGTGAGAACTCCAGAAACCAGATAAGAGGTCGCAGCACCCCAGGTGAATGCAAAGCCAGAAAGAACTGGATAGAAGCCAGTAAGAAAGTTCCTTGCATTTGCACACTATGGCCCATCCCGCTGCCTGCACAACACAGCCTGATTTGGAGAAAACTCCCACATCCCAGGATCCTCCCTCCACTCAGGAGAGAAAAAGAAGAGTGGACTGTGAGTCTACTGTTCTGGTTTTCAGAGGGCTGCCCAAGGGAAGGGTCTCGTCATGCCTAACTCCAAACACCGACATGATTGATAGTTCGGTGCCAGACTGAGGGCCTCTGTGACACCATCAGAAACACTGTCTTACTACAGATATACACCAGGGGGAGCAAGAGCTTACAGGATCCAGAGAAGAAGGGGTTAAACTTTAACTGGGAAATTACCTGCACAAGCCCAGAAAAGACACGCTTCAGAAAAGGTTTTAGACACTCCCCAAATCCCCAGCCAGGCTTATTAGTGAAGGTCTTACCCCGTATGAAGACAGTAAAGTCAGAGAGGTGTGGCTGTTTGTTTGTTTCTAATTAAAAAATTTTTTTGAAGACTTTATTTCTTTTAGAGTAGGTTTAGGTTCACAGCAAAATTGAGGGTAGGTAGAGAGATTTCCCATATATCCCTGCCCCTGCAAATGCAGTCTCCCCGCTTATCCACATCCCCCACCAGAGTGGTACATTTATTAAAATTGATGAACCTACAATGAGACATCATAGTCACCTAAAGTCCATTATTTACATTATGGTTCACTCTTGCTGTTGTACATTCTGTGGGTTTGGACAAATGTATAATGACAAGTATTAATAACTACAGTATCCTACAGATATTTTCACTACCCTAAAAATTATCTATGCTCTATCCATCCTCTCCCCCAAACTGTGACAACCACTAATTTTTTTTTTACTGTCTCTGTAGTTTGCTTTTTCCAGAATGTCATATAGGAATATTATAGTACATAGCCTTTTCAGATTGGCTTCTTTCACTTAGGAATATGCATTTAAAGTTCCTCCATGTCTTTTTATGGCTTGGTAGCTCATTTCTTTTTAGTGCTGAATAATATTCCATTGTCTGGGTATACAACAGTTTATTTGCCATTCAGGGACATCTTGGTTGCTTCCAAGTTTTGGCAATTATGAGTAAATATGCTATAAATATCATTGTGCGGGTTTTTGTGTGGACATAAGTTTTCAGATCTTTCGGTAAATACCAAGAAGTGTGATTGCTGGATAATATGGTAAAAATATGTTTATTTTTGTAAAAAACTGTCAAACTGCCTCCAAAGTGGCTGCACCATTTTGCATTCCTACCAATGATGAATGAGAGTTCCTATTGCTCCACATCCTTGCCGTCATTTGGTGTTGTCAGTGTTCTGGTATTTGGCCATTCTAATAGGTGCATAATGGTATTTCGTTTTGATTTGCATTTCCCTGATGACATATGACATACAGCACCTTTTCATATGCTTATTTGCCATATGTATATCTTCTTTGGAGAGGTGTCTGATAAGTCTCTTGGCCCATTTTTTAATTGGGTTGTTTGTGTTCTTATTGAGTTTTGAGTTCTTTGAACATTTTAGATAACAGTCTTTTATCAGATGTTTCTCTACAAATATTTTCTCCTGGTATATGGCTTATCTTCTCATTCTCTTGACATTACCTTTCACAGAGCAGAAGTTTTAAATTTTAATAAAATCCAACTTACCAGTTATTTTTTTTTTTACGGATAATGCCATGGACATTGTGTTACCATACCCAAGGTCATTTAGGTTTTCTCATCTCTTATCTTCTAGGACTTTTATTTTGCATCTACATATTAGGTCTGTTATTTTACATTTAGGCCTGTGATCCATTTTGAGTTATTTTCTGTGTAGGCTATAAGGTCAATGTCTAGATTCATTTTTTAAAATGTGGATGTCCATCTATTCCAGCACCATTTGTTGAAAAGATTAGCTTTCCTCCATTGCTTTTGCTTCTTATTGAAGATCATTTGCCTATATTTATGTGGGTCTATTTCTGGGCTCTCTATTGTGTGCCATTGATTTGTCTTTTACTCTGCCAATACCACACTGCCTTGATTACCCTAACTTTATAGTAAGTCTTGAAGTCAAATAACATCAGTCTCCCAGCTTCATTTTTCTTCAATATTATGTTGGCTATTCTGGATTTTATGCCTCACCATATAAACTTTAGAATCAATTTGTATATATTCTTAAAATAGCTTGCTGAGATTTGGGGGAAAGACTGGGGGAAAGAACTAACATCTTGACAATACTGTCTTCCTATCCATTTATTTAGGTCTTCTTTTATTTATTTTATCAGTGTTTTATAGTTTTTCTCATATAGATCTTGTACATATTTTGTTAGATTTACACCTAAGTATTTCACTTTTTTGGTTGCAAATGTAAATATATTGTGTTTTTAATTTCAAGTTACACTTGTTCACTGCTGATATATAGGAAAGCAATTGATGTTTTTCCATTATGAATCTTAATTTATTTTTTTAACTTTTTATTTTATATTGGAGTTTAGTTGATTAACAATGTTGTTAGTTTCAGGTGTACAGCTAAGTGATTCAGTTATACATATACATGTATCTATTATTTTTCAAATTCTTTTCCCATTTAGGTTTTTACATAATATTGAGCAGAGTTACCTGTGCTATGGTCCCTGTTGGTTATCTATTTTATATATAGTACTGTGTACATGTCAATCCTAAACTCCCAATCCAAATTCAGTTGACTTTTGTATGTCAACTTTGTATCCTGCAACTTTGCTATAATCACATCTGTTTTTGCAAATGCCCAAATCTCAATAAAAGATCACAAGGTATACAAAGAAACTGGGGAAAGTGGCCCATTCAAACTTACAAAATAAATCTCTAGAAACTGACCATGAAGAAACAGAGATCTATGAATATTTCACAACGAATTCAAATAAAGTGTTAAAGATGCTCAATAAGCTAAATAGAACATAGATGACTAAATACAATCAGGATAACAGTGAAAAAAATGGGAATATCAGGAGAGATAGAAACTGTAAAAAAGAACCAAATAGAAATTCTGGTGCTAAGGAATACAATAACTTAATTGACATATTCACTAGAGAGATTCTGCAGCAGATCTTATCAAGCAGAAAAAAGAATCAGAAAACTTAAAGATAGGTCACGTGATATTATTGAATCAGAGATGCTAAAAAAACATGAAGTCAAAAGAGCATAAGTATTATGAGACATCATCAGGAAAACCAATATATGCCTTATGCAAGTCTCAGAAGGAGAAGAGAATTAGTAAGGAGCAGAGAGCCTATTTGAAGAAATAATGATCAAAAACTTCCCAGATTTGAGGAAGGAAATGGACATGCAAATTCAAGAAGCTCTATGAATTCTAACTAACATAATTCCAAAGAGACGCACACCAACACATTATAATCAAATTGTCAAATCACAGATAAATAGAAGATCTTGAAAGCAGCAAGAGAAAAGTGATTCATTACATACAAAGGAGCTTCTATAAGATTATCAAAGCAGAAATCTTGCAGAACAGAAGGGAATGGGTAGATATATACAAAATGCTGAAAGGTAAACAGAAACAAAAAACACCACACAAGAATACTGTATCCAGAAAACCGTCCTTCAAAAATGAAGGACATTTGCATTTCTCTGTTGATTAGTGATGTTGAACCCCTTTTCTATACCTGTTAGCCATTTGTATGTCTTCTTTGGAGAAATGTCTGTTCAGGTCCTTTGTGCATTGTTAAATCAGGTTATTTATTTTTTTGTTATTGAGTTGTAAGAGTTGCTTATATATTTGGATAGTAACATCTTATCAGGTACATATTTGCAAATATTTTCTTCAATTTTTTTCATGCTGCTGATATTTCTTTTACTGTGCAGATTTTAAATTTGATACAATCCCACTTGTTTATTTTGCTTTTGTTTCATGTGTTTATGGAGTCATATCCAAAAAAAAAAAAAAATAACATTGCCTAGACCAATGCCAAGAAGACTTTACCCAGCGTTTTATTCTGGTAGTTTTACAGTTTCACATCTTACATTCAAATTGTTAATCCATTTTGAGTTGATTTTTGTAAATGGCGTGAGATAAGGATCCAATTTAATTCTGCATATAGTTTTGCCAACACCATTTATTGAAAAGACTATGCTTTTTCCATTGTATGCTCTTGGCAACCTTGTTAATGACTATTATCAAAAAGACAAAAGGTAACAAGTGTTAGGATACGGAGAAAAGGGAATCTTTGTAACCTGTTGGTAGGAAAGTAAGTTGGTATAACCATTACAAAAACACTATGGAAGTTCTTCAAGAAATTAAATATAGAGCTACTTTATAATCCAGCAATCCACTTTTGGTTATAATTTTTTTAAATGAAATTATGATCTTAAAGAGATATTTGCACTTCCATATTCATTGCAGCATTATTCACAATAACCAAGATCTGGAAACAACCTAAATATATTCCAATGGACAAAGAAATGTTGATAAACAAATATGTGTTAATGGACAAACACCTTTAATATGTGTTGATGGAGATATATATTCACATTTTATTTATATAGAAAATAAATACCAAGGACCAGGAAAAGGAGAGACTAGGGAGATGTTGATCAAAGGATATAAAGTTTTAGTTATGCAGGATGAATAATTTCTGAGCATCTAATATACAGCAATGTACCTATAGTTAACAATATTTTATACCTGAAATTTGATAAGAGAGAAAATCTTAGGTATTCTCACCACACACATACTAAAATGGTAACTATGTGACATGATGGATATATTCATTAACTTGAGTGTGGTGGTGATCTCACAATGTATTCATATCAAGTTGTACACCTTAAATATATACAATTTTTATTTGTCAACTATACCTTCATAAAGCTGGAAAAAATGGAGACATTAATACTTTCCCAGATAAACAAAAGCTGAGGGTATTTATCACCACATAAGAAATGCTAACGGGATTCCTTCAAGTGGGAACAAAAAGATACTAGACAGCAACATGAAAACATATGAAATTATAAGGCCATCTGGTAAAGATAAATATATAGACAGGTCAATAATCCTGTAGTATTGTAATGTTGGTAGTTAAATCACATTTTATTCTGTATATAGTTTAAAAGCATAAAAGTAGCTATAGATCCATGTTAATGTTACACAATATAAATGGATGTAATTTGTGAAATCAGTAAATAAAGTGGAGGGCAGAGGCAATAAAAAGGAATAAAGTTTTTTATGCAATTGAAGTTAAGTTGGTATCAATTTAAAATAGATTATATAACCTTAAGATATTCTATGTAATCTTCATGGTAAACACAAAGAAAACACCTGTAGAACATACACAAAAGGAAATGGGAAAGGAATCAAAGCATATCAAAAAAAATCAATGAAATGCAAAAAACTTTCAGAAAGAGAGGAAAAGAACAAAAAAAGCTACATACATAAAACAGAAACTAACTGGGATTGCTGGATCATAAGGTGATTCTATTTTAAGATTTTGGGGAACCTCTATGCTGTTTTCTAAAGTGGCTATACCATTTTACATTCCCACCTAGAGTACACAGACTTCTAATTTCCCCACCTCCTCCCAACACTTGTTATTTTGTGTATTTTTGGTAGTAGCCGTGTTCCTAATGGGTGTAAAGTAATACCTCGCTGTAGTTTTAACTTGCATTTATCTAATAATTAGTAAAGTTTAGCATCTTTTTATATGCTTTCTGGAAAATTGTACAACTTCTTTGGAGAAATCTCTATTCAAGTCCTTTGCCCATTTTTAAATAGGATTATTTGGTTTTTGGTTGTTGAGTTGTAGGAGTTATTTATATATTATATATATATTAACTCCTTATCAGATAAATGATTTTCAAATATTTTCTCCCAGTCTGTAGATTGCCTTTTCCTTTCCACTTTGTTGACTGTTTTCTGTGATGCACAGAAGTTTCATGTAGTCCTGTCTATTTTTGCTTTTCTTGCCTGTGCCTTATGTTTTATATCCAAGGAATCATTGTCAAAACCAATGTCCTGAAGAGTTTTACCCACATTTTCTTCTAGGACTTTTATAGTTTTAGGTCTTATGTTTAGGTCTTTAATCAATGTTAATTTTTCTGTGGTGTAAGGTAAGTGTCCAGCTTCATCCTTGTGCATGTTGGATATCCAGCTGTAAGCAACTGTTTGCAAGATGAAAAAGTTCTAGAGATCTGTTGCATTGTTATGTGATTATAGTTAATATCACTAAACTGTACTGAACTGTACAATTTAAAATAGTTAAGGTGGTAAATTTTTTTTTTTTTTTTTTTTAACATCTTTATTGGGGTATAATTGCTTTACAATGGTGTGTTAGTTTCTGCTTTATAACAAAGTGAATCAGTCATACATAAACATATGTTCCCATATGTCTTCCCTGTTGCGTCTCCCTCCCTCCCACCCTCCCCATCCCAGGAGACATGAGAATCCAACATCTTCTTTTAAGCTAGACATTAAAGAAAGTCTACAAAAATGTAAAACAATGCCACTTTTACCTTGATAGAATTTGGGGAAATTTTTTTCTTTATTTAAAAAAATAAATGAATAGTCATTTTGCATTAAAAATATATTGTTTATATCACCATGTATAGTATTTATTATTGTCATCTAAAAATGAATTAATGTTACAAAACAATGTGAATATAATTAACAATAGTAAACTTCATGCTCAAAAGTGGTTAAGACTATGTTTTATGTTGTGTATTTTACCACAATTAGAAATTAAAAATGAATAATAAGTATTTTAAAGTGACAGTTTTAATTTCTAGTAGTATGAACATCAATAATAGATATAATCCACATAAACAGAACACTCCTTGAAGCCCTCAGTAAGTTTTGAGTTGGACTGTATCCTGAGACCACAAATCTGAGAAATGCTGCTCTCAACACCCCTGCTGTGTTAGCTATTAAATTAGAATTAAAATCTATTGCAAAAATGGATAGAGGCCCAGTTCCTTTAAAAAATTTAACAATAATTTAACAAATGAATAATTTAACAAATGAAAATTGACTTTTTTTTTAACTGATCAATTCAGCTTTGTAAACAAGGCTGCAGCAGCTGTGATGGCAGCAACAAAAATAGCTGGGATGCTAGCACCCAGAGTGAGTGTGGCCATCATCCCACTGCACAACTCAAGTGTTTCTCCTGTGTTTATAAAGTGCGATGCCCACTGAGTCTTCATGGATGAGACAGAAAGTTCTCCAAAAGAGAGAAAATGGATATTCCCTTCAATAAACACCACAAATTTCAGTGTTTATATTTAAATAGTAGTACATGTGGCATGTAACAGACCTGAATTTCTTATCTAGTTTGCCTTTACATTGTGATCTCAGCAAGTAGCAATTTTCTTTCATAGACCTTCAAAACAACACTATTACAATAAAAGGTGTTGAGGATGAGAAGATGACAACAGCTTATTTCTTACTGCCTTGGTAAAAATCCAGTTGTTAGCAATTGTTTGTTGTATTGCTTACTAGTTGTATTTGTATTAGTTTGGTACATAAAAAGAAATACCTCTTCCTAAGGCAACAAGAACAATTACTGCTATAGAATTTGGGGGAAAAAATCTGTTTTTAATTTTAAAAATAAATACAACATTGAATGATAGTCAGTGTTCAAAAAAGCTGTCTGTAGACAGTAGCTTTCACAATTCGTTTGTTTCATGAGGCCTATGAGGTCTTGTTCTGCTGCATCTCTGCCACTTCCTCCTCCTTCCCAGATTCTTTTGCCCTCAATTCACAGAACATGTGTTATCTTCCAGGTCCATGATTCCTATGCACAGCGGTGCCCTTAAAACAGGTAGGACAGACTTTTTCTATGAAAGGCCATATAGTAAATATATTCAGCTTTGGAGGCCAGGCAGTCTCTACAACAACTACTCAACTGTGCCATTGTACTTGTAAAAACAGCCATAAGCATCCATAAATTAGTGTGTATGGTTGTGTTTCAATAAAACTTTATTGACAAAAAGAGGCTGGAGGGGTGCATATTTGGCCCATGAACCATAGTTCAAGGACCCCAGGCTTAGAAACTTGCTTCCTATTCTCTCCCCATCAGTAAGTCCATGTGTGAAGTAATTAGGCCATTGTGTGTTTCCTTGCCAGAATGGACTCATCTAAGGCAATGATAGCAACAAATGATATGAATTGATCACTAAAAATTCATTAAACATATTTGAAATTCTGTTGTTCTTTATCACTCTTCTCTGAACTCTCCCTTACTCCTTTTTGATTTTGTCTCAGAAACATGAAAGTTTCCAGCTCACATATTTAGGCTGATCTAGATTTCAGTTAGTTTAACCACACACTGACAGTGACAACAGAATTACTGGAGATGACTTTGTAAACCAGTCAAGGTTGTAAAGAGTTTTTCTCTCATCTTCTATACTTGCTAAAGGTCACATATGGAAAATAGAATTTCCCAAATTCCCCACCCACGTAAAAGTATACCCTGTAGTAAGCAAATCCGGCACAGTCATAAACACCATTCTAGTGCTGCCATTTGGAAATTTACTGCATATCATAGTCCAATGGCTCAGTAAAAGCAATTTCTATTTTTACCTCCTGTATCAACCTGTGTGAAAATCTATCCATGTCAGAGAGGCTGTAGGAGGCAAACATTAAAGCACTTTTTTATTTTACTGTTAGAAAAATAGGCTTCAAAACACTGTCTGTTCTCAAAATGTTACCAGCTGAAGAACAAGTGGGAGGTAGTCTAAAGCAGTTGACTCTGCTGCAATAAATGTTAGCACATTAAAACATTATTAATATCAGATTACTAGAAATCATTAACAGAACTCCAGCTTTTCTAGCTTACCTAAATATTTATTCACTCCTCTCCTATTTCTACCCCTCCTTATCGTCCCCCTTCACTTACTACTCTCCTATTCCAGCTCAAACTAGACACTTACATTATCATTATCAAGCGTCCTTTTCATACAAAACCACCCAAGTTTACAAATCACGGGGGGAAATTCAAAGTCTGCTGAGGGCTAGGAATAGGAGTTTGATTTTGATTTTTTAAACTGCTGTAGAAATTCGTTTTCTTTTTCTCTCTGTTTTTATTTATCTCTTGTCCTGCTCTGGTCTTTCTCCAATTTATTCAAGCTCTGGTGGTGAAAAATTTCCAAGATTCCCAATTTTTCTCTTTTATCACATATAAGCTTCTTTTCATGTCTTCCAAGGCCATCAGTAGTTTAGTCCCACCATCATTATCATTATTCAGTCCCAGGATGTTTCTCTACTCCAGTCACAATGGGCTCCTTATCTTCACAGTCTCTAAAGTATTGATAATTCCTACTATGTCTTTGCTTGTATTGAGCTATCATTCTATCCACCCATCCAAACCCAGTTCAAATTACAAACCCAGAGGTTATTCTTTTGCTTATCCTGAAACAAACAGATGGCCGGATATTTCTCCAGTGAATATGGGTTTTTCAGGATCAGTAGAGAATTGCAACTCAAGGTCTGCAGCCATGGGGAGCCAAGTGCAAGTCCCCACATCAGATGAGAGGGAGCCACTCTTATAGAGGGGAAAGGAGGGTGGGAGTAAACAAAGAGTCCCTGGCTTTTCATTGGCTGAGCCCTTGCCAGGAAAGAAGAGGAGCCTCCCTTCTTCCTGTTGGGCTCTGCTATCATCACAGGGTGTGAGAGCTCCCCCTGCTGGTCTCCAGACTATCTAATTGGGGGTTTTGTTTATCATTTTTTTACACTCTCTACCTGCATTTTTATTTCTGTCCCTTCTTATCATTCCAGGTGAAAGCCAAAGTTTTTACAATGACCTGCATTGTAGATCTGGTTCCCCATTATCCAATGTCCCTCTTTATTTGCCTCCCTCCACTATTCTGCCTCTTTGAAAATACTCCTGCCACAGGGCCTTTGCACTTGAGCTCCCCTCTGCCTAGAATGTGCTTTCCCAGTTATCTGCATGGCCAGTGCAGCTCCTTCACTTCCTTCAGATTTCTAGACAGTGAAGCCTTCACTGGACATTCTACCTAAATTCCTCACTGGATCCTGACATGTCCTGGGCCTCTCTCCTCCTCATCACTTCTATTTAGCTTTCTTTGCTATTTAATTTGTTTACTTATTTATCTTGCTTATTGTCTCCTCTACTGCACTGTGGGCCATGCGAGAACAGGTATTTCACCAGCTTTGTTCAATGCTCAGCCCTAGAAGAGCTCCTAAAACAAGGGATCCCATTGATGTTTGCTGGGCGAAGACATATCACGAAGGTGATTTACCCTCACAGTATACCTTGTTTGCCTGGCCTTTGTTATTCCCCACATGATGCTAATCAGCCCCAGTTAGATTTTGAGGGTTAGAGATCATGGCCTAGGTTTCATCTTTTTATGCTCCCAAAGCATCTAGAACAGTGCTGATCATATGGGAAAAATTCAACATACATATATAGGTTTTGATTTTTAAGGTCTTGTAAGTGAAAAAAGAATCGAAGTGAAAAAAGAATGTAAATTTTCCAAAAGTAGGGCAAGCTCACTGTTTGACTATGGGAAGTTCTGGGAAATGTATTTCTGGTTGAAATGAAGAATCTAAGAACGAATTTCAATTTATTACTATCTCTCCTCAGTAATGCTCTATCTCTATTTAAACACTGAGTCTGGATAACTCAGAACATTGTACAACGCAAAGAAGACAAAGGTAAGAAAGTCAACAGAAAACTGAGGAATGGCTGAGGGGAGCTTTGCACATTCTTTAACAAAATTTATGTCAATATTCCACAAAGAATGAAAATAACTTCATGCAGTATTAAATTAAAATAGTCCCTTAATAGTTTCAGAACCTGTGGGTATTACACTTTAATTGTATGCAAACTTACATTTTGTTTGTGTTAAACATTTTGCTCCACTTAGGAACATTATTATCTAGCAAAAGCCCTTAAATTGTGCACAGTGACCTCAGTAGAGCAGTTAGAAGAATCAGTGCTTTAAACATTTACAGTAGCTGGTGCAATAATAAATCAACTCCAATTAGAGCAGTAGTGACTACAAAGCAGCCTCCAGAAGTTAGAAATCCGTGGGCCCAAACTTAACAAACTCACCTGCTGAGAATATCGAATTGTCTACAATTTAGCTGTTAAGCTCGTTTCTTCTTCATCAGTTTCTCTGTGTATGAGAGTCGACCCTTACCTCCTGTGCTGAATTAGCTAGAGAGGAAACTTCTGTTTGTCAAACAGGTCTCCCCAAATCAGTTCTTAGAAGGGAGCACTGTTCTGTGATGGGATTTGTATAGGGACAGGCCTCTGAATCTATAAGTTAGGTATTTGGGCAACAATTAGAATTATGACACAAAGAAGTAAGATTCAGAACTGAGAAAATGGAACCCTTACAAGAAGCTAGTGTGCACATGGGCATGTGTGGGTATATACACACATACACACATGCACACACACCCCTGCCCTTTCGCATCACTTTGAATTGCTCCAATTAGACATCTCAGTTTTATCTCACTATCTGACAACCACCTGGATATCAGCTCCTGTTAGGATTCCTTTCCAATCCCATAATTCAGACCTTCCATCCTTCTGTATTACCCTCATACATAAAATGGTTCTGACCACCTTTTTTGTCCTTCTACTCTTCTGAGATGTTGGTCACTAACACTTTCAATAATCTTGTCCTCCTGCCTTTTTCCAGCGACTGTCTGGCAAAAATTGTAATTGTGACTCAATGTCAGTCCTTTCCTTTCTACCTAAGGAAGTCCTTTCCTTTCTACCTAAGGAAGTTTACTAAGCTTACTAAGTTTACTAAGTTTACTAAGTTTACTAAGCTCTGCTGTAAAACCAAGAAACCATGTAGATCAGAACAAAAAGATAATGATTTTCATACAGAGCTGGACCCTGGAATCTACTTAATAACACATTTATTTGTTTTCAGTACCACCTTCCATTCCCCTCACTGACTATCCCATTTTCAAGCTTATCCTGTCCCACAATTTTTTGGTAACTTAACTCTACCTCGACTGGAAAACTGAAGCAATTAAGGATGGATATTCCCAATTTCCTGTTACTTTTTTTTATCAATATATACTTATCCATCCATATTTTCCTTCTTTCTTCTAGACTCAGCTGCAGAAGAATCCCTCTTTCTACTCAGAGCTAGTCCCCCATTGTCCCAGGGTAGGGAGACTCCGTCTCCTCCAAGGCAAAGCACTTACCCCATTAGGTATTTCTCCTCTCCCAGCCCTCCCTATTGACTCTTTCCCCTCAGCCTATGATCTTGCCCTTTTGAGACTCTTTGATACTCACCTAAGCATCTCCATCCCAAAAGAGCAAAATTTCATAAAGAAATATTACCCACCCACCTCACCTCCATCTTCACTCCTTTATTTTTCATTTATTCTTTATTCATCCACTGAGATTATCTTCTTTGTCCTCCACATTCCACTCCCTGGGCACAGGTCTGGAAGTGAGCTTCACAGCCAGCGGACATGTAAAAATCCACTCTCTCCTCTCCCTGGGCTTCTGTGTCTCTGCTGTGCTCTTTAGGTCCTCAGGTCTCAGTCTGCTTGATGGGATTCTCCTGGGCTGATCTCATCAGCTCATCCTAAAACTCTCTCTGAGCATGTCTTTCCTGGAGTTACTCCTTCCTGACTTTTCCAGTTGTCCATTCCCTACCTTAATTCTATACCACTTCTTCCACTTCTCCTTCTCAATGAAAATATCCTTTCTTTCTCTTGGTCTTTCACTGTATTGTTACCTTTTCTGTAGTATTTACTGCAATATTATTTTAAAGATCTTTGTGTCATTTCACCAAATAAATTATAAATGCTTAGATGGCAGATACCTGATTGTGATCATCTCTGTTTAGCCTGTAACATTTGGACCTTTGGACTAAGCACCACTCAATAAATTGAACTAAATGTAAGTTTCATGCACTCTTTGTCACTTAGCCTACATTTTTCAAAAGCCAGACCTCACTTAAAACTACCAGGAAACAGTAATTACATTACACAACATTGATATTCTTAGATACTCTCAAAGAAATTCCCCTATTACGAGGCAGTAAATTTTCCTTCTCACAGAAAGATTTTCTCCTTTACACTCCTAAATTATTCAGAATACCCGTCCTGAAAGAGAAGGAAGTTTAATGTCTATAAAATCACTCGCTTAAACATTTTCACTTTAGAAGCCTACTTGCCTTTTTCCTGCGAAGAATTTGGGAAGAAATTTATCACATTTTTGTATTTCAAAAGAGAGGTAGGGAATTTGTGATAGAGAATCAATAAGGGACACATTTCCTGCCTTAGGGACTTAGGGCATACTCTGAGTGGACCCAAACACCCCACCACCATTGCCATGCTTTACAGAACATTTCTCAGGTGATCAGAGATACATTTCGTTGTGTCCACTCCCATCATTGAGTGACTCAGATCAGGTTAGCTGAAGGAATTCTCTTCAAAAACCATCTCAGACTAGCAGGCAAGTAGACTTTGGAGTATAAACATTGCCGATCAAATTTCAGCTTTAGCTCTTTTTAGCCCTGTGTCTTCAAGCAAGTTAAATAATGTTTCTGAACTTCATATGCAGCATGGTCATAAAAATAATTCCTTTTTGACAGAGAATTTGTTATGATTAAATGACATGATGCTCCTGAAAGTATTTTAAAAATATAATGCACTACTCGACTATTGGTTATTATTTCCATTTTAAAATTTGCTCTTTTGTATGATCTTCCCATTTATCCCTCTAAGCCAAGGGTCCCCAACCCCAGTCCCCAACCGGTACTGGTCCATGGCCTGTTAGGAACTGGGCCACACAGCAGGGGGAGAGCAGTGGGAGAAGGAGAGAAGTTTCATCTGCGGCTCCCCATCACTCTCATTACCACCTGAACCATCCCCCTCCCCCCCACCCCCGCCCCGCCATCCATGGAAAAATTGTCTTCCACAAAACTGGACCCTGCCAAAAAGGTTGGGGACCACTGCTTTAAGCCACCCTATTGGACCCTATTAGCATTTTTTCACTATTACATAGTGATAAGATCACTGTTTTAATTTTCCATACATCAGTCCTGATAATGTTTCTCCATATAAATAGCTCCATAACCACGGAGCTAAGTTTTTCCTGTTTGGGATTGACTAAGTATCGCCCTCTGACAGATTTATTTTTAAGATTTTTTTAAATTTAATTTAATTTTATTTTAAGAACCAATTTTTTGGTACCTTCCCTATGTTTTATGCATCATCATTGGAAAATACTGTGGGGAACATTCTTGTTAATTTACTAATGACACCTCAGTGACAGGTGCTCAACACAAACCAATTGAGGAAAATAAGCATTTAGTGGCATGTCATAATTGGAAACCCTTGCCTTATCGCAACGGCTTTGGGGCCACAGTATCATGTTCATATTTAGCCAAGTTGGATGGATTTCATTACTTAGACTTCAGATTTTTGGATGATTTCTCTGATGTCAGTACTCAATGTCCAAATTTCCAAAATGGAGTTTATCACTGCTGTTGCTAATGACTTAATGAAACTTATAGTTATGGCATTCTATTATTAATTACTGTTGTTTGCAAAGATAGTAATAGTACCTCTGGAGATCTTCAAAACTCATCAAATGCAACCTGGACATACCCTATGCATTCAAGTATTTGATTTAATTTTTTGCAACTTTTTAAAGAAATTATCATTTATTCAGCCAAGGTCTTATAAATCCCTCTGATATGCCAAGTACAAAATATATTTTCTTTGGCATATGCAAAAACATAATTTAAGCAAGTCTACCTATGGATATAACTATCAGAGCCCTTAAAAATACCCTACATTAAAAATGCTGCTTTTCTGTCCATTACATGTATCTACTGTTGCATAGTCTGAGAACATACCAAATCCTCTTTGACAATTTAACACAGAGAATGTGATGATATCACAATGAATGTATAGCTATATCCAAAGAGTGGAGAGGTCTGTTTTAGATTGGACAGATGTTTTTGTTTTGATAGATTTAGGAATCTTAAATATGTACTATTAAATTTAGGATTTTAGGTGGCAGGATTCATTTCTTTGTTACTGATTTAATAAACTGTATATATTGTAGTACCTACATTCCAAGAAGTTTTATTAAAAAATTAAGTGCTACATCCTCTAGGAGTCAGTCATGAACTTGCTTTACTGTAATGGGCTATCTTCTTTGGTATTCCTACAATATCCCATGCACGTCTCTACATTTGCATTTAATACATATTTTCTATGCGATTTTTCCTTTAGATATGAGTTCTTTGATAGCAAGGTCTTATTCATCTTCAAAACTCTTATACCTGGTCATAGTATTTGGCATGCAGGATATATAGAACCAAACAAGAAGTGATTAAGTGAATGAATTAATAAATAAACTATAGTCTACCATATAAAGTAAAAGTGGTATTATTACTGTTGATTTTGACTCATTCTTCTTATGTCTTTATTCATTCCACTTATCACAATTCCAAGTGAGAATATCACTGTAATATTTTATAATCCTAAAAAACATATTTGAATCTTTATCAGAAACTCTTTTATCATGACTGTATCCAGTAGTGTGCTTGTAAATCTTTAAGAGTGTGCTCTAGAGGGGGAAAAAGGAAGGAAGGAAGGAAGGAAGGAAGGGAGGAAGGAAGGAAGAGGGAGAGAAACAAAGGAAGGAAAGAAAAGAAAGAGAAAGAGAAAAAAGGAGGGAAGGAAGGGAGAGAGGAAGGAAGGAAGGAAAGAAGGAAGGAAGGAAGGAAGAAAGAAAGAAAGAAAGAAAGGCAAGCTTGATTTATAGCATTTCTGACTTACAATGGCCAACTTCAAGTTACCAACATGTCACCAATGCACAGATGGGAAGGAAGGTGAACGATTGGCTCTCCCGAGTGGTGAATAAGCCTCCAGGACTTCACTGGCTGCTTCTACACCCTGTCCTGTGTTACTCACTTCAACTAGCTTTGCTGAATTGCCTTCTTCTACAAGTTTTCAGTCATTCTTTTCAAGGACTGACTTCAGTGCGAAGAGGTAATAAATCAACATGAGAGCAGTAGTCTGCCAGGTTCTTAAAAATGTTATCTTTAAATACAATCCTTAAGATCACCAATAAACCACAAGAAAAATTACATGTACTTTTCTCAGGAAGCATATTTTAAAACTCATATAAAAGTATGAGATGAATACTTCTGGAGTTTATTTTGATTTGTATTAGGGAAGCCTGCATTATAGTTAATAATTTTATCCTTTCAGGGGAAGAAAAAGTAGACCATTATCTCTAAAAAAAAAATTCTCTGTTGTTTTATAACTACTTCCTTCCTCATTTCTCAATTAATTTAAGCTTAGTTTGTCTCTGCTAGTAAAACTCCAGAGCTTTAAACATTTGCGGTAAACCACATGTTTATGTATTTATGTATTTTAGGTATCTTGGTTTCTGGCTCATAGTTGTTAGAATCAAATGAGAAAAGACTGCTCAGCAATTCTTTAAACATCTTACCAACTGAGGCTTTGAAAGAAACCAAGAGTAATGAGAGCTACTCAATCCATAACCTGACTGCTGGTGATTCACTGGATTTTTCTTTTAACATATGGGCTAAATGGAAAAATTCTAAAATATTTTAGTAGTGATAAAGTCTTGTGATTACTTTAAATCACAATAGTCATTAACATACAAGGAAGAAAAGAGATTTCAGACAGACATTTGTGGATGTCTTCACTACCCATACCATCAAAAATTATTTGAAATTATTCTTTACAATCTTGAAATATGTAAAACTTTCAATAGTCAAAATATGCACTTTGGTAACAATGTGTTTGTAATTTTTGATGTCTACAAGTCATCTATGGAGTTCAGCAAACAGTGTGATTTTCTTCCAATACTTTAAACTCAGTATATTTTTAGCAGAAACAGGATAATTCATTGGTTTCTGGGTGTACATATTAAGTTCAGAAGTTACATCTCTCTGAAAAAGGAGTAAACAGAAATAAACATCTTGAGCATGAAGTATCACAAAGCTCTAATTGCAAAGAGAGTCTGCTATTGCATTCAAACTATAGGTAAATTAAAAATGAAACAGCATGATTTTAATTGATTTGTACCAGATTACACAAGATAAAAAATTATAAATATCAGATGAAAGGAAATAAGTAATCAGAATATCCCAGGGCCCTTAAGTGCAAGTTCAATAGCCATGTTCATTTTGTAGCATGATGAATCATCAGGGAAAGTTTAATTATGACCAACATATCTGTTTATTAAACCATATTGAGGCAGAAAATTGTGCAATATATTCAAACAATTTTATAGCCATATATACATTTATATGAAAATGTATATGTATACATGGTGTAAAGGAAAATTTCAGTAAAAGATATTTTTATAATTCAAGAAAATGTTGACCATATTTTTATTTTATGAAGTCTAGATTTTGCCAATTTGTACTAGTTGAAATATCAAAGGCATGTATTTCATTTGCCTTACTTTCAAGACAAAAATTATTTCTTCATAGTGTTGCAGTTCCATATTACTTGTGATTAAAATGTGAAAACCTTTGGAATCACTTGTTTTAATGTGAATCTGGCTCAGTTCAGTTCAGCAGATGGTCTGACTTTGTTTAATCCTAAAGTATCTAGATTTTAGCATTACCTATTTTGCCTATGCCTAAATTTATACATAGAATTGACTGACTAAATGGAAGTTCAGTTAAAGCAATACAGAGTTCTTTCAAACATTTTAAGTAACATGCATACAAAACTAAGGGGGTGGAAATCACCATAGTTATTGGGTGACAAAAATTTCAAGAACAAAATTGTTCCTAAATAAATATATCTGTGTTAAGTTGAATTGCATAAATGACATACTTTATGAATTATGTAATATATAATCTTAGTGAGAGAAAAATGATAACTATATAATGTATATATATTATATTATATAACATATATAATATATAATCTTAGAGAAAAGTGATAACACTGCTAAGGTTTATTAACTGTCTTTCATGCCTCAAGATGCCCTCTGCTAAGCACTTTACATGAGTCATCTGGAGTAATTATCTCAAATCTTTATACAAAATAGCTATTCCCATTAGAAATTTAAGAATCTGAAGCACAGAGAAGTAACTTGTCAAAGTCATACAGCTGGGAAAGGGTTTGGTCTAGGAATCAAACCCAAGTTGAGATGCCAAACTCTGTGTTCCAAAACAACACTGGGGTTAGCAGATGCAAACTATTACATAAGGATGGATAAACAAGGTCCTACTGTATAGCACAGGGAACTATATTCAATATCATTGGATAAACCATAATGAAAAAGAATATAAAAAAAGAATGTATATATATATATATATATATATATATATATATATATATATATATATATAACTGAATCACTTTGTTGTAGAGTAGAAATTAAAACAACATTGTAAATCAACTGTACTTCAATAAAAAAAATTAAAAAACAAAACAAAACAAAACAACACTGACATTTCAGTGACATTTCAGTCACATTCTGAACACTGAAGTTCAGAGGTCAGCAAACTATGGCCCATGGGTCAAATCCAGCCTGCTTCCTGCCTTGTAAGTTTCATGGAACATGACCACTCTATCAGTTTACACATTGTCTTCGGCTATTTTACTACAACAAAGTTGAGCCACTGCAGCAGAGACCATACAGTCTGTGAAGCCTAAAATATTCACTATCTGGATGTTTACATGAAAAGTTCTCTAACTTATGCTTTAGATTTCTAATTTGAAATTTGAAATCAATATTCTATGTTCTTATTTACTGCAATTTCTATTTATCTGACTTAAACAGTTGATTTGGTTGAAATAATCATTATATATTTAATAAATATATCAACATTATATGATTAAAACTGAAATTCTAACAGTTCCTCTAAAGAGAAACAAACAAAGAATGTAAACTGTCACCACTTATCACAAAACTAGGATGTTTTCTTATACATTCTATAATAAAAATTGCTATCTTATATGAATGAATTATTTATTGCTATTATGATTCAGCTTAAGAACTTTTCTACTTTAAAAGTATGCCTATTGGGCCCAAAACTTAGCTAGTATATGTCATAAAATAATGATAAAACTCTAAAGCAATCAAAATAAAAATGAGATATCATTGGCTTCCTTAAAATAGTATAAATAAACCATCAACATTGACTTAAATTTTATTGAAGAAGTTATTTATAAGAAACTTAGTTATTAGAATTAATGTTAGTTATTTAGGAGATAATGGACAAAGTACTTTATTACAAAAAATGCAGCACTATAATCATTTTTGCAGATTTATTTATTCAAAATTAATTTGAATTTCTCAGCAGATTCCTTTGCAGTAGACATTTTAAAAATTTTGATCATAATATAATCTAAAGTAACATCTCACAAAGAAATCTAGCTGGGTCCCTGGACCAGTTTCACACACTGGCGGTCTCTTGGTAAATTCACCTCCATCTGACATCTGGTCTTTAATTTAAAGCTGATTTGATAGCCCACTGAGTGTACTCCCCTCTTGTGAGCTGGCACACATTAAGTTCACAGAAACGGTTGCATAAAACTAAATTGCTATTTTATTTATATTCATTCAAGAAATATAACTACTGAGCAGAGGAAGCTCTGATTTATCTTCTTTAACAGTTTAGGAAACTCTTGCAGAAGATCTTTCCACAAGTATAGACTGTACCACTTTGAATGCCTATTGGACCTGTAATATCCCTTTATTCATTTTCTCAGGGCCTTACACAAATATTCAGGTTACTTGAGAGCACAGTTGGGGTGGTCTGATTCTTCAACTGTATTGGAAGGATGGATCTTAAACAGATCTCATAACACAATCCCATATAATCTCTCACATGATATGACAGGAGGGAAAAATAATTGTGTCATGTTCTTCTTAAGATGATTGACCAGAAGAATGCATTTTTAAAAGATTAGTTTAAAAGATAGAAGATTAATTGTTATTTAAATATTTAGAATAGAATATGCCTAGGTTCTTATATACTGTGTTAAGAATATCGGACTTTACACTGTGAGTAGAGAGTGATCTTGAAGAGATAAGCAAGAGATATATAGTTAGATCTTCCCTTTAGGCATATCCATCTCTGCTTATCACCTATCCATCTGGAGAGATAGGATGGCTAAAGAGAGTACGGTCCATATCGTGAAATAGGATGGGTAAAAAGGACACAGACCAAGAGACCATTCTAACTTAGGAAGAGTACGTGTTATAGAAAAGAAGTCAATTTTCCTTTGGACAAATTGAGTTTTAGATGCTTTCATTTAACCTAGGAGTTTCTTAGGCAATATTCTGTGATTTGTACATTCAGAGCCTATACTGTGTTTTAATGATACCGGTGTCTTTGTCAAATCTGAAAGCTGGTTCTCATTCTACTTGATTTTAAGAGCATTTAATATTTTAAATCACCTTTAGGAAATGGATTTACCTGGTTTCCATGACACTCTGCTTCCCAGATTCTACTATCTAATTCTTATCTCTTTTTTTCAGTCTTATTTCTCTTTCTAACCTCTAAGTGAAATCTGAAGGTTTAATTCCAAGTTTCTCTCACATGCTCATCTCCATGTTAGGGTTATGATCAGAGTTGAGTTCCTGTGTGGCCTGGCATGCTGAGACTGTGTGCTGGGCTCGTGAGATGCAGGGAAGTGTGCTGCATCTCACTCATCCCACTCTCACTGGCGATTAACAGATGTGCTGGAGCTGGACCAGGAAAATCCTCTGGATGCCAACCGGACATCTGACATTATAGTACCTTGAGCATTAGCAATGGACCAATCTTGCTCCCATGAATGGTTGGATGGTCGACATTATATGACTCAGCTCTGAAGACCTCTGGTGATCCCTCCATAATCTGCTCACCCAGGGGTTCTAAGAGGGTGTAGTCTTGTCCACGGTGGCCCAACTTCCTTAGGATTGGCTGGTTCCTTGTCTCCAAGCTCCTCTTTATATAAGGGCAGAAAGGACTTAAATCGCCTTCCCAGGATTGCATTCTATTCTTCCTGAGTAGCAAGGAGAAGGAAAAAAAAAAGCAAAGGAAACAAAATTGCTTCTATATCTAAATGGTCTCAATGTTTATACTTCTTGCCATATCACATTTAGTTTTTATAACAAGATCATGAATTAGGTATTGTTTCTCTGTGTTATAGCACTGGATATTTAAGTAACATGTTCAATGTTATTTAACTAGTAAGGATGAAGAAACAAATTCATATGTGACTGGTTGTGAATCATATATTTATACCCATTACTGTTTTTGCCCATATAATTGTAGAAATGAATAGCAAGGAGGCATAGGACATGCAGGAAGTCTTGTTTTGTTTTGTTTTTAAGATATGAAATTTCTTTTTTTAGCATGGTGAGATCACACCTGTTTTCTTGATGAGAAAAGTCCAAAACAGGCAGAATACAGTGTTTTGGGACAGTCGTTACTTGTTTGGACATAAGTGACCCTGAGTCAAGGCTGAGTCAAGGCAGACTCACACAACTAAAGAATTTTTATCAAAATATGTAATTGTTTTAATCTAGTGCTCTAAAGTAACTTCACCGATTTTGTTTCCATATCACTAAATTTACTTTTCAGCTGACAACAAACATGACTCATTTCATTTCAGTTGATTAGTTTGGTTACAAGCTACTGAAAATAGAGGCTGTGAAGCAGAAGGGACTTCAATCATACCTGTATGAGTAGATACATTCTGAAAAGAACTGAAAATCAGAAATCCTGGTGTGAATTGCCACAAAGTAGAGCAGTGAGTAGACAACAAATGCAGAATGTATTTTTCTATAAAGTCTTTTTCAACAAGAAAGTGAAGTAAGAAATGCCTGCTTAAAAAAGCAGTAGAACCACCTGAGGAAATAAGTAGAAATTTTCCTCCTTTAACCTAATCACTAGGATTTTTATTTGTGGTTTGCAAGCAATAATATCAAATGCATGGTTGTTGTAGTAAATTTTTAAAAAGTCATCTGGTAAACTTTTATTCAATTACGATGCATTTCTTTTTTCTTTTTTTCTTTAAAGATGAAGTTATTTACAAGAAAAAAAATTCTCCTTTTCCTCTGGTGGGTGTCAGAAATGGCTTCACAGAAGAGATGACAACAAAGCAGGATTTTGAAAGATGAATTGCTGTCAAATACAGTTTGTACTGTAAGGTGGGTATGACTGAGGGAATAGATGTTTTCAGTAATGACCTAATAGTAATAACACTCACTCTGCTCCCCAGACCATCACCAAAAGGACTTGCTGAGCCTGTGCATGCCTGGTACCACATCAGTCCCAAACCAGAGCTGATCAGGTTGCACCAACCTCCAACTATTTACAGAGTGGGTAAGTTGTTCATAGACCTTGGAGGAAAAAAAGGGAATATGACTTGAGAAGAAATCCAGAGTTCTTTTTGAGGTAAATATCAAAACACAGTAAAAGCCAATTTTTTATGCCATGTATCTCAGATGAGAATCTCTATTAAATATTCTCCAAAACATCAGTTTATGTTACTGTTGACCTGGGGCACTTTAAAATATTTAAGTGTTATTAGAGTTATCAAAAGCACACTAAATAATGTTCAGTAGAGTTTTAACATTAATATGATTTATTATTTTTTAATTACTGATAATAACAGACTGCTTTTTCTTCTGAAGTATAGTTGATTTACGATGTCATGTTAGTTTCAGGTGTAGAGCAAAGTGATTCAAATATATGTATATATATTTGAATATATATATATTCTTTTTCAGATTCTTTTCCCATATAGTTTATTACAAAATATTGAGTATAGTTTCCTGTGCTATACAGTAGGTCCTTATAACAAATCTGTTTTGGATAAAAGATAACACTTCAGTTGTGCTTCAGGCCCCTGTGACACATTGAGCAAGTGTAAGCCTCATTTCTAGCAGAAGGGACTAATTTATATGATTGTTAAGTTACACTTCTATCCTTAAAAAAACCCTCCAGTTTCTAAAATTATAATCATGAAGTTTTGCAAAACAACTTTATAAATTATTGTCTATCAGGACTAATATTGCTCTATCACAGCTTGGTGTTAGAAATTAATGCTGTCCAAGCAAAACTATTTCACAGAGTCAGCTAGAAAACACAAATTACTCTATAAATTCAGTGAAATTTCAGTTAAAAATCTGGATACAGTTTATTAAACTATTTGAAATACTGACTTTAAAATTTACAAAGAGTAAGAGATCAAGAGAAGTCAAGACAATTTTGAATAACTAATTATTGAGTATTTACTATTTTCTAGGAACAATTCGGATGCTTTACATGAATACGTACATTTAACTTTTGAAAGAACACTACTATATAGGAAACATTAATACCTTTACTTTGCAGATGAGAAACTGAGACACAGAAAGTCTAAGTAACTTGCTAATGTCATGCTGTTAAGCAAGGATAAAATTGAGGTTTGAACCTTGATATGCTAGCTCCAAATATTACATGGTAAGCCAATACATTATACTGCCTATATAGAAAAGTAAAAAGGGAACACTTGACTTAATATATGGCAAAATAGGTTGAAATTAAGATATTATAATTTTGGCACGAGAATAGACAAATAGAGAAATGGGAATGAGAGGTGGCCCAGAAGCAAATCCATACAAATATGTGCATTCAGAATATACCAGAGCTAGTGGTTTTACAACCACATCATTATAGAGAGGACAGATTTTGTTTTTAATATCTTTATTGGAGTATAATTGCTTTACAATGTTGTGTTAGTTTCTGCTGTACAAAGTGAATCTGCTATATGTATATCCCCATATCCCCTTCCTCTTGAGCCTCCCTCCCACCTGCCCTATCCTACCCCTCTAGGTCAGAGGATGAATTATTCAATACATGATGTTGGAAACATTGGATGTCCAAATGGAAGAACAAACTATAAAAGAGTATTTACTTTATATTATGTAAAAATATAATCTAGATGGAATAAACATGTAAGTTAAAAGAATATATGACCCCAGGGTAAGATTTTAAAAATAATTATGTACGCCCACACAGACACAAACACACATCTGAACATTTACGCAAAACAGCAAATGAACAGCATAATTCATTTCACTACACTGAAATTTAGAATTTCTGTATGATTAAAAAAGATAAAGCTGTGAACTGCAAAATTATATTCACCTTGCCTATAACTAGCCAAGATTTAGTGTCTGAATGCATTAAATTTTCTAAAGATAAAAACAAAGAATAACTAAAATGAGCCAAGGATTTGAACAGGTAAATTACAGATGAAAAATCTGAATTGTCAATGAAAATTTCACAAGCTTAGTATTACTAGAAATTAAGTAAATATTTATTAAAGCAATGAGATATAATTTCACATCTATCAAATGGTAAAAATATAAGTACATATGGTGTAGATATATAAAAGAGTCTATATTTGAGATAATACCAAATAGGCATAGATTTGAAGAAGCAGAACCTCACCTACCTTGCTAATAAGCATATATGCAAGAATAACCATTTTGGAGGACAATTTAGCAATACCCACTAGTGCTAGTCATCCACATGCACCAGTTTCATTATGATAGCTCTTTTAAATATAAATGATTATGTTATTTAATATATTAATCTATTCTAGAGATAAGCAGCTGTGTGTAAATCTCTCAGGAAATATTTAATATTATGTAACAGAGGAATATTTTCAAACTTTAGCAGGAGAGTCGCAGTCTTTTCTGTAGAAAAAGTCCTTTTCCCAAGGGCTGAGCTCTGGGAATGAATCAGTCTACATAAGTGTCCAGAAAATGGAGTTCATGGCCAAGGCATCCTTCTCTCTGTTTCCTGTGTGCTGTTTTCTGCAGTCCTTATCCGTTCAGATTGAGGGCCAAGCTAAATGTTCAAATATAACATGTAACACTTTGCTATCAAAACATAAAGCTTTTTCTCACATTTTGACTTCACTTATTTGTGTACTTTCGGGGAACTTACCTACTTTGTATGAAAGAAAAAGAGAAAGAAGCACCCACTCAGAATGTTTCTTAGATCTTAACCTCAATAATGGGAGGTCAGGAAGTTGCTGGAGAAGATTCCTGCCTGGCATCTGTATTCAAAATTGATAACATGCCTTAAGACTCATTCATGCATGTGCTACACAAGCTGGGCATTGCTGGCTTTGATGATGATATGATATCATCATTTCTGATATCAGAAATCTCTCATCTTCAAGTCCTGAAAACCCAGGTTTAAATCTTTAAATATTTGCATGTATTTCTTTCTTTTGATAGGGCATCCGTCTATTTTCTTTCTTTTAACTCCCATATGACATTTATTTATTTATTTATTTTTACATCTTTATTGGAGTATAATTGCTTTACAATGGTGTGTTAGTTTCTGCTTTATAACAAAGTGAATCAGTTATACATATACATATGTTCCTATATCTCTTCCCTCTTGCATCTCCCTCCCTCCCACCCTCCTTATCCCACCCCTCTAGGTGGTCACAAAGCACTGAGCTGATCTCCCTGTGCTATGCGGCTGCTTCCCACTAGCTATCTATTTTATGTTTGGTAGTGTATATATGTCCATGCCACTCTCTCGCTTTGTCACAGCTTACCCTTCCCCCTCCCCATATCCTCAAGTCCATTCTCTAGTAGGTCTGTGTCTTTATTCCTGTCTTACCCCTTGGTTCTTCATGACATCTTTTTTCTTAAATTCCATATATTTTTTAATTAATTATTTTGAATTACATATCCCTATAGTATATATAGATAGATTTGTATGCCAGATACATCCCTAAGAGAGATTCTCTAGGAAAACTGTTCAGAGATTCAAAGGGACAATGATTACAAATAAATCATTCCTTGCTTATTTTTTATGTTAATTACAACCTGTATCCACATACCCAGTCAAATCAAATGTTTATTATTTGATTCATAATAAATTGATCACAATGAAAAAAAACCCCAAATACATCATTCCTTGTAGTTAATGATGTTTCTTTTCTAAAGCGAAAGAAGCTTTTCTTACAGAATGGCACACAGAGATCTGGTATCATTTGGCAATTCAGCTATGAGTCAAAAGTTAATACATTCACAAACACATATGCAAACAACTTCAGCAGGGAAGGCAGACATGTTGAGAATTACTTCCACAGCCAAATACAAATAACATCAGTGACATTGGACATGACGTGGGGCAACTTTTTCACTTGTGCAGTTGAGACTGGCCCATGATTTTTATAAAATGTCTGTTTCCATAATGCAGTTTGAATAGGCAAGTGTTTCAATGACAGGAGATACCCAGGAGTCTTGTAAACACCCAACACAGAGTAGAGGAAGACACCAGCTTCTCCGCACTTGCCATTATTGAAGAGGACCCGGCAGCCATTAAGACAGAAATAATCCAGATTGGTCTTAAACCAGATCTACCCTAGACAACAAGATGACCATGAATCAGGCTCAAAGGGGATAAAAATTCTGTTGCTGCCTAGAGAAAATAACCCTCATCACACTTGGAACAAAGGAAGGCAAGACTGGCACAAGGGATCAGTGAAATTTACTTCTTGGGTAACACAATTCATTTAACTATGTTGACAGTTATCTGTGGATATTGCACTGGGACTCCCCCATGTAAACGGTGCTTTGTGTGTGTGTATGTGTGCATATGTGTATGACATATATAGAAATACAATAGAAAATATTTTAAAAACTGAGTATAGTTTTACTCACAATAATAAAACAAAATGCAAAGGAGTTCAATTTTCAGAATAACTGCCATTTCAGAATAATATTTAAAAGGTTCTATCTGTTGTTTAAATCATTATATGACAGTAGACAATTCTGATGAGATAAAGGATGGATAAATCTGGATAAAAAGCAGAAAATTTGGTCTTAGATAATGAGGACAAAAAAGGATCCAGCCTTATTTTATTTTATTATTATTTTTTAACATCTTTATTAGAGTATAATTGCTTTACAATGGTATGTCAGTTTCTGCTTTGTAACAAAGTGAATCAGATATGCATATACATATGTCTCCATATCTCTTCCCTCTTGCATAAGCCTTATTTTAGAATGTAAAGCTTTTGTGATGACACTGAAACTCTTATTATCTTTTGGAATGTTGGGCTTTTCTGAAATGGAAGTCTTTTTCCAGGCCATGACAATTGAAATGTTCCAGATTAGAGAGGGTGAAAGGTAAAAGAAATCCCAGCTTCACTATTTCAACTTGAAAATTTATTTAAGAATTTGTGAAATTGCTGTCACATCTCTTAGGTTAATTTAAAAATGGAATGCATGTACACCCATGTTCATAGCAGCTTATTCACAATAGCCAAAAAATGGAAACAACCCAAGTGTCCATGGACAGATGAATGGATAACCAAAATCTGGTATATGCACACAATGGAATATTATTCAGCCTTTAAAAAGAAAGGAAATTCTGACACATGCAACAACATGGATTAACCTTGAGGACATTATGCTGTGTGAAATAAACCAATCACAAAAAGACACATACTGTATGATTCCACTTACATGAGGAATCTAGATATTCCTCACAGAGGCAGAAAGTAGAATAGTGGTTGCCAGGAATGGCAGGAAGTGGAGGTATGGAACTGCTTAAGGAGTTCAGAGCTTCAGTTTTGTGCCAGTTGTGGCACAAAAATGTGAATATAGTTAACACCACTGAATCGTACAGTTAAAAATGGATAAAATAGTAAATTTCATATTATGTGTATTTTACCACAATTAAGAAAAAAATAGACATTCTTACTGCAAAATTGAGTCTTTTTGCTTACTGATTTTTTGGATATTATGCATACACTGTGCAGAGTACATGAGTTAATTATATTTTATTCTCTAGTTGAACAAAATTTTAAAAATAGTTTTCTAAATGCAACATTAAGAAGATGACATTTTTTGACAGAGTCCTTCTTACTTTTTTAAACCAAAGAATAACTCACACTGGGTGGCTTATCACAAGAGAGCAACAATGGGATACATTAGTTCTATCCTGTGCACAGTAAGACATCAGTAGCCATTCCTTCTGGAGTTAGAAAGAAAAACAAAACTGTATTCTGAATATTTATTTTTAGTTACCATGAACTAAATTATATTTGCTAACTCAGACTGAAAATTAAAGCATGAGAAAGCCTACTAATAGAAAATTAAGACCTGGCTTGTTTTCTTTCTTCTACCTTCATTCCTGGTTTAGTTGTTGCATTGTTTAATACCCAGATCAGAGGATAAAATGAATTGGATAATTTATGTTGTTGGATTAGGAGTGGGAAGATTCAGGGAGATTTGTTGAGTTTTACAAGGCTCCTAACCCATTTTTATGCATAGAATAACTATCTGTTTTATCAATGTTCCTGGACTTAACCATCCTTGTTCTATCCCACCATAGCCCTTGTTAACATCTCCTCCATGTATAGTACAAATGACTTCATGAACACGATTGTTTTTTGGAAAGGTGGCAAAATGAATTTTATTTGAAGAAAGAGAAATAATTGCCACTACATCATAGGCCCATATATCCCTTTTCAACCACCTAACTTTCAAGAAATGAAATGAAGGATCTAACAGCTGTACACACACACACACACACACACACACACACACACACACATACATCATTACCTTTTTAACTACCAAGAGAGATCAAAGGAAGTGAAATTCCCTTTGATGGATGCTATGGATTTCCTTCACAGAGTTTCAGGATGACAACTTTTTTTACAGGTTTGATACATAATTGACATATAACATTGTATAGGTTTAAGATTAAGAAGTTGATTTGATACACTTAATTATTGCAGCATGATTAAGTCTTTAAATGATTTTCAGTTAATTTTTGCATATAATGTATGATAAGGATCCAATTTCATCCTTTTGCATATTTTTAGATAATTTTACAAAACAACTATAAATTTGGGGGATGTAATTGATCTTAAACTTCTTCCTGAACACTACTGCCTGAAGTAGTAGAATGTTTCCCATTGGCATTTTGTATATTTCTTTACTTCCTAATACCCAGATACTGAAATAGTAACTTCTAACTATGTAACACCAGGTTTCTTTTCTGGATCAGAACCTTATGTAGAGTTCTGAAATTTATTTTCTAAGAACAATTGATGTCTTATTAGTATTTTCCTTTGTTCTTGTTCTCTCTTCATTTATTTACTTATTTATGTATTCATTATTTTCTTTATTGTTTTCTCTTTCTTACTTTCTTCTTTTTTTGTTTAAAGTCAACTCAGGTTCTGCTCTTGCTCAGGTATCCTATTGATTTTTTTATGAGTTTTGATATCCCCCACAATATTTACTTCCTATTTCAAATTCTGGTAATCATGAATGATTCAGTTTCTAGCTACTTAGAAAACTACTGTCACATATCAGAGCTTTTTCTAGAGGAACTAATAAAAAGAATGAATAATAATAGGAAGAATTTAACATAAACTAAAATGTTTAGTTACAAACTTTTCCCATTAACTGCCAGTTTATCTGCAGGTGCATCATCTTAATCAATTCCTTCATGCTAGCAATACTTCTTTAAGCTGTCACATTATTAAAATTCTCAGCATAGATGTTTGAAACTTTTAATTATCTGGTCTCACATTCTTATGGAACAGAATTCATAGTTTACTACTATAACTGAAAGCTAATTTATTACAAATAAGGGAGATATAAAATCACCAAATTAAATTGATACATTGAAAATTGTGTGTTCCAATACTATCTCAGGCTAAAGAACTGACCACTGATGGAATAATTATGGTATATCCATACTATGGAACAGTACTCAGTAACTTAAAAGAATAAGCTATGGCTACATACAACATGAATGACTCTCTAAAGCTTTATGCTAAATGAAAAAAAAATAACCACAAAATACTACATGCTGTATGGCTCCTGTATGACATTGTATAAAAGGCAAAACATATTGACAGAAAACAGAACAGTGGTTGCCAAAGGCTGACAATGTGTATATTTGTGTATGTGTATGTGTGTTTACAGGGGAAGGTGGGTGACTGAAAATGGACATCAGGAGACTTTGCAGGGATAATAGAAATTTACTATCACAGTGGTGTTTGTTACATGACTGCTAACATTAGTCAAAATTCAGAATTACACCTAAAAGTGGTGGATTTTTTATATACCAATTATATTTCAAATATAATTTCAATTCAATAATATTCAAATAATATTTTAAAAAGATATCACCAGCAAAACCTATACAAAAATTTAATTAATATAATTAAAAACAGTTGAAAATATTTCTTATCTACTGAGATACATTTTATAAATTGACTAGCATCATGTTTAACAGAAAATAAAAACACTGAAAAAGCAAGTTACCTTTTCATTATTCTTAAGCAAAATTTGCATACTGGTGGCTTTAAGTCAAATGTAGCCTTTTTGTTTGGCCAGCACAATATTTTAAAAAACAACTTGCCTCAACACTTTTATGACCAATTAATTTTTGACAGAGCCAAAAATGAATTAAATGGAGAAAACACAGTTTTGGGGTTTTCTTTGTTTGTTTGTTTTCTTTTGGTTTTATTCTTCTTTATTTTTTAAATTTTTATATTTGTTTTTTATACAGCAGGTTCTTTTAGTTGCCTATTTTATACGTATTACTATATATATGTCAAACCCAATCTCCCAATTCATCCCACCACCCCACCCCCCCCACCGCCACTTTCCCCTCTTGGTGACCATAGCTTTTTTCTCTACATCTGTGTCTCTATTTCTGCCCAGCAAACTTGCTCACCTGTACCATTTTTCTAGGTTCCACATATATGCGTTATATACGATATTTGTTTTTCTCTTTCTGACTTACTTCACTCTGTATGACAGCCTCTAGATCCACCCACGTCTCTACAAATGACCCAATTGCATTCCTTTTTATGGCTGAGTAATATTCCATTGTGTATATGTACTACATCTTCTTTTTTTTTTTTTTTACAATTCCATGTTTTTTGGTATATTTAGAGAGTTGTGCAACCATCACCACAATCTAATTTTAGTACATTTTTTCATCAGTAAGTTATTCCATTTATGACTAAATAATATTCCATTGCATTGATATACCACATTTTGTTTATCCATTCATCAGTTGATGGACATTTGGCTTCTTTCCATTTCTTGGCTATTATAAATAATACTGCTATAAATAGTCACGTGCAAGTTTTTGTGTGCACATGTTTTCATTTCTCTTGAGTAGCTAAGTAGGAGTGGAATTTCTGGATCCTATGGTTAAACTATGTTTAAATTTTTGAGACATTGTCAAAACATTTTTCATAAGGTTGTGCCATTCTACATACATATCAACAATGTATGAGAGTCCCAATTTCTCCACATCCTCACCAACACTTGTTATATATCTTTTTTTTTTAACATCTTTATTGGGGCACAATTGCTCTACAATGGTGTGTCAGTCTCTGCTTCACAACAAAGTGAATCAGTCACACATAAACACATGTTCCCATATGTCCTCCCTCTTGTGTCTCCCTCCCTCCCACCCTCCCTATCCCACCCCTCCAGGCCGTCACAAAGCACCGAGCCAATATCCCTGTGCCATGCGGCTGCTTCCCACTAGCTATCTACCTTACTACGTTTGTTAGTATGTATATGCCCATGACTCTCTCTCGCCCTGTCACAGCTCACCCTTCCCCCTCCCCATAACCTCAAGTCCGTTCTCTAGGAGGTCTGCATCTTTATTCCTGCTTTACCCCTAGGTTCTTCATGACATTTTTTTCCTTAAATTCCATATATATGTGTTAGCATACGGTATTTGTCTTTTTCTTTCTGACTTACTTCACTCTGTATGACAGACTCTAGGTCTATCCACCTCATTACAAATAGCTCAATTTCGTTTCTTTTTATGGCTGAGTAATATTCCATTGTATATATGTGCCACATGTTCTTTATTCATTCATCCGATGATGGGCACTTAGGTTGTTTACATCTCTGGGCTATTGTAAATAGAGCTGCAATGAACATTTTGGTAAATGACTCTTTTTGAATTTTGGTTTTCTCAGGGTATATGCCCAGTAGTGGGATTGCTGGGTCATATGGTAGTTCTATTTGTAGTTTTTTAAGGAACCTCCATACTGTTCTCCATAGTGGCTGAACTAATTCACATTCCCACCAGCAGTGCAAGAGTGTTCCCTTTTCTCCACACCCTCTCCAGCATTTATTGTTTCTAGATTTTTTGATGATGGCCATTCTGACTGGTGTGAGAGGATATCTCATTGTAGTTTTGATTTGCATTTCTCTAATGAATAATGATGTTGAGCATTCTTTCATGTGTTTGTTGGCAGTCTGTATATCTTCTTTGCAGAAATGTCTATTTAGGTCTTCTGCCCATTTTTGGATTGGGTTGTTAGTTTTCTTGTTATTGAGCTGCATGAGCTGCTTGTAAATTTTGGAGATTAATCCTTTGTCGGTTGCTTCATTTGCAAATATTTTCTCCCATTCTGAGGGTTGTCTTTTGGTCTTGTTTATGGTTTCCTTTGCTGTGCAAAAGCTTTGAAGTTTCATTAGGTCCCATTTGTTTATTTTTGTTTTTATTTCCATTACTCTAGGAGGTGGGTCAGAAAGGATCTTGCTGTGATTTATGTCATAGAGTGTTCTGCCTATGTTTTCCTCTAAGAGTTTGACAGTTTCTGGCCTTACATTTAGGTCTTTAATCCATTTTGAGCTTATTTTTGTATATGGTGTTAGGGAGTGATCTAATCTCATACTTTTACATGTACCTGTCCAGTTTTCCCAGCACCACTTATTGAAGAGGCTGTCCTTTCTCCATTGTACATTACTGCCACCTTTATCAAAGATAAGGTGTCCATATGTGCATGGGTTTATCTCTGGGTTTTCTATCCTGTTCCATTGATCCATCTTTCTGTTTTTGTGCCAGTACCATACCGTCTTGATAACTGTAGCTTTGTAGTATAGTCTGAAGTCAGGGAGCCTGATTCCTCCAGTTCCTTCTTTCGTTCTCAAGATTGCTTTGGCTATTCGGGGTCTTTTGTGTTTCCATACAAATTGCAAAATTTTTTGTTCTAGTTCTGTGAAAAATGCCAGTGGTAGTTTGATAGGGATTGCATTGAATCTATAGATTGCTTTGGGTAGTAGAGTCATTTTCACAATGTTGATTCTTCCAATCCAAGAACATGGTAGGTATATCTCTCCATCTATTTGTATCATCTTTAATTTCTTTCATCAGTGTCTTATAATTTTCTGCATACAGGTCTTTTGTCTCCTTAGGTAGGTTTATTCCTAGATATTTTATTCTTTTTGTTGCAATGGTAAATGGGAGTGTTTTCTTGATTTCACTTTCAGATTTTTCATCATTAGTATATAGGAATGCCAGAGATTTCTGTGCATTAATTTTGTATCCTGCCACTTTACCAAATTCATTGATTAGCTCTAGTAGTTTTCTGGTAGCATCTTTAGGGTTCTCTATGTATAGGATCATGTCATCTGCAAACAGTGACAGCTTTACTTCTTCTTTTCCGATTTGGATTCCTTTTATTTCCTTTTCTTCTCTGATTGCTGTGGCTAAAACTTCCAAAACTATGTTGAATAAGAGTGGTGAGAGTGGGCAACCTTGTCTTGTTCCTGATCTTAGTGGAAATGCTTTCAGTTTTTCACCATTGAGCATGATGTTTACTGTGGGCTTGCCATATATGGCCTTTATTATGTTGAGGAAAGTACCCTCTATGCTTACTTTCTGCAGGGTTTTTATCATAAATGAGTGTTGAATTTTGTCAAATGCTTTCTCTGCATCTATTGAGATGATCATATGGTTTTTCTCCTTCAATTTGTTAATATGGTTTATCACATTGATAGATTTGCGTATATTGAAGAATCCTTGCATTCCTGGAATAAACCCCACTTGATCATGGTGTATGATCCTTTTAATGTGCTATTGGATTCTGTTTGCTAGTATTTTGTTAAGGATTTTTGCATCTATGTTCATCCGTGATATTGGCCTGTAGTTTTCTTTCTTTGTGACATCCTTGTCTGGTTTTGGTATCAAGGTGATGGTGGCCTCGTAGAAGGAGTTTGGGAGTGTTCCTCCCTCTGCTATATTTTGGAAGAGTTTGAGAAGGATAGGTGTTAGCTCTTCTCTAAATGTTTGATAGAATTCGCCTGTGAAGCCATCTGGTCCTGGGCTTTTCTTTGTTGGAAGATTTTTAATCCCAGTTTCCATTTCAGTGCTTGTGATTGGTCTGTTCATATTTTCTATTTCTTCCTGATTCAGTCTTGGCAGTTGTGCATTTCTAAGAATTTGTCCATTTCTTCCAGATTGTCCATTTTATTGGCATAGAGTTGCTTGTAGTAATCTCTCATGATCTCTTTTATTTCTGCAGTGTCAGTGTCAGTTGTTACCTCTCCTTTTTCATTTCTAATTCTATTGATTTGAGTCTTCTCCCTTTTTTTCTTGATGAGTCTGGCTAGTGGTTTATCTATTTTGTTTATCTTCTCAAAGAACCAGCTTTTAGTTTTATTGATCTTTGCTATTGTTTCCTTCATTTCTTTTTCATTTATTTCTGATCTGATTTTTATGATTTCTTTCCTTCTGCTAGCTTTGGGGTTTTTTTGTTCTTCTTTCTCTAATTGCTTGAGGTGCAAGGTTAGGTTGTTTATTCGAGATGTTTCCTGCTTCTTAAGGTGGGCTTGTATTGCTATAAACTTCCTCCTTAGAACTGCTTTTGCTGCATCCCACAGGTTTTGGGTCGTTGTGTCTCCATTGTCATTTGTTTCTAGGTATTTTTTGATTTCCTCTTTGATTTCTTCAGTGATCACTTCATTATTAAGTAGTGTATTGTTTAGCCTCCATGTGTTTGTCTTTTTTACAGATCTTTTCCTGTAATTGATATCTAGTCTCATTGCGTTATGGTCAGAAAAGATACTTGATACAATTTCAATTTTCTTAAATTTACCAAGGCTTGATTTGTGACCTAAGATATGATCTATCCTGGAGAATGTTCCATGAGCACTTGAGAAAAATGTGTATTCTGTTGTTTTTGGATGGAGTGTCCTATAAATATAAATTAAGTCCATCTTGTTTAATGTATCATTTAAAGCTTGTGTTTCCTTAATTATTTTCATTTTGGATGATCTGTCCATGGGTGAAAGTGGGGTGTTTAAGTCCCCTACTATGAATGTGTTACTGTCGATTTCCCCTTTTCTGGCTGTTATTATTTGCCTTATGTATTGAGGTGCTCCTATGTTGGGTGCATAAATATTTACAATTGTTATATCTTCTTCTTGGATCGATCCCTTGATCATTATGTAGTGTCCTTCTTTGTCTCTTTTAATAGTCCTTATTTTAAAGTCTATTTTGTCTGATATGAGAATTGCTACTCCAGCTTTCTTTTGGTTTCCATTTGCATGGAATATCTTTTTCCATCCCCTTACTTTCAGTCTGTATGTGTCTCTAGGTCTGAAGTGGGTGTCTTGTAGACAGCATATATAAGGGTCTTGTTTTTGTATCCATTCAGCTAATCTGTGTCTTTTGGTGGGAGCATTTAGTCTATTTACAATTAAGGTAATTATCGATATGTATGTTCCTATTCCCATTTTCTAAATTGTTTTGGGTTCGTTATTATAGGTCTTTTCCTTCTCTTGTGTTTCTTGCCTAGAGAAGATCCTTTAGCATTTGTTGTAAAGCTGGTTTGGTGGTGCTGAACTCTCTCAGCTTTTCCGTATCTGTAAAGGTTTTAATTTCTCCATCAAATCTGAATGAGATCCTTGCTGGGTAGAGTAGTCTTGGCTGCAGGTTTTTCTCCTTCATCACTTTCAGTATGTTTGCCACTCCCTTCTGGCTTGTAGGGTTTCTGCTGAGAGATCAGCTGTTAACCTTATGGGGTTCCCTTATGTGTTATTTGTTGTTTTTCCCTTGCTGCTTTTAATATGCTTTCTTTGTATTTAATTTTTGACAGTTTGATTAATATGTGTCTTGGCATATTTCTCATTGTATTTATCCTGTATGGGACTCTGTGCTTCCTGGACTTGATTAACTATTTCCTTTCCCATATTAGGTAAGTTTTCAACTATAATCTCTTCAAATATTTTCTCAGTCCCTTTCTTTTTCTCTTCTTCTTCTGGAACCCCTATAATTCGAATGTTGGTGCGTTTAATGTTGTCCCAGAGGTCTCTGAGAATGTCCTCAGTTCTTTTCATTCTTTATTCTTTATTCTGCTCTGCAGTAGTTATTTCCACTATTTTATCTTCCAGGTCACTTATCCGTTCTTCTGCCTCAGTTATTCTGCTATTGATCCCATCTAGAGTACTTTTAATTTCATTTATTGTGTTGTTCATCGTTGCTTGTTTCATCTTTAGTTCTTCTAGGTCCTTGTTAACTGATTCTTGCATTTTGTCCATTCTATTGTCCATTCTATCTCCAAGATTTCGGATCAACCTTACTATCATTATTCTGAATTCTTTTTCAGGTAGGCTGCCTATTTCCTCTTCATTTGTTAGGTCTGGTGCATTTTTATCTTGCTCCTTTATCTGCTGTGTGTTTTTCTGTCTTCTCATTTTGCTTATCTTACTGTGTTTGGGGTCTCCTTTTTGCAGGCTGCAGGTTCGTAGTTCCTCCTGTTTTTGATGTCTGTCTCCAGTGGCTAAGGTTGGTTCAGTGGGTTGTGTAGGCTTCCTGGTGGAGGGGACTAGTGCCTGTGTTGTGGTGGATGAGGCTGGATCTTGTCTCTCTAGTGGGCAGGTTCACATCTGGTGGTGTGTTTTGGGGTGTCTGTGGCCTTATGATTTTAGGCAGCCTCTCTGCTAGTGGGTGGGGTTGTGTTCCTGTTTTGTTAGTTGTTTGGCATAGGTTTTCCAGCACTGTGGCTTGCTGGTCATTGAGTGAAGCTGGGTGCTGGTGTTAAGATGGAGGTCTCTGGGAGATTTTCGCCGTTTGATATTATGTGGAGCTGGGAGGTCTCTTGTTGACCAGTGTCCTGAAGTTGGCTCTCCTACCTCAGAGGCAGAGCCCTGCCTCCTGGCTGAAGCACCAAGAGCTTTTCATCCACACGGCTCAGGATAAAGGGAGAAAAAGTAGAGGGAATTAGTAGAAGTATGAGGAAAGAAAGAAGGAAAGGAGGGTAGGAAGGAAGGAAGAAAGAAAGAAGCAAAGAAGGAAAGAAGGCAAGAAGGAAAGAAAGGAGGGAGGGAGGGAGGGAGGAAGGAAGGAAGGAGGGAAAGAAGGAAAAAATACAGAAAGAAAGAAGATACAGTAAAAATAAAATAAAGTATAATAAAGTTATTGAATTAAAAAATTCTTATTTAGAAAAAAAAAAAAAGGGACGGATAGAACCTTAGGACAAATGTTGGAAGCAAAGCTATACTGACAAAATCTTACACAGAAGCATACACATACACCCCCTTAAAAGAGGTAAATGGGGAAAAATCATAAATCTTGCTGTCAGAGACCACCTCCTCAATTTGGGATGATTCATTGTCTAAAGGAGGGAAGGAAGGAAGGAAAGAAAGAAAGAAAGAAAAAAAGAACGAAGGTAAAGTATAATAACGTTATTAAAATTAATTATTAAGAAAAAAATTAAAAAAAAAAAACATGGACGGATAGAACCCTAGGACAAATGGTGGCAGCAAGACTATACAGACAAGATCTCACACAGAAGCATACACATACACATTCACAAAAAGAGGAAAAGGGAAAAAATCATAGATCTTGCTCCTAAAGTCCACTTCCTTAATTTGGGATGATTGGTTGTCTATTCAGGTATTCCACAGATGCAGAGTATATCAAGTTGATTGTGGAGCTTTAATCCGCTGCTTCTGAGGCTGCTGGGAGAGATTTCCCTTTCTCTTCTTTGTTCTCACATCTCACAGGGGCTCAGCTTTGGATTTGGCCCTGCCTCTGCGTGTAGGTCGCTGGAGGGCGTCTGTTTTTTGCTCAGACAGGATGGGGTTAAAAGAGCCGCTGATTCGGGGCCTCTGGAGCACTCAGGCCGGCGGGGAGGGAGGGGCACGGAGTGCGGGGTGGGCCTGCGGTGGCGAAGGCCGGCGTGACTTTGCACCAGCCTGAGGCGCGCTGTGCGTTCTCCCGGGGAAGTTGTCCCTGGATCCCGGGAACCTGGCAGTGGCGGGCTGCACAGGCTCCGCGGAAGAGGGGTGTGGAGAGTGACCTGTGCTCGCACACAGGCCCCTTGGTGGCGGCAGCAGCAGCCTTAACATCTCCCGCCCGCCTCTGGGGTCCGCGCTTTTAGCCGCGGTTTGCGCCCGTCTCTGGGTTCCGCGCTCTCAGCCGCGGCTCGTGCCCGTCTCTGGAGTTCCTTTAAGCAGCGTTCTTAAACCCCTCTCCTCACGCCCCAGGAAACAGAGGGAAGGAAAAGTCTCCTGCCTCTTCGGCAGGTGCAGACTTTTCCCCGGACTCCGTCCCGGCTAGCTGTGGTGCACTAACCCCTTCAGGCTATGTTCAAGCCGCCAACCCCAGTCCTCTCCCTGCACTCCGTCCGAAACCGAAACCCGAGCCTCAGAGCCTCAGCTCGCAGCCCCGCCCGCCCCGGCGGGTGAGCAGACAAGCCTCTCGGGCTGGTGAGTGCCGGTCGGCACCGATCCTCTGTGCGGGAATCTCCCCGTTTTGCCCTCCGCAACCCCTGTTGCTGTGCACTCCTCCGCGGCCCCAAAGCTCCCCGCTCCGCCTCCCGCAGTCTCTGAACGCGAAGGGGCTTCCTAGTGTGTGAAAACTTTTCCTCCTTCACAGCTCCCTCCCACTGGTGCAGGTGCCGTCCCTATTCTTTTGTCTCTGTTTTTTCTTTTTTTCTTTTGCCCTACCCAGGTACGTGGGGAGTTTCTTGCCTTTTGGGAGGACTGAGGTCTTCTGCCAGCCTTCAGTAGGTGTTCTGTAGGAGTTGTTCCACGTGTAGATGTATTTCTGGTGTATCTGTGGGGAGGAAGGTGATCTCCGCGTCTTACTCTTCCGCCATCTTCCCTACCTCCTCCTACATCTTCTTTATCCATTCGGCTGTGGATGGGCATTTAGGTCGCTTCAATACATGACTATTGGAAATAGTGTTGCAATGAATATTGGGGTGCATGTGTCTTTTTGAATTATGGTTTTCTTTGGGTATATGCCCCGTAGTGGGATTACTGGGTCATATGGTAATTCTATTTTTAGTTTTTTTAGGAACCTCCATACTGTTCTCCATAGTGGCTTTATCAATTTACATTCCCACCAACAGTGCAAGAGGGTTCCCTTTTGTCCACACCCTCTCCAGCATTTGTTGTTTGTAGATTTTCTGATGATGCCCATTCTAACTGGCGTGAGGTGATACCTCATTGTACTTTTGATTTGCATTTCTCTAATAATTAGTGATGTTGAGCAGCTTTTCATGCGCTTCTTGCTCATCTGTATGTCTTCTTTGGAGAAATGTCTATTTAGGTCTTCTGCTCATTTTTTGATTGGGCTGTTTGTTATTTTAATATTGAGCTGCATGAGCTGTTTAGATATTTTAGAGGTTAATCCTTTGTCCGTTGATTCATTTGCAAATATTTTCTCCCGTTCTGAGGATTGTCCTTTTGTCTTGTTTGTAGTTTCCTTTGCTTGCAAAAGCTTTTAAGTTTCATTAGGTCCCATTTGTTTATTTTTGTTTTTATTGCCATTACTCTAGGAGGTGGATCAAAATACATCTTGCCATGATTTATGTCAAACAGTGTTCTTCCTATGTTTTCCTCTAAGACTTTTATAGTGTTCGGTCTTACATTTAGGTCTCTAATCTGTTTTGAGTTTATTTTTGTGTATGGTGTTAAGGAGTGTTCTAATTTCATTCTTTTACAGGTAGTTGTCCAGTTTTCCCAACACCACATATTGAATAGACTGCCTTTTCTCCATTGTATATCCTTGCCACCTTTGTCATAGATTAGTTGGCCATAGGTGTGTGTGTTTGTCTCTGGGCTTTCTATCCTATTCCATTGATCTATGTTTCTGTTTTTGTGCCAGTACCATATTGTCTTGATTACTGTAGTTTTGTAGCATAGTCTGAAGTCAGGGAGTCTGATTCCTCCAGCTCCGTTTTTTTCCCTCAAGACTGCTTTGGCTATTCGGGGTCTTTTTTGTCTCCACACAAATTTTACGATTTTTTGTTCTAGTTCTGTAAAAAATGCCACTCATAATTTGATAGGGATTGCATTGAATCTGTAGATTGCTTTGGATAGTATAGTCATTTTCTCAATATTGATTCTTCCAATCCAAGAACATGGTATATCTCTTCATCTGTTTGTGTCATCTTTGATTTCTTTCTTCAGTGTCTTATAGTTTTCTGCATACAGGTCTTTTGTCTCCTTAGGTAGGTTTATTTTTAGGTATTTTATTCTTCTTGTTGCAGTGGTGAATAGGAGTATTTCCTTAATTTCTCTTTCTGATATTTTATTGCTAGTGTTTAGGAATGCAAGCAATGTCTATGCATTAATTTTGTATCCTGCAACTTTACCAAAGTCCTTGATTAGCTCTAGTAGTTTTCTGGTGGCATCTTTAGGAATCTCTATGTATAGTATCATGTCATCTGAAAACATTGACAGCTTTACTTCTTTTCCTATTTGTATTCTTTTTATTTCTTTTTATTCTCTGATTGCTGTGGCTAGGACTTCCAAAACTATGTTGAATAATAGTGGTGAGAGTGGACATCCTTGTCTTGTTCCTGATCTTAGAGAAAATGCTTTCAGTTTTTCACCACTGAGAAGGAAGTTTGCTGTGGGTTTGTCAAATATGGCCTTTATTATGTTGATGTAGGTTCCTTCTATGCCCAATTTCTGGAGAGTTTTATCATAAATTGGTGTTGAATTTTGTCAAAAGCTTTTTATGCATCTGTTGAGGTGATCATATTTTTATTCTTCAACTTGTTCATATGGTGTATCACATTGATTGATTTGCATATATTGAAGAATACTTGCATCCCTGGGGTAAATCCCACTTGATCATGGTATATGATCCTTTTAATGTGTTGTTGGATTCTATTTGCTGGTATTTTGTTGATTTTTGAAGCTATATTCAGCAGTGATATTGGCCTGTAGTATTCTTTTTTTGTAACTTCTTTGTCTGGTTTTGGTATCAGGGTGATAGTGACCTCATAGAATGAGTTTGGGAGTGTTTCTTCCCCTGCAATTTTTTGGAAGAGTTTGAGAAGAATGGGTATTAGCTCTTCTCTAAATGTTTCATAGAACTCAACTGTGAAGCCATCTGGTCTTGGACTTTTGTTTGTTGGAATATTTTTAATCACAGTCTCAATTTCATTACTTGTGGTTGGTGTGTTCATATTTTCTATTTCTTCCTGGTTCAGTCTTGGATGGTTATACCTTTCTAAGAGTTTATCCATTTCTTCCTGGTGGTCCATTTTATTGGCATAGAGTTACTTGTAGTAGTCTCTTAGGATGCTTTGAATTTCTGTAGTGTCTGTTGTAACTTCCACATTTTCATTTCTAATTTTATTGATTTGAGTTCTCACCTTCTTTTTCTTGATGAGTCTGGCTAAAGGTTTATCAATTTTGTTTATCTTCTCAAAGAACCTGCTTTTATTTTTATTGATCTTTGCTATTGTTTTGTCTATTTTGTTTATTTCTGCTCTGATATTTATGATCTCTTTCCTTCTACTAACTTTAGGTTTTTCTTCTGCTTCTTTCTCTAGTTCCTTTAGGTGTAAGGTTAGATTGTTTATCTGAGATTTTTCTTGTTTCTTGAGGCAGGCTTGTATTGCTATAAACTTCCCTCTTAGAACTGCTTTTGCTGTATCCCATAGGTTTTGGATCATTGTGTTTTCATTGTCATTTGTTTCTAGGTATTTTTTGATTTCCTCTTTGATTTCTTCAGTGATCTCTTGGTTAATTAGTAACATATTGTTTATCTTCCCTGCATTTTTGTTTTTTACATTTTTTACCCTATAACTGATTTCTAATCTCATAGTGCTGTTGTTGGAAAAGATGCTTGATATGATTTCAAATTTTCTTAAATTTACTGAGGCTTAATTTTTGACCAAAGATGTGACCTATCCTGGAGAATGTTCCGTGCACACTTGAGAAGAAAGTGTAATCTGCTGTTTTTGGATGGAATGTCCTATAAATATTAATTAAATCTATCTGTTTTATTGTATCATTTAAAGCTTGTGTTTCCTTATTGATTTTCTGTTTGGATGGTCTGTCCATTGGTGTAAGTGAGGTATTAAAGTCCCCCACTACTATTGTGTTACTGTCAATTTCCTCTTTTACAGCTCTTAGCATTTGCCTTATGTATTGATGTGCTCCTGTGTTGAGTCCATAAATATTTACAACTGTTTTATCTTCTTCTTGGATTGATCCCTTGATCATTATGTAGTGTCATTCCTTGTCTCCTGTAACAGTTTTTATTTTAAAGTCTATTATGTCTGATATGAGTATTGCTACCCCATCTTTCTTTTGATTTCCATTCACATGGAATACCTTTTCCCATCCCCTCACTCTTAGTCTATATGTGTCCAAAGGTCTGAAGTGGGTCTCTTGTAGACAGCATTTATATGGGTCTTGGTTTTGTATCTATTCAGCCAGTCCCTGTCTTTTGGTTGGAGCATTTAATCCATCTACATTTAAGTTAATTATTGATATATATGTTCCTGTTGACATTTTCTTAATTGTTTTGTGGTTTGTTTCTGTAGGTCTTTTTACTTCCCTTCCTGTTTTGTTCTCTTGTCTTCTGTTTCTTGCTTAGAGAAGTTCCTTTAGTATTTGTTGTAAAGCTGGTTTGTGGTGCTGAATTCTCTTAGCTTTTGCTTGTCTGTAAATGTTTTGATTTCTCTCTTGAGTCTTAATGAGAGCCTTGCTGGGTAGAGTATTCTTGGATGTAGGTTTTTCCCTTTCATCACTTTAAATATATTGTGCCACTTCCTTCTTGCCTGCAGAGTTTCTGGTGAAAAATCAGCTGATAACCTTATGAGCATTCCCTTTTATGTTATTTGTTGTTTTTCTTTTGTTGCTTTTAATATTTTTTTGTATTTAATTTTTGTTAGTTTGATTAATATGTGTCTTAGCTTCTTCCTCCTGGGTTTATCTGTATGGGACTCTCTGCACTTGCTGGACTTGGGTGACTATTTCCTTTCTCATGTTAGGGAAGTTTTGGACTATAATATTTTCAAATGTTTTCTCAGGCCCTTTCTCTTTTTCATCTTCTTCTGGGACCCCTTTATTTGAATGTTGGTGTGTTTAATGTTGTCCCAGAGGTCTCTGAGACTGTCCTCATTTCTTTTCATTCTTTTTTCTTTATTCTGTTCCATGGCAGAGATTTCCACCTCTCTCTCTTCCAACTCACTTATCCATTCTTCTGCCTCAGTCATTCTGTTATTGATTCCTTCTAGTGTATTTTTCATTTCAGTTATTGTCTTGTTCATCTCTGTTTGTTTCTTCTTTAGTTCTTCTATTTCTTGTTAAACATTTTTTGTATCTTCTCAATCTGTGCTTCCATTCTTTTTCTGAGATCTTGGATCATCTTCACTATCATTACTCTAAATTCTTTTTTTCAGATGGATTACCTACCTCCTCTTCACTTACTTGTTCCTGTAGGTTTTTATCTTGCTCCTTCATCTGCAACATACTTCTTTGTCATCTCATTTTGTCAAACTTACTGTATTTGTGGTCTCCTTTCTGCAGGCTGCAGGATCGTAGTTCCTCTTGCTTCTGCTTACCTGGTACCCTGGTGGATGAGGTTGGTCCAGAGGCTTGTTTCATTTTTCTCTTGATAGGGGGTTTGATTGGTGTTCATATCAGAACCTGCCCTAGATATTGAACGGGGCCTTCCCTTTGCTCTGTGCTTGTCACTACCCTGTCAGGTGTAGGTTCTGCTCCCTAGTTGTTGGAGTAGAGGTCCCCAAATCTGTTTCTTTACTGTGATTCTGATTTGCAGTGTGAGGTAGGTGGGATTGGAACACTCCCACTGTGAGAGAAGTCACTGATAATTCTTCCTATGGAGTTGTTCACCTGTGAATGTGCTCTGTTGTGTCCCTTTTGACCTGTTGTGCAGGCTCACATAGTATACTGCTGTTGGCACTGCTCTCAGTCTCACATTAACTGTGGGTATGCTGGCAATTGGCCCTGGTGATTCTCCGGTGTTGTTTTCACCCAGACACAAGTGCAGATACACTGAGGTCAGGTCCCAGGACTGTAGTAGTCATGTAACTGGACCCACTGTGGGAGCTATGGAGGCAGCTCACGCTCTGGCTTGGCCCAACCGACACATGTACATGACCACAAAACCCACAGCTTCTAAAGCCAGACCTGTTCCAGCCCAAGAGCACTTGTCCTTTCACATGTTTCACAGGTGATGAATTTCGGAAGCTGTCAGCAGATGTGTAACTCCGTAGTTCATGCAGCTATGAGGAGAGATTTCATCTCTTTTTCCTTAGTCACATGGCACCTGGGGCTCAGTTGTGGTGAGTGGGGTGAGTTCTGGTACTCACTGGCAGATGTCCTAGTAGCAAGATGTTTCCGCACCCTCCCAGGACAGCAGGGCAGGTCCCACCACTCACTGGTGGATTTCCTAGTCAGGGGAGTTATCCACTTGCTCCTGGGACAGCAGGGCAGGTTCTGGCATCCACTGATGGATTTCCCAGTCATGGAAGCTATCTGTGCCCTCCCAGGGCAGCATGGGTGGGTCCTGGGGCCTGCTTGCAGAATTCCTAGTGACTGGATCTGTCCATACCATTCCAGGTCATCTGGGGTGGGTCCTATGACCCACTAGCATAATTCCTAGTTTCAGAATCTCTCCACACCCTTCCAGGTGAGAGGAGGTGGGGCCTGGTGTCTGCCTGTTGGTCTGGAAGAGGTGGCCAGTGCCTGCCTCTGGAGCCCAAGATGACGGTGGTGACTCATGCCCTCCCACTCAGGGCTCCTGTAGGCAGTGTCCTGGGAGCTCTCACAGGGAAAGAAGCTCTTATGGTGGTCCCACCCCTCTCCTTGTGCACCTCCCACCAAAGATGCCTTGTTTCTCTTGTGGGCCCAGCCTCCCTCAGTTGCCACAGCCTGACCTCTTCAGGCTGTTTCTGCACCCAACCCTGGTCCTCTCCCTGGGACTGAGCTCTGGAGTCTGAGCTTCAGCACCTGACCCCTACCCCCACAGACAGAGGAGTGTCTTAGGTTGGGGAGTGCAGGGTGGCATTGCCAACCCTCTGTGCAGGTTACTCTCTGCTCTGCCTTCCATAAACCAGTTGCTGTTCTCCCCTCTTAGGTTCCAAAGCTCCCTTTCCCCTCTGTCCAGGCTGATTTCCCCACTGGTGAGCAGACTTCCTAAGGTGTGGGAAACTTTCCTCCTTCATAGCTCCCTCCCTGGGGTGCAGGCCTCATCCTGATTCCTTCTTTTTCTTTTTGCTTTTGTCCTACCCAGTTACGTGGAGATTTTCTTGTATTTTCGGAAATCTGAGGTCTTCTTTCAGCACTCAGTAGCTGTTTTGTGTGAATTGTTCCACCTGTAGATGTATTTTCAATGTTTCTAGTTGAACTATGCTTCCTACTCCTCCGCCATCTTGATCCCAACCCCCTAAATTTTAAAAATAGGAATGAACATAAAAAGTCAAACAGCTACACAGCTGTTAAGATTAGTTACATGGCAAAGAGACCTTCTAGATATGTTTAATTAAGGATCTTGATATGGAGAGATGATCTGTATTATACTGATGGGCCCAATGTAATCAAAATGTTCTTATAAGAGGGAGGCAGGAGGGTCAGAGTCCAGATGAAGACGTGCCAATTGTAGCAGAGGTTAGAAAAAGAGAGACTTGAAGACACACTTTGACTATGTGCCATGAGCCAAAGAATGCAAGCGACCTTTAGAAGCTAGAAAAGTCTGGCCCCTAGAGTTCCCAGAAGAAATAAAGCCCTCCCAACATGTTTTTTGTTTTTGTCCGGTAAAAACCATTTCAGACTTGTCACCCCCAGTACTATGCTGTTTAAGTCATTAGTTTGTGGTAATTTTTTGGATGCAGAGTATAGAGAAAGAGTGAGAGAAAAGGAAACAAGTTTTAACAAATGAAAGGCAAATATTGTCATCAATTGAAATGGGGAAGATTATAGAGCAGGTTTTGGAGGGAAAACAGTAGCTCAGCTTTAGACATGTTAAGTTTGTGATGTTTCTACTTTATCAAAGTAGAGGTATTCAAATGTCAGTTGGATAAACAATTCCTGATGGTTCAAGAGAGAGTTCTGGGCTGGATCCATCATTTGGGAGTTCTGAACATACAGATAATATTTAATACTTTAAGACTGGGCAAGATCACCAAAGGACAGAGGAGAGGTCCAAGGACTGAGCCCTGGGCCACAACTCAAAGCACTAGCGTTTTCCTGACAGTGGTGTTGGTCCATCCAGAAAGAATCTAAAAGTGATCGGCATCCACAGATGATCTTCAGAGATAAAAATGAACATTTCTGGAGCAAGGAGAAATATAAGCAATATACTGTATTTGTTAGTAAAAAGGAAGGGGCAGGTGAGATAATACATCGGAATTTGGGGAATTACAAAGTAAAGCTGCCAAGACTTTAAGGTTAAACATAAATTGATAAAGGGAGTATGGCTAGATTAGAAAGACTTTTCAAAAGTTTTAACTGTTTTAGAAGATATTGGTAATGGAAAATTATGAAAAAATGACAATTTAAATCAGATTAATTCTATTTACTTATGCTCTAAGTGATAAATATGCACATACCATAATTGATATTTGCCATTAAGTAATGTCCATTAATAAACAGGAAATAAGTGTTATAGAGCTCTGATAATATGCCTTAAAATCAGTCATGTGGTTTAAGTAACCCGTGCAAAGCTTTATGACACTATTTTTTTTTTTTTTTGAAATCTAGGGATACAGGGAACTGGGAAAAGCAAAACAAGCAAAATTGATTACTTTGCCAGATTCTACAAATACTATTTTGTTGTGTTAATATACACAGAGAGAGTACTTAATTAAGTAAGCAAATAAACACAGGATACAATGGACACTTCTAGTGATTTTGAAACATCATATTAAAAAAAATATTATAGTGCTAAATATTTTAAGTATAAATTTTCAGAAAATTAAATCACTTACAAAGTAAATTAGATTTTGTTTACATATAATAAAATTGAACATGCTTTTTGAGAATCATTTCTGTGACTTTAACATATCAAATTATGTATCAGAATTTTAAGAAAATATATTCAGATAAAATGCACTCTTTTTCTTGCTTATCAGAGGGCTTTAACAGCATATCCAAAGGAAATTCACCCACTAGACAAATGTTCATTAAGCACAGAATATGTTCCAAGCACAGTTTCCCATGAAAGACACACAATGGAAATATACAAAGATAACATAAAGTAAGTCAATTGGGGATAAATACCACAGGGTAAGGGTGAGGTTGGTGGGGAAACCAGAGAATGAGGGTTGGGTAAGGATGCTTTCATATAAGGGGTGAGGGCAGGCCTTATTATAAAGATGACATTTGAGGTTAAAAGGAATGAGTGATCAACTTTTTGGGGTGGATTTCTAGGAGAAAAGTCTCCAGAAGAAGGAATAACAATTCGAAAGCTTTTGAGGTGTGCTTGTGCTCACCATGTTAAAAGAACAAGATGGGGTAAGCCTGTGGCAGAGTGTGGGGGAGTGGAGTGGAAGGACATCTCATGTAGAGCTTTGGCTTTTACTGTGAAAGAGAAGAAAAACCACTGAAAATTTTGAATAGAAAAATAAAATAATTTGACTTACATTTTTAAAAGGATGACTCTGCTAGTCACTGGGCCAGAAGGAAAGACTGAACTCTGGAGGGTCTTAGATCAGCAGTTAGAGTCCCAGCCTGGAGTTGCACATGTCACCTACGCTCAGGCTTCATCTACAGGATTAGAAACCTGGGGTACAACAACTTAACTATGCAATCAAGGTTACTGTCACCATTTACAGACAACTTAACATCATGTGAGCCTCTTGAGAAGAACACAGTATTACTTCTGTGGGTTCCTGACAAAAATGTGTAACCAGAATTTTCTAACCATGAAGAAACATCATATACATCCAAGCTGTGAGAAAATCTACATATTACTTGTCATATACTCAACAAACATGTCAGGGTCACAAAAGACAAAGAAAATCTGTGGAACTATTTGAGATTGAAGAATATTAAACAGACATGGAACCTAAAATGTGTCACTTTTTGTTTCATTTAGCTTTTTGCTATAAAGGATATTGCTGAATTTCAATATTTGGATGGGATCTCTGGGTTATGGCAGTACTGTAGAAACTTTAATTTTCTAAAAGCAATGACTGTTTCAGTGGTGTACGGATAAACTGACCCTCCTGAGGTTGTAGTAAGGAGCCCAGATTGGTAACATTTACTGATTTCCAGGTTGTAAATACTCCCAACAGCTGATTTCAAACTACTAATGTGAAATCATGGAGAATTGGAAAGAGATGTGCACATTTAGGTCTTCAAGTCCATTCACACTAGTTGCAGTGCCCACTTATGGGACTAGGAGTATTTATGCACAAAGTATACTTGGCTTTTAGTTATAATAGACCCCATGTCTGCATCTAAATCTCAACTGGTTCAAAAATAATTATATATGAGTTGAAGTTCCTAAGATGGCAGAATAGAAGGACCCTGAGCTCACTTCCATGGGCACACCAAAACTACAATTTTTTACAGAACAACTATTGATGAAAAAGACTGGAACCTAATGGAAAAGGTCTTTTACAATTAAAGTTATAAAGAAGGAACCACAAAGAGACAGGTAGAAGGGGCAGAGTCTCGATATAGTCAAGACCCGTAGCCCTCAGTGGGTGACCCAAAACAGGAGAATAACTACAACTACAGAGTTTCTCACCAAGAAGCAGTGGGTCCAAACCCCACATTGGGGTTCCCAGCCCAGGGATCCTATGCCGGAAAGATGAGCACCCAGAGTGTTTGGCTTTGAAGGGCAGTGGGGCTTACTTACAGGAGACCCAGAGGGCTATCAGAAATAGACTCCATTATTAAAGGGCACACACAAAATCTCACACACTCTGGGACCCAGGGCAGAAGGAGCAACTTGAAAGGAGCCTGAGTCAGACCTACCTGCTGATCTGGAAAGTTTCCTGGAGAGGCAGGAGGCAACTGCAGCTCACCCTGGGGACATAGACATTGTAGAAAGCCATTTCTGGGAGCTCATCCTACCACATGGACATTGCTACTGGCAACCACCACTTTGGAGTCCTCCCTCTAGCTTATTAGACTCAGGACACAGCCCTGCCCTGTCCACCAGCTTGAAGCCACCAGCATTGGGACAACTCAGGTCAAGAAACTAACTGAGTGGGAACACAGCCCCACCCACCAAGAGACAGGCTGCTTTAAGATCTCCTGAGCACACAGCCACCCCTGGACTCAACCTTGCCCAACAGAGGAATCAGGAGCCAACCACACACACCAGTGTGCAGGCACTAGAACTGAGACCTTCATGGCCCTGTAGCCACAGACCCCAGGATCCACCTTCACCCACCAGTGGGCAGGCACAAGCCCCAGAATCCCATGGGCCCTGACCCTACTCACCAGCTATCCTGCTCTAGCCCTAAGGCCAGCCTCACCCACCAGAAGGCAGACAATAGCCCCAGGACAACAGCAGCCCTGCAGCTTCCCATGACAGGATCCAGCCTACCCACCATTAGGCCAGACACAGCGCTGGTATTAGAAGGGCCTCAGCCCTGCCCAGCAGTAGACCAACACAAGCTTCAATACCCTGGACCCTACAGCCAGCCACATCAGGAACTGACACCACCAGCCGTCCAGCATCAGCTCTAGGATCCCTGGACCCTGCAGCCAGACCCCAGGACCTGGCTTTACCCACAAGTGGGCCAGGATTAGTCTCAGGACCTGGCTTCACCATATTAACAAATTGAAGAATAAAACCATATGATCATCTCAATAGATGCAGAAAAGGCTTTTGATAAACTTCAACATCAATTTATGATAAAAACCTCTCAAGAAAGTGAGTATAAAGGGAACAAATCTCAACATAATGAAGACCATATTATGATAGGCTCAAAGCTAGCATCGTACTCAATAGTGAAAAGCTGAAAGCATTTCCTCTAAGATCAGGAATAAGACAAGGGTGCCCTTTCTCCTCACTTTTATTCAGCATACTGTTGTAAATCTTAGCCACAGAATTCAGACAAGAAAAAGAAATAAAAGACATCCAAATTGGAAAGGAAAAATTAAATCTGTCACTGCAGATGACATGATAATATACATAGAAAATCCTAAAGATGCAACCAAAATATTACTAGAGCTCATCAATGAATTCAGTAAAGTTGCAGGATACAAAATTAATATAGAGAATACTGTTACATTTTGATACACTAACAACACATTTTCAGGTAGAGAAATTAAGGAAACAATTCTATTTAAAATTCCTTCAAAAAGATTAAAATACCTAGGAATAAACCTATCTAAGGAGGTAAAAGACCTATACTCAGAAAACTATAAGACACTGATGAAAGAAATTGAAGATGACAAAAACATATGAAAGATATATCCTGTTCATAGATTGGAAGGATTAATAAGGTTAAAATGACCATGCTACCAAAGGCAATTTACAGATTCACTTCAATCCCTATCAAAATACCAATGGCATAGAACTAGAATAAATAAAATTTATATGGAGCACAGACCCCAAATAGCCAAACAATCTTGAGAAAGAAGAACAGAGCTGGAAGTATCACACTCCCTTACCTCAGACAGTACTACAGAGCTATAGAAATCAAAACAGTATGGTACTGGCACAAAAACAGACACATATATTAATGGAAGAGAATAGAGAGTCCAGGAATAAACTCACACACTTATGATCAATTAGTCTATGACAAGGGAGGCAATAATATACAATGGAGAAAAGACAGTCTTTTTAATAAGTGGTGCTGGAAAAACTGGACAGCTACATGTAAAAGAATGATATTAGAACATTCCTCACACCATATAGAAAAAACAAATTCAAAATGGATTAAAACCTAAATGTAAAACCAGAAACCATAAAACTCTTAGAAGAAAACATAGGCAGAACACTCTTTGACATAAATTGTAGCAATATATTTTGAATCTGTCTCCTCAGGCAAAGGACACAAAAGCAAAAATAAATAAGTGGGACCTAATTAAACTTAAAATCTTCTGCAAAGAAAAGGAAGCCATCAACAAAATGAAAATAACTCAACATCAAAAAAAAATCCCCAACTAACAACCTGATTAAAAATGGGCAGAAGACCTGAATAGACATTTTCCAAAGAAGACATTACAGATGGCCAATAGGCACATGAAAAGATGCTCCATCACTAAACATCAGAGAAATGCAAGTCAAAACCACAATGAGATACCACCTCACACATGTCAGAACAGCTATCATCAAAAGAACACAAATAACAGATGTCAATGAAGATGTGGAGAAAAGGGAACTGTCATACACTGTTGGTGGTAATGTAAATTGGTACAGTCACTATGGAAAACAGTGTGGGGGTTTCTCAAAAAATTAAAAATAAAACTACCAAATGATCTAGCAATTCCACTCCTGGGTATAAATTTTAAAAAACCCACAAAAATACTAATTTGAAAAGATACATGCACCCCAATGTTCATAGCAGCATTATTTACAATAGCCAACATATGGAAACAACCCAAGAGTCCATCAACAGATGAATGGATAAGAAGGAGTGGTATATTTTTAAAATGGATTATATCCAGCCATAAAAAAGAATGAAATTTTGCCACTTGAAACACATGGATAAACCTGGAGGGTATTATGCTTAGTGAAATAAGTTAGAGAAAGACAAATACTGTATGTTATCACTTATATGTGCAATCTGAAAAATAAACTAATGAATATAACAAAATTAAACAGACTCACAGATATAAAGAATAAACTAGGGATTACCAGTGTGAAGACAGAAGTGGGGAGGGGCATAATAGGAGTAGGGGATTAAGTGGTACAAACTGCTATGTATAAAATAATAAGCTACAAGGATATATTGTACAACACAGATAATATATTCAATATTTTGTAATAACTGGAAACAGAGTATAAGCTATAAAAATTTTGAATCACTATATTGTACACTTGAAACTAATATAATATTGTAAATCAAATATTCCTTAATAAAAACCCAGATAATAGTATATATAATATATAAATATAATATATTTATGTAAAATATATATGTAAATGTAAAATAAATATATTTCTAAATTCAAATATATATACATACATACTGAGAGAGAGAAATAAAGCAAATAAAATAAAATGGGAAATCAAAGTAATATCAAAGACATATAATATAAAACACAAATCAACCATTAAATGAACAAAAGAGAGTTATGGCTAATAAGGCAACAAATAAAATTAAAAGAAATCATAAAATAGTATCTAATTAATTCCCAAGAAAGCAAAAAAAAAAAAAAAAAAAACAAAAAGAGAGGAAAAGGGCAAAGAAAATTTAGGACAAATGGATAAAAGAGCATGATGGTAGAATGAAACTCAAACATATTTATAACACATTAAATGTAAATGTTTAAACACTCCAATTAAAAGACAGAGATTGTCAGATTGGATGAATAAAAAGTAATGAATTTTATGCTGCTTACAAGAAATGCACTTAAAATAACAACCAAATCATTTTATAATAAAAGGATAGAAAAAAAATCATGTTAACATTAGTCAAAAAAAGCTGTGGTGGCTATATTAATATATCAGACTAAATAAGTTTCAGAGCAAAGAATTTTATCCAGGATAAAGAGAGTAATTTCTTAATGATAAAAGGGTTCAATTTATCAAGAAGACACAATAACCCTAAAGGTTTATGTCTCTAATAAAAATAGCTTCAAGATAAATGAAGCAGCAACTGATAGAACTAGGACAAAATAGATCCATTATAGTTGAAGACTTCAACACCTCTCTCAGTAATTGATAAAGCAAGTAGACAGAAAATCAGTAAGAATATACAAGCTAGCCTAAACTGCCTTAGTAGAAATCATTGCTGCAAGTTTCTTAAGTTGTGTGTTTGAAATCTAAGAATGCAATAAAGAGGTTATAGGATGAAAATTATTTTTTGTGCTAAAGTTCAAAGAGGAGAGAGCTATTAACTTTTATTCTTAGAAATTTAGCTGTAACTTCAGTGTTACATATGCTCATATTTGCTCATATTATCAGTTTTAATTTTCCTTAAGTTATATAACTCTATTTATCCTGGGCTGTTTTGAAGAATTCAGTAATATCTATTGATAAAAATTTTCATAAAGTGATTCCTATATACTTACTATTAAGATATAACATAAGCATTGAATATTTTATAGTGAGAAAAAGTACCAAGTATGCTTTCTAGTACCCATCAACAAAAAAGTGTTAACAATTAGAAAGAGCTTAAATATTGATTACTCCCAGATAAATTGCTGCTAATCACAATATGTTTAGAATAAAAATCCCAACTTTAATCAGAGCTTTATGGACTAAAAAGTCATGATAAAATACAATTAGAAAAAAATCATATTAAGGGACTCATTGATAATTCTTTATTATAAGAGTTTGATTTGGTCTTAGCATTTTTTAAATGAAAACCTGAATCATAAGCTTTCAGTATAATGTGTTTGTGTCTGATGATAAGGTGAGTAATTCTTCTATTACATGATACTTCCTTTATAATGGCTAGGCTCCTAAAGATGGTGTGAAGTTACTTTATCATACATTTCTTGGAAGCCCATTTTTTACACAGACAACACATCTTCAAGGTATCAAATGCAAGTACAGTGAAGTAGATATATTCAGCTTTCATACCTTGACTACTTTGGGCACAAGATCCTATGTACACATAATTTTTCTGGAGTCATTCTGGGGCACCAACCTGAGTACTTTTATTCTCTTCTCAAATCTCCACACTAAGCAGATTTTTTAAGATGTGAAGAAAAATACTTTCTCTAGCAATTTACCTAAATTTAACTCCTCAAACTTAATTTGAACTTGAATCTCTAGGAATTGGAAAGCTGTCATCTTTCCTATCAGTTAGGGAGGTGAAATTGAGTAGTATGTAGCTGCAGTTCTGTATATGGAAAAACCTATTCAGCCTCCTTAATTTAGGATACTGTTTATGACTTCTTTATACCAATGTTTTCTTTGCTCTGAAAAAGAAATATTACAGCAATTATAAAATAATTAAATATGAAATTAATTTCTATTGAACTTAAATATTGTGTGAATGCAGGTGAACTCTAGCATCATAGAAGGAGATGCATATCCACAGATATTACATGCAGTAAGTTGATGCTTTCACTAAACTTTATAATTACATATAATTATAAAGCTAGCATAGAATATAAAGACCACTTGGAAAAATTCTAGATGGCTCAAGAAGTTGAAAAACACTTCTGCCCAAAAATATATTAAAAGAGAAAATAAATCAAAAGAGCTAACTAAAAGGTATGATTGGGGTATATAAAAAGATGACTATGTCAAAAGTTTATAATCTGAGCAGAAAGTGCAAAACCCTGAATGGACAGAGGTTGTGGAATGGCTGTACTCCAATGGGAACAGGGAACAGAAGCCAGGGAATAAAATTCTGTGGAGTAACCCAGACTCAAAAAATACTATAAAGTAGAAAGCCAGACTCACTATTAGAAACCAAGGTTAAAGCTTCCACTTAAGAAGAGAAAAGTAACAATTACTAATATAATATAAACAGAAAAGCAAAATAATTCTCATTCAATTTTCAAATGCAAAACAAAATTCTAAAACACATGAAAATATTTACTGCAATGAAAGACAGCTACCAAAATGTACAAGTCAATTATGAATTTATTCCATCCACATATGAATAGAGGAGAACTGACAATGATTTAAAAATAAGCATGTTTATATGACTCAGAGATAACATGTAACATCATAACATTATTTTAAAATGACAATGCAGATTAAAACCACTATAAGATATCACTGCAAATTGATTATAATAGGTAAAATAAAAAATATTGATGATACTCACATATACTGACAATACATACATACATATGTACATACATACACAGTAAGCTTATTGTTGATAGCAACGCAAAATAGTATAACCTCTCTAAAAAAGTATTTTGGTAGTTTCTTATAAAGGTAAACATATACTACTATATGACCTAGCAAAACCACTCATGAGTATATACTCTAGAAAAAGGAAGAATTATGTTTACACAAAACCTGACCACAAATATTTGTAGAGACTCTATTAAAGTCTCCAAAAATGTAAATGACCCAAATGTCTTTCAACAAGTTAATGTATTTAAAACAAAACAGAAAGCTATGCCACATATATACAAAGGAATACTATTGAACAATAAAAAGGAACAAACTATAGATACGTGCAACAGTTTGGTTGGGTCACAATAATATTATTTTGAATGAAAATAGCTAGTGTTAAAAGATTATACACTGTGTGGTTCTACGTATACTAACCTGCATTGTGAAGATAAAACTTCATGAGGTAAGGGCAAAAAAATAGACAACATAAATTTGAAAGAGAAAAACAAGTTTACTTGACTGACACTGTGATTTTAAAAGATCCAGTGAGTCTAAAGAGCAAATTTTTCAAACTGTAAAGATATCTTTTTAATCAAGTTTGAAATAACAACTAAATGTACATTTAGAAAAATTAACATGACCCATACACCATACAGAAAAATCAATTTAAAATGAACCAAATACTAAATAAAAAAACTAAAATTATACAATTGATAGAAGAAAATACATGAAAATATTTGCAACTCTGAAAGTGGATAGGTAAACAAATTGTGGCATATCCATGCAATGGAATACAACTCTGCAGCAGAAAGACGGAGTTATTGATACATCCATTACAATGTATAGATTTCAAAAGAGTGATGCTGAAGGTACTCAGTTGGATGCAAAAGGTAATATATTGTCTGATTCAATTTACATGAAATTCTATTACAAAATGATTCTTTGGTGATTGAAAGCAGAAGAGTGGTTTCCAGAGGCTGAGGAAAGGAGAAAGAATTAACTGCAATGAGGCGTAAGAAAATGTTTTGGAACGATGAAAATGCTCTATATGCTGATATGGCATTGATTATACTGATTAAACACATTTGTAAAAATTTAATGAACGATACACTGAAAATGGTGTGTTTTATTTTACATGGTCTATAACTTTATAAAGTTGATGCAAAGGGTATTGTTAGTGATAAACAAAATCAGATGGAAGAAAGAATAAATCTATAGATTCATAGACATTTTTAAAAATTGAAAATAAAAAACTGATAGACCCTATAAGATTATGAATGATCAAATTTTATTAAATAAGGAGAATGTCTGAATAAATCAGCAATCTGTAATTTAATTGAATTGATAATAACAATTTCCTCCCTCCGCTCCCCCTCTCAAGCCAAAGGCACCATGCCCAGCTGGTTATATCACTCCCTCAAGTAACATATTATCTTTATTTATACAAACATTCAGAGTAAAGCTAAGGAACAAAGCAAACAAACTTAGTTTGTGAGGCTAGTAAAAACTTGATACTACACTTGACACTGGACTAAGCCAGGAAAGAAAATAAAATTATAGGTTGTATTGATCAAAGTTGGCCAAACCCAAGCTGTTCAACATGGTAACCACAAGCCACATGTAGCACTGAGCACTTGAAATGTGGTTCATCTAAATTAAGATGTGCTATAAGTTTAAAGTCCTCAGTATGAGAAATGCATGTAAATATCTCAATAAGAATGTTTATATTAATAATATTGAAATGATAGTTTGGATATATTGGGTTAAATAAAATGTACTATTAATATTAATTTATCTATTTCTTTTAAAATTATTTTAATATAGTAAATTTTAAATTATATAGATTTCTCATTTTAATGACTTGTATATTATTTTTATTGAAAAGTCAAGATTATTCTGCAGTGTGAGGGGCATAATGGTCCCCAAAGATATCCACATTCTGATCTCTTGAACCTGGGAATATGACTTTGCAGATGTTATGAAGTTTGCAGACGATAAAATGGGAGATTATCCAATTTTATGCAGGTACTTCGTATCTTAGATAAGCCCTTAAAAGTGAGCACTTTCTCCCACTGCAGTCAGTGAAGTGGGATGAAGGAGAAGGTGGAGTCAGAACTCCCACCACCACACCGTGTTAACAAGACTGTGCTACCCGGGTGAGTAACAGCCTGTGGGCAATAGTAACAGAGCATCCCTACCTTCTCAGATAGGGAGATTTCAGCAGGAGCCTGATAGGGAGTGAGAACTCCCACCCTGGCTGCAATAACAAAAGCCCCTCCCTGGTGGCGCAGTGGTTGAGGGTCTGCCTGCCGATGCAGGGGACACAGGTTTGTGCCCCGGTCCGGGAAGGTCCCACATGCCGTGAAGCGGCTGGGCCCGTGAGCCATGGCCGCTAAGCCTGCGCGTCTGGAGCCTGTGCTCCACAACGGGAGAGGCCACAACAGTGAGAGGCCCGCGTACCGCAAAAAAAAAAGCCCCTCCTCTTCCTGTATCAGTGGAGCTCAGTTGGGGAATCTGGACTCCATTTCCACATGACAGGAAAGTAGCATCCCTCTCCATTCCCCAGTGGAATGGCATCAGAGGAAATCAGTTAAAATAGAATAAAGAAGATTCACACTCTTTCAACATAATGTCCATACTGTCTAGGTTCCAATAAAAAATTCCTTATTATACCAAGAAACAGGAAAATTTAACTTGAATGAGAAAAGACAGGCAACAGATGTCAACAGCAAAATGCCATAGATAATAAGAGTCCTGCTAAACAAAGGAGAAAGAGGGTGGGACTGAAAACGTATTTGAATAACTGATAGCTGAAATTATCCTAAACTGGCAAAAGACATAAACCTACAGATTCCAGAAGCTGAGCAAATCCCAAACAGGATAAACCCAAAGAAATTCAAGCCAAGACACATCATAATCAAACTACTGAAAACTGAAGAAAAAGAAAAGAATCTCAAAAGCAGAGAAACAACCTATAGGGGAAAAACAATGCAGAGGACAGTGAATTTCACATTGGAAACTTTGGAGATCAGAAGGAAGTGCTGGAAGAAGAGAACTGTCAACTCTGAATTCTATATCTAGCAAAAATATCCTTCAAAAAAGAAGCAGAAATCAAGACAGAATCAGAGAATTCAGATGAAGGAAAAACTAAGAGAATTTTCACCTACTCTAAAAGAATGGCTAAAGTAGGTGCTTTAAGCAGAAAGGAAATAATTTTTAAAACTCTTGGAACAACAGGAAGGAAGAAAGAACAATGGAAAAAATAAAAATCATATGTGAATCTTGAAACAAACAAATAAATTCCACATAGATTAAAAACATATGTATAAAAAGTAAACATTAAAGCATTTGAGAAGAAAACACAGAATATGAAAGCAGGTATTTATTTCCTAAATAAGACCCCAAAAGCAAAGATATTAGAAGAAGAAAATGGTAAATGTGAGTACATTTAAATATCTTCATGAAGTGGTAATATAACAAAAATTAAAAGTGAATCTTCTGATTTGCATAACCTATTTGCAAATGTTTAAGCAACAAAGGATTAATATCTAGATATTATAAAGATCCCCTATACATCAAGATTAAAAAAACTGAATAAGTGAATAAAAAATGACATAGGATAGTAGCAGGCAAATTCTTGAAATGGGATGCCAAATTACCAATAAACAAAATTTGCTCAATCTAGTTATCAGCAAAATGAAAGCTAAAACATCATTGCTATTGTTCCCTCCCTTAAGATTGGAAAACATTAAGGAGTAACATAATATTATATGTTGATAATGATGTAAGATAAAATAAAAACTCTAACATACTTTTTGTATAAATGTAAATTGGTATATTTTGGAAAGCATTTGGCAATGCCTGGTAGAGTTGAAGCTGCACTTAACCCATGACCCAGAAGTTGTACCCTGAGAAGGTAGAGGAGCATTTACCTAGAGGAGAAACTCTCACACAATTGCCCCCAAAAGAAAGTGTATAATTTTATGGATATATTGGTGAAAACCAAAAAAAAGGGAAAGAAACTAACAAAACTCCGAACAGGGAAATGGACAAATCTAGGCAAAGTTTCCACATAAATTCACATAATTAGAAAAGGATCCGAGAACAGAACCCTGCTGGAATTGGCCCTAAGCCCCCTGTGGCACACCAGAGAAACTATGTTTCATGAAATATTCACAAAGAGCTGAATTGCAGATGTAGGGATCATGCCAAGGGATTCCTAAACTGGAAGGGAATTAATAAGAGCAAATTGTGCAGCTAAAACTCAGTGTCAGACATAGTAAGATTAAACAGCATACACTCTTTTTTGCCTTTCTATTCTGTGCTGGTAACTCATTAATTCAATATGTATTTATTGAATTCCTTGAACATATTAAATGTGCCCAGTTCTCTGGTATCTGTTTCATTTTGTCTAATAAAGAGTTAATCAGATAAACTATTTGTTGGTTCACAACTTTCAGAGTTTCCCAGTTGAAACCTGAAACTAGCCCCCTTACCCAGAGGGTAGGCAGAGACGGAAGAAAGAGGAGACACTCTAGACTGGCAGGTGGTAGTTTTGATAAGCAAGGGAACTTACACATGAGGTTTGTCTCCAGCAGCTGCAATACCGGTACATCTACATAACCACCCACCAGAATCTCAAAGTTTACAGAGGCCTTAATGGGGCTTAGCACGTGCTTCATCCAGAGAGTCTCAGCAACACATGCTCTCCCAAGACTGCCTCCTTGGAACAGCTCCCGCTGTGGGAACAGTGGGCAGAACCTACATTCCTAGGACAAGGGAGGGGGGAGGAGCCTCAGATTGCCGGGTCCAGCTCAAGGGTCAACCAGTGGCCATGTCCTCTCCATGACCTATTTATGTGTTTCTTCTCAGAAGTCACACATGTAGGTAACTTCTGGAGTGATACTGATAGTGGCACTTCCAGGCATCATGCATATGAGTTGGGTGTCCATGCTAACTAGAGGTGAAATGTTTTCTTCTGGGGAAGCTGTCATCCTTCTTAGATTTTACTTCAGAAGGTATGTTCAGAAGCTGAATTTATATCACACTTGCCTGTAGTAAGCAGTTTGTGAGGGAGTTTTTCTGTTGGCTTGCTTTCTATAGAAAGCAAGGACTCAATAGCAGGACTCTAGTCTGACTGGTAATACATTTTTCTTCTGACATGATCTTGGTCAGACCATTTATCTACTTATACATATTAATTCATTTTAGGTATACTCTATTCAGGAATGCCTACTCAAAAACTACTCATTTATTAATTTAAAAGTAATGATTGGATTCTTTACATTTTCCACTGTGTTTCTCTCCAACCATATCTGCAGTCAGGACTGGATCAAGAAGTCTGCTACATCTTAATTTCTTTTCCCACATAAAAAGGAAAAAAATTATCTTTGCCTCTTTGAAAATCTTGAAGTTCATTGCTATTTCAGAAATATCCAAACTGAGAATGATTTTCCCTTTGTTTAATGTTTTACTTATAGGAGTTAACAACTTCATGCATATCAGCCCCCAGTGTTATGATACTGTTTTAATTTAGAAACAGATGACCATTATTTCACTGTAAGGCATTTTCCAGATTTATAGAGTCATAAACCTGATGGCATTTGGGGATGTTCAGGATGGAGAGCAGTAATGAGCATCAGTATAATTGTAACAAATGGGAATGTAATCTCACCTTGCAATTGTTTTATGTTTTAGCAGTTTGGGTGTTTTTCTCTCAGTGAATTCACTGAAAGCCAGAATTATCATGGATATCCTGCACTTAAATGCTAAGTAGCCCTCAATGATTAGATGAACTCAAATATCTTTTTTTTTTTTTTGCGGTACGCGTGCCTCTCACTGTTGTGGCCTCTCCCGTTGTGGAGCACAGGCTCCGGACGCGCAGGCTCAGCGGCCATGGCTCATGGGCCCAGCCGCTCCAGGGCATGTGGGATCTTCCCAGACCGGGGCACAAACCCGTGTCCCCTGCATCGGCAGGTGGACTCTCAACCACTGTGCCATCATGGAAGCCCAAGCTCAAATATCTTGAACCACCCAACTCTCAGTCAAAAAGTAAAATAGCAATTTCTTCTTACTTACGAGTGATTATTGAAAGCCCTACAATGAGTTAATAAGTTCAGCTGATTAAAGTAATATTATAAGTAGTGATCCTCTTCACATTCAAATAGCTCTCCTCTTTTCCCTGCTTAAACATTGATTCCTAAATTCAATAAGCAATCTCTCAAGTCAGTGCTATTGATTACCAAGTGACAAATTAGTGTAAATGTGTAACTTGCTATAGGAAAAAGTATCATACTGGTGATGAATCAGTGACATGATCTTTTAAAAACAAGCGGTTATTATTATACTATTATTATTATTTCAAGCTAAAAACAAATGTTTTTACTCCTGCCACCATTTTTATATTTAAATACTAGAACCAATATGAGCATATCAATGTATCAAGGCATACTATTCCTTTTTTATTTGAAATACAGTCAACTTTCCTTTATTCACAAAAGTAAAAGACAGTAGTATGGGTCATTCAATAGAAAGTCAATAAAATTCTTCTATATATGGAATTGCATTTTATAATAGCGTGTAGCAGATTTTCTTTTATAGCTTTTTTGATTAAGCTAAAATGAATGGATTATTTTATTCCCCAAGCACACACATACTCACCAGATTTGGCAAATCAAAAAAACAAACCAAAAAACCAAACAGCAACAACAACAAAAAACAGTGAAGTCACGTTTGACAGTTATATTCAAGTCCTGCTTGGAAATTTTACCTTGCACATAACCAACAAAGAATTAATCTGGACCTAGCCTTTCTTCAGATAATGTTGAAATATATTCCTTTTCAAATAATATTTCTTAAGATCTTGTATGCATAGCCCTCTGCTGGTCTGGGGGAAAACAGAAAGAGATACAAGCTTCACAACTGAATATGGCCTAGATAAGGAGCTAATAACTTCCCATTTTAAAGTTATCTCTACCAAGGCACCACATCAGAATTCAAGCATATTCATTCTCTCATACTGTTAATGATAACCACTTCCTTGACCCTGTATCTCCCTTTATCTATAGCCCCATCTTGCTCCTGACTTGTTAACCAACTTTGTGAAAAGCTATTTACCTGCTCTGTCTCCACCTCTGTATTTGGGCTTTATCCCAATGTCCCATTGTCACATTATAAGGTCAAAGCATAGCTTTCACTTGGTTGAACACTAAGAATCTTTTTACGCAAACATTTTCTTTATCTAAAAGTCAGGCCTTGGCTTCCTGATTCCACACTATGGTCCTTTTGTCTGCCTTACCCAGTTTGTGCCCTTGAAAACTGGCTAGCTTTCTTCTGGCCCTCCTCCTAATTGACATATTTAGACAACCGGTCAATTCCCATGGCCTCAATAAGTATATTTACGCCAGTGACTCCCAACTCTCCAGCCCAGGGCTTTCTCCTGAGTTTCTGACCCATTTATCCAACTGCCTACTGAAAACATTCCCTTTCACGTTTCCCAATCACTTCAAACTTGGAATATCTAAAACTGAACAGATTTTTGACTGCCAGATCTACTCCTCTTCTAATGTTTACTTAAATCTGCTGATGGCCCCATCTACCTCTTGTTCAAATATAGCTGATCCTTAACTCCTTACTTTCTTTTACCTCCTATATTGAATTAATTACCAAGTCCCATGGACTCTGACACGAAAACAACTCTTGCATCTGGGTTCTTCTCTTGGACACCACTATGGGATGCCCTAGTTCACACTATGCCCACCATTCCAAAAGCTTGAAACTGGCCTTCCTGCCTATAATCTTCTCCTTCTTCAATCTATTCTCCATATTTTACCAGAGATCCCATGTATCATACTTAAAAATCTTTTAATCCTTTGTCATCATTTTCATGATAAAACCAAAATCTATAACATATATATATATATATTTGCGGTACGGTACACGGGCCTCTCACTGTTGTGGACTCTCCCGTTGCGGACCACAGGCTCTGGACGCGCAGGCTCAGCGGCCATGGCTCAGGGGCCCAGCCGCTCTGCGCCATGTGGGATCTTCCCAGACCGGGGCACGAACCCGTGTCCCCTGCATCGGCAGGCGGACTCTCAACCACTGCTCCACCAGGGAAGTCCTATAACATATTTTGTAGATGGAAAGGAAATAATTAACTGTATGCCTGTGATACATTCTCACATTACCAAGAAATGCCCTAAAAATAGAAAAGATGACCTGGTCAAATCTTCTTATAAACGTGTTATTGACAGACCTGCTGCCAAACACAATAGTGATATTTACTAGTAGGAGAGTCATTGCCTATAGACTGCCAGCAGAACGTACCAGGTGTGTTTATGGCTAACAAACATGACCTCAGGATTTACAGGGCATGGCTCCATGGAAAATGTTATATAAGCAATGGTCAAAGTAATTCCTTTTTCTGTAAACTTTGATTCCATGTGTCCTTTAGATACTTCATCTTTTTTTTTAACATCATTATTATTGGAATATAACTGCTTTACATTGTTGTGTTAATTGCTGCTGTATAACAAAGTGAATCAGCTATACGTACACATACATCCCCATATCTCCTCCCTCTTGCTTCTCCCTCCCACCCTCCCTATCCCACCCCTCTAGGTGGTCATGAAGCATGAAACTGGTCTCCCTGTGCTATGTGGCTGCTTCCCACTAGCTATCTATTTTACGTTTGGTAGTGTATATATGTCCATGCCACTCTCTCACTGCATCCCAACTTATCCTTCCCCCTCCCGGTGTCCTCAAGTCCATTCTCTACATCTGCATCTCTTTTCCTGTCCTGCCCCTAGGTTCATCAGAAAACTTTGGTTTTTTTTTTTTGTTTTTTTTAAGATTTCATATATACGTGTTAGCATATGGTATTTGTTTTTCTCTTTCTAACTTACTTCACTCTGTATGACAGAGTCTAGGTCCATCCACTTCACTACAAATAACTTAATTTCATTTCTTTTTATGGCTGAGTAATAGTCCATTGTATATATGTGCCACATCTTTATCCATTTATCTCTCTATGGACACTTAGGTAGCTTCCATATGCTGGCTATTGCAAATAGTGCTGTAATGAATATTGTGGTACATGACTATTTTTGAATTATGGTTTTCTCAGGGTATATGCCCAGTAGTGGGATTGCTGGGTCGTATGGTAGTTCTATTTTTAGAGTTTTAAGGAACCTCCATACTGTTCTCCATAGTGGCTGTATCAGTTTATAGTCCCACCAATAGTGCAAGAGGGTTCCCTTTTCTCCACACCCTCTCCAGCATTTATTGTTTCTAGATTTTTTGATGATGGCCATTCTGACTGGTGCAAGGTGATACCTCACTGTAGTTTTCATTTGCATTTCTCTAATGATTAGTGATGTTGAGCATCCTTTCATGTGTTTATTGGCAATCTGTATATCTTCTTTGGAGAAATGTCTGTTTAGCTCTTCTGCCCATTTTTGGATTGGGTTGTTTGTTTTGTTGATATTGAGCTGCATAAGCTGTGTGTATATTTTGGAGATTAACCTTTTGTCAGTTGTTTCAATTGTAAATATTTTCTCCCATTGTGAGTGTTGTCTTTTCATCTTGTTTATGGTTTCCTTTGCTGTGCAAAAGCTTTTAATTTTCATTAGGTCCCATTTGTTTATTTTTGTTTTTATTTCGATTTCTCTAGGAGGTGGGTCAAAAAGGATCTTGCTGTGATTTATGTCATAGAGTGTTCTGCCTGTTTTCCTCTAAGAGTTTTATAGTGTCTGGCCTTACACTTAGGTCTTTAATCCATTTTGAGTTTATTTTTATGTATGGTGTTAGGGTGTGATCTAATTTCATTCTTTTACATGTAGCTGTCCAGTTTTCCCAGCACCACTTAATGAAGAGGCTGTCTTTTCTCCATTGTATATTCTTGCTTTCTTTGTCAAAGATAAGGTGACCATATGTGCATGGGTTTATCTCTGGGCTTTCTATCCTCTTCCATTGATCTATATCTCTGTTTTTGTGGCAGTACCATACTGTCTTGATTACTGTAGCTTTGTAGTATAGTCTGAAGTCAGAGAGTCTGATTCCTCCAGTTCTGTTTTTTGTTCTCGAGAGTGCTTTGGCTATTCGGGGTCTTTTGTGTTTCCATACAAATTGTGAAATGTTTTGCTCTAGTTCTGTGAAAAATGCCATTGGTAATTTGATAGGGATTGCATTGAATCTGTAGATTGCTTTGGGTAAGATAGTCATTTTCATGATGTTGATTCTTCCAATCTAAGAATATTGTATCTCTCCATTTGTTTGTGTCATCTTTAATTTCTTTCATCAGGATCTTATAGTTTTCTGCATACAGGTCTTTTGTGTGCTTAGGTAGGTTTATTTCTAGGTATTTTATTATTTTTGTTGCAATGGCAAATGGTAGTGTTTCCTTAATTTCTCTTTCAGATTTTTCATCATTAGTATATAGCAATGCAAGAGATTTCTGTGCATTAATTTTGTATCCTGCAATTTTACTAAATTCATTGATTAGCTCTAGTAGTTTTCCGGTAGCATCTTTAGGATTCTGTATATATAGTATCATGTTATCTGCACACAGTGACAGTTTTATTTCTTCTTTATCATTTTGGGTTCTTTTTTTTTTTTTTTTTTTTGTGGTACGCAGGTCTCTCACTGTTGTGGCCTCTCCCATTGTGGAGCACAGTCTCCGGACATGCGGGCTTAGCAGCCATGGCTCACGGGCCCAGCTGCTCCGCAGCATTTGGGATCTTCCCGGACTGGGGCAAAAACCTGCATCCCCTGCATTGGCAGATGGACTCCCAACCACTGTGCCACCAGGGAAACCCTTGGGTTCCTTTTATTTCTTTTTCTTCTCTGAATGCTATGGGTAAAACTTCCAAACTTATTTTGAATAATAGTGGTGAGAGTTGGAAACTTGGTCTTGTCCCTGATATTAGTGGAAATGCTTTCCTTTTTTCACCATTGGGAACAATGTTTGCTGTGGGTTTGTTATATATGGCCTTTATTATGGTGAGGTAAGTTTCCTCTATGCCTACTTTCTGGGGAGTTTTTATCATAAACGGGTGTTGAATTCTGTCAAAAGTTTTTCTGCATATATTGAGATTATCATATGGTTTTTATCCTTCAGTTTGTTAATATGGTGTATCACATTGATTGATTTGCATATATTGAAGAATCCTTGCATTTCTGGAATAAACCCCACTTGATCATGGTGTATAATCCTTTTAAAGGGCTGTTGTATTCTATTTGCTAGTATTTTGTTGAGGATGTTAGCATCTATGTTCATCAGTGATATTGACCTGTAGTTTTCTTTTTTTGTAACATCTTTGCCTGCTTTTGGTATCAGGGTGATGTTGGCCTTGTAGAATGAGTTTGGGAGTGTCCTCCCTCTGCTATATGTTGGAAGGGTTTGAGAAGTATAGGTGTTAACTCTTCTCTGAATGTTTGATAGATTTCACCTGTGAAGCCATCTAGTCCTGGGGTTTTGTTTGTTGGAGGATTTTTAATCACAGTCTCAATATCATTGCTTGTGATTGGTCTGTTTATAGTTTCTATTTCTTCCTGGTTCTGTCTCGGAAGGTTGTGCTTTTCTAAGAATGTGTCCATTTCTTCCAGGTTGTCAATTTTATTGGCATACAGTTGCTTGTATTAATCTCTCATGATCTTTTGTATTTCTGCAGTGTCAGTTGTTACTTCTCCTTTTTCGTTTCTAATTCTATTGATTTGAGTCTTCTCCCTTTTTTTCTTGATGAGTCTGGCTAATGGTTTATCAGTTTTGTTCATCTTCTCAAAGAACCAGCTTTTAGTTTTATTGATGTTTGCTACTGTCTCCTTCATTTTTAATCATTTATTTCTGATATGATCATTATGATTTATTTCCTTCTGCTAACTTTGGGTGATTTTGTTCTTCTCTCTCTAATTGCTTTAGGTGTAAGGTTAGGTTGTTCATTTAAGATGTTTCTTGTTTCTTGAGGGATTGTATTGCTATGAGCTTCCCTCTTGAAACTACTTTTGCTGCAGCCCATAGGTTTTAGGTCGTCTTGTTTTCATTGTCATTTGCTTCTAATTATTTATTGATTTCCTCTTTGATTTCTTCAGTAATCTCTTGGTTAGTTAGTAGCATATTATTTAACCTCCTTGTTTTTGTATTTTTACAGTTATTTTCCCTGTAATTGATACCTAGTCTCATAGCATTGTGGTCAGAAAAGATTCTTGATACGGTTTCAATTTTCTTAAATTTACCAAGGTTTGATTTGTGACTCAAGATATGATCTATTCTGGAGAATATTTCATGAGCACTTGAAAAAAATGTGTATTCTGTTGTTTTTGATGGAATGTCCTATAAATATCAATTAAGTCCATCTTGTTTAATCTATCATTTAAAGCTTGTGTTTCCTTAATTATTTTCATTTTGGTTGACCTGTCCGTTTGTGAAAGTGAAGTGTTAAAGTCCCCTACTATGAATGTTTTACTGTCGATTTCCCCTTTTATGGCTGTGAGTATTTGCCTTATGTATTGAGGTGCTCCTATGTTGGGTGCATATTTACAATTGTTATATCTTCTTCTTGGATTCATCCCTTGATCATTATATAGTGTCCTTCTTTGTCTCTTGCAATAGTCTTTTTTTTTAAGAATATTTTGTCTTATATGAGAATTTCTACTACATGTTTCTTTTGATTTCCATTTGCATGGAATACCTTTTTCCATCTCCTCACTTTCAGTCTGTATGTGTCCCTAGGTCTGAAGTGGGTCTCTTGTAGACAGCATATGTATGGGTCTTATTTTTATATCCGTTCAGCCAGTCTATGTCTTTTGGTTGGAGCATGTAACCCATTTATATTTAAGTTAATTATTGATGTACATGTTCCTATTACCATTTTCTTAATTGTTTTGGGTTTCTTCTTGTAGGTCTTTTCCTTCTCTTGTGTTTCCTGCCTAGAGAATTTCCTTTAGCATTTGTTGTAAAGCTGGTTTAGTGGTATTGAATTCCCTTAGCTTTTGCTTCTCCTTAAAGTTTTTAATTTCTCTATTGAATCTGAATGAGATCCTTGCTGGGGAGAGTAATCTTGGTTGTAGGTTTTTCCCTTTCATCACTTTAAATATGTCCTTCCACTCCCTTCTTACTTGCAGAGTGTCTGCTGAAAGATCAGCTGTTAACCTTATGGGGATTCCCTTGTATGTTATTTATTGGTTTTCCTTTGCTGGTTTTAATATTTTTTCTTTATATTTAATTTTTGATAGTTTTATTATTATGTGTCTTGGCATGTTTCTCCTTGGATTTATCCTGTATAGGGCTCTCTGTTCTTCTTGGACTTGTTTAACTATTTCCTTTCCCACATTAGGGAAGTTTTCAACTATAATCTCTTCAAATATTTTCTGAGTCCCTTTTTTTTCCTCTTCTTCTGGGACCCTTATAATTCAAATGTTGGTCCATTTAATGTTTTCCCAGAGGTCCTTGAGACTGTTCTCAAGTCTCTTCATTCTTTTTTCTTTATTCTGCTCTGTGGTAGTTATTTCCACTATTTTATCTTCCAGGTTACTTATCCATTTTTCTGCCTCATTTATTCTGCTGTTGGCTCCTTCTAGAGAATTTTTAATTTCATTTATTGTGCTGTTCATCATTGTTTGTTTGCTCTTTAGTTTTTCTAGGTCCTTGTTAAACTTTTCTTGTATTTTATCCATTCTATTTCCAAGATTTTGGATCATATTTAGCATCATTTCTCTGAATTCTTTTTCAGGTTGACTACCTATTTCCTCTTCATTTGTTTGGTCTGGTGGATTTTTACCTTGCTCCTTCATATGCTGTGTATTTCTCTGTCTTCTCATTTTGCTTAACTTACTGTGTTTGTGGTCTCCTTTTTGCAAGCTGCAGGTTCATAGTTCCCTTTGTTTTTGGTGTCTGTCCTCAGTGGATGAGGTTGGTTCAGTAGGTTGTGTAGGCTTCCTGGGGGAGGGGACTGGTACCTGTGTTCTGGTGCATGAGTGTGGATCTTGTCCTTATGGTGGGCAGGACCACATCTGGTGGTGTGATTTGGGGTGTCTGTGAACTTAGTATGATTTTAGGCAGCCTCTCTGCTAGTGGGTGTGGTTGTGTTCCTGTCTTGCTAGTTGTTTGGCATGGGGTTTCCAGCACTGCAGCTTGCTGGTCGTTGAGTGGAGCTGGGTCTTAGTGTTGAGATGGAGATCTCTGGGAGGCCTCTCACCAATTGATACTACGTGAGGCCAGGAGGCCTCTGGTGGTCCAATATTCTGAACTCGGCTCTCCCACCTCACAGGCTCAGGCCTGACACCCAGCTAGAGCATGAAGACCCTGTCAGATACATGGCTTTTGGGAAGTCTGAAGTCTTCTGACAGTGTTCAGTAGATGTTCTGTAGGAGTTGTTCCACATGTAGATGTATGTTTGATGTATTTGTGGGGAGGAAGGTGATCTCCATGTCTTACTCCTCCACCATCTTGAAGGTTCTTTCCTAGATAGTTCATCTTTAAATTTGGGGCAAAGAATACATTTTAATGTTGTCAGTAAGTTGTATTGGTTATCCCAAACTTTTTTCTGCTAGTTCTTGAGATTACTTCTATCCTTAGTATTACTAGTAAAGCTTGATATTAGGTAAGATTGCTGATTCTTTTTTTTTAATTAAAGTATAGTTGATTTACAATGTTATGTTAGTTTCTGGTGTACAGAAAAGTGATTCAGATATTCTTCTGTTATGGTTTATCACAGGACATTGAATAGCGTTCCCTGTGTTCTACAGTAGGACCTTGTTTTTTATCTATTTTATATACAGTAATTTGTATCTAATCCCAAACTCCTAATTCATCCCCCGCCCCCTTCTTATTTGGCAACCATAAGTTTGTTTTCCATGTCTGTGAGTCTGTTTCTATTTTGTAAATAAGTTCATTTGTATCATATTTTAGATTCCACATATAAGTGATAATATGATAATATGATATTTGTCTTTCTCTTACTTCACTTAGTATGATAATCTCTAGGTCCATCCATGTTGTTGCAAGTGGCATTATTTCATTCTTTTTTATGGCTGAGTAGTATTCCACTGTACATATGTATACCCCATCTTCTTTATCTGTTCATCTGTTGATAGACATTAGGTTGTTTCCATGTCTTGGCTATTGTGAATAGTGCTGCTATGAACATATGCATGCTTGTGTCTTTTCAAATTAGAGTTTTCTCTGGGTATATGCTCAGAAGCAGGATTGCTGCATCATATGATAACTCTATTTTTAGTTTTTAAATGAGGCTTCATACTGTTTTTCATAGTTGCTGTACCAATTTACATTCCCACCAACAATGTATGAGGGTTCCCTTTTCTCCACACCCTCTCTAGAATTTATGATTTGTAGACTTTTCAATGATGGCCATTCTGACTGGTGCAAGGTGATACCTCATTGTGGTTTTGATTTGCATTTCTCTAATAATTAGCAAAGTTGAATATGTTTTCATGTACGTGTTGGCCATCTGTATGTCTTGGAGAAATGTCTATTTAGGTCTTCTGCCCATTTTTTGATTGGATTGTTTGCTTTTTTGTTGTTGAATGGCATGAGCTTTTTATATATTTTGGGAATTAAGCCCCTGTTGGTTACATCATTCACAAATATTTTCTTTTAATCTGTAGATTGTCTTTTCTTTTTGTTTATGGTTTCCTCTGGTGTGCAAAACCTTTTACATTTGACTAGGTCCCAGTTGTTTATTTTTGCTTTTGTTTCTTTAGCTTTGAGAGACTGACCTAAGGAAACATTGCCACAATTTATGTCAGAGACTGTTTTGCCTGAGTTCTCTTCTAGTATTTTTATGGTATCATGTCTTATATGTAAGTCTTTAAGCCATTTTGAGTTTATTTGTGTGTATGGTGTGAGGGAGTGTTCTAACTTCATTGATTTACATGCAGCTGTCCAGCTTTCCCAACACCACTTAAGATTGCTGTTTCTTGATTGATTTGACAATATCATCCTTTGAGTAAATTCAAATAAGTATTAATGCAAGTTAGTCTATTTTAAGTCCTTGAGCCTTATCTTTTATTCATCATAAACCCTATACTCCAGGTTTACTGGACTTCTTGGACTTATTTTGGTCCCTTGAGTGTATTCTTGTTTCTCTCTGTTTCAGTGAGTTTTTGAATAAGCTGTTGTCTTACCTGGAATGCTATTTTTCTCATTCACCCCTTCCCTATACTCTCTTCAGCAACCATAGTCACTTACACCCTTTGCCTGTTAATCCCTACTTTTTCTTTAATTTTCAGTTTAATACAATTTCCTCATTGAATACTTTCTGACTCCTTTCTATATGTTATGATAGCATATAGTAAAGTGTAATATCTACTACACTTGAAATTACCCATAAGTCTTTGAAGTCCATGAAGGAAAGATTCCTGTCTTCCTTAGTTACCATTCTATTTCATAGCTTAATAAAGCTTGTTACATAAAAGGTACAGAAATGCATGTTGAAAAAGCTCTTTTGGAACACATCATAATTGTTGGCTTAAAATAGCTCCCAGCTGTGAGTGAATTTCAGAAAGGTCTATATTATATACACAGTAGTATGAAAACTTAAACAGGTCTATACTTGAACCAAAGTTACTCTTTCATCATCCATACCCTTATCTGATTACCTAAATGTATAGGATGGACATCAGTCAATACTCCTGGAAAATTGCAATGCCTGGTGGGCTTTATGATTTTAGAAACAAGACAAAAGCCTTATGACTCAAAGAATGCAATCAAATGTATTTTTGTAGCCACAAGCATCGTATTTACTTAAAGGATTGGGACTATAAAAGCAAATCTCTTTTACTGGAAGCCGGGACAAAAGCTGTCAGAGAACAGGGTAGTAAATAGCTCTGAATTTGTTTTCTCTGCTTCATTTCAAAAGCTTAGGGCTACCAATGTTTGACCTTTTACAAATGAAATGGTTTCCTGTAGGTCTTGGTTCTGCACTGCATGCTGATGGTGGTGTGGGCTTGATGCAGTCATCAAGAATGGTGAATACGCCCATCACTGGTGCATTCTTCTGCACCAAGAACATTTCTCATTTAGTGACATTTACAGGTTCCCTCTAAGAAAAGGTGGAGTGATTCTATGATTCTATTTTCCCACAAACATTTTTCCTTTAGTGTCTCTTGATCAAGCAGGGCAAGGAAAATTGAGTAATTCTCCAAAATGACTTCATATAGCTTAGTCAAAAGTCAGGTTGAAAAAGGAGGCATTTTACTGAGAACATCTGGCATCAACCTGTTATCAGTCTTTGCTAGTTGGTAATAGAAAACAGTAAAATATGTTTGAGGATTATGGAGACTTGCTGCCTTTTGTCAATTGCAGATTAACATTAATCTCAGTCTCTGGTTTTAGAATATCTGCCTCAAAGCTTCAAATACATGGATATTGATCTGTTAATGTAGGATAACTTGTGGGCAGTTTCTAAAGTACCCATGGAATATAAACCTTTTTAATATTAAAAAGAAAACACTCTGAGTGACAGAATAAAGGTCTGTCTTACCTCTATTTATGCTTTATAATATTTGAGATCATACGTAACTTCTGTAGTAATATTAAAGCATAATATCGCTAACTTCTGAGCCTCTATCATATATTAGACCCTGTCTTATTTTTGTTACGTCTAAGGTACTGGTGATTATTCCTTTATTTATTTATTTTTGCAGTACGTGGGTCTCTCACTGTTGTGGACTCTCCCGTTGCGGAGCACAGGCTCCGGACGCGCAGGATGATGTCCAGGGAAACTGACTACAGGCTGTCAAAAGCAGCTCAAATCCTGAAGTTCTAGCCAAGCAGAAGGCTGTTGAGCAGGTAGACCAAACTTCTCAAGGTTAAAAGGTAGCAGTATTACTCTGGCCGTTGTTCGAGTGATTGCTGCGAAGAACCACTCTTGCCAGCCATACCACAAATCCAGGAGGATCGGTACCATTATGCCTTGACCTCAGTCCCAGACACTGTCCAATTAATATATCAAGGTCTATATCACAGAATTTGAGTTATTCTTTATCTCATCAAAAATTATGTATGATATAGAGACACAGATGTAGAGAACAAACATATTGACACCAAAGGGGGAAAGGAGGGGTGGTGGTGGTGGTGGTGGGATGAATTGGGAGATTGGGATTGACATATATACACTAAAATGTATAAAATAGATACCTAATGAGAACCTGCTGTATAAAAATAAATGACTAAAATTCAAAATAAAAATAAATCACACAAAACAATTATGTATGAAACTACTGCTATGGGCTAGACATTGTGCTAACTGTAAGGCATATAAAGATGAATAAGACAAGGCTTTTGCCCACAAAGCAATCACAGAGTAGATATGCAAATGCATTGTCCAGAAGTCCAATAAAGAGTTACAGTAGCTATGATTGAGGCTTGTGTGTGTTGCTGTGGAAGAAAAAAAGAGTGTTTTTTACTCTTACCCTTTTGGCCTAATATCACTCAGCTGCATCACCCAGCCACACACTACTTTTTCCCTAGTGCCTAAAATTCATAACCCACACCCTAAGCTGTAAAACTTCTTTGACCATATCACCTGGGGACTTGTATGGAATAATCAGCACACATAATATGCTGAACTGCTCAACAAACCCTCAACCCTTTCACATTCAAATATCTCTCAAAATGATGACTAGATTTTGGTCATAATTAATAAAAAAAAATCTTGTTTTTTTTTCAACCTCTAAGTCTAAACAGCAATTGTTTAGACAATATTTGAAATAACAAATGCCTAACCTAAGGTTCAGTCAAATATAAACCCAAGAGAAGTATTTTACAGTCAGTATGATTATACATTTTTTTTTTTGCGGTACGCGGGTCTCTCACTGTTGTGGCCTCTCCCGTTGCGGAGCACAGGCTCCGGACACACAGGCCCAGCAGCCATGGTTCACAGGCCCAGCCGCTCCACGGCATGTGGGATCTTCCCAGACCGGGGCACAAACCTGTGTCCCCTGCATCGGCAGGCGGACTCTCAACCACTGTGCCACCAAGGAAGCCCCTATACTTTCTTTTAATATGAGATAGAATCAACATTCTGCCTTGCCTTCCCATCTTCCCTTCTCTCCCTACCTTCAGTTTTCTTCCCATCTTCTTCTGCCTGCCTCTCTCTGCTCTATCCCAAGACATCTTTTTTTCCCCTCTCATCTCCATCATGTATAGGGTTGTTTTAGGTGAAATTCAACTACAGTAAAACTGATGGATAAAAGTTTGAAGAGTAATCATGAAATGCCTCCCACAAATTACTAGTCAATTGAAAGGGAAAAAATAGTGAAGATATGATGGGAAAACCTGGCAAATACCAACATGACAAAGTGAACAAGTGATTGGATGGCAATGTGCTGCAAATAGTACATGGAGAAAAAACATGAAATAGAACAAGAAAACAGATGGACGATCCAGCCCCCTACATAATATAAGGATTGTACTCTTTAAATACTCATGGGCATGAAACACAGGAAAGGACAGTTTCAGTTTAACGGACTCTGAAGAGAAATGACAACTAACGGTAACACATACAACTGGATCAGATCCTAGACCAGAAATTAAAAGGAAACAGTGTTGATACAGTTGGAAAATTTTTCATGGGGTCTGTGTATGGAATGGGTGTGAATTATCAATGTGGATTTTCTGATTTGGAGGATGTATCAGGGTTGTGTAGAAGAGTGTTTAAGTTTTGGTGAAATATTCATGATGAAATACACTCTGGGGTGTTTGTGGTGAAGGGACATCATGTCTGCAAGTTACTTTCAAAAGATTCAGAAACAGACTAATGTGTGTGTGTGTGTGTGTGTGTGTGTGTGTGTGTAGAGAGAAGGCACAAAAGGTATATATTTCTAACAAATTCCATTTCCTGGGTGAAAAAATATTGGGGTTCTATGTTCTGTTCTAGTAATTTCTTTGTAAGGTTAAAATAGTTTTAATGTAAATTACCTAAAAAATACTGCTGAGCTCCACTCTTATTGTCAGACAAGAGGGAACAACAGTAACCAAGCTTCCTCTGAATTAAACAACTAAAAAAACAGATAAAATATATTAAATAATAAATGTAAGTCATTGGGCAACAGGTATAAGTTATAACTGTTGATCACTGAGAGAGGAAGAAATAAAAAATAAAAACTATCCATATTTTGTGGAAAATATACATTCACAAATTTAGGAATCATAACAAACTTTAAGCACATGATAATCAAATTGCTTGATACCAGTTATAAAGAGAAAATATTTAGAGCAATCAGAGAAAAAAGAAATGACATATTTTTTTTTTGCTTTTGTGTTTTTTTTTTACATCTTTATTGGAGTATAATTGCTTTACAATGGCGTGTTACTTTCTGCTTTATAACAAAGAGATCAATTATACATATACATATGTTGCCATATCACTTCCCTCTTGCATCTCCCTCCTTGTCCCACCCCTCTAGGTGGTCACAAAGCACCGAGCTGATCTCTCTGTGCTGTGCGGCTGCTTCCCACTAGCTATCTATTTCACGTTTTGTAGCGTATATGTGTCCATGCCAATCTCTCACTTTGTCACAGCTTACCCTTCCCCCTCCCCATATCCTCAAGTCCATTCTCTAGTAGGTCTGTGTCTTTATTCCTGTTTTACCCCAAGGTTCTTCATGACATTTTTTTTTATTCCACATATATGTGTTAGCATACAGTATTTGTCTTTCTCATTCTGACTTACTTCACTCTGTATGACAAACTCAAGGTCTATCCACCTCATTACAAATAGCTCAATTTCATTTCTTTTTTTTTTTTAATTTTTTTTTTAATTTTTTAATTTTTTTTAACATCTTTATTGGGGTATAATTGCTTTACAATGGTGTGTTAGTTTCTGCTTTATAACAAAGTTAATCAGTTATACATATACATATGTTCCCATATCTCTTCCCTCTTGCGTCTCCCTCCCTCTCACCTATATCCCACCCCTCCAGGCTGTCACAAAGCACCAAGCCAATCTCCCTGTGCCATGCGGCTGCTTCCAACTAGCTATCTACCTTACTACGTTTGTTAGTGTGTATATGTCCATGCCTCTCTCTTGCCCTGTCACAGCTCACCCTTCCCCCTCCCCATAACCTCAAGTCCGTTCTCTAGGATGTCTGCGTCTTTATTCCTGCCTTACCCCTAGGTTCTTCATGACATTTTTTTTTCTTAAATTCCATATATATGTGTTAGCATACGGTATTTGTCTTTTTCTTTCTGACTTACTTCACTCTGTATGACAGACTCTAGGTCTATCCACCTCATTACAAATAGCTCAATTTTGTTTCTTTTTATGGCTGAGTAATATTCCATTGTATATATGTGCCACATCTTCTTTATCCATTCATCTGATGTTGGACACTTAGGTTGTTTCGATCTCCTGGCTATTGTAAATAGAGCTGCAATGAACATTTTGGTATATGACTCTTTTTGAATTATGGTTTTCTCAGGGTATATGTCCAGTAGTGGGATTGCTAGGTCGTATGGTAGTTCTATTTGTAGCTTTTTAAGGAACCTCCATAGTGTTCTCCATAGTGGCTGTACCAATTCACATTCCCACCAGCAGTGCAAGAGTGTTCCCTTTTCTCCACACCATCTTCAGCATTTATTGTTTCTAGATTTTTTGTTGATGGCCATTCTGACTGGTGTGAGATGATATCTCATTGTAGTTTTGATTTGCATTTCTCGAATGATTAATGATATTGAGCATTCTTTCATGTGTTTGTTGGCAGTCTGTATATCTTCTTCAGAGAAATGTCTATTTAGGTCTTCTGCTCATTTATGGATTGGGTTGTGTGTTTTCTTGCTATTGAGCTTCATGTGCTGCTTGTAAATTTTGGAGATTAATCCTTTGTCAGTTGTTTCACTTGCAAATATTTTCTCCCATTCTGAGGGCTATCTTTTGGTCTTGTTTATGGTTTCCTTTGCTATGCAAAAGCTTTGAATTTTCATTAGGTCCAAATTGTTTATTTTTGTTTTTATTTCCATTACTCTAGGAGGTGGGTCAAAAAGGATCTTGCTGTGATTTATGTCACAGAGTGTTCTGCCTATGTTTTCCTCTAAGAGTTTGATAGTTTCTGACCTTACATTTAGGTCTTTAATCCATTTTGAGCTTATTTTTGTGTATGGTGTTAGGGAGTGATCTAATCTCATACTTTTACATGTACCTGTCCAGTTTTCCCAGCACCACTTATTGAAGAGGCTGTCCTTTCTCCACTGTACATTCCTGCAACCTTTATCAAAGATAAGGTGTCCATATGTGTGTGGGTACATCCCTGGGCTTTCTATCCTGTTCCATTGATCTATCTTTCTGTTTTTGTGCCAGTACCATACTGCCTTGATTACTGTAGCTTTGTAGTACAGTCTGAAGTCAGGGAGCCTGATTCCTCCAGCTCCTTTTTTCCTTCTCAAGATTGCTTTAGCTATTGGGGGTCTTTTGTGTTTCCCCACAAATTGCGAAATTTTTTGTCCTAGTTCTGTGAAAAATGCCAGTGGTAGTTTGATAGGGATTGCATTGAATCTATAGATTGCTTTGGGTAGTAGAGTCATTTTCACAATGTTGATTCTTCCAATCCAAGAACATGGTAGGTATATCTCACCATCTATTTGTATCATCTTTAATTTCTTTCATCAGTGTCTTATAATTATCTGCATACAGGTCTTTTGTCTCCTTAGGTAGGTTTATTCCTAGATATTTTATTCTTTTTGTTGCAATGGTAAATGGGAGTGTTTTCTTGATTTCACTTTCAGATTTTTCATCATTAGTATATAGGAATGCCAGAGATTTCTGTGCATTAATTTTGTATCCTGCCACTTTACCAAATTCATTGATTAGCTCTAGTAGTTTTCTGGTAGCATCTTTAAGATTCTCTATGTATAGGATCATGTCATCTGCAAACAGTGACAGCTTTACTTCTTCTTTTCCAATTTGGATTCCTTTTATTTCCTTTTCTTCTCTGATTGCTGTGGCTAAAACTTCCAAAACTATGTTGAATAAGAGTGGTGAGAGTGGGCAACCTTGTCTTGTTCCTGATCTTCGTGGAAATGCTTTCAGTTTTTCACCATTGAGGATGATGTTTGCTGTTGGCTTGTCATATATGGCCTTTATTATGTTGAGGACAGTTCCCTCTATGCCTACTTTCTGCAGGGTTTTTATCATAAATGGGTGTTGAATTTTGTCAAAAGCTTTCTCTGCATCTATTGTGATGACCATATGGTTTTTCTCCTTCAATTTGTTAATATGGTTTATCACATTGATTGATTTGCGTATATTGAAGAATCCTTGCATTCCTGGAATAAACCCCACTTGATCATGGTGTATGATCCTTTTCATGTGCTGTTGGATTCTGTTTTCTAGTATTTTGTTAAGGATTTTTGCATCTATGTTCATCAGTGATATTGGCCTGTAGTTTTCTTTGTGACATCCTTGTCTGGTTTTTATATCAGGGTGATGGTGGCCTCGTAGAAGGAATTTGGGAGTGTTACTCACTCTGCTATATTTTGGAAGAGATTGAGAAGGATAGATGTTAGCTCTTCTCTAAATATTTGATAGAATTGGCCTGTGAAGCGAAATCTCCTGGTCTGGGCTTTTGTTTGTTGGAAGATTTTTAATCACAGTTTCAATTTCAGTGCTTGTGATTGGTCTGTTGATGTTTTCTATTTCTTCCTGATTCAGCCTTGGCATGTTGTGCATTTCTAAGAATTTGTCCATTTCTTCCAGGTTTTCCATTTTATTGGCATAGGGTTGCTTGTAGTAATCTCTCATTATCTTTGTCTTTCTGCAGTGTCAGTTGTTACTTCTCCTTTTTCATTTCTAATTCTATTGATTTGAGTTTTCTCCCTTTTTTCTTGATGAGTCTGGCTAATGGTTTATCAATTTTGTTCATCTTCTCAAAGAACCAGCTTTTAGTTTTATTGATCTTTGCTATCGTTTCCTTCTTTTTCATTTATTCATGATCTGATCTTTATGATTTCTTTCCTTCTGCTAATTTTGGGGATGTTTTGTTCTTCTTTCTCTAATTGCTTTAGGTGAAGGTTAGGTTGTTTATTCGAGATGTTTCCTGTTTCATTTTGTTTTTTAACATCTTTATCGGGGTATAATTGCTTTACAATGGTGTGTTAGTTTCTGCTTTATAACAAAGTTAATCAGTTATACATATACATATGTTCCCATATCTCTTCCCTCTTGCGTCTCCCTCCCTCCCACCCTCTCTATCCCACCCATCCAGGTGGTCACAAAGCACCGAGCTGATCTCCCTGTGCTATGCAGCTGCTTCCCACTAGCTATCTACCTTACGTTTGGTAGTGTATATATGTCCATGCCTCTCTCTTGCTTTGTCACAGCTCACCCTTCCCCCTCCCCATATCTTCAAGTCCATTCTCCAGTAGGTCTGTGTCTTTATTCCTGTCTTACCCCTAGGTTCTTCATGACATATTTTTTTCTTAAATTCCATATATATGTGTTAGCATACAGTATTTGTCTTTCTCTTTCTGACTTACTTCACTCTGTATGACAGACTCTAGGTCTATCCATCTCATTACAAATAACTCAATTTTGTTTCTTTTTATGGCTGAGTAATATTCCATTGTATATATTTGCCACATGTTCTTTATCCATTCATCAGATGATGGGCCTTTAGGTTGTTTCCATCTCTGGTCTATTGTAAATAGAGCTGCAATGAACATTTTGGTACATTACTCCTTTTGAATTTTGGTTTTCTCAGTGTATATACCCAGTAGTGGGAATGCTGGGTCATATGGTAGGTCTATTTGTAATTTTTTAAGGAACCTCCATACTGTTCTCCATAGTGGCTGTACCAATTCACATTCCCACCAGCAGTGCAAGAGTGTTCCCTTTTCTCCACACCCTCTCCGGCATTTATTGTTTCTAGATATTTTGGTGATGCCCATTCTGACTGGTGTGAGATGATATCTCATTGTAGTTTTGATTTGCATTTCTCTAATGATTAATGATGTTGAGCATTCTTTTATGTGTTTGTTGGCAGTCTGTATATCTTCTTCAGAGAAATGTCTATTTAGGTATTCTGCTCATTTTTGTATTGGGTTGTTTGTTTTCTTGCTATTGAGCTTCATGTGCTGCTTGTAAATTTTGGAGATTAATCCTTTGTCAGTTGTTTCACTTGCAAATATTTTCTCCCATTCGGAGCACTGTCTTTTGGTCTTGTTTATGGTTTCCTTTGCTGTGCAAAAGCTTTGAATTTTCATTAGGTCCAAATTGTTTATTTTTGTTTTTATTTCCATTACTCTAGGAGGTGGGTCAAAAAGGATCTTGCTGTGATTTATGTCACAGAGTGTTCTGCCTATGTTTTCCTCTAAGAGTTTGATAGTTTCTGGCCTTACATTTAGGTCTTTAATCCATTTTGAGCTTATTTTTGTGTATGGTGTTAGGGAGTGATCTAATCTCATACTTTTACATGTACCTGTCCAGTTTTCCCAGCACCATTTATTGAAGAGGCTATCATTTCTACACTGTACATTTCTGCCTCCTTTATCAAAAATAAGGTGACCATATGTGCGTGGGTTAATCTCTGGGCTTCCTATCCTGTTCCATTGATCTATCTTTCTGTTTTTGTGCCAGTACCATACTGTCTTGATTACTGTAGTTTTGTAGTACAGTCTGAAGACAGGGAGCCTGATTCGTCCAGCTCCATTTTTCATTCTCAAGACTGCTTTGGCTATTCGGGGTCTTTTGTGTTTCCACACAAATTGTGAAATTTTTTGTTCTAGTTCTGTGTAACATGCCAGTGGTAGTTTGATAGGGATTGCATTGAATCTATAGATTGCTTTGGGTAGTAGAGTCATTTTCACAATGTTGATTCTTCCAATCCAAGAACATGGTAGGTATATCTCACCATCTATTTGTATCATCTTTAATTTCTTTCATCAGTGTCTTATAATTATCTGCATACAGGTCTTTTGTCTCCTTAGGTAGGTATATTCCTAGATATTTTATTCTTTTTGTTGCAATGGTAAATGGGAGTGTTTTCTTGATTTCACTTTCAGATTTTTCATCATTAGTGTATAGGAATGCCAGAGATTTCTGTGCATTAATTTTGTATCCTGCTACTTTACCAAATTCTTTGATTAGCTCTGGTAGTTTTCTAGTAGCATCTTTAGGATTCTCTATGTATAGTATAATGTCATCTGCAAACAGTGACATCTTTACTTCTTCTTTTCCGATGTGGATTCTTTTTATTTCCGTTTCTTCTCTGATTGCTGTGGCTAAAACGTCCAAAACTATGTTGAATAAGAGTGATGAGAGGGGGCAACCTTGTCTTGTTACTGATCTTCATGGAAATGCTTTCAGTTTTTCACCATTGAGGATGATGTTGGCTGTGGACTTGTCATATATGGCCTTTATTATATTGAGGAAAGTTCCCTCTATGCCTACTTTCTGCAGGGTTTTTATCATAAATGGGTGTTGAAATTTGTCAGAAGCTTTCTCTGCATCTATTGAGATGATCATAAGGTTTTTCTCCTTCAATTTGTTAATATGGTTTATCACATTGATTGATTTGCGTATATTGAAGAATCCTTGCATTCCTGGAATAAACCCCACTTGATCATGGTATAGGGTCCTTTTAATGTGCTGTTGGATTCTGTTTGCTAGTATTTTGTTGAGGATTTTTGCGTCTATGTTCATCAGTGATATTGGCCTGTAGTTTTCTTTCTTTGTGACATCCTTGTCTGGTTTTGGTATGAAGGTGAAGGTGGCCTCGTAGAAGGAATTTGGGAGTGTTACTCACTCTGCTATATTTTGGAAGAGTTTGAGAAGGATAGATGTTAGCTCTTCTCTAAATATTTGATAGAATTGGCCTGTGAAGCGAAATCTCCTGGTCTGGGCTTTTGTTTGTTGGAAGATTTTTAATCACAGTTTCAATTTCAGTGCTTGTGATTGGTCTGTTGATGTTTTCTATTTCTTCCTGATTCAGCCTTGGCATGTTGTGCATTTCTAAGAATTTGTCCATTTCTTCCAGGTTTTCCATTTTATTGGCATAGGGTTGCTTGTAGTAATCTCTCATTATCTTTGTCTTTCTGCAGTGTCAGTTGTTACTTCTCCTTTTTCATTTCTAATTCTATTAATTTGAGTCTTCTCCCTTTTTTCTTGATGAGTCTGGCTAATGGTTTATCAATTTTGTTCATCTTCTCAAAGAACCAGCTTTTAGTTTTATTGATCTTTGCTATTGTTTCCTTCATTTCTTTTTCATTTATTTCTGATCTGATTTTTATGATTTCTTTCCTTCTGCTAGCTTTGGGGTTTTTTTGTTCTTCATTGTCTAATTGCTTTAGGTGCAAGGTTAGGTTTTTTATTCTAGAGACTTCCTGTTTCTTAAGGTAGGATTGTATTGCTATAAATTTCCCTGTTAGAACTGCTTTTGCTGCATTCCATAGGTTTTGGGTCATTGTGTCTCCATTGTCATTTGTTTCTAGGTTTTTTTAAAAATTTCCTTTGATTTTTTCAGTGATCACTTCATTATGAAATAGTGTATTGTTTAGCCTCCATGTGTTTGTATTTTTTACAGAGCTTTTCCTGTAATTGATATCTAATCTCATAGCATTGTGGTCGGAAAAGATACTTGATACAATTTCAATTTTCTTACATTTACCAATGCTTGATTTGTGACCCAAGATATGATCTATCCTGCAGAATGTTCCATGAGCACTTGAGAAAAATATGTATTCTGTTGTTTTTGGATGGAATGTCCTATAAATATCAATTAAATCCATCTTGTTTAATGTATCATTTAAAGCTTGTGTTTCATTATTAGTTTTCATTTTGGATGATCTGACCATTGGTGAAAGTGGGGTGTTAAAGTCCCGTAATATGAATCTGTTACTGTCGATTTCCCCTTTTATGGTTATTCGTATTTGCCTTATGTATTGAGGTGCTCCTATGTTGGGTGCATAAATATTTACAATTGTTATATCTTCTTCTTGGATCGATCCCTTGATCATTATGTAGTGTCCTTTGTTGTCTCTTCTAATAGTCTTTATTTTAGTCTATTTTGTCTGATATGAGAATTGCTACCTCAGCTTTCTTTTGGTTTCCATTTGCATGGAATATCTTTCTCCATCCCGTCACTTTCAGTCTGTATGTGTTCTCTAGGTCTGAAGTGGGTCTCTTGTAGACAGCATATGTATGGGTCTTGTGTTTGTATCCATTCAGCCAGTCTGTGTCTTTTGGTGGGAGCATTTACTCCATTTACATTTAAGGTAATTATCAATATGTATGTTCCTATTCCCATTTTCTAAATTGTTTTGTGTTTGTTATTATAGGTCTTTTCCTTCTCTTGTGTTTCTTGCCTAGAGAAGTTCCTTTAGCATTTGTTGTAAAGCTGGTTTGGTGGTGCTGAACTCTCTCAGCTTTTCCGTATCTGTAAAGATTTTAATTTCTCCATCAAATCTGAATGAGATCCTTGCTGGGTAGAATAATCTTGGTTGTAGGTTTTTCTCCTTCATCGCTTTAAATATGTGCTGCCAGTCCCTTCTGGTTTGCAGAGTTTCTGCTGAAAGATCAGCTGTTAACCTTATGGGGATTCCCTTGTGTTTTATTTGTTGCTTTTCCCTGTTGCCTTTAATGTGTTTTCTTTGTATTTAATTTTTGACACTTTGATTAATATGTGTCTTGGCATGTTTCTACTTGGATTTATCCTGTATTGGACTGTCTGTGCTTCCTGGACTTGATTAGCTATTTCCTTTCCCATATTAGGGAAGTTTTCAACTATAATCTCTTCAAATATTTTCTCAGTCCCTTTCTTTTTGTCTTCTCCTTCTGGAACCCCTATAATTCAAATGTTGGTGCATTTAACGTTGTCCCAGAGGTCTCTGAGACTGTCCTCAGTTATTTTCATTCTTTTTTCTTTATTCTGCTCTGCAGTAGTTATTTCCACTATTTTATCTTCCAGGTCACTTATCCATTCTTCTGCTTCAGTTATTCTGCTATTGATCCCATCTAGAGTAATTTTAATTTCATTTATTGTGTTGTTCATCTTTGTTTGTTTCATCTTTAGTTCTTCTAGGTCCTTGTTAAATGTTTCTTGCATCTTCTCTATTCTATTTCCAAGATTTTGGATCATCTTTACTATCATTATTCTGAATTCTTTTTCAGGTAGACTGCCTATTTCCTCTTCATTTATTAGGTCTGGTGGGTTTTTATCTTGCTCCTTCATCTGCTGTGTGTTTTTCTGTCTTCTCATTTTGCTTATCTTACTGTGTTTGGGGTCTCCTTTTTACAGGCTGCAGGTTCATAGTTCCCATTGTTTTTGGTGTCTGACCCCAGTGGCTAAAGTTGGTTCAGTTGGTTGTGTAGGCTTCTTGGTGGAGGGGACTTGTGCCTGTGTTCTCATGGATGAGGCAGGATCTTGCCTTTCTGGTGATCAGGTCCATGTCTGGTGGTGTGTTTTGGGGTGTCTGTGGACTTATTATGATTTTAGGCAGCCTCTCTGCTATTGGGTGGCGTTGTGTGCCTGTCTTGCTAGTTGTTTCGCATAGGGTGTCCAGCACTGTAGCTTGCTGATCGGTGAGTGAAGCTGGGTGCTGGTGTTGAGATGGAGGTCTCTGGGAGATTTTTGCCATTTGATATTATGTGGAGCTGGGAGGTCTCTTGTGGACCAGTGTCCTGAAGTTGGCTCTCCCACCTCCGAGGCACAGCACTGACTCCTGGCTGCATTACCAAGAGACTTTCATCCACACAGCTCGGAATAAAAGGGAGTAAAAGTCGAAAGAAAGAAAAAAAGAAAGAAAGAAAGAAAGAAAGAAAGAAAGAAAGAAAGAAAGAAAGAAAGAAAGGATAAGAGAAAATAAAGTAAGGTAAAATAAAATAAAAAATATTAAGTAAAAAAATTTTTTAAGTAAGAAACAAACCAACAAAATACAGACAGATAGAACCCTAGGACAAATAGTGAAAGCAAAGCTATACAGACAAAATCTCACACAGAAGCATACACACTCACAAAAAGAGGAAAAGGGGAAAAAAATAATAAATCTTGCTCTCGAAGTGCACCTCCTCAATTTGGGAAGATTTGTTGTCTATTCAGGTATTCCACAGATGCAGTGTACATCAAGTTGATTGTGGAGATTTAATCCGCTGCTCCTGAGGCTACTGGGAGAGATTTCCCTTTCTCTTCTTTGTTCGCACAGCTCCTGGGGTTCAACTTTGGATTTGGCCCTGCCTCTGCCTGTAGGTCGCCAGAGGGCGTCTGTTCTTTGCTCAGACAGGACAGGGTTAAAGGAGCAGTTGACTCGGGGGCTCTGGCTCACTCAGGCCCGGGGGGAGGGATGGGTACGGAGTGCAGGGCGAGCCTGCGGCGTCAGAGACTGGCATGATGTTGCACCAGCCTGAGGTGCGCCGTGCGTTCTCCCGGGGAATTTGTCCCTGGATCCCGGGACCCTGGCAGTGGCGGGCTGCACAGTCTCCCTAGAAGGGAGGTATGGAGAGTTACCTGTGCTCACACACAGGCTTCTTGGTGGTGGCAGCAGCAGCCTTAGCGTCTCATGCCCGTCGCTGGGGTCCGCGCCCGTCTCTGGAGCTCCTTTAAGCAGCGCTCTTAATCCCCTCTCCTCGGGCACCAGGAAACAAAGAGGGAAGAAAAAGTCTCTTGCCTCTTCGGCAGGTCCAGAGTTTTTCTCGGACTCCCTCCTGGCTAGCCGTGGAGCACTAACCCCTTCAGTCTGTGTTCCCGCTGCCAGTCCTCTCCCTGCGCTCCGACTGAAGCCCGAGCCTGAGCTCGCAGCCCCGCCCGCCCCGGCGGGTGAGCAGACAAGCCTCTCGGGCTGGTGAGTGCTCGTCGGCACAGATCCTCTGTGTGGAAATCTCTCCACTTTGCCCTCTGCACCCCTATTGCTGCACTCTCCTCCACAGCTCCAAAGCTCCCCACCTCCGCCACCCGCAGTATCCACCCGCAAAGGGTCTTCTAGTGTGTAGAAACCTTTCCTCTTTCACGGCTCCCTCCCACTGGGGCAGGTCTCGTCCCTATTCTTTTGTCTATGCTTATTCTTTTTTCTTTTGCCCTACCCAGGTACGTGGGGAGTTTCTTGCCTTTTGGGAGGTCTGAGGTCTTCTGCCAGCATTCAGTAGGTTTTCTGTAGGAGTTGTTCCACGTGTAAATGTATTTCTGATGTATCTGTGGGGAGGAAGGTGATCTCTGTGCCTTACTCTTCCACCATCTTCCCCCTCTCTCCCTAGTGTTCCCCTTTATATCTAATTAAAATGCAACATTGGATAATACTCCATATTTACTTCTGTGGCATTTTAGTATTTAAATAGTATAAATATCTGGAGTGAATATATTAAATTATTTTGGTTATGTTTTTTAACTCTTTTATAAATTTTATTTATTCTTTAAAATACCTATATTATGCAGGTGTTCAACCCAATCTAATTGATGGCAAAAATAAATGATTTTTAATTTGATATCAATAAGTACGCAGAAATAAGAGCCGAACAGAAGGTTAGGCCTGGTGCCTAGCAGCCCAGGGCCTTTGCAAAGAATAAATGACTTATGAGCAATCATCAGTCCCACGTATGATAAACACTAACAAAATAACATTCCTACTCTGTGATGGAACCTACCAGTGAGGCAAAAAAAGCGTCAGTCTTTCATACTCATACATATCTATGTATTCAGAATTTGTATTCTTATTTTATACACAAATAAATTTAAATTGGAAACCCAAAAATTGATACTTTAATTGGCACTTTGTGTTTGGCAGTCTTTTCTGAGGTCTTTGTAAGATACTGTTGCAATGGTTGTACTGTCAACATTTGATGAAAATACAATTATAATTGCCTGCGTTAGTAAAGCTAAAAGCATGATTAAAGAAAACATCTGTTAATCACTTTTGTAATTGATAATCTCAGTATTAAATTATAGGATGCATAACTTGGTCTACACATATCCTGTAGTACAAAATAAATATATAAATGCAGAATAGTGTCAAAACCATATAATAGTTCTCAAATACAGCCAAGCACCAAATGCAAAACAGAGTGCCAGTGTAATAGGTCATGTTTTCTTTTTTTAAAATTTTTCTCATTGGCATTCTACTCTGTCTCAGGAGGGGTATGAAAACATTCTTGACACACAGGCCGAAGCCATAAAGCATAAAAAGAAAAATAAGTATCTCCCAAAAGATCAGTTTAATACATTACCAAATTTTTTTATTCATAATGTTTGATCTAATTGCCTTAGCATATAAGTATATTATTTTTATGTATCATGATGATGCATGAATGTAATTACGTTAGTTGTTTTCACATATTAGCAAAATAATGTCTGTCTTTAGCTGTGAAACTGTTTTATTTCTTTGAAATACAACCTACAAATTACATAAATATTAAAATTATCATGTTCATTTCAATAGCTTGTGATACTATGACAAATGTAAATTATAAGCATTTTTATACATAAAGTCTTCATCTCAAATACATGGTTTCAATGCACATAGGTGAATTATAGTTCACGTAGTTTACTATCAACATAATTCCTGCTTCCAAATAATTTCCTAGGTTACTATCTCTACTTTATTAAGCCTTTAAAATTTCCTGTCCTTCTGTCCTAGGTCCAGGCATACAAATTAACCAAAAGTCAATATTGTGTATTGTCAGTCAACCAAATCAGAAAATACCAATCCTTCCAAAAAGTACTTTCCAAAAGTACTTATACTACTTGCATTACGATGCCATTTTCTTAAAAACACCTTGCTTTAAAAAAAAAAAAATTTGACTAGTCTCCTCTGATTTTAAAAGTCTCATTAATATCCTTGGCCACTGGGCAACAACTTATCAAAGCTCAAGATGTCAGGATTGGTGACTTTTCAGCCAAAATATGGAAGAACTGGTTTATGATATACTTCCTTGGTTGCTTTTTTTTTTTTTGTAATTTAATTTAAAAAGTTTCTGAACACAGCTTACAAGCCAGTTGCACCCTGCTAGTGCTAGGGAAGAATATACTAATATCATCTTACTGGACCTTTAAGAAATAAGTCTGTCTAAAGTATTTTAACTTTTAGGACTAACATGTTTTTAACAGCTTTACTGAGGTGTAATTGTTACACACAAAGTTGCACATACCTAATGTATACATTTAGATGAGTGTGGACCTGAAACCATGAAACCATCACCACAATCAAATGGCAGACACAGCGGTCACCTCCAAAAGTTCCTCGAGTCCCTTTGGTTTTTGTTTGTTTATGCTTTTGTTTGTGTGTGTGCGTGTGCATTGAGAATGTTAAATATGAGATTTTAAGCTATTTAAGATATGAGCAAGTTAAACAAAAACGCCACAGATTTACTGAAGTACTTTTCCAGCAAGGTTTTTATTTTCACACTCACTTTTTGATTGACCTCCTCCCACCTCTTGAATCTGCATTTACCTTTTAATAATATTAAAGTTCTGCATTTTGCATAAGTAGGAGTCTGAGTCCTGAAATAAGAGTACAGAAACCTGTTTTTAAAGTGATACACTGAGGAGCAGTCTCATTAAGAAAATTCACATGTGCAGTTGAAAGTTACCTAAGCTGTGACTTAGGTTGTGGATTCTGTTACCGCATACAACAGACGCTGAGTCATCTGTCACTGCGTGTCAGCCTCCTCTGTTTACCTAGAGAGTTGTGATGCTACATACAGAGACCTAATCCTTTTGTGTTAAGAATGACATTCGCTGCCTTTTACCTTAACTGATAAATTAGCATTTCTTCAGAACAGGTTAGAAAACGTGACTAAATTGTTCTGGGATTATTAACCGAGATGAAATCCGGTTAGATACAAGGGTGTCTATGAACTAAATCAATAATACAACATTCAGAATGTACTTCTTTCTTTTTGTTGTTTTTTCAGCAGTTTGGAAGTTAAACAATATAATAGTACTTTTAAATCAGGAACTACTGTTCAATCCTGTGGGTCACGAATTAACAATGTATTTATCATAAACTGATAAAGATTTTTCTAAAACACCATGATTATAGTAACTTTAATGATATTAATTTAAGACATTATATCTCCCTGCCTAAAGTAATTTTTTAAATGATAATGGGATCTTTGACTCAGTTATAAACCACCAACAGGAATCCCCTTTGGATTTAAAATGATGAGAAGATCCATCTTCATTTACTCACAGAGCAGAGGAGAGAGGGTTTTTTTTTCTTTCCCCTCCCACCCTCCCTCCCGTTTATCCTTCATTCCTTCTTTCCTCCCTCTCTCCCTTCCTTCCTTCCTCTGTCATTCTTTCCTTCTCTCCCTACTGCTCCTCTTCCTCTACCACTTCCTTATCTTCCTCCTCCTTCTCCTCCTCTTCCTCTCTTTTATTTCCCATCTCTTTCCCCTTTTTCTTGTAACTCTACTTACATCATGACACAATTAATTTTATAATGGAATCAGCACAGAAGTGATATTGCCAAAATACCCATTTTTCTCAAATATAATTATAAAATTATGGTTGACATCACACACTTGAATATCATGAAGTGAGGGCCTATGATTCCATATTTAAAATGTAAATATTATTTTGAGTATTTTTGGAAAATATAGATATCTCTAGGAGTTGCTTTTAATATTAAGAAAGTTTTAATAAGGAATAAAAGAGAAAACTGGGAAGGATAATAATATTCTATCTCAGTAAGAACAGGGCTGGGAAAAAATCAGACAGTTCTGTAGTGGGTAGATGGATAGACCTAAGTGGTTCTGTCAGCTGGTTAATCACAGCCACATTGGAGAATCAGAAAAAAACAGAAGAGACTAAGAACCACAGGACTCTTTAGCTGGAAGACATTTCCTGCTTTAGGAAATAAAGTATGAAATTTCTGTACCATGGAATCCAATTATTGCCACATATGTATGGTAATTCATGGTAAAAGAAGATTAATTTATTACTTTAAATGTGAAAACAATTAAGAAACTGCCCACTGCTAAATTCAAGAAACCATCCTCTCAGTAATAAGGTATGAGTTTAGAATTGAAATACTAAGCAAATTTTTTTTGATTTTATTTTATTATTTTTTATTTAATATCTTTATTGGAGTATGATTGCTTTACAATGGTGTGCTAGTTTCTGCTGTATAACAAAGTGAATCAGCAATATGTACACATATATCCCCTCCCTCTTGCATCTCTCTCCCACCCTCCTTGTACCACCCCTCTATGTGGTCACAAAACACTGAGCTGATCTCCCTGTGCTATGCAACTGCTTCCCACTAGCTATGTATTTTACATTTGGTAGTGTATATATGTCAATGCTACTCTCTCACTTCATCCCAGATTACCATATTTCCCATCCCTGTGTCCTCAAGTTCATTCTCTACGTTCGTGTCTTTATTCCTGCCCTGCCCCTAGGTTCAACAGAACCTTCTTTTTTTGTTTTTTTTTTTAAGATTCCATATATATGTCTTAGCATATGGTTTTTGTTTTTTCTCCTTCTGACTTACTTCACTCAGTATGACAGACTCTAGCTCCATCCACCTCATTACAAAAACCTCAATATTGCTTCTTTTTGTGGCTAATATTCCATTGTATATATGTGCCACATATTCTTTACCCATTCATCTGTCGATGGACACTTAGATTGCTTCCATATCCTGGCTATTGTAAATAGTGCTGCAATGAATATTGTGGTACACAACTATTTTTGAATTATGGTTTTAGCAGGGTATATGCCCAGTAGTAAGGTTGCTAGGTCATATGGTAGTTCTATTTTTACTTTTAAAAGGAGCCTCCCTCCTCTTCTCCATAGGGGCTGTATCAATTTATATTCCCACCAACAGTGCAGGTGGATTCCCTTTTCACCACACCCTTTCCAGCATTTATTGTTTGTAGATTTTTTGATAATGACCATTCTGACTAGTGTGAGGTGATACCTTATTGTAGTTTTGATTTGCATTTCTCTAATGCTCAGTAATGTTGAGCATCCTTTCATGTGTTTGTTGGCAATCTGTATATCTTCTTTGGAGAAATGTCTATTTAGGTCTTCTGCTCATTTTTGGATTGGGTTTTTGTTTTTTTGATATTGAGCTGCATGAGCTGTATATTTTGGAGATTAATCCTTTGTCAGTAGCTTCATTTGCAAATATTTTCTCCCATTCTGAGGGTTGTCTTTTTGTCTTGCTTATGGTTTCCTCTGCTGTGCAAAAACTTTGAAGTTTCATTAGGTCCCATTTGTTTATTTTTGCTTTTATTACCATTTCTCTAGGAGGTGGGTCAAAAAGGATCTTGCTGTGATTTATGTCAAAGAGTGTTCTTCCTATATTCTCCTCTTAGAGTTTTATAGTGTCTGTCGTAACATTTAGGTCTTTAATATATTTTGAATTTATTTCTGTGCATGGGGTTAGGGAGTGTTCTATTTTCATTCTTTTACATGTAGCTGTCCAGTTTTTCCAGCACCACTTATTGAAGAGGTTGTCTTTTCTCCATCGTATATTCTTGCCTCCATTATCAAAGATAAGCTGACCATATGTGTGTGGGTTTAACTCTGGGCTTTCTATCCTGTTCCATTGATCTATATGTCTGTTTTTGTGCCAGTACCATACTGTCTTGATTACTGCAGCTTTGTAATAGAGTCTGAAGTCAGGGAGCCTGATTCCTCCAGCTCTGTCTTTCTTTCTTAAGTTTGTTTTGGCTACATGGGGTCTTTTGTGTTTCCATACAAATTGTGAAATTTTTTTGTTTTGTGAAAAATGCCATTGGTAGTTTGATAGAGATTGCATTGAATATGCAGATTGCTATGGGTAGTATAGTCATTTTCACAATATTGATTCTTCCAATTCAACAACATGGTATATCACTCCACCTGCTTGTATCGTTTTTAATATCTTTCATGGGTGTCTTATAATTTTCTGCGTACAGGTCTTTTGTCTCCTTAGGTAGGTTTATACCTAAGTACTTTATTCTTTTTATTGCAATCATAAATGGGAGTGTTTCCTTAATTCCTCTTTCTAATTTTTCATCATTAGTGTATAGGAATGCAAGAGATTTCTGTGCATTAATTTTGTATCCTGCTACTTTACCAAATTCATTGATTAGCTCTAGTAGTTTTCTGGTAACATCTTTAGGATTCTCTATGTATAGTATCATGTCATCTACAAATAGTAGCAGTTTAACTTCTTTTCCAATTTGGATTCTTTTATTTCTTTTACTTCTCTGATTGCTGTGGCTAAAACTTCCAAAACTATGTTGAATAAAAGCGGTGAGGGCTTCCCTGGTGGCACAGTGGTTGAGAGTCTGCCTGCCGATGCAGGGGACACAGATTCGTGCCCGAGTCCGGGAAGATCCCACATGCCACGGTGCGGCTAGGCCTGTGCGCCATAGCCGCTGAGCCTGCTTATCAGGAGCCTGTGCTCTGCAACGGGAGAGGCCACAGCAGTGAGAGGCCTGTGTACCACACACACACACACACAAAAGAGTGGTGAGAGTAGGCAACCTTGTCTTATTCCTGATCTTAGAGGAAATGCTTTCAGTTTTTCACCATTGAGGACGATGTTTGCTGTGGGTTTGTCATATATGGCCTTTATTATGCTGAGTTAAGTTCCCTCTATGCCTACTTTCTGGAAAGGTTTTATCATAAATTGGTGTTGAATATTGTCAAAAGCTCTTTCTGCATCTACTGAGATGATCATATGGTTTTTAATCTTCAATGTGTTAATATATTAATATGGTATATCACTGATTGATTTGCATACATTGAAGAATCCTTGCATTCCTGGGATAAATCCCACTTTGTCATGGTGTATGATCCTTTTAATGTGCTATTGGATTCTGTTTGCTAGTATTTTGTTGAGGTTGTTTGCATCTATTTTCATCAGTGATATTGGCCTGTAGTATTCTTTTTTTGTAACTTCTTTGTCTGGTTTTGGTATCAGGGTGATGGTGGCCTCATAGAATGAGTTTGGGAGTGTTCTTCCTTCTGATATATTTTGGAAGAGTTTGAGAAGGATAGGTGTTAGCTCTTCTCTAAATGTTTGATAGAATTCGCCTGTGAAGCCGTCTGGTCCTGGACTTTTGTTTATTGGAAGATTTTTAATCACAGTTTCAATTTCAGTCCTTGTGATTAGTCTGTTTATATTTTCTATTTCTTCCTGGTTCTGTGTCGGAAGGTTGTGCTTTTCTGAGAATTTGTCCATTTCTTCCAGGTTTTCCATTTTATTGGCATAGAGTTGCTTGTATTAATCTCTCATGATCATTTGTATTTCTCCAGTGTCAGTTGTTACTTCTCCTTTTTCATGTCTAATTCTATTGATTTAAGTCTTCTCCCTTTTTTTCTTGCTGGATCTGTCTAACGGTTTATGAATTTTTTTTCTCTTCTCAAAGAACCAGCTTTTAGTTTTATTGATCTTTGCTATTGTTTTCTTTGTTTCTATTTATTTTATTTCAGCTCTGATCTTTATGATTTCTTTCCTTCTGCTAATTTTGCGGTGTTTTTGTTATTCTTTCTCTAATTGCTTTAGGTGTAAGGTTAGCTTGTTTATTTGAGATGTTTCTTGTTTCTTGAGGTAGGATTGTATTGCTGTAAACTTCCCTCTTAGAAATGTTTTTACTGCATCTCATATGTTTTGGGTTGTCGTGTTTTCATTGTCATTTGTTTCTCCATATTTTTTGATTTCCTCTTTGATTTCTTCAGTGATCTCTTGGTTATTTAGCAGTGTATTTTTTTAACCTCCAGGTGTTTGTATTTTTCACTGAGTTTTCCGTGTAATTGCTAGCTTAAATTTACCAAGGCTTGATTTGTGACCCAAGATATCATCTATCCTGAAGAATATTCCATGGGTGCTTGAGAAGAAAGTGTACTTTGCTGCTTTTGGATGGAATGTCCTATAAATATCAATTAGGTCCATCTTGTTTAATGTGTCATTTAAAGCTTGTGTTTCCTTATTTATTTTCATTTTGGATGATCTGTCCATTGGTGACAGTGGGGTGTTAATGTTCCCTACTATGATTGTGTTACTGTCCATTTCCCTTCTTATGACAGTTAACATTTTCCATATGTATTGAGGTGCTCTTATGTTGGGTGAATAAATATTTACAATTGTTATATCTTCTTCTTGGATTGATGCTTTGATCAGTTTGTAGTATCCTTCTTTGTCTCTTGTAATAGTCTTTATTTTAAAGTCTATTTTGTCTGATATGAGAATTGCTACTCCAGCTTTCCTTTGTTTTCCATTTGCATGGAATACCTTTTTCCATCCCCCTACTTTCATTCTGTATGTTTCCCTAGGTCTGAAGTGGGTCTCTTGTGGATAGCATATATACAGGTGTTCTTTTGTATCCATTCATCCAGTCTGTTTCTTTTGGTTGGAGCATTTAATCCATTTACATTTAAGGTAATTATTGATATGTATGTTCTTATTGTTATTTTCTTAATTGTTTTGGGTTTGTTATTGTAGTTCTTTTCCTTCTCTTGTGTTTCCTGCCTAGAGAAGTTCCTTAAGCATTTCTTGTAAAGCTAGTTTGGTGGTGCTGAATTATCTTAATTTTTGCTTGTCTATAAAGCTTTTAATTTCTCTGGTGAATCTGAATGAGATCCTTGCTGGGGAGAGTAATCTTCTTTGTAGGTTTTTCCCTTTCACCACTTTAAATATGTCCTACCACTCCCTTCTGGCTTGCAGAGTTTCTGCTGAAAGATCAGCTGTTAACCTTATTGGGATTCCCTTGTATATCATTTGTTGCTTTTCCCTTGCTACTTTTAATATTTTTCCTCATATTTAATTTTTGATAGCTTGATAAATATGTGTCTTGGCATGCTTCTCCTTGGATTTATCTGGTATGGGACTCTCTGTGCTTTCTGGACTTGACTGACTATTTCCTTTCCCATATTAGAGAAGTTTTCAACTATAATCTCTTCAAATATTTTCTCAGTCCCTTTCTTTTTCTCTCCTTCTTTGGGGACCAGTATAATTCAAATGTTGGGTGTTTAATGTTGTCCCAGAGGTCTCTGAGAATGCCCTTAATTATTTTCATTCTTTTTTCTGCTCTGTGGTAGTTATTTCCACTATTTTATCTTCCAGGTCACTTATCTGTTCTTCTTCCTCAGTTATTCTGCTATTGATTCCATCTAGAGAATTTTTAATTTCATTTATTGTGGTTTTTATCACTGTTTGTTTGCTCTTTAGTTCTTCTAGGTCCTTGTTAAACGTTTCTTGTATTTTCTCCATTCTATTTCCAAGATTTTGGATCATCTTTATTATCATTACTTTGAATTCTTTTTCAGATAGACTGCCTATTTCCTCTTCATTTGTTTGGTCTCGTGAGTTTTTACCTTACTCCTTCATCTTCTGCATATTTCCCTGTCTTCTCATTTTGCATATGTTACTGTGGTTTGGGTCTCCTTTTTTCAGGATGCAATTTTGTAGTTCCTGTTGTTTTGGTATGTGCCCTCAGTGGATGTGGTTGGTTCAATGGCTTGTGTAGGCTCCCTGGTGGAGGGGACTGGTGCCTGTGTTCTGATGGGTACTGCTGGATCTTATCTTTCTGGTGGGTAGTGCTGCATCAGGTCATGTGTTTTTGGGTGTCTGAAAACTTATTATGATTTTAGGCAGCCTCTCTGCTAATGGGTGTGTTTATGTGTTCTGTCCTGCTAGTTGTTTGGCATGGGGCTTCCAGCACTGGAGCTTGCTGGCCATTGGGTGGAGCTGGGTCTTAGGGTTGTGATAGAGATCTCTGGGAGAGCTCTTGCCAGTTGAATATTTGGGGCTGGGAAGTCTCTGATGGTCCAATGTCCTGATCTCAACTCTCCCACCTCAGAGTCTCAGGCCTGACACGAGGGCAGGACACCAATACCCTGTCAGCCACATGGCTCAGAAGAAAAGGGAGAAAAAAGTAAAGAAAAAATAATAATAAATTAATAAATAACAATGAAATTACTAAAATAAAAAAAATTTAATTAAAAAATTAAAAAGTAATAATAATAAAAAAGAAGAGAGCAACCAAACCAATAAACAAACCCACCAATGACAACAAGTGCTAAAAACTATACTAAGATAAGCATAAAAATCAGGAACAAATCAGTCGCAGCAAACCCCAAGTCTACAGTTGCTCCCAAAGTCCACTGCCTCAATTTTTGGGTGATTCATTGTCTATTCAGGTATTCCACAGATGCAGGGTACATCAAGTTGATTGTGGGGATTTAATCCTCTACTCCTGGGGCTGCTGGGAGAAATTTCCCTTTCTCTTCTTTATTCGCACAGTTCCTGGTGTTCAGCTTTGGTTTTGGCCCCACCTCTGTGTGTAGGTCACCCTCAGGCATATTTTCCCTGCCCAGACAGGAGGTGGTTAAAGCAGCAGCTGATTAAGGGGCTCTGGCTCACTCAGGCCAGGGGGAGGGAGGGTTATGGAATTCGCGATGAGCCTGTGGTGGCAGAGGCCAGCATGATGTTGCCACAATCTGAGGTGTGCTGTGTGTTTTCCCTTGGAAGTTGTCCCTGGATCACAGGACCCAGACAGTGTCAGGCTGCACAGGCTCCTGGGCAGGGGGGCGGGGTGTGTGTGGATAGAGACCTCTGCTTGCACACTGGATTCTTGGTGGCTGCAGCAACAGACTTAGCATTTCATGTCTGTCTCTGGGGTCCGATCTGATAGCCACAGCTCACGTCTATCACTGGAGCTTGTTTAGTTGGTGCTCTGCCTTCTGTGGGCAGACAGGTAAAGAATCCCCTCTCCTTGCACACCCCAAAACAATGGTCTCTTGCCTCTTAGGCAGATCCAGACATTTTCCCAGACACCCTCCCAGCTAGTTGTGGTGCACTAGCCCCCTTCAGGCTGTGTTCATGAGCCAACCCCAGTCCTCTCCCTGCGATCTGACCTCTGAAGCCTGAGCCTCAGCTCCCAGCCTCCACCCACCCCGTTGGGTGAGCAGACAAACATCTCAGGCTAATGAGTGCTGGTCAGCACCAATACTTTGTGTGGGAATCTCTCTGCTTTGCCCTCTGCACCCCTGTTGCTGTGCTCTCCTCTGTGGCTCCAAAGCTTCCCTCCCTGCCCAACCCCCATCTCTGTCAGTGAAGTGTCTGCCTAGTGTGTGGAAACATTTCCTCCTTCACAGATCCCTTCCAGAGGTGCAGGTCCCATCCCTATTGTTTTGTCTTTTCTTTTTATCTACCCAGGTACATGGGGATTTTCTTGCCTTTTCAGAACTCTGAGGTCTTCTGTCAACATTCAGTAGGTGTTCTGTATGAGTTGTTCCATATGTAGATGTATATTTGATGTATCTGTGGGGAGGAAGGTGATCTCCACGTCTTAGTCATCCGTTATCTTGAAGGTCCCTGAAATACTAAGTAAATTTTAAAGTTCTCATCATAAGAAGAAAAATTCTATATATGGTGACAGATGTTAACTAGGCTTATTGTGGTGATCATTTTTCAATACATACAAATATCTATTTTTATGTTGTATGTCTGAAACTGTATGTTAGATATCAATTATATCTCCAAAAAGTTGAAATACTTAATTACCATGGTATTCACATAGTATTATGGTGAAATAACCACTAACACCAACTCCTTTTTTCCCCAAAAGAAAATTTTGAGTAAAAGATTTACAAAATAAGAGGGTTATTAAAATTTTTTTCAAAAATTGGTAAATCATAATTGTCATACACATAAAAATAAACATGTTAATTTTTTTATTTAAGTCAGTAATGACTCAACTGGTAATGTGTTGCAACTGATCCCAAGGATAATCCAAACAACAGACATTATAAATCTAGAATATTGAACTGAGTGGGTGAATGTCCACAGTTGGTGACAGAAGTCAATTTTACCTGTGCTGGACAGAATTACATGTCTTCAGGCAAGAATTATTTTGCATTGTTAGCAGCCATCTGAAATTTAAAAAGTTGTAAAATAACTCCCATAGAAACAGAAACAGATAATGTGCCAGAGAAGACATACTTTTCCAATGAAGTACAATTTTTCCCTACACTCTAATACTTTTTTAAGTATAGTTGTTTCATAATATAAGTGACAGGTAAGTAGATTAATGAAAAAATGATGGGTAGAAGCATAATGGAAGGCATGAATGAACTAATAAAAGACTCTGGAAAGGGTTTTTCATAACCTCTTATCACTCCCTCATTTGTCCTCCAATAGGAACACATGTTCATCTCACTTTTCCTCCAAATTTTTTCTCCTTATCATGACTACATTTCCATATATTTTTTTTCTGTTAGCCAATCATCTGATTTCACTCTTCTGCTTCCATTTCCTGTTTTTTCTCAACCTTTTCTAATTTCCGCAGTCATACTTTTTCTTCTTGTGCTTCTTTATAACAGCCACTTTTACTCGTGGATAATGATTCAATGGCTGAGAGCAAAAAAAGTGAAATGACCTAAAACTTCAAAATATATATAGTAAAAATGAAAGCTTAAAGGAGATAGAGTTCCCATATTCTTTTCTCCCTATGTTAGTTTTTCTTTTTTAATTAAATATATTTCCCACTCTCTAAATACTTTTTCAATCCTCTTTTTTACTATTGAATGCTAGATCAGGAGACCTAAGTTAAAAATAATTTAATGTTCAAGCAACAAATTGAAGTTGAATTTTATTTAAATGTCTGTGTTGGCGTGCCAAAAAATATGAGGATGGAAGTGTGGGAGAGAATTGCAATTGATGAGAAAAGCAAAGGATATAAACAAATGTCAAATGTTTATTTTGATTTTCTAAGGGATACAACATGATGATATAAGGTACATATACACTGTGAAGTGATTACCATAATCAACTTAATTAACACATCCATCACCTCACATATTTACCATTTTATTTTGTGTTGAGAACACTTTTAAGACCTACCCTCTTGGCAAATTTCAGATATATAATCCAGTATCACTAACTAAAATCACCATGCTGTACTTAGATCTTCAGAATTTATTCACCTGTAACTGAAAATTTGTACCCCTGGACCTACATCTTCCCTTACACTCCTCCCCAACTGACCCTTTGAAACCATCATTCTACACTTTGGCTCTGTGACCTTGACTTTTTAAGATTCCACATATAAGTGTGATCATGTAGTATTTTTCTTTCTGGGTCTGGCTTATTTCATTGATCATAGAATCATCTAGGGTCATCCCTGTTGTCACAAATGGCAGGATTTCCTGCTTTTTATGGTTGAAAAATAGTCCATCCTTTACCACGTTTTCTTATTTATTGAAGTGGGTTTGATTTATCATATTATATTTGTTTCAGATATACAACATAGTGATTCTATATTTTTACAGATTATATTCCATTTAAAGTTATTACAAGATAATGGCTATATTTCCCTGGGCATATACTTATCTTTGTTGTTTATCTATTTTACACATAGTAGTTTTTATCTCTTAATCCCATACCCTTCTCTTGCCCCTTCTCTTCCCTCTCGCTACTGGTAACAGCTAGTTTGTTTTCTACAACTGTGAGTTTGTTTCTGTTCTGTTATATACATTTGTTTCTCTTATTATTTCTATTTCACATACAAGTTAAAAAGTGGAGTATTTGTCTTTCTCTGTCTGACTTCACTAAATATAATATCTTCTACAACCACATTATTGCAAATGGCAGAATTTCATTCTTTTTTATGGATGAGTAATATTCCAGTGTGTGTGTGTGTGTGTGTGTGTGTGTGTACATATGCCACATCTTATTTATCCATTCATCTGTCAATGGGCATTTAGGTTTCTGCCATATCTTGGCTATTGTAAATAATGCTGCTATGAACATTGGGGTGCATGTATCTTTTCAAATTAGTGTTTTCATTTTCTTTGGATATATGCCCAGGAGTGGAATTGCTGGATCATATGGTAGGTTTTTTTTTTTTAGTTTACAAGGAACCTCCATACTTGTTTCTATAGTGGTTGCACTAATTTACATTCCCACTAACAGTATACAAGAGTTACTTTTTCTCCACTTCCTCACCAACATTTGTTATTTGTAGACTTTTTGATGATACCCATTTTGATAGATGTGAGGTGATGTCTCACTGTGGTTTTGATTTGCATTGCTTTGATGATTAGTGACGTCAAACATCTTTTCATGTGCTTCTTGACCATTGGTATGTCTTCTTTGGAAAAATGTCTATTCAAGTCTTCTTCCCTTTTTAAAATTGGGTTTTTTTTTTTATGTTGAGTAGTATGAGTTGCTCATATATTTTGGGTGCTAATCCCTTATCAGTCATATTGTTTGCAAATATTTTCTTCCATTCAGTCTTTTCATTTCATCTGTGATTTCCTTTTCTGTGCAAAAGCTTTTAAGTTTAATTATGTCATATTTGTTTATTTTCACTTTTGTTTCTTTTGACTTGGAAAACAGATCCAAAAAATATTGCTATGATTTATGTCAAAGAGTGTTCCGCCTATTTTCTCTTCTAAGCGTTTTATGGTTTCAGGTCTTACATTTAGGTCTTTAATCCATTTTGAGTTTATTTTTGTATGTGGTGTGAAAGAATGTCCTAATTTTATTCTTTTACCTGTAATGGTCCAGTTTTCCCAGCACCATTTATTGAAGATACTTTTTCTCCATTGTTTATTCTTTTCTCTTCTGCTGTAGATAATTGATCATAAGTGCGTGGCTTTATTTCTGGGCTCTCTATTCTGTTCCAATGATCTATGTGTCTGTTTTTGTGCCAGTACCATGCTGTTTTTATTACTGTAGATTTGCAGTAGTGTCTGAAGTCAGGGAGCATGATAACTCCAGCTTTGTTCTTCTTCCCTTTTTTATAATAGCCATCTTAACAGATGTGAGGGGATATCCTACTGTAGTTTTTTTTGTTTGTTTATTTTTCTGTTTGTATTTGCCTGACTCTCTACCCTGAATTGCAGGCTCATTTAGAGTAAGATCATGTTTCATTTGTCTTTTTCTAAACTAATGTATTACTTTTGTAAAGATTTCTGTTAGACCCACACTGATGAAATACTATCTTTTTAGAAATTACCAGAAATTATATTTTATTCATAATTAAATCAATGTAATTACTTACAAAAATATAACCTCTTATGAGGTGTGCAGAATGCAACTTTTACAATTTATCTTTCAACTAGTGAGATATTCTGATATTTCCAAGAATGTTTTATTTGTCACAAGTTCCTCATAGTTTATTTTTGCTCTTGCTTCGTTAATAAGAACAAGCAGAGTAATTGAGGATTAATAGTAGCTACCAAACATTTATGTTTATTTTCATTATGTTTACCCTCAAACTAGAATTAGTAAATATACCTGCATTACCATGTTATGTGTTATGTCCTTTTTTCATTTAGAGGGACTATATAATGATTATAAAATTTTACTGTTTCTGCCTCCAGAATGCGAGGAGGCTTGGGGGGAAATCCCATACCCCCTGTCTGTGTATCTTTCCATTTTTATTTTACATTATTTTTCCAGTTTTATTGAGGTATAATTGACATATAACATTGTATTAGTTTCAAGTGTACAAATAATGATTTGATACATGTATATATTGCATAATGAATGCTACAGTAAGTTTAGTTGACATCCATAACCTCACATACTTACAAATATTTTTCTTATAATGAGAACTTTATAATTTATTCCCTTAACAACTTTCAAGCATACAATACAGTGCTATTAAATATAGTCACCATACTTTACATTACATCTCCAGAGCTTATTTATCTTATAGCTGAAAGTTTGCACCTTTTGACCACCTGGTATACCATTTGTTGGTCATTTGTATATCTTTGGAAAAATGTCTATTCAGGTCATTTGTCCATTTTTAATCAGGCCAGTAGTAGTAGCAGCAGTATTTTTTGCCATTGAGTTAAAGGCATTTCTTAAATATTTTGGATATTAACCACTTATCAGATGTGTGGTTTGGAACTATTTTCTCCCACACGGAGGTTGCTTTTTCATTGTACAGAAGCTTTTTAGTCTCATGTAGTCCCACTTGTTCATTTTGCTTATGTTGCCTGTGCTTAGGTGTATCCAAAACCTAGGAATATAATGATTTCAGCTCTTATGTTTAAGTCTTTAATCCCTATTGTTTTGATTTTTTGCATATGGTATGAGTCCAGTTTTACTCTTTTGTATGTGGATGTCCAGTTTTCCCAACACATTTATTGAGGAGATTATCCTTTCCACATTGTGTATTCTTAATGCCCATGTCAAAGATTAGTTGACCTTATGTGCATGGGTTTATTTCTGGGCTCTCTATTACGCTCAATTGGTCTTTGTTTTTATGCCAGTATCATGCTGTGTTGATTACTATAGCTTTCATAGTTTGAAATCAGGCAGTGTAATGTCTCCAGCTTTGATCTTCCTGCTCAAAATTGCTTTGCCTTTTTGGGGTCTTTTGTGGCTTCCCATGAATTTTAATTTAGTTTTTCTATTACTTTGAAAAATGCTGTTGTAATTTTGATAGGGATTGCATTCATTATGTAGATCGCTTTGGGTAGTATAGACATTTTGAAAATGTTATCAGATACTTTTTCTACATCTATTGAGATGGTCATATGGTTTTTATATTTCATTCTGTTAATGTGATATGACATTTATTGATGTGGGTATGTTGAGCCATTTTGTATCACAGGGATAAATTGCAAGTGATCATGGTGTACTATCCTTTTAATGAACTGTTGAATTTGATTTGGTAGTGTTTTGTTGATGATATTTGAATCTATGCTCCTCAGGGATATTGGCTTGTAACTTTCTTTTCTCATAGTGTCCTTAATCTGGCCTTGGTATGAGGGTCATATATTTTTTATAAAAAGAATTTGGAAGTGTTCTCTTCTCTTCAATTTTTTGGAAGAGTTTAAGAAGGATTGGCTTAATTATTCTTTAAATATTTGGTAAAATTCATCTATGAAATCATCTGGTATTGGGCTTTCTTTGTTGAGAGGACTTTGTTTACTGATTCAATTCCCTTACACACTATTGATCTGTTCACATTTTCTTTTCCTTCGTAATTGTCTTGGGAGACTGTATGTTACCAGGAAATTATTCCTTCTACAATAGATTTTCCAAATTGTTGGCATATAATTGTTGATAGTGGTCTCTTATGATTCTTTGTATTTCTGTGGTATCTGTTCATTCCTAATTTCATTCCTGATTTCATTTATCTGAATCTCCTCTCTTTTTCTCTTGGTTAGTCTTGTTAAAAGTTTGCTAATTTTACTTTTTTTTGCTATCTATTTGTTGCTGTTCTTATTACTGTTCATCTTTTTTTTTAATTGTTTCTTTTCTATTTAATTTATTCTTGCTCTAAGATTTATTGATTTATTTCTGTTAACTTTATGCTTAGTTTCTTCTTTTTTTTCTGGTTTCTTGAGGTGTAAAGTTAGGTTATATATTTCTAACCTTTCTTTTTTCTTAAAATTTCTTTTCCATGTTCCCAGCTCTCCAGACTATTCAGCCATGCTGATCTCCACAGTGTTCCGGGTGGAAAAGGAAAGAATTGGCCTCTTGGGCTGCATCTAGGTGGGTAGGAAAGCTGGGTGCTCACTACATGCTTATTTTCTCCTGTGGAAGAAATCACAGGCCAAGAGCATCTCTCTTGATATTGAAATTTGCTGCCTTAGAGAAGGGACAATGCTGGTAAAGTGAAACTATACTTCTTACCCTCTTTTATGCACCCGTTCTTGGATTATTTTTGCTCTAATGGCATGCTAGAAACTCTGCTGGATCCCCAAGTTCCCACAAAGTTATTCTCATCTGTGAGTGGTTGCAAAAATTAGTGTTTCTCTGAGTGGGATGAAGCCTGAAAACTCCTATTCTGACATCTCATCGATGTAACACAAGTGTGGAATTTTTAAAAGTTGAAATACTTGGAAAACTAAGTACTTCCATATGAATTACTTGAATCCTCTATTTCTCTTTAGAGGCACACATATAACCACAGTAATTGTTTTTGTTATTTGCCTGTTAAGTGGTAACATAGCTTTACTTATTGAGATCAATTTTCTAGACAGTATTTAGATACAAACTTGTGCAACATCTTCTTTCCATAAAAAATCCATTTTTGTATACATATTAGTGAAAGATAATTTTTCCCAACCTACCTGGAGTCAATTCTGTTATTCACAGTTTAAAAAAATCAACACTGTGTTTTGTTAGGAACAATTTTTGGTTGGTGTTGACTTATGCTGACACCCTCCATTCAGGATAAGACAGTAATTTAAACACACACACACACACACACAGATACTTAATACATGTTCATTCTGCTCTGTTGGAATAATTATTTTAAAATTCTTATTTTTAGAGTTTGTTATTATATCTCATTTAAAATTGTTTAATTTATTTTGAATGAAAGCATATAATATTATTTCCTTATTTTCTTCTCTGAAGGACAGATTGTCATGCATTTGTTATAAAAGGAAGCATACAAAGACTATTTGGGGGAATAAAGGTATACTAGAGAAAATGAAGACAGAATCTTCCACAAGAGAATCTATATATTTTTTAGAACAGCCCATTTTTATAAACTCAGGAAAAAAAAGTTTTGTAGAGTGTCATCTGGGATTAGGTTTTCAGAACTTGAAGTCTCTTCACTTCTTGATATTTTTAGTGTTGTTCAGCTTAATGATTTTGGCTGTGATGAAAACGCACAAATTAAGGGTATAGTTTTCTCTCATAGTTAGTGAAAGACACTGAGTTATAAAACTCACATGAGAAATCAGAGTTATTTAAAAAATTATAACTGAAGAAATGCCCTTGTGTACTTGAGAAGTCTCTCATCTTCTCTCTTAACCATTCCACATTTTCTAAAGGAATTAAAATGCAGTGGTAGGAGGAAATTTTTTACATTTATTAAAAAAAGAACACTAACCTTGGTATTCAGTGATATGCATGTACAGTAGCCAGATGATACATATTTCAGTACTAATTAATATGTGCAACACAGGTTTCTGTTAATTTATAAAAATTTTCAGTTAACTGTATTATTGATAAGTGGCTTTCAGGTAATATGTAGGCTAAAAGGGAAAGACAAATCATTAGGATGCATAAAATATTGGTGACGTATCTACCGGCCAAGAGTTGGTATTGATTGTTATCTTATCATAGGTACACAGTAGATCAGATAACCTAAAATGTATGTCCAAACCAATAAGACTAGTGCTAGTTTAATATCAGACAGGATGGGAATATTAGGAAAAGTTAACATCTCTTTGGGGATATAACAGAGAATCAGGCTAATCATAATTACATGATTTATCATGCATATTGTGTAAATGGTGAATGTAACACTTAATGTAGAAGACAAAGTAGTTTCCTGCTTAAAGAATATATGTGTTGCTAACTTTTCAAGTTCTAGAGAATAAAGAGGTGAAATTGGATTTAAATACTAACTTTGAAACTTATTAGATATATGGTTATTGTTAATTTGCAAAAATTCTCTGAATCTGTGTCTCCATTTGTGATATGTAGATAACAATACTGAATTTTTAAGATTATCATGAGATAAAATGATATATCCTATGAAAAACGTTCAGTACATGCTAAAACTCTGTCCAAATGATACTCTTTATAAGAGTATCATCTTTTACTCTTTAAAAGATGGTACACAAAGCTACCATCTTTTCATAAATTAGCTGATTAAAGCACTATGGGCCCTGTCTGGCAATCTTGAAAATCTGTTCTACAACATGGTCAGGGTCATGTCTATATTTTACTCTCCCTCTCCCTACCTATAAAGCTATAAAGCCTATAATAAGGCTAAGTAATTTTCATAATTCCAACATTTCCTTTTGTTATCTGTATATTTTATAACTCATAATCTGAAAAGAAGATAGAAAACAAAAGGAATCAGGGATTCTTCTGACAGAATTGTCACTGCAATGTTTTATGAAAAACCCACCTCTTTAATGATGCTTGCATTATTTACTTTGGTTAGGATTCCTTAGAGAGATATCTTACCTTTAATTCCTCTTTGGTATCCCTAATTTAAAACCTAAATTTTTAGTTTATTGTGATCTTCCTCTTTTTTGCATGTTATTACATACACAGAGTGTGTTAGTGAGCACTATCTCCTGTGGTTTGATATAGTCAAAGTGCTGAAAAAAAAACAAAAACTGGCAAACAAAATTATACCCAGCAAACCTGCCCTTCAAAAATGAAAGTGAGAAAAAGACTTTTCCAGGCAAACAAAAATTGAGGGATTTCATCACCACTAGACTTATCTTACAAGAAATACTAATGGTAGTTCTTCAAGTTAAAATGAAAGAAACAACATGAAAACATGTAAAAATATCAAACTCACTGGTAAATGTAAATATACAGTTGAATTTGGAATACTTTAATACTCTGATGGTGGTGTATAAATTACTTTTAACTTTAATACAATAACTAAAGACAAAAGTATTAAAAATAACTATAGCTATAATAATTTGTTAAAGTTTACAGAATATGAAAAGCTGTAAGTTGTGACATCAATAGCCTAAAAATGTTTGGAGGGAGAAGTAAACTGTAGAGTTTTTTAATATGATTGAAGTTAAGTTGCTGTCAGTTTAAAATGCACTGTTATAAGATGTTTTGTGTAAACCTCATGGTAACCACAAAGAAGAAATCTCTAGTAGATACAAAAAAGAGAAAGGGATACAAATATACCACTTCAAAAAAATCAACAAATCATAAAGGAAGATAGCAAGAGAGGAAGAAAGAAAGAAGCTACAAAGCATCAGAAAACAACGAAATGGCAATAGTAAATCCTTACCTATAATTACCTGTCTTACTTAACATCACTTAAAATGTAAATGGATTGAATTCTCCAATCAAATATGCATAGTGGCTTAATGGATAAAAAAACAGGATCTGACAATATGCTGCCTACAAGAGACTCATTTCTACTTTAAGGACACAAAGACTGAAAGTGAAGGGATGGAAAAATATATTTCATGTAAATGGTAACCAAAAGGTAGCAAGGGTCACTATACTTATAACACACAAAATAGACTTTCAGTCAAAATCTGTTACAAGAGACAAAGAAGGTCACTATAAAATGATAAAGGGGTCAATTCATTGAGCGAGTATTTTAACAGCTATAAATGTATATGTACCCAGTTACAGAACTAAAAGAAGAAATAGGCAGCAACACAATAATATCAGGGAACTTCAACACCCATTTTCAATAATGAATAGATCATCCAGAGGGAAAATCAACAAGGAAAGTGTAGACTTGAATAACACCATAGACCATATGTACCTAACAGACGTACATAGAACATTCCACCTAAGAGCAGCAGAATATACATTGTTCTAAAGTGTCTGCAAAGCATTCTCAAGGATAGATCATATGTTAAGCTACAAAATAAGTCTTAACAAATTTAAGAATATTGAAATCATACCACAATAGTATGAAAGTAGAAATCAGTAATAGGAGGAAAATTGAAAAATTGACAAATATGTGGAAATTAAATTTCACACTTCTACATAATCAATGGATCAGAGAAGAAATCAAAAGGGAAATCAAATGTATCTTGAGAGAAACAAAAATGGAAATACAACATACTGAAATTTATGGGGTGCAGCAAAAGCAGTTCTAAGAGGGAAGTTTATGGTTATAAATGCCTATGTTATGAAAAAAGAAAGATGTGAAATATATAACCTAACTTTACACATCAGGGAACTTAGAAAAAGAAGAACAAACTAAGTACAAAGTTAGCAGGAGGAAAGAAATAATAAATATTAGAGCAGAAATAAATGAAGTAAAGACTAAAAAACAATAGAAGAGATCTATGACAATCGTTTGGCTTTTTGCAAAGATAAACAAAATTGGCAAAACTTTAGCTAAACTAACCAAGAGAAAGAGAGAGAAGTTTCAGATAAATGACATCAGAAATGAAAAAGGAGACATCACAACTGATACCACAGAAATATAAAGGATCATAAGAGACAACTGTCAACAATTATATGCCCACAAATTGGAAAATCTAGAAGAAATAAGTTCCTGGAAACATACAAACTCCCAAGACTGAATTATGAAGGAAGAGAAAATGTGAATAGATCAATAATGAGTAAGGAGATTGAATCAGTGATCAAAAACCTCCCAACAGAGAAAATCCCTGGACCAGATGGTTTCACCTGTGAATTCTTCCAAAACATATATACACTCCCATGTTTAATGCAGTATTATTCACAATAGCTAAAATATGGAAACAACCTACTTGTCTGTCAATGGACAAATGGATAAAGAAAATGTGGTATAATCTATATACAATGGATATTATTTAGCTTTTAAAAATAAGGAAATCCTGCCATTAGTAACAACTTGGATGAAATTGGAGGGCATTATTCTAAGTGAAATAAGCCAGGGACAGAAATACAAAAGCTGCACAAACTCACTTATACGTGGAATCTTAAATTTTCAAACATATAAAAAATGATAGTAGAAAGATGATTGCCAGGGGCTGGGAGATTGGATGAATGACGAGATTTTGGTCAAATGTTACAGAGTTTCAATTACACAGAATGAATGAGTTCTAAATATCTAATGTACAGCATAGTAGCTATAGTTAATAATACAGTGTTGTATGCTTGAAATTTACTAAGAAAGTAGATCTTAAGTGTTCTAACTACCAAAAAAAAAAAAGGCAACTATGTGAGGTGTTGTATATGATAATTAGCTTGATTGTGGTAATCATTTCACAACATATAAGTATATCAAAACATCACATTTTACACTTGAATATATATGATTTTTATTTGTCAGTTATACTTAAAGCTGGGGAAAAGCAATACAATGAAACTTATAATAACAGTATAATACTTGGGCAATATAATCAAATAAAAATATGTATTTAATTAAAGAATCTATTCTTAGTTGTGTATGCACTCCAGTTCTCACTTTACTTGTGAGAGTAAACAAGACTTATATTTTAAGAAAAAGAAATCTGTTTTTCTTGCTATGAATGTGAAAGACATCTTATTTTTACTCTTGAGTCCCAGATAATTATTCATGAATTAAACTGAAGGATGATCTTCTGCTTGGAAGCCTTTATAAGATATAATTTTGTGATTTACTAGTAACTAGAGACTTATGTAATCACTGTAGCTTGTAATTTTAATAGGTAATTAAACTCGTATATTTAGTCTAATAAAAGATATTGAGATTAAACAATGCTCCACCCTCTTTTTTTTTTTTTCTCCCTGGTCGCTTTAACATTCCAAGAATGATTTTTAAATTATACATTTCCTTTTAGTGAAATAATGCATTCCTGGCACGGGCTAAATTAGATTTCCCATAATTATAATAATACAGTTTCAATAGAGTTCAATTTAAAGATTTCTTACAAATCTATTTTTGGTTAAAACATAGCATCTCTTTTGATGAAACTGAGTCATATTCATGTGTGAAATTAGTCCAGGTTCTCTCCCATTCGTCATAATGATGGTAGCACTGTAGACTGAGGATATAGCCCTCTATCCACTTCTTTACTGCTGGATGAAAAGAACTGGATAGAAGCAGTGCTGCAGGAACCCATGGGGTGACTGACAGATGGACTCTCTTGTACAGGCTTTACAGGTGTGAGGTCTGACCCCCAACTCAGAGAGTCAAGAGAATTCTGTGAGTGACAGAAAAACAACTTTACAGGGATGTGGTGTCTTCTCACACACTTTTTGGTGCTATGTGTTGGTAGCAAAGAAAAAGCACCAGATCTGTCCATACAGCATCGCTGAAGTGTTTCTCCACAGTAGGAGGAAGGGGAAAAGTTAGATGATAGAATACAAAGGTAGGGATGGGGGCAGGAAGGGTGAAGTATCTTCTTTTCCTCCATAAAAATGTCGAATGTATCCCTAAGTGGCTTTTTACCTGCCAACTCTCCCCTCTTTCACAGATGTTGTAAATAATGGTAGCAAAGGACATTCTTTTCTTTCTCTGCAGCTCCACGTTAATGACTTTGCTCTGGCAGAAAGTACACACATGGCTGACTGTCTGCTAACAGTCATCCTAAGCCCACTTTTATTAGAGCTTGCTCTAATATTTTTTATTGAATATCTGGATTGGATGTAATACTCTCTTGCATAGTGCCTCTTTCCAGAAATATTTCATTTATGCAACAACAAAATGGTACTTTGAGGGACTTTCTCTTTTAGATGAAATGGTAACCATGAAGCAACAAAAGAGAAATCAGGATAATTGCCCAGTTTTGTGTGCATTTAGTATTTGATATAAACTAGCAGTCCCTTTTATTTTGGATCCTGAGCAATATAGATAAAACATTTAATTGATTTTATTTTCACTATGAGTATCATTGATGCAAATATATTCATGACATTGTATAGCTCCCCCACACACACACCTTGTGTTTAATTTAACACCTGAAAACTCCTAATAATTGATCAAAATCAAGTAGCCAAAAAGGTAAGTAAATAAAAAAGTTGTCTCAGGTGCAGCACAGCTGAGGCGAGATGAATTGGGATTGCTTTTCCACTGAAAAGTCTTTCATAATTGGGCCATATTAAGGAGTGTATTATTGAAAATCCCTGTCTTTCCCAGAAACCACTACAAGGTTCTGAGCTTGCACTGGGCACTTTATTACCAGTCGTGTGAAGGTGAGTGAACTATTCAGTCAGCTAATGTGAGCTGCAATCAAATTAACGCCACAGCGATCCGGTCCAACCTCTGTGGTGTCCTAACTACACATAAACAGAAGATAAAAGAGTTGGGAAGATGGAAGATCATTGAAGAGAAAAGAGAACAAGGGAAACTCTAAAACAGATTTAAGAAGAGGTATAAAAGCCTTCTATATGGTAATTTCTTCTTTTTTTCTCTTCATCGGTCTTTCACAAATAAAGTACTGTCACACAAGTTGTAACGTTCATTTTGTGTTTATTGGAATGTACACATGGTCAGTGTGTTTATTTTTGTGATTTTAAGACATATTTAAGATCAATTTTATACTCTTTACATTCTATGCTAAATATTACTTCATTTAACCCATCTATCAGTTTTATTTATCAGTTAAATATTAATACAACTTTACAGATGAAGAAACCAAGTCTCACATAGGTTGTATAATTTTCACAGGACACGCAGCTAGTAAATTAAGATTGGAGCCTAAATCAGTTTGAAGCCAGAGCCATGTTTTCCCACCATACAGCACTTCCTCTTTCAAGTCTCAGGATTTATATATGAATATTCTTTTAAAATTATGCAATGGTTGCTAGGAGTTTTTTCCCCACCACTCCCTTATTTATTTTAAACACCAGGCACACTCAATGATAAACTGCTAATTTTTGTTGGTATTTTAGATATTTTATTCTACTTTTTCATTCTGTTAATGTGAACTGTTTCAACTTGTAACACAATTTAGAGTATCAGGGCCCATAATGTTTCCAATGTATTTCTTATATGATTGAATGCAATACAGAAAGAAAAAAAATGATTACCTTGTAGGAAACTGACCATGCAAAGCCCTTGAGAGGTAGCAAATGAAGAGCTTAAGATCACATGCTTTGCTCCAGCCTAGTTTCTTGGGTTGAAATCCCTACTTTTCCACTAATAGTTAAGAGACACCCACAACTTACTTGCAACTTCAGAGTTTGAGTTACCTGGTCTGTAAAGTTAGCATAATGACCTTACTGACATTTTAGTATAGTAAATTAAATGACTTAATTGAGATTAAAGTGTTTAAACAATACCCGGAAACATGAGAAATCCACACTAAGTATTCATATTAGAAATAGAGAAACAGTTGTAAAATAAGTCACCAAGGGTACAGAGCCGAATAAATGGCAAAGCCTGGATTTTGAAAAAAGGATGCTGGCTCTAGGCTGTGAAGCTGAATTATTGCCCAGGGCACTTATCAGAACCGGTGATTATTTTGGAGTCTCTCTGCCTTAGTTAAACATAAACAATTTTTATTGTTTTATTTTCTTTCGCTGAAGTTCACTCATGTTCAGAATGGCTGGAATAGAATCCAAGTTGAAATACGGATATTTCGAGGTCACTTGAAATAGTAGTTGAGCTCTTTGAACAATGTCCCTCCCCATTCACACAAGCAATCAATGGTTGAGGTAAATACATGATGAAGGTTTAGCTAATCTTTAGGACACATTCAGAACAAATCTGCATTGAAAGCAGATTCCAGAAGTGCTTCAGAATAGCAAGAAATTATGAACAAATGTACACAGTGATGTTTCACATTTCTGGCTATACTCTTAGTCCCGCCCTCATCAGCCCCTCATTGCTGAGATTTGAGAAACGTAATGGGGGGAAGGGAAACCCTGAGAATTACTTAAGACTGTTTTTCTGTCTACTAAACAGAAAGTGTATGTATATTTGTGTATAAAAAATGAAGAAATGTATAAAAATGAAAAAAGAATTCCTCTTACTGCATCTGTTGGTCTCCAGGTCATTATTATGAAGTTCATCTTCAGTAACTTCTTTTCAATATCTCATCAATAGGGAACTGCTGAATGCTTGTAAGGTGGAGGCACTTGGCAACTGAAGGCAGATCTTAAGGCATACTGCCAAATGTACCTCAAGCCCATTTTTGTAGCCTCAAGTTAAACTCAGTAAGGTCTTGAGAAATGTGAAGATTCAGGGAAAGGAATTCTTGCATTTATGAAAAATACATTTCTTCCAATGCAGAGGAAAACGGATAAACCTTACTCTAGGTATCTGCTGTTTTCTTTGAAGAAGGGTTTCTAAAATGATGTGGAAGAATGTAATTTCCCTTTCTGCTTTCTTCCCCATTTTTGCTTGGAGGACAAGGAACATGGTAGAAAAATATGTAAGCCAAGGTAGGGCGATCTTCTTACATTGATGCCTCATTAAGGGGAGTTTAAGTTAAGATACCCTGTCCGAGATAAAAATGTTTAAGAGGAATTCCCATTTTATGATCCAAAGAATAATTCAAGAAACAGATTTGTAAGATTGCCCCAGTGTCTTTGTGGCAGAGTTGCAATGGTTATAATCATGTTTGAATTAAATGTTTTCTGATAGAAATCTGATTCATTAAATCACCTGTAGACAGTTAGCTGAGAGCTCATCAACTTATATAACTACAGTAAGTCCCCTTCATACGAACCTTCAAGTTGTGAACTTTCAAAGATGTGAACGTGCATTTGCATGTCCAATCATGTAAGTTAGTTCACGTGTCTGGAGTATGTTGTCACATGCGTGCATCCTCTACAAGTGGTTGCACTTTTGTGTACTTTACCAGAGAAAGGATGAAGAGAGGCAAGAGGAGGAAGTAACTGAAGACAGTCATAATGAAGGAAATGGAAAGGGAGTTTTCTTTATTTGAGGAAGCACTGTTAGTTTTAGAGGCACAGGACCCAAACGTAGAATGGTACGTGTAGGTTGCAGCAGCCGTTCAGAGTGCAATCCAGTGCTACCATGTCTTCTATAATGAGAAAAAAAAGAGCTACTACACAGACATCTCTGGATCATTTTTTCAGGTAGATAGAATTAAATCCAGCAAGGAACCTGTGCCATCAATGTCAGGCAGGCATGAGTGAAATTGCAGCTTGCCCTCCATCTCCTATAGCAGATGATCCTTCAGCTCTACCATCTCCCACCTCCTCTCCCTCCTCCAGTCAGTAACTATTCTAGCCTGTCCACTCGATGCCAGCCCCTGTATGCCAGCTGTTGTACAGTACTACTGTACTTTTCAAGGTATTGTACTGTAAGATTAACAATGTTTTCTTTATTTTTTGTGTTTGTTTTTTATGTATTAGTTGTGTGAAAAATATTATAAACCTATTTCAGTACAGTACGATATAGCCAATGGTGTTAGTTGGGTACCTAGGCTAACTTTGGTGGACTTAGGAACAAACTGGACTTACAAATGCACTCTCAGAACAGAACTCGCTCATATGTAGGGGACTTACTATAATTCATCTAAAAATCATGTAAAGAATGAAGGACATCCACAATTTTATATTATATTGAAAAAGAAATCTTTTTTGAGATTTTTCCCCAAACATTTAAAGAAATAACTGACCCATAAAAAAATCTTCATTATTTCTGTGCACACAAATAATATTGTCACTCTAAGCATGGCTTTTTGTAGTATAATATTAATAATACAGGCTAGGACTTCTGCATTGGGCTCATGTTTTTTGTTTTTTGATTTTTTTACGATACGCGGGCCTCTCACTGTTGTGGCCTCTCCCGTTGCGGAGCACAGGCTCTGGACATGCAGGCTCAGCGGCCATGGCTCACGGGCCCAGCCGCTCCACGGCAAGTGGGATTTTCCCGGACCGGGGAACGAACCCGTGTGTCCCCTGCATCGGTAGGCGGACTCTCAACCACTGCGCCACCAGGGAAGCCCTGGGCTCATGTTTTTAAAAACAAATGTTTTAAAACAAAAATAAATTTTAAATCCTGGTATTACTAATGTCTTTGTGTTAGAATGTATTTTTATAACTTCTTCTCATTCATATTTTTTATTTGAGACAGAAAAAAGGAGCACACTTTCACGTGGACATTTTTAGGTTAATGGATTTGATGTTTGGAGTAAGCACCTTGAAGCTTAGTTCCCGACCCACATGCATAACTACTCTTCAGGGGCAGAGCAAACACATGATTCTAAAAGAGTTTCAGTCTAATTTGGTTTAATCAAATTAAAGAGAAGTAATTTCTAAACAGTGAAAGTTCTTGTACGAGGTTAAGTAAGTAATTTAGTTCTGCCACCTATTCAGCATTATTTACTCTGAATTTATCCAATATTTGATTTATGTATGTACTATAATGTCATAATTTTACGGTCAAATCCCCAGCCTCCTAATAAACTTCTAAAGGACTATTACAAGCTACACAAAGAAAGTACTTCATGATTTTATCAGGAGAATAAAGACAAACTAACTTTCTCTAACTTATCCAAACACACTGGCATGGAGTGAGAACTCAGACACAAGTGAAAGAGGACAAGAGTGCTCTAAAGGTCTCTGAGCAGCACACCTCTTTCCTCTGTAACTAGTGTGGGATGACTTTTGAAAGCCAAACCAAACCTTGGAAATGGAAATATTACAAGAAACTTGCATATGTTATTGCAGGAACTAGATCTCTTAAGATGTATGTTATGCTTACCATAAAAAATACTGCTATATAAAATATCTGTTCATTCATTAATCCATTCATCAAGTAAATATCATGTTATGAGCATGGTAAGTTAAGTACTGAAACATCCAAAGTTGAAAGTGTCTGTAGAATAAGCTCCTTAAAGGAAGGCAGCCTCTAGAATGAGCGCTCCTGAATGATCCCCACCTCCTGGTAGCTATGCCCTGTGTAATCCCTGGTCCTTACTAGGGCTGGGTGGACTGACTTGCTTCTAATGAACAGAATATAGCAGAGGGGATGGGAAGGCACTTACAGGTGAGGTTGGAAGTGAACTGTGGCCTCTGTTTGGGTCACTCTCTCATTTTCTCTTCATTCTCCCTGGAGTAATCCAGCTGTCTTGTCAGGAGAGACCTGGGCCAGGAACGTGGTGAGCTCGGAGGTGGGTCCTCCCTGAAGTTGACCTTCAGAAGAAACTGCGGCCCCATCTACAGCTTGACTGCACCGTGTGAGAACTGGGACAGACACGCTCAGCTTAGCTGTGCCTGGATTCCTGACCCACAGAGGTGAGATGATAAATGTTTGTTAACCTGCTATGTTTGGGAGAAACATATTACACAGCAATTTTACCTAAGGCACCATGGCTTTATATCAACAGTGTTCTAGGCTCTCAAAATGTTCTGTTAAATGAAAGAAATGAGGAGAAAAAGCTTAAAGGTTAATAAGGTAAAAATACACGTAGGATTGCAATGCATGATGTGTCAATATTGACACTGATTTTTTTCAGATAATCAATTTTTCTCTTTTTTGGTCATATTTTCTTATCATTAGACATATGCCAAGAATCATTTTATAAACAAGAATTAGGGAGAAATGTTATAATTCTATGTTGATATGGAATAATTTACTCTTAACTTTAAATCTTTACATCTCAAATAGAAAATTCTACATGAACTTGATTTGATATTAGCTTGAGAGCAAACGGCCTACTTTGTTACAGGGAATTAGATGGTGCTGTGGTCATACTTTGACAGCAAACAACTAGTCCTTCTGGCACCATTGTTACCCTGACATGTGATTGTCAGAGGGAAGCCACTTGAATGATTTATGCTACGTGTATTTGTATAGATTTCCTTCCAGGTAAACAATGATGCAGTTAGTATGTTAAATGCCATTTCATTTAAGTATGTAAAAGCTTCTGTATGAAAAGTTCTATGTTTTGCTTAAATCAAGAATGGAATAAAGGTGAAAGAATACAAACAGACCCAGGAACAAGGTAAGATGATACCAGAAATTGAATGTTAAAAATATTCATCTTTCTTTTCGAACTGTTTACTGAATGTGCATTAAAAGTTCAAACTGATGATCATAAAATCAGTGGTAGTACCCAATATATATACATAGGTATATATTTGCCTGTACTGAGACATCTGTCACTTAGATAATATTACATTTCTTATGATGACTTCAATTTTTTGAAATAATACTGGCTGGAGATGATGATTAAAATTTATATATTTTGCTTACTATTTTTGAGTTACTGTTGTTCTCAGGTATCAAAAGGACTCCTAAAGATGACAGTTAAAGAACGTATTGGAGAGCTGTCAAGACTATTTTGCAGATCTTATCCCATATATGGTGTATCCTATCCATTCTGTATATGCCACATCCTACTCAGGAGTGCAACCACATAGGATGTCAGGATTGGCCAGTTCTTCCAGTCTGCTGACCTCTCATAGACATAGCTTCTCTCATATTTTACCTATTATTAGCAAACCAATTAGGTCCAGGGACAGAACCTTTTAGACTATACTTACATAGCTTTATAATAGAAATCAGGTGACAACCACATAATACCTGCTGAAATTAAGTAATTTTGAGGTGGAAATTTAATCATTCCTTTCAGTTCAAGTATTTTACTCAATTACTTTTGTCTTATGAGATAAAACACAAACTGATTCTACAATATACATGGGCACTGGAATATTTCTAATGTTTTATAGTGCTTTGCTTAAAATAAGGGCATAGATAGTAATGAAGAGACACTAAACTAAAATTTATTTTTTAGCTATAACTTCCTTCATAGTTGCAAAAGGAAATGAATTAAGCAAGACCAGTCCCCTGGTAAGAAATAGACTAACAGCTTAAATATGTAACCTGAAGCAGTTGTCTAGCCTCAAGTGAGATTCATCTTATATTGTTTCTTAATCTATTTAATAATTTCATTTTATTGAAGTTTAAATTCCTTTAGTAATGAAAGTCAGTTATATTGGATTAAACCTGACACTTATAGCCTCTCTCTGCTAAGAAAAGGAATGAAAAACTAATTTCTCCTGAATGTATGGAATCAGATCACACTAGTTTAGTAATATCCATTTTACATGAAATATTTCATAAGAAAATAACCTAAATAAGTTTCAATATATCACGCTTTCATTTTTCTAACACTTTTTTAATAGAAGTTTAATTCTAAGTGATATATAATATAAAGAAGCTTTCTGACATCAGCAGAGACAACTATAAGCTACAAGGAATCTCTCCTATTTTGTTGTCTGTAGCTTAACATAGTATTTAAAATATACACCACATATTCTTTCAGCTTGACGTTAGTTCAGATTTATTAATTTTGTCAATCAGTGGCCCACCAAGTAATTCTATATTAATAAAAGTCAGTTTAAAAGATCATAGAAATAAATTAAAAATGGATGCAAGCAGACATCAGTCTCAGTAACACAGACCTACCCTTGGGGTTCAGAGCTACCCTGTCACGTGTCCTGTTTTCCACATTTTTTAAAACCATCTCAAAGACCCACTTTATTGAAGCATAAGAAGTCCATCTCTTCTCCAGTTGTCTGCTCTGTAAATATACTTTCTAAGACCTGTGGCAGAGTGTGGTTGCACAGGGAAAAGGGAAGCTTTCTGATTTTTCTGCAGACACAGGAAATCAACAGTGCAGTGGTTGATGACCTTTTGCTGCCACTCAGGGTCATTGCGCTGAATTACTCTTCATGATCCTTCCAATGCTGCTGGCTTCCTCACCATCACTGCCTCCTTGGCTCAGGTGAGCAGCCCTGTATGCTGACTACCTGGGAAATTAAGACAGTACTGACTGTAGAGATGATAGATCATTTTACTAAGCACCTTTTATGCACCAGGCATGATCATAAGCATATTACATATTTTACCTCACCTTGGCCAGTGTCAGATGATTTAGGGCCAACATGTTCTTCCTTTGGACTATATCAGTACTATATTCAGTCAGACTCCCTGTACGAGTTTGCTAGGGTTGCCATAACAAAACATCACTTGCTGGGTGGCTTAAATAAGGAAATTTATTTTCTAACAATTTTGGAGGCTGGAAGTCCAAGATCAAGGTGCTTGGAGGCTTGGTTTTTTCTGAGGTGTCTCTCCTTGGTTTGCAGATGGCAGCCCTCTGTGTCTTCACATGGCAGGCCCTCTGTTGGTGCATGAACTTTCCTGGTGTCTGTGTCCTAATCTCCCCTTCTTCAGTCAAACTGGACTAGGGCCCACCCTAGTGCATCATGGTAATTTGACCACCTCTTTAAAGGCCCTATCTCCAAATACATGTCACATTCTGGGTTACAGACGTGAGCATTTCAACATATGAATTTTGGGGGGAACATAATTCAGCCCCTAATTTACCCAAGTCTATACATATGTCAGAATTTTTTATGGTCTCGTGTAGGCACAGAAGACAGTGACTACTCTGTGTTCCACATTCCAGGATAACAATTAACCCCAGAATAACAATTCAACCCCAGAAACAAATAGGATTTATCTGTTAAATATTTATGTTCTAACACTAAAACTTACTTTCTCTAATGGGGCCCATACTTGAGAAACACATCTCCTGGAAGGAATAGGGGGCAGGGAGTAGTCTGCGGATGTCCCACTGACAAAGTCGATGACCATGATGTATCAACAGCATCTCATCTCTCTTCACTTGTTTATGTAAAACCTTATACACAATTAACAAAACATTACAGATGTGGGAGGATGGTGAGAATTATAAAATTAATGGTGCTGGAGCCATTAAAAACTATTGGGGTAAAATTTAGATTCTGTCTTTATGTATTAAACCAAAATAAGTTCCAGAAAAACTATAGGGTTAAATATTTTAAAATCAAGAATAAAAATTTAGAATAGACTTAAGCTTAAATATCAAATCTCTTTTGGAGGGAAAAATTCTAAGCCACAGGGACAAATGAGAAAAAAATGCATGTGTTTGATATCTATATTTTTAAACAGTATAAGGTAATTAAAAATAATAAAGTAGGCCAATTATCCAAAAATAAATTATGTTAAACCTCACTCAAAATGTCAAAATCCCCCAAATAGCAATTAAGAATTATGCACAAAATATGATCAGATAAGTTAGAAAATAAGAACTACAAATAACCACTACTTACTAGTAATCACAGAATTATAAAATAAAAGAATGAGATATCCTTTTTCACTTTGGGGAAAGAGGATAAAAAAAGAGAAAATATCAGCCCTGGTGATGCTACAGTGAAATTAATATTCACATACAACTTAACAAAAAATTATTTTGTTTCAAACTTTTGGAAAAGTTATTACAAATATATAATAATATTTATGTTTAATAACAGATAAAATAACACATATTTAATAGTCTATAAAAGCCACTCATAACCTTTGACCAAGTAAAAGTCTTGTCCTTAATAACAAACTCCCCAAATCCCTGAGAAACAAGTTTTTCCTTAAATCATTTGCCACCAATCCAGATCTACTTAGTGTAATTATTTATGTAATCTACTGCAGAAATAAAAATGTGTTTGATAAGAGGATGCTGTCTCAGACTTTACTGAGAGTGTCATTAATACAGAATATAAGCAAAAATACAAAATTCCTCAATTCTGAACACACCTGGCCCAAGAATCTCAGATGAGGATTGTTGACCTGTGATTCCATTTCAGTCTATCTAAGGAAATTATTATGAAATTCAGACAAAATCATATATACTTTCATCTTAATTCCAGCAATATTTATATCATTTGGTAATGGATAGGAGAAAATATCTAATAAGAAGTTGTAAAACAGTTATACAATTAATAAAATATACACCTGTGCAATGTTTAAAGGACACCTAACATGGGCTTTCAAAAGTGAATAACAACATGATATATCAGAAAAGTTTCAGCTACATTTTAAAAAGTGACTTAAACATGATTTTTAAAATTCTCATATATAGAATTGCAAAGTAGGCAATTTAGACCTGGTCTTGTAGCCCCATGATTATCAGTTCTTAGGTTTTTCTTTTTGCTCCACTGTCTTTAGTGTGCTGCTTCAGGTCCATGGTGGCTGCCTAAGACCAGCCACTACATTCATATTACAATGAGCAGGAACTGAAAGGAAGAAGTGTTGCCTCTATTCACTGTTAAGAGATTTCTTAGAAATTCCACATATGGCAAGAACACACTCTCTTACACAATTAGTTAGGAATACCTAACTATGAGACAGGCCAGGAGAGCTGGTGCCTAGCTTTAAAGATGCTCATCCAGAAAGAAGGGGGGATGAGTACAGTTTGTGTCGGGAAGGGAGGAGACTGCAGAGGGATAGCAGTCTTTGCACACCTGGAAAGTAATTACACTGTAATATTAAACAAAATAAAACAGGTTGAATAGTTTAATTGGTAGGATATCACATAAATACTGCTTGGAGGAAAGACTGAAAGTAAATACCACAAAATTTTAATAATATTTCCTCTAAATGGCAGCAGCATAAGTTATTTTTTTGGCTTAATTATAGTTTTCCTGTATTTTCCAAGTTGCCTTTTTTCATGAGCTTTATTGTTTTTATAACTTAAAAAACCCAAATTCCTGCCACACTCCCCCAAAATATTATGAAACTAGGTTGTCAGTTGGAAACATAAACATGAAAAGGAGGTCAAATTTCAAGTTGGCTCATTCAAAATATTCAAAGGATGGAAGGGATTTAGTCATACCTATTGGATTAAGGAGAGAACTAGAGCAGAGGGCAATGGATGTGAGCATTGTCTCCTCATGTCAGAGATGACTGTGGTGAATCCAAATACCACAGAGTGGGAGGAAGAACAGGAACCTAAGGCTGGGTGCAGTCAGAACATCAGAGCACAGCTTCCTTTCACCTTCCTGATAAACATTAGTGGGAGAGCTGCAAGAGACACATACTCTCTGAGAGGCAACAAAGGAATATCTAAAAGTGTGGGTGGGTCTGACACTGAGAAAAACTCTCTGACCAGCATCCCTTACATTGGACCCAATGTGCACTGTGGGTAAACATGGCAACAGAAAAAAACTCAAACCATGCCCAAGTCAATATTTGAGGAAGAAAACTAAAAGTAGAGCTACTGTATGATCCAGCAATTCCACTCCTGGGTATATATCTAAAGAAAATGAAAACACTAATGTGAAAAGATATATGCACCCCAATGTTCATTGCAGCACTATGTACCATAGCCAAGACATGGAAGCAAACTAAGTGTTCATTGACAGATTAATGTATAAAGATATGGCATATAGATATAGCTATATAAAATGGAATATTATTCAGCCATAAAGAAGAAAGAAATGTTGCCATTTTTAACAATGTGGATGGACCTAGAGGGTATTATGCTTAGTGAAATAAGTCAGAGCAATTCAAATACTCTGTGTTATCAATTATATGGAATCTAAAATATAAAACAAACAAATGTGTATAACAAAACAGAAACAGACTCATAGATAAAGAGAACAAATAGTGGTTACCAGCAGGGAGAGGGAGGGGTATGGAGCAAGATAGGAGTATGGAATTAATAGATACAAACTACTATGTATAAAATAAAAAAACAAGAAGGATATATTGTAGAGCAAAGGGAAATATAGTCATTGTTTTGTAATAACTTTAAATGGAGTATAATCTGTAAAAATACCGAATTACTATGTTGTACACCTGAAACTAAAATAATATTGTAAAGCAACTACACTTCAATTTATTTTAAGGTAAAAACAAAGAGATCTTGAGCAGTATAAACATTGATATGAAATTTGAAGTTAAAGCAATTTTTCCTATGGAGTTACATATCAACCAGGAAAAAGGGGTAACAATAAAAATAAACTAAAATATCTTTGTGACTAAATTTAAAATAAATTGCTATTGCAGTCATGGAAAACTTTATAATCATTGAGTAATTTCATTCTTCATTCATTAGCGCACTAGACACATTTAAACAGGGAAATGCGCTGTAAAATTGCTGATTTAAAGGTTAGGTTAACAAATCTTTCAATTTGCTAGGTTTGAATGTCAAAATTTATGTTTATTAATCTAGTAGTGACTAAAAATAGACTTGCTTTCAAGTAAATTGTTTTTTGAGGAACAGAAAAATCAATTCTTAACAATAGCAGTTAATCTTTACTTCCTCATTTATAAATACACTGACAAGAAAATGTTTTTCATCACCAAAGAATTACTAAATTAACAAAAAGTGATTCTAGAAAATTTCAGATGAAAACAAAATAAACACGCTTGACAGATTAAGCAAAAAAAGAAAAAAAAAGTCTATTCATTAACACTAATTTCATTTAAAGAAAATGAAATTCTTCCTGTGAGAAAATCAATGCTCACAGTCTTTAATTGAGACAAAAATTGATTATTTTTTCCTTTGAGATTCATTAGATAGGAAGTTTTCTAGATTGAAACCCCTTTTATAGATTAACTCTTTAAACTCCCCAGCAATTAATAAATATTTGTTGATACATCTTGGAAATTACTTTCTACAAGGTATTGTGCTTAAGCATTTCATTAAAATGAGTATAGGAATAGCTGACTGTGGGTCATATCTGAGTCAATATTACTACTGATGGCTTCTAATTTATTAAAAGAGAACAATGAGGCTCTTATGCATGCAGAATCAGACTCTCACGTGTGACTCCCTGCTAGCATCTTCTTCTGTTTGATCCTGTCCTTACAAGCCTGCGATCTTCAAGTCTCAAAAATTGAAATAGGCTGAAAAGATTATTTCCAAAAGCAGATAACACAGTATTGTGCCCTACAGTGCTGTATGATACAATTCAGAGAGAGTTGTATTGCCACTTAAATTGTGGACATATGGAATGGGATCAAAACAGGCCAGCAGGCATTGTGGGATGGGTGCCAAGAAGGTCTTACAGAAAAGTGTTTCATTGTCACCTTCATTTCATGGAGATAAAAGCTTAACAAGGAACAAGTGATTCATTTTGGTGATGATTACAGAATGTAAGATGAGCTTCTGGAGCGAAGCTATAAAAAGAGTAGGATGGAAGTTTTAAGTGACACATTGCTAATTTGGAGACTTTCATCCTTCCTAAATTTTATTAGTGATGACACTACTGTGAGAAATGTGTTTGTGCAAGAAGTTGAAGGTGGCTGAATACAGAACACTAGACACTCAATTACCCTTGGCACTAACATGGGACCTTCCCGGACCGGGGCACGATCCCGTGTCCCCTGCATCGGCAGGCAGACTCTCAACCACTGCGCCACCAGGGAAGCCCAAGACTTTTATTTTTTTATCGTTTGAATTTTTATAATGAACGTATATTAGTTGTGTAATTTAAAATAAATTTTTAGAAATATGACTTTTAAATTATTTCAGAGTAGAAATACCAAAAATATACTGACATTAACATTGATTGGTTTTTATGCATAGTTATGCACAGGTGGACGGCTGATTATTCTCTTGCTTATTAAAAATTTTCTAACTGTAAGAAAACACTTTTTACTTTTTAAGACAAACAATATCAAATAATTTAATTTTAAAATAGCCATATTAAATTTTATATTTTAGAAAAGCAGAAAATTGGTAATAAATGAATTCAATTTTATAATAGATTTAATAATAGATATTTTTATGCACACTTATCTGCTAATCTGTAGAGGAGAGAAGAAATTGGGGAATATAAAATACAGATTAAAAAGACATAGAGAGATTACACAGCATGCACGAAGACATAGAGCCAATAAATGTAAACTACACTGTGGGCTCCACAGCTCATGCATTTGCAAAGGTAAGAATTTTGTGCTTGTTATCAACTATTTGTGACCTTAAAGGAGTCATTTAACCATTCTGTGTGAAATTTCTTAAATTATAGCATGAAAAAGAAAGTTTGGATTTGTGGTAGCTAATTCTTCTAGGTACTTACTTTAAAAGTTAATTGCACAAGAAAAGATACTCATACTGGTACTTTTGTTCTTAATACAGGGGAATAGATGGATTTTTTTCCATCTAACTAAAATGGCAGTTAATTTTTTTAGTCCTAGAAGCAAGTCTGAAATGGAAACACACAAGCGCACACACACACACACACACACACACACACACACACACACAAAGTAAATTACAGTCATTTTAATGTTAGTGTGCTTTTGTTCCAAGGGGTATGTATTAACAAATAGATTAGATATATATTTTTTTGAACATAAAGACAATGATCCTCACTTATTTTCTAAATACTGTACTAAGAACGTCCTTCAACCAATAGTGAATTTCTTACACTTTTGTGTAGTTTATGCTACTTTTTCCCTCATCCAACTTGTTTCATCTTGACTGGTTATTTTTAATATTGAAAACCATCATAACTAATGTATAACTTCCTTCTTTTTAGTCTGAAATAATTTTAGTTCTTATAAAGTATTTTTCCTGAAGTTTGAAAGTTTCCATTTTCTGAGCTAGAGAATATAACTTTTTATAGGAACACAGAAACCTAACGAGTCTTAGTCTCCTGGGCTCCATGCCTACTCTGAAAACACAAGGTTATAACCATGTCCCGGCAAGCCTTTCATTGTACAAATGGGGAGTTCTTTCTTTTCCATAGATGAGCACTAAGACACTAGTTGAATGTTCTAGGCCCTATGAACCCTATGGGGAAGGGAAAGCAGGAGGAGGCCTCTCCTAACCCACAAACACTAAGCTCTACTAAGGGTCCTCTGCTCCAGTTCACAACAGGAGAGGGAGGTTACAAGCCAGCCCCAGTCACCATGTCCAGGCAACTCCATGGCCACTGATGATCTCGCAGACATAGAAAGACTGGATGAGGAAATTGAAATGAGGCCCTTGAAGAGGGATGCTGGCTCCCTTCATTTCTCTGTTCATGAATGCATTGGCATCAATAGTCTAATGTTCTTTTGATATGATTGCCACAGAATATATTCAATGTGTTTTCACCTGACCTAGGTGATAAGTTATAAAAGCTGATGGATTGGAAACCTCACTAATTTCTTTCCTTATTACCATTTTCTCCTTAAGAACTGACAATAGTTAAAATTCATAATCCACGATTGATTGTTTCTTTCATACATAATGCTGTTCTCGATGGTTCAGAGCAGTTAAAAAGTAACTCCAAACTGTTCGTCATTGTTTCTTCCCATCACTGTTCTGATTTCTCAGCCAGAAAAGGCAGCTAAAAGCCAGAATGGTTTACAAGCACAGATTTGCTCTAAATTTTCTTTATACCTTTGTATGCAGAGAGAAATGACCTATAATTGTCTAGGTAATAGTGAAGGAATCAAGCTCCTTTCCAACTACTCTGTTCCTGTGGTCAGAGGACACGTGCATCAACCCCCTTCCATTTATGGTGGCTGCTTTGGAGAGGGCGCTCCTTAGATGTCAAATCTGGAATTAACTCTCTACTCCTCCTAGGTGCATGCTGCCTTGGAAGCTTCATCTGTTTTGTCTCCCACAGTAGTATTTCCTCATCTCACGAAACACTTTGGGTGCCTACCTACACTGTTGAGCATGAAAAGCAACTTAGTCTTAGCTGGCTGATAAAGAGAAGGTCAGTCTAGTATATGATATTATATAATTCATTCAAAAGTTTTCAAATATTCAGGATCTCCTCATTGTCTAGAAAATTCCATTCTTCTGTTGCACGACACAGAAACCTCTCTATGTTAAGTTGATTTAATAAAAGGAACAAAATGGTTGCATAGGCCAGAGGAAGGGCCTTGAGAAATGACCTCCATATCAACACTGGCACACTGGCTTCCCAGGGGAGTCTGCTTAGTCGGATGTTGGAGAATTGGACACCCATGGAACACACTACTGTACTGTCTTCTGCTTGGCATCCATGAAGCCAGAGACTGGAGAGTTGGACATTACCACGGAAAAATCCATAGTTCCAAATTTTACACAAGTGCATCAAATTGATAGAATCTAATTTTCAATCAGAATCCCAGCTATGTGGTAGGACAGAAAACATAACTTTAACTTTGCAGCCTCTGTAGTTCAGGAAGGCACAGTAGAAAGAGATCATTGCAGATGCACTGAGACATATTTATCTCCTGTAACTGCATCATCCAAACTCCAAGTTTGGTCCTCAAGACCTTCTATGACCTTCCCTGAACCTTTATTTCCAAATTTATCTCCTACCCACTATACCTTTATATGATATTTTTAAAGATCAACAGTCTCTAGTTTATGAATAGAAAGAAATTTCCAGGATTTACAAATACTGTGTTCATTCCAAAGAAAGCTTTTGATTTGAAGGGATTACCCAGGTCTTCTTCTCTTTACAATATACACAATGGAAGACTCTGATTTCCTTTTCTTGTAATTTTGTTTCCACTCAATTGCCAATTTTAAGCTGACACTTGAAAATACCTAGTAGAATATTTTCTTCTTCAGTTTAATTAATGTGGCCTATTGCCTTACAGGGAAAATACAAAATTAAGATTATTATAAGGATCGCAGTTTAACATCAGGGCTATGTTACAAGAAACAATATCAGCAAATATAACTATACAGTTGAGAACCACCTATGGCACTATGATTCTTATTATATTATATTTCTGAATTACAATCTTACAACAAGAACCTCACCCTATTCTACTCTTTTCAGCCTTGTTTTAAACATTTGCTCCACACTTTACAACAGAACATTGTATACCTCAGTTGCACATCTAAAAATATATGTGCGGTAAGGAAAGTTCCACTTTAATTTTTTTTAAATTTCACATATAAATCCAAACCTATGTTAAATATTTAATACTTTCTCCACCCACTGTGAACAGTTTCTTGTGAAATAATTTACAATGATGCTTTGTTGTAAATAGTTTCAGCAGCAGATGAAATGTGTCTCATAAATGTAATGAGGGGGAACCCATTTTCTCCTGGCACGGAGGGGGACCATCAGCTCTTGGGACCAGCTAAGTCCTTAAGGTTAAAGATGAAGTTTATACAGATTCACTGCTCTGGTGTCACTGTGCTTTTTTCTTGGCATGATACAGTCAACAAAATCCTGAGGATTGTGTAAAGTAAACAACCTGAAATGATGCATCACACCATCTACTGAGGAGGAAGATGTGAGGTCCTGCTTGTGAATCATAAAATATTTAGAGTCTGGGTATCCAGGGGTTAAAGGAAGGTTTGCTTAGGTCATTAGGTCTTCATTCTGCTGTGATAGTCACTGGAGCTACTGGAGATCCTCTATCAGAAAAACTGGTTTCCTGAATATCCTGCAAATTTCCTATCTCTGTGCCTTTGATTACAATTTTTCCTTTTCATCTGTACAAAACCTACTGTTTCCTTAGTGCCAAGTCTCTTCGTCATCGCTATATGATAGTTTTTCTCCAGTAGAAGATTATTGACCTTTGAAATCGAAGTCTCTTTTTGATCATCTCAGTCTCCCTCACTTAGAATTTTAACACAGTGTCATGAACACAGGAGCTCAGTAAACATCTAAAAAAATATAATAAAAACAGTTTTATAATTGTATACCACTAATTTCCTTCCCACATACTTTATGTGGTGTGAACTTTACTATTAAGAAACAAATGTAACTGCTAGGGAATTAATTTTCAAAGTTTCTTCAAAGTTCAGAACATTTTACTGAAGCCAAAAATGCACATAGATGACTACTAGGCTTAAAGGGTTTTCTGACTTGAGGTGCGATTCACAACATCCCAGTGTGTACATGTGGAGCTCCCCTAGACCCACTCAAAACACAGTTTTGAAAATTGCTTCTTCAGATGCACTCTTTTCCAGTGTGTGTGTGTGTGTGTGTGTGTGTGTGTGTGTGTGTGTGGTGTGTGTGTGTTTACTCTTGTAGGCACAGCAACACCCAGGAGCATTGTGGAGTTATTACGTAATTGAATTCACAAGATGCTATACAAAAAGTTTAGACCTAGATATTTTAATTCCATAGATTCTTACCTACACTGTCTCAAAAGTTAGGTAGAAGGAGCTAGGGTGGATAGGTAGAAAGTAGACCAGACATAAAGGAAGGGAAAAAAGAAAGGATGAAGAGAAAGAAGAAAAATAAATGGGTGTGGGGATTTATTGGATGACAGGATGTGACTTTCTATATGTGAAAAAGGAAAAGAAAAAGAAGAAAAATATATGTGCCAGGTCATCGCTACCTCATCAAGGAAGCTTCCAGAGTGTCCCTGATCCATCCCTTGGGCTGGGTTAATCACTTCCCTATGTTTCTCAATATTCCTATTAATTAGAACCATTAATTAGGTCTCAATATTCTTATTAATTAGAACCATTAATTTAGAAACTAAATAAGTTCTCTGTTATGTATACACAGAGAGAACATACCTCTCACAGTGTAGACCATTATTCCGAGTCCCCGTCATACTCAAAAGGCGGCTACCGCTCCAAGTGTGACACCTTCCTTCTCTCATCTAAAACATCCTTCTACTGGATGCTGCTTAAGAATTGTATGTAAGAAAACATTACTACAGGTAGATGTTATTAGGATTTAGTAAATAAGATAAAATACAATGGTTATTACCTAGACCACTAGATTTCACAGGTTCTTTTAATTAGGAAAAATAGTGTTAATTTTATATTCCAGTCATGTAGTCAAATTTTATTTTTTATATTTCTTATTCCATGCACAGAGTACAATATGTTTCTATATAACCACAGTATTCTTCACAAACTGCCTTAACTCATGGTATATTGGGGACATCCTTATTGTGTTTCTTTTTTAAAAAAAATATGTATTCCATAGAATTGAAATTGCTTCTTTCTGAAACTTTACATTGGTTGAGGTTTGCAGCAAGAAGACATGAAGATAATCCTGTTTGCAGGATTTCACAGACATACAATAATTGCTATTTACTATTATTTTTATTTGGATGCAAACTAATTAGTAGAATTAGAGAACTAATAACTGTGGCCCTATAGTCTTGTCAACTGTGTTTGGGTTATCAGGTGGTTACAGTAGAGGATTTACAGGTTCAAAGTGCCTTCTTTTTCATTTCCTGACCAACTACTGTTTCATCATTTGATCTTAGTCAATGGCTTCCTCATACCTCAGTTCAACTGGGGAATTATGTAAAAATTAGAATTTTGCTGATAGCTAAGTGTTGCATCTCATCTGAATATATTATGTAGAAATTACACATAGTTTTCTTTTGCCATGCAAAAACTTGACTATGAATAAAAAATATTTCTGCTTCATTGTCCTATTATTAAAATATTTCTCACAACTAAATTAGAAAAAAACCTTGAATAATTACTATATTTAAATTTAAATGAGTGATTTACTTAGAATATTTATCTTTATAAACAAGTGTGCATTAATATATTATTTATATAAAATATACTTTATATTTATCTTATTATATATACCTCATAGTTGGAAAAAAAATTGCATACATGTACACACAGGGAGGACATGACTGAGCTGTGACTTTCTCCACTGCTGTGATTTTTCATTCCCCTCTGTACTCACCAAACATCACTCAGCACCTGTTACTTAGTGGCTACTTTATATATGTTTGTCAAATGAATGAATGAGCAAAGTGCAATTATGTAAATAATGTCATACTTGAATATGAAAAGGAAAGATACCTTAGTTCATGTAAGAAAAAGTCCTCAGCAGTCTTCATTCTGAAGTACCATGGAGTGATACTGAAACCAAGCAGGACCCAGGGGGTCCTCCCAGGGTCCCCTCTGTGACCTTCCTTTCTTGTTTGTAGAAAATGACTTTAGTCTCCTAGGCCCTCTGTGAGTTGCAAAGAGCAGACTTTAGAAGTTACTAATTAGGGAAGTAAGGGAACCAGAAACAAAGGAAACAAAATGGCCTTGAAGATAACAATGGGTCCAACAGGGAATTGAAATTCTTAACCCATCACATAGGCTCTAAGTAAATAATAAAATGGCTCAAAATTACTTTTGTTCTCTCCTAGAAAGAAGTTAAGGGATCACAGGACCATGATTTACTAGTTTGCTTTACAGGAACACATAGATCAATCACAATCATCAGTGACACATCAAGTCACAAGATGGTGACATGAAATCTGCAAGGGAGGTCTTATCTGGAAATTGAAATCACAAAGACTTCCCTCCTTGAAAAGGGACCCCTCCTGCACTGTTGGTGGGAATGTAAGTTGGGGCAACCACTATGGAAAACAGTATGGAAGTTCCTCAGAAAACTAAAAATAGAGCTACCATATGATCCAGCAATCCCACTCCTGGGCATATATGCAGACAAAACTGTAATTCAAAGGATACATTCACCCCTATGTTCAAGCAGCACTATTTACAATAGCCAAGACATGGAAGCAACCTAAATGTCCATTGATAGATAAAAGATAAAGAAGATGTGCTACATATATACAATGGACTACTACTCAGCCTTAAAAAGAATGAAATAATGCCATTTGCAGTACCATGGATGCAACTGGAGATGATCATACTAAGTGAAATAAGTCAAAAAGAGAAAGGCAAATATCATCTGATATCACTTATATGAGGAATCTAAAATATAACAGAAATGAACTTATCTATGAAACAGAAACAGACATAGAGAACAGACTTGTGGTTGTCATGAGGGAGGAAGGGAGGGAGAGGGATGGACTGGGAGTTTCAGGTTACTAGGTGAAATCTATTATATAAGGATGGATAAACAACAAGGTCCTACTGTACAACACAGGGAACTATATTCAGTATCCAATGACAAACCATAATTAAAAGAATATGAAATAGAATGTATTTTATATATATATAATATATATATATATATATACACATATATATCTGAATCACTTTCCTGTACAGCAGAAATTAACACAACCTTGTAAGTCGACTATACTTCAATAAAATAAAAAACAAAGATCCCCTCCCCTTTACTCTTTTTACCATTAAAACTCTTGTGCTCCAGCCAGCTGGCCAGCCCGCAAGATGGATTTAAGACAAACCAAGTATCTCATCTTTGGGGTTTGTGCCCTCTTGATCACTAAACCTTTCTCTGCTCCAAACTTGAGTGGGGCACACGAACTTGGATTTGATAAGAACATCCAGAGGAGAAGGCAGTGGAGGGAGAGAGGGTGGCAAGGAAGGTACTATTTCAACATGGTAACCACTGATCCCACATCAACTTTTGTTACTCTCTCAGAACCCCTATGTTCCCCCTTTGAAATATGCTGTTCTTTATTCACTTAAACAATTAACAAAGAGTTTTGTGTAAAATTACTCTCAGGACTTGAGTTTGTATTAATGTTTATGGGTAGATATGGCTAATCAACATATCCTAATCACTCTCTGTGTGAGATACAGGTGCAAACTTAACACATTTAGGGAAAGAGCAAGCATATTATACAGAATTTACATATCCCTGAAATCCACTAAGGAAATTTAAAGACAAATTAAATATGCACTGAATCAGTGACTGATCCATGTCAAAATATCTGAAAAATTTCATCTATTTATTAGTATTCAGTAAGGGAAAAATTCATCCCCACCATTTATTTTACTAAACAACAGAATAAATAGTCCAACTCAATAACCCATGCCTGTGCATCTTCATTATTTGATGGCCTATGACTCCACTGAGACTATAACTAAAGCTCTGGGCTCTCAGAAAAACGCACGTTTTCATGTACACACAAGTGCACACACAAATCATTTTCAGGGTATTCTTGAGCATATTGAAGTTGGACTACAATGTGAGAATCCGTCCCCTGAGCAGGAGATGCAGACTGTCTTACTCATTCCTCATTTTTCCATGTCAAGCAGCATCTGCTAGAGTAACACTACTAGGTGCTTCACTCACTCCTTTATTTATCCTGGACCCATGGGGAAAACCGATAGTTATCTGATTGTTTGGTGACATCCATTGAACCATGTTTCTTACTTGGACGGGAGGGTCACCCAATCAAACTCTGAAGAAACTGAGTAACTACTTTCTTTGCTGCTTTCTTTCCCCAAGCCTCTGTGAGGTAAAAGTCCAGGATACATGTATTTGGTCTACAAACTCATTTTTAATCTCAGATGTACTATGCCAATGAATAACTTAGGAAGGGTAAGGGATGACTGTGCTGGGGTAAACCAGATATAGCAGAAAGCCAGTTTGGCCACAGATCAAAGCCTTTAAGCAGCTGTAACAATAATAGGGCTCAGTCACTTCCAAACTTAGGAATAGACAAACATACGTTATTTATCAACCTCCTATAACCTTAACACTGGGCATGCATAGATACATCTACATGGCAGAATAAAAGGAAAAACTTGAAGCATATTATAACTAATTTTATGGTATTTGATGGGAGAGTCTGTTCAAAATTTGTGAAACTCAAGTTAACACATTCTGTTGTACCCAAGAATTAAAAAAAAATACTTATTCATTTTCTATCAGTATTACCAAAAAATCAAACACTTTTAAAGTTACTTTAAAGTTTACATAGCAAAAATCTTCATTTATGGGTAAGTAAAATGAAAATATAAAAATAATTATATTACATGGATAGATAAATACAACTAGAATTCAGATCTAATGCATTTCAGTTGTTTCTTTCAACTGCCTTTAAAAATTCCTTTAGAAAGCAAGCATTTCCTCTAAGGTCAGGAACAAGACAAGGGTGCCCACTCTCACCACTATTATTCAACAGAGTTTTGGAAGTTTTAGCCACAGCAATCAGAGAAGAAAAAGAAATAAACCGTGTCCAAACTGGAAAAGAAGAAGTAAAACTGTCACTGTTTGCAGATGACATGGAAATGCTAAAGATGTTACTGGAAAACTACTGTTGCTAATCAATGAATTTGGTAAAGTTTCCCGATAAAAAATACACAGAAATCTCTTGCATTCTTATACACTAACAACAAAAGATCAGAAAGAGAGATAAAGGAAACAATCCCATTTACCACTGCAACATAAAGAATAAAATACCTAGGAATAATCTTACCTAGGGAGGCAAAAAGCGGAAAACTATAAGACACTGATGAAAGAAATCAAAGATGATACAAACAGATGGAAAGATATACCATGTTCCTGGACTGGAAGAATCAACATTGTGAAAATGACTATACTACCCAAAGCACTCTACAGATTGAAGGCAATCCCTATCAAATAACCAATGACATTTTTCACAGAACTAGAACAAAAAATTTTATGATATGTATGGAAACACAAAAGACTCCAAATAACCAAAGCAATCTTGAGAAAGAAAAATGGAGCTGGAGGAATCGGGCTTCCTGACTTCAGACTATATTACAAAGCTACAGTGTGGTACTGGAACATAAACAGAGATATAGATCAATGGAACAGGATAGAAAACCCAGAGATAAACCCATGCACATATGGTCACCTTATCTTTGACAAAAAAGGCAAGAATATACAATGGAGAAAATATATCCTCTTCAATAAGTGGTGCTGGGAAAGCTGGACAGCTACGTGTAAAAGAATGAAATTAGAACACTCCCTAGCACCATACACAAAAATAAACTCAAAATGGATCAAAGACCTAAATGTAAGGCCAGACACTATAAAACTCATAGAGGAAAACATAGGAAGAACACTCTCTGACATAAATCACAGGAAGATCCTTTTTGACCCACCTCCAGGAGTAATGGAAATAAAATCAAAAATAGCAAATGGGACTTAATGAAATTTAAAAGTTTTTGTACAGCAAAGGAAACCATAAACAAGATGAAAAGAAAACCCACTGAATGGGAGAAAATATTTGCAAACAAAGTAACTGACCAAGGATTAATCTCCAAAATATACAAGCAGGTCATGCAGCTCAATATCAATAAAACAAACAACTCAGTCCAAAAATAGGTGGAAGACCTAAATAAACACTTCTCCAAAGTAGACATACAGATTGCCAACAAACACATGAAAAGATGCTCAACATCACTAATCATTAGAGAAATGCTACTCAAAACCACAATGAAGTATATCACCTCACAACAGTCAGAATGGCCATCATCAAAAAATCTACAAATAATAAATGCTGGAGAAGGTGTGGAGGAAAGGGAACCCTCTTGCACTGTTGGTGGGAATGTAAAATGATACAGCCACTATGGAAAACAGTTTGGAGTTTCCTTAAAAAACTAAAAATAGAGCTACCATATGACCTAGCAATCCCACTACTGGGTATATACCCTGAAAAAAACATAATTCAAAAAGATACATGTACCACAATGTTCGTTGCAGTGCTATTTACAATAGCCAAGACATGGAAGCAACCTAAATGTCCATTGACAGGAGAATGGATAAAGAAGACATGGCACATATATACAATGTAATATTACTCAGCCATAAAAAGGAACAAAATTGAGTTATTTGTGATGAGGTGGATGGACCTAGAGTCTGTCATACAGAGTGAAGTAAGTCAGAAAGAGAAAAACAAATACAGTATGCTAACGCACATATATGGAATCTAAAAAACTGGTACTGATGAACCTAGTGGCAGGGCAGGAATAAAGATTCAGACATAGAGAATGGACTTGAGAACATGGATGGGGGAAGGGGAAGCTGGGGCAAAGTGAGCGAGAAGCATTGACATATATACACTACCAAATGTAAAAATGGATGGCTAGTGGGAAGCTGCTGCATAGCACAGGGAGATCAGCACAATGCTTTGTGACGACCTAGAGGGGTAAGGAATGGAGGGTGGGAGGGAGGCTCAAGAGGGAGGGGATATGGGTATATATGTATACATATAGCTGATTCACTTTATTGTACAGAAGAAACTAACACAACATTGTAAAACAATTATACTCCAATAAAGATATAAAAAAATAATAATAAATAAAGACTCCTTTAGTTCCATACAGACAAGTAACGTGGAATAGACACTCAAGTTGTATAAACATTGCTGTCTTATTCAGCTTGGGCCACTATAACAAAATACTGTGTGCCTTAAACAAAAGGCGTTTATTTTTCTCAGTTTTAGAGGCTAGAGTGTCCAAGATCGAGGGGCTGGCAGACTGGGTTTAAGGTGAGAATTCTCCTCCTGGCTTCTACTGTAACCAGCTGCCCTCCTGTGGATCTTTGTTGCATGATGCATACTGAGAGAGGGAGAGCTTTGTAAGGGCACTCATCCCCTTATGGGGGTCCCACTCTGATCACTCGTTTAAACCTAATTAACTCCCCAGGGCTTCACCTCCTAACAGCATCACACTGGGGGTTGAGGTTTCAACATATGCATTTGGGTGGGGACAGAAATATTCAGTTCATAACGATTACCTCTTCTGTTTTAGATTATGTATATATTTATATGTCCACACACACACATGTATATGTACATATGTGTAAGTTCCTATATTCACACACACATATGCATGTTTCTGTAAATATGAGTTTATATATGTTCCATATTCACACACATATATATGCATGTATATGTGCATATGTGTGTATATGTTCCTATATTCACACTCATATGCTCAAGTATATGTACACATGTGGATGTATATATGTACACACACAAAGACTCCTTTCAATTCTCTTTATTGTTGATGTGTTGTGACTAAGATTCTTATAGACACTAGAGAATAAACCATTAAATAAAATTGCCACACATAGAGGTTTGGCAGTTAAAAGAATAGTGTCCTAAACATCTACCTTTGAATTTGTCTCCTTATTTTCTCTTTACACCTAGCCTTTAGGACTGACCATTTAAATAGATATTTTGCTCTGCCTTCTGGACATCACACTTAAATTGTTCAATAAAATGAGTTGCATATGAACACTGCATTGGAATCATGTTCTAAAAGTGCTTTTGTTGTTTCTATTTTATTAGCCCTCATGCAGCAGTACAATGAAAGAAGTTAGTTTACATTCCCCATGTGTTCTGAAATACTAGTTCTTTTTGAAGTTACTAAAACTTTCAAGCCACATAGTCATTTTTATTACAGTTTTGCTATCAGTTTCAAGGTCGAAATTATTTGCAAAATTTTAATTGCTGGTGTTCACATTTCAATAGACACTCATGACTCTTTTCCAATTGCAGATATACCTAATCATATATTTATTGTCCATGTTTTAAATTCTAAATTATATTTTACCTGTCAGGAAGATCAATTCCCTAGGTACACTGACCGAGGTGCAGCATTATTTTTCTTAAAAGTGTCGCTAACGTATTTCCACTTGAAATTATTTAGGACTAATTCATATAGATGCAAAATGAAATAGAAAGTGATGTGATCAGTTCAATGTTTTGACCCAAACAATAACCCATTCCTTCATTTGTCAATCAAACTGCAATGGTAATCAAAGTGTTCCTTAAGTTGGTCAGACTTTCCAGCCTCCAGCTGTGAAATAATCCAGACTTATTTACACCTTACACTTAAATGGGACATATCATTCAGTTCCTCTGTAAGACAGCAGAGTATGGTTTCCTGCATGAAGGGAGCTGGCCAAATTAATCCCTTTGGCATTCAGATTGCCCTTTTTAGAAATAGTCAAAAATATTTAATTAGTCTATCTAGCTGAGAGACATCTTTTTTGCTATATAGAATAGTCTTTTTTTCCCCAAAAGTTCTAGTTAATTGTGCAATTTTCAATACCTCAAATTATTTAACACAAATAGGTTTATATGGAAAAAAATGTATTTTTCAAACTTGAGTGATTTTTGTATGATTATTTTAAATATTCAGCAAGTAAATAGCATACACAATGTCACTAGGTAAGATCATCTCTTCTCCACCCGCTCCTTTCTGAGTTCTGTGAATGTTGATGTGAGCAGTCAAGAATTTGGGGCCAGCTGAGAGGCAGGATGGTAATGAGCTGGGTGGTAGTCGGGTGGGGAATGCTCTCGAATGCTTCTGCTCTCTCTGTTCAAATTTCTAAATAGTCTTCTAGTGTCAACAAATTTTTAAAATGAGAATGAGAACTATGAAATCATTTTAAAAGGACATAGATTGAATGAAAACATATTCTCATCTATTTAAACTGTTCTTGCTGAATCACAAGGTAAATATTCTAAAACCTCTGTTCTTTTTTTCTAATATTCAACGTTGTGGTGTTTAGATGCATCACTTCTGAATTGCCCACCTCTTTCCATCACATACCATGTCTCCTGATGGTGGGTTCATTATTATGAGCAATTGTACACTGTGTTCCAGGGCTATGAACTTGATATTTATGACTAGCCATTTAGAAGTTGCTGAAGATTAAAAATATTTATCTTAAAGTTTAAAGGTATATGTTCATTGTCACCTTAACACAATCAATATGGAAATCTCTGGACAGTGAAACTAAATGACAAATTTTTTTTAACCTTCTTTATCCTAAAATTGATTTTCCACTCAGACCATATCATCCTGCAACTTTTGCAGGCTTCCTAAATGTGATTTTACAAGTGAAAAAGCTTTCCTGTTGAAATTCAAGACCTAAACTAGAACTTGAATGGCATAAAAAAGTCACTTTCTATGAGAAATATATCAATCTGGGTTACTTTATAATTAAACGTTTATTATAAGGACCTGAGAAAATGATGTAGTTAAATTTGTAGTTATTTGTCTTCTCTCCTCCTTTATCTTGCTGGTCTACCTTCTCCGCCTTATGTTTTCTTTTTTCCTCTCTTGATGGATATTTACTTTGTGCCTTTCTCAATGTATCCCATCTTCCTTGCAGGTCCAAGATAGATTTTTTCATAGCTTAATTTTGCTTTAAGAAATCTTCCTGTATGCTTTAACTTAACAAGGCTCAGGGTGATTGCACAGCTTACTGCCTAAATTAGCTTTAGAAGTTACATTGTCATACATGCTTCAAAAGAACTTCTTTGGAAATGAACGTGTTTGATGGCTTTTGGTCACTAGAGACATTGCTTCTTTTACTATTTAAAAAACTCTCTTATCCAATATTTATATTTTCAGGTTAACACTATTATCCATTATCCAAATGTAGGCTGCATGTATGGAGGTGACTCCTATGTATGATTCCTTCTTTGAAAGAAGACCAGCAGATGAGCTATATAAATATTCTGTCATAAATGATTTGTGCTTGTAATTTTCTTTCAAATTAGAACTGTTTTCACTATTTTTTCTTGTTTTGTTTCATACATCTGCCCTGCAATATATCAAATATATTATGTTTAACTTTATTTTTTACAACTTTACTTTTTTACCACTCAGTCCATTTACTTTCCCCTTTCCTCATCACTTTTCCCAGGCATCCTCCAAATAATAGAAAACATTTTTAATTATGGTAAAAAAAATTGATATCAGAATGTATTTGGCTATCAGACATATCTGTCTAGTACCCATACAATAAAGAGTCTAGTAGCTCAAGTAACAAAATGTTATGAGTATTCAGGACAACTTCAGGTTAAATTCCATACTTCTATCTAGTAACCATTTTGATTTTTTCTTCTACAGTGATTTACTCATAATCTCATAGTTCTCAGATTAACAGGAGAAAAGCATACAAATTTATTTAAGTTTTATGTGACATGGAAGCCTTCATAAGGAAATGAAGACCCCAAGAAACAGGTAGTCCTGCATATTTTATGCTAGGTTTGATGAAGTGTGGACAGCCATGTGGAAATATGATAATTTGGGGAGTAGGAGGTGATTGGAGTAAAAGGGGGGAAACTTAGTGAGGCCTGTTGTTGGATTCTTCTCAGCATCCCTTTGTTTTCAGAGATAAGGATGCTCCTTTCCTCCAGGTGTAGGAGGGCCCCTCTCACTTGAGGGTTTCAGGGAATAAGGGTTGGGGGAGGAGGTCAGAGTGGGCTTCTTGCATCTGCTCTTTTCTCAAAGTCCTTCAGCTTAAAATATTTAATATGCCAAGGTGCCATGCTTTGGGGTAGTATGTCTTGAACCCCATCATTGACACCAGTCCAGGAGCAGAAAGAGACTCCTTTACTCTCACTGATCTCTTTTTAAAACCTGGGTGTTCTTCCCAGAAGTCCATCCCTGGACTTCCCCTCAGGGCTTGTGGCCATGGTGATTGACATGCCCATTCTTTAACGAGTCTTCAGCTAGAGAAATGGCATTACCATAACGAGCTATGATCCTGCAACATTCTCTTCTTGTGATTTGGAAGGAGTACAACACAAAGCTGCCTGAATCTGAGAAAAAGAAGAGTCTATGTGAGGATGAAGGTGTGTGGATAGACAAAAAATGTGTTACCTCTCCACAGACAATAAAGCAAATCCTGTGCATCCTGGTTCAGTGCAGCAACTCAAAGGCTCAACACAGGGCCCATTTACAGTAGGTGCTATCTAGTATTTGTGAAATGAATTCATGAATAATGCAAATACTAATATTTATAAGAATATGATGTCTAGTCCTTGAAAGGCAAGCAGGAGACACATAACCCAACCTCAAATCCACTATAAGAACAGAGGACACCGTCTTTGTTACAATGATGTGCAGTATCTGGATATTCTGGAACTTTAATTTAAAGTCACCAATGACTTCCAGGTGGCTGAATCCAAGGGTCAGTTCTCAGTTATGTTATTTGAAAAATGAGCAGTATTTGATACTGATCATTTCCTCTTTATACACGTTCTTCTTTGTATTTTCAGGGTATCACACTCTCTTGTTTTCTTTCTCTCTCACAGGCTGTTCATTTCAAACTACTTTAATTGTCCTCCCCTCTGCCGTCTTAATTCTGAAGTGCCCTAGGGCTCAGTCCTCACTTCTCTTCTCTTCCCTATTTACATTCATTACTTTGATGGTGTTTCTGTCTCTCAACTTTGTATATTATCCTACTTGCTAAAGAATACCAAAAAACAAAAATTTGCTGTTATGGTTCTATAATTTTTTCTTTCTTTCTACTTCTTCTTTATTTTTATAGACCAAGATAGAAACCAACAAGAAAATGAAATAAATTTGCTGCTGTGATTGCAGAATTACTCACAGCAATCTTTGAAGAAATGTGCCCACTGGGAGAAATGACACAATTCAATTCAGCATATACCTGTGTTGTGCCTATTATGTGAATGACACAGTGCTAAGAAGCCAAGTGGGAATCAGTCCTGCTCTCAAGATGCTTATAACAGAGCCCAGAGAATGTCAGCACACAAATAATTACAACTAAAAAGAAGGCAGAATAATCCCTAGCAACTTCTCCTTCACTATAAACTTGTTTCTTATCTCCTCTGCCTAAGAACAAGCAAAACAAAATCAAAATAAACCACAAGAGCATTTTTTTTTCTTAGAACTTCTTCCTTCCCTGCTTTTTAATTCCAAAACCTTGTAGGAATTTCTCCTATTTGCTTTGCTCACTCAATCCCTTCCTATCTGCATTGCATCACCTCTTTTGTACTGAAGTCAGCATCTTGCGGGTGAGAGCACTGCCCTGCCAGGTCAGATCTTTCCTCTAGGCCTCAGCTCCCCTGCTGCAGCTAGTGCTTGAGCCACTCTTCTTTCTCAAATTCCATCGCACTGTGCTTTGTTCTCTCTTCCTCGTTCACTTCTCATCTCTTAACTACCAAATGAGAAGATCTTGGCTTAACATAAATTTATGTGGAAGGATTTTATCTAGCACAAAGCATACTAAGAATCAGCAGTATAAAATATTCATGAAAAACCCAATGCAAGTACAAGTACCGAGAAAATGGGAAGTCATAATTGCTATGTAATCTGAAGCCATATTCTGCCAGAACCAAAGCATTGAGTTCAGTTACAAGTTCCATGTTAAAGAGATATTAACTAGTTGAAATATACCCCTAAGAAGGCAACTCAGTAAGACATTGGGGGGATCTGTAAAGCAAGTCTCACAAGGAATGGTTAATGATATAGGACATATTTAGACATAGAAGGGAACATAATTACTGACTTTAAACATTTGAAGCTTATGTGTGGTGGTAGGATTAGGAAATATGGGCAGAAATTTTAGGAAAGATCCTAAAGAATTCCTAAAAATTTGAGATATCTATTATTGGAAAAGATTTTCTTGTGACGCAGTTAGTTCAAACAGAATTTAAAGGACTATATACATGAAATGTTCTGAAAAGGATTCTTGCTTTGGATGGGAGCTTGAACTAGATTAAAAGCCTCTTCATTTTTTTTTTAACATCTTTATTGGAGTATAATTGCTTTACAATGGTGTGTTAGTTTCTGCTTTATAACAAAGTGAATCAGTTATACATATACATATGTTCCCATATCACTTCACACTTGCGTTCCCCTCCCTCCCACCCTCCCTATCCCACCCATCCAGGCGGTCACAAAGCACCGAGCTGATCTCCCTGTGCTATGCGGCTGCTTCCCACTAGCTATCTACCTTACGTTTGGTAGTGTATATATGTCCATGCCTCTCTCTCGCTTTGTCACAGCTTACCATTCCCCCTCCCCATATCCTCAAGTCCGTTCTCTAGGAGGTCTGTGTCTTTATTCCTGTCTTACCCCAGGTTCTTCATGACATTTTTTTCCCTTAAATTCCATATATATGTGTTAGCATACAGTATTTGTCTTTCTCTTTCTGACTTACTTCACTCTGTATGACAGACTCTAGGTCTATCCACCTCATTACAAATAGCTCAATTTCGTTTCTTTTTATGGATGAGTAATATTCCATTGTATATATGTGCCACATCTTCTTTATCCATTCATCCTATGATGGACACTTAGGTTGTTGCCACCTCCAGGCTATTGTAAATAGGACTGCAATGAACATTTTGGTACATGACTCTTTTTGAATTATGGTTTTCTCAGGGTATATGCCCAGTAGTGGGATTGCTGGGTCACATGGTAGTTCTATTGGTAGTTTTTAAAGGAACCTCCATACGGTTCTCCATAGTGGCTGTACCAATTCACATTCCCACCAGCAGTGCAAGACTGTTCCCTTTTCTCCACACACCCTCCAGCATTTATTTTGTCTAGATTTTTTGATGATGGCCATACTGACTGGTGTGAGAGGATATCTCGTTGTAGTTTTGACTTGCATTTCTCTACTGATTAATGATGTTGAGCATTCTTTCATGTGTTTCTTGGCAGTCTGCATATCTTCATTGGAGAAATGTCTATTTAGGTCTTCTGCCCATTTTTGGATTGGGTTGTTTGTTTTTTAGTTTTTGAGCTGCATGAGCTGCTTATAAATGTTGGATATTAATCTTTTGTCAGTTGCTTCATTTGCAAATATTTTCTGCCATTCTGAGGGTTGTCTTTTGGTCTTGTTTATAGTATCATTTGCTGTACAAAAACTTTGAAGTTTCATTAGGTGCCATTTGTTTATTTTTGTTTATATTTCCATTTCTCTAGGAGCTGGATCAAAAAGGATCTGGCTGTGATTTATGTCATAGAGTGCTCTGCCTATGTTTTCCTCTAAGATTTTGATAGTTTCTGGCCTTACATTTACGTCATTAATCCATTTTGACCTTATTTTTATGTATGGTGTTAGGGAGTGATCTAATCTCATACTTTTATATGTACCTGTCCAGTTTTCCCAGCACCACTTATTGAAGAGGCTGTCCTTTCTCCACTGTACATTTCTGCCTCCTTTATCAAAGATAAGTTGACCATATGTGTGTGGGTTTATCTCTGGGCTTTCTATCCTGTTCCATTGATCTATTTTTCTGTTTCTGTGCCAGTACCATACTGTCTTTATTACTGTAGCTTTGTAGTATAGTCTGAAGTCAGGGAGCCTGATTCCTCCAGCTCCGTTGTTCATTCTCAAGATTGTTTTGGCTATTCGGGGCTTTGTTGTTTCCATACAAATTGTGAAATTTTTTGTTCTAGTTCTGTGAAAAATTCCAGTCGTAGTTTGATAGGGATTGCATTGAATCAGTAGATTGCTTTGTGTAGTAGGGTCATTTTCACAATGTTGATTCTTCCAATCCAAGAACATGGTATATCTCACCATCTATTTGTATCATCTTCATTATATTTCATCAGTGTCTTATAATTTTCTGCATACAGGTCTTTCGACTCCTTAGGTAGGTTTATTCCTAGATATTTTATTCTTTTTGTTGCAATGGTAAATGGGAGTGTTTTCTTGATTTCACTTTCAGATTATTCATCATTAGTGTATAGGAATGGAAGAGATTTCTGTGTATTAATTTTGTATTCTGCTATTTTACCAAATTCATTGATTAACTCTAGTAGTTTTCTCATAGCATCTTTAGGATTCTCTATGTATAGTATCATGTCATCTGCAAACAGTGACAGCTTTACTTCTTTTTTTCTGATTTGGATTCCTTTTATTTCCTTTTCTTCTCTGATTGCTATGGCTAAAACTTCCAAAACTATGTTGAATATTAATGGTGAGGGTGGGCAACCTTGTCTTGTTCCTGATCTTAGTGGAAATGCTTTCAGTTTTTCACCATTGAGGATGATGTTTGCTGTTGGCTTGTCATATATGGCATTTATTATGTTGAGGAAAGTTCCCTCTATGCCTACTTTCTGCTGGGTTTTTATCATAAATGGATGTTGAATTTTGTTGAAAGCTTTCTCTGCATCTATTGAGATAATCATATGGTTTTTCTCCTTCAATTTGTTAATATGGTGTATCACGTTGATTGATTTGCGTATATTGAAGAATCCTTGCATTCCTGGAATAAACCCCACTTGATCGTGGTGTATGATCCTTTTCATGTGCTGTTGGATTCTGTTTGCCAGTATATTGTTGAGGATTTTTGCATTTATGTTCATCAGTGATACTGGCCTAGTTTTCTTTCTTTATGACATCCTTCTCTGGTTTTGGTATCAAGGTTATGGTGGCCTCGTAGAGTGAGTTTGGGAATGTTCCTCCCTCTGCTATATTTTGGAAGAGTTTGAGAAGGATAGGTGTTAGCTCTTCTCTAAATGTTTGACATAATTCGACTGTGAAGCCATCTGGTCCTGGGCGTTTGTTTGTTGGAAGATTTTTAATCACAGTTTCAATATCTGTGCTTGTGATTGGTCTGTTCATATTTTCTATTTCTTCCTGATTCAGTCTTGGAAGGTTGTACATTTCTAAGAAGTTGTCCATTTCTTCCTGGTTGTCCATTTTTTGGCATAGAGGTGCTCATAGTAATCTCTCATGATCTTTTATATTTCTGCAGTGTCAGTTGTTACTTCTTCTTTTTCTGTATTGCTATAAACTTCCCTCTTACAACTGCTTTTGCTGCATCCCATAGGTTTTGGCTCATTGTGTCTCCATTTTCACACATTTCTAGGTATTTTTTTAGTTTCTCTTTGATTTCTTCAGTGATCACTTCGTTCTTAAGTAGTGTATTGTTTAACCTCCATGTGTTTGTATTTTTTACAGATCTTTTCCTGTAATTGATATCTAGTCTCATAGCATTGTGGTTGGAAAAGATATTTGATACAATTTCAATTTTCTTAAATTTACCAAGGCTTGATTTGTGACCCACGATATGATCTATCCTGGAGAATGTTCCATGAGCACTTGAGAAAAATGTGTATTCTGTTGTTTTTAGATGGAATGTCCTATAAATATCAACTAAGTCCATCTTCTTTAATGTATCATTTATAGCTTGTGTTTCCTTATTTATTTTCATTTTGGATGATCTGTCCATTGGTGAAAGTGGGGTGTTAAAGCCCCTACTATGAATGTGTTACTATCAATTTCCCCTTTTATGGCTTTTAGTATTTGCCTTATGTATTGAGGTGCTCCTGTGTTGGGTGCATAAATATTTACAATTGTTATATTTTCTTGGATCGATCCCCTGATCATTACATAGTGTCCTTCTTTGTCTCTTGTAATAGTCTTTATTTTAGACAAAAGTCTATTTTGTCTGATATGAGAAATGCTACTCCAGCTTTCTTTTGGTTGCCACTTTCATGGAATACCTTTTTCCATCCCCTTAGTTTCAGTCTGTATGTGTCTCTAGGTCTGAAGTTGGTCTCTTGTAGACAGCATATATATGGGTCTTATTTTTGTATCCATTCAGCCAATGTGTGTCTTTTGGTGGGAGCATTTAATCCATTTACATTTAACTTAATTATTGATATGTATGTTCCTATTCCCATTTTCTTAATTGTTTTGGGTTTGTTATTGTAGGTCTTTTCCTTCTCTTGTGTTTCTTGCCTAGAGAAGTTCCTTTAGCATTTGTTGTAAAGCTGATTTGGTGGTGCTGAACTCCCTCAGCTTTTGCTTGTCTGTAAAGGTTTTAATTTCTCCATCAAATCTGAAGGAGATCCTTGCTGGCTAGAGTAATCTTGGTTGTAGATTTTTCTCCTTCATCACTTTAAATGTGTCCTGCCAGTCCCTTCTGCTTGCAGAGATTCTGATGAAAGATCAGCTGTTAACTCTATGGGGATTCCCTTGTGTGTTATTTGTTGTTTTTCCCTTGCTGCTTTTAATATGTTTTCTTTGTATTTAATTTTTGACAGTTTGATTAATATGTGTCTTTGCGTATGTCTCCTTGGATTTATGCTGTAGGGGACTCTCTGTGCTTCCTGGCCTTGTTTAATTATTTCGTTTCCCACATTAGGGAAGTTTTCAACTATAATCTCTTCAAATATTTTCTCAGTCCCTTTCTTTTTCTCTTCTTCTTCTGGAACCCCTATAATTTGAATGTTGGTGCGTTTAGTATCGTCCCAGAGGTCTCTGAGACTGTCCTCAGTTCTTTTCATTCTTTTTTCTTTATTCTGCTCTGCAGTAGTTATTTCCACTATTTTATCTTCCCGGTCACTTAGCCGTTCTTCTGCCTCAGTTATTCTGCTCTTGATGCCACCTAGAGTATTTTTTATTTCATTTTTTGTGTTATTCATCATTGTTTGTTTCATCTTTACTTCTTCTAATTCCTTGTTAAATGTTTCTTGCATTTTGTCTATTCTATTTCCAAGATTTTGGATCATCTTTACTATTATTATTCAGAAGTCTTTTTCAGGTAGACTGCCTATTTCCTCTTCATTTCTTAGGTCTCGTGGTTTTTTATCTTGCCCCTTCATCTGCTGTGTGTTTTTCTATCTTCTCATTTTGTTTATCTTACTGTGTTTGGGGTCTCCTTTTTGCAGGATGCAGGTTCATAGTTCCTATTGTTTTTGGTGTCTGTCTCCAGTCACTAAGGTTGGGTCAGTGGGTTGTGTAGGCTTCCTGGTAGAGGGGACTAGTACCTGTGCTCTGGTGGATGAGGCTTGATCTTTTCTTTCTGGTGGACAGGTCCACGTCTGGTGGTGTGTTTTGGGGTGTCTGTGGACTTATTATGATTTAGGCAGCCTCTCTGCTAATGGGTGGGGTTGTGTTCCTGTCTTGCTAGTTGTTTGCCATAAGGTGTCCAGCACTGTAGCTTGCTCATCGTTGAATGAAGCTGGGTGCTGGTGTTGAGATGGAGATCTCTTTGGGATTTTCGCCGTTTGATATTATGTGGAGCTGGGAAGTCTCTTGTGGACCAGTGTCCTGAAGTTGGCTCTCTCACCTCAGAGGCACAGCACTGACTCCTGGCTGCAGCACCAAGAGTCTTTCATCCACACACCTCAGAAAAAAAGGGAGAAAAAATAAAAAGAAAGAATTAGTAGAAAAAGAAAGAAAGGAGGGAGGGAGGGAGGGAGAAAGGAAGGAAGGAGGGAGGACAGGAAGGAAAAAAGGAAAGAAAAAAGATAAAGTAAAATAAAATATAATAAAATTATTAAAATAAAAATTTATTTAAAAAAAAACGGATGGTTAGAACCCTAGGACAAATGGTGGAAGGAAAGCTATACAGACAAAATCTCACACAGAAGCATACACATACACACTCACAAAAAGAGGAAAAGGGGGAAAAAAATCACAAAAGTTGCTCTCAAAGTCCACCTCCTCAATTTGGGATGATTCACTGTCTAAAAGAGGGAAGTAAGGAAAGAAAGAAAGAAAGAGAGAAAGAAGAAAGAAAGAAAAATAGAAAGAAAGAAAGATAGAAAAAAGAAGATAAAGTCAAATAAAATAAAGTTATTAAAATAAAAAATAATTATTAAGAAAAAAATTAAAAAAAAACGGATGGATAGAACTCTAGGACAAATGGTGGAAGCAAAGACTATACAGACAAAATCTCACACAGAAGCATACACATACACACTCACAAAAAGAGTAAAAGGGGAAAAAATCGTAAATCTTGCTCTCAAAATCCACCTCCTCAATTTGGGATGATTCGTTGTCTATTCATGTATTCCACAGATGCAGGGTACATCAAGTTGACTGTGGAGCTTTAATCCGCTTCTTCTGAGGCTGCTGGGAGAGATTTCCCTTTCTCTTCTTTGTTCTAACAGCTCCCAGGGGCTCAGCTTTGGATTTGGCCCCGCCTCTGCCTGTAGGTCGCTGGAGGGCGTCTGTTCTTCGCTCAGACAGGACGGGGTTAAAGGAGCAGCTGCCTCGGGGGCTCTGGCTCACTCAGGCCGAGGGAAGGGAGGGGTGCGGAGTACAGGGCGAGCCTGTGGTGGCAGAGGCCGGTGTAACGTTGCACCAGCCTGAGGTGTGCCGTGCGTTCTCCCGGTGAAGTTGTCCCTGGATCCCGGGAACCTGGCAGTGGCGGGCTGCACAGACTCCCCGGAAGGGGGGTGTGGATAGTGACCTGTGCTCACACACAGGCTTCTTGGTGGCCATAGCAGCAGCCTTAGCATCTCATGCCCATCTCTGGGCTCCGCGCTTTTAGCTGCGCCTCACGCCCGTCTCTGGAGCTCCTTTAAGCAGCGCTCTTAATCCCCTCTCCTCGGGCACCAGGAAACAAAGAGGTAAGAAAAAGTCTCTTGCCTCTTCGGCACGTCCTGCCTTTTTCCCGGACTCCCTCCCTGCTAGCCGTGGTGCACTAACCCCCTGCAGGCTGTGTTCACGCCGCCAACCCCAGTCCTCTCCCTGTGCTCCGACAGAAGCCGGAGCCTCAGCTCCCAGCCCCTCCCGTCCCGGCGGGTGAGCAGACAAGCCTCTCGGGCTGGTGAGTGCTGGTTGACACCGATCCTCTGTGTGGGTATCTCTCTGCTTTTCCCTCTGCACTCCTGTTGCTGTGCTCTCCTCCGCGGCTCCGAAGGTTTCCTCTTCCACCACCCGCAGTCTCTGCCTGCAAAGGGGTTTCTAGTGTGTGGAAACCTTTCCTCCTTCACAGCTCCCTCCCATGCCTATCCTTTTGTCTCTGTTTATTCTTTTTTCTTTTGCCCTACCCAGGTACGTGGGGACTTTCTTGCCTTTTTGGAGGTCTGAGGTCTTCTGCCAGCATTCAGTAGGTTTTCTGTAGGAGTTGTTCCATATGTAGATGTATTTCTGGTGTATCTGTGGGGAGAAAGGTGATCTCCGTGCCTGACTCTTCCACCATCTTCTCCTCCACTCAAAAGCCTCTTCTAATGTGAAAATATTATAATTAATAAAATCATTAGAACTATATCATTAGTTTAAGCTTTCAATTTATGACATGGACATCTTTCAGTGTATGTTTCCACACCAGTTTCTGGGATTTAGGGAGGAGGTGATGAAATCTAATTGTGTTATGAATGACTAAAGTGCTCTGAGTCTGATGGGAAGTTTTGTATAAGAAATATTAGTACTTGATGTGCAAAGTATAAGATTTATACAACAAAAGTATTTTGGAGACCATTTAGCAAAAGAGAAAGTACTACAATGATGAAAATATTTTTCTGTGTGTTTTTGGTTAAAAATATTTTCATGAAATTTCTAATTAAATTATTTCATTTGTGTTTTCAGTGGAGAAATAAAAGATAAGAAAATGTGAAGACTCTATTAGTAGTTAACAGTTGTGTTATTATAACCTTGGCATGGCACTCTCTTTCAAAGTATAGTACATTAAAAAAAAAAAACACAAATTAAAAAAAACCTTGTCCCATTTACTTTAGATTAAAAAGGTTTTCAGTACCTTGAACTGTTGAACATTTGTTGAAGAGGAAGAAATTTTCCCTCTACCTTTCTAGGTTCTTCTGACTGGCCTAAGAGTTAAATTGACATGAAACAGATTTATAGGAGAAAATCAAACAAAAGTTTAATAACAAGTATACCTGGGAAAGACCCAGGAAAAGTAAGTAACTCACCAAAATGACTGAAACACTCACCTTAAATACCTTAAATACCATCTTTAGCTAAAGACAGAAGAGGATGTTGGAGGTAGTGGTTTAGGACTTCAAAGGGGAGGAAGGCAATTCATGTGGAGACAGAAAAGCAAAGGTTTGGTAAACAAATGTCTGCTGGGCCAGGCAGAAACAATGCGAAACAGAGAGGAATTTTAATGAATGGGCTTTGCTAGGCTTCTTTCTGTCCACATACCTAGTTCATCTATGGCGATAGCTCCTTTCCTGGAACAGGTCCTCTACCTACATTCTTTAGGCAGGTAGGGGGAAGTAAAAAGAAAGACTTCCTGAATCTTTTGGGCCTCAATTGTTTTCAGCTCAAAATAATTCACATGCCAAAAAGACATTTTGGCATGGCAAATTTTGCTCCCCTACAACATTTATGCACATACATACCTGGATGTATGTATGTACATATACATGTGCACACATATGTGCATTCATATGTATATTTATCATATGTAAGTTTCACATACTTTCATATATAAATTCATATATGTGTCAAAAAGTGCACAACCTAAAATTTGAGAATTATGATTTACTTGGTTAACATACTGAGAACTCAAGCCCAGGAGGCAGCCTCTCATATAGCTCTGAGGGGCAGCTCCCAAGAGGTAAGGGAGGAGCCAGCATATACAGGAGTTTTTGCAAAAACCAAGTAGTCAGAACATCAAAAGATTACTGATAATTAAAGGAAACCAGACGTCTCAAATTAATGAGTTTAGCATTTTTCTATATATGGGAAGATACAAGAGCCTGGGCTTGATGAAAGCGTTCCATTGATATATTCCTTAACTATCTAGGGCCAGTATCCTGTTTATTTCCATCCTGAATTCCCCTGAGGGTGCACCATTGGGGGTGGCTGCAATGGCTGATGGCTTGATGGCCAAAACATCCTTTGTTTACTGATATTGTTAGGGCAACCACTGACCAAAACCACCTTCCCTGGTCAGGCATGATGGCCACCACTTGCATGAGTTATCTTACAACAGGAGGTCCCGGTAAGGAATGCAGAACTAACAAGCCACCACCAACTGGAAGAATTCGGGAAAGGTCAAAAGAAGAGAGGAGATGTCAGTCCAAATGTCCTACCAACCTCTCAGAATCCATCTCGCTGGAATCCATCTTGGCTGAGTGATGAGCATGCCAGCAGGAAGGACCCTGAGTCAGAGTGATTGGCCAGAGACAACACGGAAACTAACCCCATTCCCATAAAACCTGAGACTCCGAGCCACATGGCAGAGCAGTTCTCCTAGATTCCTTTACCCTGCTGCTCTCTGCCCGGGCTCCCCGTTCCAATAAATTCTCTTGCTTTGTCAGCACATGTGTCTCCTCATACAATTCATTCCCTAGTGTTAGACAAGATCCCACTCTTGGGCCCTGGAAGGGGCCCCCCTTTCTGCAACAATATGGCAGGTGTCATTCTTTGTCCACATATATATTTATCTTTCCAATGAAAGTATAAATTCCAACGGGTAAGTAGTTTCTTTTGACTTCTTCCTACACTCAGACCATCTTACTTGATATAGTTCTGAGTTTAAAGTCAATTTTCAATAATAACTTGAGTTTAATTGATTTTTATTTGAGGTATCTTTAGCATGAAGAATACTGTGCATGAATTTTGCTTTTAGAATAATTTAAAATGTTTACTGCATGCAGTGTGAAGAGGGAAGGCGGGGCATTAAGGATAGAAACTGCATTCAAGGCTACTAATAGAGCAGTCCTAATGAATCAAATACAGCATGTAATCCATGAAATAATAGATTATCATGGAATAAATGAGTCATCTACTAATTAAATAGTGAGTAATAACAATTCAGGGAAACCTAATTTCATAGTAACAATTATTCCTGCCAAGAAGCATTCTCATCTTTAAGGAAACAAATGATTGTCATTAACTGGGTGTAGGTGTCTATTAAATGTTGTTACTATCAAATGATGTATTTTGGTAATGGGAGGTTATCTTTCATGTACAGATCCTCTTGCTTATCTTAAGATATGGTTTAATTTAGAAATGGCAAATTATCAATATTGTACAAGCCCCGCAAGGTCATGGTTCAATTTAAACATTCATTAAGTCTTGTTTATTTTTCGAACACATATGTCAATGTTCACTACTAAGCTACAACTTAATAAGAACAATTAATGGCTGATGCCAGACACACACCATTAAAATGAGAGTTGGGCTGAGTCATTCCAAGCAAAATGAACTGCAGCCAGTGGAGCCAAGGTAAAAGTCTAAAAATGGAAACAGAGAGCAGAATTCTCACAGCTCTTTAGAGACTCAAGTTATCTTTCTCTCCTCCACCAGGAACTGGTGCTGGATTGCAAGTTCCCTGAAGGTGGGGGTGGAGTGATTTGAAAACTTACGTGTGACCCAGTGCCTAATACATTACTTAGGACAGAGCATAGCATGGAGGAATCATTAATCTGATTTCCAAAGTTGTGGGTGGAGTGTTTTTTATATTTTCCTGATAATAAGCTATTTCTCTTTTTTAAGTCCATATCCACAAAATATTTGAAAATATATAGAAATTGCACAGTAAAAATACAGAGAGAGAGAGAGTTTCCATTATTAGTGCAGTACTCCACAAAACTCCAGTGGCTCCAAAAATCTTGTGAGAAGGTCTTAGAGCCCCCTCCCATGAGAGAACATCAAGACCACTCCCTTTCAGGGCTCTCATTCTCTGATCCACTGGAGAACAACACATGGAATTTCAGTGATTGGGATAAAATCCATGCGGTCTCTCCCCACATTCATTTCACCTGATAATCAAGTATTTAGAATTCATGAAACCATTATTGAAAGCCCTTTAAGTCAGAGAAGCATATACTGAGTTTTCCACAAATGGTAATGTAAACACTACCATGTGTTTTGAAAACAATAATAAATAGTATTCATTATATCTAAGAATTATGAATTTTGTCCTTTTGTGCTGTATTTTAAGTTGGATAAAACCTTCCATTATACTTAGTTATTCACTATTAAGTCTGTTGTGAGGATTAAATGTGTTAATATTTATAAGGTATGCAGCATTGTGCCTGACACAGAATATTCATACAGCTATACTGGCAGGGATAATTATGATAATAATAATAATCCTTATTTTCAGTTGCTTTTCCATAACTGTCTGATCCTAACCAAGTCAGTGAAGGGTGCACTTGAGTGTGCACTGCAATCTGTCCAAACCCTTCATCATTTTTCTCTTCCATATACAATCTTTCTTCATCTACTTTGACATTTGTTTATTTTTAATTACATGATGTAGTAGATTAGACCCTCATGCAATTGATATCTTAAAACATTTTTTGACAATCTCATAACTACCTCTTTATTTAATATGGATTTAATTATCTTTGTTGAAAATGCATTAAAAATGTGTTAAACATTATCAGAAATGGGGACAGATGTGCTCTGCACTCTATTCAGTGTAATTTTCAAAGTGAGCCTCTGTTTCTCTCCCATCTCATCCTTTGAGGATCAATGTAGTAAAAATAAAGTTAAGAATGGGCATGTGTTGTAGAAATAATTGTTGAGTCTTCATCAAATAAGAAAGATTAAGACAATATGCTCTAGGCTAAAGTGGAGTAATATACAAGTTTGGGCATCTAAAGACTGGAACTGACACTTCTACTATGTTACTGTGTCACCTACAAGTATGATGACTCAATCTGTAAAAGCTTCTGTTTCATGACCATACATGGCCATGACACCTATCACATAGGCTTTTGTAAGAATTAAGTTAGCAATATATGTAAAGCATCTATAGAATGCCTAGAGGGTAGTAATTTGTGAATGAGTATTATTTCCCTTTGGCACTCTGCCCCACCCCTCCAAATATTCCTCTAATTGTTTTCACCTTAGTGTTTTGAAGCACTTAAAGTGCTTCCTAACAGTTTCAATGACTTATTGGTTTTGTTATAGATAATATGCATACCCAGAAGCTTTTCTTTTATTTTCTGACTTTCTTGCACACTAGTCCTCCATTCAAATATTTAACGTTTTTTGTTTTCTTGACTTAGAATTGTTTTCACTTCTAGAATTTCAGCAACAACCAGAAATGAAGAAGGACAGAAATACTTGAGACGAAAGAAAGTTTTCTATATCTACCAAATTTCATATACACTAAGACATATTTTTTTAATGTTTAACTTGTTGAAATTGGGCTGCATCTTTTAATCAACGTCTTACAATTAATGCAGAAAGGCAACAATTCCATTAGGTTTCATTCCTGGAGAATGTTCAGGTATCAGGTATTCTGGCATCAAATCTTGCTTGTTGGATTTAAACTTATAAAACTATCCAGGAAATCATAGTGAAGTAATCTGTCAACCTTCAGAAACCAAATGGTGGCAAGGAAGGGATGAGAAATGTGGTGATTAAGATGTTTATTAACATTGCTTAAGCAGTAATTAAAATTACACCAGCTCTACATAACTGCAAATCTTGCTTTGAGCACACACTGCTAAAAAGTTTAATTTTTTATGGAACTTTTAAAGAACTAATGACAGAGCAGATCATATAGTGTGAAAAATCATAAACATTGTTCATGAATTGAAGAATAACTTAGACTCTTAAAAATTTAGTGATACTTTGAACAGTTTATTTGCTTACTTTTCCTTTTTATGTATGCACAAAAGTATATAATAAAATTTATGTTAAATTAAGCTTAAAAGCTTACTATATATAAAGCTCAAATAAATGTCAAATTTCCATGTGAAAAGAAAGCATGTTTCATAGTTTAACTGAAGGGTGTTTATTCTTAAAAATGATGATTCTTACAATTGAGTCTGCCTTAAATTTTAAAATACATGATATCCAATTTTCTCTTCTAAATATAAAAGTAAGTTTTGTTGTTATTTGTCTATTTATTAGTTTTCATCACTTCTCCTTTCTCAGTACCCTATTTTATATACCTTAGCTACTTCTAAGCCAATAAATGAGCAAATTTATTACAGTACATTCCAATTAAATTTCCTTAGGTGGGTCTTCTGTTTGTTTCATAAAATATTAAAAAATGTAGTTCAAGAGCCCAAGCTATTCTGACTTTATTACTAACATGTCTCTTTTGCAAACAAACACAATATCTAATCTGCTCTGTGTCACACTTCATCTCCATTTTTCTCTTCTTAACAACTAGTTACTATTTTAAATAATTATCCTCAGGGGAAGTGGTTTAAGATTAACTCACTCTGAAATGCAATTTGAAAATACAGAAAATTTGCAAAGATCAAATATGCATATGCTAGAATTTCTCATGATGAGAAATTAAAATTCAGGAAATATCACTGTAGTCATTTTCTTAGTTGTCTCAGGCTGACATACAAAATACAATAGATGGGGTGCCTTAAATAACAGAAATTTATTTTCTCACAGTTCTGGAGGCTGAGAAGCCCAAGATCAAAGACTTAGAATCGCTGACCAATTTGGTTCCTGCTGAGAGCTCTCTCCTTAGGTTGCAAAAGGACAACTTCATGTTATGTCCTCACATGGTCCTTTCTCGGTCCTTTCACTTGGAAAGAGGGAGAGAGAGAGTGATTTCTCCCTTTTATAAGGCCCCTAATTCCATGAAGAGTGCCCCATTCTCATGACTTAATCTAACCTTAATTACCTCCCAAAGCCCCTTCTCCAAATACCATTACATTGGGGGAATATGAATTTACTTTTTTGGGTGGGGGACACAACCATTCCATAACAGTCAGAAAAAAATGTTATATAGGTACTGATAGTTGAGAAAATCAGGAAGCGAGACTTTTGAGCTTTTTGCAGAGTGGAGTAAAATGGTAAAAGTGGAATTTTAGAAGGATTACTTTTAGAATACAGTACCTGATAAATCAGACAGAAGACTTGAAATAAATCCCATTAGAAAAATATTTTCATGACCTAGGCATAAGATAATGAGGAATTCACATCTGGATGGTGACATCTCAACAACCACAACAACTACAATAGCAGGAATCATCTATGGAACATTCACTGTGTGCCAGGCACTATTAAAAATGCTATGAATGCATTATTTTATTTGATTTTCAAACCAATCATGTGATGCAGCTACTATTATTCTTTTTATTTTATAAATGAGAAACCTGGCTTAGAAAGACTAGTAATACCCTGCTTCTCCAAGGGAAGGTATAGATAAAGGATCATACAAAAGAAAGTAGGCTGTGGTAATTAGAAATGCACACTTTGTATGGGACATATTATCAGAAGATGATATTATGAACTACTTGGTTATAAGTGAAAATTGAATTCTTGAGTTTATTTGAGAGAAAATAGAAAAATAGAGCTTTAGGGTAAGGGAATGGTGGAGGCAGGAAAATATGAGGAAGGAGGGTAAGAAACAAAAAACAGATTGAAAGTCTTTCAAATTAGGTAGAAATGAACAAGCAGTGTGTTGTATATTGAAAATTAAGCAGTGTGTTGTATATTGAAAATTAATAAATAGAGTTTAAAAGTGGTAGATTAATTCCCTATATCATAAAAAAGTCAAGGAAGATAAAGACAAAATAGTTGTTCAGAAAGGAGTTATTCATGATATAAATGTTTTCTTCCAATCTTTTTATCACGGGGTATATTTCAGTTAAAAAAAGTTGCCTTCAAAGAGACTGGAGACTTTTTGTAAAGTTATTCTAAGTCTAACCAAAGATATAAAAGAAGAAAAGGTAGAAACTAAAGGGAAAGAAGAGAATGAGGAAAGAAGTCCAGTGACAGAAGGAATAAAGTATATACAAAAGGATGAAAGGGAGGTAGGGAGAGAATGCAGGTTGGTTGGATAGAAAGTAGGAAGAGAGGAAGGAAGAAAGATTGTACAGGAAGCAGGGAGGGAGAGACAGAGAGAGAAAGATTATTTATTTTTCAGTCCCATATACATTACTTTCTATTAAAGGTTACCAGATATTTTACGCATAGAAACAGCATCAAAAGATTAATATCAGAATCACATAATATTATAACCAATTGACACAACAGCAAAACTGAGTGATTCCATTCAACATAGAATCTGTTCTGACAATGTTATTATGTTGGCAATAGTTTAAACTTTTTATTAACTGCATTCTTTATCTAATGAAAAAAAGGAGAGTTAAAAATTTAATATGTTTGTCTTTCTTGCCCAAATGAGGGAAGGAGAGTTTAATTTATATTTTCTTAAACTGAAGTAAAATAGATACCAAGACTGGAGTGCTGGTCTAGTAAGTTTTACTCTCGACTGAGCATAAATCTTGTTAGTCGCTCTCAACTGAACACAGTTCAAAAATCAGCAACATTTAACTCCAAAGGCTGATTTTGTAAAGAAGATAACCCACAATATCTAATTAAGAGAGATAGATTAGATTAGTAAAAGTGAGTAAAAAACAATAAAAAGCGTACTTCGGGCAAGTAAAGTTTAAAAAGAAATCTCCAAAATGTTTACAAATTCAGAAATAAGTTATGAAGGAAGACTAAAAATTTTAAATACTTCTTTTTTAAAAAAGCTTTAGTTTATTATTACCTACTTTAATTGTGGTAAAATGCACACCACACAAAATGTTCCATCTGCATGTTTTTAAGTGGACTGTAGTCCAGTAGCATTAGGTACATTCACATTGCTGCTTCAATGTCACCACTCCCCACCCACACAACTCTTCATCCTATAAAACTGAACGCATTAAATAGTAACTCTCCACTTCCTCCTACTCCTAATCCCTGCAATCACCATTCATTTTATATCTACTTTATCATGAATCTTCTCATTATTTTTTTTAATCATAAACCTAAGTTTATTTTATTTTATTTTTTAGAAAAGAGCCATAAAATCCAGCAATTTCACTTCTGGGTGTGTGTATATATATATATATATATATATATATATATATATATATATATATATATATACACATATATGTATACATATATATGTACATGTACATACATATGTACATATATATGTACATACATATGTACATATATATGTACATACATATATATATACATATATGTATATATATATATATCACAAAGAAATTAAATCAGTTTCTTGAAGAGGTATCTGCACCCCATGTTCATTGCAGCATTATTCACAACAGCTAAGATATGGAAAAAACCTAACAACCTAAGTGTCCATTGATGTCCAAGAAATAAAGACAATGAGGTATATATATACAACTGAATGATATTCAACCTTAAAAAAAGTAGGAAATCCTGCCATTTGCAATAACATGGATGAACCAATAAGACATGTAGTAAGTGAAATAAGCCAGACATAGAAAGGCAAATACTGCATGATATCGCTTACACATGGAATCTGAAAAAGTTGAACTTATACATAAGTTACCTGGTGAGTCACTTCCCTACAGCTTTTCTTCAAACTCGTGCTGAGAGTCTGATAGAGATACTTGTGTATTATGGGAACTTCCCTGTCTTGACCTTGGCAAAGAGAAAGCTGATGACAGTAGATTTATCAGGGAAAATATGAGGTATGTATTCAATGTTCCAGGTAATGAAAATATTCAATGGGCCATTTCAGTTTTCTTTCACAGTGCCATTAAGTGTACTCAGTTTTGTTTTTGAAGAAGATGACTGATTCGGACACATTTACAATGTTGTATCAAAGACAGAACTATGCTAGTTATCCCCAAAGGCTTAAGGGTTGACTTAGCAGTCTATAATATTTTAATACATTTTAAATTGAAGTTTCCTGCTTAGTGTGAGCCTAAACAGCCACCATTTAATGTCCTGTTTCTATATGTATCAAGCACAATGGAGGATCGCCTATAATGTTCCCAGTGTTTAAAGACAGCCTGAAGACTTCTTCATGACCATTTCCATGGCCCTCTGCAACCTCACCATACGTTCTAGACCAGTGTTGCTCAGTCTCAGTTGCACATTAGAATTACTGGGGTACTTTTTGAAAATCTCAGACCCAGACCCCCCACCCCCAATCAGGTAAATCAGAATCTCTGGGGATGGAATAAAGGTATCAGCATTTTAAAATCTCACAGGTGATTCCAAGGCACAGCCAAGATTGAAAACTGCTGCTCTAGATGGGCTCTGGTTTGCAAATTTTACTTGTAAAATGTGATTATTCAAATTGCTATAACAATGTGTTCTATGGGTTTCTGCTCCAGAAATGTTAATCTGAATTGAGAAGTGAAAATTACATTTCTTTTAGTAGGATTAAAGCGGGAAAAAAATGTTTGATATAAGGGAATACTTCCAAAAATTCACTTCTTAAATTATAGCTTTCTTCAAGATTCTTTATCCATCCCTCTTTCCCTCTATACCTACTTTCCCTGGGAGAGCTCATCCACTCCCGTGAATTCAGGTGCTGTCTACCAACAAACTGCTGAGGTCCAAACTCTCATATCCAACCCAACTCTGTAAAAGATAATTGTTAAAGATAATTTTCAAAAAAATGGTAAAATGGTGACTCTTGTAAAGATATAAAAATGAACTGTGTTAAAGATTTTATTTCACTCATGAGGGAACCATAACTGGTAAGCATGATATATATTATCCACTTCACAAAAGTTTAAAAAAAAAATGATAGAGCATAAAGATACGTTGAGAAAAATGTGTAAATAGAGGCAAAACTAGTTTTGCCATGGAGGTGGGAGGAGTTGGGAGCAGAAATCGTTTGAACCTTTACTGTACAGGACAGAATCTGCATGTCAATCAGTTACTTAGAATCCCCAGATAGTTCAAGACAGTGTATGGAGGTAGAATTCCATGACTTAAGGTGTGTTCAATGGAGATGATGCATAGCATCTCACTGACAGATTTTTTACAACAACTGCAACACCCGCTTTTGAAGAAGTGAACTCATCATTGCCTCTTTCTCTCTTGAATCCTTTGCCAACACATCCCTTAAAGACAGTCACTGCCAAAGGAATAATCTTCAAAATTTACAAGCAGCTCAATATCAAAAAACAAACAACCCAATCCAAAAATGGGCAGAAGACCTAAATAGACATTTCTCCAAAGAAGATACAGATTGCCAACAAGCACATGAAATAATGCTCAACATCACTAATCATTAGAGAAATGCAAATTAAAACTACAATGAGGTATCACCTCACACCAGTCAGAATGGCCATCATCAAAAAATCTAGAAGCAATAAATGCTGGAGAGGGTGTGGAGAAAAGGGAGCATGCTTGCACTGTTGGTGGGAATGTAAATTGATACAGCCACTATGGAGAACAGTATGGACGTTCCTTAAAAAACTAAAAATAGAATTACCATATGACACAGCAATCCCACTACTGGGCATATACCCTGAGAAAACCATAATTCAAAAAGAGTTGTGTACCGCAATGCTCATTGCAGCTCTATTTACAATAGGACATGGAAGCAACCTAAGTATCCATTGACAGATGAATGGATAAAGAAGATGTGGCACATATATACAATGGAATACTACTCAGCCATAAAAAGAAACGAGGGCTTCCCTGGTGGCACAGTGGTTGAGAGTCTGCCTGCCGATGCAGGGGACATGGGTTCGTGCCCCGGTCCGGGAAGATCCCCATTGCCGCGGAGCAGCTGGGCCCGTGAGCCATGGCTGCTAAGTCTGTGCATCCGGAGCCTGTGCTCCACAAAAGGAGAGGCCACAGCAGTGAGAGGTCCACGTACCACAAAAAGAAAAAAGAAAAAAAGAAATGAAATTGAGTTATTTGTAGTGTGGTGGATGGACCTAGAGTCTGTCATACAGAGTGAAGTAAGTCAGAAAGAGAAAAACAAATACTGTATGCTAATACACACATATGGAATCTAAAAAAAAAAAAAAAAAAAGGTTCTGAAGAACCTAAGGGTAGGACAGGAATAAAGACACTGACATAGAGAATAGACTTGAGGACACAGGGTGGGGGAAGGGTAAGCTGGGAAGAAGTGAGAGAGTGGCATGGACTTATATATACTACCAAATGTAAAATAGATAGTTAGTAGGAAGCAGCCACATAGCACAGGGTGATCAGCTCAGTGCTTTGTGACCACCTAGAGGGGTGGGATAGGGTGTGTGGGAGGGAGACGCAAGAGGGAGGAGATATGGGGTTATATGTATATGTATAGCTGATTCACTTTGTTTTAAAGCAGAAACTAACACACCATTGTAAACAATTATACTCCAATAAAAATGTTTAAAAAAAAATACACTGAGAACTACCCTATGATCTGACAGCGGCCCTCCTGGACATATATACATAGAACACCATACTTGGAAGAGACACATGCACCCCTACGTTCCTCTCAGAGCTATGTGTGATAGCCAAGACAAGGATGCAACCAAAATGCCCATCAACAGATGAATCAAAAAAGAAGATGTGATACATATATACGATGGAGTATTACACACATGAAAAAAATGCCAAGTACAGCAACATGGAAGTACCTGGAGATGATCATATTCAGTGTAGTAAGTCAGACAAAGAAAAACACATATCATATGATATCACTTAAGTGTGGGGTCTAAAACTTGATACAAATAAACTATACTTCACAAAACAGAAACAGAGTAACAGACATAGAAACCAAAGTATGGTTACCAAAGGGAGAAGGTTGGGGGGAGGGATAAATTAGGAGGTTGGTATTAACATATGCACACTAATATACATAAAACAGATTACCAGCTAGGACCTAATTTGAACTCAGGCAACTGTTCCCAGCACTCTGGAATAACCTACATGGGAACAGAATCTGAAAGAGAATAGACATATGTAGATGTATAATGGAATCAAGTGGTGTATAGCTAAAAAATCACAACCTTGTAAATTAACTACACTCCAAAATAAAATTAAAATTAAATAAAAGAAATAAAGACAGTCACTGCATCTTCTTTTCTATTATATCTACAATATGAGATGAACATACATTTACACCCCCTCAAATTATTATGACTGCTTGTTAGAATAAGCAAGTGGCTTTTTCTTACACCTATTTAAAGGAAAGCCAATAGTTTCATACAGAACAGGAATGAGAGAGTAGGATTTGAATGGAAGGAGTTTAAGTTTTAAATTCTATATAGTGGAATTTTCTGGGTATCTTACAGATGCTCAATAAGTCCTTGCTTTTTAAAAATTAATTAATTTATTCATAATTTATTTTTGGCTTCATTGGGTCTTCATTGTTGCACACTGGCTTTCTCTAGTTGCGGCGAACGGGGGCTACTTTTCATTGTGGTGTACGGGCTTCTCATTGCAGTGGCTTTTCTTGTTGTGGAGCATGGGCTACAGGCATGCGGGCTTCTTTAGTTGCAGCACGTGGGCTCAGTAGTTGTGGCTCACAGGCTTAGTTGCTCCGTGGCATGTGGGTTCTTCCCAGACCAGGGCTCGATCCCTGGTGTCCCCTACATTGGCAGGCGGATTCTTAACCACCACACCACCAAGGAAGTCCCTAAGTCCTTGATTTTTGATTGATTAAAATTTGAAACTTGCAAGGCCATGTTAATCCCATACCTACAGTTACAGCAACATTGGAAAGATTAAGAAATCGAAAGTGTTATCAGCCTGGTGATTTACAGAGGACTTTATAACCGATTTGTCATTTGAAAGAAATAGAGGCTTTTAAGTATTTAAGAGATTAGCAATGTGAGGGGTACTTTCTCTTGATCTAAGCCGTAGATTTCTGTTTTTCTACTTATTATCTTAAGATGGATCTTTCAAGCAATGCAATTATCTACACTTTAGACTGTGAATATCTGCTGCTATTTGTGTTACTTTTGCAGTACACTGTGACAATCTTTTATTAAAACCACAGAAACAATAACATCTATTTTAAATAACATGAATAAATAAACTAATATTTCAGTTGGGTTGCTACAAAAAAACATAAAAACACATAATTTTTCTGATAGATTTAAAAAGAGAAAAACAAATGTAAGCTGAAAATCAACCTTTTTAAACATAGGGGATATTTTTAACTCTAGGAGTTATAAATACTAACACTTAATGTATGTCTTTATGGTGAGAGAGTATTTAATTCCTGTAATTATACAACGATATTAAAAAAAGAATCAGGATTTTAATGTACTAATGGAACTAGAGGAATCTAGGGCCTCATGAATAGACTGCAGGAAAAATGCATTTCATTTTTCTTATACAGTCTTATCTCAATAAAAACCCCTAAGTTATTTTTATCCATTTGAATTAGTGCTTTTACTGTAACAATTACTTAAATCTAATCCACTAATTTCAATTAAGCAAATTCTTTTCTTTAATATTCAGAAGATAATGCATTAACTCTTGCTAGGACAATAGTGTGGATTTTAGTTGTTGATTTAAATAAAGTGAAGCATTCTAAATTTCATGATTTCATAAAGGGCATTTTCTAACCAAATGTCCTGCCCAAATTATGGAGGTAAATATGATGGAAATATAACATTGTATTTTTACTCAAATGTTTAACCTTTAGACTTAAAAATAAATTATTTTGGGACAAATATTTGTCAGACAGACACATTTACAGTTTAGAAAATGTTTTAATTTTTACATTAAATGTGGGTAGTGCCCCCTGGTGGAAATATGTCAAAATAAATTAAAACTTTAATAGTTAATGCTGCATAATTTTAAAAAATCAGACTCAAAGGTTTGAGTTGGCATTATGGAAACAACAAACTCTATGTCAATTATTAAACCTAATTAGTATTTTATATAAGCTGTACAAGGTGATGCCTTAGAATATTTATGCAAAAGCAGCCAGTTCTCAATAATCCACCAGTTTGGATTCATTTACATTGTTTTATACACTCTTTAAAATTAAATTTGTAAAGTAGCCATCCAATATTTTAACTATCGCCTGGTCATATTCAAATTCCTTGAACCTTCTGTATATTTCAGCATTGTGAAGGCAGAGATTTTGAATGCCAATGATTTATTCTCAGTGAGTTTGTTCATATGGCAACAGCTCAGTAGAAGTTTGTTGTGGCTCATTTCATAGATTTTATCAAGATATGAAGGTAGGACTTACACTACTTTGCATGCAGAATCTGTCTTGCAAACTAGAATCTATATACTAAATACTGAATAAATATGAATTGACTCACTAATATTGGGATATTTGCTATTATGCCGTGTTGGGAATAAAAAAAAAATCTAGTGAACATTCTGTAGTCTTCAGCAATATCTAAAAATAGTCAATATTCACATAGAGTAAGTAGAAATTTGTACTATAACCCTGTCAAAATATGAATAAGTGACATAAAACTCAATTTAAAGGATTAAAAGTAAAGTGTTTGACCTGGTTCAAGAGAGTTAAATTATTCTGAAGCAGTAGCACCAAGTTAACTCTATAGCAAAATATTTCATTACTTCAAAGGCTTATTTATACTTGTCAATGGCTATGGAATGCATGTGTGACCAAACACTAAACAATTTAAAATATGTACTAAAAGTTTGAAATGTCACCACACTGAATGAAAGAATGAGAAGTCATGGTTGTTAATGTTAAATTACAATGATCATTTTTGCTTTTAAATTATGGAATAACTGAAAACCTTCAGGAGTTAAGTTTTTTGCTTATCTGCCATTACTTAGTGCTGCTATGGAATATTGGGATTGTTCATTATTTTTATCATGTTGTCTACTCTTCCCATGATATATCTGCATCAAAATTTAGATATTTTATTGAAATATCTAGAGCCATGGACATTTTTCATACATAAAAAAGGAATGCTCTAAGGTCTTAGACTTGGACTATAAAATATTTGAGATAGAAACAAATTTTCAGAAGATGTGAAGTATCTATTGTGAGGAATCATTATGTCATACTATCAGTCACAGATTATATTCAAGAAAGAGGGATTTAATAAGTACATTTTTGCTTCTTCATAAGGAAAGGTTTGAATATGTATGTATAAGAAAATGTTTATATGGTGTGACTTTAATTTCATTCTTCTATTTTGATTATACTTATAAGCACTTGAAAGTCAATGATAAATTCAGCTACTGTATTTTTAAGTGTTTATTTCATATTAAACAATGTGAACAATTGAAAACAATACAGTGATTTTAGGGCTAAATTCTTGGAGTAAATTAGGAGGCATGGAAAAATGAATATCATCATATCAAAGTGAATATTTAAAAACAAAGTAAAAATTAAACATAGTCATAAACCCTCAAGTTTTTAAGGTGTATATTAGTGTGTATCACTTTTTAAACTTAGGAATAACTTCTTCATATTAAAATGTATTTCTATGATGATGAAAAATAATACTAGAGAATATAGTTATATGTGCTATACATTCTGTGTGTGTGTGTGTGTGTGTGTGTGTCTCATGCAGTACAATCTTTCATTGAATTCTTTCCATGAGGTCAAAATAAATTTAGAACATATAAAGATTATTAAGGAAAATGAGGCTTATATATATTCTTACTTTTAAAATGACCTGAAAAATATTTTTGACTGTGTAGATATTTTGTTTATGAGAATGATCCATTTGAAATGGATAGGGCTTTAGCCAAACTCAATTTGCTGTTACAAAAGAGCTGTCTTGAAGTGCTCTAAATATTTACTTTTCTGCACTGCCAAGCAAAAGAGTTATGTACAATTGGAGTTCTTGGTAGAACCTTATGTGCTGGATATACTCTTGTTAGTGTGACTTAAAGCAAAGAAATTAAATTGTAACAATGCCTTTTAGAAATAACATTTACTCTGGGTGCAATGATAATATTTTCTCATATTTTGAAGCAGGTAAGTTGGCAGGTATAACATTTTTATTTGGCACATAAGTTGATAACTTATATTAACTTTCTCAATATAACCAGCTCCTGGTTCTCATCCATTCTGAGAATTTTGATTCCATCAAAGAAAAATTCTTATTTGACAGAATCATTTTATAAACTGCAATATGGATCGAAAAGTTGAAATTCAACAAGCAAAATTTAGATCAGAAAGAAAATATCCATGTTCTATGCACAGCTAAGCAGGACAGGGCTTGGAAACACATCCAGTTTTGTTTAACTTGATTTAGGAAAAGCACCATCTGATATTTTGCCTCACTGCTTTAGTATCAGAGATTCTGCTAATAATCTACATGGACTCTTGTCCATCACCTCAAAAGTCAAAAACATCATATCTGGCAACTTGACTTATTTTTCCATGGTTTTCAATAAATGGCAGATACATATAATATTCCTTTCAACACCACAGTTTTATTTTTGCCTTCAAGTGGATAAAAATGGAAGCTCTTGATGACCATTTGAGCAGAGATTTCACATTTCTGGAAAGTAAAGCAAACCCAACTCCCAGACTGGTATGATAAAGAGAAGTTATTCATAACATGACTGAATTTGTGAGTATTTTTGGTCATAAACTGAGGAATAGCCTGTAATTTAGGGTTAATAATTCACTATTATTGTTGATGCTAAAAATATTTAGACAAAATGCAACTCTGGAAGGCAAAATTGGAGCTTATTAACTATGAAATGGTTCCAAATCTAAAGGGAGTGCAAAATGCAGAGGAATATGAAAAAATAGGTAAAGCTTACTGTTTTATCCCCAAACTGATATCTTCAGAGGTTTCTGGAAACCTTGAAAAAGTCTTCTTTTTTAAAAAAAGTAGGCTGAACAAATTCAGGCAACTATGAATGTAGAGAAAAAATGAAACAGCACAAATTTATCACCAAACATAATAAAGAAGGATTACAAGTACAAATACAAGCACCTAGGTATTTCAACCTGATTGTTTCCACTCCTTTCTGGGATGTCAACCACTATCTTGAAGCTGAGTTTCCTAACTTCTGGTACTTCTTTGTTTTATTAAATAGGAATACAGCTTTACTAAACAATATAGAGCACCAGCTCTCTTTATATCATCCTCTACATATTCTATTACAATTACTCATAATCATTGAGGAGAGATTTGTTCATGTTTGGATGTATAATTCTAGTTCATTAATTTTTCATAGCTGTGTAGTATCCCATTATATTAGTGTTCTACAATTTATTTACTAATTCTCCTGCTGATGACATTTAAGTTGTATATCAGTTAGGAGAGGCTAAATTTATGCTGTGACAAGAAACAGCCAGAAAATATCAGAAAAAAATGTATTTCTTGCTCAGGAAGTCTGCTATAGTGGAACAAGATATTTAGTTCCACAGAGTACTCAGAGATCCTAATGATAAAGCCTTCCCACCTGTAAAGTCACAGTCATCATGGTGTGGGGAGGGAGTTTGCTGGCCAGAACCAGCCACGTGGTTCATCTCAGAGCAGTAGTTTCCAGAAACCTCAAAAGGAAATGAGGTGTTGGTGAGCTGGGATAATGCTTACCACCACTTGTCTCTAGTTTTCACTATTGCAAACCTTACTGATGTCCCCTTGTATTCATGTGAGAGAAAACTTAGGAGTGAAAATGCTGGCCTCGAGGAATACCACCTCTTCAGCTTTCATAAGCAATAACCAAATTGCATTTTCAAAGAGTTCTGCTGTACTCCCATCACAAGAGAATAAGAGTTCCTGTTTCTTATAGTATTTGCCAATAATAGGTACTATAAGTCTACCCCCTACCCTGTGATCTGATTGGTAGTCATATCATTTTATTGTGATTTTAATTCATATCTGCCTGGTTACTGGTAAGATTATCTCTTTATCTGTTTTTTAGCCACTTAGTTTATCTTTATGAATTTCCTATTCATATCCTTTGCTCATTTTTCAATTAAGTTGTTTGTCTTTTCTTATTGTTGAAGATTTTATATACAATGGCAAATATAGGCTCCAAATCTATGGATTGTCTTTCTAATTTTTATCATGCCTTAAAGGTGCATAAAAATTCTTTCTTGTAGATGCAAATGATTTTTTATAGATGAAAAAAATTCTAATGCAATCAACTTATCAGCCTTTTTTTTTGACAATTGGTATGTTTTATAAACAATCCTTACCCAAGAATTAAAAAAAATTATTTATCTTCTAAAATTGCAGTATTTTGCTTTTCAAATTTAGTTTATTCTCATGTAATTCTCTCTTATGTTATTCCTGAAGGAGTAAATAAAAATTTTAAATATAGATAATCAATTTTTCCAAATTTCTGAATAATACATTCTTTTTTTCTGATCTAAATGTCACTCTTCCCATATATATATAAGATTCTGCACACATTGAGGTATTTTTCTTGATGCTCTATTTACTTAGTTGATCAGTATGTTCATCCAGACAACTCTCTACAGCATTAGAGTAAATATTGATATCTGTTAGGACAGGTATCCTCACTTTGCTTTAATTTTTAAAATTTTGGCAGTTTTTGGTCCTTTACTCTTCTGTACAAATGTCAAATCACCTTAACAATGTCTATGAAAACTCTGTCAGGATTTTCAATGGAGTTGCTTTAAATGTTTAAGTTATTTGGGGAGGAAATTGATCATTTTGTAATAGTAAGTCAAAATAAATATAGTTTATCTGTTCATTTATTGAGAATTTTTAACTCTAGTAACAAATGATATAATCATCTCCATTAAAGTAATACACATATTTTGTTAGGTTTATTCATGATAGCTTTTATTTCTTTAGTTTTGTTGCTATAATAAATTATACTTTTTTAAAAATTACATTTTTAATAATTTTGTGGTTGTATAAACATGCAATTGATTAATTATTGTATTGGTATATATTGGTATATAAAATTAATTCCAATGTTATCCTTGCATTTTCTCTTATGTTTCCTACATAGAGAGTTATATCACCTGTAAATAATGATAGTTTTACTTCTTCTTTACATATTTATTAATTTTTCTTGTATTACTATACTTACTAGGGAATTCTGGAATAAAAGTGAATATAATCAAGGGTAGAAAACATCCTTATCTATTTTCACATTTTAAACAGAGTGCCTCTAATATTTTCCTATTAATTGTAACATTTCATAAACGTTTAGTAGCTAGCCTTCAACTGAGTTAATACCCTTCAATATGTTGAGTGTTTTCCTTTGCTTTTATTTTTAATTAGCAATGGCTTTTATCATAAGTAGATATTGATTTTATCAAATGGTATTTTTTGTCTCTATTTATGTGACCAGATAGATTTTCTTTTTATTCTTCTTTCATCTAATTTAATCCTTTTGTTTCTGAGATTATCCTAGCTTTTATTATACCACCACAGTTTTTCTGCATTAGAGCTTTCTTTTTTTTTTTGCGGTTCGCGGGCCTCTCACTGTTGTGGCTTCTCCCGTTGTGGAGCGCAGGCTCCGGACGCGCAGGCTCAGCGGCCATGGCTCACAGGCTCAGCCGCTCCGCGGCATGTGGGATCTTCCCGGACCAGGGCACGAACCCGTGTCCCCCACTTTGGCAAGTGGACTCTCAACCACTGCGCCACCAGGGAAGCCCTGCATTAGAGCTTTTGCGTCTGTATTTGTAAGTGTAATTGGTCCACAACTTTTTATTCTTATCTTGTCCTTGTCTGATTTAAGTTCAATGGTTATTCCAACTACATAAAAATAGTTGGGAGATTTTTTACCTCTTTTTCTAACACTGAAAGAGTTTCTGTAAGATTGGAACTATCTGAATCTTAAATGTTTAGGGAGCATGCCTCTAAATCTGGTATATTATTATCTAGTAATTTATATAAACTTCACTATCTTGTCTACAAAACAGGCATTATTATTTTTACTGATTATACTGATATAGCCAAGTTGAAACTAATACAGCTTTTAAAAAGTCTTACTGACTGATTTTTGAATCCTTATATATCTTGACATGGTTAACTAACATTTTGTGAATATGGTGAAGTGTTAGATTCTTAATATTGAAACATTTTCTAAATAAATAAAATAAAGAAGAAGACCTGTAAAATGAACAAATAATTCACAAAATAAATACACATAAAAAAACACGTGTGAAAAAAACCTCTCTAAATTGAGATTTCTCTCTCCCTCTGAGGAAAGGTCATAGAGTTAAGGAACGTGAAGTCAAATAATCACTTTTTGTATACAACTGGGAGCAATATAAATTGGTACCAGGCTATTTATCATAGTTATTGATAAATTTTTGAATATCTAAGATCTTAGAGGAAAGATAATTATCACTGTAATGAAGCTAGATTATTAGCATCAATATTGTCTTTGTTATTCCCGTAACACCTATTCTAGTGTTTTGGAATAGAGTAGGATCTCAGAATTGTTATTCCCTAATAACTGTATAATTATATCTGAATCCCTAAAGTATACCAGCATTTCACATATTGGAAAATTATATTTGCACACCTATGCTTCTAGTTAAGTCATCGATATTCCTCATTTTAAATTATTTCATTTAGAATATAATGTAAACCAAAAATCAACTTATCTTCCATGAAAGCTGTTATAATATTAACTGAATTCAGTTGTAGATTTTATGGAGACTAGTCATTTGTCCAATAGTCTATAATAACCTTTACCTTTTCCCCTTTTCCTAAAGTCAAAATGACCTGCAGTCTATCGAATACATTTCTGGAGAGTTAACATAATGAATGTATCTCCAGCTTGTTAAAAATAGTAAGTTGACTTTGTTTAAGGAAGCATGGTACCTACTTTTTTTATTAAGGGTAGAACTTTATGGTAGATTAGCTTGGCTCAACGTAAAATATAGATTTATTTGGTGAAGCCTCAGTAAGAAAATTTGAAAACAGCTTACCAACAATTTTTTTTTTCACTTGACCTGATGAGACAAATCAAGCCTGTGATGGTGATTTAATGATGCAATCAGCAGTGAGTCACACCTGACTGATGGGTCCCTCCAGAGTCTGGCAGGCAAACTTGACCACCAAAGTCTCAGACAAATTTTTCCCAAAGACCCTCTGACTAACCAGCCTCCAGTCAATTGTCTTCTGTCTTGTCCTTGACGCACCGTGATCTTTTGTTGTTGCTGTTGTTCAGCTCCTCTGCTTTGAATTGAACTGCACATAGTGACCTCCAGATGTAATTTATAATAGAGTTACACTTACCCTTCAAAATGTCAAGTATGTAGTCAGGTGGCAAACACTGAATTCTCTGTGGAGACTTCGGTAAGAAAGTAATAAATGTAATTTGCACAGAACACCAGTGTTAATAGCTATCAGTATAAACACAGTGAAATGTACAATTGCACTGAGTCAGCACCCAGTCACCCTCGCTCCTTAACTCGCACGTCCCTGGGTGTGGACGTGCCGCTGAGGCGGTGATGTCCTCATCTGATACACATGTCAGCTGACTGTCACTGCAATTCAAAGGTGAATCAGATGATATAGTCTCAAAATTAGTGTGCTTTTTCTCCTTGTCATCTGTATACGTTGGGAAGTTTTACTAAAAGTTTTAACAAGTTCAAGGACATTTGTGCGATTTCACAGGTGCATCCTGCTCTGCGTCTAAGGGCCTCTGCATGTGGAAGAGTAGCAGGGGGCAGTGCAGACTGTGGTGATGGAGAAGGTGCAGGAAAAGATGTATGGTTTATCATAAGTCTTGTGGCTCCACGGATCAGGGCCTGGCCATTACCTGAGAGCTAGTTAGGAACGGAGACTCTCAGGCCCACCCCAAGACAACTGATTCAGAATCTTCTTTTTTTTTTTTTCTTTTTTTTTTTGCGGTACCGGGCCTCTCACCGCTGCGGCCCCTCCTGCCTCAGAGCACAGGCTCTGGACGCGCAGGCTCAGCGGCCATGGCTCACGGGCCCAGCCGCTCCGCGGCATGTAGGATCTTCCCGGACCGGGGCACGAACCCGTGTCCCCTGCATTGGCAGGCAGACTCTCAACCACTGCGCCACCAGGGAAGCCCCAGAATCTTCTTTTAATAAGACCCACCAAGTGAATCACATGAACATTAAAGTTGGAAGAACACTCATTTTAAATATTGCTCTACTTTATTTGAGTATAGGAAACCGATGGCTACGTCACTCATCAGCCACACACCCAGTGCTGATCCTTAACCCCTCTGAGCCTCGCATTCCATGTCAATTACCCTTAACACCTCATCTGTGCTGATACCAGAGTGGACTTGTTATCAGAGCAAGTCATGACACAGTCAGGTGTCTGGCAACCTCAGATAAGGTTATCAATCATGGTTATCATTATTAATTTTTCTAATAGGGAGCTCCCCTTTCACCAGTTCAGGAATATTGACATTTTCCAATACCTTACAATTTAAATGTGTTTTTGTCTATAGCAGCATAGTGAATTTTTCTTCTAATGCTCATCATCTCATCTATATCTGCTCCGTCTTTGCTACCAGGCATGTGAAGGGATTTTACTTCACTGCCCCCAATGTCTTCTGTTGGTCAGAGCCATGTGACCAGTCTGGCCAGTGGTCCTGGGCCACAGTGACAATTTTATGTAAGAACCTTTATTTAACAGTGTAAGACTCTGCAAGGGTCTCTTCTCTCTTCAGAGTGGCCCTTTTAGATGGCAGAGTTTCCATCAATCTGAGTCCCTGAGTGGGGAAGATGTTGGAGGGACCTGCTGTTGGCATTTGGTGAACACAGATCATGAATGAGAAATAAACATTTCCTGCTTTAAGTCTCTGAGATTTTGGAGTGGGTTGTTAATACACTGTGAAGAAGTAGATCTTGACTACAGACACATCTGCTTTGCAGTGCTAACCTTCAAGACTGCACCCTGCTTTTAGACACTTTGGTGGAAGTATAAGTCTTCTAGGGGTACTTGAAAAAATAAATACCCTAGAAAAACAAAAAAGATGTTGTGAGGAATCTGTCTGATTTATTTTAACAACCACTTAGTCTCTGATTCAGCCTTGCCATTTCAGTCTGCCCTACACAGCTTACTCAAACCAATCTTCCTTCAAGACTCTAGAATGAGATTTCTCTAGAAATTCTCCCTGTTTCTGACCACACAGTCTAGCTCAGTATTGCAGACACAGCTCACATGTCCTTCCATATTTCAAGGCAGACATTGATAATTGATGGCAGTAAGTTTTCTTGAAGAGGTAAGACATGCTCTTACAATCATTTTTAACTCAGAAATTTTGAAAGCCTGTAGTAATCCATCAGAGTAAACCAGAAAGATATAATAAATTTGTTATCATTGGTCTAAATTCTTCAGCTTGATGTCCTAAATAAACACTCTCTAAAATCTGGTCTTACTCTTTTAATTTTCACTTCCTACAACTCCCCAAAAGGATAACCTTTCCTCAAACCAGAACACTCTCCACACTTTTTGCAACAAGTAAAATAAAATAATGTGAGGTCTGATTGAGAACTTTTATTTCCATAGAGTTTATTAAGTAGATTACAATGCAGGTAGTAACCTGTTGAAAACTAATTTGAAAAACTGTCCAGCCCTTGTCATGAGACAGTTGTGTTTCAGGTATGAAAAGACTAGCTGGTTTATCCATTCTTATTAATGAGAAGTTTAAGAAAGGTTAAGAATGGACAAACCAGCTCAGTTTCTCATAGATCACTCCACTCATCAAAGAACCTAAAATACAAGGTCAGCATGACTCTGAGGATGTGAGATTGTGGCTGTACACTTGTCATATTAAAGGGCTAGAAGAAACAGAAATAACATCAATAGCAATGGTAGTAATAATAACTATTACATATTGAGTACTTACTATGTGACAAGTACTGTGAGAAAGGCTTTTCTTGCATTTAGTTTTCCCACATGCCTTTAAGAGATAGGTTTTATTATTATTCCTACTTTATGGATGGGGAAACTGAAACTCAGAGGTTTTAATAAACTTGCCCAAGGTCACATAGCTAATAGATTTTGAAAATAGGACTTTTTTTCTTTTCTTTTCTTTTTTTTTTTTTTTTTTTGCAGTACGCGGGCCTCTCACTGTTGTGGCCTCTCCCGTTGCGGAGCACAGGCTCCGGACGCGCAAGCTCAGCGGCCATGGCTCACGGGCCTAGTCGCTCCGCGGCATGTGGGATCTTCTCGGACCGGGGCACGAATCCGTGTCCCCTGCATTGGCAGGCGAACTCTCAACCACTGCCCCACCAGGGAAGCCCCTGAAAATAGGACTTTCTATCTCCAGAACTTACATGCCTAACACCTTTCTCTAGACTGCTCCAGACAGTGAGACAGTTGTGGTCACACTCCTTGGAGTAATGGGGGGAAAATCAACAACTGAGGAAGAGTTACACCTCAGCTCTGGTTCCAATTCAGTTTCAAGTGTCCATTTTACTTTGGGTAAGATTACTAATGTGCTTCTATAACCAAGATCCGGTGACTGTTACATAGTTCGCCAGCTTTTACGCAGATACTCCACTGAAGAGCAACTTATGAACTGCTTTTCTGGATCCACAATTATTTTATATGTCTAAAATGTATGTCATTGACTGAATCTCTGTATACATATATTTTCTAAAATGAAGAATCCTTTTTCTCATGAAAACAATAATTTGTGGTTCATCTGGTTTATTATTTGCAATTTTATGTATTGATATTTCTCAACAGCCAATCTCTAGAAGAACTGGATTTCTCATTTTTCTCAACTGGTTATATTTTTTAAACCTTGTAAAAACTACTTCCAAGTTGTTCCTCAATTATTCAATATTAAGTACCAATTAATTTAAAAGTTTTCCAAGGTTCAGCTTTCAATATCTCTGTATCTGTGAAGCTGAGAACCTGAAGAAGGTACTGAAGGAGTTTTGAAAGTGACATAAAGATTAGAACCAAGGAGAACTGAGCCATTGTTCACTGAAGACATTGGGAGTATATTTTATGCTCATGAGCAGAAAGAATCTGTTTATAATCATAATTTTTCATGGTATATATGCCAAGGTAAATTCAGAAAGTATCCAGAATATTGAGAAAACATTGATTTGGTTATGAAAATGTTCTAGCTACAATTTACACTTACCAGTTTGTATGACTTTGAGCTGTTCCTTTAATTTCTCAGTGTCATTTACTCATCTATAGAACTGCCCTGACAAGTGAATGAGATTGTTATAAGGATACAACCAGACCAGATATATGAAAGAGCTTTATACACTGTAAATTTTGATAAAAACAAAGTTCTGCTATTACTGTGAATACTGGTTTGCCTTTTGAATACCTGTTGTTAAATCTGCAAAGACTAAAATTATGTGTAGCCCAGATTACTTGTTTTATCAATAAAAAATAACTAGATTACTCTTTTTGAATTATGGTTTTCTCAGGGTATATGCCCAGTAGTGGGATTGCTGGGTCATATGGTAGTTCTATTTGTAGTATTTTTTAAGGAGTCTCCATACTGTTCTCCATAGTGGCTGTACCAATTCACATTCCCACCAGCAGTGCAAGACTGTTCCCTTTTCTCCACACACTCTCCAGCATTTATTGTTTCTAGATTTTTTTTATGATGGCCATTCTGACTGTTGTGAGATGATATCTCATTGTAGTTTTGATTTGCATTTCTCTAATGATTAATGATGTTGAGCATTCTTTCATGTGTTTGTTAGCAGTCTGTATATCTTCTTTGGAGAAATGTCTATTTAGGTCTTCTGCCCATTTTTGGATTGGGTTGTTTATTTTTTTGTAATTCAGAATTCAAAAAGTGTCATGTACCAAAATGTTCATTGCAGCTCTATTTACAATAGCCCGGAGATGGAAGCAAGCTAAATGTCCATCATCGGATGAATGGATAAAGAAGATGTGGCACATATATATAATGGAATATTACTCAGCCATAAAAAGAAATGAAATTGAGCTATTTGTAATGAGGTGGATGGACCTAGAGTCTGTCATACAGAGTGAAGTAAGTCAGAAAGAGAAAGACAAATACCATATGCTAACACATATATATGGAATTTAAGAAAAAAAATAAATGTCATGAAGAACCTAGGGGTAAGACAAGAATAAAGACACAGACCTACCAGAGAATGGACTTGAGGATATGGGGAGGGGGAAGGGTAAGCTGTGACAAAGTGAGAGAGTGGCATGGACATATATACACTACCAAACGTAAAATAGATAGCTAGTGGGAAGCAGCTGCATAGCACAGGGAGATCAGCTCGGTACTTTGTGACCACCTAGAGGGGTGGGATAGGGAGTGTGGGAGGGAGGGAGATGCAAGAAGGAAGAGATATGGGAACATATGTATATGTATAACTGATTCACTTTGTTATAAAGCAGAAAATAACACACCATTGTAAAGCAATTATACTCCAACAAAGATTTTAAAAAAAAATGACTAGATTAAAGCCTGTTCATTACTTGTCTATTTTGCCTTTATGAACACAATATTTATTGCATATCCTTTGCCTGTGTCTGCACTTTACTCCTGTCTATAAGATCTGCTGAGACACAAAGAGGAAATAGAAGATGTGTGTGTGTGTGTGTGTGTGTGTGTGTGTGTGTGTGTGTGTGTGTGTGTATAAGGCAATTAAGGATAAGAAGAGGTGATAAGATTATTAACTTTTGACATCTTCATTGTAAATCTTTTCAGTGTTAGCTAGTGAGTATCCAAATGGAGCTCATTATTACAATCAAATGTGTAAAATATAATTATTAATTGTATTTTTCTGTGATAAATTGTTGGTAAACTAACCGTGGTGAAGTAGCCCAATACAATGAACATTATAAAGTTGAGTATTCCTTTGATCCTTTGGTTAGTAAGTGACAATTTTAAGCACTATAATATTTTGGTGAGAAATTTCTGTCTTACAGGATAGCAATATTTTGAAGTCTCATAATTGGATTCATTTAAGTCTTCAGCATCCAAATCATGGGATAGTGTCCAAAACAGAGAAGTATTATCACTAATTTTATTCTACAGAAGCAACTTCAATATTTTATTTTCTTTTTGTCCATAGTAAACAAACTTCTAACCTCAGAGCTATTTCAGAAAGTAATTATTTAAAATGCTTTTACATTAATATGGATTTCATTACTGAGAGTATATGGAAATGACTAGATAAGAGAAGACTTTTTCAGGTAATTCATAGTTATAATTAACAATATGCAAAGTTAGGGTCAGCTAGTTTTGAAAAGTGACAGAAAATTCATTCACTTTATTAAAACATAGTCTGATTCCCAAACCAAAATCAACTCTAACAGTCCATTTCTATAATAACGTTTAAATTTTTAATTATAAAATTAATTTTCCAGACTAGCAGGCTGTAATTAGATATTATAATATTTATGTTGACTTTTCTTCTGGATTACTTATCTAAATAACTAACTTTTGCCATTTTGTAAGTCCAAATAATGAATTTTAGATATTCTAACAGCAAAGCAGAGCCCCAGAAGGGTGATTTCTAAAGTTTCTTTTCTAAAATTGCTGTATAGTCTCAGATCGTGTCATTGTTTTTGAATAATTTAAATCATGCTTTAGTATTTAAAAGTTATTTAAAATTTTTCATTGAATTATAACATAGTTACAGAAGAGTAAACAAAACAGTTCAATCAGTTGCCACAAAACCAAGTCCCCAATGGAGCAAACTCACAGGTCAAGAAATAGGACAGTGTGAGCCACGGTGCCAGCCTTTGTGTTCCCTCCCAATTCAACTGTAACTTATCTCTAAATTTCAAATACCTTAGCATGGTTTTACTGTTTCTCAGTTTTTTAATACTTATGCAATAAGTATGCTTTTTTTTTCAAGCTTCTTTCACTCATCATTATTTTTGTGAGATTACTGTGTATGGTTTATAGTAACAGTTCGTTCTTTCTCATTGTTTTGTATCATATGCCATCATGAATGGTCTCTACCTTTTTTTTTTTTTTTCGGTACGCGGGCCTCTCACTGTTGTGGCCTCTTCCATTGCAGAGCACAGGCTCCGGACACGCAGACTCAGCGGCCATGGCTCACGGGCTCAGCCACTCCGCGGCATGTGGGATCCTCCCGGACCAGGGCACGAACCCGTGTCCCCTGCATTGGCAGGCGGACTCTCAACCACTGCACCACCAGGGAAGCCCGAATGGTCTCTACTTTATCCATCTATCTATTTATCCACTTATTTATCTTTTGATGTATATTGGAGTTTTTATAAACAAAACTGATAGTGGAATTCTATTTTATGTCTCCTAGTTGTGTGTACCTAGAGGCTGAATTGCACAAATATATTACAGTCTACAAGATGCAGCCAGACAGCTTCCCAAAGGGAGTGAACATAATTTACACTCCCAAGAGCACCTAGTAAATTCTCCATTACTACAATATTGTTAATACATTGTATTAGCAGTACAGTCTTGGTCATCTTACATCTTGTGGAGGGTATATAATGGTGGCTTATGATGTTTTTCTTTAGCCTTGCCCTAATGACTAATGAAGCTAAGAATCTTTTCATGTTCTTAATTGACCTTCTATTATCTTCACCTATGAAGTACCTGTTCAAAATTCTTGCCAATTTTGCTACTGAATTTTTTCTATTGTTCTTGGTATTTGAAAGATTTCTTTTTATTTTATTTGAATTTTATTTTATTTATTTTTCTATACAGCAGGTTCTTATTAGTTATCTATTTTATAGAAAGATTTCTTAATATATTCTGGATGTGTTCATTTTCAAATTCTCAAAATCTTCTGTAACTCCTTGTGTTGCCTTTTCACTTTCATAATGGTGTCTATAGTGAAATGAAGTTCTTCCTTTAAAATAGTTCAGCATACCAATCTTTTCCTTAAATTATAGTTACAGCTCTTCATATTTTGTTTAAGAAATATTTGCCTACCCCAAGGTAATGTAAGAATTCTTCTATATTATCTAGAAGTTTTATCCACATGACATTGATGGTTTTAAGGCAGGAGTCAGCTTTATTTCCATATGTATATCTATTCACCTAACAAAGTTATTGAAGTTGTCATCTTTCTCAACACCTCTGTACTGACACTATTTTCATAAATCAAGTGCTCATATCATTGTGAGTCAGTTTATAGACTCCATTCCATTTTCATGAAAAACATCGACCTGTATTTCTTTTTTGTTGTTAGGGTCATAATATGAGTTAGGAAGTATTCTGTCTTTTTCTAATAATATCCAGAAGAATATGTGTGTGTATTTGTTTGTGTGTGTGGTGTGTGTGTATATCTGTTATTTTTTCCTACAGTGTTTGGAAGAATTCAGCAGTGAAGACAACTAGAACAAGAGTGTTCTTCATAGAAAGGCTTTAAATTATAGATTCAATTTCTTTACTAAACATAGAATAATTGTTTAAATATTCCATTTTTCTTCTTGATAAATTGTATTTCTCTAGGATATTTTTATTTCATCTACTATTTCCTAATTATTGCTATAAAATTATTCACTGCTATTAAAAAGTTTGTCAAAACTTATGAACAATGTAATGTCTATAAGGTCTAAAGTGATACCACTTTTTCATTCCTGATATTAATTAATTCTGTCTTCCCTCCATTTTTTTTCTCACCAAATCAGTAAAAGTCATCAAAACTCTATCAGTTTGATTGGTCCTTTCAAGAAAAACAATTGATTCTCTTTTAATTAATTTATTGTGTATTTGATCAATTATTTACTTTAGCTATTATCTTTACCACATCTTTTCTTTATTCTTCCTTTCTAATCTATGCCTTGAAATGCACTTGATTTTCCTCTAAGTTCTGATTTAGCTTCATCCTACAAGTTTTGATGTGCTTTTTGCCTACTATTATGATGTTAAAATTATTATTTGATTTCCATTGTGAGTTCTTTTTAACCCATTGTGTTTTCAGAAGTACATAGCTTAATTACCATATTTATGAATATTTTCTAGTTACAGTCTATCCTCATTATTTATGAATTCTGTATTTGAGAATTTGCCTATTCACTAAAATTTATTTGTAACCCCAAACTCAATACCCTGTCACTTTACTGCTCATCAGCAGACTTGCACCAAGTGCTGAAAAATTTGAGTCACCTGATGCATAGTTCTACCCAGCTAAGGCAGAACAGGGGAGCACACTTCTTCTTGTTTCAGCTTTCACATAGAAGCAACCAGAGGATGGACAGGGAAAGGAATGATGAAGTACAGCACAAGAAGCTCTGGTTCTGGGACCTGTTGGATGAGGTCTGAATCCCAAATCTGACACCTGTTAGTGGGGCAGCACCAGGGAAGTCACTAAACACATCTGAACCTCCTTTTTCTCTTTTGCAAAATAAAGAAAATAGACTCTACCAGGATAAGTATTTTTAATATTTAAGAGTATAATTTATGTGAGATATGTATAAATGTGAACATACTTCCCTAGAAGCAATGTTTCATGTTCACCTAGTCAGTGTTCACTCTAAAGAACATAACTACTGAAAATAAGGAGAATTAATTTGTTTCTTTTTCTTAAAGAAATTTCTAGCTTAATTGACTTGTGTTCCTAATTCTTTTAATTTGTAGAGGCTAGTTTTATTGCCCTTACCTGTCAAGCTTGGTGAATATTCCAAGTGTACAGCTGGGTCAGTGATATGTTGGTACTGAATGATGTCCCCCTCCAAGCTCATGTGTTAAAGCCCTGCACATCCTCACTGCCTGGGGGCCTACATGGTACCTTAACACTGATTTTTTTTTTTTTTTTTTTTTTTTTGGCGGTACGCGGGCCTGTCACTGTTGTGGTCTCTCCCATTGCAGAGCACAGGCTCCGGACGCGCAGGCTCAGCCGCTCTGCGGCATGTGGGATCTTCCCGGACCGGGACACGAACCCATGTCCCCTGCATCAGCAGGCGGACTCTAAACCACGGCACCACCAGGGAAGCCCAACACTGATATTTAATGTTCAGCTTTTCTAGTTGTTCTCAGTAGTAAAGCTGGTCTTTAGTCCACTATTGCTGGAAGCGGAATTCTTTTTTTGTTGTTGTTGTTGTATTTTCTTATGATTCCATCTAACTTGTCTGTCATATTTATATGTAATTTTGCAAAACAGAACAAAAGAATTGTATCTGCCCCCTCTGCATGTGACTAAATCTAAGTTTATACCATGAAACTGGCTGCTGGGTTATTATTAAGGCCAGAACACTGGGAGAGCTTTTGTCTCTTTTTTTTTTTTTTTGCGATACACGGGCCTCTCACCGCTGTGGCCTCTCCCGTTGCAGAGCACAGTCTCCGGACGCGCAGGCTCAGCGGCCATGGCTCACGGGCCCAGCCGCTCTGTGGCATGTGGGATCTTCCCGGACCGGGGCACTAACCCATGTCCCCTGCTTCGGCAGGTGGACTCTCAACCACTGCGCCACCAGGGAAGCCCTGTCTCTTTTATTTTGATCAGTGTATCAGTCAGGATAGACAAGGTTGGCTGCACTATGGAAATTAACAAATTCCAAACTTAGTGACTTCAAGCAAACAAGATTTATTTTCTTCTCAGTTACATTTCATGTGTCTCTGGTTAGTGGCGGGCTCTGCTTTTGCTTGATTTCATCAGAGATCCAGACAGATCTGAAACATCTCTCATCAGAGTGAAAGACAGGAAAAGTCATAGCAAATAAAGCTCTGGATATAACACGTCTCTTCTCACGTGCGATCATTCAAGTGGCATAGCTAGGCCTGACTTCAAGGAGGCAGAGACATTAAATCATATTATGTAGAAGGAGAAACAGACTATCTCTGAACAGCACTAATGGCTAACACAACCAGTTTTTTAAGTGACCAATGGCCACCATTTCCTAGTAACTGAAAGACAAATTCTCAAGAGTGGAGAAACTATCCTGCTCTTAAATGTTTTTGTAGTCTCTAACATAGTTGTATTAGTTTTGTATTGCTGACATAACAAATTTCCACCAACTTAATGGCTTAAGACAACACAAATTGATGGTTTGACAGCTCTGTAGGGGGAAATTCAGAATGGTGTTAAAATCAGGGTGTCAGCAGGCTGTACTCCTCTCTGGAAGCATGAAGGGGGACCCAAGTCTTGGTTATTTGAGTTGGCAAAAGTAAGTTCTTTGTGGTTCTAAGATGGAGGTCTCTGGTTTGTTGCTGGCTATAAACTGAGGGCCACTGCCAACTGCTGGAGGCTGCCTCAGTCTTTGGCCATGGCCCCTTTCTTCATCTTCAAGGCCAGCAAAAGTGGTAGAGTCTCTCTCTTTCTCTCTCTCTCTCTCTCATATATATTATGTATATAAATTTTAATTTAAAAATACTGAAATAGATTTTTTTAAAATGCTATTTGTGCTTTATCAATCTCGATTAGCTAAGCGAGGGCCATCTGGTCCTATATATGGAGAAGTATAACCATAAACAACTTCATTCTTTTTCTTTGTAACTGATTAATCCTGATCCTTTAAAGGATAACTTAAATTAATATGTTATGAAGCATAAAATAGATTAGTCTATGTTAATGAATGAAAAGGTTTCAACAATCTACTTTTTTACATGATTCAAGGAGTTTTGCTGAATAATCAACTCAAATATTGAGGAACGACTTCTATACATGGTGAAAATAGTGGATATACTTCTAAGGCATAAGTGGTTTTCACATAGGTATCATCCATATTATCCCATCACATTTTCACAATTGCTCTGTGATACAGGCAGGGCAGGAATAATTAAACCAATATAACAAATGGGGAAACTGAGACTTGGGAGTAAGTGACATACCCACAGTGTAGAGTGAGTTGTGGGAAAGTGAGAAATCCCTTAATATAGGTCTCCTTCTACTTCCTTTGTTTTTTGTGTTTTCTTTTAATTTTTTTTTAACATCTTTATTAGAGTATAATTGCTTTACAATGGTATGTTAGTTTCTGCTTAAAACAAAGTGAATCAGTTATACATATACATATGTTCCCATATCTCTTCCATCTTGCATCTCTCTCCCTCCCACCTTGCCTATCCCACCCCTCTACGTGGTCACAAAGCACCGAGCTGATCTCCCTGTGCTATGCAGCTGCTTCCCACTAGCTATCCATTTTACATTTGGTAGTGTATATATGTCCATGCCACTCTCTCGCTTTGTCAGAGCTTACCCTTCCCCCTCCCCATATCTTCAGGTCGTTTCTCTAGTAGGTCTTTATTCCTGTCTTACCCCTAGGTTCTTCATGATATTTATTTTTTTCCTTAAATTCCATATATATGTGTTAGCATACAGTATTTGTCTTTCTCTTTCTGACTTACTTCACTCTGTATGACAGACTCTAGGTCCATCCACCTCATTACAAATAGCTCAATTTCATTCCTTTTTATGGCTGAGTAATATTCCATTGTATATATGTACCACATCTTCTTTATCCATTCATCTGATGGTGGACACTTAGTTGGATTCCACCTCCTGGCTGTTGTAAATAGAGCTGCAATGAACATTTTGGTACATGATTCTTTTTGAATTATGGTTTTCTCAGGGTATATGCCCAGTAGTGGGATTGCTGGGTCATATGGTAATTCTATTTGTAGTTTTTTAAGGAACCTCCATACTGGCTGTACCAATTCACATTCCCACCAGCAGTGCAACAGTGTTCCCTTTTCTCCACACCCTCTCCAGCATTTAGTGTTTCTAGATTTTTTATGATGGCCATTCTGACTGGTGTGAGATGATATCTCAATGTAGTTTTGATTTGCATTTCTCTAATGATTAATGATGTTGAGCATTCTTTCATGTGTTTGTTGGCAGTCTGTATATCTTCTTTGCAGAAATGTCTATTTAGGTCTTCTGCCCATTTTTGGATTGGGTTGTTTGTTTTTTTGTTATTGAGCTGCATGAGCTGCTTGTAAATTTTGGAGATTAATCCTTTGTCAGTCGCTTCATTTGCGAATATTTTCTGCCATTCTGAGGGTTGTCTTTTGGTCTTGTTTATGGTTTCCTTTGCTGTGCAAAAGCTTTGAAGTTTCATTAGGTTCCATTTGTTTATTTTTGTTTTTATTTCCATTTCTCTAGGAGGTGGGTCAAAAAGGATCTTGCTGTGATTTATGTCATAGAGAGTTCTGCCTATGTTTTCCTCTAAGAGTTTGATAGTTTCTTGTCTCACATTTAGGTCATTAATCCATTTGAGCTTATTTTTGTGTATGGTGTTAGGGAGTGAACTAATCTCATAATTTTACATGTACCTGTTCAGTTTTCCCAGCACCACTTATTGAAGAGGATGTCCTTTCTCCACTGCATATTCCTGCCTACTTTATCAAAGATAAGGTGAGTATACGTGCACGGGTTTATCTCTGGGCTTTATATCCTGATCCATTGATCTATCTTTCTGTTTTTGTGCCAGTATCATACTGTCTTGATTAATGTAGCTTTGAAGTATAGTCTGAAGTCAGGGAGCCTGATTCCTCCTGCTCTGTTTTTCTTTCTGCAGATTGCTTTGGCCTTTCGGGGTCTTTTGTGTTTCCATACAAATTGTGACTTTTTTTGTTCTAGTTCTGTGAAAAGTGCCAGTGGTAGTTGGTTAGGGATTGCATTGAGTCTGTAGATTGCTTTGGGTAGTAGAGTCATTTTCACAATATTGATTCTTCCAATCCAAGAACATGGTATATCTCACCATCTATTTGTATCATCTTTAATTTCTTTCATCAGTGTCTTATAATTTTCTGCATACAGGTCTTTTGTCTCCTTAGGTAGGTTTATTCCTAGATATTTTATTCTTTTTGTTGCAGTGGTAAATGGGACTGTTTTCTTGATTTCACTTTTAGATTTTTCATCATTAGTGTATAGGAATGCCAGAGATTTCTGTGCATTAATTTTGTATCCTGCTACTTTACCAAATTCATTGATTAGCTCTAGTAGTTTTCTGGTAGCATCTTTAGCATTCTCTATGTATAGTATAATGTCATCTGCAAACAGTGACAGCTTTACTTCTTTTTTTCCGATTTGGATTCCTTTTATTTCCTTTTCTTCTCTGATTGCTGTGGCTAAAACTTCCAAAACTATGTTGAATAAGAGTGGTGAGAGTGGGCAACCTTGTCTTGTTCCTGATCTTAGTGGAAATGCTTTCAGTTTTTCACCATTGAGGATGATGTTGGCTGTGGGTTTCTAATATATGACCTTTATTATGTTGAGGAAAGTTCCCTCTAGGCCTACTCTCTGCAGGGTTTTTATCATAAATTGGTATTGAATTTTGTTGAAAGCTTTCTCTGCATCTATTGCGATGACCATATGGTTTTTCTCCTTCAATTTGTTAATATGGTGTATCATGTTGGTTGATTTGTGTATATTGAAGAATGCTTGCATTCCTGGAATAAACCGAACTTGATCATGGTGTATAATCCTTTTAATGTGCTGTTGGATTCTGTTTGCTAGTATATTGTTGAGGATTTTTGCATCTATATTCATCAGTGATATTGGCCTATAGTTTTCTTTCTTTGTGACATCCTTCTCTGGTTTTGGTATCAGGGTGATGGTAGCCTTGTAAAGTGAGTTTGGGAGTATTCCTCCCTCTGCTATATTTTGGAGGAGTTTGAGAAGGATAAGTGTTAGTTCTTCTCTAAATGTTTGATAGAATTCACCTGTGAAACATCTGGTCCTGGGCTTTTGTTTGTTGGAAGATTTTAAATCACAGTTTCAATTTCAGTGCTTGTGATTGGTCTGTTCATATTTTCTATTTCTTCCTGATTCAGTCTTGGCAGGTTGTGCATTTCTAAGAATTTGTCCATTTCTTCCAGGTTGTCCATTTTATTGGCATAGAGTTGCCAATAATGATCTTTTGTATTTCTGCAGTGTCAGTTGTTACTTCACCTTTTTCATTTCTAATTCTATTGTTTTGAGTCTCCTCCCTTTTTTTCTTGATGAGTCTGGCTAATGGTTTATCAATTTTGTTTATCTTCTCAAAGAACCAACTTTTAGTTTTATTGATCTTTGCTATCGTTTCCTTCATTTCTTTTTCATTTGTTTCTGATCTGATTTTTATGATTTATTTCCTTCCTGTAACTTTGGGAGGTTTTTTGTTCTTCTTTCTCTAATTGCTTTAGGTGCAAGGTTAGCTTGTTTATTCGAGATGTTTCCTGTTTCATAAGGTAGGACTGTATTGGTATAAGCTTCCCTCTTAGAACTGCTTTTACTGCATCCCATGGGTTTGGGTCATTGTGTCTCCATTGTCATTTGTTTCTAAGTATTTTTTGATTTCCTCTTTGATTTCTTCAGTGATAACTTCGTTATTAAATAGTGTATTGTTTAGCCTCCATGTGTTTGTATTTTTTACAGATCTTTTCCTGTAATTGATATCTAGTCTCATAGTGTTGTGATTGGAAAAGATACTTGATACAATTTCAATTTTCTTAAATTTACCAAGGCTTGATTTGTGACCCAAGATATGATCTATCCTGGAGAATGTTCCATGAGCACTTGAGAAAAATGTGTATTCTGTTGTTTTTGGATGGCATGTCCTATAAATATCAATTAAGTCCATCTTGTTTAATGTATCATTTATAGCTTGTGTTTCCTTATTTATTTTCATTTTGGATGATCTGTTCATTGGTGAAAGTGGGGTGTTAAAGTCCCCTACTATGAATGTGTTACTGTTGATTTCGCCTTTTGTGGCTGTTATTATTTGTCTTATGTATTGAGATGCTCCTATGTTGGGTGCATAAATATTTACAATTGTTATATCTTCTTCTTGGATCAGTCCCTTGATCATTACGTAGTGTCCTTCTTTGTCTCTTCTAATAGTCTTTATTTTAAAGTCTGTTTTGTCTGATATGAGAATTGCTACTCCAGCTTTCTTTTGGTTTCCATTTGCATGGAATATCTTTTTCCATCCCCTTACTTTCAGTCTGTATGTGTCTCTAGGTCTGAAGTTGGTCTCTTGTAGACAGCATATATATGGGTCTTATTTTTGTATCCATTCAGCCAGTGTGTGTCTTTTGGTGGGAGCATTTAATCCATTTACATTTAACTTAATTATCGATATGTATGTTCCTATTCCCATTTTCTTACTTGTTTTGGGTTTGTTATTGTAGGTCTTTTCCTTCTCTTGTGTTTCTTTCCTAGAGAAGTTCCTTTAGCATTTGTAGTAAAGCTGGTTTGGTGGTGCTGAACTCCCTCAGCTTTTGCTTGTCTGTAAAGGTTTTAATTTCTCCATCAAATCTGAATAAGATTCTTACTGGGTAGAGTAATCTTGGTTGTAGATTTTTCTCCTTCATCACTTTAAATGTGTCCTGCCAGTCCCTTCTGCTTGCAGAGATTCTGCTGAAAGATCAGCTGTTTACCTTATGGGGATTTCCTTGTTTGTTATTTGTTTTTTTTCCCTTGCTGCTTTTAATATGTTTTCTTGTATTTAATTTTTGACAGTTTGATTAATATGTGTCTTGGCATATTTCTCCTTGGATTTATCCTGTATGGGACTCTCTGTGATTCCTGGACTTGACTAACTATTTCCTTTCCCATATTAGGGATGTTTTAAACTATAATCTCTTCAAGTATTTTCTCACTCCCTTTCTTTTTTTCTTCTTCTTCTGGAACCCCTATAATTCGAATGTTGGTGTGTTTAATGTTGTCCCAGAAGTCTCTGAGATTGTCCTCAGTTCTTTTCATTCTGTTTTCTTTATTCTGCTCTGCAGTAGTTATTTCCACTATTTTATCTTCCAGGTCACTTATCCATTCTTCTACCTCAGTTATTCTGCTATTGACCCTATCTAGAGTATTTTAAATTTCATTTATTGTGTTGTTCATCATTGCTTGTTTCATCTTTATTTCTTCTAGGTCCTTGTTAAATGTTTCTTGCATTTTGTCTATTCTATTTCTAAGATTTTGGATCATCTTTATTATCATTACTTTGAGTTCTTTTTCAGGTAGACTGCTTATTTCCTCTTCATTTGTTAGGCCTGGTGGGTTTTTATCTTTCTCCTTCATCTGCTGTGTGTTTTTCTGTCTTCTCAGTTTGCTTATCTTACTGTGTTTGGGGTCTCCTTTTTGCAGGCTGCAGGTTCATAGTTCCCATTGTTCTTGGTGTCTGTCCCCAGTGGCTAAATTTGGTTCAGTGGGTTGTGTAGGCTTCCTGGTAGAGGGGACTAGTGCCTGTGTTCTGTTGGATGAGACTTGATCTTATCTTTCTGCTGGGCAGGACCATGTCTGGTGATGTGTTTTGGGGTGTCTGTGGACTTATTATGATTTTAGGCAGCCTCTCTACTAATGGGTGGGGTTGTGTTTCTGTCTTGCTACTTCTTAGGCATAGGACATCCAGCACTGTAGCTTGCTGGTCATTGAGTGAAGCTGCGTGCGGGTGTTGAGATGGAGATCTTTGGGAGATTTTTGCCATTTGATATTATGTGGAGCTGGGAGGTCTCTTGTGGACCAGTGTCCTGAATTTGGCTTTCCCACCTCAGAGGCACAGCACTGACTCCTGGCTGCAGCACCAAGAGCCTTTCATCCACACAGCTCAGAATAGAAGGGAGAAAAAGTAGAAAGAAGGAAAGAAAGAAAGAAAGAAAGAAAGAAAGAAAGAAAGAAAGAAAGAAAGAAAGAAAGGGAAAGAAAGAAAGAAAGAAAGAAGGAAGGAAGGAGGGAAGAAAGGAAGGAAAGAAAGAAAGAAGGAAAGAAGATAAAATAAAGTAAGATAAAATAAGGTTATTAAAATAAAAAATAATTATTAAGAAAAACAAATTTTTTTAAAGGAAAAAAAAATGGACGGATAGAACCCTAGGACAAATGGTGAAAGCAAAGCTATACAGACAAAATTGCACACAAAAGCATACACACTCACAAAAAGGGGAAAAGGGGAAAAAATAATAAATCTTGTTCTGAAAGTCCACCTCCTCAATTTGGGATGATTCTTTGTCTATTCATGTATTCCACAGACGCAGGGTACATCAAGTTGATTGTGGAGCTTTAATCCACTGCTTCTGAGGCTGCTGGGAGAGATTTCCCTTTCTCTTTGTTTGCACGCTCCTGGGGCTCAGCTTTGGATTTGGCCCCGTCTCTGCGTGTAGGTTGCCATAGGGCATCTGTTCTTCGCTCAGACAGGACGGGGTTAAAGGAGCAGCTGCCTCGGGGACTCTGGCTTACTCAGGCTGACGGGAGGGAGGGGTGTAGATGTGGGGTGAGCCTACAGTGGCAGAGGCCTGCGGGACGTTGCACCAGCCTGAGGTGTGCTGTGCATTCTCCCGGGGAATTTGTCCCTGGATCCCGGGAACCTGGCAGTGGCGGGCTGCATAGGCTCCTCGGAAGGGGCGTGTGGATAGTGACCTGCGCTTGCACACAGGTTTCTTGGTGGCAGCAGCAGCAGCCTTAGCGTCTCATGCCCGTCTCTCTGGTCCACGCTGTTAGCCGCGGCTCGCTCCCGTCTCTGGAGTTCCTTTAAGCAGTGCTCTTAATCCCCTCTCCTCGCGCACCAGGAAACAAAGAGGGGAGAAAAATTCTCTTGCCTCTTCGGCAGGTCCAGACTTTTCCCCGGACTCCCTCCCTGCTAGCCGTGGTGCACTAACACCCTACAGGCTGTGTTAAAGCCACCAACCCCAGTCCTCTCCCTGCGCTCCGACGGAAACCCGAGCCTCAGCTCCCAGCCCCTCCCGTCCCGGCGGGTGAGCAGACAAGCCTCTCGGGCTGGTGAGCGCCGGTCGGCACCGATCCTCTGTGCGGAAATCTCTCCGCTTTTCCCTCTGCACCCCTGTTGCTGTGCTCTCCTCCGCAGCTCTGAAGCTTCCCCCCTCCGCCACCCGTAGTCTCCGTCCGCGAAGGGGCTTCCTAGTGTGTGGAAACCTGTCCTCCTTCATGGCTCTCTCCCACTGGTGCAGGTCCCTTCCCTATTCTTTTGTCTCTGTTTATTCTTTTTTCTTTTGCCCTACCCAGGTACGTGGGGACTTTCTTGCCTTTTTGGAGGTCTGAGGTCTTCTGCCAGCGTTCAGTAGGTGTTCTGTAGGAGTTGTTCCACTTGTAGATGTATTTCTGGTGTATCTGTGGGGAGAAGGGTGATCTTCGCGTCTTACTCTTCCGCCATCTTCCCAATCTCCCCCCCCATCCTCCCGATCGCCCCCTTTTTTTAAATAATATCTTTATTGAAGTATAATTGCTTCACAATGGTGTGTTAGTTTCTGCTTTATAACAAAGTGAATCAATTATACATATACATATGTTCCCATATCTCTTCCCTCTTGCATCTCCCTCCCTCTCATCCTCCCTATCCCACCCCTCTAGGTGGTCACAAAGCACCGAGCTGATCTCCCTGTGCTATGCGGCTGCTTCCCACTAGCTATCCATTTTACGTTTGGTAGTGTATATATGTCCATGCCATTCTCTCACTTTGTCACAGCTTACCCTTCCCCCTCCCCATATCCTCAAGTCCATTCCCTAGTAGGTCTGGGTCTTTATTCCCGTCTTGCCCTTAGGTTCTTCATGACCTTTTTTTTTTTTTTTCTTAGATTCCATATATATGTGTTAGCATATGGTATTTGTTTTTCTCTTTCTGACTTACTTCATTCTGTCTGACAGACTCTAGATCCATCCACCTCACTACAAATAACTCAATTTCATTTCTTTTGATGGCTGAGTAATATTCCATTGTATATATGTGTCACACATTAATATCCATTCATCTGTTGATGGACACTTAGGTTGCTTCCATCTCCGGGCTATTGTAAATAGAGCTGCAATGAACATTTTGGTACATGAATCTTTTTGAATTATGGTTTTCTCAGGATATATGCCCAGTAGTGGGATTGCTGGGTTGTATGGTAGTTCTATTTTTAGTTTTTTAAGGAACCTCCATACTGTTCTCCATATAGTGGCTGTATCAATTTACATTCCCACCAACAGTGCAAGAGGGTTCCCTTTTCTCCACACCCTCTCCAGCACTTAATGTTTGTAGATTTTTTGATGATGGTCATTCTGACTGGTGTGAAATGATATCTCATTGTAGTTTTGACTTTCATTTCTCTAATGATTAATGATGCTGAGCATTCTTTCATGTGTGTGTTGGCAATCTTTATATCTTCTTTAGAGAAATGTCTATTTAGGTCTTCTGCCCATTTTTGGATTGGGTTGTTTGTCTTTTTGATATTGAGCTGCTTGTAAATTTTAAAGATTAGTCCTTTGTCAATTGCTTCATTTGCAAATATTTTCTCCCATTCTGAGATTTTTCCTGGATCTTTTTAGAAGACACTTTCCTAGGCATTAAGGGCTAACAAATGACTTGACACTTGTCCTGAAGATTCTGTGACCTTTGTTTCAGAGAATCATCCAGCAATACAGAAATAACAAAAGGTGCTTCCTCACCTCATGGGAAGGGTGGGGGTAGGCTTGTGCATTGGCTGATTGGCACGTGGTCAGTTCAATGGAGAGCTGGGTTCTGCTTTTCCATTTACTAGCCATATAATTGTGGGCAAAAAAAAAGATCACTCTGAAAAATACATGTATTGCTATCTTATCTGATTTATAGTTTTATGACTATCGAAATATCTATGTGGAAGTGCGTTTCTATAAGCAGAGATGAGATGCAGCGTGAAACCCTGGAACATGCCATTGCCAAAGCTCTTTCTGCATTCTCTATTAATAAAATCAATCCTTCATTTGAGGATAAATCATTTCATAGACTGTATGAGATCACCATGGTGGATGACTCTACCAGCGCTCTACCAGTTCTAGATAGCTCATATATCTTCCTTTAATTAGAGGGACTTGTGCGTTATGATGATATACTACATACCATAGGTTATCAAAACATGCCACCATCTCTGAAAGCCTTGTCACCAGTAGAAGTGGCCAAATATTTGCCTTCTTTCAGTGAGAAGTAATGGATATGTATTAATCCAGCCATGTCCCTCTTCACAGCAAGTGTGTATCAGACTCTTTGTACTTAGTTTAGGCTTTTAGCATAGATTATCTTTCTTTAGCCTAACCACCTGTTACGTGGGTTTTAAAGTTTATTTCACATCATAGATCAGAAACCATGAAACCATCATCATTCATATTGTGTCAGAACTCAAGAAATAGGTAAATATTTTTCTTCCTCTTTTCATTTTAATTCATCTTATTTCTTTTCAGAGTAACTGTAAAATTTAGATGTCACTCTCATCAAGATCAAGACACTTCTTTAAAATAGCATGTTCACATCCAACTATCATTAAAAAAAATTATCTTTTAAGATGAAACCTTGTCTCTTCTCCCTGAATTTTACTGCTTTCCCAATTTCTGTTATCTGCCCATTTGTAAGAATTCTATTCCCCCGCCTTTCTTTTTAATGCAGGTAACTCTGAGATATTAATGAATAGTTCAAGTACAATAAGAATCCAAAAAATTGTGTGGATAAACATACCAAATGACATTAGAGCATCTGCTTGAATATTAATTTATTATTTCATGTATTCAAATTCATACATTGAGTGTTTGCTTAGACATGAAGTCTTCTCTCAAGGAAGTCATTTATGACAAACAGACGTGTAAAAACAAATTCAAATATGGCATGATTAGTATCAACAAGGATACATAAAAAATACTCTGAAAAGACAAGAGTAGGTATGATTCACCCATGGTAGTAAATAAGAAAATGATTCATGGAAGAGGTGACATTTATGTTGATTCTTAAAGGACTATTTTAGTGGGCTATAGATCTAAGTAGAGAGTAGGGTGCAAACATATTGCAGGCAAAGACGATAGTGAGATTTATTAGTCAACTACTGCCGCATTACAAAGTACTACCTTCTTAGTGGTTTAAAGCACATGTTTATTATCTCATAGCTTCCATGTCAGATTCTGGGTTTGCTTAGCTGAGTCGTCTACCCAGAGTCTCCCGTGGCTGCAGCCAAGGGGTTGTCCTGGTCTGTATTCTTCTCTAGAGGCTCAATTAGGGAAGAATTGGCTTGAAGCTCATTCAGTTTGTTTACAGGATTAATATTCTTGTGGCTGGATGGCTGATGTCATGACTCATCACTGACTGGTGGCTGGAGGTGTCCATATGATCCTCAACGTCATGTCCAGCTCTCTTCCATGTGTCTCTCTCCATGGGCCCTTCAAACATGGATGTTTTCTGTTACAAGGCCAGCAAGGGGGTATCTAACTTTTAAGGGTTTTCAGCTGATTAGGCCAGACCCACCTTAGATAAGTCTCTCTTTTAACTAACTCAAAATCAACTAACATGAGACTTTAACAACATTTACAGAATCCTTTTACCTTTACTATATAATGTAATTTTATCACAAAAGTGATATCTCACCAAAAGATTTGTCATATTCTATTGATTGGAAGCAAATAAAACTTTCTAACCACACTCCAGGGACAGGAATTATGCAAAGGTGTGGCCACCAGAGGTTGGAAATTATTGGGGGTTTACCTTAGGGTCTGACTGCCATATGGGCAAAGATAAGTCTTCATGAAATAATATAGTATTGCAAAACTGCAAGTACTAGGTAGTTCCATGTGGTAGAAAGATAGAATGTAAAAGACAGAGGAGGGAGCTTCCCTGGTGGCACAGTGGTTGAGAGTCCACCTGCCGATGCCGGGGACACAGGTTCGTGCCCTGGTCCGTGGGTCCATGGGCCATGGCCGCTGAGCTTGCGCGTCCGGAGCCTGTGCTTCACAGCGGGAGAGGCCCGCCTACCGCAAAAAAAAAAAAAAAAAAAAAAAAAGACAGAGGAGGGTAAAAGCTAGAACTCTGAGCTTTGAGTATCTTGTGAAAAAGTTTGGATTTTGTGCTACAGGTGGTAATAAACCATTGCAGAACATTCACAGAGTAGAGTGATGCAATGCAATGCAATTAGTCTGGAAGCAGTGAGCAAGGTGGAATACAGTAGACTGATCTGGAAGAAGGGAGACCAGTTAGAACACCCTGGCAATAATCCAGACAATGGAGGGTGGGGACTTTTATAAGACCAAGGAGATGAAGAGAAATGATATATAAAAATATATTTAAGAAAATGATTACCGTGAGCATTGAAGTTGGGAAAGAGGAAGGGGTGTGTGGTGACTTATTTTTGTCTAAACTGGTTATAATCTCTGGCACAGGGCCTCCCAACCTGAGTATGAACATTGACAAATGGTCTTAACCATTGTGTCAAAAAATATTGATTGAGGATATATTTTATACAAAGTACTCTATTAGGTATTTCATGGATTTCAAATATTTACTAAATGTATTTTCCAACTCAAGGAATGTATAGGACACATAATCTAAAAGGCTGGATACATAAGGGAGTGTGTAGTATCATATGTGATGGAATGTAATGGCAAGATATCTAGAGAAGTTTATATTAGCTGTAATGTAATTTATACAGGATAGTAAATAAAGGCAAGATTTAGAAATGGAAATTGGGGCTAATATAGGACTTTTTGAGTGAGGTTAAAGAACTTGAGCTTTAGTCTATAAGCAATGGAGAAATCAATGATGGTTTTTGAGCCCAAGAGTGACACTATGAAAACAGTGCCTTCTGAAAATTAATCTGCAAGTCAATATGCAAATAATAGATTTGATGGACAAAGTCTGGAATAGGAGACTATGTTAAAGAATATATTTATATACTTAGCCATAAAAAGGAATTAAATTGGGTCATTTGTAGAGATGTGGATGGACCTAGAGGCTGTCATATAGAGTGAAGTAAGTCAGAATGAGAAAAACAAACATCGTATATTAACACATATATGTGGAATCTAGAAAAATGATACAGATGAACCGGTTTGCCATGCAGAAATGGAGACACAGATGTAGAGAACAAATGTATGGACACTAAGGGAGGAAAGTGAGATGGGGGGATGAATTGGGAGATTGGGATTGACATATATACACTAATATGTATAAAATAGATAACTAATAAGAACCTGGTGTATAGAAAAAGAAAAAAAATAAAATTCAAAACAAAATAAAAACAAACTTACATTAACACATTAAAAAAAGAATATATTTATAATCTAGGGTTGAAGACATATGGATTTGGGCCAGTGGGATTGGAAAATCATACAAGTTGTAAATGATTGTCAAGAACCTTCACCAAAACTGCACTAAGTTTGTGGTTGCAGGAAATCACTGCAGTGGGTCCCTCCTTATTTGAGATTTTCACTTTCTAACCAGCATTTTAAATATATCCCCATCCTACAGATCAAAGTCACCATTAGTGCACATTCTACTTTTCATGTGATTTTGCCTTTACCCTTGGTCACAGCATAACAATAAATCATGGTTGTTTCCTTAGAAATAAGTAGTTTTTTCCACCCAAAGCCTAGAGATTTCTACTCTAATGAATAATCATTATTTTATTAATAGTACTAAAATTGCTACATGTAGATAATATTCTGAATACTCAAAAATAATTATCCCTTAGAATAAACCCAATGACAGGAGAAGAAGCTGAGGATAGATATCTTGCTCAAATTCAAAGGACTCTAGTGTGGAATATGGACAGACATCTATTGCAGAGCTTATGGCCTTGACCATTACGTGATTCTCCTAAATTTAGCACTGTAAACAAAACAAACACACAAACAGAAACCTTGACTACTTTGTAATACTTTAATTGGTTCTCACTATTTTCTTCCTTTTGGATTCTTATCCCACTAACTTTCTGCAGGTGAATTATATGGATTTTCCACCTTACATTATTTCCCCCAAGTGGGGAAAAATTATATGTTAATAAAGATTGCTTAATATTTTTGCATAGTAAATTGGAAAGGAGAAGAAGGAATCTGTCATCTGAAAAGAAATGTACTCAAAAATATATTTGTGTGGGGCTTCCCTGGTGGCACAGTGGTTGAGAGTCTGACTGCCGATTCAGGGGACACGGGTTCGTGCCCCGGTCCGGGAAGATCCCACATGCCGCGGAGCGGCTGGGCCCGTGAGCCATGGCCGCTGAGCCTGCACGTCTGGAGCCTGTGCTCCACAACGGGAGAGGTCACAAAAGTGAGAGGCCTGCGTACAGGAAAAAAAAAAAAAAAATATATATATATATATATATATATATATATATATATATATATATATATTTGTGTGTTGATGCGGTTTGAAGCATAATAATAATCTAGCTTTGAGTATTATAGTTGTCATGGGCAAAACTAGCATATAGCCTATTCAGTGAAATGCTCCCTATGGTATAATCTAAAGTCACTAAGAAGTCATGTATTCAGTAATAAAATTCTCCATTGTTTAGGAAGCTGTTATAGCCCCCATTTTCCAGTTAAGAGTTTTTCTCTAAACACATGTGAGTATAACATCAAACCATATCATACAGTTCAATACATAGGCAGCATCAAAGTTACAGAATGAACCACTCTTTTTTACCCATTCATTCAATCATTTGGTCTTTCAGTGTAGATCTATTGAGTGATAGATGTGATAAATATATTGGCAATGGAGAAATGAAAATAGGATAGTCACTTTTTTGTCTTTCTGGGGGCAGACTTTGAATTACCTTTGTGATTGGAAAAGAAGTATATAGAGAGAAGTGATTCCAATTTCTGAACAGATTTCTTCCCTCATTTGATAAAGAGATCTGTCAAGAGAGATGGCCAATGTCAGGGGTGTGGCAGGAAACAAAATTCTTAGTAGGACTCACCTAGCACAAAGACTCATTAGGGAGCATAGGGCAGAGGATGAAAAGAAGGTGTGAAAGGCAAAGGCTGGGAGATGTTGAGCTCATTGATATTCATCCACTGATTTTGTTTGTTCAGGGAAGAATGTTCCCTACCCCAGTTATGAAGCTAGAACAGACTTAAAACAATATAATACTTGTTATAAAAAACAAAGAAAAAAATTAGACAATGGAACAATTAGGGTGAAAGAGATGTCTGTTGCCCATATTAACTCAATGACCAAAATTTAAAAAACAAAAAAGTGAATTAATGTAATTAGCCAGGATATTTTGACAAGACTATGCCAAAACAGCTTCATTAAAATGAACTGTTTCAAGAATCATAGACATAGAGAATAGACTTGTGGTTGCCAAGGGCAAGAAGGGTAGGGGAACATGAACTGGGCGTTTGGGATTAGCGGATGCAAACTATTATATATATGATGGATAAACAACAAGTTCTTACTATATAGCACAGGGAACTATATTCAATATCCTATGATAAACCATAATGGAAAAGAATATTAAAAAGTAATTATTTTGGGGCTTCCCTGGTGGCACAGTGGTTAAGAATCCACCTGCCAATGCAGGGAACACGTGTTCAAGCCCTAGTCCAGGAAGATCCCACATGCCGTGGAGCAACTATGCCCATGCGCCATAACTGCTGAGCCTGTGCTCTAGAGCCCATGAGCCACAACTACTGAGCCCACGTGCCACAGCTACTGAAACCCACACGCCTAGAGTCCATGCTCTGCGACAAGAGAAGCCACCGCAATGAGAAGCTCACGCACCACAAAGAAGAGTAGTCCCCGCTTGCCACAACTAGAGAAAGCCTGCGCACAGCAACGAAGACCCAATGCAACCAAAGATAAATAAAAAAATAAATACTTTTAAAAAAAATTATTAAAAAAGAATGTATTTATACGTATAACTGAATCACTTTGCTGTATAGCAGAAATTAACACAACATTGTAAATCAACTATACTTCAATAAAAAAATCATCTACCTTGAAAGACTCAATAAAAGGGACAATTTCTTTGCTCAAAAAAAAAACACTGTTTCATATGTTTGTAATATGCAAAATACCATTTTGAGGTAGATCAAGGTTTCTACCCTCCTTTCACTTTACAGACAGGGAACGTGAGTTTATTACTACACTTTTGTGGATGGGTAGCAATGCTTAACTTTTCAGTCACTGGTCCATTTAACCTCTTTTCTGTTTGAAGAATGAGATAGTTTTATCACTGGTCTAAATAACAAAACTATTGTTTTATATCATATGTAGTCTGGAAAATATGCAGATACAAAAAATACAAAGAGATTGGAAAATTAACTTTTTAGCTAATAAGCAGGGCAATTTCTGACTACTGTGGAGTTTGTTTTCCTAAAAGTGTGAAAGTGCCTAATGCACCCTCCCTAAACCACCACGGAGCAGAGTCTTAATCCACTTTCAGGAAAAGCAAAACTTCCCCATAATGTGGAGAAATTTATTTATTTTTTTATTTATGTATAGTTGATTTACAATGTTGTGTTCATTTATGCAGTAAAGTAAAGTGATTCAGTTATACATATATATACATTCTTTTTCATGTTCTTTTCCATTATGGTTTATCACAGGGCATTGAATAGAGTTCCTTGTGCTATACAGTAGGACCTTGTTGTTTGTCCATCCTATATATAAAAGTTTGCATCTGCTAATCCCAAACTCCCAGTCCATCCTTCCCCCACCCATCTCCCCCTTGGCAACCACAAGCCTGTTCTGTATGTCTGTGAGTCTATTTCTGTTTCACAGATAGGTTCATTTGTGTCATATTTTAGATTCCCCATATAAGTGACATTATATGGTACTTGTCTTTCTCTTTCTGACTTACTTCACTCAGTATGATAATCTCTAGTTGCATCCATGTTGCTTCAAATGGCATTATTTCATTCTTTTTTATGGCTGAGTAGTATTCCATTGTATATATGTACCACATCTTCTTTATCCATTCATCTGTCGATGGACATTTAGGTTGTTTCCATGTCTTGGCTATTGTGAACAGTGCTGCTATAAACATAAGGATGCATGTATCTTTTTTTTTTTTTTTTTTTTTTTTTGTGGTGTGTGGGCCTCTCACTGTTGTGGCCTCTCCTGTTGTAGAGCACAGGCTCCGGACGTGCAGGCTCAGCAGCCATGGCTCACGTGCCTAGCCACTCTGCGGCATGTGGGATCTTACCGGACCAGGGCATGAACTCGTGTCCCCTTCATCAGCAGGCGGACTCTCAACCACTGTGCCATCAGGGAAGCCCTACATATCTGGTCTTTAGATGTACACAGTACATTTGTCTAAAATCTAAAGAAACAGTTTAGTCTTATTGATATTTAAAGAGATATGTGTTATATTTCTCCATCTGGGGCAATTTTTTAAGTCAGTTTTCATGCATCCATCCCAAAGCGAGCACAATGGGCTAAGTTTCAGTGACTGCGACTCTGAAGAAAGATTGTGACTTTATGTTATTTCAGGCCAGTTTTTTCTAATTATGCTGCTAACTCAGCTCTAGAGCTTGGCTGCGGAGTAAAGGGCACAATGTGCTTAAAGCTTTATTTTTACCATCTCCAGTTTTTAAGAGCTTTTTGTTTGGTAGCATTTCATACATATGCCCTAGTAGCTTTTTTCTTGCCTGCAGTGCTTACTTAAAGATGATTCTAACATTTTTTTAAGATCTTATAGTTGCCTTGATGGCATTGCTCTGCTTCTCAGGGAGATGCTTTGAAAAATAAAACACTGTAATTTTTAAAGATCCACTGACAATTATTTACCTTCTGTAGATGTGCTATAATACTTCACAGAAACTGAAAAGTTTCTTAATGGCTAGGAGCATTTCTTGTAAGGATACACAGTAAATTTTATGTTTGAATGAATTCTCTTTTCTGAGATGCTGTGTACAGATTCTGTACATAATTTTCCAAGGTAGAATATTACATCCCATTTTTTTGTCTCCACTTTTCCACCACGAATTTCCTCTGTGATACACTATACATGTCTGAGGACACACACACAATAGGAGAGGATGACAATGAAAGGTACTTAGGAAGCTAATCCTCACAGCATTCCACGTTGCTCTGGTATACTAAACACCAAGAATGAGACCTTTTCTTTCTGACTCTTTCTATTTTTCACATTTTCTTCTTCACTAAATGCCTCATTAGCTTTATTTTAAGTGGGCTTTGTTTACCTAGGAATTTGTGTTCATTGTTAAATAAGACTATTTTTCAAAGTGACAAAAGCACTGCATTGCCATTGTGATGCTTTGAAGTCTGTTGCTAAAAATGTTCTGTTTACAAATCAAAACACAAATTGTATGCTTACTCTAAATGCTGTATGATTAGATCTCCCTGTGGCATCCTATGAGCTCACCCTGGTTTGTATTAGATCCAGACTCCCACCCCCCCCACACCGTGATTGATTCTCTGCTCTAGGGTGCACAGCACACGTCCCTGACCCAGCCATCAAGTGTTTATCTGACCTTCTGTGTCTGTGCTGTGACAGTCCTCACTTTGGGAGTGTCTGCCATATAATTTGTATGCTAGGTGTTAACCAGATGTCCAGTACTAGGAGACAGGATGGCTCAAAGTTTACCTAGAGGTTGGATGCCTGTGGTGATCATTTTTCTAAACCAAAAATTGAGACAAATTGGTTGACAAGTATGAATAAACTTGGGGGCAAAGAGGGAGATACTATTTTAAAATAGAACCATCCTGGAAAAGTCCACAACAGGAAGTTTAGACACACAAACAAACCCAAGAACACACACATGCACACACACACACATCCTTTGTTAAAAGCATAGCCATCCCATTCCTCTCAACAGAAATTACCACTGATCAATCAATTTCTAATCAGAAATTACCGCTGATCAGAAATTACCACTTATCAACAGTAATTTTCCAAGTTTACTCTTTATGAAGCTATCTATACATTGTGTGCAACTTCCATTTTAACCCGTTTAATTTACACAGGTTTTTGGATTCATCTCAAGAATGCAGTTAAATATTAGATATTTCCTATTAATCCAGTGAGTCCAAATATTTTAATTTTATGTTTAAATATAGCAGCTTATTAATTTAATAGTAAATAAAAATTTGAAGCCCTTAACCATTGGGATTTCATATTTATTTCCTGAGTTCCAAACACTCAAACTATATAGAGTATTGAATTTGGTTCAATAAGAGAAGAAAGAAAATATTATTTTGGTCATGTAAGTTATATAACAGTCTCACAACATATTAAAGTAATAATCAATCCCTGGCATCATCCTGACATTATATTTTCTGTAAACACATACCACACATATACACATTTATTTACTTCTATTTAAAGTTGTAGATCAATTTTTGAGTTTTATACTGCTTTTAAGGAATAAATATTTCCAAGTAGCTTAAAAAGTAATTGCTGCAATTAAGGCAAGGATTTTACAGTATAATTGCCAATAAAAGTATTTTAAATAATTTATATTCAGTTGTACAGAGTTTCTAAGTGTCCACACAGACAGCTGCAAGTCATCTTGGAGAATCTATAATGAAGGTAATTCTTAGGAGACTTATTCTCTTCAATATGGAAAAAAATAATACAGCCTTAATATTGATGTATGCATGTATTTTTAAGATGACATTTACACAATACTGCTCTTGCCTGTTAAAAAGTAACAATTCAAAGAAGAGGGTTTTTCTATAGTGTGGTACAATATGACTGAAAAGGCCTAATGTTCCAATTTCTACACTTTTTCTACTCACTGTCTGAACAAATCAATCCTATCCTAATGGAAATATTTTTAAGATAATCCAATATGTATAGAACTAAAATATGTATTTATCTAAGGAAATTTAGAAGGAGATCAAATGTGATTTTAAAAAAGACACAAAAAGATAAATATTATACAATGCTGTAAATTTTATTAATTGTAAGAAATGAGTGCACTGTTGCATGTTTGTAACCTGGGTCTGAATGCAGATGAGGAGCTGTTTAAATAACCTGGTTGTCAACAACACACCATGTATCACAGCATGGACTTTGGATCATGAGATCAAATGAAAAGCACCTTGAAAAGGCAATGAGGGGAAAAGGAAGAGAATTAACTTCAAGAGCAGGTTGATTTTCAAGGTCAAAACTATTTACTCCACAAATACAATACAGAAAATAATTAATAGGCATAAGACATATGAAGCTCAGCTCACAAATTCAAGTATTAAAGAATTATATTTTCTATAACTTAATTTTAGACTCCAAGCCTCTATTCTGTTAGGCAGGTAAAAAATAAATTAACATCTACTGTTCATGACCAGCTCCTCCTCCCACCATTGGCTTCTGTGACATGACCCTGAGATCTGAACCATGTTGTGCCCAGGCTGGGTTTCCTGGTACCTCCATGTCACCCAGCACTGAGACTTCAAAGCCAGCTTGGTCTCTGCAGATGTAGACAATCCCTGCTGCCCTTGAGACCCAAGGCCCTTTGTGTTGGGTCTTCACATAGGCATTTTCTCTGGGTCATGTTACATTCCTGGTGAGCTGACCTGACTGTAAGCCTAGAACCCACCAATTTCTCTCCCTCTCTCTCTCCCCCTCTCCCCCTCCTCCTCTTTCATCTCTTCTCTTCCTGGAGAAAAATATCTTCTTAGTCTTATGTGGCAAGGGCTACTGAATGACAATTTCAGGTAGGCCTGGCGTTGTAGTAAGAAAAGACCTTGGAAGTGCATGACTGTGGCCAAAACAAAATCCACTTACATGACAATGTCATATGGAGCCTGGTGGGGTCACCAGCCTCCCACCATCCTACAGCCTGGAGCACAGTTGAGGGAGGGACCCCACAGTTCTGGGTTCCTCATATCTGGTAAATTCTTCATTTCACGCAGCCTCCTAAGACCTGTGGACTCAGAAGCACCTTTGTGTGGAAGCAGGTCTCCTCCTAATCTTGTGTTTGTCCTGTGCACCAAATTTAGATTCTGGTTTGGTAGTAAATCAAACTGAAAGCAGTCTGATAAATCTGAGTCATCTTTCTCCCCAGATTTGGAACCTGTGCCAGGCTTGGTGATTTAACACAGTTCACTTTGCTGTTCCTGTTCCATCCTCCCCCCACTCTGGGCTACACGTTTTGGAAACAGAAGGAAACAGAGGCAGAAAATATGCTGTCTTGAGCAGAAAAAGAAATATGATGAGTGCAAGTAAGAAAATAAAAGGTAATATCTTAAACTATTACCCCACCAGTCCAAGTATAAGTGTAAGAGAAAAACACCTCTGTGTCAAAGAACATGAGAATAAGTAATCGAGCTATTATTTTTCAAATTTACAAGATATAGAGACATATGTATAAAATTATGAAAGAATTCTTATATTTAGCAAGAAAAAAGATGCAAGAACTTACCTTTTGAAAAAACACGATTCACCGAGTCTGCCTTGTTTCTGAATGATCTTAATTGATAATTCAATTGCTACCAAAGATTTGGGACCTCTCTAGGCTGGATCTGGTAAAAACTGCAAAATATGTAGGTTTTTTTAACAAACCTATGACATTCCACTACTTTTAAGAGTGATATGCCTGGTTTCTTCATGTTCTCTTCCATTCTTTCCTCCTGCAACCTACCCTGGAAAGGACGTAACACATTTACAGCACACTTAGAAAACAACTCAGTAAGCAAGCAAGTTATATTTGGAGGTGAGCAAATGTTTCTGGAGTCTCAAGCCTCCAATCAGGGTCCACCTCTGTGCCTCTTTTCTAAGGAACACAGAGGATTTCAAATTTCAGATCAGCAATTTTTCCAGTGAGAAATTCTCTGATAGATTTTTCTCCCTCCACAAATTAAATATTTAAGAGTCTTAATTTAGTCTCTCACCAATATATTTTACTAAACATTAAACAGAATTCTACAAGATTAATTTAGTACTTTGCTTTGAGGGAAATTCCAAGCAAGTAAAAAGAACTTACAGAGCTTACAGAGCCAGAAACATGTGCTACAGATATCGGGGCCTCTGGACATCAGTACACAACTGGAACCTCTTCTCTCTCCCAAGCTCCACTGTCCTGCCCATAAATAGAAGTTGACAAGTTCATTTTCATGCCAAGACTACAAAGATACAGGAAAATATAGTTAAATGAAGTTCTCAATTTTGGATAACAACAAATCCATGAAATTCAGGGATTGGAGGGAAGAGAAGCTTTCTTTACCTAAAATATAAGCTAGATGATGAGAATAGTTTTTAACTTAAAGATTATTTTCAACCTTTACTTAATTAAATGGTAATAACCTTATATATGGATAAGAAGATAGTGCAGTGAAAAATATAGTGACTTAGGTTTGATCCTCTCAACTTTCTGTGGCGATACTGCCCTATTTGTCCAAGTACCGCTCAGAGGAGATCACACCAAGTCACATACAAAGTACGTCACAGATGTGTTAATCATGAATATTCAGATATAGGAATAAGTTTCAATACCTGAGTTATATAACCTAATGGGGTTATCGTTGCTTTAAAAATGGATCTTCTCGTTAAGCTTTCTTGAAAGTTTGTATCAAATGTATATTTGGAAACCATCTAACACTTAGAATCAATTGCATCCTAAGGGTTTTAATCTGAGGTGATGCTCATGGTTCACATTCACCTGAATTGGGACAGAAATGTTGTTATGGTTACAGTAATTGGCATATTTTTATGGATTCATTTTCTAATTTGGACCCCATTCCACTTCACTACTTAAACTTACAGTAGTGGCATGGTTTATTACTGTGGGTTCTTTTCATTATTATTAAATTTAATTATTTTTTGCTCCTGTACCCAGATGTGAATAGCATCGGGCTTCTAATCTAATAACACAGACTGTTTGGAAAATATGTACTGTCAATTAGAGACATTTTGTAATAGAAACAATAAAAAGAATCATTAATGAAACGTAGTTTGCCTGTCAATGTACTTGATGCTAGTTAATCAACAGTACCATGAAACTGAAGTCATTAATAAACTTTTCTTGCCTTTATACCAGTGAAGTACTCTGAGTTTTTTTTTTTTTTTTTTTTTTGAGGCACGTGGGTCTCCCACTGTTGTGGCCTCTCCCGTTGCGGAGCACAGGCTCCAGACGCGCAGGCTCAGCGGCCATGGCTCCCGGGCCCAGCCGCTCTGCGGCATGTGGGATCTTCCCGGACCGGGGCACGAACACGTGTCCCCTGCATCGGCAGGCGGACTCTCAACCACCGCGCCACCAGGGAAGCCCTCTGAGATTTATTTTTGAAATTAGAATTGTATACCAAAGAAATGGATAGGTGCATTTTGCATATTTCCAGATATGGTTTTCTTCACCACCTACATATGGCAAAACTATAAGAAAAACAACAAAGAAAATAACATTTTGAATTTTCAACCAAAACAGGAAAAAAAATCCCTGTAAATTTAATTAGTACTTTCATAGATATGGATGTGATGAAGATGAAACTCTTTAGTTATTCTGCTGGTTATTCTCCATTTGCTCCCACATCAATCGTTCCTAAATCACAGGAGGTATTACCTGAACACCCTTGTCCTCTGACTTTGAGTGCTTTTGGCCAACAAGAGGCAACAGTGGGAGATTGAAGGGTGGAGAGATCTCTCTCGGTTGGAATATTTCTGTCTGCTTTCCTTCCTTCATCAGAACTCCTCCTGTGGTAGCAACTGCATCTCTCTCTTTCCAGCTCTTTTACTGACTCTGGTAAAATGCCCACCTCTCTCCTGGGTGGTGTTGCTTCCCTACTATTGCGAGTCTCTGGATGCTACAACTTCCCTCATCTGGCCCTGTCTTCCTATCTGTACATATACTTTAACTAAAGGCTCTCCATTTAAGCCATCTCAAAGGATTCTGAGACATGGACTCATATACTGTCAATACATAAAATTAGTCTGTTTTTGGAATCATGGACTAAGAGTTTCTATACTTTTTCATATATGATTCCATGAAAAATATAAGGATACATTTCAGTGTATTATAAATATAAGGATAAAATTCAGCATATCAAGAATTTTACATGCTGTGAAATTTTTCTGGAGGAAAAATCTCCTATTCTATGTACCTTTAAGGAGAACATCCTTTCTTCACTAGGTGTTTCTCATGACCTGAAGCAATAATGCATAAGAATATAAAAGCACGTTAGTCTTTATTTCATTTGGAGGTAATGTGGCATTAAGAAAATGATGTCACCACTGAATTTTTCAGTAAGTCAGGTCAATCTTATTACTTATGTGTGTTATAATCATGAAACTCTTAGTAATTTGCACCAAAGTGTTCAAATGATTGTAATTTCAGAAATAATTATTTGCTACCTAAAATCCTGCAAGCGTTCATTGAACCTATCTCAGTGTTTCTATTTTAATATACTCTCAAATGTGCATTACTTATAGTGATTTTAATGTTAATAAAATATTCCATGTTGATTAAAAATCAATAAAATGTAGAGAAAATCTTTATGATCTTCCCTTTGAGGGTACCATTATTATTAAAGAAATACTTCTTTGTAACATTTATCATAAAAGAAATGAGTCAGTCAATATACCACTGAATACAGTAATATTTTCTGATAGATTCATGGGCACCTATCAACACATCATTTCCAATGTTAATGTGTACTTAACATTGGAATTTTAATTAAATGTCAGCAATATATGATATGTTCCTAATATGAAAAACTATAAGCAATTGTTTTAAATATCTAGTATACTTTACATGTGGGTTCAAGAAGGGCAGTGATCATTTCTGACAGATTTGTGTCCATTCTGTCTGATTTATAGCGTAAGGGTCTAATGTAATCCCTGCAACATAATAGGTGCTAACCAAATGCTTAAATAAACGAATGAGTTTCTGGCTTGAAATATCTTCAAAGCATTGGTTAATCTAGAAAAGATTAAAAATTAAAAAAAAATATTTTTAACTGAAATTATTTAATTTTCATTTAATGTATTCTCTTCTTTGCTTTAGCATCCATTAACTCTCCCCAAATGTCCATTTAACTGATTATCAGTTGCATTACTAGCTCATTTTCAGTTATGTCCAATCTGCTGTTAAACCCAACCACTGACTCCTCAACCTTAAATATTGTATTTTTTCAGTTCTAGAACGGTCATTTGATTTTTATACCTTCAAATGTTCTGCTAAAATCCCCAATCTCATCTGTTATCCTCTTCAACATATTAACCATGGTTGTTGTAAAGTCTACATCTAATTAGTCCTCTATCAGGAGCACTGTGGGTATGTTTCTATCGTCTATTGCTTTTCCTTATTTTCTTTATTTGTGTGCCTATTATTTTCAAAGGACTGTGAAACACTGCAAGTTTAAAATTGTAGAAATAATAACAGGCTTTAGTTGAAGATGATATAACCCCCAAGAGAGGATTTACCTGTGATAGACTGGGAGCATTTTGGGAGAACGTTCCTCCAAAGTTAGGGCTGAAAATGGTTCAAAGTTGAGCTTCAACCTGTACAAGGCTGACCTGTTTTGACTGCATCCTTACTCCTAGAGTGCAAGACTTCAAGATCCCCACGAAACATGGGAGATATAAAGTACCCTCTTTTGGAGAGCCTAGACCTGGATTTTCCTTTCTCTGAAGTCCTAACATTTTCAAAGACCCCTTTCAGTTTCTCAGCCACTCATCCACCTCACCTGAAATCTACAGAAACCCGTGGGGCTGAAACAGCCCTAAATGACTGGGTAATCCCTCTTATTCTTCACTGCCTTATTGGTTTTTCATGCCTTCAAGTAAGTATTCCTCAACTTCTCTCATTTTTCTCAGCAGGCAAGTTGGCCAAAATTTCCCAATCTGCCATGCCTGAAAACATAAATCTACCCATAAATTTACTACTGAAGGCACAGGAAAACAAGTTCTAATCAATAGATCCACAAGGATCAGAGAAACAACAACATTAGTTCATTGTTTGCTAGTTTTCAAAACTCAACCTTAAGATTTTATCTCCCAGCTCCAATAACTGAACCAAATTTTAATCATGTAAGCTGCATAGTATATAAGATGTTTGTTCTATTTATGCTTTTGTTGCAAATATCACTTGTACTTAGAAATGCAATAGGGCAAGAAACAGGAAAATTTTTTTCAATTGACTTCTCTGCATGTTCTCGACACCAACAATATACAATGTACAAATGTGACCTTTCAATCATTATTGCAATAATAGAATGTTCCATAAAGAGAAATGAATAGTTTGTTGGTCTCAGTGATTTCAAAACTATTTTAATACTTAGATAAGAAAAAGGGATATTTTCCCTGCAATTAAGGAAGATAATAAAATGATGCCATTACATAGTAAATTGCCACCTTTCAGAAAACTGTGTTTTTCTCCCTAGGTTCATATCAATCAAATCTAAGGAGTGTCAGTTCCTAAGGACAAAGGACACATACTTTTTATTAGATAGTGAAGAAAATAAGTTATGCATATTTGTCCTTTATTTTTTCTCTTTTCATGCTTTATCATTTAAAAAGAAGGAACATATTTTCACAGAATTTTAACCTTCAACTCCTTCCTTATAAGTAAGAGATATCCCTCAGAATCTCTATCTTTTAACATGTCAGTGAAGGGTTTGGAGCTCAAGTGTTTGAAAGACCAAGATTCAAAAGTGGGTGGAGGCAGTGAGAGGAACAGATTGAAGGAAGGAAAAGGAAAAGAAGTACAAGGAAAGGCACAAGATGGAAGAATTTTCCCAAGAGGACAGGTTTCTAGGAATGTCTTAGTTGAGTCTACTATAAGAAAATGTTTACAAACAGCTGGAATTTATTGCTCATAGTTTTGGAGGCTGGGGAGTCTTAGATCAGGTGCCAACATGGTCTGGTTCTGGCGAAGCCCCTCTTCCAGGTTGCAGACTGCCCACTTCTCACTGTGTCTTCACCTGGCTGAAGGGGCTAAGCATCTCTCTGGAGCCTCTCTAATAAGGGTATTAATCCCATTCATGAGGGCATCACCCTCATGACCTAACCACCTCCCAAAGGCCCCACCTCCTAATACAATCACCTTGGGAGTTAAGTTCAACATATGAATTTAGGGAGACACATTCTGACCACAGCAAAAAAGAAGAACAAAATACACATAAATATGTGTACATAGAGTTAAAATATATCCCAAATCTTACAAAATGTACTTATTTTTATTCATCTAATTCACTCATTCAAAGTTAATTCAGAGTCTTTAATAAAAGTTGCATTTAAGAAAATCTTGATAGATTAGAACAGTCAAAAATGACCAAGATAAAATTTAATAGAGATTCATAAAACATTCTACACTTAGATTCAAAATACCATTTAAAATTATGAGTAAGGTACAATTGTTTATAAGAAACTCTACATTTTTTTATATATGCAAGATTAATGTGGGTATCAGAAGCATAAGCATCACAATATTAGGTTAAATTGAGAAAGAGTTATGATTTTCTCTGCAAACTACATGGGTCAGGCCACTTCAGCACATTCATATCAACATCAAAAAACTAAAGTACAATCTGCAAAATGCCCTCACAATACTGAAATACACTGCAGTTTAAATCCACTGTATGAGAAAAAATTACAAAGGAACAGAGCTATGTAGCCTCAGGACAGAGGATGCAAGTTAAGGAAAGTGCAGTTTTGTTCAAACTAAGGTAAATGTTCTTAGCAACTTTAGCTATCAGAAAAGAAAAAAAAGCAAAAGCTTCCTTTGACAGTTTGTGAATTGGTGATTACTGGACATTTTCACAAAATTGTGAAGGAGGACCCATCATCGTTTCATTGTTTCAGATGTATTTTATTTACATTCAATGTAATCCCCATCCTTCCAAGATCTCCTCTCTGGCCAGTTTCCGGTTAGATGGTAGCACTGAGTTATTCATGCTGGATTTGGAAAGAGAGGGGAGGATGGGTTAGTCTCTAAGGATGAGGAGTTTTTCCTGTGCTCTCACTGCAGGTGGCTGAGATCACTGGTAGCCCCTTCCTGCTGTTATCGGGTGATCTAAATGTCCTCTGGAGAATCCTCACTCTGTGCAAAAGATGCTTTCCAGTCGTATTCCCTGGACTAAGCCTCTTCTTACTCAGAATTCCTAGAATGGCCTGCATTTCCCCCCTAATCCACAATTGAATGGGCGTTACATCACCTGAGTTCCACAAAGCACACTGTGAGATACATATGTAACTGTAAATAAAATAATTGGTGGAATAAGAAGTTAGTTTCTCTTTCATATATTTATTTATTTGACTCAAGGACAAATATGTTGTCATATAATGTTTCCAAAAAATGTTATCCTTTTAAAACTCATGCACTTGATACACTGGTTCGAGAAGCAAATTTTATATATATTTGCTGATTATTCTTAAAAAGTGAAACATTGGCTACTTTTGAACTCTTCCATTAATAAAACTGGAACATGAGTAAAATCATCTGTCACTAGTTTTCTACTCCCATTTTTAACGTCTGAAAAATTAAACCTGTCAGATTATATTCAAAGTACTGTTTTCCATTTGAAGTTTTATTTCATTTGTGAGTTTTGCTTTCAGTCTGAATATAGGAAGAAGGGTAAAGCCAAGTATATAACTAAGATATGGGAACAGCCTGTCCAAACGTGCAATCAATGGGAGGAAGCCACTAGTTTCGGCTCATTTTGAAAGGTTACTTGTAGGTGTTGAACTCAGAATTATTCCTACACTTAAGGGAAAACTTGTCAATCAGAGATCAGAAATCAGGCTACAAGGACATTAAGCTGGAAAATATGGACAAGCAAGAGGAACGGTCCAGAAACTCAGGTAGGCAAGGGGGGTGCAAAGTCAGGATGGGACTCATGGAACATTGAGAAACTATTGAAGATTTTTCTTACAAGATGTAAAGATCAAAGTAAAAGGTGAAAAAGAAAACACTGGGCAAAGTAAAGATCAGTGAGAGAAGTAAAGTTGAAGCTTGAGGCTGGGAATAAACATCAAAATTTTCCCACTACATAAATACACACACACACACACCATACAATAAGAACATGCCATTGTGTGAGATAGTGTAATGTCAAATATAATGTTAATTGATAATAATGTCAAATAAATGTACAGGTTCATTTTTCAGGACCCAGTCTGAATTTTAATAATGCTTTAACTGTTTCCTTTCCATAATCCTAATTAACTTCATCTTTTTTGTACATGTCTTAGCCACCTTACTTTTGGAGGATGGGACACACTTTTGTGCAAAATTAGGAAATTATTGAAAGAAACTACAGTCCTTTATTGGTCTCTATCCCCTGCATAATAACTAAAACAATTTTCCCTTCACTAATTCTTTATCTTTGCTTTAGTGCTTTGGATTTAGTTCATGATATCGTTAAAAAGTATTTCCTGTAAAAGTCTTTTTTTCCTTGCCCTCATCACATTGAACTTTCACAGATTTATTTAGTAGTATTTGTCAGGTTTTTTTTTTTTTTTTTTTCGGCCACACCACATGTCATGCAGGATCTTAGTTGGAACACATGCCCCCTGCACTGGAAGCTCGGAGTCTTAACCACTGGATCACAAGGGAAGTCCCACTTGTGATGTTTTTATAAGGTATAATATGTTTAATGGATTATAGTGAAAAGCAGAATCTCATTAGACTTTGATGCTGTCAATGAAAATAATCAATAAACAATCTATAATAAGAATAGAAAAAAGCCAAACTGAGGACTACCCAGAAGACAGCCTCTTGGATAACTCTACAAAGCTGCTCCAGAGAAGCAAGGTTTTCATCACAGTTTCATATCTTGTCAGAACAAAGAACATTAAACAAGTCAGGTCTACATTTCTTCAACGTTTTAAAAAAAGAATGGACAAGCACATACACAGCAAGTCAGCATGGCCTTGGCACCTGGGAAGGGAGTTATAATCAAAGGAGGACCAGGAAGAGAGGCATTTAATCTTTCTTTTTAACATAGACATTCTTTATTTCTGGTCAGTGTGCCCTTTTCTTAAAGCAGATGTACAATGTATGTATGATAGGCCACAGAAAGGTTATTTTAGTTAGCAAAAAATTCAAGTTAACTCCTGTGTAAGCCAGAATGACTTCCCTATATCTCAATATGTGTACATTTCTTTTATCAATGCTAAAAAACTACATTTAATTTCCAGCTTTGCTACTTAATGAATTATGATTCTAAAATTGTAATAATAGTGTCCAGCCCTTGGAAGGCGTTGGGAATATTGAGACATCACGGGTAAACCTCCAAGCACATCGAGTTAGCCCCTGCTCAATTAATACTCATTCTTTCCTCTTTCCCTTGAGACAAATGTTTAAGTTTCTCAGAAATAGCAGATCCCAAATTCCTCTCACCTGTGTTCACACATATCCAGTTCAGAGTTTCTCAGTGTATCCAGAGATCACCTGCTTCAGAATGACTGTGCTAGTTAAAAGAAAAAGAATTCATGAGTTCCAATTCTGGAGGTATCTTCGGGACTAAGAGACAGAAATCTATGTTTTTACAAGCTCCCACATGCTATTGATGTTTGAGAGCAATTAAACCACACTTTCCATAACAGTTGACTACTGAAATTGTCCATTTCAATTCTATATAGAAGAAAATCATGAAAAATAAACTTTTTTTAAAGTTTTAAAAATGGACATGAGGATTAATTGTAGAAAATAACACTGGGTGGACAAATAGGGCATGCTGACTGATAAGGAGGTGAAACGTGGGACCTAGCTGACTTTAGAATTTAAGGAAGGGGCTAAAATACATTCTTGAAAGTGCATATTAAATGGAGAGGCTTCATGGTTTCTGTGTAGCTTAAGCAATGCAATAACTGCATTGTGTGCTGTGAGCGGTCAGTTTCTTTTTCGTCATCTTAACAGCCTAAGATTCCTGCTATCAAACTGACTCAGTTTCCAACCATGTTCTTCAGTGCCCTTCATCCTCAAGTGTCCACCTTACAAATGCACCAGACCGCAGAGGTGCAGGAAAAGAGAATCTTGATTTTCTTTATCCAAAGCTTCCAAATTGTATGGTCTCTCCAAAAAGATTCAAAGCTTTCCATAAATGATTCTAAGTGAGACTAATCTCAGGTTTAGCAAATCAGTTATATTTTAAATCCTCTGGGACACAAACAGAGAAAAGTTGTCTTCAGGGAAGTTAACAGGCATATTTTTAGATTTTTTAAAATGTGGACAGAATGCATATATGAAAATACTCAATTTATTTTTCTTAATCCCATTATATTGCATTTTGCTTCCCTCAAGTTTGATAACTGGTTTCCCTACTTTCTCTTCCAAATTAATTATTTAATGTTTCATTATAACATTTATCAAGATCAAATTGAATCACAGCAGTTCAACACTGAGTTAGTTTTCTCAAATCATCCAAAAAATTGATGATCATTCCCTTTATTCCTCTAGGCCACTGTCAAGTGTCATATTTTCCTAATAGCAAACTATTATTTGGTTCTTTGAAAACTGTGCTTACTATCGCACTACTGGGCATATACCCTGAGAAAACCATAATTCAAAAAGAGTCATATACCAAAATGTTCATTGCAACTCTATTTATAATAGCCAGGACATGGAAGCAATCTAAGTGTCCATCAACAGATGCATGGATAAAGAAGATGTGGCACATATATACAATGGAATATTACTCAGCCATAAAAAGAAACAAAATTGAGTTATTTGTAGTGAGGTAGATGGACCTAGAGTCTGTCATACAGAGTGAAGTAAGTCAGAAAGAGAAAATCAAATACCATATGCTAACACATATATATGGAATCTAAGAAAAAAAAAAGTCATGAAGAAGCTAGGAGTAAGACAGTAATAAAGACACAGACCTACTAGAGCATGGACTTGAGGTTATGGGGAGGGGGAAGGGTAAGCTGTGACAAAGTGAGAGAATGGCATGGACATATATGGACATATATACAGTACCAAACGTAAAATAGATAGCTAGTGGGAAGTAGCCGCATAGCACAGGGAGATCAGCTAGATCTACCCTAGAGGGGTGGGATAGGGAAGGTGAGAAGGAGGGATTCACTTTGTTATAAAGCAGAAACTAACACACCATTGTAAAGCAATTATACTCCAATAAGAATGTTAAAAAAAACAAAAAAAAACTGTGCTTACTAAATGACATACTATTTGGTAAGTTCCTGCTTCAAATGTCTAAATTCAGTCATAATGGACTATAGGCCCATTAGTAAAATATACTATTTAATAATAACACCTTCCATTTAAAAGCATTTTATAAAGTACCTCATTCCATTTATTTTTTAAATTTATTTTTGCAGAGTTGAGAGGCAGACAAAATTATTGTCCCTGTTTTACATACAAACAAAATTTAAAAGGTTAAAAATGGATTAACACAAGTTCATATGGCTACTGAGTGGTAGACCCAGAGCCTAAGAGAACCCAAGCCTTCTCATTCAGATTCACTGGTCTCTGCCTTGTACCAGCCTCTGGTTGGTACCACTTTACCACCTCTAGGTGATAACTGGGAACAGTACAGTCCAATCTGTTTAACTCCCAGTTGTAACTTTAGTAAACATATAAAGATATGAAGTAAATACAACACTGTAGACATAGTTGGACTATAGTGAGGGGCAATCAGATATTTGACCCAAGAAGTGTAGCTATTCTGAATTGTTTGCAGCTTTTATGAGGGACCACATTTTAGAAATAGCTACTGAATTTGAACTCTATTTTTCCCCTAATCCGATATTTTATTGGTAGGGAAACACAGAACAAAAGTTCATCTAAAGCAATTGAGCAAGTAGTTCAGTGGCCTGACATGGTCCCTAGGATCCTGGTCACAGAGCTTGCACGGTGGTCCACAGCTAAGGATTGATTTACCTGAACAAGTTGTGGTTGTAGACCTTGAATAAATCCAGCTTATCCTGATTGTCCAATAGTCTGTTTAGAATGTAAACTCAGTGGTCAGTATTTCTTTTATCTCAGAGATTAAAAACAATACTGCATTGTAGACATAGAAAACAAATTTATGGTTACCAAAGGGGAAAGGGGGTGAGGGAGGGATAAATTAGGGGTTTGGGATTAGCAGATACAAACTACTATATATATAATAAATAAACAACAGGGTTAAAAACAACAAACACAAAAACCCCCACAAAAACAAAAACAATACTGCATTGTAAACAGCACAGAGACAGTGTCCAAAACCCTTCAAAGTCCCTTTCCACTTGGTGACCTGGAACAACCTAAATGTCACCAAGGCTCAGATTCCTTGACATTGACACAGATTCAATGACAACTCTGTAGGCAGGCCAAACACCTAATACATATGCGATCTGTCATATTTACCACTTGTGAGTATTTTATGTTAATTAGATATTTGATTATTTATGTGTGCAAAGAGCACTGTTGTAGTACATAAAGACAAAACTTCCATCCTGGTTTTGCCGTGAACTGGCCATTTATCCTTAAATAGGTCACTTCTTCTCTCTGGGTCTCATTGTTAAAATGAAATGGCAAATCAACACCACAATGAGATACTGCCTCACATGTGTCAGACTGGCTATAATCAAAAGACAGCAAATAACAAATGTTGGAGAAGGTGTGGAGAAAAGGGAACCCTCCTGCACTGTTGGTGGGAAAGTAAATTAGTACAACCACTATGGAGAACACTACAGAGGTTCTTCAAAACATTAAAAATAGAACTACCATGTGATCTGGCAATTTCACTTCTAGGTATTTATATGAAGAAAATAAAAATATGAATTTGAAAAGATATATGTACCCTGTGTTCACTGCAGAATTATTACAATAGCCAATGTATGGAAGCAACCTAAATGTCTATCAACAGATGAATGGATAAAGATGTGGTGTATATATGATAGAATATTATTCAACCATATAAAAAGAAATCTTGCCATTTACATCAACATGGATGGACCTAGAGGGTGTTTTGTTAAGTGAAATAAGTCAGACAGAGAAACATAAATACCCTATGATCTCACTCATGTGGAATCTGAAAGCAGAACAAACAGACCAAACAAAAAGAAAACAGATTCATAGATACAGAGAACAAAATGGTAGTTGCCAGAGGAAAGGGGGCTGGGGTCAGGATGAAATAGGTAAAGGGGGGCAAACCTACAGTTTTAAAATAAATAAGCCACAAGTGATGTAACATACAACATAAGTAATATGGTCAATAATATTTTAATAACTTTGTATGGGGACAGATGGTTACTAGAATTGTTTCATAATGTATGCAAAGGTCAAATCACCATGTAATACACCTGAAACTAATATAATAGTGTATGGCAACCATATTTCAGTTTAAAAAAAAGAAAAGAAAAAATAAAATTACCTTTCAAGATATTAGATTTAAAAATAAAATAGTTTCTTTTTCCAAATATGCAACTACTATTCTTTAATGATTTACTTCTAAGTTGCTAGAATTTAGTTTTACAAACTTTTATTCCCCTCACACAAAGATTTTCAAGCACTAGCTCTCAGTGTATTTGTAAATAAATTCTCTATAAGATTAGTTATATTCCTAGCTACCATCTCTATATAGATTTTTACATCTGAATAGCATAATCTCTTATATCAACTCAGCTGGGAACTGACCAAACACTTACAGCCTAAAGTATATGGAAAAATCACTTAATATGAGAATTAATTTATGGAAGAGTAAGATATTCTCTATGTTCATCAGAGTAGGGGCTGCCTGTCTTTTCTTAAAAGATTCTGTTGCATTACTTAGTTGAATATAGCTCAAAACACTGAAATGGGGGAGATTTTAACAAAAGATATGGCTGCTGTACTATCTAGTAAACTTAAAGTCAGTAATGTTTTAAGGGAAATATCTGTTAATCAAAATAAATTATAACTTGGTTTACTTTTTGCAAACTTTTTCCAACTTATCAGTTAGCAGTATAATACAGAAATATTTTTAAGAACTGTATTTTAAAGGTGGAATAAAGCCCAAGCACAGGAAATGCTTGTTTTCCAAGTACAGAAATACGTTACTTTATGTCCACCACAAGCACAGCTTGCTCTATTACTCACAAGTTTCACATTCAGCCAAGGTCAAAGCACACATTCCCACATCACCTTTGGAAACTTTGTAGTAAGGTTTGCTATAAATTCACCTTTATTTTATGAGCAGGTAGTTTTTCATTCCTCTTAGAAAAAAGAAAATGGCTTTTGGAGGTTGATTCCTTGCTACCATAAATTTTTAATCTTTACTGAGACCTCACCAAGCACAGAGTCATTTGTGAAGAAGTAAATGTTTCTGTAGTTTGCATAGCACAACCATCACTGGTGAGCATCAGATGATCACCCCACCTCTGCTTCCACATTTTAAGAAGGAAGCATAGAAACTGAAGACAATTTACAGTACAATGAAAGGAAGAAAAGAAGGAAGGAAGGAGGGAGGAAGGGAAGGAGTTATAAAAATAGAACCTAAAATGGTAGATCAGGAGATTAAAGTTACCTGGGTGTTATGGACAGAAGTGTGTGCCCCCAAGATTTGTATATTGAGATTCTAACCCCTGGTACCTTAGAATGTAACTTTTTTTGTAGATTGGGTCTTTAAAAGGTAATTAAATTAAATTACATCATTAGGGCAGGCGCTAATCAAATATAACATGTCTTTATAAAAAGGAGGTTAGGACACAGACACACAGGGAGGGAAGACCATGTGAAGACACAGGGAAAAGATGACTGTATGTAAGCCAAGGAGAGAGGCCTCAGGAGAAACCAACCTTGCCCACACCTTGATCTCAGACTTCTAGCCTCCAAATCTGTGAGAAAGTATATTTTTGTTGTTTAAGTCACACTCAGTCTCAGATACGTTGTTGTAGCAGCCCACCAAACTGAAACAGTGGGTGATGGAAAGAATACTGTGTATCAATTTAATATATGTGTTTAATTAGAAGATTCACTTAATGGATAGTTTTCATTAAATGTATCGGATACATAATTAGGTGAAAGGAAAAGGGCAAATAATTGGACTTTTCCATCATTTTTTTAAGTCAACTGTTAGGTTATTGCAATACATTAGATTAAAATATTCATTATAATTTTTCATTAATGAAAGTGTTGATATCAACTTCATAGACAAAAAAAAAAAAAAAAAAAAAACCCAAAATACAGCCTCCATTCAAAAATCAATCAATCAAGTGACATCACTGAGCAAATTTATGGACATGTTTTCAGTCCTGATTTTGAAAATCACCCTTAAAGACATAACAGCCTGTCTTGAGAGAAGGCTTTACCATACTGAAGAACTGATGGATCTCACTCCCTACTTGAACCTCACCTGAAAAACCCAAAGATCTTTTATACTTAAAAGATTTCTTAAATATGTAATGAAAAATAACACAAAACTAGTAAAATGAGGGGAAATTTTACAAAACAGTGAATCAAGCCTTTTATGAGATTGAATTTTTGGTGTTGAAAATATCAAGATCTAACTGATAATTGCTTTAAATTCATGAGGATTTATTGGTTTATATAACTAAAAAGGCTAGGGAAGGAACTTAAGCATGGTTTGATTCTGAGGGTCCCTAAATTGCCAGATTTCTATCTCAAGTTCACAGTAATTCTCTCAGCCCTGTTTTCCTTCACGTGCCAAATACATCCCCTTATGTCTCTCTACATCATAACAAAATAGATGCCTCTGTTACAGGCTTTGTTTTCAGATGACATATAGTCTTTACCTTGAGATAATCGCTCCAATTGCGGCCCACGACCAGCATCATCAGCATCACCTACTAACTTGTGAAAAATTTAAATTCTAGGTCATTTGTCAGGTAATTAGAACAGGCAACTTTACAATTTATCAGATCTCTGAATAAGAATTTCTGGGATTGGGCCCCAAAATCTGTCTTAACAAAACCTCCAAATGATTTTAATAAACACTAAATTTTGAGAAGCACTGTTCCAGAGCAGTGGTTTCAAATCTGGTTGTATGTAAATATCACCTGGGAGAGACTTTAAAATAATATCATGGCCTGAGTCCCATCTCAGAGATTCTAATTTTGTTGGTCTGAAGCAGGAACCAGGCAGTCTTTGCTTTGTATGCAGATTTCAGTTACACAGTTTAGTCAAATAACACCAGCGCCCAACGACATGGCTGAAATTTCAGTTGCAATGGCGCATTAGCTGCCAGTAATCGCATAAGAGGCAAATTTCACTGCTGCTTCTTCAGCCCACAAATCCCTGTGTGAACAACAAATGTGCATTGGAATTGGTGACCCCACTTTTTCTAAAGCAGGTCTGAGATTGGTCACGGCATGTCCATTATTCAGTTCTCACACAGAGCAAATGCATCTCTCAGTGATATACCCACGTGGTATTATAAAAATGGATTATCAAAAAAGGAAATTGGCCAACAAAGCTAAAGGGAAGCAAAGAAAGGAAAAGTGATAATGCTGCAAGTGAAATGCAAGTTAAATATAAAAGAATTTTAAAAGAAATAGCTGACAGTGGGAACATGGTCTCTGCTGCTGTTGCACAGACTCTAGAGGACCTCAGTGAAGGCAAAGTTACAGCATAGACAAGGAAAGTGGTGTGAAAGGAGGGACAAAGTCTTCCTTGAGGAAGTGACATCCACAAAAAGTTTCACGTTGAAGAAACTCTTGGAGATATTTCACAACTTTGGACACCCAAAGGGTAAAATGTTGGAAGCTGATCTAAACTCAGAAAAGAGCATGAAGGGACTTCCCTGGTGGTGCAGTGGTTAAGAATTCACCTGCCAGGGCTTCCCTGGTGGCGCAGTGGTTGAGAGTCCGCCTGCCGATGCAGGGGACACGGGTTCATGCCCCGGTCTGGGAAGATCCCACATGCCGCGGAGCGGCTGGGCCCGTGAGACATGGCCATTGAGCCTGCGTGTCCAGAGCCTGTGCTCTGCAACTGGAGAGGCCACAACAGTGAGAGGCCCGTGTACCGCAAAAAAAAAAAAAAAAAAGAATCCACCTGCCAATGCAGGGGACACGGGTTCGAGCCCTGGTCCGGGAAGATCCTACATGCCGAGGAGCAACTAAGCCTGTGCACCACAACTACTGAGCCTGCGCTCTAGAATTCATGAGCCACAACTACTGAAGTCTGTGCACCTAGAGCCCGTGCTCTGCAACAAGAGAAGCCACCACAATGAAAAGCCTGTGCACCACAATGAAGAGTAGCCCCTGCTCACTGCAGCTAGAGAAAGCCTGCACACAGCAACAAAGACCCAACGCAGCCAAACTAAATTAAAAAAAAAAAAGAAAAAAAGGGCTTCCCTGGTGGCACAGTGGTTGAGAGTCCACCTGCCGATGCAAGGGACACAGGTTTGTGCCCCAGTCCGGGAAGATCCCACGTGCCGTGGAGCAGTTAGGCCCGTGAGCCATGGCCGCTGAGCCTGCACATCCGGAGCCTGTGCTCCACAATGGGAGTGGCCACAACAATGAGAGGCCTGCATACAGCAAAAAAAAAAAAAAAGGAGGTATGTATGACCAGAAAAAGTAGATTTCAGAGCAACAAATATTATCAGATATAAACAGAATCACTACATTGATCATAAAGTGTTGATTTTTCAAGAAGACATCACAATCTTAAGTTCTACCTCTGATTACAGAGCTTCAAAATATGAGAAGGGAAAATTTATAGAACGGCAAGAAGAAACAGACAAATCCAAAAACTTTAGTTGGATATTTCAACACCTCTCTCTCAATAATTGATAGGACAGGTAGAGAACATATCCATAAGAATATAGAAAACTTGAAAAATGCTATAACCCAAATGACAATTAACATTTATAAAACATTTCACACCATGGCAGAATACATATTGTTTTCAAATGCACATAGAACATTTACCAAGATCAACCATATTCTGGACTATAAAACATGCCTTAATATATTTACCAGGATTAAATTAATAAATTTTTCTCATGACAGTGGAATTAAATTAGAAAAAAAATCAATAAGAGAACTATATCTGGAAAATCCTAAATATTTGGAAATTAAGTAGCCTATGTTTCGAAGAACAAACAAAAGAGAAATTAGAAACTGCATTGAACAAAATTAAACACACACTAGCAAATTTGGTGAGATGAAGCCAAAGTAGTATTTAGAGGGAAAGTGTTAGTATTACAAGCTGATTTTAGAAGAGAAAATGTCTCAATTTAAAAAGCTCAGCTTCCAACACAGAAAACTAGAAAATAAGGAGCAAACAAAACCCATAGTTAGCAGAAGATGGGAAATAATAATTATGAAGGCAGTTATTAATGAAATAGAAAGCCAAAAATAATATGTAAAGCAATGAAATAAAAAGCCATATTTCCAAGAAATTTTTAAAAATCACAAGCTCTAGACAAACTGCTCAAGAATAAGAGAAGAAACAAATTACCAATATCAGAAATGAGAGCAGTAGCATTACTACAGATTCTACAAATATTAAAATAATAATAAAGGAATATTAATAACTTTATGATAATATATTCAACTTAGATTATATAGATAATCTTTTTGAAAGAATAAACTATTAAAAAAACCTCCTAAAATAGATAATCTAAATAATTCTATGCTATTAAAGGAAGTAAATTGGAAGTTTACCAAAAAATAAATAAATAAAAACTTCTGGCATGGATAGATTTGATGGCAAAATTTATCCATATTTATGGAAGAAATAATACCAAATTTTCATAAACTCTTACAGAAAAATTGAAGAAAACACTCCTCAGATGATTTTATGAGGCTATTATTAAACTAATAGCAAAACCATACAGACATTACAAAAAAAGAAAACTATAGCCCAATATCCCTTATAAACATATTTTAAAAAATTTTAACAAACCAATTCAAAGGGCAATACATCATGACCAAGAGGGGGATTATCAACATTGATTTAACATTTGAAAAACAATGTAGCACCATTTAACAGATTCAAGAACAACAACAATAAATCATCATCTCAATAGGCAGAAAAAGCATTTCACAAAATTCAACATCCATTCCTATTAAACACACTTAGCAAATGAGAAATAGAACTGAATATTCTCAGCTTTATAAAAGGCATCTTGAAAAAACCTACATTTAATATCATATTAATAATGAAAGACTGAATACTCTGACATCAGGATCAGGGTCAAGTTTAAGATGCCTGCTCTCAGCACTATTATTCAACATTATACTGGAAGTTCTAGCCATGGAAAAAGGGGAAAAAACAATAGAAAATAATAAAATGAACCCAGATCAGAAAGAAAACAAAATTGTCTTTGTTCAAAGATTCATGATCATCAATTAAAAAAAAAACACTATGGAATCTGCAAAAATGGTCCTAGAATTCATAAATGAGTTTAGCAAATTTGTAATAGACAAACTTAAAATTTAATTATATTTCCATGTATTAATTGTGACAAATGGAGATTGAAATTTAAAAACAATGATATTAACAAAAGGATTTAAGTATATAAAATGTGCAGTTGTACATTTTACAAAGTTATACATTTTACAAAAGTATATGAAAGTTTTATAAACTGAAAACTAAAAACAATTGCTGAGATAAATTTAAAAATTAACTAAATGTATAGATATACTGTGGTCACCTCTTCCCAGGTTGATCAATAAACTCAACACAATCCTGTGAAAATCTCAGTAGACTTTCGGTAGCAATTGACAATCTCTTTCTAAAATTGTATGGAAATACAAAGAACCTAGAATAGCCAAAACAGCTCTTTAAAAGAATAACAAAGTTGGAAGACTGAAACTACCTCATTTCAAGGATTACTATAAACCAATAATTAAGACAGTGGTGTATTCTGTAAATATACAAAATAAGATATTTTTATCTTATTAAACCCACACATATATGGACAACTGATTTAAAATGGTGCTAGAAAAATTGGATAGCTATATGAAAAAGAAAATATAAAGCTTGACCATGACTTTTTACCGCATTTAAAAAATTAAGTCAAAATATATTCAGTTCTAAATGTAAAACCCAGAATTATGACTTCTTAAAGGAAACAAAGGGGAAATACTCAGGATCCCTTGATTTGTCAAAATTTCTTAGCTGCAATATAAAAAGTGCATTCGTTTAAAAAAATTGATAAATTTGACTTTTTCAAAGTTAAGCATTAAGCTCTTTGAAAGACATTGTTAAAAGAATGAAAAGACAAGCTTCAAATCTTTCCAAATTGGACACTTTAAATATGTATAGTTTACTGTGTGGCAATTATTCCTCAATAAAATCTAAGGAAAAAAAAAGTCATGAAGAACCTAGGGATAAGACGGGAATAAAGACACAGACCTGCTAGAGAATGGACTTGAGGACAGGTGGAGGGGGAAGGGTAAGCTGTGACAAAGTGAGAGAGTGGCATGGACATATATACACTACCAAACGTAAAATAGATAGCTAGTGGGGGGCAGCTGCATAGCACAGGGAGATCAGCTCGGTGCTTTGTGACCACCTAGTGGGGTGGGATAGGGAGGATGAGAGGGAGGGAGATGCAAGAGGGAAGAGATATGGGAACATATGTATATGTATAATTGATTCACTTTGTTATAAAGCAGAAACTAACACACCATTGTAAAGCAATTATACTCCAATAAAGATGTTAATAAAAAAGAAAAACACAAGCCAGAACCTTGAGAACATATCTAATAATCATTTGTCTATCAAAAGATTTGTATCTAGAACAAGCAACTTCAATCACAAGAATATGAACACCCTTCCAAAAAAAACCCAAAAAGGTAAGAAAATAGCCAAAAACTTTGAACAGACATTTCACCAGTAATAGTATATGGATAGCATGTAAGCATATGAAAAGATGATCAACATCATTAGTCATTAGGGAAGTGAAAATTAAATCCACAAAGTCTAAAATTTAAAAAGTCAAGCATATCAAATATTGGCTTTATAAGATTGAAACCCACATGGATGGCAAATGAGAATGTAAAATGGTATATCCTCTTTAGAAAAAAGTTTGGTTGTTTCTTGAAAGTTAACTGTAAAGCAATTATACTACAATAAAGATGTTAAAAAAAAAAAAAGTTAACCAGATATACATCATATGACCCAGCCATTTCACTACAGGGTATTACCCAATAGAAAAAAAAGGCATATATTCACACAGATTTTTTTCTGAATATTCATAGCATTTTTATTTGCAATAGCCCCAAACTAAAAACAACCCAATATCCATGAATATGTGAATGGTAAAGGAATCGTGGTATGGAATGGAATATTACTTAGCCATAAAAATAATAAATTATTGATACACCCAACAACAAAGATACAGCTCAAAACAATTATGCTGAGTGAAAGAAACCAGGGAAAATATTACATAATACATTATTTCATTTATATTAAATTCTATAATATGCAAGCTAATGTATAGTGACATAAAGCAGGTCAGTGGTTGCCTGGAGATAGAGGTGGTTGCAGTGAAGGGAATGAGAAAGGTTTCAAAGGTGCCCCAGGAAACTTTTGGGAGTGAAGGATATATTTATCTTGATTGTGGTGATTCTCTCATAGGTGTGTACACATATGCCGAGACTTATCAAAGTTTACACTTTATTTGCAGTTTGTCGTATGTCAATTTCACCTCAGTTAAGATGATACTAACCAGAGAGAGACAGACAAACAGAGAGAAATTAATTTTGTCTCATAAATTGACACATCTTTTTTTTTTTTGCGGTACGCGGGCCTCTCACTGTTGTGACCTCTCCTGTTGCGGACCACAGGCTCCGGACGCGCTGGCTCAGCGGCCATGGCTCACGGGCCCAGCCGCTCCGCGACATGTGGGATCTTCCCGGACCGGGGCACGAACCCGTGTCCCCTGCATCGGCAGGCAGACTCTCAACCACTGCATCGCCAGGGAAGCCCCAAATTGACACATCTTTAATGCTATATTAACTCTCAATTTTCTGTTATTCTTTGCTGTATATTCTCAATCAGCAACTGAACTGACATCTTAGGCCTAATTTTTACGAAGATTATTTCCTATACACCCTTGAGTTTTGTGACTTTTTCTGTAAGTTGCTAATAAACTACTGAAGTATAAAATAGTACTAATATCGAAAATAATTTCCAAATGCTTTAGTGACAAATGTTCTTGGTTTATTTCTTAGATCTCCTGACTTATTTAGAATAATTAGCAAATTAAGCATAGAATTCTGAAGTAAAGGATTAACATTTTAGTAGACATCAGCCTTCATACAGTTTCACAAAAATATATGAAAAAAATGATAATTACATATTTAGGTGAAGGTAAGTTAAATAAGATGGTATTATATGCAGTTTGTTATATGTCAATTTTACCTCAGTTGAGTGAGAGAAAATCTACAGATAATTAAAATATTAACCAAAATATACTAATGTATTCAATATTTTTTCTTAAAAATTACCCAATAGACATACAATATATTATACTATTCTCTTTCAGGTAAACAAATGACTGAATTTCAAAAAATTATACAAAAAACCTCAATATTTAATCTTTGCAAAATAAGAAGAAATGTAAAGATGAGAAGGAAGAAAATTAACCAATATTGAGCACTCATTATCTGCCAGGGACCATGCTAGGTCCTTATTCGATGTTTCATTTAACCAACAGAATCAATCAATCAACAGTTTCAAATTTAATAACAAAGCTTCAGTCTGGAACTTTGATCATGTTTCAAAACCCAATGACAAAAGAGTAACTCTTGTTTCTTTTTTTCTACCATACTTCAATGCCTAATATAGTGTCAGACTTATTGTAGAAGCTCAATAATTTTTTTTCTTGATGAATGCATGAATTATCCATTTACCCCCAAATTTTTTATTTCCCATGATGAACGTTAGAGTAAGACATAATTTTAGTCTAGAGACTATTACATTTAAGAGAAGAGAGAAGCCTAAGTAGATCGCTGTCTGGCTACAAAAGTGAAGACTCCCAAAGCTGGAAGCACTGTGAAGAGAGTCTATGTTCAGGTCCAAATCAAAGAGAAAACTGATTTTTTCAGGACCTCCACAATGTATCAGCCTCAGTGACAAGCTCAATTTAATCAAGCTCGTGAAAGAATAACCTATAAAACAGATTGCTGATGTATTCATTCAAGTGAAATAGATCTTTCAAAGGTCAAGAATATTCTTGTCAGCTGGTCAGTACATTCTGATCACAGTAATAAAGCCTTTATGGAGAGCAGGTATCATCAGAATATTGCTGGTGAGCAGGGCAATTAGGAAGATGATTATAGTGGTCAGGGCCATCAGGCTGTGATTGCCTGAGGCAGCCATCAGATACATGTCCCTCTCCTTGGACGGTCCTGAAATCACTCTGATGTATTCTTGCTCTTTTATTATCTTTTTTTGTGGACTCCATACAGAACTACCTTCACTTAACATATTCTCTTTCAAAATGTTCCAATAACCCAGATTAGATTGTCTTCTTTGTATATCAATTGCATTTCAGTAATGTCTTCTGAAGTTTATACCTAAATTCCTTGACTAAAGTTCAACAATGCCTTTCTCATTTTGATTTCACTTAGGAAAGTATTTTCCCATGGCTATGAACTGTGTCTTAGCATGGAATTGTTGGTTATTGTTTTTGTAGATAGATGATGTCATATATTATAGGTTTAATTTCAATTACCTTAAATTATCATGAAGTTATAATATACAATTTACCATAACCAAGTATGTGTAGTACATTTTTTTAAATAAAGCAAATTGTTTAAACAAAGGAGTTCACTGGAGATATGGTTATTAAAAAAATAACAACCCAAAAGTAATCCAGTACATCGTATTCCAAAATATGGAATATCATGAAACTATTTTAAAAGCAAGAACTCTAAGTAAAATATTTAAAATGTAAGTTATTGTGCATTGATTCTATTTTGTTAAAAAGTGAGGGGGAATGTGAATAAATATACACAAATATATCTAAATATATATGTTTACATACAAATGTATCATGGAATTAGTGAAAGGTAATATTACATCAACATGTTAATATAATCATTCAAAGGAGTAGATGGATGGGCAAATGAGGTGAAATTATTCACTGTCTTAATTAACTGTTCTTCATATTGATCAATTTGTTGCAATAAGCCAGTATTTTGATTTTTTAAGTTAAAAAGAGTAAAGGACTAATAAATTCAAATGTTGCATCCTTTGGGTCTTCATTTCCACTTTGATTCCATTCATGTTCATTTTCCATTCATATTTTCTAGGACTTAGTCTTCTTTGGTACCATGCTTTATGGCAGCTCAGAACGATTGATCATCTTGAAGCCACTCACAATATATACATCATTTTATAAGATTTTGTTGTTTTATTGATTTGGGGGGTAGATGTTGTTCCTCTGATTATTCAGTATTATTTTCTACTTATTCTATCTCTGTTCATCGCTGTATACTTACTGGCAGGGAGAGGAGGAAGGCAAGAGTGAATATTTTGTGTGTTGGACAGGGAGTGAGTATTGGTTTTGGTACAAAGAGCTACGTGGAGGAGAATTTATTGACATGAAGGCACTCACCCCTGACTTACAATTCAAAGTTCTGAGAAGGACATCTAGATCTAGTCCCTATTTGAGGTTTTTATGGATTGAATTTTGTCTCCCAAAATTCATCTATTGAAGCCCTAACTCCCAATGTGATGCTGTTTGGAGATTGCCTCCCTTTAGGGAGGCAATTAAGGTTCAATGAGGTCATAAATGTGGGGCCCTAACCCAATAGATGTCCTGTCATTTTAAGAAGAGAAATGAGACACCAGAGCTCTCTTTTTCCCTCTCTCTGTCTCTATTTCTCTATCTCTCTCTTGCTCTTCCTCTCTCCCTCTCTCCGCACCTAACCCTCACCCTCTCTCTTCTATACACACACAGAGGAAAGCCATAAGAGGGCCCAGTGAGAAGGCAGCTTCTCACTTCCACAAGCCAGTAAGTGAGCTCTCATCAGAACCCAGTCCCTTCCAACTCCTTGAGCTTGGACTTACAGCCCCCAGAAGTGTGAGGGGAATAAAGCTTCTGCTGTTTAAGCCACCCAGTCTGTTAGAGCAGTACAAGTAGACCAGTACAAGGGTTACATGGCTTCCTAAGACACGGCCTGCAATAAATTATGAGTTTATACTGGAACTTCATTAGCCTGTTATTGACAAAAACTGGAGGCTCCAGTAAGTGGGAAATTAGCACTGATTATCACATGAGATCAGAGACACTCACCATGTATGTTTCCCAGAAAAAATCTAATAGGACAATTCCTTAACTAATGCTACATGGAATACACTAATGAAAGGAGCCCCAGTATCTTTAGGAAGCTATCCTTTTTTGTGACTACCCTTCATAAACCAGGTTGACTGAGGGAAATATCACCACAGAATATGCTCCCCAGTATCAAGAGGAATCATGGAATTCTGCAAGGGCTGGAGTCACATGGCAGTTCCTTACCTTCAAAGACAGTGTGAATATGAGCTATTTTTATCCACAACAGTCCTGTATGTAGGCATTTTCCCACACCAACAACAAATTTTCTAACTCTCTGGACACCGACTTGGTGTCCTAAACTGAATTCTGACACTAACTACCCAGAGAGTTAGCTTCAGACTCCACAGTTTTAAGGTTCAGACCCATAAGACTGTCCTTACTTAAACATCAGTCACAAGTACTGGGTACCCAAGGTACCCATCCTCCTCCAGAACCTGTCAGGCTCAATAATTTTCTAGAATGTCTCACAGAACCAAGAAAAGCACTTACTTGCTCTTACTGATTCATTATAAAGGACATAACTCGGGAGCAGCCAAATGGAAGAGATGCACAGGGAAAGTATGGGGCGTGTACACACATTCCAGCCCTCTCTGGGTGCACCCCCTCCCTGTACCTCACTGTGATTACCAACCCAGAAGCACCCTGAGTCCCTTTCTTTAGGGCTTTTTATGGAAGTTTCATTAAGTAGGCATAATTGATTAAATTATTGGCCATTGGTGACTGACTCAATCTCTAGCCTCTCCCCTCACCACAGGTCAGGGGGTGGGAGTGAAAGTTCCAACTTTCTAATCACTCCTCAGTCTTTCTGGTATCCAGCCCCCAACCTGAACTACCTAGGGAGCCCCAGTCATTTTCCTAACATACAAAGACATTCTTGTCACTTCAGCAATTCCCAGAGGTTTTAGGAGCTGTTTGCTAGGAACCAGGGACAAACACCAAATATTTATGTTTTATAATATCACAGAATATAATTACCACAAGGTGTAATACATTCCTAGTTTGCCCCTATGATGAGCTCGTTGGACATATGCCTAAGCTGTGGCTCAAATCCTGGACTTAGAAGTGGAAAGTTGGTGAGCAGAAGGCAGATATTAGCTGCCCCATTGAAAAATTAGAGTTCATCACTCAGTTTCTGATGTCAGTCATTCACCAAAAACTAATGATTGAAAGAGAGACCTGGTCCCCTTGGCTGATGTATATATTGTACATACAATGTGTATACATATATACAACAAATAAAATTGTGATCATTTCTCCAAGATAACCTAAATCCATTTTCTTCCACAATCGTGCACTGGAGAAAGGAGAATACTCAGGATTTGTTGAAGCCTGTTAGATATGGGGCCTAAAGTGATATTAATAACAGAAAATTCAAAATGCCATCCTGTTTCTCAAGTTAGAAGGGTTCTTAAAGAACAGACAATGAGATACATATGTTCCAGAAGGTTGGAGATAAACTCCCTGACAATTCAGAGTAATGCCACATCTGTGGAGGTTGTAGGTGTTCAGTGATCTGGAGAATGCCAGGGCATACACACAAAGGAAAGGACAAATTGCTTCAACTTGCATCCCCTACAATTAATAAAGTATTGTTGCACTTTGGGGGCCTCTTTTGATATTGGTGACTGCATATATTGTACTTGGAAATAAACCTCTAAGTCATAGGACAGACTCCTGAGATTCTGGAACAAGACCTTAATTACTTTCCATATGCAAGACATTTCCTGGAATGTTACTAAGCATCTGATCTACAAGATACCACAAACTACATGATTAGAGCTTTCCAACATGAACCATAAAATCATAAAAGTAGTCACAGAAGGCATCCATTTTGTAGAAGAAAAGGTACATTTGGGATTGGACCTCAACCTACCCAGAAGGCACAAATTGATTACCTGAAAAGGTGGCCCACATTTCCATGAAGACAGGTCACAAGGAAATCTTGGGAAGAGACATGAGGATGGATGCATGGGAGTGGACACAGAGCATACAGATATTTTTTTACCATGTTATCACTCATCAGAGAGCATCCATCACACACAAAAACATTACTGAACAATGAGATGGACAGGAATACAGCCAGCCTTTCTCTTCAGTCATCCCAGAGCTGATACAATAGCCAAAAGATGGAGAAGGCATAGGAATAAGAATCAACTTATGGACCCAACAACTGTGCTCCTTCTCACCTGCCACTACTGAAGTCCAGTCTGCTAGTAGCAAAGACTGATTGTGAGCCCTCAGAAAGATGAACTCCTGAAGAAGTCCAGAGTCACATTATGGCATGTAGATTATTTCAGAACACTTCACTCTGTATGGGGGTGGCTATTTATCCACAGTAGAAATCAATCTAATTATGGTTTGTCTTTTCTTCCCCTAATGCCCCCACCAGTATCCTCATCTGAGTGTTTACAGAATATCTGATTTATTATCATTGTATTTTCCACCATATTGCCTCAGATTAAGGGACTCATTTTAAAACAAAGGAGTTATAACATTCGGTGCCTGCCCTGAGGTCTATTTATCTTACTCCTGCTTGATAGAACAATGAATACTTTGTTAAAAGCTCAGCTGAAGTGACAATTTAAAAACAATCCTCAGCAGTGTTGAGCCCTCTGCTCCATAGTTGGTTGTATATTCTTCACCAACCAGCAATATATATAGTACTGAGTTCCAAGCAGCTAGAATTTATGGTCCAAAGCCAAGGGGAAGAAGTTGGATTGGAACTGAAGCCAAATCCAGCCTCTGTACCCTGACACTGGAGTTAAATCTCAGAGACAGAGTTTTAGGTGAAGCAGAAAAGAATAACTTTATTGCTTTGCCAGGCAAAGGGGACCACAGCAAGCTAATGCCCTCAAAACCATGTGCCCTGCCCTGGAGCGGGTAGTGAGGCATTTTATAGTATTCAAGGAGCAGGGCATGGTCAGCTCGTGGACATTCTTCTGATTGGTTGGTGGTGAGGCAATCAGGAGTCAGCATCATCAATCTTCTGGTTCCAACCATCTAGGGTCTTTGTGCTTGTGGGAAGAGTAGTTAACTTCTCCCACCTGGTGGGGATTTCAGTATGTGCAAAACAGCTCAAAGATATTGTTATGTGTATCCCTTGAGGGGGAACCAAGACCCCGCCCCAAGGCTGTGTTATTGTTTCTTATGACCTTTCACCATCACTTCCTGTGTCCCAAATTCTGAATTTTCCTCTTTGTCCGTGCAACCTTATATTCTACCTGTCCTGGTTCTCAGACTCTGGATCAACTGGATCCCTGACTGAATCAACAGGCAAAGAGAATAATTATTAAATTGAATGACTAATCAATTTCCATTAGGACCCACAGTTGCTGCTAAAAATGGGGGAGTATATATGGTATCCAGTCTTTATCAGAGTAACTCTTGATGCATCTACGCCCAGAGATAATGGTTAAAGGGCTATAAAGAAACCTGGCACAACAAAGGCGCGTCAACTAAGAGCTCATCACTTAGGGATGGGGGTCTGGATCTCCACACAAGGGCAGGAACACTTAATGGCTCAAGAGCTATGTGAAGGTAAGGGCTATCCAGCATTAGTGGAGGAAGAGGCAGATTTTGATTAAAAGCAGTTAGCCTCAGGACCAGTCACAGCAATGAAGACTGCAGCTTTTTTACTAATATTCTTTCATTAAGTATTTGTAAATATGGCTGCTGGTACCACCTGGAGTGAGACCTTAGGACCTAACAAAGGGTACAAATGAATCTTAATGGTGTTGCATTTGGACTGTATTGCACATCTTTTAAGAATCACTTTAAAATCAAATCCTGTTGCCCTACCTATTCATCTAACTGGTGCTAGAGCAACAGATATCCTGCAGGCTTCCATCAGCTCCACACAGGAACAGACTGACAGTGCCTGAATCAGGCCTGCTTGTCTCCATTTTATTTACTGCTCAGGGTCTTCTATGATGCTGAAGGGTGACTACCCACCAGAACCTGCTTGGAAATTCCCTAGAACCCAAATGTGTGGAGCAGATAATGCCCTGTGGGGGAAACGCTTGGTCCCAGGTGGCCTCTAGAAGCTAGAAAACACAAGGAAATAGACTCTCTCCTGGAGCCACTAGAAAGGAATGCAGCCCTGCCAACACCTTGGTTTTAGCCCTGAGACTCTTGTCAAACTCCTGACCTACACAACTAAAAGATAATAAATCTGTGTTGTTTTAAACCACGAATTTTATGGTAATTTCTTACAGCAGCAGAAAAGTAACATGCCACTTGACCCACTTTAATTAATGATTATTTCCTTGACCATTTCCCCTTTACAAGACGGCAATTACCTTCAGAGGGTCTTAATTTCTCCACCTCAGTGTCAGGGTAGTATTTCAAAGTGCTACAACCTGAATTCCAGGCCCTTCATCTAACTCCTACCCATTTTTCTGTCTTTACCCCTTCAGTTTCTTAATTTGAACTCTAACCCAACCAATCTGGCAACATATTTATCAATTAGATCTTTAGAAAGTAAGCTTTTTATGGCAGATATTTTTCTCTCTTTTACAATCATCATCAATGTGCATTTCCCACCATGAGTGGTATCTGGATGTAGGAGTGTTAAAAAACAAAATTCAGCTGAGTAAATCTGAAGATCTAATTGGCTTTATTGAACAACTCACGAATCCATAGCATCCCACTTAGCAAATAGAACAGAGCTCCAAGGAGCTGGACAAAATGGAAGGATTTTAAAGAAAAAGGTGGTGGGACGAGGAAGGGATAAACAAAAGAAAGGATTGTTTCAGACAAGGTTACCTTCTTTTGGGGGAAGGCAGGGGTCTATGTGGCAAATTAACCTCACTGCTTCTGGCCAGGAAATTTCAGATTGACTGATTAAATGTCACACTGTTACCAAACCAGGTTTCAAGGTGCAGCAAGCCCGAGGTTTGCAGCAGAGAAAGGGAAAGGTGATTGGAGGTAGGAAAAAGGTGAGGTAATCAGTGTTCTACACAGGTGAATCTGAGTTATATGCTTCTTCATGGGACTTATGTTCAGCAAATGGAGGCATCAGCATGACCTGAAGGTGGGGTTTTGGCCCTCTGACATCAAGATGTCATTCACTGGACATTTGCACAGGCCCAGTTTTAGGGTCAGTGGTCCCAACCGGTTCAACCTAGACAAGAGCTGAGTCCAAGTTCCTGAAAAACTTAAGCCCCAGTTACTATAGTGACCTATACGTCAGAGGGGGGAGGGGTGGGGGGTGGGGGGCAAGGGGTTAAGGAGACTTGTGATATACTATCTAGTCTTCATGAAGCTTGGCGGGTATGCAATTTGCAAAAATGGTTAAGGCAAGCTTGATTAGTGAAGGCAAGTTACAAGTGAATAGCGTTTTTACTAAGCTGTTAGGCAAGCCTAAGAGTTTCTGGATGTGACATCATAAAACTCCTAGAAGAGAACATAGGCAAAACATTCCTTGACATAAATTGTAGCAATATTAGATGTCTCCCAAGGCAAAAGAAATAAAAGCAAAAATAAACAAAAGGACCTAATCAACCTTAAAAGCTTTTGCACATCAAAGGAAACCATCAACAAAACAAAAAGACAATCTACTGAATGGGAGAAAATATTTGCAAATGGTACAACCAACATGGGCTTAATATTCAAAATACACAAACAGCTCATATAACTCAATATCCAACAAACAAACAAAAAATCTAAAAATGGGCAGTAGACCTAAAGAGACATTTTTCTAAAGAAGACATACAGATGGCCAACAAGCATATGAAAACTCAGCATCACTAATTATTAGAGAAATGCAAATCAAAACCACAATGAGGTATCACCTCACACTGGTTAGAATCAAGAAGTCTAAAAACAATAAGTGCTAGAGAAGATGAGAAAATGGAACCTTCCTACACTGTTGGTGGGAATGTAAATTGGTACAGCCACTGTGGAAAACAGTTCCTTAAAAAACTAAAAATAGAACTGCCATATGATCCAGAAATTCCACTTCTGGGTATAAATCCAGACACTAATTCGAAAAGGTACATGCACGTCAATGTTCATAGCAGCACTATTTACAATAGCCAAGACCTGGAAGCAACACAGGTGTGCCCATCACAGACAATTGGCTTAAGAAGATGTGATATACACATATACACCCCCAAAAGGGAGAGGGTGGAGGAAGGGACAAATTAGTAGTAAGAAATTAACAGATACAAACTACTATACATAAGATAGATAAGCAGCAAGTGTTTAGTGTATAGCACAGGGAATTATACCCAATATCTTGTAATAACCCATAATGGAATATAATCTGCCAAAAAAACAAAATCACTATATTGTACACCTGAAACTAATGCAATATTGTAAATCAACTATACTTCAATTTAAAAAAAAAGAATTTCAGTTAGTCATCTCTTTCTGTAAACCCTGTGGGGCACAGGTTTAACATTCCTGGGAGGGGCTGAAACTGCAGTTAGGTATTGTCTTGATTTGCTGATGTGGGCTTAGCACAAGTGACTTCACTTTGGGCCTATTGTTTGTTTGTTTGTTTAACATTATATTAGTTTAGGGAGTACAACATAATGATTTGATATTTTAATTGATTAGACCCCATATAAAGTTATTATAAAATATTGGCTATATTCCCTGGCTGTACATTATATCCTTGTTACTTATTTACTTTATACTTAACTGTTTGTACCTCTGCATTCCCTTAATCTATTTAGTCCCTGCCCCAACCCCTATCCCCAGTGGTAGCCACTATTATGTTTTCTGTATCTGTGAGTCTGTTTCTGTATTGTTATATTCATTTGTTTGTTTTATATTTTAGACTCCAATATAAGTGAAAACATACAGTGTTTGTCTATCTCTGGTTGACTTATTTCATTAGTTTAATATCCTAGAAGTCCCTCCATATTGTTACAAATGGCAAAATTCCATCCTTTGTTATGGCTGATATATAACAACTTCTTTGGCCATTCATCTCTTGATGGACTCTTAGGTTGCTTCTATATCTTGGCTATCATAATGTTACAATGAACATAGGGGTGCATGTTTCTTTTTAACTTAGTGTTTCCATTTTCTTTGGATGAATACCCAGGAGTGGGAGTGCTGGGTCATATGGTAGTTCTATTTTTAGTTTTTTGACATACATCCATACTGTTCTCCACAGTGGCTGCACCAACTTACATTGCCACCAGCAGTGTTCTAGGGTTAATTTCCTCCACATCTTTGCCAATATTGGTTACTTTTAGGTTTTTTTGATGATAGCCATTTTGACAGGAATGAGGTGATATCTCATTGTGTTTTTGATTTGCATATTTCCCTGGTGATTAATGATGTTGAACATCTTGTCATATACCTGTTGGCCATTTGTGCATCTTCTTTGGAGAAAGGTCTATTCAAGTCCTTTACCAATTTTTTTTTTTGCGGTACGCAGGCCTCTCACTGTTGTGGCCTCTCCCGTTGCTAAGCACAGGCTCCGGACGCACAGGCTCAGCGGCCACGGCTCACGGGCCCAGCCGCTCTGCGGCATGTGGGATCTTCCCAGACTGGGGAACGAACCCGTGTGTCCCCTGCATCAGCAGGCAGACTCTCAACCACTGCGCCACCAGGGAAGCCCCTTTACCAATTTTTTAAACAAGTTATTTGAGTTTTGTTGTTGTTATTGAGTTATAAGAATTATTTATATATTTTGGATAGTAATTCTTTGTCCAATATGCAGTTTTCAAGTATATTGAAATGGGGAAGTATTTTCTCCCATTCCATAGGTTGCCTTTTCACTCTGTTGATTCTTCCCTTTGCTGTGAAGAAACTTTTTAGCTTGATGTAGTCTTACTTGTTTACTTTTGCTTCTGTTGCCTGTGCTTCTGGTGTCATATCCAAGAAAGTATTGGTAAGACCAATGTCATGAAGACTTCCCCTATGTAGTGCTCTAGGAGTTTTATAGTATCAGGTCTTATGTTTAAGACTTTAATATATTTTGAGTTGATTTTTGTATATTATGGGTTCAATTTAATTCTTTTCCATGTGAATATCCAATTTTCCCAACACCTTTTATTGAAGAGACTATCCTTTCCCTATTGTGTATTCTTGGCACATTTGTTCACAATCAGTTGACGATCATGCATTGGCTTATTTCTCACTACTCTGTTCCATAAGTCTATATGACCATTTTATGTCAGTCCAATAAATACTGTCTTGATTACTGTAGCTTGGTAATATATTTTGAAATCAGAAAGTGTGATGTCTCCAGCTTTGTTCTTTCTCAAGTTTGTTTTGGCTATTTGGGGTCCTTTGTGGTTCCATATGAATTTTAGGATAGTTTTTTATTTCTGTAAAAAAATACCATTGATATTTCAGTAGGGATTGAAAATAAATTAATATGGAAAACATCCTCAATGCATATAAGATAATTTTCCAATTTGGTATATTGAACCCTGGTATAGAATATTTTACAAAATTCCAGGGAAAAACCCCAAAGCTACTCAACAAAGATTTCACACACCTCCAGTGGAGAATATTTACCCAAATTAAGGGGAAAATGAAATCTGAGTACTGTAAGGGTACACTATGTTCTAGGACAAATAATGTTAATCATATTGTTTCAAAAACATTTTCTCATTCTATTACTGATTTTCAAGGATAAACAAAGAATACTTTAGGAAGAAAAAAACAAATCACCTTGAATACAAAAGCTGTGATAAAAGAACTAGTATCATGCTTTATGACAGGTGATAATGGAACAATATCTTCAAAATCTAAAGGGAAAGTATAAATCAAAAATTTTACAAATAACCAATTCAGAATGCACTAGGAGTACAGGATAATAAAAAGTAATCCTCAAACAAAATATAACTCACAAAAGACTGAACGTTTGAATGTTTAAAAAAGGTGACTTGACTAATTTAATGGATAAGTATAAGTTTGGATTTCTAGCACGTGAACCCACTACCTATTTTGAAGGAATCCCACACAGGTGAGCTCTGTCTCAGGTCTCCTATACAGAATATAGAGGATATTAACTGTTCCCTTTTCTCATGTTCTGACAGCTGGTCTGTGGACGTGTGCAATAAGTGTGGCCAAGATGCTCCCATTCAATAGTGAGTGTGGCATCCCGTTTAAGGATATTTAGATATTTTTATGGATACTGGAATCAAAGAAGTATACTGTTGAAAGGCAATAAACATCCAAAAGCCGGGCTTCCCTGGTGGTGCAGTGGTTGAGAGTCCGCCTGCCGATGCAGGGGACGTGGGTTCATGCCCTGGTCCGGGAAGATCCCACGTGCTGCGGAGCGGCTGGGCCCGTGAGCCATGGCCACTGAGCCTGTGCGTCCGGAGCCTGTGCTCCGCAATGGGAGGGGCCACAACAGTGAGAGGCCCGCATACCGCAAAAAAAAAAATAATAATAATCCATAAGCCTAGAAAGAAATAAGCAAGGGCAACAAAGTTCATCATTGCAATGTGTATCCAGTCTTTTCAATGATCAAATCAGTAGCAAGTGCCCAGCTGTCAAATGGTTAAATACTGAGAATGCTGGTCATGCAGTAGCATCTTGTTCATCACTTGCTTCCCTGATCCCTGCCTGAGCCTAGTTCTTTAACAATCCTATAAATCCTTTGAGCTACTCAATAGCATTAGAATAAACTTATTTATTCTCTCCTCATGTTACACAGTGAATTTCTACTGTTGGTGACCAAGAACCCTCAACAATGCAATAATGAAATTCACTTAGCCAAAACACAAATCAAATTTAAGAACTCGAGTTTTGAGTGGCTGGCTATAATTAAACAATTTTTAAAATTTCAAATTAGTTGAATTTTCAAGTTAAATTCAAATTAATTTTAAATATATTTAATTTAATTTAAAACTATATACTAACATATAGAAATACTATAGTGTTTTTATAAAACCATTTCTATGTGTCTTACTATTTGGTTTTGCATCTGTGTTTATCCTTTGAAAGATATATGGAAGAATATTTATCTTCTATTAGTGTTTCTTACTTTGGAGTGTTGGGTTTAAGTTCATTATAGAAACTTTTTTTATACTTTTCTACATTGTTAAAAATATTACAAAGTATATTTGTAATTTTTATATAACTAACAGTTATTATTTTAAAAAGTTAGAAAGTAAGATTTATATGGCTTAAAACAAATAATATTTGCAAGTTCTGTTTTCCTCTGAAAGGGCTACACATTAGTCAAGGGAAAGGATTTGTGATTGAATGACAGCGTGCTGTAATGAAAAAGGCATTAAGACCTAGAATTATTCCAGAGTTGTGGCTGTGTTTCATTGAAATATTGATTACTTTCACTGAGTCTCTTTTCTTATCTGGAAAATGAAAGAATCTAACCAAGAGTCTTTTTGTTCTTATATTTATAAAATTCAATTACTAATGTTTAGAATCAATTATAAAGGCAAACAACTTCCATACATTATGCATATCTTCAATATATAACTTGTACACACATTTGTTAAGTATCTTTAAGTCAATGACACATGATCATTTTGTTCTCTTGTACAAGAAGTTTGGGGAATAATTTCCTTCATTTTTCTGTGAATTAGGTCCCATATTTGATCAGTAAGCTTCTTTGAGAAGTCCAGTTTCAATCGTCACTTTATCAAATACTGTAAGCAAAAGAAAATAGATCAATTTCCTATTTTCTTTGCCAACTTCCTTAGTTTTATAGAAACTGCTCCTAACTTGCAAGAAAAATAATGCCATATTAAACTTAATATAACATTTAACATCCTGGCACAGTTTAAAGCACTTGACATATATTCATTCATGTCATCGTGACAATGTTATCATTTCCTTTCTATAAAGGAGGTAATTTCCCAAGGCCATACAGTGAGTGGTGGAAGTTAAATTTAAACCCAGGCATCAGTCTCCTGACTCTTCAATATAGCATAGTATGCAGTACCTTCTAAGAAGTTAATAGTTTGATTCTGATCATCAATATGGAGCATTCACCGTGTCAGACATTGTTAGGCACTAGAGATTCAAAAATGCATAATCTCCAATTCCTTCCTCCAGTAACCTGAAACACATTGTTTATTTCTTTTTCTTTTTTTTTTTTTTTTTCAGTACGCAGGCCTCTCACTGTTGTGGCCTCTCCCGTTGCGGAGCACAGGCTCCGGACACGCAGGCCCATCAGCCATGGCTCACTGGCCCAGCCGCTCCGTGGCATGTGGGATCTTCCCAGACCGGGGCACGAACCCGTGTCCCCTGCATCAGCAGGCCGGCTCTCAACCACTGCGCCACCAGGGAAGCCCTGTTTATTTCTTTTTTGTAAGCTTTTCCCCCTTTCCTTTTAGTAAAATAACCATAAAAATGGTAATATTGTATTCTATACTAAGTCACTGTCACCTCATTAACTTTCTTTACAACTTCTCAAAAACACAGGTTTTCCACTTGTATCAATGCAGTTTGATTTGCTTCCCTCATACACAAGTTGTTTGTTTCTCTTCAACACTTCTAGTATCACATTTGAAAGTCCTTCATTGTTTCCCATCTGTCTGTCATCTCCAAACTCAAGGAAAGCTCAGGGACTAATGTATCCACCTGCATCCTCTCTCTAGGAATGGGATCATTTGGATAGACAATCGTTTTCAAGTTTTCAATTAGCTGTAGGTCTCAGTAAAGCATCCTCTACATTGTTTCAAATGCAAGGGTTTATGTGCTTGTGTTTGAAGGTGTGTTTGTGTTGTGGAGGTCGGGAGGATGCAGAGGGAGAGAGGGGAGGGGAAGAGCTAGTGGTCAGAAATATTATAAATTTCTTCATTCTTGAAATGATTTTATTCCACTCAATAGCACTTAACTAGAATTAAATACCAATATTAAAATCATCCACTCATGTAACAAACATTTCGTGAAGTGCCTACTAAGCCCTTTATAAATTTCATATTATGAAATCAAATTTGATTAAACTATTAAGAACTTTGAGCTATCTAAATTAAAGATGTGTATATCTTTATAATATCTTTATGTATCTATATCTTCATAATATCCATTTTTAAAGGTCTGAGGCTTTTATCCTTAAATATCAATTTAACCATAAAATGCTGATTAACTAGTTAAACATTTAATAACTAACTAAAAAATATATTCCTCTGCTTTTATTATAAGCCATTATTTTATTCATTGTTTTGTATTGGTTAATAGTCACACACCGTAAGATGCCAACCAAAAGTCTTTACTAATCTGGTCAGAGAAAGAAACATCAACCCACCTCTGTGAAACACCTCACTGCATTGTATCAGCGGTTGAATTATCACTTCAGTTCTATCACTCCTATTCTTCATCTAAAAATAAAATATAAACCTACCATTATAAGATTAAGTAGTCAATATTCCTCATATCATTTTCCAGATTCTGGAGAGTACTTTTGAATGTTGACTTTAAAAAAAAAATTATAGATTAATTAATGGAAATATTTCCAGATACAGTTTTTCTCTAAGCAGCATTAGTTATGGTATCATTTGTCATCCGAAATTATCCCTTGAACTGCTGAAAAGCAGTTGATCCCTAACTAGCCAAAAAAGAAGATAATTTGGTTTTCAAATGTAGTTTAAATTGACATGTTTTTTAATCATGTACTAGAGGACAAAATGTAGGAGTTTTTAAGTATAGGATGTGTCTACATAATAGCAACAGCCCCACCCTCCCTCAGCTAACCTAATATTTTAAATAGCAAGGAGTACCATTTGGTGAGACTACCTCTAAAGGCTAGTTTGTGTGAAACTAGCAAGTGCCTTGGTGTCAATGAACATTAGCTATCTGAGAATCCTGTTTTGCCTTCTGAATGTGAGACTTAAGGATGTGGATGGAAAAAAACTGTGCCATTTTATTCTAAAGGATATAGTTTTGTTGCATGTTTATGAAAATTCTGAAGACAACGAATTAAATGCAGACATTACATTAGAGAATTAGAGGTTCTCTCCTTGAATGTGAAAAATAGTCTTTGGACAATGAAAGAGAAAATGTTAAGTTTTAAAGGAATGATAAATGGAATTTATACTTATAACCCTCTCCAAAGAAGAAAGAATGTGAACTCCACAGCTCTATTTTGTCCAGTGTTATTCCATGTGGTTTTAGGAGGGATTTTGTGGGAAAAACTTTGCGTTAAAATAAATTAGGAAATACTGAGTTGAACAAAGTGAAACAAATGTCTTTATTACTGAACTGCTCAGATCCGTGGAGGTCCTACCTTATGAGTTTCTAAGAGGAGCACATTGGCTGCAGTAGGTCAGCACACACAAGACAAGGCAAAGCAGGGTCTGAACAATTTGACTAGTAGACGAGACAAGACACTTTTAGACTCAGACAGTTGATTATTTATACACTGAAAGGAAGATCTGCCAAAGATGCCAGGTCCCTGCCGTCCTGTCCACACACCCAAAATGATGACATTGAAGTGAAAGGGGCCGATGACTCTGATGCGTTTTGATGTGCTCTAATGGGTTCTAGACTGCAGCTAGGTGGTTCAAGATTCTGCAGCTCTGTTCTGAGGAGGGCAGGGCAGAGAACCCCACAATTCATCAGAACCCAGGAGTGATAGGAAAGAGTTTCACCTTATTTCTGGGTGTGTCTGTGAAGGTGTTTCTGGAAGATTAACATTTGAGTCAGGCCTTTGGACTTGAACTGGAACTTACACCTTTGGCTCCCCTGGTCTTCCGGGTTGGTGCTGGGACTCCACTACTGGCTTTCCTGGGCCTCCAGCCCAGACCTGTGACAGCAGGTCACAGAACTTCTCAGCCTCCATGATCACATGAACCAATCCTTCAAAATAAATCTTTCTGTTTCTCTCTTTCTCTCTCTCTTTCTCTATCTATCTATCTGTCTATCTATCTATCTGTCTTATTGGTTCTGTTTCTCTGGATAACTCTGACTAATGCACCAACCAAGTGTAGAGGAATGTGCAAAGAGGGGGACAGGAATTTGAGGGGAGCAGAAGCTTTTATCTCAGAGGAGCAGAAGAGTAGAAAGCAGGATGTAAGCGAAAAGCTACAGGCAGATGGGCTACATATGTAATGGATTAGGTTCATACGGGCAGCAGAATTCTTCCAAGCTCAATTTCTTAGGATGAACGAGGAAGTTCCAACTATACAGCTATATTATAGTCTGGTTTGAAAATATCCTTAAACAGGCTTATTCGTGAAGCTCATCTTTCTACACACCACTCTCTGCCTATCTCCTTACTCTATATTTCAACATTACTGAAATATTCATCTATAACTAAATAGACCAGGAACTCTAATGCTAGTAGGAATTAGCACATACTGTTCCTTGCCCCTGAGATGATCTTCCAGTCCACCACCTCCCGCTCATCTGGCCCAGTCCTGAAGCATAGGTGGGGGCAGCCATGCCACCCAGGCCCAGGCTCTTGGGCCTGTGATGGGAGTGGCAGCCCTGATGATCTCTGAATTACCTTCAAGGTAAATCTTCCACTGTCTTGAATAATAGCACCTGGTTTCTGATGAGATGGCTTATCCATATAATCTTATCAAACAATCACTTGGCCACATCCTAACTGTTCTTATTTTTTTGAAATATAGGTAGCTCTGCTTCCTTTTTGCTTAACAATTCCATCTTCAAGTAATTTCTCTCCTTGTGTTTTACTATAAACAGTCAAGGAACGAAGCTGCACTACCAACACCTTGCTTAGAAATCTCTTCAGCTAAATGTCCAATTTCAATGCTCACAAGTTCTATCTTCCATAAACAACAGAACATGAACATGACTCAGCCAAGTTATTTGCCCCTGTATAATGAGGATCGCCTGTCCTCTAGCTTCCAATACCACAGCCCTCATTTCTGTCTGAGACCTTATCAGAGTGACCTTTATCACACATGCTATTCATGAGTATTTATGTATTCTTTGAAAGGATTAAGGTTTATCTACAGCTCTCATCTTCTCTTTCTAAGTTCTCACCAGAATCACCCTTAACTTTCGTATTTCCAGCAGGCACCTCCAAACTCTTCCAGTCTCTGCACATTACCCAGTTCCAAAGCTACTTCCATCTTTTTAGGTACCAATTTCTGTGTTGGTCAATCTGGGCTGCTACAACAAAGTACCATAGACTGGGTGGCTTACAAATAACATACATTTATTTCTCACAGTTGGAGAGACTGGAAGTCTGAGACCAGGGTGCCAGCATGTCAGGTTCTGGAGAAGCCCTCTGCTGTGTTACAGGCTTCTCACAGGGTGTAGAGCAGATAAAGAAAGTAAGCTCTCCTGTGACTCTTGTAAAAGCACTAATCACACTCCACCCTCATGTCCTCATCTAATCCTAATTACCTCCCAAAGGGCCCACCTCCCAATACCATCACATGGGGGGGTAGCATTTCAACATATGAATTTTCAAAGAGTACAACATTCAGTTCATAACAAAGTCATAGATCAGACTGGGGAAAGGACCATCAGAGGCAACAGAGGACAGACCAGGAATTTCACCCACTTGTGCATCAGCATCAAATGTCTTCTGGGAAATAAAATGATCCATATTCTAGATGTGAGATGAGAAAGACAAGTGGAGAAGAGGTGTATTAGCTAAACCCTCTTTTTTCATGCAGCATATAATTAATGTCTCCCTTCAATAAAAACCACTATGTTTGCAAAATATTTCACTTCAGCTAGATCATTCAAGCTTTTGGGAGTTGCCAACTAGATGCATTAAATTAAATTTTTAAACCAGAGTGATTCAGTACATTTACTCTGCAAAAACAGAGTCATGTAGGATCAGAGCAAGGAAAGATTTAGTGAGAAAAAAGAAGAAATGTATTTCAGGTAGAAAATTTATAATTCCTTGTGCTGTTCCTGAATTTTTTATGTTAACTATTAGGTACACCGCCAACAGAGAAAAAGTGAATATTTTACTTCACTGTTTTTTCTTTGAACACCTACAAATTCAATTTAAGTTAAATTTATTCTGATTTCACTATATTTTTATAAAAAGAACAGAGAAATGACTTAATAAAATATGATCAGATGGCTTATAGACAAAGAAGCATCATCAATTTTTGTGTACAGTTTAAAAATTACACAAAACATCTGTAGACTAGTAATGAGTTTTGCTAGTTTTCCATTTTGTGCACATTCTTGTTCAAGATACATAATTAAGTGTGCATTTTGTTACTGAAATCTTCTGACTCAGTCATTAAAATAAACTTTTTATTTTCAAAACGGTTGCACTCACATTTGTTAATCTGTTGTTTTATTTGTCTCAGTTTTCAAAATACAATTAATCTGTATTGATCTGCTTGACAAACAAAATGACCTCTTTGGGGAGCTGTCATCCTATAGTTGGCATTGCCTTCTTCCCACTGAAACTCTACATTGGATTTAATCTTTTTAAAAAAGTTTACAGAAAAATAAAAAGAACATAGCTCTTGAATAATAAAAGCATAAAAAGAATACTCAAGGCTCCCCAAATCTTGGCTCATTATGACACTGGAAAAACTAGAGCATTAGGCCCCAAAGGCTATATATTTGAAAATATAATAAACTCTATGGTAAAGAGAAGAGTTAAAAAATATTTCTACCCAGTAACCACTTCCAGTAACAACTTTCTTTCCCAAATTTTCAATTAATTATATCATTAGTTCACATTTCAGATATGACTTATCGCTATTAAACCTAGTTCAGGGCTTCCCTGGTGGCCAGGTGGTTAAGTGTCCACCTACCAGTGCAGGGGACATGGATTTGAACCCTGGTCCAGGAAGACCCTACATGTTATGGAGCAACTAGGCCCATGCACCACAACTACTGAGCGTGAGCTCTAGAGCCCACAAGCCACAACTACTGAGCCCACATGCCACAACTACTGAAGCCCATGTGCCTAGAGGCCATACTCCACAACAAGAGAAGCCACCACAATGAGAAACCTGCACACCACAATGAAGAGTATTCCCCGCTCACCACAACCAGAGAAAAGCCTGCGTGTAGCAACGAAGACCCAATGCAGCCAAAAATAAAATAAATAAAATAAAAAATAAATTTATTAAAAAACCTAGCTCAAATCAAGAATAAAATAGCAATAAAATTTCTCAAGGCAGTGCTTAAAATTTCCTATTATGTGTATATGTCAATTAATTTATGACAAAGGAATTAAGAATATACAATGGAGAAAGGATAATCTCTTTAATAAATGATATTGAGAAAACTGGACAGCCACATGCAAAAGAAAAAAACTGGACCCCTATCTTATATCATAAACAAAAGTCAACTCAAAATGGATTAAAGATTTGAAGGTAAGATCTGAAACCATAAAACTCCTAGGAAAAAGCATAGTAGATAAGCTCCTTGATATCAGTCTTCATGATTTTTTTTTCAGTTCTGACACCAAAAGCAAAGGTAACAAGAGCAAAAATAAACAAGTGGCTCTACATCAAACTAAAAACCTCTGCACAGCAAAGAAAGCCATCAACAAAATGAAAGGCAACATATGGAATGGAAGAAAATATTTGCAAACCACATGCCCAATAAAGGGTTAGTATTCAAAATATTCAAGGAATTCATACAACTCAATAGGAAGAGAAAAAAAATTTTTAATTGGCAAAGGACCTGAATAGACATTTTTCCAAAGACATACAAAGGGCCAACAGGTACAGGAAAAGATGATCAACGTCTCTAATCAAGGAAATGCAAATCAAAACAACAATGAGGTATCACCTCACACCTTTAGTATGACTAGAATCAAAAAGGTAATAGGTAAATGCTAACAGGAATGCAGAGAAAAGGGAATTTTTGTGCACTGTTGGTGGGAATATAAACTAGTATATACATTAATGAAAACAGGAGGAAGGGTCCACAAGAAATTAAAAATAGACTTACCTTAAGATCTAGCAATCAGGCTTCCCTGGTGGCACAGTGGTTGAGAGTCCGCCTGCCAATGCAGGGGCCACGGGTTCGTGCCCCGGTCCGAGAAGATACCACATGCCGCGGAGCGGCTGGGGCTGTGAGCCATGGCCACTGAGCCTGCGCATCTGGAGACTGTGCTCCACAACAGGAGAAGCCACAGGAGTGAGAGGTCCACGTACCACAAAAAAAAAAAAAAAAAAAAAAAGATCTAGCAATCAAACTTGTGGATATATATCCAAAAGAAAGGAAGTCTCAAAGATATATGTGCACTCACATAATCATTTCAGCATTATGCACAATAGCTAAGGTATGGAAACAACCTAAGTGTCCACTGATGGATTAATGGATAAAGAAGACGTGGAATATATATACAAAGAAATATTATTCAGCCATGAGAAAGAGGGAAATCCTGCCATTTGTGACAACATAGTTGAATCTGAAGGGGATTATGCTAAGTGAAATAAGCCAGATAGAAAAGGACAAAAACTGCATAGTATCAATTGTATGTAGAATCCAAAAAAAAAAAAAAAGTCAAACTCATAGAGACAAAGAGTAGAAAAGCAATTGCAAGGGGGCTGGGGACTAGGGGAAATAGGGAGGACTTGGTAAAAGGGTACAAACTTTCAGTTATAAAATCTGAGGGTCTAATGTATAACATGGTGACTACTGTTGATAACACTATTGTATAATTGAAATTTGTTAAGGGAAGAGAAATTAAGTGTTCTCAGCAAAAAAATAAATAAAAGGTAAATATGTGAGATGATATGATGGGTAATTAACTTAGTAGAGGAATATTTTCACAATGTATACATATATTAAATCACATTACACACTTTAATATCTTACAATTTTTTCAGTTATACCTCAGTTAAAAAATCTCATGTTATATGCAAATTGTATTTGAGAATTTTGTGAAAAGTGCATGCCACATCAAAATGAATAATTATTGAAATTTAGTATTGTGTAGTAGAATAGTAAAACTGTACTTTTATAATAAATAGTATTTTTGATACATATTGGTATGTTTTTGCCTATTTTCTCACTCTACTTTGAATATTCATGTGTTAGAATTATCCAAAATATCATCTAAAATATTGTAGAAGTATAGAGATTTTTACTGTTTGTTTTTCTATAAAGAGAACAACCTATGTGGCTATGCTTTTCCTAAATTGTCAAAGAAAATTACTTGATTTTAATACTATGATTATAATTCAGATGACAACATTTCACAAGCCAATGATTTGGAAGTACACCGTCTTATTTTATGTATTTTAACACATATTTATGGAGTATCTTAAAATCATAAAATGTGGGAAACTTATGAGAAACAAAGATCATACAATCATTTAATGTATAGGATTTAATCTTGGTTTTCATAAATAATAAAAGTGCTTCAATATATTTTTATTTTTCTAAACATCTTTATTGGAGTATAATTGCTTTACAATGGTGTGTTACTTTCTGCTTTACAACAAAGTGAATCAGCTATACATATACATATATATATATATATATATATATATATATATATACATCCCCATACCTCCTCCCTCTTGCATCTCCCTCCCACACACCCTATCCCTCCCCTCTAGGTGGTCACAAAGCGCACTGGGCTGATCTCCCTGTGCTATGTGGCTGCTTCCCACTAGCTATCTATTTTACATTTGATAGTGTATATATGTCCATGCCACTCTCTCACTTCGTCCCAGCTTACCCTTCCCACTCCCTGTGTCCTCAAGTCCATTCTCTAAGTCTGCATCTTTATTCCTGTCCTGCCCCTAAGTTTTTCATAACCATTTTTTTTTTGGATTCCATATATATATGTTAGCATATGGTATTTGTTTTTCTCTTTCTGACTTACTTCACTCTGTATGACAGATACTAGGTCCAGCCACCTCACTACAAATGACTCAATTTCACTTCTTTTTATGGCTGAGTAGTATCCCATTGTATATATGTGCCACATCTTCTTTATCCATTTATCTGTGAATGGACATTTAGGTTGCTTCTATGTCATGCGTACTGTAAATAGAACTGCAATGACCATTGTGATACATGACTCTTTTTGAATGGTTTTCTCAGAGTATATGCCCAATAGTGGGATTGCTGGGTCCTATGGTAGTTCTATTTTTAGTTTTTTAAGGAACCTCCATACTGTTCTCCATAGAGGCTGTATCAATTTACATTCCCACCAACAGTGCAATAGGGTTCCCTTTCCTCTACACCCTCTCCAGCATTTATTGTTTGTAGATATTTTGATGATGGCCATTCTGAGTGATGTCAGGTGGTATCTCATTGTAGTTTTGATTTGTATTTCTCTAATGATTAGTGATATTAAGCATCCTTTCATGTGCTTCTTGGCAATCTGTATATCTTCTCTGGAGAAATATCTGTTTACGTCTTCTGCCCATTTTTAGATTGGGTTGTTTGTTTTTTGATATTGAGCTGCATGAACTGCTTGTAAATTTTGGAGGTTAATCTTTGTCAGTTGCTTCATTTGCAAATATTTTCTCCCATTCTGAGGGTTGTCTTTTCATCTTGTTTATGGCTTCCTTTGCTGTGCAAAAGCTTTTAAGTTTAATTAGGTCCCATTTGTTTATTTTTGTTTTTATTTCCATTTCTCTAAGAGGTGGGTCATAAAGGATCTTGCTGTGATTTCTGTCATAGAGTGTTTTGCCTATGTTTTCCTCTAAGTGTTTTATAGTGTCTGGCCTTACATTTAAGTCTTTAATCCATTTTGAGTTTATTTTTGTGTATGGTGTTAGCGAGTATTCTAATTTCATTCTATTACCTGTAGCTGTCCAGTTTTCCCAGCACCACTTATTGAAGAGGCTGTCTATTCTCCACTGTGTTCTTGCCTCCTTTATCAAAAATAAGGTGACCGTATATGTGTGGGTTTATCTCTGGGCTTTCTATCATGTTCCATTGATCTATATTTCTGTTTTTGTGCCAGTAGCATGCTGTCTTAATTACTGTAACTTTGTAGTATTGTCTGAAGCCCAGGAACCTGATTCCTCCAGCTCCGTTTTCTTTCTCAAGATTGCTTTTGCTATTCAGGGTTTTTGTGTTTCATTACAAATTGTGAAAATTATTGTTCTATTTCTGTGAAAAATGCCATTGGTAGTTTGATAGGGATTGCATTGACTCTGTATATAGCTTTGGGTATTATAGTCCTTTTCACAACATTGATTCTTCCAATCCAAGAACATGGTATATCTCTCCATCTGTTTGTATCATCTTTCGTTTCTTTCATCAGTGTCTTACAGTGTTCTGCATACAGGTCTTTTGTCTCCTTAGGTAAGTTTATTCCTAGGTATGTTATTCTTGTTGTTGCATTGATAAATGGCAGTGTTTCCCTCTTTCAGATTTTTCATCATTAGTGTATAGGAATGCAAGAGATTTCTGTGCATTAATTTTGTATCCTGCTACTTTACCAAATTCATTGATTAGCTCTAGTAGTTTTCTAGTAGAGTCTTTAGGATTCTCTATGTATAGTAACATGTCATTTGTAAACAGTGACAGCTTTACTTCTTCTTTTCTGATTTGGACTCCTTTTATTTCTTTTTATTCTCTGATGGCTGTGGCTAAAATTTCCAAAACTATGTTGAATAAGAGTGGTGAGAGTGGGCAACCTTGTTTTGTTCCTGATCTTAGTGGAAATGGTTTCAGTTTTTCATCATTGAGAATGATGTTGGCTGTGGGTTTGTCATATATGCCCTTTACAATGTTGAGGTAAGTTCCCTCTCTGCCTACTTCCTGGAGGGTTTTTTCCCATAAATGTGTGTTGAATTTTGTCAAAAGCTTTCTCTGCATCTATTGAGATGATCATATGATTTTTCTTCTTCAATTTGTGAATACAGTGTATCACATTGATTGATTTACATATATTGAAGAATCCTTGCATTCCAGGGATAAACCCCACTTGATCATGGTATATGATCCTTTTAATGTGCTGTTGGATTTTGTTTGCTAGTATTTTGTTGAGGATTTTTGCATCTGTGTTCATCAGTGATATTGGCCTGTAGTTTTCTTTCTTAATTATGTCTTTGTCTGGTTTTGGTGTCATGGTGATGACCTTGTAAGATGAGTTTGGCCTCATAGAATATCGCTCTGCTACATTTTGGAAGAGTTTGAGAAGGATAGGTTAGCTCTTCTCTAAATGTTTGATCGAATTCGCCTGTGAAGACATCTGGTCCAGGGCTTTTGTTTGTTGGAAAATTTTTAATCACAGTCTCAATTTCAGGGTTTGTGATTGGTCTGTTTATATTTTCTATTTTTTCCTGGTTCAGTCTCTGAAGGTTGTGTTTTTCAAAGAATATGTCCATTTGTTCGAGGTTGCCCATTTTATTGTCATATAGAGATGACTTGTAGTAATCTCTCATGATCCTTTGTATTTCTGCAGTGTCAGTTGTTACTTCTCCTTTTTCATTTCTGATTCTATTGACTTGAGGCTTCATCCCTTTTTTTTTGATGAGTCTGGGTAATGTTTATCAATTTTGTTTATCTTCTCAAAGAACCAGATTTTAATTTTATTGATCTTTGCTATGTTTCTTTCATTTCTTTCTCATTTATTTCTGTTGTGATCTTTATGATTTCTTTCCTTCTGCTAACTTTGGGGATATTTTATTCTTCTTTCTCTAATTGCTTTATGTGTAACAGTAGGTTGTTTATTTGAGACATTTCTTGTATCTTGAGGTGGGATTGTATTGCCATAAACTTTCCTCTTCGAACTGCTTTTGCTGCATCCCATAGATTTTGGGTCATCGTGTTTTCATTGTCATTTGTTTCTAGGTATTATTTGATTTCCTCTTTGATTTCTTCAGTAATCTCTTGGTTATTAAATAGTGTATTGTTTAGCCTCCATGTGTTTGTATTTTTTAAAGATTTTTTCCTGTAATTGATATCTAGTCTCATAGCATTGTGGTTGGAAGAGATACTTGATATGATTTCAATTTTCATAAATTTACCAAGGCTTGATATGTGACCCAAGATATGAGATCTATCCTGGTGAATGTTCCAGGAGGACTTGAGAAGAAAATGTATTCTGTTGTTTTTTGATGGAATGTCCTATAAACATCAGTTAAGTCCATCTTGTTTAATGTATCCTTTAAAGCTTGTGTTTATTTATTTTCATTTTGGATGACCTGTCCATTTGTGAAAATGCAGTGTTAATGTCCCCTACTATGATTTTGTTGCTGTCAATTTCCCCTTTTCTGGCTGTTAACATTTGCCTTATGTATTGTGGTGCTCCTATGTTTGGTGCATAAATATTTACAATTGTTTTATCTTCTTCCTGGATAGATCCCTTGATCATTATGTAGTGTCCTCTTTGTCTCATGTAATAGTCTTTATTTAAAAGTCTATTTTGTCTGATATGAGAATTGCTACTCCAGCTTTCTTTTGATTTCCATTAGTATGGAATATCTTTTTCCATCCCCTCACTTTCAGTCTGTATGTGTCCCTAGGCCTGAAGCGGGTCTCTTGTAGACAGCATATATACAGGTCTTGTTTTTGTATCCATTCAGCCAGTCTATATCTCTGGGTTGGAGCATTTAATCCATTTACATTTAATGTAATTATCGAAATGTATGTTCCTATTACCATTTTCTGAATTGTTTTGGGTTTGTTATTGTAGGTATTTTCCTTTTCTTGTGTTTTCTGCCTAGAGAAGTTCCTTTAGCATTTGTAGTAAAGCTGGTTTGGTGGTGCTGAATTCTCTTAACTTTTGCTTGAGGTTTTAATTTCTCCTTTGAATCTGAATGAGATCCTTGCTGGGTAATCTTGGTTGTAGGTTTTTCTCTTTCATCTCTTTAAATATGTCCTGCCACTCCTTTCTGGCCTGCTGAGTTTTTGCTGAAAGACCAGCTGTTAACCTTATGGAGATTCCCTTGTATATTATTTTTTGTTTTTCCCTTGCTGCTTTTAATATTTTTTTCTTTATATTTAATTTTTTATAGTTTGATTAATCTGTGTCTTGGCATGTTTCTACTTGGATATATCCTGTATGGGACTCTCTTAGCTTCCTGGATTTGATTATCTATCTCTTTTCACATATTAGGGAAGATTTCAATTATAATCTCTTCAAATATTTTCTCCGTCCCTTTCTTTTTCTCTTCTTCTTCTGGGACCCCTATAATTTGAATGTTGGTGCGTTTAATGTTGTCCCAGAGGTCTCTGAGACTGTCCTCAATTCTTTTCATTCTTTTTTCTTCATTCTGCTCTGTGGTAGTTATTTCCACTATTTTATCTTCCAGGCCACTTATCCGTTCTTCTGCCTCAGTTATTCTGTTTTTGATTCGTTTTAGGGAGTTTTTAATTTCATTCATTGTGTTAGTCATCATTGTTTGTTTGCTCTTTAGTTCTTCCAGGTCCTTGCTAAACATTTCTTGGATCTTCTCCATTCTATTTCCACGATTTTGGATCATCTTTACTATCATTACTCTGAATTCTTTTTCAGGTAGACTGACTATTTCCTCTTCATTTGTTTGGTCTTGTAGGTTTTTACCTTGCTTCTTCTTCTGCTCTATGTTTCTCTGTCTTCTCATTTTGCTTCACTTTCTGTGTTTGGGATTTCCTTTTCGCAGGCTACAGATTTGTAGTTCCTGTTGTTTCTGGTGTCTGCTCCCAGTGGCTAAGGTTGGTTCAGTGAGTTGTGTAGGCTTCCTGGTGAGGGGACTGGTGCTTGTGTTTTGGTGGATGAGGCTGTATCTTGTCTTTCTGGTGGGCAGGACTGTGTCCAGTGGTGTGTTTAGGCATGTCTGTGACCTGATTATGATTTTAAGCAGCCTCTCTGCTAATGGGTGGGTTTGTGTTCCTGTCTTGTTAGTTGTTTTCATAGCCTGTCCAGCACTGTAGCTTGCTGGTTCTTGAGTGGAGCTGGGTCTTAGCATTGAGATGGAGAGCTCTGGGAGAGCTTTCACTGTTTAATATTATGTGGAGCCGGGAGGTTTCTGGTTGACAAATGTCCTGAATTTGGCTCTCCCACCTCAGGGGCACAGGCCTGACACCCGGACAGAGCAACAAAATCTTGTCAGCCACACAGAAAAAGAGAAAAAAGAAAAAAAAATATATATATATATATATTGTTGCTCCCAAAATCCACTGCATCAATTTGGGGATCATTCATTGTCTATTCAGGTATTCCACAGATGCAGGATACATCAAGTTTATTGTGGAGATTTAATCAGATGCTCCTGAGCCTGCTGGGAGAGATTTCCCTTTCTCTTCTTTGTTCGCACAGCTCCTGAGGTTCAGCTTTGAATTTGTCCCCGCCTCTGCTTGTAGGTCCCCTGAGGGCATCTGTTCTTCACTCGGACAGGACAGGGTTAAAGTAGCAGCTGATTAGGGTGCTCTGACTCACTCAGGCCCGGGGAAGAGAGAGGTACAGAATGTGTGGTGAGCCTGCAGCAGCGGAGGCCATCATGACACTGCAACAGCCTGAGGTCTGCCATGTGTTATCCCGGGGAAGTTGCCCCTGGATCACGGGAACCTGGAAGTGATGGGCTGCACAGCTTTCCAGGAGAGGAGGTGTGGATAGTGACCTGTGCTTGCACACAGGTTTCTTGGTGCCTGCAGCAGCAGCCTTAGCGTTTCATGCCCATCTCTGGTGTCCTAACTGATAGCCATGGCTTGCCCCTCTCTCTGGACCTTGTTTAGGCAGTGGTCTGAATCCCCTCTTCTCGCCACCCTGAAACAATGGTCTCTTACCTCTTAGGCAGGTCCTGAACTTTTCCCGGACTGCCTCCTGTCTATCTGTGGTGCACTAGCCCCCTTCAGGTTGTGTTCCCACAGCCAACCCGAGTCCTCTCCCTGGGATCTGAACTCTGAAACCCGAGCCTCAGCTCCCAGCCCCCACCCACCCCGGTGGGTGATCAGACAAGCCTCTCAGTCTGGTGAGTGCTGGTCAGCCCCAATCCTCTGTGCGGGAATCTCTCCACTTTGCCCTCTGCACCCCTGTTGCTGCACTCTCCTCCGTGGCTCCGAAGCTTCCCCTCACCACCCCCCATCTCCACCAGTGAAGGGGCTTCCTAGTGTGGAAACTTTTCCTCTTTCACAGTTCCCTCCCAGTGGTACAAGTCCCATCCCTATTCTTTTGTCTCTGTTTTTTCTTTCTCTTTTGCCCTGCCCAGGTACATGCGGAGTTTCTTGCCTTTTGGGAAGTCTGAGGTCTTCTGCCAGGGTTCAGTAGGGGTTCTGTAGGAGTTGTTCCACTTGTAGATGTATTTCTGATGTATTTGTGGTGAGGAAGGCAATTTCCACATCTCACTCCTGCACCATCTTGAAGGTCTCCATAAGGTATAATTGATGTGACACTTTACAGTGACAGCAGTGTCTATTCTCAGACCAGCTGTGCTTTAGTTTTTGTGGTATGTGTAAGATGTGGTCTGTTCCCTCAGAACTGTTAGTGCACAGTAATCACCCCTGCTGTCGCATCCCCTCATCCTTGGTGTAACTCAAGCCCTCAAACCTGTGTACTCCCAGCTCTGTCCTCATCAAGCTGGGGGAGCCTCCACATCCTTCATCTAGGCTCTGATTGGAGCTCCTCTGCTAGAGAATCTCTTGCCAGGGAGAACTTGGGTGGGCAGCTAAGTCTCTGGTGTGCAGGGCTCCACTTCCAGGGCTTCAGGAAACAAAGGAAGTGTAATCTGCAGTCCCAGGATGCAATGGGCTCTGGCCATCTCTGAGACCTATAAGTTCTAAGTCTATTTATCTCTCTGGCTCTTCATCCCCAATTCATCTCCTGCAGCCTCAGAAGGAGCCGTCCTCTTCTCTGCAAGCCAGGAAACTTCCCTGAGGTCATTTTCTGCATTCTCTTTACTCTGGCTCACAGGACCACAAATCTTTATTCTTTCTGGTTTCTGCAAAAGAAATCTGAACTTTCAAGACTACTTTTTTTTCCCTCTGTGGGTATTAAAAATTGTGTTTGAAAATCAAAGCTACCCATAATGTCTTTGTTCCTTTTCTCTGGCTGTATCTCCCTTTCCCTAAACAAAGAAGGGTGCATTCCATGAACAGAAAGCCAAAGAGTAATATGAGTTCCTGGCCTTGTTTTAAAGGTGATATTTCAAAAGTATAATCCCACCATTACACATAAAATGGCAGGCGAGCTGACCCATGTGTTTTAGTTTGTTACCAAAGTATTTTGTACCATGTTGAGCGCTCTGATGCAAACTCTTTGCCTGTTATTTGTATATTGATTTACATGTTTTACTGAGATGAAGTGGGGTTATTGTCATGACTTAGAAATGTTTGGGGGGGATAGATGCTTCTGCTATCTAATTATTATCAGAAACCAGTCCTGTGTATACATTAGTAACCAAATAGTTGATTAATTATTACCAAAGCCATTTTAGAAAACATCTTTAAAATTTGCTTTTTAAAAAATTTGACACGTAAAACTAAAATGATACTCCACTATATTCTTCAAGCCACTTCAATTCATTACCTATATACAGCTTGTTTCTAGTTTATCTTAGAAGGTACATAAATGGCATACATAGCTCCAACCTCAACATTCTCTAGGTGTTTCATATGTGTATGTTTGTGTGTGTGTGTGTATGTGTGTGTGTATTTGCCTTGGCTTTTCTTACAACTAAAACAAACATCTCTTCAAATACTACATGATATCACTTACATGTGGAATCTAAAAGAGTTGAACTCATGGAACCAGAGAGTAGAATGATGGTCACCAGGAACTAGAGGGTAGGGGAATTAGGTAGATGTTGTTTCAAGTATGAACTTGTGATGAGTAGATAAATCCTGGAGATCTAATCACAGCATAGTGATTAGAGTCAACAATACTATATTTTAAACTTCAAAGTTGCTGAGACTAGGTCTTCATTGTTCTCACTTCAAAAAAAGTGACAATTATATGACAATATGGGGCTGCTAGTAACACCACGGTGGTAATTATATGGTAACACAGGTGCATCAAATCAACACAGTTTTTACACCTGAAATGTATACAATGTTACATGTAAATTATACTCCAATAAAAAACTAAATAAATAAATAAAATAAAGTAAAGCAAAATTGTCTTTTTATCTTCTTTGGAAGTTTATTAAGCCCCAAATCATCTAGAACAGAAACAAGGTTTCAATTGTCTCTTTTTGCTCACTTCCACGAAGACTAAGAATGGCATTCCATATCAACTCTCTCCCCCTTTATTGGGTTCTAAAATTTCTGCCCTACCCCCGGCTCAGCTATTAACAAAACACAGCTGTGCACTTATTTCATAAAGCATATACAAGTGCTCCAGCCACCTGTCAAGGAGTATAACTTCAAAAGCTTTTTCTCGAAACAGAAAGCTTACGAAAGCTCAGTAGAGAGAAACGGAGTTAATGGGTGTTCAATTCTTTATCCCAGTAATATAGCAGGAAGGATACCGAGTCATTTATTCTTAAAATAATTTAAAATCTCTCCCCCAAATAAGCTAGATTATCAGAGAGCCACACACCTGAGTCCCATTACTTTTGTTGTTCTCTCCTTCTGTAAGCGTGTTTTGTGCTTTGGTATTATGCCATCAACTTATATTAGGAAATTATCCTATGAAATATGTCACCAGGTTTATGGTATAAATTGAACTTCAGTATCAAGAGTAATCATGTTTCTCTTTATAAAAGTGTTATCCAATAAACTCTAAATTTCAGGACTTGCATTCCCCCCCCGCCACACACACACAGCTGCTAAAAAGTTTAATGTCCCATTTGCGCCACACTCCTGGCAAGCATACTACATCCTAACCCAAATAACTTAAATAAGCTGTCTACAACATGTTCTCAACCCTATTTTCCCTTTACCTTTCATTTACTAGGGTTTTTTTTGTTTTTTCTTTTTTTTTGCGGTATGCGGGCCTCTCACTGCTGTGGCCTCTCCCGTTGCGGAGCACAGGCTCTGGACGCGCAGGCTCAGCGGCCATGGCTCACGGGCCCAGCCGCTCCGCGGCATGTGGGATCTTCCCAGACCGGGGCACGAACCCGTGTCCCCTGCATCGGCAGGCGGACTCTCAACCACTGCGCCACCAGGGAAGCCCTACTAGGGTTTTTATCTTTGTTTTTTTAATTTAATTTTTATTTTATATTAGAGTATAGATGATTTACAATGTTGTGTTAGTTTCAGGTGTACAGCAAAGTGATTTAGTTATACATATATCCATTCATTTTTAGATTCTTTTCCCCTATAGGTTATTACAGAATATTGAGCAGAGTTCCCTGTGCTATACAGTAGGTCCTTGTTGATTATCTATTTTATATATAGTACTGTGTATGTGTTAATTCCAAACTCCTAATTTATCCCTCCCCTGACCCTTCCCCTTTGGTAACCATAAGTTTGTTTTCTACGTCTGTGAGTCTGTTTCTGTTTTATAAATAAGTTCATCTGTATCATTTTTTTTAGATTCCACATGAAGTGATATCAGATGATATTTGTCTTTCTCTTTATGACTTAGTTTGATTTGATTTATCTTTGTAAGTTGTCTTGAATCTTTTTTTTTTTTTAGGAGGAGGGGGGAAAAATAAAGAAGTGTAAGTATATTCTGTTTTGAGTTTTTAATCCTATGTCATCAAAATTATAATTTAGTGTTTCGTCTTTTCTCCTTGCTCAAGTACATGCCCTTGCTGTTGGGCACCAGAATCAAAACATAGGATAAAACGCCTTCCAAGAAACTTCAGACCATGTGATATTTAACATGAAACTTTAAAAAATTATATAAATTATATGGGTTTTTGTATATCCAGACATTTGTGTTTTACAGCTGTGGAGAAATATTTTATTTATCCTATAGAAAATGATAGCAGTCTGTGTGTACTACATTACATTTATGAAATGCCAATGCTCTACGCCATATTTCATTCTAGTATTTTCATTCTGTTTCTTTCATTATATATGTTGGAGATGTTGTAAATGTTCAGCATTATTTTGATTTTCTATTTGTCATGGCTATGATTTTAGGTGGAACTAGTTCAGAGTAATTTTGCAGTTGTAAAAGCTGGCTTGTGGATTCCTTGTTTGTTATTTGCTTATTAAAGAACCTCTTACAAGTTATTGTAATGAATAATGAATTGTTTGCATGCCTGTTTCCTTCATTAGACTCCAAGTTTCTGCAAGGAATATTGTCTTACTCATTTTGAGATCTCTAGTACCTGTACGGGATACAGAATACAGTAGGTATTTCATGACTATTGAATCAATTTTTTAATGAATAAAATAAATCAGAGTTTTTATAATATTCAACCAAGACCTTGTAAAATGAGATAATTTGTGGTGCCTCTTTTATTCAGTGCTTTAAATTTCCAACTTCTTCCATCTCCTGGGTGTATTGCTATCCAGTAAGATTTCCCTCCAAATAATACCTAAAATTTTAACCAAGCAACAGCATAATTTCCCCTCAAGATTACCACCTTTAGAGATTATACATTTATACATGATCCACAACATTTTTGGAACTCTACTATTTGAAATATCTTGATAATGAATATATGTACATACATGCATATATTTATGTCCACTAATTATATATCCTTAGCATTCAGGGATTGTAACGTTAAATGAGAAATAAATTTCTGCACAAATATTCACAATTCAGTGGAAGAAATAAGCACAGATGTTATTCTAATATAATATGATTACCATTAAATATTAGATATTTCATTGTCTTGAACATTTCCTCATTCTTAAGCCATTATCAAGTTCAAGCCATATCAGTTAATTTATTTTTCTATTGCACAAAATATGTGCCTTCTCAGCTTCTTTCCCTTGGCTCCTTCTTTCTAAGGAAGGTTCCCTTTGCCAAGCTCACCTACCTGGCTGATGTGCTGAATCACTGAGCTCCTCACCTGCCTGCCTTTTCTTATTCAGACAAGATGCCACCCTTGGTGGAGCATGGGCTGTAGCCTCCTGAGTGGTTGCCAAGTGAAGGGATGACACAGCCTAGAAAGGCAGGAAATGTTCTTGCGTAGAAGGCTCCTTGATCAGTGAGAAATGGGCAGGAAAGGGAAACACACAGACCCATCCCTCCTTCTTTTCCTCTCATCCTCTTCTCTCAGGTGTGATTTCTCCTCTTGACCCTCCCAAGGAAATTTTCACGTGTACAGAGAATGTGCCTCTTGCTAAACATGGTCCTATGTTACTTTGCTGGTTGTGCTGTGGTGGCCAGTTTCATCCTTTTCTTTGTGTTGTGTCCTTTGTCCTTCATCCTCAATGCCTTGGGCTTGAACTTCCCAAAGTGTCAGCACTTCAATCCTCCCTCAGGCTTTGATTTCTAAAGGACCAAGTCTAATACTATACTTAAAAAATTAAACGCAGCAGAATTTGGAACTGACTCACTATTTTTTTAGGACATAATCTCTATTACATAAATCTTATATTAAGACGTTCATTGAAGGTAACTTTTCCTTATACAAGAAAGGTAAAGATGCTAAGTGATGTAATTAGTTTCCTATATTAAGACAATACTTATAAATGAGTTTTTCTGTTGTTTTTTTTTTTTCTGTACATATACACACATACATTATGTTTGTTGTCTGGAGAAGTTAAGTATGAAAATGTATTTGGCTGGAAACTATTTTGAAGGATACAATAAAAACTGGTTATGCTCTGAACTCTAATTTTTTATGATATGAAATTATGAAAACTTTGGAAAATTAAAGTGAAGTAAATTTCAAGTCAATAAAAAGAAGTAGCTCTAAAAATAAGATATATTTTGTATAGTGAACCAGGACAGTACCCTCCACTGCAGGTCAGTAGCATATATGCTGCAGGTTGAATATTGGAAGAGAGAAATCTAATTTTATGACCACTCATAAAGATTTTCAAAGTAGGACAATGATATGGGTAATAAAACATTACATTCAGGATGCAAACAAGTCACCTACATGGGTCAGGAACAATTTCCTTTTGCCTATGTATTCAACATTTGATTTGTGTGTGTGTGTGATGTGATGGTAGAAAAAAAAAGCACTTGTAGATAGCACAATGGGTACGTTCCAGAATATGGAAAAATATTTCCTCACATTTAGGATTACTTTTAAAAAGCAACATAAAATAAACTAAATTAGTTATAAAGGCCACTCTTATCAGCATGAAGGGGCTGAACTCCAACTTATGACTCCATTCTCTACTTGGTTGATGTCACAAGATTGTAATGTTTTTATCTTGATAAGAGTGGCGGGAGAAAATAGAGGTTGGCCTGGTTTTCTAAAGCAAAACATATTTTTCCCACTATATCTTACAAGATCAATATAAGTGTAAAAGACAATAGTGACCAGAATATAACATTCAATAAAATATTTTTAAACTTAAGTTTTCAAATTAAACTCATGACAAAATCTCAGAAGAGGGCTTCCTTGGTGGCGCAGTGGTTGAGAGTCCACCTGCCGATGCAGGGGATGCGGGTTCGTACCCTGGTCAAGGAAGATCCCACATGCCGCAGAGCGGCTGGGCCCGTGAGCCGTGGCCGCTGAGCCTGCGCGTCGGGAGCCTGTGCTCTGCAACGGGAGAGGCCACAACAGTGAGAGGCCCACGTACCACCAAAAAAAAAAAAAATCTCAGAAGAAAAATAAAAGAACATAGCACACTGGAGAGATCTCCACTTCCCCTCCAAGTTTGTCCTCTACACTTACCCACCTGTTCTCTGTCTCTGACCTGGATGGACTGGATCATCACCCAGAAAAAGGGCTTCCCTGCCCTCTGGATTCTGGGCACATTGATCAATAGGGAGCCCTACAACAGATCAGAGGAAAGGACACGAATATGAACAGTTTATTATTTACTCCTCTAGGCTAGATGTTTCCCTGACAAAGGAAGGCGGCACCCTAAGTTGACGCTGAATATGGATGCACATCACCTGTGTCTTCTGCCTGGTCACTCAGTTAGTCTGGGCATCAGCCTCCTAGGCTCTATCTGAAGTAAAATGTCTAAACTAGAGGAGCAATGCATTGGCATCCAGAGCCCATATTCTAGCAAATATCTATTTTCTAATATAAACCATTCACTTTAATGTATTTTATTACTATTTTCTTTGACTTATGTCCACACCTGAATATTCCCCCAATGCTTACTTCAACACCATGGTGCCCATGCATTTCCAAGTGTTAGAAACAACCAAAGCAAAATTTTTAAAGAGGTAATGAGGAGCAATGGAAGATTGCAACTAACACACTTCCAAAAGTATTCCCCTTCCCATCAACCATCGAATGACTTCTCACTTGCTCTCCTTTTTAAATTTCTCCTCCATAAACCACATAGTAATTAGCTCACAAAGTATGAAGGGCCTCCTTGTGGCAAGCTACACTTATTAGGGTCAAAATTTGGAGAAATATGTTTGTTGTGTAGTGGGATAATACTTAAAGATTTTAACTTGAAAGTTCCTCTTTTCCATCTTCCATTTTCTTACTGGCAGAAAAGCTCTTCCTCGTTTTTTGACCCTGAAAAGAGCCATAATCACACCCTAGAATACTGAAAGGCTGGATACATTTCTTTGACTAGAGCACACATAAGAGTCTGAAGCCAAACCATTTTATCTTTGCAATATTTCTAAAGTTGGAAAAAAATGTTTTTGTTATGGTTTTTGAATTTCAAAAGGACTTAGCTTTAGAATCTGTGGCCAAATGTGAAGGACAAGAAAAACAATTTACAAAAATTAATGAGAAAGTTTAGAAGAAGATCGCATATTAGCATAAATTCAACTGCTTTGCATGTGTGAAGATGATCAAAGCCTTCCTTGAGTAAGGAAGGAGCAGATGTGGAGAAGATCAAAGGGAAGCTGAACTGGGTTGCGGTGCTGCCTGGGCCCTGGATAAGGTGCCCACTGTCTTCCCTGAAGTCACAGGGGACAGAGTCCCTGTGGTGTGGTCATAGCGCTTCACTTCATTGAGGAAATGAAGGCCACTAACTCTACCAGTAAAGTAAATCTTGGAGCCACTACAAAGTTTTTATGGAAGAAAATTTCCTTTCAGTAATTCCAAACGTTACCCCTAAAAGTATGGTCACAGTTTTAGACTTAGCTGTGTTTGAGTGACTTCCCAGTAGATTGTAAACTCAGGACACAATGCCCACAGGCACATGGCAGGCACTCTGTAGGTATGATCCTTAAATGTTTATTGAATGAATAACTAAACCTTGTAACGTAGCTTTTCTTCACTTTTGTGGTGATGCAATCAGTAGAACTAAAACACAGCAAGATTTTCAGGGAGTTACAAAAGTCTACGTTTGCCAATAATGTAATACTTTATGTTCATTTTACATGTAAGGATACCATCCACAGAATGTTTTTAAATATACTTTTTAGCTTCAAAATTATTTATATTGTGTAATTTTACCAATAAAACCCCAAACACAACTTTCAAATTAAATCAGATTTTCCATTCTGATAGAATTTCTCAGTAAGTTTAAAGAAACTAGCAGATTGGCAATCCTGGCAAATATGGGAATCACTCAATTCAATTTGGTTAAAAGGCAATTCCTTTATACCCTCTTAGAATGAAGTTGTTCTCTCTGATATGTTATATACTCCAGGGTTGTTGAGAGCTATGTCAATGGTTTTGCATTGGTGTGGAAGTAGACAAAACACTTGTAAAAATGTCTTAATAATTGTAGAGATTGGTGCTTCCTTGTTTATCCGTACTTTAACCCAGTATAGATTCTAGCTGATAATGAAAGAATGGATTGTGTGGGTCCTTTTAGCTCTACAACTGTGTATAGATTCACCCTGCATTATTGATTCACCCACTCAGCTACTGTTCTTCCCTTAACAAAGGCTTTACAAATGCTGCCCATGTCTGGTGCTGAAAAACCCCAAAGGTCAACTGAAAAACACACAGCATTTTTGTTTCTGAATGTCTGCTGATACAGTCATGACATTTTTTTCTTTTTAATATAAAGTCATCAATACTCCCAGAAGCTATGAATATCTTATTCACCAACGTACATTAACTACTACATACCTAATACAGTGAAACAGAGTTAGCATTGCACTTGCTTTGAAAAAAGAGGTGGGAAAAACTTTATTTAAGAAACATATAGTTATTTTCTAATGTAATCCTAAATATAATTTCAAGGAAAAAATATTGAATACAAATATGTTTTGAAAGCACAAATTCCAAATATTCATATCTGTTTTTATATCATAGGAAATAGCAGTTACAGATTCAGAAACAGACTCTTATTTTCCAAATTAATGCTTTCAAAAAATATTTGGGTTTTATGCCACTTCTTGTGCAAATTACAGTTGGATTATCACTGGTTGTTTTATTTCATAATCTAGTAGCAAACCTCTGAAACTTAAAAAAAATTATAGTGGTTCACTTTGAAGAACAATTTTAAAATCTACATTAAGTATATATTTAATATATTTCGAAAACTGTATATTAATATACTATTTAATATATTAAAATTATATAATAAATATACATATATAGTCATTCTCAATTAAAATTGTAACATGGAAAAAAGTCTATTGACTATGCCAAATTCTTTTCTAATAAGTTTCATGAGAGAGACTTACAAATTAATTATTCTACAAGGATTGTTGTTTGTTTGCTATTGGGTTTGATTGAGGTTTCAACTTTCTCATTTACTTAAAAAAATCTAATTCTTTGTCTTACTAATTTATAAACCAAAAAGATAAAGCTTTATAGGATATTTGATAAATTCTTCCTTGAAATAACAAAGAAGACTAATATAATAGTAGTTAATGGCTATTTAACAGAGTATGTTTTCCCCCAAAGAATTAAAATGTTTACCATTTTATCTCTAATTATCAGAATTATATTTAATTTAATTATACCTATTCAATAAATGCTATGTCTATATAATATGGGAGAATCAGTCATTTTGATCTTGGATGTCCTCGGCCTGCAGTGTCTTGAAGCAGGGTTTCGGTTCTCGGCCAGGGATTGAGGTTGGGTTGCGGCAGTGAGAGCACCGAATCCTAGCCATTAGACCAGTGGTCAGTGACAAGGCCCTGGCCCTTCGGCTTTGCAGAAAATAATTCCCACAAAGACAGAAAGTAGTGAAACAAGTAAAGTGTTCATTAGGAGGAAGAGAGTACAGTACATGTGGGTAGACACACAGGCAAACTCAGAGGGAGGGTCGCACCCTTGTGGTAGAATAAATCACTTATATGGGGTATTTCTTCTGGGTTTCCTTTGGCCATTCATTTTGATTTGCCTGGTTCTGAGTCTGTATTTGGTTTATCGCAGGATCCTCCCATGTGTGCATGAGTGTCTCTCAGCCAAGATGGATCCCACGGTAGAGGCCTATGAGTGGATTTGACATCACTCTCCTTTTGACCTCCAAGGAACTTTCTAGTTGGTAAGGTCTCTTTGACTTCAAAAATGAGAAATATGTGGTCGCTTATCTTTTATCTGGGCAGGGCCCAGCTACTCTCTCGATTGTCCTGCTATTCTCATCTTGGAATATATCCACAGGGAATGAATCTCCAATTGCTTACCCTGGGGGGCCCATCTACATCTTACCTCAATTTGGTTAAAAACTGATGTAATTGGTTTAAAGGCCCTGCATATGTCTACTAATAGGTGATTGATAGGACTTATTTTTACTACTATAAACTGAGTAGTACCAATGAGGACAATGTACTTTACTGACATTAATGTAAATTTCACTGGCCTCATTTGTTATCCATCTTCCACATGTTTCATGTTTATCAGATATTCTCTATGGAGCTCCCAGTATAAAATAATGTTTCCAACTTTAATTCCCTAATAATGTAAGTCCCTATAAAAGAAACAACAGCCCTTGCTTTAATTTTAACTACTTCAGTTCAGTTTTAAAATTCCTTGATATTTAAGTTAAATAATTTTTCTGACATGTTTATGGGTAAACTTTATTAGCATACTTTCTAAAAGCCTTATGTATGTGATCCTAAAAAGACATATCTTTTCAAGTTGCCTATTATTCGTTATCTATTTCTATTCAACTAATTTCACTTTGAGTAGTAAGAGTTACGGGAGTTTTAGAGGAGATTAAGAAGTTGACATTGTTGTAGAATTATTTCTACAGACTTGGTGCATATGAACTTTCTAAGCAGAAATCAGATGAATGTAGATTATAAAATGAGGCACCTATTCACTTCATGATGCAGTTTCTGCCTCCAGCTTTCTAATGACTATAAGTTATTACCATTAGACTGTGGTTTGGAATTTAGAGAGAAAGCAAAATTCCTAGTCTGTGAAAGAATTAAGCATCAAATCAGGTCACTTTTACTTTAAAGAAGATTTCTTTTTACCTATACTTTTCCAGGGGGATTTGTGCACAGTAGGAGAAATGCCCCACAGCCAAGGGGCAGAGAGGTGGGGGACAAGGGCCTAGACTGCAGAAACATTTAGGAGAGTCAGTAACAACTTCTGAAAGAGCACTAAGACTGGTTAAACATATTATGCCAGATTTATACGTAATGTTTCAAAATTTTGACCTTTCACAGTACACAAAAAATTTAGACAAAGGAGCCAATTCAGGTTAAGTATTTTATCATATTTTAGTCATAAATAGACACTTAAAGTTTAAGACCCTCTGCTAATTATAAAAAATTCCAGTAGATATTTTTCCATCCCAGAGGAAGCTCTGTTATGATTTGAGTCCTCAAAGTAAGCCACTTACAACAGCCCCATTAAAAAAATCACTTGAAATATTTCAGCCTTCTTAGGTAAGTTATATATGTGACTTATTAAAGCTTTTCTTACTGCAAATTGTGTAAATCTGGAGATAGGCATTATGAGTTTTAAAAGAATAACAATAGGAAAACTTTCAGAATAGGATCGTCAAACTTTTAGGTTCTATTGAAGACATTAAGATTACCCGATGTGTTTTCAAGGTGCTTTCTCACATATTTTAAAAAGAATGGTGATTAATTCCTGTGGCATTTTTAAAAAGTCATTTATTCTTTGAATGTATTTTTTTGTTTACTAGAATAACTGAACCTTTTAAAATTTTTATCATTTTTTCTTACTGGCATTGTTGAAGAGCAGATACCTGAATATATGAATTAATGAAAATATTGGCATTATTATTTTTAACTAATTTTAAATTAATATATAGAAACTTTTAAATGTAATTTTTATCATCTCAAACTAAACATTGAAGAAAACCTTCAAATAATTTTAACATAAGCTAAGATTTTGCAGTTTTCCTCTAAGACTCAGAAAAAGAATACCAATTGTAACCTTCAGATTTTCTCACAATTTGAAGAAATATCCAGAATTCATGATCTTAACTTTCTCAGTTTTGATGGGTAAATGCAGTCAGTAACATAAAATAAGGTGGTATTTCAATGGATAAAAATAGAATAAAATGATTTATTTATTTTGTTTTTTGTCTTTCACATCTCTATTCTATGCTTATTATATTACCAATAACGTATTTCCATAAATGCTGAGGTGGTCTAAACAGCATCCATTCCTTTTTTCCTCCTTTAAAAAAAAATTAGTCTGTGCTCTGAGTATTCTAAGCCAATCATATTAACCTTTGATAATGGTTGTTTTTGTTTGTTTGTTTGTTTGTTTCAGAAAGTCAGAGTTAGGCCAAAGGTACTTTGCATTCTCCTGGAGATTGTTACTGTCCTAGGACAGGATATATAGATCAATCAGACTGAAGAAGAGGGCTTACTAAATTCCATAATAAAAGAGAGTTTCTTTTTCTCACCATAGGTGAGTAGGATAATGTTGCCCAGTAGGTGATGACAATCATCATCTGAACAAGAGAAAAGCCAAAGCCAAGACCAAAAAGAAAGAAATGCTGAGTGGCAAAGAGATGGAAGCAGAGCCCTGATGGTGTGAGGCCAGAAGGTCCTACCTCCAGACCTCCTGCTCTGTGAGATGAGAAAAAGTGTTATATTCAAGATTTATTTTACGTGTAGCCAAAAGCATCCTAAATGATACATCTTCTTAAGCATATCTTAAAGTACATTGTAGCAAATTTTTACTGTTGAAAATTTATGTTTATTGGTTCATCCATTCATTTTAATACCTCAGATGACTTCCACATTAATCAGATAAAACAAAAACAACCTATTTTATTCTTCCAGTGACCTGACTAGTCTGAGAACTTAAGACTGGTTACTTACAAAAAGTACAAATGGTACCACATCCTCACTGCCTCTATCATAGAGCAGTATACTGTCACAGTGGGTAATTACCCACTGAGGATGGATGCCTGTTGTGGTATCAATAGCTCCTTTTGGATCTGCTAGCTGACTTCTAGGTCCCCTCCAAGTTTCTTGCTAAGAAAGCCTAAGAATTATGGTTTTCTCTGGATATATGCCTAAGAGTGGGATTGCTGGATCATATGGTAACTCTGTTTTTAGTTATATCTGGAGAAAATCATAATTCAAAAAGATACATGCACCCCAATATTCATTGCAGCACTATTTACAATAGCCAAGACATGGAAGCAACCTAAATATTCATCAACAGATGAATGGATAAAGATGTGGTACATACATATAATGGAATGTTACTCAGCCATAAAAAAGAATGAAATAATGCCATTTGCAGCAACATGGATGGACCTAGAGAGTATCATACTAAGTGAACTAAGACAGAGAAGGACAAATATCATATAATATCACTTATATGTGGAATCAAAAAAAGTGATACAAATGAACTTATTTACAAAACAGAAACAGACTCATAGACTTTGAAAACAAACTTATGGTTACCGAAGGGGAAAGGTGGGGGGGATAAATTCAGAATTTGGGAGTAACATACACATTACTATGTATAAAACAGACAATCAACAAGGACCTACTGTATAGCACAGGGAACTCTGCTCAATATTCAGTAATAACCTATATGGGAAAGAATCTGAAGAAGAATGGATATATGTGTATGTAAAACTGAATCACTTTGCCATACACCTGAAACTAACACAACATTTTAAATCAACTATACTCCAATATAAAATAAAAATTAAAGAAAAAAGAAGAATGAAAGAATGTAAGGAGAGTTCTTGAATCCAAACTCCTTTCAATTAAAGGGGGCACACCAAATTGGACCAATCTCACCCTCTGCTTAAAAATAAATAAATAAATAGCTGCAACAAGAACAACAACAACAACAACAACAAGAAATCCAAAGATGATGCCTTTGTTCTCAGGAAAACATGCAGGTAAGAATTTCCCCTCAGGCTCAAGCCTTCGCAGTGTCCTCCACTTCTGCCCTTGTTCATCTTTCAATCAAACACATACCTAACCCTCACTCATAATCCAATCTTATCAATTTTACATCAGATATGTTAGGTTATTTTTCAGTAGCTTATTTCCTTCTAAGGCCTACTTCTATTAACAAAAGTTTATCAGCTCCTACTTGATTTTGCTTCAGATAGAAATGAATAATGCATTAAAATTAAAGTTAGAATATCTTCATGACCAAGTCTCACTAAATTGCACAAAATGAGTTCTAATTCACTTTCTCATAAATATACATTGATGCCCAAACATACAAAATAGCTAAATTTAAACACCTTCAACATGAATATTACCTTCCTCTTTTACCAAGAAAGGATCATAATATCTTTCAGTAATTCCTCAGTACAAACAGGCTAGCAACTTGTTTTTCCTCATAAGAAAAAAAAAATCACAAAAGGAGTTTTAAGCAGTCTCTTATACATCAAAAATATTTACTGAATACTCTACATTCATGGAAATTTTAAGTGTTTAAGTGGATATGTATATTCACAGATGATGTGAATGCAAGATGTGACTCTTGAATTCAAGTGAGTCAAAAAGGCTAGAGAAAGAGAAATAAAGCAAATGAAGAAATAATTTAATGTTAAGTAAAAATTTCCAGCACCAAAGGAGAAGAACAAAAATGGTAGAAAAGAAACGAGGAAGGAGAAAGCATTTCCAGTTGAGAAAGGCATTCAACTGACTAGATGACACTTTGACTAATTTTATTTCATCATTTACAAGAAGGTGAAGTTATTCTACATGTATAAGTTAAGTCAAAAAAAAAAAAAGATTAAGATTTATCATTAAAAATGAGTGAATATTATTTGCTAAAGGAGTGTGTCTGAAATTGACTTTTTAAATTACTGTTTAAATTAAGGACATATGAAAGCATTATTTTCTACTTCTTTGTCTGAAGAATGTCTTTCATTCCAAAATTTCTGTTAAAAATAGGAAACTGCAGTTGAAATTGTCTACCTTAGAATGTTAGCCATTATTTAACCTGGATCTCCCAGAAACTGTGCTTTAGAATATATTCTAGTTTGTAAAAATTGAGACCAGAGGACATCTTTAAACAGAATTCTGTACCCTACATAACCAACCTTCAAGAATAAAGAAAAATAGGAATTTTTCAGATTAAAAAAAAAAAACTATGAATTTTTCACCAGTACACCTGCACTACAATAAAGGCTAAGTAGACTAAAAGAGTGTGATACCAGATTGAAACTCAAATCTTCAAGAAAATCTGAAGAACATTGAAAATGATATACATATGGATAAATTTAAAAGACTGTTTTCCCTCTTAATTTAATTAAACATATATTACAGTTTAAAATATAATATTGTCTTGTGACAGATAGCACTCATGTAGCTCTAATATGACAACTGTTATGTATGCAGTGGGAGGTGGGGTAAATAGACCTAGGCAGTAGCAAGATTTCTACATTCAGTGTCAAGTGGTACAATAGTAACTCTATATATATTGCAAGATTTGAAGGATACATATTGTAATTCCTAGAACCACCACTAAAAAAAATGCAAAGTGAGATAGGTGAAAAACAATCAATAAATTAAGACTTTATTTGAATTCATATTTAATAATTCTAAACAAGGCAGAAAAAATGAAAAAGAGCAAAATAACAGCAACAAAAACAAAAAGGTAAAATTGTAGACCTAAATACAACTGTATAATTAATTGCTCACTACCTAAGGGCTCAGAATAAAAGCCAGCCATAGATTATCAACATGGATTTAGAACAAACAAATGAAAACTAACCCTATGCTATCGACAAAACCTACTTTAAAAACAAGTTGGTTAAAAGTAAGGGAAGGAAAAATAGATGTCCCATGCAAACAGGAAATATAGAAAGGTGACAGTGGCTGCTTTAATGTCCTATAAAGTAGACTTCAACATACAGAGGACAACCAGAAATAGAAGCTGCATTTCATATGATAAAGCTTCAATAAATTGAAGAATCTGTATTGTAAATACATAACTTACAATAAGAGAGCTTTAACTAAGTGAAGAATCAAATCAAATGCTTTTGTTGTTTTGGGGATTAAAACTTTTATCCCTTTCAAGAGAAAGCTTTGAGCTATTTGTGTAAATATATTGAAATCATGTGGGTGAGATTTTAGAATCCCTTCATATTAAAGATCAGCCAAGGAAATTAAATAATTTTGCAAATAATCTAACTAAACCCCCAGCCACAAAAAAATTTTAAAGAAAGGAGTAGGTAACCCCCAAATACCTTTTCACTTTGAAAATGTGTCTAGGACACTTTTTTGCATTTCAAACTTTCCACCTATTCCTGAAAGAGGCTGGAGTCAAAGCATAGATTTACTTTCCTGTCTATATCTTCTCAGGTGGGTTTTTGAATAGTTGGTATCTTTTGTTGCAACCAAATCTAAGAGATCGCCCTCCCTTAGATATAGAAACAGTCTTAGGATAGAAAATAGACCCTTATAGAAACTCTTATCAAAAATAGTATTTGGAATTCAACAGTGTGACAGTTTTGGGGTAAGGGAAAGAACACTTGGTTAGCAGGCCTGTGAGCTTTCCTGTCTCATGCACCTATAACATGAGGGGCTGTGATAAAGGAGCTGAAGGCTTTCTGAGCCTCATTTTTCTCATCTGCAAAATGCAAGTTACAAAGTATGTGGCTCAAGGTTTTCCCCACCTCTGACCTTAGGGACTTTGTCTTACAGATATGGTGGAGAACAATGACAAGCATCTTCAAGCAAGTAGTACACTTAGTGCATTATGTAGCAGAGAATTTGTAAACAGTTACCAACACTAAAAAGTATTTTAAGTTACACAGCTTGTTCATTTTTACATTTTCTTAACAACAAAAACAAAAAGAAATCATAAGTATTCGATAAATCAATGAAAGAAGGTTTTTTTTTCTTTTCCTAAAAGAGGAAGAATATCTTAATTGTTTCTATTTTTAAAAAATCATTTATTTCAATGTCACCATATCCTCAATAATGTGGAAACAAAGCAGATTTAGATTCACGCTGAGTCTTTACTTATACTGACTTTTATGCTTGCATAATAAACACAAAGCATTTATGTGTAAAATACATGAAAGACAGTGTTGTGAAATACAAAGCCAGTTAAGTCTGACTCAGAATTCACTTATTATTTCCACTTACCCTCAGAGATACACAATACTGAAATAAATCACTAGACTTATTTTACAATGGTGGCAAATGTCAAAATTACAAACATCTGGGCTCATTTAACTTTAAACACAAATAAAAGATTTTCATGTCCAACATGACGTATGTTCTATAAGATACACTGGATAGAAATTAGATCTGAAGGAAGGATATTAACATGTGATTTGAGAAAATTCAAATGGCAATGAATACAAGGTACTGATTTTCATCTCCTTTAAAAGTATAATTGACACATTTATAAAGAATTTACTATGGGCTTCCCTGGTGGCACAGTGGTTGAGAGTCCGTGTACCACAAAAAAAAAAAAAAAAAAAAAAAAAAAAAAAAAGAATTTACTATTACATGCAGCATTTGTATTTCAATTTGAAATTTAATATTTATGAAATATAGAACATATAACAATTCTGTTCATGCAAATCCTGGTTTCTCTAAAATTTAAATAGCTTAATAAAGAATAGGAAGTATATTTTACTTCATAATACTCATTCATTTCTTTTAATGAATAAAATAGCACATTTTCTTATTTTGTAAATGGTAATCTGCATTTTGTGCTCTAATAGGTAAACCTAAATTTATATGAAAACTCATCTAAATAGTAACCATAATGTTAAAGATGACTATAAAATTCTTCCATTATTAAATATCTTAGATTTTGAGTAAATGTTATTTTGTAGTCTTTGTTTTTCATCCTCCTAATTACTTTGACTAGATTTCATATCTGAACTTTCTTGCTAGATCAATCAATTCTGTTTAAAATAGGTTTGTCCAATTTAATCTCTGTTATAGTGTTAAGGGGACATTCCCCTAAGAACTTAAAAATAAAAGAAATAAGATTACTCTGAGACTTAATCTTTAAAATCAACACCTAAGAAAAGAGTTATGAAGCATCTTAGAAAAACACACTGGCTCTCAGCCCTGTGAGACTGGCACATACCATGAAGGCTTAGGTACCCCAGAAGTCCACAGCCCTCGGGAGGGAAGCTGCCCAAAGCAGGAACTTGTTCACAAGTATCCACATCTTCTGTACTTAGACCACAGATCAACATTCTAACCAAGGCAGTCATCACATACTGAAAGTAAGAAGACAGAGGGCTTATGGAGAGAGACCGTCTGGGAACCCCACCCAGTATGGGTGTTTTCTCTTAGTAAGTGTGAAAAGTGAAATAAAATGGAGTCACTTGTGCCAGAGGGTTTCAAGTGGAGTGGGAGGCGATTAAGGAGGTGGACCTTACCTATGTCTTCATCAGGTGGAACCATGAACTTTCGAACTGGATCGAAAAACAAATATTCCAAGGACTCTGCTAGGAAACCTGCAACTTGTTAGCCTCCCTGCCTTTTCCCTCCCTCTAGTGATGGTCTTAGCGATCAATAGCCTTCAGCCAAGGCTAGCTTCTGCCTCGGGCTCCAATTAAAATTCTTTGTAATGCAAACCTTCCTTCTTTGCCTTTAAAAGCCCCTGACTGGGCTTCCCTGGTGGCGCAGTGGTTGAGAGTCCGCCTGCCCATGCAGGGGACACGGGTTGGTGCCCTGGTCTGGGAGGATCCCACATGCCATGGAGCGGCTAGGCCCATGAGCCAAGACCACTGAGCCTGTGTGTCCAGAGCCCGTGCTCTGCAACGGGAGAGGCCACAACAGTGAGAGGTCCACATACCGCAAAAAAAAAAAAAAAAAAAAAAAAGAGGTCATGAAGCAAGAGCTGGTGCAATTCAGGAAAACATAAACAGACAGCAAAATCATTTCAGAAAGGAAGACAAAAACTATGAGGAACTCTAGAGTCTGTCATACAGAGTGAAGTAAGTCAGAAAGAGAAAAAAATATACTGTATGCTAACACATATATATGGAATCTAAAAAAAAAAACAACAACATAAAGGTTCTGAAGAACCTAGGGGCAGGACAGGAATAAAGATGCAGACATAGAGAATGGACTTGAGGACACGGGGAGGGGGAAGGTAAGCTGGGATGAAGTGAGAGAGTGGCATAGACATATATATACTACCGAATGTAAAATGGATAGCTAGTGGGAAGCAGCTACATAGCACAGGGAGCTCAACTCGGTGCTTTGTGACCACCTACAAGGGTGGGATAGGGAGGATAGGAAGGAGACGCAAGAAGGAGGAGATACGGGGATATATGTATATGTATAGCTGATTCACTTTGTTATAAATCAGAAACTAACACACCATTGTAAAAAATACCCCCATAAAAATTAAAAAAAAATAAAAAATGTGAGAAACTCAACAGAGAATAGATCCCATAGAGAGCCCAGAAAGAGACATATGGAAAGAAAGGAGAAAGAACAAAATGCAATGTAAATGAAGGCAGAGAGGGAGTGAGAGGATTGGGCCACAACAAAAATATAAATGATAGGCAGAGGCAATCCAATGTAGCAGAAGTGGAGACTTCTGAGAACAAAATAAAAGCAATAAGATAGAAATTAAAAATATAGTTCCAGGGCTTCTCTGGTGGCGCAGTGGTTGAGAGTCCGCCTGCCGATGCGGGGGACGCGGGTTCGTGCCCCGGTCTGGGAGGATCCCACATGCCGCGGAGTGGCTGGGCCTGCGCGTCCGCAGCCTGTGCTCCGCAACAGGAGAAACCACAGCAGTGAGAGACCCGCGTACCGCAAAAAAAAAAAAAAAATATATATATAATTCCAGAGAAGTTTCCTGAAATAAAAGAAGGTTCAATTCTACATATTGAAATGTCTCCTTGTCTATTAATCTGAAAGGTTTAACACTAACATATTCTGCAAACACATTGAATTTTGAAGTTAATTTTTAAAATATGTTGGTCAAATATGCAAACAGATTAATTCATTTGAAAAAGAAGAAAATCAGTTTCACATCACATTTCTTCACAGGAACCATCAGTGTCAGAAGAAAGTGAAGCAACACATAAGACATTCAAGGAAACAAAGTGAGGGCCAACCTATCCTTTAAATAGAACTGTTTATAGCTATAAAAAGTTTTGAACAGCAGAGATTAGAAAATGTTTGCATAAGCCTTTTTGAGAAAACTACTAGAAAACTCTGGCCATGCAAGAGTTGACTAATGAAAATTTAGCTCCCTCTGCCAAAATTGTCACTTGATACATTTAGAAGATTTTATAATCAAAAAGTAAAATACTCTATTGGATGAACCAGAATATAAACCAACTGTTAATGCACCAGAGTTAACTAGTTGTTCTTCTGGTTTATGGCTCTAAGTAGAGAAGTGTAGGGGACACACTGGTGATGCCTGTGAGGTGGGGTCAGCAGTTCTACTACTAACCAGCTATGAAATGTTGCTAGAAAATTGTCCTGTATTTTGGAATTTTTATTTCTATGTGGACACATTTATAGTCTGATGTGTAACTGAGATGAAAATTAAAGATCAATTGCTTAGTTTTGGAAAGAGAAAAGGCATATATACAATGTAGTCTTGTCCCATCTGTGTGACTCTGGGATGTCAGAGCATCACTCTAATTCCTTGTCTCTGTTTTCTTTTTGTAAATTGTGGTGGCATAAACAATAAAATAGTTTTTTTATGCTTTTCTGTGTATTTTATTTTGCTGTTCTTTCTGTGAAGTCTGAATAATTTGTATTTGTTTGTTCAGAAAATATTTATTTAGCACCCATTATATGCCATAGACTGTTCTAGTGAATAATAAGACAAAAATTCCTACTCGTCTGACCTTACATTTTAGTTGCTGCTGGAGAAGAGAAAATAAACAATAAACATGATAAATACATTGTATAATATGTTACAAGGTGAGAAGTACTATGAAAACAAATAGAGAAGAATAAGAAGGTATAAGAAGTACCTGGGGGGCTTCCCTGGTGGCGCAGTGGTTGAGAGTCCACCTGCCGATGCAGGGGACACAGGTTTGTGCCCCGGTCTGGGAGGATCCCACATGCCGCGGAGTGGCTGGGCCTGTGAGCCATGGCCGCTGAGCCTGCGCATCCGGAGCCTGTGCTCTGCCATGGGAGAGGCCACAATAGTGAGAGGCCCACGTACCGCAAAAAAAAAAAAAAAAAAAAAAAGTGCCTGGGGAATGATCCTGTTCTTAAAAGGGAATTCATAGTAGGCCTCATTATTGGCCATGATTAGGCAAAACTTAGTTAATCATTTTTTAAATGAAAAGTTTTGCCTTTTGAGATTCTCTAGAACAATTTCCAAAGCCTGGAAATTAACTCTCCTTTTTAAAAAATTGGACTAATTATTGATTTCGTAACTTACTTTGCTCTCCAAAGAATCAACCCAGCATTTACACCAAGTCTATTTTATTATTCCAATATATTGATTCTGATTTTAAGTATATTTGTTTCTTTTATTTTCTCTCCTTAGATAAGTTTTGTTTTTCATTTTCTAGCCTCTTATGCTAAAAGTTTTGTTGTTTTAGTTTCATTCTATCTCATTTAAGAAAACAAGCTTTTAGGACTATGAATTTTTATCTGAGTAATTTTTGTTACATCTAATGAATTATGATAAAGAATGTACTAATTACTGTTATTCTCTAATTTGTAATTGCAATTTAAATTTTTATTATGCCCAAGAGTCATTTAGAGAGAGTTTTCTTTTTTTTAATTTCCAAGACTTTTTGTTTATACTCTAGCTATTAATTTTTGGTTTATCGTATTATGGTCAGCAAAAGGGATCTGGATTATTTTATATTTTGTTCTTATTAAACTATTCCTCATCATCTAATATGTAGTAAACTTCAGTAAATGATACCTGGAAACTTGAAAATAGAGGATATTCTTGTCAGTTGGAAATAGATTTCTATGTATGGCTAGATATATCACTACTGTATATATGATTATGCTTTTGTGAGTTTATATCTCCAATGTTTGGTGTAGTATTCATTAAATACAAAGGTGTCTATTTTAATGTGTATTCTATTTTGATCAATAAAAGACTCTTCTTTAATAAAAAAAATTCTTCTTGTTTCTAGAAAAAGAATTTAGCAAAAAAATGACAAAATAACAAGTAGATTAAAATGTGTTGGCTTAATTCACACATGCAAAGAAAGTAGATCAATACACACACACATACACACACACACACACACACACAGAGTAAAGACAAAGTTGGAAGAAGTAAAAAGAGACTAAACACTGGGAAATACAATAAGGGATAGTGAGAAATAAATAAAGTGAAAAAACTTTAAATTTTTAAATTACTGGAGATAAAATAATTGAAATATGTACAATCAAAAGAGAACCAATATTCTCATAATTTGGGTTCTCTAAGAAAAAAAAAATCAGCTATTCATAACTGAAAGCACTCTAATAAGTTTAAAGTGTCCGTGCATACCGACTTGATGAAGAGAGTCCTGGTTTGCACCTGTTTACCCAGTGTCTGTGCAGTTATTACTCTATTCCCTATCAAAAGAGACTTGTTCTTGAAGATATATTATAAAATCACTCTATGTACAAAGGGAAAATAGAGAGCAACTTCTTTCTCTGTAGTACCATTCAGTATCAGAAGGTAATTGAATAATATTTAAAAACAATTCAAGTTAAAAAGTTTGAACCTAGAAATTTACATCCAGCAAAGCTCTATCTTTGTTATAAACACTACAGATAAACAGTTTTGAACATGCAAGAACTTTGGTAATACTGTTCTTGAAGTAGTAGCTTACTATTACTTCAAAAGTTAGTAATAACTTTTTAGCTTACTAAGTTAGTAATAACTTTGGTAACAGCTTTTCTTGAAGAAACTGCTAGATGCCAACTTTAGCTAACTAAAATATGGCTAGAGGAATAAAGCAAAAAGATGAAAAATGAGCATTTAATATTTAACTACCTAAGATAAATAATAGAGAAAAGGGGATAAAAATATTTAATAAAATTTTTATGTAGAAATAAGGCTTTTAAAACTTTGAAAGCAGAAGGAGAAAAGTTGCAAAATAGAATAAGATTGTTGTTTAATACATTTTAAAAGCTAAGAGGCAATAAAAATATTATTTAAATTAAATAATAAAGGTAGTAGCATATTTAAGACCAAAAATGTAAACACTAAGAAAATTTACACTGTTTACTAGAATAATGGAAGAAAATGAACTTCCTAACTGTGATAAGAAACACAAAAACAAACAATAAGTGAAAACAGACAATAAAGTAAGAGACCTTTAAGAAAAAAACCTAAAAAGAGAAAATATCGCATATGGCAGAATTAAAACCTCACATACCTGTCATAACATTAAATGTAAATGAATTTAACTCACCTATTAAAAAAACATATGCAGATCAGATCATAAGCTAAATAGCAATGCTAGGATGTTTATAAGAGACACTCACAAAGTGATTCTTTAAAGTTAAAAATAAAAGAATAGGGCTTCCCTGGTGGTGCAGTGGTTGAGAGTCTGCCTGCTGATGCAGGGGACACGGGTTCGTGCCCCGATCTGGGAGGATCCCACATGCCATGGAGCGGCTAGGCCCGTGAGCCATGGCTGCTGAGCCTGTGCGTCCAGAGCCTGTGCTGTGCAACGGGAGAGGCCACAGCAGCGAGAGACCCATGTACTGCAAAAAATAAAATAAAATAAAATAAAAGAATAGGCAACTGTAAACAAACAAGCAAATATTAATGTTGCAGCCATAGTATAAAACCACATGAATTTCAACCCAAAAGTATTAAATTTGGCAAAAAGTAAATTTCATGATACCAAAAGCTACAACTAATAATAAACATAGTACAGTTATGAATGTCATAACTGAATATCAAATAAGAGCAAAAATGTTATGTCAGAAATTATAGGAGATAAAAACAGCAGCAGCAACAAAATTTTATTTCACTTCTTTTACTTTATTACATATTGAATTAGAGAAAAATAAGTGTCCATTGAAAACTTGAATAAATAATTAATAAGATCAATCTAATTTATGTATATGAATTTGGTCACTGAAAATAAACAACATGCCTTATTTTTAAATGCCTGTAAAATACTGAATGAAATTAGAACACTCCCTAACACCATACACAAAAATAAACTCAAAATGGATTAAAGACCTAAATGTAAGGCCAGACACTATAAAACTCTTAGAGGAAAACATAGGCAGAACACATAAATCACAGCAAGATCCTTTTTGACCCACCTCCTAGAGAAATGGAAATAAAAACAAAAATAAACAAATGGAACCTAATGCAACTTCAAAGCTTTTGCACAACAAAGGAAACCATAAACAAGATGAAAAGAAAACTTTCAGAATGGGAGAAAATATTTGCTGATGAAGCAACTGACAAAGGATTAATCTCCAAAACATACAAACAGCTCATGCAGTTCAATATCAAAAAAACAAACAACCTAATCCAAAAATGGGCAGAAGACCTAAATAGACATTTCTCCAAAGATATACAGATTGCCAACAAATGCATGAAAGGATGCTCAACATCACTAATCATTAGAGAAATGCAAATCAAAGCTACAATGAGGTATCACCTCACACTGGTCAGAATGGCCATCATCAAAAAAATCTACAAACAATAAATGCTGGAGAGGGTGTGGAGAAAAGGGAACCCTCTTGCACTGTTGGAGGGAATGTAAATTGATACAGTCACTATGGAGAACAGTTTGGAGGCTCCTTAAAAAACTAAAAATAGAACTACCATAGGACCCAGCAATCCCACAACTGGGCATATACCCTGAGAAAACCATAATTCAAAAAGAGTCATGTACCACACTCTTCATTGCAGCACTATTTACAGTATCCAGGACATGGAAGCAACCTAAGTGTCCACCGACAGATGAATGGATAAAGAAAATGTGGCACATATTTACAATAGAATATTAGTCAGCCTTAAAAAGAAATGAAATTGAGTTATTTGTAGTGAGGTGGATGGACCTAGAGTCTGTCATACAGAGTGAAGTAAGTCAGAACGAGAAAAACAAATACCGTATGCTAGCACATATATATGGAATCTAAGCAAAAAAAAAAAAAAAGGTTTTGAAGAACCTAGGGGCAGGATAGGAGTAAAGATGCAGATGTAGAGAATGGACTTGAGGACATGGGGAGGGGGAAGGGTAAACTGGGACGAAGTGAGAGAGTGGCCTTGACATATATACACTACCAGATGTAAAATAGATAGCTAGTGGGAAGCAGCTGCATAGCACAGGGAGATCAGCTCTGTGCTTTGTGACCACCTAGAGGGGTGGGATAGGGAGGGTGGGAGGGAGGCACAAGAGGTAGGGGATATGGTGATATATGTATACATATAGTTGATTCACTTTGCTATACAGCAGAAACTAACACAAAATTGTAAAGCAATTATACTCCAATAAAGATGTTAAAAAATATATTACTGGGCTTCCCTGGTGGCACATTAGTTGAGAGTCTGCCTGCCGATGCAGGAGACACAGGTTCATGCCCTAGTCCGGGAAGATCCCACATGCCACTGAGCGGCTGTGCCCGTGAGCCATGGCCGCTGAGTTGAGCGTCCAGAGCCTGTGCTCCTCAACAAGAGAGGCCACACCAGTGAGAGGCCCATGTACCGCAAAAAAAAATAATAATAATAATAAATAAATAAAATAAATACTGACAGTCATTAACTATTGAGAAGGCTACAGAATGATCAATAAGGTAGGTCTGACTGATATATACTAACTCTGGCCAAAGGGAGGAAACATTAACATTTACATGCCTAATATCTAGAACTAAATCAAAAATTACCAGACATGCTAAGGTACAGAACCAAATAACTTGAAACAAAAGCAGAAAAAGAAAAAAAGAATAGTAACAGACCCAAGAGGACTGAAATCTTGGCGTTAGACATGGAATTTAGATAACTATGATTAATATATTTGAACATAGGTGAAAAATGAAGAACTGTACCACATAATTGGAATCTACATAGAAAATCAAGTAAAAATGATAGAAGTTAAAAGTAGTATTGCTGAAAATAAGAATTCAACAGATAGATTTAAAAGCAGGTTAGACATGGCAGAAACTAGGATTAGTATAGCTTTAAGATAGAAAATATGTAAAAGATAGATAACAAATTCAGAAAGTTTTTGGAGTCCAAGAAGTAGAAATGATGAGGAAGAAGCAATAAAGGGTATTAGCCAAGAATTTTTCAAAACTGGTGAAAGACATCAAGACAAAGTTTCAAGAAACTTTTCATACTTCAGGCAGGGAAAAACAAACAACAACATAAAATAAAGGAAGAGGGCTTCCCTGGTGGCGCAGTGGTTGAGAGTCCACCTGCCGATGCAGGGGACATGGGTTTGTGCCCCTGTCCGGGAAGATCCCCATTGCCGTGGAGCGGCTAGGCCCATGAGCCATGGCTACTGAGCCTGCACGTCCGGAGCCTGTGCTCCACAACAGGAGAGGCCACAACAGTGAGAGACCCGCATACCGCAAAATAAATAAATAAATAAATAAAAATAAAAAATAAAGGAAAAAAGAAAAGAAAACCACACCTGGCCACTAGCACAGAGGGATGATGAGTGATATTTGGGAGAGAACAGGAGGGAAGTGTCTGGCTGCTGTTCATATTTTACCTCTTGACCCAGAGGATGGTTACAGGTATTTTCACTCTGTGAAAAGTCATAGAGTGTGCATATTACTGTTTGTATATTACACTTCAGATTACAAGTTTAAAAATGACTCTAAATGTTTGTTTCTTGTTTAGTAAGCTACTAACTTCCCTCCCCTGCCCATGGCCCTGAGTCTCATAGAAGGAAGAAAGATAGATAACACATTAGAAAAAATGGGATATAACATGATATAGGAAGTGAAAAGTAAAATCTGTCCATTCCTGCTGGGCAGATTTCAGAAAAATGAAAGACAGGAATAAGGGGGAGTGAATACAGTACACATCTTTGTTTCACTGTCTCCTAGTGGAGCTCCAGAGGGGAATGTCCAGTAAAATATATTAAACCATGTTTATGGAGACAAGGACCACTGGGAAGATTGTATTGGGTTGGGCAAAAAGCTTGTCTGTTTTTTTCCGTAAGGTGGCTCTAGTAGCACTTTGTTGTCTTTAACTTCATTTAAAACAATTTTGTTAGATTGTACTGTGACAGCTGTCATATCACCGTGCATTTAAAAAAAATTAAAATTGGTAAATGTATAGCCATTTTAATATTGAAGATGGAAGAAAAAAGCAACATTTTCTGCATATTATGCTTTATTATTCCAAGAAAGGTAAAAACGCAACTGAAATGCAAAAAAAAAGATTTATGCAGTGTATAGAGAAGGTGCTGCGACTGATCAAATGTGTCAAAAGTGGTTTGCGAAGTTTCATGCTGGAGATTTCTCCCTGGATGGTGCTCCATGGTGGGGTAGACCAGTTGAAGTTGATAGTGATCAGATTGAGACATTAATTGAGAATAGTCAAGGTTATACCACACAGGAGATAGCCGACATACGCAAAATATCCAAATCAAGAATTGAAAATCATATGCACCAGGTTGGTTATGTTAATCACTTTGATGTTTGGGTTCCACATAAGTTAAGCAGAAAAAAACTTTCTTGACCGTATTTCTGCTTGCGATTCTCTACCGAAATGTAATGAAAGTGTTCCGTTTTTAAAACAAATTGTGACAGGCAATGAAAAGTGGATACTGTACAATAATGTGGAATGGAAGAGATCATGGGGCAAGCAAAATGAACCACCACCAACCACACCAAAGGCTGGTCTTCATCCAAAGAAGGAGATGTTGGGTATATGGTGGGATTGGAAGGGAGTTCTCTATTGTGAGCTCTTTCCAGGAAACCAGAGGATTAATTCCAATCCCAATTAGACCAACTGAAAGCAGAACTCAACGAAAAGCATCCAGAATTAGTCAACAGAAAACGCATAATCTTCTATCAGGATAACACAAGACCGCATGTTTATTTAATGATCAGGCAAAAACTGTTACAGCTTGGCTGGGAAGTTCTGATTCATCTGCCATATTCACCAGACATTGCACTTTCGGATTTCCATTTATTTAGGTCTTTACAAAATTCTCTTAATGGAAAAAGTTTCAATTCCCTGGAAGACTGTAAAAGTCACCTGGACCAGTTCTTTGCTCAAAAAAGATAAGAAGTTTTGGGAAGATGGAATTATGAAAGGAATTATGAAGTTGCCTGAAAAATGGCAAAATGGTGAATATGTTGTTCAATAAAATGGTGAAAATAAAAAATGTGCCTTTTATTTTTACTTAAAAACTGAAGTCACTTTTTGGCCAACCCAATAGGTACTGCTCACCTTCTCCCCCTGTCGTGTGCAGGCAGCTTATATCCTCTAGGAGGGAATCCTTTCACAGGATTAATGTCAACGTAGGAGGGGGCACAGTGCCGTGCTGGGGCAGATGTCCAGGTGAATGACCCAAGGGAGGTGGCAGCCCTCTGGTTTCTGTGCTGTGTGTGCAGGGGACCCACGAGCTGCCCCATGCACAAGCGAGAGGTGAGGGGAGAGGGGGAGAGGGTGTTGCAGGAGAAGCAGAGCCTCACGTCAGGACAGAGGGGCTGCTGTGCATGGGGTTTGCTCTTCAGGGCACAAGCTCCTGGAGGAGTGCCAGGAATCATCCCAAAAGCCAGAAGGCATCAGTGGCATCACTCACACCTCAGTGTTCACTTGTACAAAGGGCAGAACCGAATCAGCACCGACCCATAGAAATTGCTGAGCTTCTATGAGTGTCTAGATGACAGGCAAGGATGCAAGGCCCCCCTGCCCTTCCACAACTGGGACAAAATAGCCCCCTTAGATCTCCAGCATGCAAAGTGGTGGTGGGGGTGCAGCTGTAAAACAGGAAGCAGTTCCCTAGAGAGACTGAGCAGTTTTAATAAGCTCAGTCACTTCAAATAAAGAATTTACTTTTGAATAGACTAGTTATTTAAACAGAAACAATACTGTATGAACTGGCACATAAAAAACATCAATTACAATAGGAAATGAAAATGCTACATATTTTTTAGCATATCAGAGGCTAGGGTATCAATTTATGACCCCACTCCATCAAAGAAACCAATTAAATAACATATACCATTTCATACCTTCTAAACTAACCAAAACCTAAAATAATAATTCCAAATGCTATTAAAATTATGGTAACAGTATTGCACTTATACGCTGATGACAGAATAAACTAGAACATAATTTGGCAATAAAATTCATGAATTATAAGTAGATCATGATAATATACTTTTCTAAGGAAATAGTTCATGAAAATCCATTACAGCATTATTTATAAGATGAAGTACTCAAGAACAACTTAAATGGCCAGTAGCAGGAAATAATTTAATAAATTCTAGTACATCAACTCTGTGGAATATTAGACATCCATTAAAATGTAAAATTATTAAAAACTGCATTGATATATAGAATTATTTAGTGGAAAAATAAAATAAATAGAATATAAAATTATTCTATACACCTACAACTATATAAAAATTCTGTATGCATTTGAAAAAATCTGGAATAACAAAGAAAAAGTAAACATAGTTTAACCATAGAGAGTAAGAGAAAAGATGGATTCCCTTTAAAAATATAGTTTTGTCATTGTAATAGTATTTTAAAATTTTAAATACAGAATAAGAGCTAGTCTCCATTACTGGAAATCAGATTCTGACTTTATGCCTAGATTCCGCCAATTTGCTGCCCTTTTTCCAAGAAAGCAGAGTAGAAGACTTCAGACCCTATCACCCCGTTAATCTGGGTTTGATTCTTGATTTAACCACCCATTAACCATGAGACTACAGGCAAGTCACTTAGCCTCTCTCTGGCCCATTGTCTTCCTCTGTAAAACAGGATTAGTAGTACCTACCTAACAGTGTGATGGAGAGGATTAAATAACTTTTCATATTAAAGCACTTTTTCTAAGTCCTAATAATTATTAAGCATTCTGAAAGTTAACTATTGTTTTCTTATTGTTGTTTTTGTTGTTTTCTTTTGTTGGGTGATGGGGACAATACATCATTGTTCATGAACAAAGCATGTGGCAAACACTGTGTGATTCTTGAATTAGCTTCAGAATCTAATGGAAGAGTCTGAGTGCACCTGTCTTTTTGTTTTGATTATTTTTATTTGTTTGCAGCATAGTTAATGTATACAATCTCTTCTGTTGGTATTGAATGGGTAATTTTAGTAGCAAACAAATTGACTTATTTAGAATTGGAATTTTCTTTCTTCTTAGTGGTGTCTTAAAGAAAAATAAATAATGAATCCATGCAACTGACTTATGATGTTCAGAAAAAAATGTTTGAGGATCTGAACTTCCCACTTTTCAACATATGTTGTATTTGTTGTCATCAGGCAAGCAGAAGTGGTATCTTCACCTTCATGTGCATCAACTACATTTGCTAACAATCACCATCAGTGAGCTCTGAATGTTCCACAGAGACATTAAGACCACAATCAATCTTTTCATGCTGGAACATGAATTTTATAGGCTCTTTTACTCTCCAATCATCCTACATGTGTACTGAAATGAATTTATATGGGAATTTACTTAAAATAAGCTTTTATGCTTTCCTTCCCAAGTTTTTTTCTTCATAATATACTCTTTAAGTGAGAAAAATGAACGGCCCAGATAACAATTATTTGAATGAAAAATAATCAAGATATGTTCAGGTCTTCCTCTTCCCTTCTCTAAATGTTTCTTCCCTCCCATAACTAACCTCTCTCTTTCCCTGTCTCTCCTGCCTTTTCCCCACATATATTCCCTTTTAGACTCTGAGCATGTAGATGGATGTGAGCCATTATATGTCTCTGCTGACTCTTGCCATAGAGAGTGGATGACATGGGACACCATTAGTGAAGACTCAGTAATACAAACACCCTAATCTCAGTACCTTTAAACAACAAGGCATATTTATCATGGATGCTCCTGGTCCCTCCTGGTCTGGCTACAGCTCTGCCCTGGGTCATCTTCATTCTGGGAACCAAGCTAACACAGCAGCTATTGTCTGGAATCACCATATCATAGAGAAAGGCTGAGGCAAGTCACACTTCTGCTCTGAACCCTTCTTTCCAGGAAAAACCTGGATCACTTCTTACATTTCACTGGCAAGGCAATCACCTGGCCAAAATTAACTTTGAAAAGCAGGAAATTTCCATTCTACAGACCTCAAGAAGGAGAATCACAAATATCTGTGAATAGCATTAATGACTATTGCAAAGTACAACCCTAAACTAGAGATGGCGTGATTCCTTATGGCTGCATGATCAGTACCAAAAAGCGTGATCCTTCCTGGTAATTACCATTTTAAACTAATAGTCATTCCTTCATTGAAAACTAATTTTTTAGAATTATTCTTTCTTTTGTATTCTTTCTTAATCAAGGAAAACAGTTTTAAAAGATGACATATACCTCCTTCAGACATTTAAAAGAACATATTTTCTGCTCTTCATGGCAAAACAGTTTAGAACCAAATTGTGTGTACATGTTGGTTGGTTGGTTTCTGTGGTGGGTTGGTTGGTAGGTTGATTATGTTCAATGAAGGTCTTGCCCAAAGCTTAGGAAACAAATCAATAATGAAAGCTGTGGGAAGAATCTCCCTGAGAAGCCAGAGGTGTTTACCTAACACAGCTAAGTGAAGTTTAGAGAAAAATTTAGAGCTTTTATTCCATTACATGGACATTTGGGATTAGAGTAATAAAAATTACCCAACGTGTTTGTTATGATTTATGCTATGTAATAATTTTCCAGTAAGTGGTGAAAGTGTTATGATCAGCATGGAAAAGCACTGAAACCTATTTTACATTCAGGTGGTTTCCTTCAATAGTCTGATTTTGAGCACATCCATGTTTGTTTTGTTTCTGAGATGAAAAGACATTTTGACTCCACACATAAATAAAAGAACCAGTTATTATCTGACAAATTATTAATTATTTGTTTATATGGTCTCCATTGGAGCCCTCTAAACCTAGGGAATCCTGTTTAAGCACTAGCATTTATTTATTTCTATTTTCACCTCACTTTTACAACTTTTTCTATGCCTGTAAGAACACTTTTCCCCAAAGATCTCAAATAAGTACTTGAATAAAACTACAATATAAGCATAGCTATAAAGAATGCATTTAATTTCAAGGGCTGCTATAAAGAATTTTACAAATGACATGAGAGGGTCCTTTTATTGTCCCCAATTTCATTCCATAGCCTTCCTAACAGCTCTCCTGAGAGCAGAGATGGGCTAGTGTCAATCCTTTTTGTCAATTCACCCTGTTACAAAAGAAGAACATTATCCTGACATTATGGGCATTGTACTAGTTATTTGCAGGGTCCCTATTGTAACTTTCTCTCAAATATAGTGCTGAACACAGATGTAATTTCTGAAAAACCTGCAAGTATTTTTGGCATTAATGTGATAAGCTCAAATTTTGTCTAGGTAAGCTGAAAAGAAAACAACCCATTAGCTAAAAACAAATGTCTCCTAGAATCAGCACCAGCCCCCAGACTAGTTGCAAATTGGGAAAAGAGACTTTTTGTTTCTCCTCCTCTGAAAGAGCTTCCTAATGAAAGCCCATCTGGACCGGCTGTTACTCAAATATCTGTTAAAATTTCTATGGTTAGTTATCAGATAATTACCCCCTTCTGAATCAGGATATACCAACTTTGGGTCCACAGGTTTCAGAGTTCTACAAATGATCTGTTAAATTTTTAAATTTTGTACTTTTGTGATGGTTATAATAATAACAATTTTTTTACAAACCTAGGCAAAAATGGTGGAAGGGTTGCCCAATCGCAGGACGCATGCTAGTCTGAGAGTTCCAAACGCCCCACATCGCTGGCCTTGGTCATCATCTTGGACTCAGGCATTGCCCCTGAGTCACAAACAGATCTCATTTGGGTCTAAGAAATGGTTCCTGCTTCCTGCTGCAACCTCACAGGGCCTCCATGGGAGAGCCAGACTCTCAGAGAGAGTGGATACAGCACTTCTCAACCCTCCAGACACCCATCTACCCTCTTTCCTCCTGTGTTAGCATCAGACAACAATCCAATCCTTGTCTCTGCTTTTGACCTGCTGGGAAACCAGACAAAGTGCTCTCAGTGACAGAAGACCAAGAGCAAAGACAGGCTCTGGTCTGACACCAGCTTGGTAAGAAATGGATTGACCTTGAGCAGCTATTTGATCTAAGCCTCAGTTTTCCTACAGTCTAAAATGGGAAAAACTACAGGGATTTTTTGAGGCTTTTATGTAAAAATATGTAAAGCACCCAATACAGTAACTAGCATGGTAGGTGCTCAAAAGAATAACTATTACACAATAATTAAATTAGAGAGACTAAAATTGTTTAAAGACCTAAAGTACAAGATACATGGTTTTACCAAAGGCATTTTAGGGCTACGTGTTAAGTTCTCAGAGGGTGAATTCCACCCTACCCTGAATTCCAGGCTATGTTTCCAGCTCTGAGAAGCCAAGACTTCAATGAAGGTGGGCTGCTCTGTAGGCCATTCCTTGTAGTTTAGGGGGCACTTAGTCTAAACACATAATGGAGGCAGCCTGCCTTGTGTGATTTCCAGCAATTAAAGATGACACTAATATAACAATGTGTTTTGAAATTTCGTTTTAAAAAAATAAGAATTCTCTAAGTTAGTGGGTAGAATTTATCAATTTCTAAACTGAAATTATATCTCAAATAATATTTCCTATCATTTTTTGTGAGTGTCCCACCTTTATTTAGAAAACTAATTATAGGGAATTAGAATTGTGCTAGAAGAAGCCAAAGATGATTGCACAAATCCAGGCAAAAAAAAAATGTTACTGAATAGTGAATAAGTTTATTAAGTATCTCAATTTCCAGATACCTTCACAAGCATCTGGCAGGTGCTGGATCCTAGGCCATATGATAGGATATGGAAGAGAGGGTTTACTAGTTATTTAAGTCAAGAATAGCACCAAACATCCAGGCAAGTTGTTTGGTTTTGCTTTCCTTTAATGGGTTTTCAAATGTAGACCAGTATAGGAAACTTCCAGTAAGTTGCATTTGTAATCTTTATAGCATCAGTCTTTAAATTTCTTCAATTGATTTTAAAACAAATCTGTAGATACAGATAAGTCACTTATGACTTAAGCTAATTTGTAAAGATCAGCACTTTCTCTTCATATGTCAATCCTAGCATCCATCTCCACCAGTACCCCCACTCCCAACAGACCGAGATTCTTGACAGCAAATATCAGACTTGGCAACTTTGATATCAATAGTTTCTACACAATAAATATTGAAAGAATAAATAAATGAATAACTATAAGAATGATAAAATGCAAAGTAACTAAAATTTTGTGCAAGTAGACCGAAATAATACTAATACAACCTAAGTCAAAAGATAAGGAATACCAAAATTAAGCAGGTTTATTATTGAAAGCTATGTTGAAAGGTAAAGAGGAAAAACTACTCCTGCCAGGAAAATGAAGGCGATTCTCAGTTGTGAGTTAAAGATGTATAGAAGTGCAGATACAATGTTCTGTTACTGGAGGGTGTTGGCAAGAGATACCAATTAAGGAAGATTTCTAAGATGAGTAGAAGAAATTAAAAAAAGAAGAAAAAACCAGTCTTGATGCCTGTCCTCTCATTCTTAATTTATTTTTACCTTATACCTATAGGATCAGCTTTATCATAGAAAGGATATTTTAAAATTCATATGGTTTTCTTATAAAATGTTTTCAGATGACAATTTTATTCATTTTTAGAATGCATATTTTATAATCTATTGTAAATCATATGTGAAATATTCACACATACCTAGCAAACATTAGTATTTTGTTTTGTATCTGAAAAGAGCTAATGTTACACAGAATTCAATAGTCAAATAATCAGACATATCATTGGTGGATAGCAAGCTGAACACCATTGGCTCTAAAGGCTGGAGAGCCTAACCTTGGTTTAAGATGAACTTTATCCTGAATTTGGAAGAATTTTACCGAGGTTAGAAAAGTTTTCATAAGAACAATGTTGAGAATCTAATCTATGATGCAACAATTCCACCCTGAGTATTTATTCAAAAGAAAGGAAATCACTACCTTGAAAAGACATCTGCACCCCCCCCATGTTCATTGCAGCATAATTTACAATAGTTAAGATAGGGAAGCAACCTAAGTGTCCATTGATGGATGAAAGAATAAAGAAAATATGGTATATACATAGATTGGAATATTATTCAGCCTTAAAAAGAAGGAAATTCTGTCATCTGCAACAACATGGATGGACCTTGAGGACATTATGCTTACTGAAATAAGTCAAACAGAGAAAGACATATGCTGTATGATCTGATGTGTATGTGGAATCTAAAAAACAAAAACAAAAACTCATAGATACAGAGAACAGATTGGTGGTGGTCAGAGGCAGTGGTTAGGAGGTGAGCAAAATAGGATGAACCTGGTCAAAAGGTACAAATTTCCAGCTATAAGATAACTAAGTCCTGGGGGTGTAATGGTGACTATAGTGAAGAAAACTACGCTGTATATTTGAAAGTTGGTAAGAGAGTAAATCTTAAACGTTCTCACCACAAGAAAAAAAAACTTTGTAACTCTGTGTGGTTGATAGATGTTAACTAAACTTATGGTGGTAATGATATTTCAGTGCATACATATACCGGATCGTTAGACTGTACACCTAAAACTAATTCAATATTATATATCGATTATATCACAATAAAAAAGAAGAATCTAGCTTAAAACAAACAAAAAACAGAATATAAGTTTGAATAAGATTTAGAGAAAATATCATGAACCTGTCATCTCTCTTTGAGTTACTTTTTGTTTACATGTGTGAAATAAAATTATTAATTATGATAAACTTTTTATAATCATATTGTGACAATTAAATTAGACAATAGTAACATATGACATTTAGATTTTTTTAGAAAGTAAGTGAAAACATATGAAGCAAAAAGAGATTCCCATTAGAAGTCTGATACTTCTGCTTTAATCAGTTCCTTTCTTCAGCATATATTTATTGAGCACTATTATACACCAGTCATTGTGATAGATGCTGAAAATCACCAAATTATAATCCTCACAATGACCTAATGGAGTAGGTATTATCCTTTAAACTAGACATCAGGGACTTCCCTGGCGGTTTAGCAGTTAGGACTCTGTGTTTCCACTGCAGGGGGCATGGGTTCAATCCCTAGTTGGGGATATAAGATCTCGCATGCTGCGTGGTGCAGCCAAAAAAAAAAAAGAATAAGAAAGAGAAAAAGAAAAAAAATCAAAGACATAGCATGAAAAAAATCTCAAAAATAAAATAGAATAGACACCAAAGTCTTGGGTTATAGTTGACACACATTATATATTTATCAAGTGAATGAACAAATGAAAAAATGGTTCTGATAAAGAATATTAGGTAACTGACCCCAAAACACTCACGACTTAAATCCAGTTTGTTCTGGCTCCAGAAGTGATATCATTAATCAAGAGAGGGTGGGGAGAAATATATAGATACATAGATGCACGTGCCACAGTCACAAAAGCCCTCCTTCCTTCTAGGACTTGGGACTCCAGTGCCCACACTCCCATCGTGATCTACAGAATTGCTGAAACTTCTGCTCAGATGCTCAGCCTCTCAGTCAGGACTGAGAGAGCAAAGCAATGCAAAATATGTCTCATCTTATTGTTCTTCTTTTAAGATCTGAACTCCTCCTGTCCTTATTACCTGGGTAGTAATCCAAGGTGTTCAAACTGATATTTTATGTTTTAATCAGGTTTTGAGTTGTTTTCAAGCTACATTTCATGATTATCAGGGTCAGAAATCAGAGCTGGGATTTTGAAAGCAAAGCAGGTTGCAATACTAAACACAAATATTTAAATTTAAATAACAAATTTCCAGGTTGGTCTTTCCCCCATTAGTAAAAGTCTAAAAATTTTGGCAAAAAAATGTTATCAGTATATCACCAAGTATGATCTCCAGAGTTACTGCATTCAACATACTGAAATATTTAGTAAACATATAGTTTCTGAGTCCCATTCCAAAGGTAATGAATTAGAACACTGGGGATAGAACAGGGAATTTTTATTTTTAATTAATTAACTCTCTGGCCTATTCTTTGAATATTCTTTGAATTTCAATATTCATTGAAATTTCAGGCTTCAGATCGTGTTGTGTGCAAAGAAATAGTTTGACTACATAAGATATTTACGTATCATTTGGTGAAGAAAAATCACAGGCTTTAAAAATGTATTTTCACAACACAAACTTCTTATAATCTGATATGCTTTACAGTATAATATAGAGTTAAATAAAAGCTCAAATTTGTTAACTTTGTTTTAGACAGCTATCTGCAAAACACACTGTCATTTTTATGTTCAAATGAAGATTTTAATCCTCAAAAAGAAATGAAACCTATGCATTTATAACCCAGAGTTTTCATATTCTCATATTGTTATTTTGTTTTGTTTTGTTTTTCCTAAGGTAAAGTTAAAACAAAATTCTAAGCAATTAGAATTTTTAGTAAAATTTCAGAGAATAAAGCCTAGGGGCTTATGACGTGGTTTTATGTATTCCTATTGCCAAACTGCAATTTTCTTCCTCAAAGTAAAACTACTGAGTTTAAACATTACGGTGACTGATGATAATTAGAGCTTTGGTTCCCAGATATTTTCTAAATAGAAAATTTCAGAAGATATTTTACAATATCTATTAAGAAGGTTTATTGACAGTTTTCAAGATATAGTAAATGCTGTTTTATCATCTATTCCTTTAGTGGATAGGTTTTGTTTTGGAGGGAAGGTTTTGTTGTTTGTTTATTTCTTGGTAAGACCAAACTAATTCCAGCCACTAAGGATATTGATAACAATAATAAATTTAAATCAGAAGGACTTTAGCATGAAATACAAACTTACTTCAGACAAGTGGTGGTATTAGCCTTATAGAGAAGATACTGGAGATTCCAGTCATGAAATAAGTTATGATAAAGTTTTAGAAATTAACTTAGAGTGAAACTAGAACCTAGTCATAAAGTATGCCATAAAATTGGATGAATTATATTACCTTAGTGTGCTATCATGCACAAAGCCTAAATTTGTCTATTGTCTCAGCTTCCATGAGAATATCATTCATCTGCAGTAGTATCATTAGGTGGCAAGGAGCCCAAACTTTGGAGTTAAAGCCCAAGATCTGCCCCTAACTAGCTCTGAGGTCTTGAGAAAGTGACTTACTCTCTTTTAACCTCAAATTCTTTATTTATAAAATGGGAATAATAAGAGCTCTAACTCACAGACATGTTGAGCAACAAATAAAATAATATAAAATATTTGCCAGAAAGCCTGGCACATAGGAAATGCTCAATAAAAGTTAGCTGAACATTTTCCCTTGATTCTTTCATTTTCTCTAGTTTTTCATGGCATATTATGTATTTTTGAGTCACTCCACAAATAGTCAAAGCAGAAAAAAATGTCAATAACTTAAAATTTGTTTTTAGCAACCCATTATGTTTTTTGTCATTTCCATTTATTTGTATTTTCCCCACAAAATATCTGCTCTCTCTGATGCTTTCCAATTATCTATGCCCAATATTATATCCTCCACCTGAATTTACCTCCCTTTCTAAGCATAGAAAAATGTTCTTTCTATTTTTGTCAGTATCTCCCCAATGTGTCATTCCCAAACAACTTCATCATGAAATATTAAAAGGTGATAATGTTAACACATGTAACACTTGTATAAGCATGTATTCAAAGGCATCCTTAGAAAAAATGTCCCCTTCACTACTCAAATATCTCCCTCTCACCTTCTTTTATCCCTGGGTCTTCGACCTCTTGCTGCCACATAATCTTTCATCTCTGGGTACCCAAGTCCTCTCCATCCTTCAAATACACATTTCCAAACCTGCTATCATGAATTTTCCCTGACCATTTTCCTCAAAAGGAAAATTTACTCTTTGAAGTATTATCTGAATTTTTCAAATATGTATTTAGTCTTTAAATTATTTCTAACCTTGTTACATAACAATTCACTTTTTCCCCTTTCTCTAGATACAGTTTATTGAATGCAAAAACTCTTATTTTTTGCTTGCAGAATCTATTCACAGTGTTCACTGTAGTAGAAGGACATTACTTTGACTCCTAACTTGTCTGTCTCTTAACTGTTTGATTTCACACAAGTTACTTAAGCAATCTGAGTCTATTCCCTTACCTACAATATAGGGACCCCCATACTGGCAGGGTGATGATAAAGACAATTAAGTGAGATAGTGTCTGTAAACTGCCTCACACATAAGAGGCACACAAAAAATTGTAGCTTTTACTGTAATGATCATAGATAATGCTCATTTACAGTTGTTCATTTGATTTTTTGGCTTAGATGAAAGCAGTAACTTTAATATTCAGAATCCTAGTGTAGGAGATTAGAAGAGTTATCTTTGGATAGGCAAGTTCATTACAGAATTGTGTTAAATAAAACCATAACATGACTACCCAGTCTGAGTAACACGTGTCAATCTAGGATTAACTTGACTGCTCCAAAATGACAGCATATTTGTATCATTTTTGAGATGATGACAGTGAATGATACATGATGATGCAGAAAACTATATGTCACTAACACTGACTTCAATAAAAATGTTGAGTCAGTTGTCTCTCAACAAATTTAGTAGTCTATTTTCTAAGGTCTTTTTTAATTTAAAATTATAATTTTCAATGTTTCTATTAAATCTTTTCTTTTGATGTTAACATATGGCTCAAGTTATCTTTTACCTCTAAGCCAGCCTAACCATTTAAAATTATTTTACATTTCTTTGACATCAGTTAATATTATGAACTATCAAAAAGAATAATTCTTCTGAAACCTCTAATAGCAAGACAAATTTTTATTTTGTATATTATATTTGGGGAATATACAAAGTGCTTTGAAGAACTTGTGGTATAATTAAAAGTGTCTTTTCAAAGATCATCATTTGCTCAGTTTAAATGATATGTCAATTCAATCTGTCATGAGTGGAGAGTGTTCTTACTTTATACTAAATTTAAAAACAACTTTTTCATATTACAAAACAAAACTTCACTGTAAAAAAATATATTTATTGATTTCTGGTTTCCAGTTCCACATGTAGGAAACTTGAAAGTTGTCACTCTGCCCTAACAAGTAAAAAGCTGAACAGACTGAAAAATCAACAACTCTTCTTGGCTCCATAATAGAGGGGAGGACACAGGGCAAACTGCCACCCAAGATTGGAGAGAGAGACAGGTGAGTACAGGAAGTCAGGTGAATACTGTAGCAGAGGCTTAAGAGCAGAAACCAAGGGAACCAGGGCCAGGAGAGGAAAACATGATGGTAATTGACAGATTGCTGGAGGCTCAGTGTAGATAAGTCTGAGAGTTTAAAACTCCAGGGGGAATCCAGTCATGAGGAGGTCCCCACAGTATTGTATTACATACAGGAGCATAACCTGGTTCCCACAGTAAATATCTGAGAAAAATCCACTTGCACTTCTAGCAGGGCAAGGGGAAAGGGAACTAGTTTGAAATGTACCAGAGTACTCTGTAATAACCAGAAATTACAGACCAATGTTTCTCATGAACACAGATATAAAAAACTTCAACAAAATATTAGCAAATCATATCCAACAATCTATAAAAAGAATTATACACTACAGCCAAGAAGGATTTATCCCAGGTTTGTAAGACTGGTTCAACATTTGAAAATCAATTAATGGAATCTATTACTAAATAGCTAAAAAAGAGAAGCACAGGATCATATCAATAGATATATAAAAAAAATTTAACAAAATCCAATACCCATTCAAGATAAAAATTATAAAAGGGAACTTCCTTACCTTGATAAAAAAAATATCTGCAAAAAACCAATAGCTAACATTATACTTAAGCAAATCAAAGCTTTCCCACTAAGATAAGGAAGAATGCAAGGCTGTCTCTTCTCACCACTCCTTATCAACATCATACTACTGGAAGTACTACTTAATGAAATAAGACAAGAAAAGGAAATAAAAGGTATATAGATTGGGAATTAAAAAATAAACTGACTGTTTACAGATGGCATGATCATCTATGTGAGAAATTTGAAAAAATTAACAAAACAAAAAACCCTGCAGTTAATAAGCAATTATAGCCTGCCCTTTCCCTGTCTACACTATCCCCCAGTCATAATTATTATTCTGATTTTTATTCCCATAGATGAGTTGTACCTGTTAACCTCATATAAATGAAAGCATATTATGTATTCATTTGCACCTGGTTTCTTTCACGCAGCAAAACATATTAAAAATGTATTCATGTTTTTGCATGTATCAGTATTTTGTTCTCCTTATTGCTGAGTAATTATAGCCCAGAGTATGAATATACCACAGTTTATTAATTCATTTTCATACTGGTTAACATTGATTGTTTCCAGTTTAGGAATTTGTCCTTTAAATTGCTTGGCACTTCTGCTAAAAATCAAATGACATTATCTGTCTCTTTCCAGGCTTTCTATTCTATTTCATTGAATTATTTATCTATCCTATGCCAAAAACACTCTTGTCTTAATTACTCTAAGTTCATAGTAAATCTTGAAATGTGTTCGTGTGCATTTTTCATTTTTCTTCATGATCACCTTGCTGTTCTGGGTCCTTCACATTTTCATATTTATTTAGGAGTCATCTTGTCAATTTCTACAAGTTGGGTGATATATGTCCTATTTCACACAGCACAGTCCCAGTTTATTCCTGTTGTTTTAGCTTAATTAATCATCCATCCATATATCACCCTGCTGGGTTTTTATTGTGATATTGAATATGCAAATCATCTTGGAGTGAATTAAGATCATAAGAGTACTAAGTCTCCAATCTCTGAATATGGTATATCTTTCCGTTTGTTCAGGTCTTCTTTAATTTCTCTCAGCAGTGTTTTCATTTCAAGTGTCCTCACTTTACACTAGCTTCCTGCATTTTTACCATGTGTGGTGGTTTTAAAACATGTCCACAAATTCTTCGCTACTCCTCACTCCAAGAGTTGAGATTAATTCCCCTCCCTGGAGTGAGGTCTGGGTTTAGTGAGTTGCTGCTAATGAACAGAATATGACAGAAGTGATGGTGTGTAACAAAAGGACTTTGCAGCTTTCTTCTTGTATCTCTTAGATCACTTGCTCTGGGGAAGGCCTATTTACAAGTCCTGAAGATACACATGCAGGCCTACAAAGAGGTCTCATGGAAAAGACCAGAGGCCTGCCAACAGCTGTGCGAGTGAGCCATCCTGGAAATGGATCCTGCAGCTCCAGTCAAGCCTAGATGATGTCGCTCTGGCTGACAGCCTGACTGCAGCGTTGAGAGGGGAGGACCCTGAGCCAGAGCCACCCAGCTAAGCCACTCTTGAGTTCCTGACCCACAGAAACTGGGAAATGATAAATGTCTGTGCTTTAATCTGCTAACCTGTCATAGAGTAATTCGTTATTATAGATAGATTATAGATTATAGATTCGTTATAATAGATAACAAATACATGTATAAAAATGAAATTTCATGTGTGTGTGGCAGGGGGGCTGGTTGTATTTAAATATTAATAGTATTAAGTTACCTGGTTGGTGGGAATATGAACCATTTAAATATTACATTTTACATTTCTATGTGTGAAAAATACATAATAAGTAAAATGGAAAAATAAACCTTGACACATAGTCCTAAGAATTCTGTCACCAAAACCAAGGAAGTTATTTTGCAAAGCAAAAAAATTATAAACTACTTACTGGTCTTTATCACAGTGTTCTCTCAGTGATGAGACATTATCATTAGGTCAAATTTGTAATAATAATAAACAGAATAGTCGCATAATTTAAATTTCAATTGTCCTTAGTGAAAAATCCTTTCTCAAATGTTATTGCAAGTTTTATATTATGCAGGTTTTTCTTGGTTTAGGGAGCAAGAAATTTTATTGGTCTTTACAGTTGCTCTAAGATCCATGGCAGTAGAGCAGGCAAGGTACAAAATATATACATACTAGGATATGTGAAGTGAGACAGTCTATAAAAATAGCATGCTGTCATCTGCCTTGTGGCTCTGTACACTTTATCTTATTTTAAGGGCATACACACTTGTGTATAGTCTGAAATTGACATTTTATATCTTATTATATATATACACATATATATTCATATACATAATTTTAAACTATTTTTCATCCAAGCTTTGTAACATAGCAGGTACTAGAGGAAGGTGGAAGAAAGAATTAAATGACTTTGATCAAGTAATTCCAGATTTAGTAGAAATTCTGCAAACAGGGTGATCATATAATTATCACCTATTCCAAGACACTTTTGAGAGTGAAGGGGGATGATTAATTAAGCTAAAACAGCAGGAATAAACTGGGACTGTGCTGTGTGAAATAGGACATATATCACCTTATCTTTGAAGCTTGAAAAATATTTACCCAGAAAGTAAGAATATTTTACTTTTATCACCTCTCCTCTAAAAACTCCAAGGAGCTCATATCTAAGATCACTTCTACAAATTTGATGATAGAATTTAGTCCCTATTTAGATTTGCCAATTGTAACACACATTTAATGAGATTGATCTTTTTAGTATGGTTATAAACAAAATAACTGTCATCAAAATTAAGTACAGCCCATATTTACAAATGAAACCTCTAAGAGCTTTTCGGCAGTTTTGAAAACTAATATCCCTGCCAAGGAATATTACAGGGAATGTAATACTGAAGATTGGTACAGCACTTGAAAAGTATAATTATAGTTGTTAAATACCATGAAATCTGAGCCAGGAAAGTGAGTAATCTTGTGAATAAAGATGCTATAAATGTGATAGAACTGAAATGAAGAGTAAGAAAAATGGATGGGACATCAGAAGAAAGCCAAATAGGAAGACAGATGTGATGCTTGTTAATAAACGTGCACTCACACACACAAACTCATCACTGAGTTTCCTGTGGAAAATATTACTTAAAGTGCCACCTGGTAGGCATAAAGTACAATTTCACTTCCACCATCCACCACTTTTTCTTCTAACACAGATATTTGAACTGTTTAAATGAATTTACTCTCTACTATTTTGGGTGAGTCTATCTAGTATAATTCTATTATGAAATCATAGTTCTTTTTTATATTTAGCAATAAAGCATTTTGAAACTATTTAAAAGCTATTCTTGAAGGGTTGTGATAGCTTCCAGTTGGCAATTGCATTGAAATGCTTTTTAGGTACCATTCGGGTTACTATATGGATTAAGGCCAGCTCCCACTGAGATGGTGGAATTTGAAAATGCAGACTAAATCTGAGAAGATTATTGTGGTGCACTCTTCTTTCCAGGAAAGCAACGCTAATCTCCCTCACCAATAGGAGATTGATATGGGTTAAGATGGTGACTATGGTGGGCAAGAAATATACATTAAATTGAGAATATGAGTTGATAGACATTTCTGGAAACCGATCTGTACATAGATTCAAATTTTCACATATAGATAACATTAGATGTAGAATTGCATTTTTTAGGAAATTGTTATAAGGTAAATAATAGGTAAATTGCAAAAACACAAACAAATTAGGACATATTTGTAACACTTTTGACAATAGTGATAATTAGAAACAACCCAAAAATCTAGCAATAAAGGTATGATTCAGTTACAAATGAGAATGTATTACACTGAGAGATGTCTACAAAGTATTGTTAAGGAAGAATTCAGGTTCAAGTTTGTATGCTGGTGTGTGAATGCATGTGAACACCATTATTTCTCTCAGTAATAAACTGACACATTTACTTCCTGTTCTATCAACTATAAACACATCACCTAGCTTCCTATCTTACCCTAATGACATGAGCTGCCATTCCCTGGCCTTTTGCCCACTTTTCACCTCCCCACTGTCGTCTGCATTTCTACTTTATCAAGGATGATAATATTTATGTTCTGTTTTATAAGTACATCTAATTGTTTTACATTTGTCTTCACTGAAAAACAATAGTGCTTGTACTATTATGTCTTTGTAATTACAGGCTCTGCTTGAACAATAATTCAAAATCATAAAAACTGCAAACACTATAATATATTATTGTTTTTCCTGGCATGTCTAATGCTTTGTAAATTGCCTCTCTTTCCCCTTGCACCCTTTTCATATCCTCAGTACCGTTATACTTTACTACAACTCTCTTCTAAACTCCCTCTCTTCCCTCCCCTAGTAGAACTCCCTGCAGGCATCTTGGGTTCTTGCCTCCATCCTGGAGGGCTGCTCTCTAGAAGTACTAAACAGTGCTCTTCCTGGAGCTTCAGGTCCCTGCTCTCCTGGATTGCATCATCTCTTTCTGAATGTCATGTCTTTCCCTTTTTATGCTAATGTTTTGGAAAATGTCTTCAATTAATTTTCTAAGGAAAGGCACTTAGGAAGTAAAGTTTATGAATCCTTGAACATGTATTTTGTATTCAGTTCTCAGATTTTATTTATTCCTAGGGGATTTATTTTCTTTTTACTTTTATTAAGTAAAGGAAAAAGGAAATTCACCTACATAATACAAAGGTTCCAGTTTGATCAAATTCCACAAAAACCTTTCCCTCCTATGTGATAAGTGCTGCTGCCTCTATCAGAGCAAACTTACTCTGCTTCCCAAATCCACAGGGGACATGTGAGAAACACCTCCTCACAGAGCTGGCTTACACTGTGGTGCACACGCTCAATTCCTGCTCTGTCCCAAAAGGTGAGGGCAGAGGGCGTGATGGTTCTCACAGAACTACTTTACAAATAGACTTGGGTTGACTCTTCAGAGGAGTCTCTTACGACACTTTTTAAAGAGATCTGGTGGGAATGTAAATTGATACAGCTACTATGGAGAACAGTATGGAGGTTCCTTAAAACAATAAAAATAGAACTACCATATGACCCAGCAATCCCACTACTGGGCATGTACCCTGAGAAAACCATAATTCAGAAAGAGTCATGTACCACAATGTTCATTGCAGCTCTATTTACAATAGCCAGGACATAGAAGCAACCTAAGTGTCCATCGACAGATGAATGAATATAGAAGATGTGGCACATATATATCATGGAATATTACTCAGCCATAAAAAGAAATGAAATTGAGTTATTTGTAGTAAGGTGGATGGACCTAGAGTCTGTCATACAGAAAGAGAAAAATAAATACGGTATGCTAACACATATATATGGAATCTAAAAAAAAAAAAAGATTCTGATGAACCTAGGGACAGGACAGGAATAAAGACGCAGACATAGAGAATGGACTTGAGGACACGGGGAGAGGGAAGTGTAAGGTGGGATGAAGTGAGAGAGAGGAATGGACATACATACACTACCAAATATAAAATAGATAACTAGTGGGAAGCAGCTGCATAGCACAGGGAGATCAGCTCTGTGCTTTGTGATCACCTAGAGGGGTGGGATAAGGAGGGTGGGAGGGAGACACAAGAGGGAGGGCATGAGGATATATGTATGCAATAGCCGATTCACTTTGTTATACAGCAGAAACTAACACAACATTGTAAAGCAATTATACTCCAATAAGGATGTTATAAATAAATAAATAAATAAAACTACTAGTAAATTAAAAAAAGAGAGAGAGAGAGATCTGAGCAGAAAGTAGGTCAAAGGGCCATGGAAACACTACTGTGTGTCAAATGGAATGTCCCTGTTTGCGGAGTCATGGTGCCTAACAGAATCTGATCAGGCATTGTATGAAGACAAGGACACACTAGCACTGTGGCTTATCCAGTTAGTGTGGAGAAAGAGTCCTGGCATGGCCAAGAGTTCATAGGTGTGGACCCAAAAGTAATCTCGCTAAGCCTGGATTAGGTTGGCTGGCAGCATTTTGTGTCTGTATCCATCATAGAAGGAAAGAGCAGTGGTGAAGCAGAGCATGGGAATGCCTGTCTGGACACCAGTACTGATTGCCTGCCGTTGGGAGTCCTGGCAGTTTCCACAGCCGACTTAAAGAAGTCATCTAGTAGTAGATTCAGAAGCCCTGGGTTTCGATCAAACGCATCTTTTATCTTTCCTAGGAATACACTCCTGCTGATGCAGCACTCCCTCCACATCAGGGCAATGCCACCATAGTTGAGCGTCCAGCCAAATTCAGTGGCTACCTGTCCTAGCAACATAAAGCCCTGAGTATAAGTGATGATCTTGGAAGCATAGAGGGCCTTTTGAATGCCCCCGGGAATGATTCCTTATCTCCTTCAAACTGTATCTTTTGAGGTCCCTTCAGCTTTCTGCTGGCTTGGATCCTCTCATCCTTCAGAGATGATAAGCATCGAACAAAGACCGCTTCTCTGATGAGGGTGACAGAGACACCGTACTCCGGGGTCGAGATGGTGGTCAACTTCCCAGTGCCCTTCTGCCCTGTCCCTGATCTTTAACAGCAGGTATTTTCCATCGGTCTTGGAACTTTAAAATATTGGCTATGATTTCAATCAGGAATGACTCTAGCCCTCTCCTATTCCATTCCTCAAAAGCCTTTGCCATCTCCTTGTGCTCCACACCCAAGATGTTTTTCATCAGGTGGTAGGCCTTGCAAATCAGCTGCATGTCTCCATACTCTACCCTGTTGTGCACCATCTTCACAATGTGTCCTGCCCACTCATCTCCCACCCAGTCACACCAGGGTCCTCCAGTCCCCACTTTCACAGCGATGCCTTGGAAGATTGCCTTGATGTGGGGCCAAGCCTCCTTATTCCCTCCCTGCATAAATGATGGGCCATACCATGCCCCTTCCTCTCCACCACTAACTTCACTCCCCACAAACAAGATTCTCTTGGCCTTGGGGTCTCAACACTGTCTTGTGGTATCCTTGTATTTAGAGTTTCCTCCATTGATGATGATGTCACCAGTGTCCAACAAGGGTACCAGTTTTCCAATAAAATCGACAGCCAGGACAGTCTTCACAAGCAGGATGATTCACCAAGGCTTCTTCAGCTTGGAGACCACCTCCTTCAAGGAGTGAGCACCAACCACCTTGGTGCCTTTCGCCTCATTGGCCAAGAAATCATCAACTTTGGAGACTATCCTATTAAAAGCACAGACCACAAGGCCATGGTCATTCATATTCAAAATTAAGTTCTGCCCATGACAACCAGTCCAATCAGGGCAATATCAGCTTGGGCCATTGTAGTGGCAGCAGAGCGGGCTGGAACAAGGAGAGGCAAGGCACAGATGACCCTCCTTAGGTATATTTTTAATATATTTTTTTCATTCCTTCATAATTTTGGAAGCATTTTTATTGAGAGACTGAATATACAAGTGGACAATGCCCAGACCATATATAAAAATAAAACTCTGACATAGAGAACAGACTTGTGGTTGCCAGTGGGGAGATAGGGAGAGGGGGAGGGTGATTCAGAGTTTGGGATTATCAGATGCAAACTATTATATATAGAATGGATAAACAATAAGGTCCTACCGTATAGCACAGGGGACTATACTGAATATCTTGTGATAAACGACAACAGAAAAGAATATAAGAAAAGAATGCATATATGTGTATAAATGAGTCACTTCGCTTTACAGCATAAATTAACACAACATTGTAAATCAACTACACTTCAATAAAATAAATAAATAAATAAATAAATAAAATAAAACTCTGACCCCAAATCTGTGGCAACCAGATTAGGAAATGAAGCCATTATCTAAAGAGCCAGGAAACCAGCCTACTATCTACAAGTCAGACTTGTAGGTCAGATCACTGTCTCTAACAAAAAATCCAGGAAGATCAAACAATAAACCCTTAAAAAAAATTGACCCAAAATGGCCAGAATTTGATTAACAACTGACAGCTTCTCTAAGTCTTGTTCCCACTTTCAATTTAGTGCCAACCAGAGAAAGCCAAATACACACCTAACCAATCACATGGGATGCCCTGCCTCTAGCAAGCCCACCTACAGATTTCCAACACCCCAGTCTCCAATTAGAGCACACCTGAAACCTTCCCTTTTTTTCAGTAAAAAGCTTTCCCAATCCTCTGCCTGCCTTTGAGTTTCTGGCAAAACCAAGTGATGGTGGCTGACTCCCTTGCTATAGAAACATGTGAATAAATAGCATTTTCTTTTTCTCATCTGTGTGGTCTTTGTTTATTTCCACATTATATATAAACTTCTAGAATCCAGGGCTACTCAGAAGCCTGATAACAGTGTGACTTTTTTTTAAAAAAAATAGATTTGTTGGGATGTAATTCACACATATCATACAAGTCACCCATTTAAAATGTACAATTCAATGGCTTTTAGTATAATCACAGAGCTGTGCAACCATCCCCACCAAAATTTTAGAATATTTTCTTCCCCCCAGAAGAAATCTGTACCCATTAAAGTCACTCCCCCTTTTCCCGCAACCTCCACTTCCCTAGGCAACCACTAATCTCCTCTCTGTCTCTATAGATTTGCCTAATCTCATCGTTTCATATAAAGGGAATCTTAAATATGTGGTCTTTTGTGACTGACTTTTCATTTAGGAAAATATCTCCAAGGCTCATCCCTGTTGAAACACGTGTCAGTACTTCATTCCTTTTTATGACCAGATAATATTTCATTGTATGGATACACTACATTTTATTTATCCTTTCATGAGTTGGGGTGTTTCCAGCACTACATTTTATTTATCCCTTCATGAGTTGGGGTGTTTCCACTTTGGGGCTATTAATAATACAACTATGAACTTTATTTACAGCTTTTTGTGTGAATATTTGTTTTCATTTCTCTTGGCTAGATACCTAGGAGTGGAATTGTTGGGTCATATATATGGTAACAATGTTTAACCTTCAGAGAAGCTATCAGACTGTTTTCCAAGGCAGTACACCACTCTCCACCCCAACAGCAATGTATGAGGGTTTCTATCCATCCACATTCTCACCAACATTTTTTAACATCTGTCTCTTTGATCATAGCCATCCTAGTGGCTGTTAGGTGGTATCCCATTGCTGTTTTGGTTTGGATTTCCCTGATGGCTAATGATTATTGAGCATCTTTTCATGTGCTTATTGGTCATTTGTTTACTTTCTTGTTCATTAAAATCCTTTGTCCATTTTGTAAATTGAGTTATTTTTCCTTTTATTGTTGAGTTGAAAGGTGACCTGTTTTTTAACTTTGTTCTTTTCTTTCTGGAAACTTCAGCATCCTGAATTTTCACAGTAACATGTCCAGGCAAACATCTTTTCTTCCCATTGCTGGGCACCTGGTAGGCCCTTCCAACCTAGAGACTCATGCTTTGGTTCAGTGTTGCCTCCTTTATCATTTCTCTGATGGTTTATTACCCTCTTCTTTCTCTTTCAGGGACTTCCATTTTTAGGTAGCAAATCTTGAATTTATCCATATGTGTTTAATCTTTATTCTCATATTTTCCTTTCTTGTTTTTGGTCCTTTTTATTCTTTTCCTAGATTTGCTTAATTTCTTTCTGTACTCTTCAACTGAGTTTTTCCATTGGTTACATTTTTATATGTTCCTATTTTACAGCATATTGGTCTTATTTAATAAATGTAATATCTCTCTAAAAGATCTCTAAAGATACCAGGTATAGAGAGAATTTTAAAATTCTCTTCTGTTTTCTGGATTAATCATTCCCTCTTTGGCCATTGTTGCTAATTATTAACATTGCTCTTTCTTTTTGACATTCCTCATTTGTCTGGTCATCCTTTAATGCCTGTTTGAATTTAAGGTTAAGACAGTAGAAAATCTAGCAGAGGCCTTTGTACTGATGGACAAAAGTTTACCAACTTGCAGGTTTCATCTTCTGTTGAATCAGTGGCAAGTCAGCTGCTGTGAAAGGCTGAGATGTTGAAGGCTTCACTCTAGAAGTCTAGTTGCCACATAAAACACCTGGTTTTACCAGACAGTCCTTTACATTCCTGTAGATATGAAGCCTCCATTCTTGTTTTTATTGTGGTAAGTAAACATAACATAAAATTTACCACTTTACCCATTTTTAAGTGTATAGTTCAGTGGCATTAAGTACATTCATATTGTTGTGCAACTATCACCACCAACCATCTCCAGAACAATTTCATCTTCCCAAATTGAAACTCTGTGCCCATTAAACACTAACTTCCCATTCCCACAAATCCCCAGACACTGTTCTACTTTCTGTGTGTATTGTTATTTACTTATGTTCTTTTTTTTCTTTTTTGAATTTTATTTTTTATACAGCAAGTTCTTATTAGTTACCTATTTTATACATATTACTGTATATATGTCAATCCCAATCTCCCAATTCATCCCACCACCACCCCACCACCACTTTCCACCCTTGGTGTCCATACGTTTGTTCTCTATATCTGTGTCGCTATTTCTGCCTGGCAAACTGGTTCATCTCTACCATTTTTCTAGATTCTACATATATGCGTTAATATGTGATACTTAACTCTGTATGACAGTCTCTAGGTCCATCCACATCTCTACAAATGACCCAATTTTGTTCCTTTTTATGGCTGAGTAATATTCCATTGTATGTATGTACCACATCTTCTTTATCCATTTGTCTGTTGATGGGCATTTAGGTTTCTTCCATGACCTGGCTATTGTAAATAGTCCTGCCATGAACACTGGGGTGCATTGTCTTTTTGAATCACGGTTTTCTTTGGGTATATGCCCAGGGGTAGAATTGCTGGGTCATTTTAGCTTTTTAAAGAAGCTTCATACTGTTCTCCATAGCGGCTGTATCAATTTACATTCCCACCAACAGTGCAAGAGGGTTCCCTTTTATCCACCCCCTCTCCAGCATTTGTTGTTTGTAGATTTGCTGATGATGCCCATTCTAACATGTGTGAGGTGATACCTCATTGTAGTTTTAATTTGCATTTCTCTAATAATTAGTGATGTTGAGCAGCTTTTCTGTGCCTTTTGGCAATCTGTATGTTTTCTTTGGATTGATGTCTATTTAGGTCTTCTGGCTTTTTGGATTGGGTTGTTTGTTTTTTTAATATTGAGCTGCATGAGAAGTTTATATATTTTGGAGATTAGTCCTTTGTCCATTGATTCAATTTCAAATATTATCTCCCATCCTGAGGGTTAATTTTTCATCTTGTTTACAGTTTCCTTTGCTGTGCAAAAGTTTTTAAGTTTCATTAGGTTCCATTTGCTTATTTTTATTTTTACTTCCATTACTGTAGGAGGTAGGTCAAAAAAGATCTTCCTGTGATTTATGTCAAAGCGTGTTCTTCCTATATTTCCTCTAAGAGTTTTATAGTGTCCAGTCTTACATTTAGGTCTTTAATCCATTTTGAGTTTATTTTTGTGTATGGTGTTAGGGAGTTCTAATCTCATTCTTTTACATGTAGCTGTCCAGTTTTCCCAGCACCACTTATTGAACAGACTGCCTTTTCTCCATTGCTTATCCTTGCCTCCTCATAGATTAGTTGACCATAGGTGCATGGGTTTATCTCTGGACTTTCTATTCTGTTCTATTCATCTATATTTCTGTTTTTGTGCCTGTATCATATTGTCTTGATTACTATAGCTTTGTAGTATAGTTTGAAGTCAGGAAGCCTGATTCCTCCAGCTGCGTTTTTCTCCCTCAAGATTGCTTTGGCTATTCGTTGTGTCTCCATACACATTTTAAGATTTTTTATTCTAGTTCTGTAAAAAATGCCATTGGTAATCTGATAGGGATTCCACTGAATCTGTGGACTGCTTTGGGTAGTATAGTCATTTTCACAATATTGACTCTTCCAATCCAAGAACATAGTATATCTCTCCATCTGTTTTTGTCATCTTTGATTACTTTCATCAGTGCCTTATAGTTTTCTGAGTACAGGTCTTTCACCTCCTTAGGTAGGTTTATTCCTAGGTACTTTATTATTTTGGTTGCAATGGTGAATGGGATTGTTTCCTTAATTTCTCTTTCTTATCTTTCATTGTTAGTATATAGGAATGCAAGAGATTTCTGTGCATTAATTTTGTATCTTGCTACTTTACCAGGTTCATTGATTAGCTCTAGTAGTTTTCTGGTGGCATCTTTAGGATTCTCAGTGTATAGCATCATGTCATCTGCAAACAATGACAGTTTTACTTCCTTTTTAATTTGGATTCCTTGTATTTCTTTTTCTTCTCTGATTGCCATGGCTAGGACTTCCACATCTATGTTGAATAATAGTGGCAAGAGTAGACATCTTTTTCTTGTTCCTGATCATAGAGGAAATGCTTTCAGTTTTTCACCATTGAGAATGATGTTTGTTATGGGCTTGTCATATACGTACTTTATTATGTTGAGGTAGGTTCCCTCTGTGCCCATTTTCTGGGGAGTTTTTATCATAAATAGGTGTTGAATTTTGTCAAAAAGCTTTTTCTGCATCTATTGAGATGATCATATGGTTTTTATTCTTCAGTTTGTTAATATGGTGTATCGCATTGGTTGATTTGCATATATTGAAGAATCCTTACATCTCTGGGATAAATTCCACTTGATCATGGTGTATGATCCTTTTAATGTGTTGTTGGACTCTGTTTGCTAGTATTTTGTTGAGGATTTTTACATCTATATTCATCAGTGATATTGGTCTGCAATTTTCTTTTTTTATAGTATCTTTGTTTGGTTTTGGTGTCAGGGTGATGGTGGCCTTGTAGAATGAGTTTGGCAGTATTCCTTCCTCTGCAATTTTTTGGAAGAGTTTGAGAAGGGTGGGTGTTAGTTCTTCTCTACATGTTTCATAGAATTCACTTGTGAAGCCATCTGGTCCTGGACTTTTGTTTGTTGGAAGATTTTTAATCACAGTTTCAATTTCATTACTCGTGATTGGTCTGTTCATATTTTCTATTTCTTCCTGGTTCAGTGTTTGAAGGTTATACTTCTCTAAGAATTTGTCCATTTCTTCTGGGTTGTCCATTTTATTGGCATAGAGTTGCTTGTAGTTGTCTCTTATGATGTTTTGTATTTCTGTGCTGTCTGTTGTAACTTCTCCTTTTTCATTGCTAATTTTATTGATTTGAGTCCTCTCCCTTTTTTTCTTTATGGGTCTAGCTAAAGGTTTATCAGTTTTATTTATCTTCTCAAAGAACCAGCTTTTAGTTTTATTGATCTTTGCTATTGTTTTCTTTGTTTCTATTTCATTTATTTCTGCTCTGATCTTTATGATTTCTCTCCTTTTACTAACTTTGGGTTTTATCTGTTTTTCTTTCCTTTAGGTGTAAGGTTAGATTGTTTATTTGAGATTTTTCTTGTTTCTTGAGGTAGGATTGTATTGCTATAATCTTCCCTTTTAGAACTGCTTTTGCTGCATTCCATAAGTTTTGGATCAGAATGTTTTCATTGTCATTTGTCTCTATGTAATTTTTGATTGCCTCTTTGATTTCTTCAGTGATCTCTTGGCTATTTAGTAACATATTGTTTAGCCTCCATGTGTTTGTATTTTTTAAGGGTTTTTTTTCCCCCTGTAATTAATTTCTAATCTCATAGCATTGTGGTCAGAAAAGATGCTTGATATGATTTCAATTTTATAGAGGCTTGATTTGTGAGTCAAGATATGATCTATCCTGGAGAATATTCCATGTGCACTTCAGAAGAAAGTATAATCTGCTGTTTTCAGATGGAATGTCCTATAAATATCAATTAAATCTATCTGGTCTATTGTGTCATTTAAAGCTTGTGCTTCCTTATTAATTTTCTGCCTGGAGGATCTGTCCATTGGTGTAAGTAAGATGTTAAAGTCCCCCACTATTTTTGTGTTACTGTTAATTTCCTCTTTTATAACTGTTCGCATTTGCCTTATGTATTGAGGTGCTCCTATGTTGGGTGCATGTATATTTATAATTTTTATGTCTTCTTCTTGGATTGATCCCTTGATTATTATGTAGTGTCCTTCCTTGTCTCTCTCTGTATTTTAAAGTCTATTTTATCTGATATGAGTATTGCTACTCCAGGTTTCTTTTGATTTCCATTCACATGGAATATCTTTTTCCACCCCCTCACTTTCAGTCTGTGTGTGTCCCTAGGTGTGAAGTGGGTATCTTGTAGACAGCATATATATGGGTCTTTTTTTTTTTGTATCCATTCAGTGAGCCTGTATCTTTTGGTTGGAGCATTTAATCCATTCACATTTAAGGTAATTATCAATATGTATGTCCCTAATACAATTTTCTTAATTCTTTTGTGTTTGTTTTTGTAGGTCCTTTTCTTCTCTTGTGTTTTCCACTTAGAGAAGTTTCTTTAGCACTTGTTGTAGAGCTTGTTTGGTGGTGCTGAATTCTCTTAGCTTTTGCTTGTCTGTAAAGTTTTTGATTTCTCTGTAGGATCTGAATGAGATCCTTGCCAAGTAGAGTAACCTTGGTTGTAAGTTCTTCCCTTTCATCACTTTAAATATATCGTGTCACTCCTTTCTGGCTTGTAGAGTTTCTGCTGACAAATCAGCTGTTACCCTTATGGGAGTTGCCCTGTATGTTATTTATCATTTTTCCCTTGTTGCTTTTAATAATTTTTCTTTAGCTTTAATTTTTGTCAATTTTATTACTATGTGTCTTGGCATGTTTATCCTTGGATTTAACCTGCCTGGGATTCTCTGCACTTCCTGGACCTGGGTGGCTATTTCCTTTCCCATGTTTGGGTAGTTTTCGACTATAATCTCTTCAAATATATGCTCAGTCTTTTCTCTCTCTCTTCTCCTTCTGTGACCCCTATAATACGAATGTTGGTGCATTTAGTGTTGTGCCAGAGGTCTCTTAGGCTGTCTTCATTTCTTCTAGGTCTTTGTTAAACATTTCTTGTGTGTGCCCTCCAAGAATGGAGTCTCTGTTTCTCTCAGTCCTGTCAAAGTCCTGCAGTCAAATCCCACTAGCCTTCAATGTTTGATTCTCTAGGATTTCCTCCTCCTGTTGCTGGAACCCCGGGTTGGGAAGTCTGACTTGGGACTCAGAACCTTCACTCCAGTGGGTGGACTTCTGTGGTATAATTGTTCTCCAGTTTGTGAGTCACCCACTCAGATGTTATGGAATTTGATTTTATTGTGATTGAGCCTCTCCTACCAACTCATTGTGGCTTCTCCTTTGTCTTTGGATGTGGGGTATCTTTTATGGTGAGATCCAGTGTCTTCCTGTCTTCCTTCTTTCAGCAGTTAGTTGTGATTCTGGTGCTCTCACAAGAGGGAGTTTATTTATTATGTTCTATTTCATGCATTTTTGCTTTGAGTTCTGTGCTGGAGGTAAAGATGTGTGGGAAGTGAATATTATCCAGCTACAATCTTTCCATTTACCTCCACGCCCTTGTTTTCAAGGCTACACTCACTTGGACCCCTCTCCTAACCCACAGGGTTTGTAAGGTGAAGCCTTTCTGATTTGTGCCCCTCTTTGGACATCTTCTAAGTTGTGGTTTCCTCTCCCTTTCTGAACTAGGCCCTATTCCTTCACTCACTCTCTACATCCTGTATTTTCATAAAATCTTTCACACACCATTGAACCTCCCTCCATGTCCTATTTCTACATTTTTATTCCTAGTACAATGAGTTTTTGAACTCAGTAGTAGATATCATTATATGTTCAACCTGCCATATTAAAATATAAGCCTGTGCTAAAAATTTTAAACTCTTGAATGTTACCAAGTCTACTTAAACAGACATCTAATAGTTTTATATCTAAAATCAGTAACAAAATTCAAAGAGGTATTTTTCAAATAATAAAAATTCAAAGAGGTATTAAGAATCAGTATATGAGACATGTAATTTTTCATAAATAAATTTAAATCCTAGACTCCTATACATAGCTCAGATATAGGTTTAAAATCAACTACTTTTGTGACTACCATATTTAAGTTCTTTAGTGATTCTTTACTATTAAAGTCTCAGCAGAGTAGCATATTGTCATTAAATAGGCATTTACTGTGTATTCATGAAAGATAATGAGGAACTGGATTCCCATTGTTCATTATGACCATACAGGAAAGAGATCAACATAGAAGCTGACTTTTAAGTCCAGGTTTGGGCATTTATTAACCTTCCTTGGACAATTTTCTCAACATCTCAAGTCATTTTTCATCTGTGAAATAGGTTTAAAATAACACCTATTCACAGGACATCTGTGAAAAAATAGATAAAATAGATAAAGCAAAATAGATAAAGCACGTGTAAGTCTGGGCTTAGAGTAGATGTTAAATAATGGCTACTAGCCATTATTATCCAAAGTTGGACTCCACTATCACTCCCTGTGGGTCAGGGTCCTGGGTCTAACAATGGCTGTGCTACTCAACCTCATTGTTGAAGTGGGGATGATACTGAGCCTACAATTAAAGGGTCATTTTGAGGATGAAAGGCAATAGAGATACAGGATTTAAAACAATGCTCTTATTATCCTCATCTGCACCATCACTACATGATTATTTGGTCTCTCTAAAGCAGACCATATTATTGAACCTAATGCCTACAGAGTCACGGTGAAAAGCTGAATCCAAACATTATTTTATGATCATGCCACCTCCCCACTCATTCTTTTCCTTTGCTCCTCTGCCCTCCACCCCACCTCAAAATATTTAAAGTCATTTTTATCTTTACATGTTGAACTGATATCATATTTATAATATTCCACATTTGAATCATCACCAATGGCCTATGGAATTAATAGCTGTCTTTATTATCTTTAAAAATAACTGAAATCTACAGAAAACTGCTTCACTTTTAACTTCTGTTGCTTCTACATTTCACTGAATTTTAAGTGTGCCTTTCCTGAATTGCTGCCATGTTATTTTTTCCTTCAGTAAGAAGGAAAATTGTTAAACTTCATTGCAAATGCCTTTAAGAGTTTTCTAACATTTTATCTTAACAAACTGATCTAAAAATTAATCATTATTTCCACAATAGAGTTTTCTTACAGGTGGAAATGCAGTTCCATTTAATAGAGATTGAGTTATCTACAGTAAGTTGCACTGGCTTTCAGCCAAAATGGACAAGAAACTCAAATTTTACCAAGTCATGATTTTTTTCAACCTGCTTGCTTGTAAAGCCTATTTTGATTATCTAGGTGTCATCTAAGGAGATGATACTCTTACTTATTTTCCTTTTTAGAGTATGTGTCTTTATACCTGCCGGTCCCTTTTCCTGGGCTCCCCTTCCCATTGTGTCCACCTTACAGCCCCCACCTGTTCTCCAGATCCAGCTCACTGTCACCTCTGATGTTTTCTTTTTAAATTACTGAGTCCCACTTACATGCTCCTCTTCATTCCCTCAGAATTTCATCCCTACCTCCACTATAGCCCTTACCATTATACATAGCAACTGCTAAAGACCAGTTCCACCCACTGGACTGAATCTGAGTGGAAGTCAGTGTGGGTTCTTCTCTAACTCTCTAATATTTTATGATCAATAAATGTCTGGGGCTTCCCTGGTGGCGCAGTGGTTGAGAGTCCACCTGCCGATGCAGGGGACACGGGTTCGTTCCCTGGTCCGGGAAGATCCCACATGCCACGGAGCAGCTGGGCCCGTGAGCCATGGCCGCTGAGCCTGCGTGTCCAGAGCCTGTGCTCCGCAACGGGAGAGGCCACAACAGTGAGAGGCCCGCATACCACAAAAAAAATTAAAAAATAAATGTCTGTTGAAAGAAGGACTTAATAAGTCATCCCATTGGAGGACATCAGCTACTTTCTTTTGCTCAAATCTCCTCCTTTGGGAGAACAATGCCCAGACCCACATATCCTCAGAGACCCATGAGGTAATACAGACTTTGGTTTCAAAGATGGATGTGTGGTCTAGGAATGGACAATCAGAGAACTCAAGCACTTCATCCAACTGACCACTAGGACTAAGTCAAGAATGGACATGTGACTTTTGTGGGCCAAGGAAGGTGATTGCAAGGAGAATTTGGAAAGATGCACTTTCTTTTCTCTGGGACCACCACTAAGAGTGATCAATGTAAGACTAGAGTTGATGATGGCTGTTTTTGCCACCACACGGAAACACTTTACCAGAATGAAGTTAATCCAGAAAAAATAAGAGCTAAAGAATGGCTCAGGACAAACTTCTGCTGACATCATTTGATTCTCAACTCCAGACATGCCTAAAATCCATTCTTATCTTCTCCCATTACATAAGTTTTTTGTTTTCTTAAGCTAGTTTGCGTGTCATTTCTGTCACTGGCAACAAAAAAAAGTCCTGGAAAAACACAGTTACTCTCTCAAACAAGGTTGTGAACATTTAAACCATGGAGTAAAACACACTATTATTGGCTGCGTAGGTACCTGACTTATACCTTTGGATGCAGTGGCATACTGCTGTAAATAATAAGCTAACCCATCACCAACTATTTTTACAGGAACAAATAAAAGATAAAAAATGTTTCCTTCTTCTTTCAAAATCCCCTGACACAGCTCTGCTATGAGATTAAAAGTATATGCTCATATTCAAAAACAAATATATTGTGATTTTTCTTATTGTCAAGTTGATAAAAGCCAGCAAATGAAAAAACTACATCAAGAAAAATATTTTTAAAGTTAACTATTTCTTCCTTCCACAAGAAAGAGTGGGTTTTTGGAGATTTGATAACATGAGAATAAACCGTGCTGACATACTGAAACCCCAGTTGTGAAGATTCATTGCACACATTCTTGAACTTTAATATGCATAGGAGTCATCAGAAGGTATGCATTAAACATTAGGATTCAAAGACACCATCCCAAAGATTCTGGTTCATTTGCTAAAGTGGGACCAGGAATCTAACTTTTAAATAAGTACTCCAGGTCAGTCTGAATTAAACTGTGCCTTGCTCTCTGAGGTAAAGGGAATCATAAAATTATGAAACTTGGAGATGAGTCTTTCCTTACAAGGTGAGAAATGAAACTAGCTTTCACAAAAGGAAATATTAAACAGAGAAAGTGTTAGATTTTAGAGTATTATTTTCTTAGAATGCATAGGACAAAAGATATGGAAGGCCTCTTTCGCCCAGAAAAATATAAAGCCCCAGTTCTATTTCTTTCTCCTTTAGAAACTAGTTTATTTCTTTATTTTTTATTAAATGGGACACAGAAAATTGCTTAGAAATAATATGGCTTCCTGAACCTTACATCCAAGGCATAAAATTGGGTACATTCTTGGAACATAAAATGTTAGATTTCAGAGGAATCTTACAGGCCATTTAACCCAACCATTATCAGATGTTGGACTCTTTTCTGTACTATTCCCTAAAAGTGGTCATTCAATCTCTGCTTGAACACATCCAATGACCCAGAACTAATTACTTCATGAGAAAGCAATTATTTTCTCTTATGGTCAAAGTTTGTGTTTGTTTGTTGGTTTGTTGGTGACAGATATTTTTCCCCTTCCTTTAGGCTAAAATATACCTCCCAGTATAGGATTTTCATCAGTCTTAGGTCTGCTTGCTCTGTTGACACACAAAAAATATAGCTGTCCTATTTGAAAAGTTATCAGGAGGACACCCTCTCAATTCTCTCTTTTCCAGATTAAACAACCAGTTTCTTCAGCTCTTTCTTTCCTGCCTCAGTTTCTAGATATTTTCCCCATCTGATCACCCCCTGCCCTTTATTCTCCTACTTGTTCGATTGCTCTCTTGATTTAGAGGATTTAAGGAACGGGGTAAATATGTTATTCTGGTTTTCCAAAACTAATTCACGAGGATTAAAGCTACTCTTAACAAGCCCTCTTGGTGCATCATACTCTCAGCAGAGAATAAAGAAAGCTTCTTTTAACTGAGAGCAATAAACATCAGGAAAGTGGCAATGTTAGTTTTTCTTCCCCGAACCTGCAGTCTCAGGTGAGTAAGAACCCCATGTGTCTCTCATTTGAGGTGATGGTATGTGTGCTTTATGACTCCCTGGACCCAGAGAATGTTTCCTCTTGGATCGCCGTTTCCAGGTGCTTGTTTAAAAGGCAGGAACAAAGGGTGTTGACACATCGGTCATCCTGTCCTCAGGGCCAGCTGTTCCTCCTGCAGTATTGGTGCCCTTGCTACCAAGATGGTGATGCCAAAGTGGACGCCTGGCTTGTTTACTTTCTCATTTGAAGTGAGTCACTAATTTTTATTAGATCAACATGTAACTTTCCTGGTAAGATCATTTTTTAATGCTAGAAAGAGATCATTTTAGGGATCCATCTTCGCTGTCTGGAACCAGGATGTTATTTTTGTTTTAGTTTTTTTTTTTTTTAAATATTAGTACTTGTCATGTGAAAAAAAATTTGACGTTTTCTTGCCCTTTATTCATCCCCCAAGGCACAAGAATGATAAAGAAGCCCCTGATTTACTTGTATTAACAATTCAAGTTTTAGATTTGCTTCACAGGCTGGTAAGAACTTCCCTGAGCCTCAGAGGAGGCCCTCAGACTGGCCAAGTCCAGGGCATCTGGACCTAAGTGTAGAGTGTGACCTTTACCACCAAGAATATTTACATGATGTAAAGTGGTAGGTGCTGCAAGAGAGGTACAGATAAAGTATTTTGAGAATACGAAAAAGAAGATATTGTTTCAGGATAAAGTAAATAAAGTTTGAGTTTTCAGAGAAAGAAGGGCAAGAGATTCCAGGAGAGGGGGCTCCTGTGGGAGGAAACTGGGGGAAGGAGCTCGGGGTGGTGGCTTCATCCGTAACCTAACACAAGAGATGAGAAAATAAAGTATTACAGCAGAGATAAAATAGCTCATGAATCCTGAATATTCTTTTCTAAAGTGATTTACTGCTAATGGTATTAAAATATGTAATCAGTTGTTTCTATTCTTTATGATAAAATCAATTAAACAAATTCGTAATGCAAATGAACTATTCTTTTCCAACTACAGGGACCTAAAAAGTAAAACACTACTGCACTAATTTTCAGAGCCATATACTGCTACCAGTAATTTGCTCTTAAATAAAGTAGTCTGATTCTGACTAGACATATATGATAAAGTAAAATGCAGAAGATATTTTAAACACCGAGTACATATTATATGACTCCTGTAAAGTTTACAAGCACAAGCTTGAGGTTTAATTACTAATATCTCTCAAATTTCATTTATTTATTTATTTATTTATTCTCATTAGTCATCCTTTTTCTTTTAAATATTAACTCTGCCATTTATTTATTTATTTTTAACATCTTTATTGGAGTATAATTGCTTTACAGTGGTGTTAGTTTCTGCTTTATAACAAAGTGAATCAGTTATACATATACCTATGTTTCTATATCACTTCCCTCTTACATCTCCCTCCCTCCCACACTCCCTACCCCACTGCTCTAGGTGGTCACAAAGCACCAAGCTGATCTCCCTGTGCTATGCGGCTGCTTCACACTAGCTATGTATTTTATGTTTGGAAGTGTATATAAGTCCATGCTACTCCCTCACTTTATCACAGCTCACCCTTACCCCTCCCCATATCCTCAAGTTCATTCTCTAGTAGGTATGTGTCTTTATGCCCGTCTTGCCCCTAGGTTCTTCGTGACCATTTTTTTTCTTAGATTCCATATATATGTGTTAGCATATGGTATTTGTTTTTCTCTTTCTGACTTACTTCACTCTGTATGACAGATTCTAGGTCCATCCACCTCACTACAAATAACTCAATTTTGTTTCTTTTTATGGCTGAGTAATATTCCATTGTATATGTGTACCACATCTTTATCCATTCATCTGTTGATGGACACTTAGGTTGCTTCCATGTCCTGGCTACTGTAAATACAGATGCAATGAATATTTTGGTAAATGACCCTTTTTGAATTATGGTTTTCTCAGGGTATATGCCCAGTAGTGGGATTCCTGGGTCATATGGTAGTTCTATTTTTAGTTTTGTAAAGAACCTCCATGCTCTTCTCCATAGTGGCTGTATCAATTTACACTCCCACCAACAGTACAAGAGAGTTCCCTTTTCTCCACACTCTCTGCAGCATTTATTGTTTGTATTGTTTAATGATAGCCATTCTGACCGGTGTGAGATGATATCTCATTGTAGTTTTGATTTTCATTTCTTTAATGATTAATGATGTTGAGCATTCTTTCATGTGTTTGTTGGCAATCTGTATATCTTCTTTGGAGAAATGTCTATTTAGGTCTTCTGCCCATTTTTGGATTGGGTTGTTTGTTTTTTTGATATTGAGCTGTATGAGCTACTTGTAAATTTTGGAGATTAATCCTTTGTCAGTTGCTTCATTTGCAAATATTTTCTCCCATTCTTAGGGCTGTCTTTTTGTCTTGTTTATGGTTTCCCTTGCTGTGCAAAAGCTTTTAAGTTTCATTAAGTTCCATTTGCTTATTTTTGTTTTTATTTCCATTTCTCTAGGAAGTGGGTCAAAAAGGATCTAGCTGTGATTTATGCCATAGAGTGTTCTGCCTATATTTTCCTCTAAGAGTTTGATAGTGTCTGGCCTTACATTTAGGTCTTTAATCCATTTGGAGTTTATTTTTCTGTATGGTGTTAGGGAGTGTTCTAATTTCATACTTTTCATGTACCTGTCCAGTTTTCCCAGCACATCTCATTGAAGAGACTGTCTTTTTTCCATTGTATATTCTTTCCTCTTTTATCAAAGATAAGGTGACCGTATGTGCGTGGGTTTATCTCTGGGCTTTCTATCCTGTTCCATTGATCTATATTTCTGTTTTTGTGCCAGTACCATACTGTCTTGATTACTGTAGCTTTGTAGTATAGTCTGAAGTCAGGGAGCCTGATTCCTCCTGCTGTGTTTTTCTTTCTCAAGATTGCTTTGGTTATTCAGGGTCTTTTGTGTTTCCATACAGAGTGTGAAATTTTTTGTTCTAGTTCTGTGAAAAATGCCATTCATAGTTTGGTAAGGATTGCATTGAATCTGTAGATTGCTTTGAGTAGTAGAGTCATTTTCACAATATTGATCCTTCCAATCCAAGTACATGGTATATCTCTCTACCTATGTGTATCATCTTTAATTTCTTTCATCAGTGTCTTATACTTTTCTGCATACAGGTCTTTTGTCTCCTTAGGTAGGTTTAATCTTAGATATTTTATTCTTTTTGTTGCAATCGTAAATGGCGGTATTTACTTAATTTCACTTTCAGATTTTCCATTATTAGTGTTCAGGAATGCTAGAGATTTCTGTGCATTAATTTTGTATCCCACTACTTTACCAAATTCATTGATTAGCTCTAGTAGTTTTCTGGTCCTATCCTTAGGATTCCCTATGTATAGTATCATGTCATCTGCAAACAGGGACAGGTTTACTTCTTCATTTCCTATTTGGATTCCTTTTATTTCTTTTTCTTCTCTGATTGCTGTGACTAAAACTTCCAAGACTATGTTGAATAATAGGGGTGAGAGTGGGCAACCTTGTCTTGTTCCTGATCTTAGTGGAAATGGTTTCAGTTTTTCACCATTGAGGGTGATGTTGACTGTTGGTTTGTCATATATGGCCTTTATTATGTTGAGGAAATTTCCCTCTATGCTTACTTTCTGGAGGGTTTTTATCATAAATAGATGTTGAATTTTGTTGAAAGTTTTCTCTGCATCTATTGAGATGATCATATAGTGTTTATCCTTCAATTTGTTAATATGGTGTACCACATTTATTGATTTGCATATACTGAAGAATCCTTGCATTCCTGAGATAAACCCCACTTGATCATGGTGTATGATCCTTTTAATGTGCTGTTGGATTTTGTTTGCTAGTTTTTTGTTGAGGATGTTTGCATCTATGTTCATCAGTGATATTGGCCTGTAGTTTTCTTTCTTTGTGACATCTTGGTCTGGTTTTGGCATCAGGGTGATGGTGGCCTCGTAGAATGAGTTTGGGAGTATCCCTCCTTCTGCTATATTTTGGAAGAGTTTGAGAAGGATAGGTGTTAGCTCTTCTCTAAATGTTTGATAGAATTAGCCTGTGAAGCCATCTGGTCCTGGGCTTTTGTTTGTTGGAAGATTTTTAATCACAGTTTCAATTTCAGTGCTTGTGATTGGTCTCTTCATAGTTTCTATTTCTTCCTGGTTCAGTCTCGGAAGGTTGTGCATTTCTAAGAATGTGTCCATTTCTTCCAGATTGTCTGTTTTATTGGCATATAGTTGCTTGTAGTTAACTCTCATGATCCTTTGTATTTCTGCAGTGTCAATTGTTACTTCTCCTTTTTCATTTGTAATTCTATGGATTTGAGTCTTCTCCCTTTTTTTCTTGATGAGTCTGGTAATGGTTTATCAATTTTACTTATCTTCTCAAAAAACCAGCTTTTAGTTTTATTGATCTTTGCTATCGTTTCTTTCATTTCTTTTTCATTTATTTATGATTTCATCTTTATGATTTTTTTCCTTCTGCTAACTTTGGGGTTTTTTTGTTCTTCCTCTAATTGCTTTAGGTGTAAGGTTAGGTTGTTTTTTTGAGATGTTTCTTGTTTCTTAAGGTAAGGTTGTATTGCTATGAAATTCCCTCTTAGAACTTCCTTTGCCACATCCCATAGGTTTTAGGTCATCGTGTTTTCTTTTTCATTTGTTTATAGGTAATGTTTGATTTCCTCTTTCATTTCTTCAGTGATTTCTTGGTTATTAAGTAGTGTATTGTTTGGCTTCCATGTGTTTGTATTTTTTACAGATTTTTTTTCCTGTAATTGATATCTAGTCTCATTGCGTTGTGGTCAGAAAAGATACTTGATACGATTTCAATTTTTTTAAATTTACCAAGGCTTGATTTGCAACCCACGATATGATCTATCCTGAAGAATGTTCCATGAGAACTCGAGAAGAATGTGTGTTCTGTTGTTTTTGGATGGAATGTCCTATAAATATCAATTGAGTCCAACTTGTTTAATGTATAATTTAAATCTTGTGTGTCCTTATTTGTTTTCATTTTGGATGATCTGTCCATTGGTGAAAGTGGGGTGTTAAAATCCCCTACTATGATTGTGTTACTGTCGATTTTATTGCTGTTAGTATTTGCCTTATGTATTGAGGTGCTCCTATGTTGGGTGCATAAATATTTACAATTGTTATATCTTCCTGGATTGATTCCTTGATCAGTATGTAGGGTCCTTTTTTGTCTCTTGGAATTGTCTTTATTTTAAAGTCTATTTTGTCTGATATGAGAATTTCTACTCCATGTTTCTTTTGATTTCCATTTGCATGGAATATCTTTCTCCATCCCCTCACTTTCAGTGTGTATGTGTCCCTAGGTCTGAAGTGGGTCTCTTGTAGACAGCATGTATACGGATCTGGTTTTTATATCCATTCAGCCAGTCTATGTCTTTTGGCAGGAGCATTTATATCTATTACATTCAAGATAATTATCGATATGTATGTTCCTATTATCATTTTCTTAACTATTTTTGGTTGTCTTTGTAGGTCTTTTCCTTCTCTTCTGTTTCTTCCCTAGAGAAGTTCCTTTAGCATTTGTTGTAAAGCTGGTTTGGTGGTGCTGAATTCTCTTAGCTTTTGCTTGTCTGTAAAGGTTTTAATATCTCTGTCAAATATGAATGAGATCCTTGCTGGGTAGAGTAGTCTTCATTATAGGTTTTTCCCTTTCATCACTTTAAATATGTCTTGCCACTCTTTTTTGGTCTGCAGAGTTTCTGCTGCAAGATCAGCTGTTAACCTTATGGGGATTCCCTTGTGTGTTATTTGTTGTTTTTCCCTTGCTGCTTTTAATATGTTTTCTTTGTATTTAATTTTTGATAGTTTGATTAATATGTGTCTTGGTGTGTTTGTCCTTGGATTTATCCTGTATGGGACTCTCTGTGCTTCCTGGACTTGATTAACTATTTCCTTTCCCATATTAGGGAAGTTTTCAACTATAATCTCTTCAAATATTTTCTCAGTCCCTTTGCTTTTCTCTTCTTCTTCTGGGACCCCTATAATTCGAATGTTGGTGAGTTTAATGTTGTCCCAGAGGTCTCTGAGACTGTCCTTAATTCTTTTCATTCTTTTTTCTTTATTCTGCTCTGCAGTAGTTATTTCCACTATTTTATCTTCACTTATCCGTTTTTCTGCCTCAGTAATTCTGCTATTGATTCCTTCTAGTGTATTTTTCATTTCAGTTATTGTATTGTTCATCTCTGTTTGTTTGTTGTTTAATTCTTCTAGATCTTTGTTAAACATTTCTTGCATCTTCTCGATGTTTGCCTCCATTCTTTTTCTGAGGCCCTGGATCATCTTCACTATCATTATTCTTATTTCTTTTTCTGGAATATTGCCTATTTCCATTTCATTTAGTTGTTTTTCTGGGGTTTTATATTTTTCCTTCTTTCTGGTACAGAGCCCTCTGCCTTTTGATCTTATCTATCTTTCTGTGAATGTGGTTTTTGTTCCACAGGCTGCAGGACTGTAGTTCTTCTTGATTCTGCTGTCTGCCCTCTGGTGGATGAGGCTACTCAAATTTTATTTTATGTGAAAAACTCTTGAGAATACTGTGGATGGTCATTATCACCACTTACTACACTGTTGACCTACCATCCAATCTCTGCCTGCACTTATACATATTAGGCTCCAGCTGGTCTGGGGGTTACGTGCTCATGGTCATTATGCAGTTAACTTCTTCTATCTGGTGAGGGTTTTAGTGTCTATATAATAACTCAGGAATGTGGACATATCCTTCAGAGAGGAGCTAAGGATTCTGTGACTCTGTTATATGGTGATTTACTTTTTAATTTGTCATCAGTTCTCCTGGCTATTTCTTATTACTACATGTTCACCTTCTTTTCAATCATTAATTCTTGAGCCAGCCTTTTGTGAGTCAGGGGAGGCCTGGGAGACTACAGCTTTTCTACAAACAAGAGGTAGGCAGAGGACATGAGGAGGGCAGTCTTTCCCAGGAAGGCCCCATAGGACCCTGCTTGGTTACAGAAGGAGGAAAAGAGAGGGAAAAGAACAGGCAGGGGCACTAATTTTCTTCTCTGACAAACTGAGGAGTCAAGAGATACAGACTCTAGTTAATGGAAAGAGATCAAGGTTAAGTATGGTATCTATATTACGTATATTACTGATTGCATAGGTAAACAACTGAGGAAATAAAACAGCAATAGTAGGCAAAAGTATGCAAAAATTTGGGGGGTTAGAAAGTGGAAGTTAGCAATAAAGTCCACTGTTGGTAAGAAAAGAAAGAGTGGCAGAAGTCAACTGCAACAGAGGAAACCACTGAGAGGCTTTGCCCCTGGGATCAGGCCTGGGTGGGATTGGTGGAAATGGATACAGTTAGGAACTGCTGTTTTTCATAACCAGCTCTTTCATGCTATTTTATTTTCCATTCATGTGTTTGTATAATTTATATTTTTAAGTTAATATAAATAATGAAAACAAATTTTCTATGTACAGCCAATGTTTCTTAGTAACAAAACTGAAATGATTTATAAATTTTTTTATATTGTTAAGAATAGCAACAAACACACAAGCCAATTTTTTGCATATTTCCAATTTATTTTGAAAAGCATTCTCCAAGTGTGACTCTTTCTGCCTTGGGAGGTTGAATCTGAATAAAATATAAAATGAATTTAATAGTTATAGTTCAGATAAGGAGGTTATGTCTCAGGGGTTCTGGTTTCTTGATTTTTTTTTTTTTTAACCATTCACTGTTGACTTAACATTGCTCCTTTTCCTGATGGGTTGTCACTGCAATAGACTCACAGAATAGCTATGCTTATAAAAACACCTAAGGGAAGTTACCTGGTTACAAAAAAGAAAGATAACTGTTCCAAACAAGTAATATACTGAAAAAAATGCACAAAAACGAGATTAAGGGACTCCAAAGGGAATTTCCTGTTAGGTGTCTGGCATAAGCAAAAGCAAAGATGATTTCTGTTATCAAGTGGAACAGAGAACATACCTAAGATTATTTGAGCATAAAAATGGGGTCTTATTGCTTTTTACCTCAAGTCTTTATTCTTCTTTTTGGCTAAATCTACAAAAGCAAACAGACTTTAAAAGCTTAAAATCTGTTTCACCTTAGTTACTTCACACACACTTTGTTTGGAACACTGAACTTTTCCCCAAGAGCCCCTTTTCAATTCTTTCCATATTAAACCATTTTTTACATAAAGTTGTTATACTTTATAATACTCAATACGTATACAACTTAAGCCCTGAAGCAAGTATCCAGTGAACTGTCACTAAACTCAGTAATTTAAACAAAAGCACTTGGGGTCCCAATTTTTAGGATATTTGAATCAACTTTTCATTTTACATACTGCAGGCAATTATACAACTAAAGTCAAAATTGTAGTTGAATTTTAAAATCTATAATGATTTTCCTCATTGGACAAAACTGTCTCATTTTATCAGAAACAATTTAGCTATCTCTAAGGATTTGGATTTTCTTCTGAGTCTTTCTTAACAGAAATATCATTATAAATAAGGGTTGAGCCACTGAGTTGGTATAATTAGCAGGTAAGGTTAAGCAGGCTGAAGAGGCTACTTCCTGCTGCCCAGACCCAAGATGGGTAACTTGCCAAATGCAACCAAATATATTTGTCCTTAGTTACTTACTGCTCATAAAATCTTCTAATTCTCAGGATGCTCACTAGTCCCCTTAAGATTTTTGTTAGGTATCTTCTTTTTTTGTTAGGGTACAGCTTTTTGTTGACTGTGTGTTTATGAGAAATAGGAATGCATTGAATGATACAATAGTATCAATTGTTAGAGAAATGCCCCAAAGTAAATGTAAGAGAAATTACTGAGAAGTGACACCTGTGATAATAAATAGAAAAGTGGACTGGCAGAGTCTGAGCAATTATTTTCATAAAATGATGCCAGACTCTTATTCTCAAGTGAGAATCACCACTTTGATATTTTATAGATATCATGTTATTCAAAATTATATTCTCTGTGTCAGCACAATATGGGATTCTAAATTTTCATCTTAAGAAATGTTTCATTATAGTATAGGGTAGCATAGTAACCAGTTGGAAAATAATATCCATTTCATTTTGAAGTTGTTTTTTCTTTTAATTTGGTAATACAAGCATCTCTACCTTAAATTACATATCCTTGGCAAAGATACTTTTAGCTCAACTCGGTTTAACAAATATTTATCCTGTAGCTACTGCAAATCAGTGCTGTATTAAGCATAGAAATTTCAAACATAAAGCAAAGAAATGCAAGAAAGTTGAGAAATATTTTTCATATACTGATGTGAATTTAACAGCGAAGTCTTTCAGGAGAACAATTATGAGGTTATGTATTAAAAACTTTAGTACCTTTGATCCAGCAATTCCATAAGTTTAGCTTAAGATAAGCTTAATAGGAGGAACAATGCATGCACAATGTATTCACAATATGGCACATTTATAATTCCCTCTTTAAATGCAAATGTCAGTATATATTTTTTTATTTTGATATTCTCCTCACTTTGGGGTCATATATGTACCTTGACTATAAAACAGAAATTTACTGAGGGACAGAGTAGTTTAGAGAACTATTCGAGAGAGACCCTCAGAGAATTATCAGGGAGAAATTCTAAAAGTCTTTGAAAAGAAAAGGAAAAGGTCATAGAATAAAAGAGGAAACTATCACTATCATTAGGAAATAGAAAAAAAATTATTCTCCCCATTGCCCACTGACAGATGAACTGTGGGATTCACAGTTTATAAAGACTGCATGCATCTGAGGCAGCTCACAGGTCACTAAATCACATTGAATACAACAGGACAAGGGATTACCGTGTAAACATTAATAAGAAATGCTGTGGTTTCCAGCAAATCCAAAAGAAAAGACTCTTTCACACATATTCAGAACTAATAATCAAGTTTAAGGAAGCAGTTGGCATCTGTATTTATCTACGAGAAAACACTTTTTTTTCATATTAGCTGTAATACTATTAAATTTGTAAGAGCATCTATCCATTTATTTCAAATATTCTCTAGAGTTGCGTGGGTTAAGGAAGGGTAATAGGAGAATGGTAATAGGAGGGGCAACAGGAAGATGAAAGGGCAATTTGAGAAGCCAATTATCTTTGTCAGAACTCATAGAATTATATACTTAAATGGGTGAATTTTACAGTATGTAAATTATACTTCGATAAACATGGCTTATAGAATAAAAGAAGTCAATTATCTGGGAGAAATTTGGTTGGGAATCCATCAATTTCCTTAAAATTGCAGTTATTCAGTTGACTTAGATTAAAGTTAAATTCTTAGTAAGTGTGAAGAAATGATTTTAAACCTTGATTTTGAAGTTCAAATTTTCTAACCAAAGTGTTCTTGTTTGGATGGTGGGGTATTGTTCTTACCAAACTAAAGCTTAACTAGGTTATAAATGTCATTTGCTAAATGTTTCTAAGGCAAAATCGGTCCCTAGAGCCTGTGAGTTAACTAATCAAGTAAGCATTGCATACAGTTAATTTAAACAAGCTTCTAGACTGAAAGGCAAGACTAAGAAAGATTTGTGATGCAAAAGTAAAGTGAAAAAATTGTGTCAAAATTAGGAGAAATTTTAGGCATGGTAGTTGGTTGTTGGTTTTTCACTCTCATAGAAGCAACATGGAGTGTCATTTACTTTTCTTTCCTTCCCATGCAGAGGATGTTGGAGGCCCACCTGGTTGAATGGAACTGAAATAATAGACAATACCTTTATAAACTAAGGAAGAGGGGACTGCAAGAACGATTTCTCAGCTTAAAAATCCCATTGTCACAGTTGCGAGATAATAAAATACCAGCTGATATTGAATTGTGGAAGTCTAGCACAAAGAGTTTACAGAAGAAAATTTTACTAACATGTTTTATTAAATTTAGGATTAAAATAAACCTTCAAAGTAAAAGTTAAAAGTTTGTAAGAATGATACTTAAAGTTGCTTTCTATTAAAAACTTTCATTAAGTACCAATTTCTTGCAAGACAAAACTACCAAAACTCACTCAAGAAGAAATAGATAACATAAATAATCCTATTCTTTTTTTTTAATTGAAGTATAGTTGATTTACAATGCTGTGCCAATCTCTGCTGTACAGCAAAGAGACTCAGTTATACACATATAGACACTTTTTTTATATTCTTTTCCATTATGATTTATCACAAGACATTGAATATAGCTCCCTGTATTATACATCAAAATCTTGTTGTTTATCTGAATAGTCTTATTCTATTAAAAATACTAAATATTTCATTAAAAATCTTTTATCAAGTAAAACTCCAGGCCCAGATGGTTTCACTGGTGAATTCCACCAAATATTTAAGGAAGTAATAGTTTCACTTCTGCACATTCTTTTCCAGAAAAATAGAAGTGGAGGGGACACTTCCCTACTCATTTTCTGAGGCTAGTATTACCTTAATACCAAAAGCAGACACATTACAAGAAAAGAAAAATATAGACTCAAGAGCGTATTCCTCAAAATTATAAACACACATCATGAACATATTCCAGATTCATTAAACATTCTTCGAAACACAGTTTTAGTAGCTTCATAATAATACACAGTATTAGGTATACCTTAATCACTTTTCCTGCTGTTGGAGGGTGTCCTAAAAGAGCCAGTCATTTCCCTTCTTTTCCACTCAAAAGTCTGTGCCCTTATTCCTTATGCAGTAAGACAGATTCTTATTGGAATCTGTCTCTGAGGAATTTGTAGTTGAGAGACCAAGAAAACTGAACACTTAGCATAGGTTCTAGGCCTTTTTGGGGTCTGGGGAGAAGCCATGGTTGAGTTTTATGTGCTGCTGAGCAAAGTTGCAGAAGAAGCTGGAGAATGGATCAAAAAAGCTGCTAAGTTTTTTGTTTCCATATTTATTAATATTATCCTGAATGCACACACAGAGTTCTGGTGTGGAACAGTTTAATTATTATTTACTTTACAACAGATAATCTTATGAGTACCCTGTGTCTCACTCACTTATGGGAAGGCCATGAAAGCTAGATGTTATCCTACACAAATGTAGGGTCTGTAGTATAGGAAGGAAAGCCAAAACCTAATGAATCTAAGTGTCCTCTCCCTTCCAGATAAAGAGAAAAAAGCCTTTGTTCCCTGGGAATGATGCTGGGTTCCCACTCCAACCTTCTGAAAGGCAAATAAATTTACCCAGGAAAGATAAAAACCAATGTCCAACTTCACAGTCCGGGATGTCTCCACATCCCCGATCTCACCTGACTCCTTGAAATCAAAATACATACCTCCACAAATAAATGATATCATAGGGTATTTGTGTTTCTCATTCTGACTTACTTCTCTTAGTATGATAATCTCTAGTCGCATCCATATCACTTATATGTGGAATCTAAAATATGACACAAACGAACCTATCTATGAAGTAGAAACAGATTCACAGACACAGAAAACAGACTTGTGGTTGCCAAGAGGGAGGGAAGGTGGGAGAGGGTTGGACAGGGGGGTTTGGGTTAGCAGATGCAAACTATAACATATAGAATGGATAAACAACAAGGTCCTACTGTAAAGCACAGAGAACTATATTCACTATCCTGTGTAAACTATAATGGAAAAGAATATTTTAAAATGTATATATATGTACAACTGAGTCACTTTGCTGTACAGCAGAAATTAACACAACATTGTAAGTCAACTATACTTCAATATAAAAAAAAAAGAAATACATACCTCTGGAGTTATGTAAATTTCTCTGGAGTTATCACTGTTTTAACTCACTTCCCACAGCTTATTCTTTTAGCCAGGTCCCAGGTTTCAGTAAAATTTGCTCAGAAAAATTCCTAACTGCAGAAACACAAAAAATATTTTCTTTACCACCCCTCAAACCCAGGAAAGACAAGAGGAGCACCAGAGATTGATGTGAAGAACACAACTGTCTTGGATACAGATGACTTTTTCTTAGTTTTCTGTCTGGGTTAACAGAAAACCAAGCTAGTTGTACTTCCTGCTCTTGAATTCCATGAACTATTTGGGAATGCCTGTACAAATCACTTTCCCCCATTCCTTCAGCTAGCTACCATGGGTTTCAGATGCATGAAGCAAAGTAACTCCAGATGAGGAGAGATATTCAAGTTGTTCACAATTCTTCACTAAAGTAAAAATATATTTAAATATATATTTTAAAAGAGGATAGACTGTGTGTTAAATGGCATAGACTCTTTAAAGTTAATATCTATTTAATATCTTTAAAATTAATATTTATTAATAAAATGATATCCAGTAAGGTTGCAAAAAGATGTTACAATCTTACAGAACATACAAGTGCTCACTTTACCACATCATCTCTAACACTGAGTATCAACACTTAAAACTTTGCTCATTTGTTAGGGCATATGAAAGTGGTACCTCACTGTGTGAATTTGCATTGCTACAACTAAAAGTAAAGCTGGATATTATCACACAATGGTTTTCTACTTATACTAGAATCTATTGTGAGCTACGGATCTGTTGTTTTTGTACAGATAGCAAGTTGCTTTTTCTTTTTCATGGTGCAAAAAGGAATTACATGGTTTATTTCTTGAATGTTAAAAGATAGTCTCTCTTCATACAAAAATAGGAAGAAGCAAGTATAAATGTACCATGATAAACAATTATTTTTAATTTTCATAAATATTTTATGAAATTTCAGGGGAAAGTATATTTAGGCACAGGAATCAATTATCTACAGTGCAAAGTGTGACTAGAATATTTGTACTCAAAAATCCTGAAACTCCTAAAATAACATCTAAAAGAAGAAGCTGTATTAATTTATCTCTACTCCTTTAACCTATGATATGTCTTATCAAACAACATATAGAAAACCAGATGTCTTTCATTTCTATTACCTTATGACACAGCAAGTTCTCTAAACTATATCTGAGCATTACTTATTTTGCTATTTTACCCCCAAGCAGTTGTACCAATTCAGAATGAAATGCTACTTCTGATACATCTACATGGGAACAGATGTACAACTCAGGTGCTAAGTTGTTGCATTTATTTTTAGCCATGTAGTAAAATGAATAGCTTGTATGTATTTTTATGATTTTTTTCCCTTGACCTTATCTAAGAATACCTTTGTACAAAATAAAAGTGTGGGTCAAACTTTATAAAAGTAAATCAGTATAAATATATTTACATTTAAATCACAGGGGAGGTTTAATTAAAATAGATAATAGATAATATAATATTAATAGAATAATAAAATAGAATAAAATAAAATAGATTATAAAATTTTTATATAAAATAGCAAAATAACACTCTTCTCCTATCTGCCATTAATGTTGCCAATATCAAAATATATTATAAAAGGATTAAAAGACCAGCCTTTTATTTTTTTAAATAAATGATTTTATATTCTAAATCTCAGAAAATTTTAGTGATCATAAAACTTAAAAACTTGTTCAAAGATTCTGATCATTTAATAAACACAATAACATCTATAACAATTAGTTTCACTGTTACTTTTACATTATATAAACATACATATAGACATCTCTATTTATTTTGATATATAATGCATACATTCGTGGTAAAATTAATACATCCTCTACATTCAAGCACTGTGATGGATACTGAGTTTGCAATTTTATTTGAAAATGAACTTTAAAACATTAATATTGAGACCCAGAGGCCCGTGAAGTTTTCTTAGGTGTTTTATGAATTATAGTTCCTTGGTTTTCTATACCTCTCTGAGTCTCATAGCCTTTGCATTTAAAGATGATGTATGCCAGGTAATCTGTAAATATCAGAATTTTAACTATGACACAGAGATCCTGTTTACAGAGATATTTATATCTCCTCATGACATAGCAATGTGTTCATTCATTAATTTATTTAACAAATATAAACAAAATAAAAACCTCCAGACACACAGTCTGAGCCCTGCCAAAAGAACGTTGTGTTTTACTCCTGCCCTCAATTAAGTCTGTGGCCTGTGGCTTAGTGGATCTATTAGAGCAACAAAAAACCTAGTCCCAGTTTAAAATACGGACTAGCCTGACACAAGAAGCAGCATGCCTTTTACTGGAGTAGTAGTTACTTCTGTTGCTATAGTCTTTATACACCATAGTTTTGTTTTTTTTGTTTTTTGGTTTTTTTTTTTGCGGTATGCGGGCCTCTCTCTGTTGTGGCCTCTCCCGTTGCAGAGCACAGGCTCCAGACGTGCAGGCTCAGCGGCCATGGCTCACGGGCCTAGCCACTCCGCAGCATGTGGGATCTTCCCGGACCGGGGCACGAACCCGTGTCCCCTGCATCGGCAGGCAGACTCAACCACTGCGCCACCAGGGAAGTCCCCACCATAGTTTCTTTATACACAGTTGCTGATATTTAATTTTCAAAAACTTGCAAGACATGGAAGAGACAAGATGATTTGACACATTGTCAAGAGACTAAAATATTCAGAAGAACCAGACTCAGAGATTTTGCATATGTTAGAATGATCAGACAAGGATTTTTTAGTGTCAAGATTTTGTTAACTGACATAGTGGAAAAAGCATGCAAAATCTGTGAACAAGTGGGAAATTTCAGAAGAAGGATAGAAACTATTAAAATAAGCCCAATATAAGTGGAGAAGTTGTGGGAACAGAAATAAAGGTATCATGGTGGACTTATCAGAAGACTGAAATAAGCAGAGAAAATAATTAGTTTGAAGACATGTCAATAGAATTTATCAACACTGATGCATGAAGGAAAAAATATTTTTTTAAAGAAGAAAGAAAACTGTACACGCCATCTGTAAATCAAGGTCAAGTGGTCAAACATATATGTAATTGGAGAAGAGAGGACAAAAAGAGAAAATATAAGGGAGAAAGAATGGTGTCACATAAATATTTAAAGAGATGATGTTTTCTCAATAGTTGAAGTTCCTTTTATACTGACTCTCTCACACATAACAACTATAAACTGGATAAAAATACCATCAATAAATCAATAAAATAAATTTTAAAAATCAACCTTATAATAATCAGAAATTCTTAATGTTAATATAGTCATATGTAGCAACACTTACCTTTAAGTCATTGCATTTGTGTGTTGTTTATGAAATTTTTCTCACATCTAAGTTATAAAAACATTTCATATAATCTCTCAATGCTTTATTAATTTTCAGGCGTGTTGTGAAAGTGGAGTCTATATTTTTATATCTGGAGGTCTATTTGTTTCAACTACATTTATTGAAATATGCATGTTTTGCCAACTGTTCTGTTGTGCCATTTTACCATAAATATTATGCTTATACATTCATGAAAATTTTCAGATTTTCAGTTTGGTTCCGTTGGTTGACTACCTGGTATTTTGTGCCAATACTGCACTATTTTAAATATTGTGCTTATGTTATATTTATCTTTGCATTTCCATATGAATTATATAAGCAATTCAATACTGTCAATTATAACAAAAAAAACTGATGGGATTTTGATTTGGATTTCATTGCATCTAAAGATCAATATAGAGGAGAACTGATACCTCTACAACACTGAGTTGTAACTCTGAATAGATGGAATTACTGAGCTAGAATGATGATAAATTGTAGAAAAAAGAAAGATGTTTACATTTTAGACCACAGATTTGGAACAACTATCAGTGATGACACATCCTGGATTTGGCTGTTGGAATGAGTGGATAAGATGAAATTCAGGTAAAGGTAGTTAAAATTCAGGACTACCAAAAAGAGGGAAGGAGGGAGAGGGAGAAAGAATTTGAACGCACTAAGTGGAATATACATTACAAATACTTTCACAAAGGAATATAGAAAATGGAAGACATGGTTTAGAAGCACATGAGCCAATTTCAAAATCTTCAGCAAATGTGAGGCTAGATTGGGATATTTATCCTTTGTGGTTACAAAAAGTGTTAGAAAGAGGATGTAGTTGGTCTCAAAGCAAAATGATGTTTCAGAGAAGGGGAAAGAAGTATTTAGATGTAAGCAGGACAATGAGTATCAGCTGAATGTAGAGTTGGGGGGGAAATGTAACAATTCCTTAAAAACCTGATTCCTTGTTCATTGAGGCAAAAGGATGAAGGGACTGTTCAGTCAAACATTCTAACAGGTAGAATAGATTTACCATGAAATAAAGGGCACAATGAAAGTTTTTTTAGAGGGTAGAGTACTGTGAGAGTGGGTCAGAAGACTAGAAGCAGTTGGTAATAAGAGTATGAGACAAGGGAGAAGGTGACTTGGATTGGAGTACAGAATACTACCAGAAAAGTTAGATATCTAGGGTTGAGTTGGCCTGAACTTTCTGGGCCGTGTGGATTTTGTTGCGGTTGGGTTTGTGTGTGGTTCTGAGAAGCTCTACTTTTAGTGAGCAGATGAGATACTAGATAAGTTGCATCCCAGGAATAATATCAAATTAAAAGAAGACCTGAAGCCGTTGTGCAAAATTTGTTATAAGCCTTGCAATGTTATTTTTTTAAAGGAAGATTGCTATGTTTATACATTTTTCTAAAGGTGAAATACTAAACAAAAATTTGCTTCTATTTCTAAAAAGTATACTTGAGTATGTGTGAATTTTAAATCAAAAACCTAGATTCCAAGCTGAGGTTTCATAAAGTAAAATGGTATGTTCAAACTACATATTGCTCATCATAATTGAAAATAATAAAAAGTGTTCTTCCAGTGAATGCTGGGCTGTTAACAGCTCTTAGTAGAACTAGCAAAGCAAATTGCTTTTCATTGTAGTTTTATAACATGATTAGTTTTATAACATGTAGTTTTATAACATGATGTAGTTTTATAACATATAGTAGTACATGCCCTGCTTACTATTTTTGCAAAATTGTGCTGGCTAGTATCATGATTTTACTTTCCAAAGTGAACTTGAGATGAATTTTAAAATTACTCTGTCTAGCTTCAAAAAACATAGTAATGAGGCTTAGAATGTAATTACATTAAACATACAAATTAGATTGAGAAAAATTCAGTTGTTCTGGAGCCAGCTCTTAGCAACACAGAAAAGCCAATTGTTAAATAATTCAGGAATTTTACCAGGTGGTTTTAAATTCCTGGTATCTTGAAATCAGCCATGGTGGAAATTTTTACACTATGGAAATCTGCAAATGCAACAAATCATGGCTCCCTGGTTTACCAGTACACCACTGGAATAATTTATGATATTATGTATTTATGTTTCTTTTAGATATTTCAACAAAGTTTTTTAGCTGGATTTATTTTGATCCTATACATCATTTCTAGGCAGTTTATAATTTATTAGCTATTGTGAATGCACTCTTTTCCTTCTATTGAAACTCCCAAATAACAAAAAAAAATTGACTTTTTTTGCATTTTTTTCCATCTGGTTAATTTATTGATCTCTCTTATTATTTCTAATAGGTTTTCCAGTAATTCTCTTAGGTTTCCAAGATAGGCCATTATATCATATGCAAATTATGGTAATTAAATATTTTCTTTTCCAAAAGATATACTTTGTAATTATTTCATTTTCTATTCAGTAGTCAAGAATTTCTGGGAATGTATAAAATAATATGAGTAGAGGGTTTTAGTGTTTCATTTTGTACTATTATGTTCACTTTTAGGTTGAAATAGGCCCTCTTTATTATGTTATATCACCACTCATAATTTTATGCTGTGGTGGTAGCAATAGTGAGTGGTGGCGGACTCATTTGTGGTGGTGATGGTGGTTTTGTGGTTTTCGTAGCTGTTGTTTTTAACCAGAAATAAGTTCTGTGGATTGTGTGCCAGTGGATAAGAGCACAAGCGCTTCAGTCACATTTCCTGGGTTCATGTCCTGAACATGACTTTGCTATTTCCTAGTTGTATTTAAGCTATCTGTGCCTTGGTTTTCTTTTCTGTAAAATTGGTAAAATAATAATAATAGTACTTATTTTTTGATGGCTTTGTGAGAATTCAGTGAGCTAAGTTAATAGAGTACTTGGAACAGTGCCTGGCACAGTCTAAGCATTCAATGAAAGTTAGTAATTATTATTAATTAATACCCTCAGAGAAACTTTTTAAATTATATTTTTTTCCTTTAACATATTGAAATGATATGTTATTTTAGTACTGTTCTTGCATTTCTGGGATAAAACATACTAAGTTGTATCAATTTCTCTTTTTTAATTTTTAAAAATTTTATTAAAATATAGTTGATTTAAAATGTTGTGTTAATTTCTGCTGAACAGCAAAGTGACTCAGTTATACATATATATATTCTTTTTCATATCCTTTTCCATTATGGTTTATCACAGGATATTGAATCTAGTTCCTGGTGTTATATAGTAGAACCTTGTTGTTTTATCAATTTCTCTTATAACCAGTGAAGTCAATTTGCTACCAAACTTTAAAAAAATTTTTTTCCAAAAATAAATAAGATTATTCTATAGTTGGGGAAATGTCTACGTCAGATATTGAGATTAGTATTCTTTTGACTTTATAAAATGTACCTGGGAAGTTTATAGCTCTTTCTGTACTCTGAAACCATTTACCTGGCATATAATATATCTTCTTTTTTGTTCTAATGATATGTACTTGAAGGATTTTGTCCTTTTTTCTTGATCAAACATGCTAAAATTGTGCATATGTTACAGGATTTATTGCAAGTAAAAATCTCTTGAAATTATTTATAATTTCTACTATTTTGTATCTTCCAATTTATTAATGTCTGTGTTTTGTTTTTCTCATCCCCTTTCATTTCCATTGGCTTGTTTCTCTGTTTCTAATTTCTTTACCTGAATGCTCAGTTCATTTATTTACATTCTTCCTTGCTTAGTAACAAAGCATAATTTATTGCATCTTTAAAATGCATATTGAATAACCTGAGTCATTTTTCATTTGTAATTTGGAAAATTACATACACCAGTGATAGATGGTAAATTACAACTCCTGTCATACCCTCCGCTAGCACCTATGAATGTGAATATTCACTGTTAATCTTTAAAAATCAGGACACACCCTGAAACTGGAAGCAACCAAGATGGCCTTCAATGGACAAATTAATAAACAAACTATGGTACATCCATACTATGGAATATTATTTGATGAACAAAAAGAATAAGCTGATAGTCTATGCAACAATGTGGATAAATGTTATATGAGATTGCTTAAATGCGTATGCTTAAGTGAAGAAAGAAGTTTCACAAGGACATATACTGTATAATACTATATATATGAAATTCTGTCAAAGACTAAAGTACAGAGATAGAAAACTTATGAGTGGTTGTCAGGGGCTTGAGGAGGTGGAAGGGTTAACCAGGTGAAGCACAGAGAAATTTTAGGGCTATGAAACTTTTCTGTCTGGTATTGTATGGTGGACACATGACATTGTGTGTTTGTCAAAGCTTCTAGAACTTTACAAAGAATAACTGTGATGAAAACATCTAGCTGTATGAACACTTGATTGAGTTGAAAGTTTAACGTATAATTCATTTAAATCAAACAATCATCATTCATGAGCTCTATGCTTTGAGTTTTGTTTATTTCATCTGTGGAAGGGAGAGAGGAAAGGCAGAATTGCAAAACCCCTGACTCTAGAGTCAGATAAACTTGGGTTTGAAATCCAATTCTAGTACTTCCTAGTTATTTAAACCTTGGCACATTACTTAAAATTCCCATTGCTAAATTTTCTTCCCTATAAATTGAGAAAATAGTATCTGCCTCAGCATTGTTGGAGGATTAAATATTAATGCCTATAAAACTCTTAGCCTGGACTGTAGTTTCATGTTCAATAAGCTACATGCTGTCTTCCACAATAACTGTGTTTATTATTTCTCCTTTTTTTTTTTTTTTTGTATGTATGTGGGCCTCTCACTGCTGTGGCCTCTTCCGTGTGGACCACAGGCTCCAGACGCGCAGGCTCAGCGGCCATGGCTCACGGGCCCAGCCGCTCTGCAGCATGTGGGATCTTCCCGAACCGGGGCACGAACCCGCATCCCCTGCATCTCAACCACTGCGCCACCAGGGAAGCCCTTATTTTATTTTTAATCTTAAAATGTTTTTTACTATTTTATTTTGAGTTTTTCTCTAGGCACGATTTAACTTTTAACCAATAGGTATCCAGAAATAGGAAATGGAGAGAATAAAAAGAAGTGAAAAAAGGGGGGAAAGACTAAAGGAAAAGATAATAAAAGACTTAACAACATGCTGCATACAGGTCTTTTTTTTAAAAAAATAAATTTATTTATTTGTTTGTTTTTGGCTGCGTTGGGTCTTCATTGCTGCACGCGAGCTTTCTCTAGTTGTGGCGAGCAGGGGCTAACCTTCGTTGTGGTGCTCATGCTTCTCACTGCGGTGGCTTCTCTTGTTGTAGAGCACAGGCTTTAGGTGAATGGGCTTCAGTAGTTGCAGCATGCGGGCTCATTAGTTGTGGCACACAGGCTCAGTAGTTGTGGCTCATGGGCTCTAGAGCACAGGCTCAGTAGTTGTGGTGCATGGGCTTAGTTGCTCCTTGGCATGTGGGGTCTTCCTGGATCAGGGCTTGAACCCGTGTCTCCTGCATTGACGGGTGGACTCTTAACCGCTGCGCCACAAGGGAAGCCCTGAATACAGGTCTTTAGACTGAAAACTCTCCAGAGCAATGAATGACTAAAGGCCCACATCTAGAAATGTACATATAACATTGTAAAGCCTCAAAGATAAAGTCCTAAATGCTTTTAAGGAGGAAAAGAAAAGCTACTACAAAGAAATAGGTATCATTTTAACATAATATGTCCCATCAATAAACTGGATTCCAGAAAACAGCACAGCAATAGTTTTCAAGTTTTGAGGGATAAATTGGGGCCTAAAATCCAAAATGCCAATTTATCCATAAAATTAAGTGAAAAAGAAAATCATTTCAAGTATGCAAGAGTGTTGACTTTCCACTCCCATCTCTCACCCCCGTCCTCTCTTAGGAAGTTACTTGAAGTCATTTAGAAACAAAAGGAAGGAGTAGATCAGGAGCAGTCAGAAGTGAAATTCAGGGAAGAGTGGACTCCACCCTGAGTTCTAGATGCCTGGCAGCCACACAGAGAGGGCCAAGGAATTAAAGGGCTCTGCAGTGCCTGCAGGAAACAAAGGACTGGTATGACTGAAGTGGTTAAAAATAACAGAACTGTGGTTAATAGTACAGTATTGTATACCCGAAGGTTACCAAGAGTAGATCTTGAGCATTCTCAGCACAAAAAAGAAAGTGTTGACTATGTTAGCTATGTAAGGTGATGGATATTATCTTGATCTTGGTACTTATTCTACAATGGATATGTGTAACAAATCATTACACTGTATCCTTTACATTTACACAATTATATGTCAGTTATTCCTCAATAAAGTTAATAAAATAAAAATAAATGAAATAAAAGACCTTGAGAATGTGACAAAGGCTCATTTCACCTCCCTACTAGCAATATTATTCTTCAAGAGTTAGGACATGAGTTATTTTAGGAAAGAAATGGTTCTCCAATGAAAAATATTTACAGTCTAAATAATGTAGTCACTGTTTACTGGTTATCAGCTTTCAGGAATAGATGTATGAATAAAATCTAGTGGGCTTATTTTCTCCATTACCTCTTTCTGGATCCCTATTGGTTATAGAAAAGATAACCTGGGTATTTTCTCTGTGATCTGTTTTATTTCGTTTTTACTGTCTTTGTCATTTTTTTTTTTTTTTTGCTTTACTTTTGGAGATAATTCTTCCAACTTGATTTTCTAGCCCTTCAACTGAATTATTTCTACTCGATTATATTTTTTTCTATTTCTAAAAGAGAGAAGACAGCTCACTGACAAAGTAAAAGTGTAGGACTGAGATCCCAGCTCCCAGAGGCCCCCACATTCCTAAACTCATGGCCTCCTTCCTCCAACTTCAAACCCAGCCTTCATGAGCTGAATCCCTCTCATGCTTCAGACTCTACTTCTATCTCATCCTTCTCACCCAGCCAGAGAAGCTGTCTGCTTTTAAGTACTGATGTAATTAGACTGGACCCACCCAAATAATTCAGGATAACTCCCCCTCTCAAATTCCATACCCTTAACCACATTTGCAAAGACCCTTTTGCAATGTAAGGGACTTATTTATATTCACAAGTTCTGAGAATTTGAGTTGGATATCATGGAGCACGGAAGGTACAGTTCTGTCTACCACATGGACTGTACTATATTTATAGACACGATTGTACTATAGACCTATAGACTCAAACTGTGCAGTTCTTCACACAGGGTCTTACATGTAGTACATAAACTATACAATATACTTATACATTGTATATAGACAATACTATCATGCAGTTGTTAACACAGGGTCACACACATTGTATATGTTCAGTTAACATTTATGGATTATTTAGAATCTCATCATGGTTATTCTTCACCATCTTTTTATTTTAAATATACTCCCTATTGTTTTCCTCATTGTCTCTGGCAAAAATACTACCACCTACTTTAGAGAAAATATACATAGTCCTTCCATTTTAGAGCATTCATCAACCTGACGCTATTACAACTCCTCTATCCCTCTATAGTTTGTCATTTAAAAATCACTTCTTATTTGCTATTTTTCCTTCTTTGAGCAATATTTACAGTCTCTTCTTCAATTTCTTTTTCTAATAAAATGGTTATCCTTGTCATCCATCTCTCCCTGTTACCCTTTGAAACTTACCCTTGATAAGAGATTTCAATTTTTTGTAGAAAGCCCAATACGGATACCAAGGAGTTAATGATGGAGTGCCATTTGCTGTATCAATTTCATCTGAAACACAAGGATAATGTTCCCAGCTGTGGCATCTTGCTCCTTGGCAATTTCATCAGACAGTGCCAGCCGTTATTGTAGAGTTTTGGGCTTGTCACGAGGATTAAGCTGTAGTAGAGATGTTTCTGCCACCTCAGTGCTGTATAGTACAAGTTGGTTTCAATTTTTTTCTCTAATTCTTGTTTTTCTCTCTATTCTTATTTTGTTAAAGTGCCTAGGAGATCTGTGTCTAGGTAAAATCTACATTGTGACACATGCCTTCTGGGGCAGGGGAGGGGGAGAACATGCACCATATCCACTTTCAATAGAATTTTAGTATGATTTGAATATAATTTCCTTTGTGAATAAAACTAAAATGAAAAGTTTTTATTGCTTTTGTTATAAGCGTTGTTGTTTATGTGTAACAGCTTTTTAAAAATAGTAAGCAAAAAAATCTAAAAAGAGTACATTCCTTTGTTAAATATTTTTTAAATACACAAGTTACTTGTTTAACTTTTCTAATCTATTGTTACTGTCAGTACATAAAACAGAAATGTTTCTTAATAGAGTGTATTCAGTGAATGTTCTCCTTATCTTTCTCATGAATTCATTTGCTAAGTACGGTTGTTAAATTGCTAACTAACCATCAGTGTCAAAAAGAGTGATCTAGTGTGTTCATTTTCAACTTAATTCTAATGTTCTCTAAGCAGCCTCATTCCTTTTGACAGTATGATGACTCCAAATAAGACATACCATAGAACCACCAATCTTAAAACTGTAATGGAACTTAGTGATTTCATTCATTTTACAGATGACAAAACTAAGAATCAGTAAAGTTAAAGAATATGCCTAGGACTTCCCTAGTGGTGCAGTGGTTAAGAATCCGCCTGCCAATGCAGGGGGCATAGGTTCGAGCCCTGCTCTAAGAAGATCCCACATGACGCGGAGCAGCTAAGCCCGTGTGCCACAACTACTGAGCCTGCGTTCTAGAGGCCGCAAGCCACAACTACTGAAGCCCTCGCGCCTAGAGCCCGTGCTCCGCAACAAGAGAAGCCACCGCAATGAGAAGCCCGTGCACCACAATGAAGAGTAGCCCCCACTCGACGCAACTAGAGAAAGCCCATGTGCAGCAACAAAGACCCTATGCAGCCAAAAATAAATAAATAAATAATATTTTTAAAAAAGAATATGCCTAAAGTCACACAAATGACACACACACTAGTGACAGGACCAAGCTCAGAACTCAGTTCTTCAGCCCCAGTCCTGCTCTCTGCAATCCTCCACTGGCCACCCTAGTCCAAGTCCATGGTCTGTGATCCTTAGTTCTAATCTTCTGTCTGAAACTGACCTTGTACCAGAGACCCACCTCCACCTCCTATCCACTACCTTCTCCACACACCTTCTTCACCAGGCTTCATTCTCCCTCTACTCTGTTTCTGCCTCTGAGCCTTCAGTACCCCTTCCTCATTCCGAGAGAGCTCTCCAGACACAACGGGCTGTCCTGAACCTTCTGCAGGGAGTGCTCCCCTGTCATGAGGGGGCTGAAACAACAACAGATGTCCAACTACTACAGATGAGAAAAAAGCACTTATGAGACTCAGAAAGTTCAGGAATTATGATAAAACTCAGTGCTTTAGACCATAAGCAACTTGAGATACAGGCTCTCTTAAAATAAATAAAGAAAGAATGCTATATACAATGAGTTTCTCATCCCATTTTGCATCTCATCCTGGGAAGACTGTATATGAAGAATTTCTCACTCTATTCTTCATCCCATCCTGAGGATTCCAGTCCAGGCTTCATTCTGAATGCCAGCTGGATTCTTCTCTTTGAAATAGATTGTTATTACAAATTCCCATGCAATGGGTTTGACTAGCTCCATGCCTCGCTCACTTTCCTACTCAGGATAGAGCACTTAAAATTTCCTTTTCTTTAGCCTTGTTAATTGAAAGTTTTGCATTTGATTTGGAAGGTGATTAATTCTTTCTTTAGGTGGCTGTTCTAAGGGAACAAGACTAAAATATTTCTCTGCAGGTTGGGTGTCACTGAAGAAAGTCTGTCCAAGTCCATCAAAGTGTGGCTCAGCCCCACAAACAGAGGACGTGCTCACTGATAAATTTATCACCTCCAGAATCTTCAGAGCAATGGCATTCACACCCTTCAACTCCCTCAGGTACTGAGATGTAAGGTAAGGGCTGCACTTCTGAACAGGAGAGGAATGATATTTCTTGAGATGATTATAAATGGAGTAGTTAATAACAAAAAGGCAACCTGAAAAAGAATCCTGCTGGAAATAATGGAGTAATATCTTTGTTAAAGGAGAAAATATTTGTATCTTAGAATGAAAAAGGAGATGGCAAATAATGATATTAATCATAATTCTCCAAAAAATAAGTACAAGAAAAAATGTTTTCCTGTTGACTCCTATGCCTACTCTTCCTGCTGCCTATTGTATACAGTAAGTACATTAAGGAAATAAGTAGGAAAATAATACATTGAAATAAACAGATTATGTTAATGGGCAAAAATAGTCAATATATATTAAGATTTAATCACATGGCATTGGACAAAATTAATCAAATCTTACATCACCCTGGCTTGCAAAGAGTTTATGATCTAAAATGATAGTGCCAAAGGCATACACTTTAAAAACTCAGTTTGACTTATGCAAGAGAGATTTTTTTATAATAGTTTTGTTTATTTTACTATTGGGGAATATTTTCAAGTCACACTACAGTGCTGTTGAATTCCCTCTGGGAAAGAGAGTATGAAGGAAAACAGGACAGTTGAGAGTTATGCATGGGTAAGACTGAAAAAAAAGAAAAGGACAGAATGTCACTGCATGGTGTTGTGTCTTTCTGAGAGTTAAGGCCTAACAAAATAAAGAAAGTACCTCCAAAAGTGCAGGTTCTGAGACCAGTTCAAACCTCCCTCTCTCTTGAGTCGGTGTCACTATCCCAGAACCGGGACTAATTTGAGGCCAGTACAGTGGAGTGCCTGTGTGTCCAGAAGAGGCCTGACAGCCCAAGTTAGTCCACAGGCTTTCAGACAAACAACTCTCTTCCAAACATGGACACTTTCTGGGCCAAATCTGTACTCTGTAATTTAAACCAGAATCAGTCTAATTTTCTGGAGTCTGAGGATGGAGTGATTTTTACCTTACAACAAGATTTCTCTGTAGAGTAAGTTTCTACCAACAGACCTGTTTAATCCTTTTTTTTTTTTTCTGGTGTCAAGAAAGAAAAAATGGTAATGAAATACTGTAGCCTAAATATAAATAAATATGGGTCAACTGTCTATTATTGAATCAAACTTTATTAGGGGTTTGAAAATCGTGGTGAACCTCTCATTCCAATCAATACATTTGGGCAGCACTAAAGTGTGATGATCAGACAGCTGGGTCCTCACCTGTTGGCAGGAAGAGTGCATTTCATAAGAGTCTACTTTTATATGAAAACAAATGAGAAAATGATGCAGGGAAGGCTGGCCTAGAAATTGTTAAATAAATGCAAGAAAACTAGAACAGAAAAGAAAGTGGGGATAAAATGGCAACTCCTGTATCTCAAAGGACAGAAGTTAAGCCAGGATAAATCACTGTCATGTTTCTTCCTCCTATGTAAAAAGTAAGTGTTAAATAGAATATCACTTCTGTTTTGTTTCTTACTATTGCAGACTGACCTTTAAAAAAAAAATATTCAAGCCACCCGTAGGTTTTGTTTTTTCTCTTTCTAGCAAACACAATTCTTTTTTGTTTTTAATGAATAAAGTTGTAAAATATTTAAAGTGTACATTGTGGTGATCTGATACACACATACATTATGAAAGAATTCCCACATCTAGTAAATTACCACGTCCATGATGTCACATATTTATCTTTTGGGTTTTTTTGGTGAAAGCATTTAAGCTCTCTCCTAGCAAATTTCAATCATATAATACAGTATTATCAACTACAGTCACCATATTTTACATTAAATCCTCAGCCCTTATTCATCTTATAGCTGAAAATTTTTATCCTTTTACCAACCTGTCCATATTTCCCCCACCCACCAGCCCCTGGAAACCACTCTTCTACTGTTTCTACAAGTTTGAATTTTTTTAAGAGTCCACACATAATTAACACCATGTAATATTTGTCTTTCTCTTTCTGACTTATTTCACTTAGCATCATGGCCTCAAGGTCCATCTATTTTTCACTAATGGCAGGAATTCCTTCTTTCTCATGGTTTAATAATATTCCATCATATATGTATACCACATCTTCTTTATTCATCCATCCACTGATAGACACTTATTTCCATATTTTAGCTATTGTGAATAATGCTGCAATGAACATGTACAGAATTTCTTTGATAACCTGTTTTCATTTCCTTTAGACATATACCCAGAAGTAGGACTGCTAGGTAATATGGTAGCTCTATTTTTAATTTTCTGAGGCATAGTGTTTCCCATAATGGATGCACCAATTTACATTCTCACCAACAGTGCACAAGGACTCCCTTTTCTCTACATATTCATCAACACGTGTTATCTCTTGTCTTTTTGATGATAGTCATTCTGACAGGTGTGAGGCGATATCTCATTGTGGTTTTGATTTCAATATACCTGATGATCAGTAATGTTACATACCTTTTCATGTACCTGTTGGCCATCAGTACAACTTCCTTGGAAAATGTCTATTCAGATCCTCTGCCCATGTTTCAATCAGATTGCTTGTTTTTTTGTTGGGGTTTTTTTTTTGTGGTTTTTGTGTGGTTTGGGGTTTTTTTCTTTCTTTTCTTTTTTTTTTTTTCCTTTTTCTTTTCTTTTTTTTTTTTTTTTTTTTTTTGCTATTGACTTATATGAGTTATTTATACATTTTGGATATTAACCCCTTATTAAATATATGATTTGAAAATATTTCTCCCAGTCAGTAAGTTGCCTTTTCATTTTGTTGATGGATTCCCTTGCCATGCACTAGTTTTTTAGTTTGATGTAGCCCCACTTGTCAATTTTTGCTTTTGTTGCTTTTGGTTTTGGTATCATGTCCAAAGGATCACCTCCAAGACTGATGTCAAGGAGCTTGTGTTTTCTTCTAGGAGTTTTATGGTTTCAAGTCTTATATTCAAGTCTTTAATCCATTGGAGCTAATTTTTGTGTGATGTAAGATAGGGGTCCAGGTTCATTCTTTTGCATGTGGTTACCCAGTTTTCCCAACATCCTTTATTGAAGACTCTATCTTTTCCCCATTGTATAGTCTTGGCTATTTTGTCATAAATTGACTATATATGCTTAGGTTTATTTCTGCCCACTTTATTCTGTTCCCTTTATCTATGTGTCTGTTTTGGGGCCAGTTTTGAATACTATAGCTTTATAATATAATTTGAAATGAGGAAGCATAATGCTTCTACTTTATTGTTTTTTCTCAAGGTTTCTTTGGCTATTCAGGGTCTTTTGTTGCTCTGTACAAATTTTAGGATTGTTTGTTCTAGTTCTGTGAAAAATGCTATTGGAATTTTGAAAGTGATTACACTGAACCTGTAGATTGCTTTGGGGAGTATGGACATTTTAACAATATTCATTCTTCCAGTACATGAACACAAAATATCTTTCCATTTATTTTTGTCTTTCTCAATTTCTTTCATCAATGTCTTATAGTTTTCAGTGTACAGATCTTTCATCTCCTTAGTTTTTTGTTCCTATTTATTCTATTTTTTTTGATGCAGTTATAAATAGGATCGGTTTCTTAATTTCTGTACTATAGTTTGGTATTAGTGTCTAGAAACACAAGTGATTTTAGTATATTAATTTTGTATCCTTCAACTTTACTGAATTCATTTACTACTTCTAACATTTTTTGTAGAGCCTAGGGTTTTCTATATGTAATATTGTGCCATCTGTGAATAGAGACAGTTTTACTCCTTCCTTTACAATTTGGATGCCTTTTATTTATTTGTATTGCCTAATTGCTCTGGCTAGGACTTCCAGTACTATGTTGAATAAAAGTGATGAGAGTGGGCATCCTTGTCTGGTAAACCCAATCCTCCTTAAACTGAACATCCATCCCACTTTATTTCAACTAACAGTCAGGCTTACTCCCTGAATATGAAACACTCTATAGTATGAAATACACATAATATATGAGTAATGGATACTTTAGACAGCAACTAATAACAGACCCTCTGAGTAATATAATGCCTACCAGGCCAAAACAGAAATACAACTTAACTGGTAGTGGGTCCTAGGGAATTATGTAACATTCCCTAGACAGTGTGTTTTTCATGAGTCACAAGACTACAAAACTACCTTCTTGCAATATGAACTGCATAAAATGATTTTTTTGGTCTGAGAGTCAAAAACATTTGCTTAGGTTGAGCAAAACTGTTTCATGAGCCAAGGCTACAGTTTGTCCAAACATTTTCAGAAGCACATTTAAATGCTCTAATGTCTCTATGGATTTTTTCCCCTCCAGTGAACTAGATTCAAGTTAATGGGAACAATTAAATCTACTTTCGTCAGACCTCTTAACTGAGTTTTTCCAAGTTTTCTTTTTTAGCTGACTTTTGAGATTTCTTATTTGTTCCATCAGAGTCTCTTGTAATTAAAACCTATTCTGACCTGTGAAATGCATGATAAAACAAAAACACTTAACAATATTTAGAGGTTGAGTGGATGTGATTTGTGGGATGACCGTGTACAGCATTGTATGAAAATACAGCTCAATGTAATGTCTAATCTGCTGTGACATTCAAGTTTTAAGTGATGCTCAAGGAGATGGAAGGATTGGCTCCACATACATCCCAACCTACACTGGTCTTCTGTCTGTTAACTTGCTAATGAACCATGATTGAGTAAAGTAATGAAGAGTTTACAGAGAGCCCCAAGAAACCAATTTCCAATTTTGCAACCAGCAGGCTTTAACCTCACTGCAGCCTTAGCTAATTTTGTCTGGAAGCGGACTTGGGTACTAAATGTCATCCCTGCCTTCTGATTCAGACAGACTTTGCTAATCCCCGTATACTTGCCCATTAATGAATGTCTTTTCATAAGATCCATTCTGTTTCTCTCCTTGGTTGTTATAAATAGGCTGAATAGCTAAAAATTGTTACAATGAAACATAAAATTTTAACCACTTTGAAAATTAGAAACATTGAAAAGCACCGATCTTATGTCTGACCTATGTAAGGCAGGAAACTATATGTACAAGAATTGTCTGAAATTAATTTATGATAAAATTAAGCAAAAATTGTAATAATTATGTAGTGTGTATATCTATGGTTTAAAAGTGTTTTTTTCGTTTTTAATGTCTTTCAGTGCGTATCCAGTCATTCATTATAGTTTTTTGTTTTTGTTTTTGCGGTACGCGGGCCTCTCACTGTTGTGGCCTCTCCCGTTGCGGAGCACGGGCTCCGGACACGCAGGCTCAGCGGCCATGACTCACGGGCGCAGCCGCTCCGTGGCATGTGGGATCTTCCCGGACCGGGGCACGAACCCCTGTCCCCTGCATCAGCAGGTGGACTCTCAACCACTGTGCCACCAGGGAAGCCCGCATTATAATTTTTGACTGTAAGTAAAGATGTAAGTCAGGCTTCGTTGATAATCCCCAGGCAGGTGAATGAAGCAGGTTTCCTTCAGACAAGGCCAAAAATCTTTTAACTTTAAAGCACAGTAAAGAGTAAGAATAATTTCTCCTTTTATTCTCACTTCCATTAACTCCCTCATTTAAAACTGTCTGTAAATGATCACTCATCATCATGAGCCCCTTCTGGTTTAGTTAATCAAAGAAATGGGAGTAAACTGCAATCTGTTTACTATTCTTAAAAATAAACTTTATATACTCAACAAAAATTTTGAAGAATAAGCATGGAAATGTGTACAAATTGGAGCTGTTGACAGGAAACGTGTAGCTGGTGGCAATGCCTTCACCTGGTGACAACACAGGAGTCCCCAGCCATAACTTCAGACACACTGGGCTAGGCTGGTATGTCACTAACTAGTCTTAATCTGTTTAAGAAACATTTGGTTCCATATAAATATTTGGTAAATGTGAGCATGTCTGTCTCTAATTCCAAGGAAATAGCCCATATTTTTCTTTGATTATTAGAGAAGCACCAAAGTACAATTTATTTCTACACACGCTCCTTAAAATTGACTGTTCTCGCATTTGAAGTCGAGTGGGAGAAAGCTGTCTTAGAGCTGATTCTAATGACTCAAGGAAGGAAGTATTCTCAAAGATAAAGAAAAACCAGGACCCTTTAATGCTGGTGTGTAAAGATGTAAGTCAGGCTTCATCAGTAATCACCAGGCAGGTGAATCAGGCAGGTTTCCTCCAGAAAAGGCCCAAAATCTTTTCACTGGGAGGCACAGTAAAGAGTAAGAATAATTTCTCCTTTTATTCTCACTTCCATTAACTCCCACATTTAAAAGTGTCTGTATATGATCACTCATCATCACGAGCCCCTTCTGGTTAAATATATCAAAGAAATGGGAGTCTGTTGATAGCTTTTCAAGATGTAGGCTGTGCTACTCAATTGGGGGGTGGGAGAGAAACAAGGCTCTTTTATTCCTTTCCATTTAAAAAGTACAGAAAGTAAAATGCATCATCCAGATGAAAATAACTCTAGACATTTGGGCTATGATATTGTTATCTCTGAGATCCTTTTCCACTGGTTTCAGCTGAGTGCAGAATGCAGGCCTCTTGGGGATAAAAATCTAAATGCTCCAATGGCACTGAAAGACCCACATGCCGGTTAGCATTAGCAAAGCTGGACATTTCTTTTGCATATTCCTTGTTTGAGTAGGATGCCTATTTTAAATTGTAATGTACAAGAAGGCAAGATATGTAAACTTCAAAGCCTATGTATTTTCAATAACCTTGCACAAATGTGAAATTCTTTTTTGCTTTCACAGTTCCATGCTTGTCCCAGAGTCCGATCTAATAAATGCTGACACTCTTGGCTCAGTTTAATTAACAAAGAGCAAGCTGTGTGGAACACAGCACTGAAGCAGGGCCATGGAGGGCTCCAAACATGCTACTGCCAATCATGGATCAGAGTGTACTTCCAAAGGAGCCCTGGGTGAGACATCCTGGCAAGGTCTCTGCTGCTAGGCAGGATGTTCTCATGGAAAATGCTTTTCATTTTCTCCTTAATTGTAACTGCCTACACATTTTATAATAATTCCAATATTTTAAATCTGGGAACCTCTCTAAAGTTTACAGATGCTTTTTGTGCATTATCTCACACAACCCTAGGACAAGCATGTTTGTTCTTGACACAAGAGGAAATTGAGGCTCAAGAAGAAAAAGGATTTAATCAAAACCATAAAGCTACAAAGAGTCAGAGGTTGGATTTGAACCCAGGTTTTCTAGCACCAACCCATGTTTTTCTCTTTTACAAGAGCTTCCTAGAAAGTTCAAGTATAGAAACACACGATTGTGACCATTATACATGCAGGTGATAGCCACAGGTGCACTGCAAACTTAGCAGCTCTAGCAGTGGTTTTATCATCTAGCACAGAACTTAAGTGGCAAAAAGAAATGTTATAATAAATGTTTACTGAATGAGTGACAGTATGTGAATACAGTAAACTGTTGATATTACATAACACTCCTCACATCATGTAACATGAAACATAAAATAAAAGTCAGTGAAAGCATTCTCAGCTTAGTTGTTCTTTGATTTGCTCACCTATAATCATAAATGCAGCACGTACAACTTAGTTTTTCTCAAGGGGGGCAGACTGGGTGTTAAAATTTAATATTGCTTATTACAAAACATCATTGCAGTGCAAAAAATGAGAGAATGAGCTAATATACTAAACAGAAATGACATTAATTCAACCATATTTCGTGAGAGGGATAAGTTCAATTCCCAGTCAGAATATCATGGCTTTTTCCAGTATTTAGCTCCATGAGACTGAATGTCCATCTCTCACTGCAAAACACATGGATAAGTAAGGAAGACACATGAATGTAGTTCAGTAATGCAAATGATAGGGAGAGAGTAGGATAATTAAATAGTTTAAAAATCCCACCAGGGGATTAAAGACAGAGTGGAAATTTTAAGGGAGTTTGGGAGACTATTGTAAGGTAATGACCACTGAAGAAGAGAATCCAGTAACTTAGCAACAATATACCCTACCTTGAAGGAAGACCAGGTACATTCAAACTCCAGGCACACTCAAGCCACAAACCCTGATAGTTAAAACACAGACAATTGATATGGGGTCTGAATCTTGTTATATGATGTCAGGGAGTTAACAGTCCTTGAAGAGTAACATTTCTGCATGTAGCCAAGACAGGGACATAGGTGAAAGGGGAAAGAAACTGGGGAAAAGGGACATTATACTGAAACCTGAGATGAATTAACATACTTTAGTATATGTTACCACCCTTCTGCTAATATACATATGATTTAAATAGTGCCATGGCAGTTAGACCCAGTAAGACCATATAGGGTCAGAGGAGGAAGTAATGATGTAAGCCCTTGACATCTACCCAAAAATAAGGAAGAAAGTGATCTTCTCCCCTCTCCCCTTTTCCTTTGATTTCAAAAATGTAGCCCTCTTTGTTCCTGGGAGTGCACCCCCTTACCTGCCCACTTGTATCTCTCACAAGAGTCCTATGCTAATAAACTCTTTGCCTGCTACTTTGCCTCATGCTGAATTCTTTCTGTGTTGAGACAAAAGAACCTGAGCTTCAGTAAGTCCTGACCCCAGGTGAATGGTTTCAATTAAAAGACAGTGGGTTCAAGTCCCCTCCTAAATTAGGGGTCCTGATTCTAGTCCCAATCTGAGTTTTGGCTGGGTTCATGACCCATCTGAGCAGGAGTCCAGTTTCACAAATGGTAGTGGAATCAGGACTTCTTACACATTACTAGCAAAGACATGCACACTATGTGGTTGGTGCTATTTTAGATATTTTTTGCATGAGGACAAGCAAACAGAGTTGAATTTAAAACATGGTATTCATTAACACATGTAACATTGAATGGGCATATTCCCTATACCAGACAGGAGGAGAGAGAAAAGATGCATAATATAGACTCTATCCACCTGAAGATGCTCAGTCCTCCTGACTTGGAACTCTTGAGTGTGGGGGGACATTGCAGTAGAGGCAGTGAGAGAATTATATGGCAAATGAAGATGTGAATTTCTACCCTCACTGTGTCCATCTGCAGCACTGACCAGCAGTTCAGTTTTGGTTGAAGGAGTTGTGTCTCAAGGTCCAGCCCTCCCCTACACATCATGGAATGAAACAGGCTTAGGGCAAACTACTGGAATCTTTTCTCTTCCACTGTAGTCTACTAAAGTATCAAAAGAGGCTGCATAACAATTCAGTCATGGAGACAAAAATTTTGGGTTGGCCAAAAAGTTTGCTTAGGTTTTTCTGTAACATCTCACGGAAAAACCTGAACGAACTTTTTGGCCAACCCAATAGAATCATGGATTCTTTACTCTGAATGAAGAATTACTCAAAAATAGTAATTATTATAATACAGGATTGAAAAAATAAGTTTAATCAGTGCCCTCAGGTATTCACACATAAAATACCTTTAACTTATTGGTGAAATTAACAGAACTTATGAAAATGTAGCCTGTGACAAGTGAAAGTTCAAGGAGATAAGGGGTAGAGTGTATTTCTAGATAAACACTAAATATTACAAGGAAAGAAGTTTTGTAAAAGTAGGTTGACACAACCATTTGACCCATTGAAATTTAACAAAGATACAAATATTCATGGTTTTAGGCTTCCATTTTTTCATAACATGGTCTATTTTTTCTGTAATTTTTTAAAGAGCATGTTTTGTACACAAATCCTCTGCTGCTAATTGAAAATGTATTTTGAGGGAAATGCATCAGTGAAACACTTTATTCATTTCCAGTAACATTCGATGACATTTGCAGAAATAGCTCTCCATTATCTCCATTGTGTTACTTGGTAAATTTAGCAGAAAGAAGGGGATGGAAAAATATGAAAACACGAAATGTGAAAATAATGAAACTTTAATGTAGCACAAAAATTGTGACAGATGTAAAGCTACAAAGAGTCATTAAATTCTTCCCAGTCCATCTCTTTTTATCTCCCTCATCCCTTCACTATCAATTATTCCTAAAGTTGTTCCTTTTTCCTGCTAGACTAAGGGAAGCAACTTGCTTGTTATCTCTCCCTCTAAACCAATCTCTGGCACCACAGTGTGACCCCCAAATTGCGTGGCATGGAATTTCTCTTAGTGAAGAAAACTGTGGTGATTCTATCAGAGATGTTTTTAGTCATTATAGTAGCTATAGTGTTTATTCTTAGATTCATTCTCAAAAGGGTTAATGCTGTATTTTGCAGGAGTCAGGTAACTGACTCATCATAAATTTGTCCATTGTTTCCCAGACTCACAACATATTGCAATAAGAACTATGTTGGTCTTTCTAGCATGGATCAATGCCTATGAAAATAGCCTTAAACTGTGCTCATTTGTCATTGTCAACTATAGATAGCCTCCTAAACACATTTAAAATAAAATTATACTGGAATTGCCACATGCTATCAGCCTTATTCAAAGTAATAAGAACTATTGGCTCTGTAGGGCCCAATTTTAAATTGTGGGAGCTGACAAATGTGGTCATTCATCCACAGCAATATTTAAAGCCATTAGCTCATACCATATATAAAGAAAGAAATACCTTACAGTAGAAACCTCTTTTCTTTGGAGGATTTTTAGTGCCACTCTCCTGCTTTTTGATAACTCAAATATAACTCCTAGTCCTACAGAATCACAAGAAAAATCCAGGCAGGTGCAGTAAAGATGGCTGGCTGGTAGTTACATGCTACTAAATAAAGGTAACATCCAAGTAATTTACTCTCTAGTAGGCCTGAGATTAGGAAAAGGCAGAGTGGGGTAGAGGATGAATATCTAAAAGGAGCAAGGGATGTGGATAAGGAACATCAGAAGCTTTCTTTATTCATATCTTTCCTTTGTATATATCCCTAATTGAAAAATGTGCTTCCAGGAATTAACCTGCATGGCAACCCTTCAAATTTTAGGATCACCTTCCAAGGTAGAATAGCAAAGTAGCTGAAGACATGTATGTTGGAATTGATCTGAGTTCTGACACACAGCTACTGTGACTTTAAGAAAATTACTTAAATTCTCTCTGATAATATGTGCAGTGGAGTCACACCTTACATGAAAAAATAAGATTATAAACTCAGAAGAAAAATATGTAAATTACTCTCGGATATTCCTGTGTAGTTTTCTCTTTTGTTCTTTATAAACTCTTTCCATAAATTTTTACAAGGAAGTTGACAAATCTTTCCTGGTCTATGAAATATCATGCTTCACTTTTTGTCAATGATCAGGAATTCCTAAAATTATGCACACATGTTTACATTCCCACCAACAGTGTAGGAGCATTCCTTTTTCTCCACACCCTCTCCAACATTTATTATTTGTAGACTTTTTGATGACGGCCATTCTGACTGGTGTGAAGTAATATTTCATTGTAGTTTTGATTTGCAGTTCTCTAATAATTAATGATATTGAGCATCTTTACATGTGCCTGTTGGCCATCTGTATATCTTCTTTGGAGAAATGTCTATTTAGGTCTTCTGCTCATTTTTTAATTTTCTTTTTTTATGTATTGAGTTGGCCAAAAAGTTGGTTTGGGTTTTTCGTAACATAGAAAGCCCCGAACGAAATTTTTGGCCCGCCCAATATATGTTAAGCTGTATGAGCTATTTGTATATTTTGGAAATTGATTCCTTGTTGGTGGCATCATTTGTAAATATTTTCTCCCAGTCCATAGGTTGTCTTTTCATTTTGTTTATGGTTTCCTTTGCTGGCAAATGCTTTTAAGTTTAATTAAGTCCCAGTTTTTGTTTTTATTTCCATTACTGTAGAAGATGGATCCAAAAAAATATTGCTGTGATTTCTATCAAAGAGTGTTCTGCCTATGCTTTCCTCTAGGAGTTTTATAGTATCCAGTCTTACATTTAGGTCTTTAATCCATTTTGAGTTGATTTTGTAAATAATGTAAATTGGTGCAGTCACTATGGAGAGAAGTATGGAGGTTCCTTAAAAAACTAAACTAAAAACCTTAAAAGAGTTACCATGATCCTGCAATCCCACTTCTGGGCATATATCCAGAAAAAATTCTAATTCAAAAAGTTACATGCAACCCTATATTCATAGCAGCACTATTTACAATAGCCAACACATGGAAACAATCTAAATGTCCATTGGCAGATGAATGGATAAAGAAGATGTGGTGTATATGTACAATGGAATATTACTCAGCCGTAAGAAAGAATGAAATAATGCCATTTGCAGCAACATGGATGGACCTAGAGATAGTCATACTCAGTGAAGTAAGCCAAAGAGAGAAAGACAAATATCATATGATATCACTTATATGTAGAATCTAAAAAAATGATACAAGTGAACTTATTTACAAAACAGAAATAAACTCAAAGACATAGAAAACAAACATGGCTACCAAAGGGGATAGTGGAGGAAGGGGGGAGACAGAGAGAGATAAATTAGGAGTTTGGGATTAACACATACACGCCAATATATATAAAATGGATAAAAAACAAGGTTCTAGTGCCTAGCACAGGGAACTATATTCAATATCTTGTAATAACCTGTAATGGAAAAGAATCTGACAAAGAATAGAGATGGATAGATGTAACTGAATTACTTTGCTGTACAACTGAAACTTACACAACATTGTAAATTAGCTATACTTCAATTTAAAAAATAGTTTAAAATTACTCACACATGATTTTCATACCTTTTGTCCCTAAATATTTCAGATGTTTTAAAGAAGTGTATGAATTCAGACTTGTACAATATCATAGGGGAAAATTCTGCTACCATGACCACCACATTTTTTTCCTACACAAGGCCATAGACTTGAATTTCCTTCTTAGTAGAAGTTCTTCAGTTGCAAATAGCAGAAACTCACAAAAGCTACTTAAACAAAGGAAAATGTGTTATAAGGATGTAGGAATAGTTTATGGAACTCATAAACAGCTGAGTATCTCAAGGTTCTGGCATCAGCAACTGAAAAGTGTCAGGAAACAAAAGTACTCTGAGTTGTGGGGACTTCATGGATTTGAGTTTGCTTCTCTGAACATAATCTGTCTATTCTTTTTCTCTCCCTGAAAACTAGGCTTCCCTCTCTCTGAGAAGATTATGGATCAGTATCTCCCTCGAATGAGAAACTCAGCCAATGAAGACACAGCTGACATGGGCTCAGGAACTTCTGCAACAGAAAAGAGGATCTCCTCCGCTAAGGTTTTGTTAGAGGTTGGTGATCATCTGATATAAAAATGGCTGTCAGCGTTCAAGCACATAGATAAACATTTCTCAAGGAAAAGGTTCTGGGTGAGGCAGATTCTCCAAATGATTCTTCCAAAATACCACCAACAGCAGATACTTGCATATGGAGGAGGTAGGAATTCTTAGAAGAATTTCTCTAGTGTTCATTAGCAAAGAAGAGGTAAACCAGATAACCACAAGGGAAACATTGTGAGGTCCTAAGAAATTAAGGGATTAAGATTTAGTTGCATGATCCCCTTAAAAATGATCACCCCAGGGCAACTAAAATCATATCTATATGTAGCATATCAGAACATCAGAGAAAAAAACACATATCAAGTTACCTAAATGATTTCTTAAGAAACTTCCTCTGAGGTGCTGTTTAAGTATAGCCGGATTTTGTTTATGGTTATATAACTCACTATACTTCTTTGTTAATGACAATATTGGTTTTAAAATCCAAAGCAGTCAATCAGAAATAATAACCTGTTTCTGAAACAAAATATGAATCTTGAAAAACCCCAAGGGTGTAATAACAAGTTGTCTATCATGCCTGCAGAAAAATCTTTCATTTTGATAAATAGTCACAAGAGTGTAAGATTGCCTTTTTTTTGGATTTAAGACAACAGTTTTTTACCCCGTGAATGTGCTGCTAAATATCTAGAAATTACATTTTCATATAAATTGCATTTTTCAAAAAAACCACATGATTTATCCCATTTAAATAAATCAAGAAAACACTAGGATATTCTATTCAATGTATGCATTAGTTTTATTCAGGTCACTAACTTTTGCAGAATTTACTTAAACAGTTAATATTTTCCCAAGAATAAACTGTATCTGAATATAAGAAAAACTCACACAATATGCCATTAACACTTCTCCATCCATGGCTCTGAGGAAAACACCATAAATGTTTTAATAAGGCAGACACAATTTTTTATTGAAGTTTATGACAGCGTTTTAGTGGTGAATTTCAAAATAATGTTTTCTTCTAAAATTGTCTATTTCTTCTAAAATTGTCTATTTCTAGGAATCGATGTTAGTTTCATAGGATATTCATTATATTTGTATAATACTCTACAGAAATTTTTCACTCTTTTATTTCCATCTGTGATGGGAACTGAAGATCATACTTAATCTGAAAGACCTCCTAATAGGAGTTTATTAGTTTATTATGTGCAATTAGTTTATTATGTGCCACTCACTGTGCTAAGTTCTTTATATTGATGAAATCATTTCATCCTCCTAATAATAGTATAAAGTAAAAAGCATCATTATCCCCATTCTAGAGATGACAAAATGAGGCTTAGATAAGTTCTGTACCGTAACCAATGTCTCAAGGCTAATCATTGATAAAGCCGGTATCTAACCCGTGTGTAGGACTCCAAAGTATTGTCTACTACATTACAATGTTGTGCCAACAAAAGGGTTTTAGTAAGATGAATAATTATCCTCAGGTTGACTGGATCCCAGAAATAATATACTGGGTGTTACATGCCAGGCTCTCTCCTTTCTCAATAAGGTTAGAAGAATTCTGCTGTGATTCACAGAATCTGTGATGAGTCTGAGGCAAAGTGGTTCTTTGATTGATGAGAATCTGTGTCATGTGTCATCAGGTTACCCTTTCCCTTAAGACTGTGCTTTTCAGTCCTTTTTCTAGAACTTAGAATTCACTTCTCCAGGTAAGTAAAATATTCAGTCTCTGGATATTATCTCTGAAAATAAAAACAAGGGGTAGGGGACACTAGTCCTCCATGGAGAAGAAAATCAAAGCAGGTCCCCACGGACAAAACTGAGAACACACCACCAGGACCTTAGGCTGAGGCACCCAGCCCTCACCTAGCCCCACTCACAAAGCCAACTGAGGATATTTCCAAAACTTCAAAGCCTCAACTTTATTTTAACTTTGAACATTTTATATACTTTTAGGATAAATTTGAGAGAATTTTCAACAGAAATATTTACTTCGTATTTTTGTGGCTATTAATTCAATCCCTGGATGGTTATCAAGCACTTGCAATTTAGAATATCTCTTTGTAATTCCTGGATTTCTTTTCCTAAAGTCTGACATGTTTAGAATATCTTCATTTTAATAGAATATTTAAGTCTTAATGAAACTGATAGAATGACCTCTTCTTAAACTCAGACAAAATATTCACACCATATTGTCAATGGACCTAGTTATCATCTTTTTATCCTTCAAAGACTAATTCCCTGCCAATTTGGATTAAATTTCTGTTGCATAATTACCAAGAACCTCAGGAATCTCTATGTCCTTTGCAGTCTTAAAAAAAAAAAGACCTTTAACTTTGCTTAATCACTTTCTTGTCCACAAGGATCGAGATACGTGATATCTGCCCTTTATCCCTAGAACTTCTCCAAATTCTTCCCCTAATGCACCAGTGAGTGATTTCTTATATTTAGTATATGTTTGCTCTCTGTATTTTCATGATGCTATAAAACTTTTGAGCTTTTTAAATGGAGTATGGGCATCAGTGACAAACAGTACAGGCACTGAAGACACAGACAGCATGGCTGGTTTGAGTTTTTCTCCTTTGCCAAACAGAACTGGACTTATTCATTCATAAATCTTTTCTTGTTCTTTAAGCAAATGTATATTGATCTGAGTTCAATGACAAAACCCAAACCGGATAAAATCAAAGAATATGAAAAAAATAGAAGGAGCCATTGTGCATCTTTACTTTTTGTCTCCTAACTGGGCTTCCCACACCCATTCTTGCTTTCTCTCAGATTCATCTCTACTCAGTAGAGTATCCTTTTTAAAACATGAACCTAAACATAAAACACCAGGCTTTAAAACACAGAACACCAGACTTCTGCTTAAAGTATTCAATAATTTCCTATGGATTTCTGGCAAGATCAAATCATTGAAAGGCCTAAAAACAGAAAATCCGCGTCTTGCCTACCTCACAATATTATTGCACCAAAATGACTTTTCATTATTTTAATCTTTATTTAATCTTTATTATGTATATCTTTATTGGAGTATAATTGCTTTACAATGGTGTGTTAGTTTCTGCTGTATAACAAAGTGAATCAGCTATATGGATACATATATCCCCATATCACCTGCCTCTTGCGCCTCCCTCCCACCCTCCCTATCCCACCCCTCTAGGTGGTCACAAAGCACAGAGCTGATCTCCCTGTGCTATGCAGCTGCTTCCCACTAGCTATCTATTTTACATTTGGTAGTGTATACATGTCCATGCCACTCTCTCACTATGTCCCATCTTACCCTTGCCTCTCCCCATGTGCTCAAGTCCATTCTGTATATCTGCATCTTTATTTCTGTCCTGTCCCGAGGTTCTTCAGAAACATTTTTTTTTTGGATTCCATATAAAAGGCTTAGCATATAGTATTTGTTTTTCTCTTTCTGACTTACTTCACTCTGTATGACAGACTGTAGGTCCATCCACCTCATTACAAATAACTCAATTTAGTTTCTTTTTAATGGCTAATATTCCATTGTATATATGTGACAAATCTTCTTTATACATTCATCTCTCAATGAACACTTAGGTTGTTCCATGTCCTTGCTATTGTAAATAGTGCTGGAATGAACATTGTGGTACACGACTCTTTTTGAATTATGATTTTCTCAGGGTATGTGCCCAGTAGTGGGCTTGCTGGGTGGTATGGTAGTTCTATTTTTAGCTTTTTAAAGAACCTCTATACTGTTCTCCACAGTGGCTGTATCAATTTACATTCCCACCAACAGTGCAAGAGGGTTCCCTTTTCTCCACACCCTCTCCAGCATTTATTGTTTGTAGATTTTTTGATGATGGCCATTCTGACCAGTGTGAGATGATACCTAATTGTATTTTTAATTTGCATTGCTCTAATGATTTGTGATGTTGAGCATCCTTTCATGTGTTTGTTGGCAATCTGTATATCTTCTCTGGAGAAATTTCTATTTAGGTCTTCTGCCCATTTGTGGATTGGGTTGTTTGTTTTTTTTGATATTGAGTTGCATGAGCTGCTTTTAAATTTGGAGATTAATCCTTTGTCAGTTGCTTCATTTGCAAATGTTTTCTCCCATTCTGAGGGTTGTCTTTTCATCTTGTTTATGGATTCCTTTGCTGGGCAAAAGCTTTGAAGTTTCATTAGGTCTCATTTGTTTATTTTTGTTTTTATTTCATTTCTCTAGGAGGTGGGTCATTAAGGGTCTGGCTGTGATTGATGTCATAGAATGTTCTGCCTACATTTTCATCTAAGCATTTTATAGTGTCTGGCCTTACATCTAGGTCTTTAATCCATTTTGAGTTTATTTTTGTGTATGGTGTTAGGGAGTGTTCTAATTTCATTCCTTTACATGTAGCTGTCCAGTTTTCACAGCACCACTTATCAAACAAGCTGTCTTTTCTCCACTGTATATTCTTGCTTCCTTTATCAAAGATAAGGTGACTATACGTGCATGAGTTTATCTCTGGGCTTTCTATCCTGTTCCATTGATCTATATTTCTGTTTTTGTGCCAGTACCATACTGTCTGGATTGCTGTAGCTTTGAAGTCTAGTCTGAAGTCAGGAAGCCTGATTCCTCCTGCTCCGTTTTTCTTTCTGAAGATTGCTTTGGCTCTTCAGGGTCTTTTGTGTTTCTATATGAATTGTGAATTTTTTTGTTCTAGTTCTGTGAAAAATGCCGTTGGTACTTTGATAGGGATTGCATTGAATCTGTAGATTGCTTTGGGCAGTATAGTCATTTTCACAATATTGATTCTTCCAATCCAAGAACATGGTATATCTCTCCATCTGTTTGTATCGTCTTTAATTTCTTTCATCAGTGTCTTATAGATTTCTGCATACAGGTCTTTTGTCACCTTAGGTAGGTTTATTCCTAGGTATTTTATTCTTTTAGTTGCAATGGTAAATGGGAATGTTTCCTTAATTTCTCTTTCAGATTATTCATCATTAGTGAATAGTAATGCAAGAGATTTCTGTGCATTAATTTTGTATCCTGCTACTTTACCAAATTCATTGATTAGCTCTAGTAGTTTTCTGGTAGCATCCTTAGGATTCTCTATGTATAGTATCATGTCATCTACAAACAAGGACAGTTTTACTTCTTTTCCAATTTGGATTCCTTTTATTTCTTTTTCTTCTCTGATTGCTGTGGCTAAACCTTCCAAAGTTATGTTGAATAACTGGTGAGAGTGGACACCCTTGTCTTGTTCCTGATCTTAGAGGAAATAGTTTCATGTTTCACCTTTGAGAATGATGTTGGCTGTGGGTTTGTCATATATGGCCTTTATTATGTTGAGGTAAGTTCCCTCTATGCCTACTGTCTACAGAAATTTAATCATAAATTGGTGTTGAATTTTGTTGAAAGCTTTTTCTGCATCTATTGAAATGATCATATGTTTTTTCTCCTTCAATTTGTTAATATCATTTATCACATTGATTGATTTGCATATATTGAAGAATTCTTGCATTCCTGGGACAAACCCCACTCGATCATGATGTATGATCCTTTTAATGTGCTGTTGAATTTTGTTTGCTAGTATTTTGTTGAGGATTTCTGCATCTATGTTCATCAGTGATATTGGCCTGTAGTCTTCTTTGTGTGTGTGTGACATCTTTGTCTGGTTTTTGTATCAGGGTGATGTTGGTCTCATAGAATGAGTTTGGGAGTGTTTCTCCCTCTGCTATATTTTGGAAGAGTTTGAGAAGGATAGGTGGTGGCTCTTTCTAAATGTTAGATAGAATTCGCCTGTGAAGCCATCTGGTCCTAGGCTTTTGTTTGTTGGAAAATTCTTAATCACAGATTCAATTTCAGTGCTTGTGATTGGTCTGTTTTTGTTTTCTATTTTTTCCTGGTTCAGTCTTGGAAGGTTATTCTTTTCTAAGAATTTCTCCATTTCTTCCAGATTGTCCATTTTATTAGTATATAGTTGCTTGTATTAATCTCTCATTATCCTTTGTATTTCTGCAGTGTCAGTTGTTACTTCTCCTTTTTCATTTCTAATTCTATTGATTTAAGTCTTTTCCCTTTCTTTTTGTGATGAGTCTGGCTAATGGTTTATTAATTTTGTTTATCTTCTCAAAGAACCAGCTTTTAGTTTCATTGATCTTTGCTATCATTTGCTTCATTTCTTTTTCATTTATTTCTGGTCTGATTTTTATAATTTCTTTCCTTCTGCTAACATTGGGGATTTATTATTTTTTTCTCTAATTGCTTTAGGTGAAAGGTTAGGTTATTTTTTTGATATTTTTCCTGTTTCTTGAGGTAGGATTATATTGGTATAAGCTTCCCTCTTATAACTGCTTTTGCTGCATCCCATAGGTTTTGGGTCATCATGTTTTCATTGTTATTTGTTTCTAGGTATTTTTTTATTTCCTCTTTGATTTCTTCAGTAATGTCTTGGTTATTATGTAATGTATTGTTTAGCATCTATGTGTTTGTATTTTTTTCCCCTGTAATTGATATCGAGTTTCATAGGGTTGTGGTCAGAAAAGATAACTGCTTGATACAATTTCAATTTTCTTGAATTTACCAAGGCTTGATTTGTGACCCAACATATGATATATCCTGGTGAGTGTTCCATGAGCACTTGAGAAGAAAGTGTATTCTGTTGTTTTTGGAGGGAATGTCCTATAAATATCAATTAAGTCCATCTGTTTAATGTGTCATTTAAAGCTTGTGTTTCCTTTTCTTATTTTTATTTGGATGATCTATCCATTGGTGAAAGTCGGGTGTTAAAGTTCCCTACTGTTGTTGTGTTACTGTTGATTTCCCCTTTTAAGGCTGTTAGCATTTGCCTTATGTATTGTGGTGCTCCTATGTTGGGTGCATAAATATTTACATTTCTTCTTCTTGGATTGATCCCTTGATCATTAGTGTCCTTCTTTGTCTCTTATAATAGTCTTTATTTGAAAGTCTATTTTCTCTGATATGAGAATTGCTACTCCAGCTTTCTTTTGATTTCCATTTGCATGGAATATCTTTTTCCATCCTCTCACTTTCAGTCTGTATGTGTCCCTAGGTCTGAAGTGGATCTCTTGGAGACAGCATATATATGGGTCTTGTTTTTGTATCCAGTCTATGTCTTCAGTTGGAGCATTTAGTCCATTTACATTTAAGGTAATTAGTAATATTTATGTCCCTATTACCATTTTCTTAATTGTTTTGGGTTTGTTATTGTAGGCCTTTTCCTTCTCTTGTGTTTCCTGCCTAAAGAAGTTCCTTTAGCATTTGCTGTAAAGCTGGTTTGGTGGTGCTGAATTCCCTTAACTTTTGTTGTCTGTAAAGGTTTTAATTTCTTTGTTGAATCTGAATGAGATCCTTGCTGTGTAGAGTAGTCTTGGTTTTAGGATTTTCCCTTTCATCACTTTAAGTATGTCTTGCCACTCCTTTCTGGCTCACAGAGTTTCTGCTGAAAGATCAGCTGTTAACCTTATGGGGATTCCATGTATGTTATTTGTTGCTTTCCCTTGCTGCTTTTAATATGTTTTCTTTGTATTTAATTTTTGATAGTTTCATTAATATGTGTCTTGGTGTGTTTCTCCTTGGATTTATCCTGTATGTAGCTCTCTGCACTTCCTGGACTTGATTGACTATTTCCTTTCCCATATTAGGGAAGTTTTCAACTATAAACTCTTCAAATGTTTTCTCATTCCCTTTCTTTTTCTCTTCTTCTTCTGGGACCCCTATAATTCGAATGTTGGTGTGTTTAATATTGTCCCAGAGGTCTCTGAGACTGACCTCAATTCATTTCATTCTTTTTTCTTTATTATGCTCTGCATTAGTTATTTCCACACTTTTGTCTTCCAGGTCACTTATCTGTTCTTCTGCCTCAGTTATTCTGCTATTGATTCCTTCTAGAGAATTCTTAATTTCATTTATTGTGTTGTTCATCATTGTTTGTTTGCTTTAGTTATTCCAGGTCCTTTTTATACATTTCTTCTATTTTCTCATTCTATTTCCAAGATTTTGGATCATCTTTACTATCATTATTCTGAATTTTTTGTCAGGTAGCCTGCTTATTTCCTCTTCATTTGTTTGGTCTGGTGGTTTTTACCTTGCTCCTTCATCTGTTGTGTATTTCTGTCTTCTCATTTTGGTTAACTTACTGTGTTTGGGGTCTCCTTTTCACAGACTGCATGTTTGTAGTTCCCATTGTTTTTGGTGTCTGTCCCCAGTGAGTAATGTTGGTTCAGTGTGTTGTGCTGGTTTCCTGGTGGAGGAGACTGGTGCCTGTGTTCCAGTTGATGAGGCTGGATCTTTTCTTTCTGGTGAGCAGGGCCACATCTGGTGGTGTGTTTTGGGGTGTCTATGAACTTATTCTGATTTTATGCAGCCTCTCTGCTAATATGTTGTTTTCCTGTCTTGCTAGTTGTTTGGCATGGGGTGTCCAGCACTGGAACTTGCTGGTCATTGAGTGGAGCTGGGTCTTAGTGTTGAGATGGAGATCTGTGGGTGAACTCTTGCCAACAGATATTACAAGGGGCCGGGTGGTCTCTGGTGTACCAAGGTCCTGAACTCGGCCCTCCCACCTCAGAGGCTCAGGCCTGACACCTGGCTGCAGCTCCAAGACTCTGTCAGCCACACAGCTTAGAAGAAAAGGGAGAAAAAAGAAAGAAAAAAAATAATTATAACTAAATTTAAAAAATATTAAAATAAAGAACTTTAAAAATTATTTAAATAAAACTTAAAATGTAATAATAATAAAAAAAAGAAAAGAGCAACCAAACCAATAAACAAATCCACCAATGATAAAAAGTTCTAAAAACTATACTAAGATAAACATAAAAATCAGGAACAAATCAGTTGCAGACAGCAAACCCCAAGTCTGCAGTTGCTCCCAAAATACACTGCCTCAATTTTGGGATGATTCATTGTCTATTCAGGTATTCCACAGATGCAGCATACATCAAGTTGATTGTGGAGATTTAATCTGCTGCTTCTGAGGCTGCACAGAGAGATTTCCCTTTCTCTTCTTTGTTCACACAGCTCCTGGGGTTCAGCTTTGGATTTGGCCCCGCCTCTGCTTGTAGGTTGCCCTCTGGTGTCTGTTCTTCACGCAGCCAGGAGAGGGTTAAAGGAGCAGCTGATTCGGGGGATCTGGGTCACTCAGGCTGGGGCAAGGGAAGGGGTACAGAATGTGGAGTGAGCCAGTAGCGACAGAGGCCGGTGTGATGTTGCAACAGCCTGAGGCATGCCATGTGTTCTCCCCGGGAAGTTGTCCATGGATCACGGAACCCTGGCAGTGGTGGGCTGCACAAGCTTCTGGGAGGGGAGGACGTGTGCTTGTGCACAGGATTCTTGGTGGCTGCAGCAGCAGCCTTAGTGTTTCATGCCCATCTCTTCTGTCCACGTTGATAGCCACAGCTCATGCCCATCTCTGGAGCTCTTTTATGTGGTGTTCTGAATACCCTCTCCTCGTGCACTCCAAAACAATGGTCTCTTGACTCTTAGGCAGTTCCAAACTTTTTCCCAGACTCCCTCCCAGCTAGCTGTGGTGCACTAGCCCCTTTCAGGCTGTTTTCACGCAGCCAACCCCAGTCCTCTCCCTGGGATCTGACTTCTGAAGCCCAAGCCTCAACTCCCAGCCCACACCCACTCTGGTGGATGAGCAGACAAGCCTCTCAGACTGGTGAGTGCTGGTCAGCACAAATGCTCTGTGCAGGTATCTCTCCATTTTGCCCTCTGCAACCCTGTTGTTGCGCTCTCCTCCGTGGCTCCGAAGCTTCCCCCCCCACCTCCCCCACCCCCCGTCTCTGCCAGTGAAGGGCCTTCCTAGTGTTTGGAAACTTTTCCTACTTCACAGCTCTCTCCCAGAAGTGGAGGTCCCACCCCTATTTTCTCTCTGTTTTTCCTTTTTTCTTTTGCTCTGCCCAGCTACATGGGGATTTTCTTGCCTTTCGGGAAGTCTGAGGTCTTCTGCCAGCGTTCAATAGGTGTTCTGTAGGAGTTGTTCCACATGTAGATGTATTTTTTATGTATCTGTGGGGAGGAAGGTGATCTCCATGTCTTACTCCTCTGCCATCTTGAAGGTCCTCGAGATGACTTCTTGATTCAACTTCATGGTCTGATTTCAGGCCCTTCAACATGCCCTGCTTCCTCTCACCACAGGACATTTGCACATGTGCCCTCTGCCTGGAATGCTCTCTCTTCACCCACACAGCCCCATTCTGACAATTTCCCATTCATTTCTTAAATTCCCATAAAGATACTGCTCCTTTGGGGAAACCTTCTCTGAATGCCTCACCTCAAACAGATTGAGTAACCAGTTATATACTCTGACTTCTGAAATAAGTTTTTTATCACTCATAATTGTAATTTGCAACTTTTATGACTATTTGGATTGATATACAACTCTCTCATTATCATGTAAGCCCCAATAGGCACAAAGTAAGTCTGTTTTGGTTTACCATTTTGTCTGCATCACCTAGCAAAGTCCTGGAAAATGGAAATATTCTTGTTGGTTAAATGAATCAATTGGTGTTTCTGGGCCAGGCTTTTCTAAAACACAGGTTTGTAAAATCATTATGTTTCTTGTATTCTACATTTAGTGTACCAATAACCTGGACCACTGCAGCCTGAACAATTCATTCTCATAATTCAGCAAAGGGAAAAGAGGACTTTTCAAGCCATTGACTGTAGCATTTAGATTTCTTCACACTATTATGTTTTGCTCTGCTATAATTGTGGTCTGAGTCAAAAGGAAGCATAATCATATCACAAGACCCCTGGGGCAGGTAGAGAGGTTAAAGAGTGGGAAGCAGTCACTGGCCAGGAATATGTGTAGACAGACAGTAAGAAACCCCTAAGCTGTGGTCAGTATCAAAGCAATGGTTAGAGTAATTCAGGACTATAAGAACACAAAACCTCAGAATTGGGGAATCTGTAATGGAGGAGAAATGCAATAAAGAACAGCTGGATCTGGGAGGAGTTTTGAATTTACATGAGAACTGAGCGATTACCACTGTATTTCAGATCCTGGGTACGGTCATCTGAAAAGAGGGGCCTGGGTTCAATATAAGAGCTAAGGGATCAGTTCCATGTCATCAAAGTCTTATATGATGATGAAAGGTAAGTCCTTGAACATGGAGGGAAAAAAGTTGTGCCACGTCTTTCATGGCTTCCAGAACATGCAAATATATATCAATTCTGTGAAATGATGAGAAAGTCCATTTTAAACTTCTAGTCTCTATAATATCTGTAGACTAGAAAATGCTAACATACCTGACAAGTTCTAGGTTTTGGAAAACCACAAAGATGTGGACAAGCAGTGGTAACAAATCCCTAATCTAAAACGTACACAAATTCAGATGCACAATTCCACAAAACCCTGGATCTACACAAAGTCTGCAAGCTTCATATTTAATTATGTTTTGTAACATCCTGGTTCATAAGCCAAACTGTCCCCAGATTTGCATGGTAACCATAGTTATCAACACCATATATTCTTAGTGGAGAATGTTGCTGATTCCTGAGAAACACTGTTGTTAGTAATTTAGGTCATGCTACTTATCTATTAAACTGCTGGTAACAAGTGTGTGGAAGGCTGAATAGTGGGTTCTCAAAAGAACATGTGAGTCTTATATGACAAAAAGGGAGTTTTCAGATGTGAGCAAGTTAAAGATATTGAGATGTGGAAATTGTCCTGGATCATCAGGGTGGGTCATAAATGCAATCACATGTGTCCTTTTATAAGAGAAGCAGAGGGAGATTTTACCACAGACAGAAGAGGAGAAGGCAGTGTGACCACAGAGGCAGAGGTTGGACCAATACAGACTCAAACTCAGGAGTGCCTACTGCCACCAGAAACAGATAATGGCAAGAGACAGACCCTCTCCAGAGCCGCATGAGGAAGTGCAGCCTCGATTTGACCCCTGATACTGATTTCCTACTTCTGGCCTCCAGAACTATCAGGGAATACATTTGTGTTGTTTTGAGCCACAAACGTGTGATGATTTGTTACAATGGCCACAGGAAGCTAATACAATGTGTACAAGTTGTGTTCAAATTTCCAAGAAGTAAAAACCAACCATTTGATTAAGGCTGCCATTTTTGTCAGTGAGAAAGGAGTGTCCACCCTTCCAGCCAGGGAGCTGGCTTCCTCACAAACCTAACTCAGGACACCCAAGACATCTTTGTACATTTGTTCATACTTTTGTGCCAAGTTTCATTAGATAACAATCACAACTATTTGAGAGCTCAAACTACAGGAGTATCCCTTCAAGAAAATATTTATACATTATAATTTAAAGCAAAAAAAGACCCTATTATTCAAATTGTCTAATAGTTTACTACAGCAGGCTCAACAGAACACTTGACAAACATGAGTGCAGACACCAAAAGATGATTGTAATTCTGTCCACAAACATTTCAGGAACAGACCTTAGGAGAAATAAGCCAATTAGAGATAAGCCCCCTGCCCTCACTTCAGTGTAAGAGAGCTGGGGGCCACGGGTCTCTGTGAGGCACGAGCCCCACTGATGGGAGACCAGTGAGGCTGCTGGTCCTGCATTGTCCGTACCTTGTGCTGATGCCGACTTAGGGTCAGCCCCATCCCTGTCCTCAGGATGGAATAGATAACCCATGTATCTTCTAGCACATTCACTGGATCCATCTGGGGAAATCAAACTATGCTGAAGTCATCGTCCCTCAACCTGGAGTTGGAAGAAAGGGAACCAGCAAGTTGGCCTCCTCTCCTTTAATGATTTTCAGAAGACCAATAGGACTAATCCTCTTTAAAGTGCCTGAGATAAAGCTAATTCAATTAGCTTCAAGGTAATGTTGTGCTAAGGAAGACTGTGCTGAGTGCACTGAATATCTCACTCCTCAAGCACCTGGGTTGTCTCTAGGACTGGTTCCACCATCACATCCTTCTCTTCATTGTTTTCACTTTGACCCACTATTGCTGAAAGTGATGCTTCCCATGAAGCATTTTTTCTAAATTCACACCACAGCTGGCACACTCCTCAACTCAGACAGAGACAGTGACTGTGAGGGTGATTCACACACCCAGTACCTACTTCTCCCCATTAGGGGCAAGTTAAAATAAAGGTGGAGAGGCAGGGGCTGTGTGTCTGGGAGAGCAGAGACTCCAACACCCAACACAGTTCTCCCTCAGATGTAATTACTTCAGATAAAACAGCATAATTGACAGCAAAATCACTGCTTCTTGTCTCTCCTGCTTCCCCTTGGACAATTGGGTCTAGTTATTCTGATATTGGTAAGATATTGGTAAGATGACTTATCGATAGTTACATGTTTTCTCCTTCATGCGGAAGTGATAGCTTAGCCATAACACCAGTGGAAATCAAAACTTGAATTACTTACACATTATCAACAGGAAAGAATATTCTTCAAAGCTGCTGAAAACCCTTCTTCAAAGTTTATTAGCTCTAGAGCAAGAACATTTTGTCAATTGCCTGTTCATCCAAATAGTCCACTTGTTTCAAAAGACAATAATGTTCTTGAAACAAGAACTGTTTCCAAGGAGAAACGTCATATCTGACTGTCCATCATTCTTATCAAGAACATAAAGCACATGAGAATTTATGATAGGCTTATTACTAGCAACTATGTAGTATAGTCTACATTTTATAGGCTTAGTGGTCTAACAAGGAAACTATTCTAAGTTTAATTTTTATAGATTTAACAACTGTGGAAGTACAAGACCTTGTTTGTATGTTTCAGAAGAAGGAAGCCTTAAGTCATGTACTTTAGGCCAAAGAATGTCCTCTTGTATGAGGAAAGATAATCCTTCTTAGTTGAGTGAACTATTTTAAATAAGACACACAAAGTAGGGAGAGGGAGGGAAAAATACCCACCCCACCATCAGGTTAGTAGAAAGAATGGAATCTGGTGCCCAAAAAGGTGACAGATGTCAATTTATCCAGCATCTATCATGTGGCGAGCATCACAGGAATGGTGTTGATAACTATGGTTACCATACATCCAGTGTCTAAAATGGTCAGGACCTAGTAGACCTGAAGCATCAAAGAGAAGCTTACCCTTGAATATCACCTGCTAACAATGGAAGCCTGAGGTTGGTGATGCCCAGAGATGTCACAGGAAGGTGGGTCTTCCTGTGACTGAGGAGCTTAGCCATGGAAAAGGCAAGGGAAATGGAAACTCTTGGTGAGAGCTGATATGAGAGACAAAAAACAAAACAGAAGTAGGAAATGAACTACAGTGACAATTAGGAATTAAACTTCCTGAGAGGAGGTTCAGTGAAGGGAAAATCTATCCTCAGCTGTCCTGTCTCTGTGTCTGAGAGGCTCCACCCGGTACTGTAGGAAGCAGGTCTGGTGAACATGCGAGAACAGAGGAGTCAGGGCACCGTTTTGTTTCAGATGCTTGAGGCTTGAATAATAGTGAGGAGATCCCCATAAACTAAAAAGCCCAGGGGTGTAAAAGGCCTTACGGTCTGCAACCAGGATCAGCTTCACTCCACCCTAGCCCCTCTCCCATATATACCTTTTTTCAGCAGGATAAAAAGTCTAAACAGAGGCTCAAATGCCAACAAAAGGGAAGAAAGATACGAGATAGGTTTGTACAGGAAACAGGTTATATGTTTACGTGTGTCAAACAGGAAAAGAGTCTATTAAGCTTTGCTTTATTCTTTGCCTTGTATTTCTCATGACCACACTATAGGATCATTACAATCCTCATTATACAAATGAAAACTGTAAATGATGGGCTCAAGGTCACCTAGGCACGAAGCTGCTTCTGGATTTCAAGCCGAATCTGGGCTACTTTGTCTGACTTCTCAGCCAGGGAAAGTGCGCATTTCAGCAGCTCAAAGTCTTGAGGCTTAAATGCACAGTTTGTCTACAGTTCATTGTAAAAGCCTTTCACAAAAGTTGTACATTCTTTCTGTTCTAGACTAGCTGAATTCTGGCGTAGGATTTCTCAGTCTTAAATTGCTAATAAAGTTTATATTTAATGTATCAGGACCCTTTTTTGAACCTTGAGGTTGAAGTTTAAAGACATTGGACTGGTGAGAATTTTTTACTTTCAAGTGATAACTCAATCAAGCTTAAACCTAAACAGAACATCTGGAGGGTGAAAAGGCCCGTGGAGCTGGCTAAACATAGTGGATCCAAGGACTCGAATGTCAGCCCGATGCCCTCTCTTCCTCCATAGATTTTATCTCTGCTTGCCCAGGCTGGCTGTCACCAGGGGCCTGGGAGTATGACTTGGGGCAGCTCCAAGCGAGCAGCTTACAACTAGTGACAAGAAAAATTTAAAAATAGAAATAAGAGTTCTTTCTCATGTTTTCAAAATCCCCAGGTGAGATCAGACATTATTACCACCTTCTGGATACTGCGATCTCTTGTGGGCCAGGAGAAGGCCCTATAGTGTCTGAGCCCTTCAGTCATAGTCAGGAGTGGAGTCATTACCTGGACCAGGAGACAGCATCCTCATGACCACCTGAGGAGTTACCATGAGCAAGGCAACCACACCAAGTTGGATCTACTACAAACACACTACATACATACATATGTATGGAAATACATACCAGACCTGCTAATGAGGGTTCAGAGGCCAGAGCCAAGTCAATAAATTCAGATATATTTGGAAGAAAAGCAAGGGTTGATTGACTCTAAAGAAAGTAGAAACTCAAAGTAGTCCAAGAAAGAGTTATTTGGAAGATAACTTTACAGTCTTCTGTAAAGCTACTTTGGTTAAATAAAAGCTGATGAGGGTCCTTGTGAGAATGTTTGGGACACTCTGTATTTGAAAGTGGAAAGAAAAGATTTGCGGACAACTGTAAACTCAGCCTGTGCTTTTGCCACCTTCTTCATCTCTTTTAAAGTAAACAACAGAAGAGTAACAGCTGATCAAACAAAACAACTGAAACACAAAACATGTCTGTACAATGTGGTCAAATTAAGATGCCACTGGTAGTAAATGCTCTGAAAGGGCGTTATTCACTGGGACCAACAAATTCAGGAAACAGCTATCATATATTGGATGGTGAAAGGATAAAGAAAATACTGTAGTAAACAGCCACTGAAAATGTTTGGAATAATACCTAAGGTGATGTTAAACAACCATATTTTGAAGTTAAATGAAATCATAAAGGAACTGGTTAAGTTAAACTTAAGTTTAATTAATATTCCACAGACTGTGCTAAATGTCCACATATTTTCTTTTTTTTATTGGAGTATAGTTGATTTACAATGTTGTATTAATTTCTGCTGTACAGCAAAGTGATTCAGTTATACATATATATATTCTTTTGCATATTCTTTTTCATTATGGTTTATTATAATATATTGTATATAGTTCCCTGTGTTATACAGTAGGACCTTATTGTTTATCTATCCTATACATAATAGTTTGCACCTGCTAATCCCAAACTCCCAATCCTTCCCTCCCCCACCTCCCACTTGGCAACCACAAGTCTGTTCTTTATGTCCATAAGTCAGTTTCTATTTCTTAGATAAGTTCATTTGTGTCATATTTTAGACTGCACACATAAGTGATTTCATATGATATTTGTATTTCTCTGTCTGACTTACTTCACTTAGTATGATAATCTCTAAGTCCATCCATGTTGCTGCAAATGGCATTATTTTGTTCTTTTTAATGGCTGAGTGATATTCCATTGTGTATATGTACCACATCTTCTTTACCCATTCCTCTATCAATAATGTCCACGTATTTTCTGATTTAATCCTCACAATCCCCTTATGAGGGCTATCCTGTTATTAGTGTCCATTTTAAAGGAAACTTAAGTACCATGGGGTTCATTTGTTCAAGGTCACACTGTGAGTGGATGGCACAGCCAAGATTTGAAGCCAGGCTGCCTGGCTCTAACATCTGTACTTTCAATACTATCCTATAGAGACGTATAATTAAGGAAAAAATATAAGGATATAGTACAGCAAGAAAAAATGCATTACTCTTCCATGCACTGTGCCTGCCTCTCACCTGGGATTATGGCAAGAATAAAACATTGTTGTGTCTGGTATTCTAAGTGATTTCCTTTGTCCTGGACCAGCACACACTGGGAGTGTGAGCAGCCAACCCAACAGGAATTTAGACCACGTATTTCACACCCCCCTTTGCTAACTCCCAGCATGAGGTGAGAACCAAGTCTGGTAGCAGCTCTCTTATCCTTGGTCTATTCTTGGTCCCTATTCTTCCAAGGGACCAGATTCTTCAAGCTTCCTTCACCTTCTTATCATCAAACTTGTTCTACTGAAAGTATAGACCAATTCATACTAACATGCAATCAGATAATAGGCTTAAGTTTCGATTAAAAATATAAAAACCCTTGAGTCAAATACGTGATGCCCAAGTAACAGAATAATCTCAGTCATGAGCTGGTGGGAGAAGCACTTGGCAGCTGATGGGGAGCAGAGAGATGAGGGTGGGGGCGGAGGGGAGTCAAACACCTTCACGATGCTCCTAGAACCCATCCTCACAGCTGCTGTGAGCTCGATGTGTTTCGCTCCAGTGGTGCCAGCTACATAAAAGGACTCAGGCAGAGTTAGGACAGAAATAACATTTGCACAGACTTCCAAAAAGCATATAAAAAGCCAAGGACTAAAATATTTGAATATAAACCTAATGGTCATGTATTTGCCAGTAGAAGAGCCTTGCACTTAAGCAAGTGTTCAAACATATTTGTTGAGCTGAGTGATGAAGACAAATGAGGCCCTGGAGAGATAATCCTGCCAAGGGCACTGCTCACCAGCAGGGGCTGAGGGGTGGTCACTTGTGTCCACAATTTCCAAGCCTTCCTGGCATACTCGGAGTTGCAGCAAGTAAAAACCGACCCCTCTGTTGTGTACAGCACCCCCCCTGGCGAGAACCTTTGAGGTGAAATTCACTGAGGCTCTGATAGATGTGGAACTATTTGGCTTTGTGTGTACTTATAAGCAGTATTCTTGACTCTGTAATTACTGTCTTAGGTAGGAGTGCTCATTACTGGGCTCTCCCACTAGTGAGATAGACACAAATGTACATCCATCTAGCTCACTAGTAGATATTAGGAATCTACTAGGCCACGAAAAAATAATAAGAAATAGAACAGAGCTTGCACACACACACACACACAGAGAGAGAGAACACTAAATAAAAATGCACTATTTTTTTCCACATTTAAACTCAGTTAGAAAATTTTATTAGCTATCTTTATTTGCTTATTCTTCAAATGAACTTCAAAATTTTATTAGCTCTTCTTACTTGTTTATTCTTCAAGAGAAATTTAAAATTACTACCAGTTCCAGAAGAAATATAATGGGATTATTATAAACATTGCATTATAAATAAATTTTTAACATTCTTTTTAAAATATTCTTTCCCATATGGTTTAGCACAGGATATTGAATATAGCTCCCTGTGCTATACAGTTGGACCTTGCTGTTTAACCATCCTATATATAATAGTTTATATCTGCTAACCCCAAACTCCCACACCATTTGTCCTTCAACCCCCTCCCCCTTCGCAACCACAAGTCTGTTCTCTAGGTCTGTGAGTCTGTTTCTGTCAGTAGATAAGTTCACTTGTGTAATATTTTAGATTCCCCATATAAGTGATATCATATGTCATTTGTTTTTCTCTTCCTGACTTACTTCACTTAGTATGATGGTCTCTAGGTCCATCCATGTTACTGCAAATGGCATTATTTCATTCATTTTTATGGCTGAGTAATATTCCATTGTATATATGTACCATATCTTCTTTATCCATTCATCTGGTGATGGACATTTAGGTTGTTTTCATGCCTTGGCTATTGTGAACAGTATGCACTAATTTTGAGAACTACAATCAAAGAGCCACTAAAACTCACCAGCAGTGCCAATGTGTTTTGAGAGAGGTATGATAAAAATGCAAATCTGAAGTTGCCTATAAAAACAGAGGTGGAGAAAAATCAATTGTTTTTAGAAGAGCTCTGTTATCCATGTGTGAGAGAAGCAGAGAGCAGGTGGATGAGAAGCAGGTAGCAGAACCATGAAAGCTGGAGGGGGCTAGGATTTCAGGTAGGACTGAGAAACTGTGGAGTTGTAAGAGAATTGATAAAAATGTTAATCCAACTGAATTTAGAAGCCTATGTGGATTTCAGAGGAAAAATATATTTGGATACTAACTTTCCACACAAATCCCTCATGATTCACCTGTGATTGCTTTGAACTCATACAAGTAGGACTTTCTGATATTTTTTAAACTTGAGATCTTTGAAGTGTGCCTTTGATTTTCCTAAGCTGAAGTAGGATGAGGTGTTTTGAGACCTTTAAATTCTCAGCAAAATGTCCCAACGTACTTCAGAATTTTGGAAATGAATTTGCATTACTATAATAAAGGGTGTTTTAAAAACAACTAATAGTCTTTAGTTATTAATGGGTTTTATGTATCCTGTATCATTCACCTGGGTAGGTATATATATATATATATATATATATATATATATATATATATATATATATATATATATATATATATATATATATTTAAATCCTCAAATTGCTGATTGACCCAGAAATCAAAGCCAGTGCTCCCAAAAACTTTAAGTGTGATTGAGGATTTGTAGAAAAGCATCATATTAGGAGTTAGGAGGTCAGGGTTCAAGCCTCATATCTTCAAGCTGGATGACCTGTACAGGTTTGTGTTGCTATCACAGCTTTCAGGGCTGCACCCTCCCCATGTTAAGGAGAGAAATGGAAGCACAGTTTTCAACAGGGTCAATTCTGCCCTCCAAAGAGCATTTGGGAAACTTGGTGGGACCAGAGGTTAGGGCGTTCAGTTGACAAGATGATTTTAAGGTGCTATTGGGATACCAGATACCCTGCAATGCTCAGGACAGCTCTACACCAGGAACAATATTTCCACATCATACAAGATTTTCAAGTGTCCCACCAGACATTCACGTAGGTGTAAAACCTGTTTGTTTATGTTTATATAATCCTAGAACCTAGTTCTGTTTTATATGATTTAATAGTACATGTGTGTATGTGTGTGTGTTGGGAACAGTTCTCTGAAAAAATTCTTGATCATATTATTTTATTTTAAAATCTGTGTCTAATATCTGTATCACTTGCAAGTCTGCTTTCATTCTCTGTTTTTTTCTTTTGGTCCCATTAGTCAATATGCTTGATAATTTTTTCTTGAATGTTGGATGTCAGGTTGAAAGTTTGTAGAAACTTTGGCCATTGTTATTTTTCTCCAGAGAGGATTTATTTTAGCATTTAGCTAGGATTTAAATTAGGTATTAAGTTAATTCAAAGATGAGTTTCAGTCTTTGTAAGATATGGTGCATTTCTAGGCAATAACCCTTCAGAGTCCCAATCAAGGGCCTGACCCTTCCTCCTTGGTGGAACCTGAAATCTAGTTTTGTCCCTCAGGCATAATGAGATTTCCAAAAGTCTTACTTGGTTTCTCAGGCTGTTGGTGGCAAGTGTCTGCCCAGCTTCTTGGCCCTCAGTGGTCACTGCTGAGTCAACCAGTATCCGGAGGGTGAGGCAAGGTGTGAGTTCTGTTCTCGTAAGGATCTCAGCTCCTTCAGTCCTGGCTGCCTTGGTAACTCTGAGATGCTTTTGAACAGTTTATTTTTCTCCTCATCTGGCTTTTGGTAGGAGGTTTCAAATGCCCAAATTTAATCATTCACAGCAGGAAGTAAAATTCTGGCATGGTTTTAAAATGCACCAAATTTTCTAGGAATACAGCTATTGTGTATATGGAGGATTACACTTTGTTTTGTTCAGAAATGTATTGAAATAGAAAATCACATTACTGATGACATCAGTGGTACTGGAATCACCAATATAACACATTTTTACAACAATCTGCATTTACTAATGTTGCATTCATGATGATTCTGCATGTATGTGTGTCTATACTTGGTGTTTATTTCAAAATGTTAAATAAAAAGAAAAATTTTCTTCCCTTAAATCCAAAGTCATTCATTGTAAATATGTGCAAGACTCTAAATGCACTGCTATATATTCTAGCATAGTTGTCCCTGGGCTGCTATGAGTTGAGAAGGAGATGATATCTTAGTCCCTCTCTCCCTACCCTCTCTGCCCCCAGCACCCATACTTATTCAGCTATAGAAATTCATAGGTTCATTTCATGTCAGTCCTGAACCTGAATGTAGAAGAGAATTCTCTTGGGACCTTCACCTGCATTGCCTAGAGTTTAGATTCTCACCTGGAAAAGCAGGGTAGCCCCAGGGTAGCAACTATTAAAGAGTGCTACAATGGCACAAGCTGAGTGTCCGAGGTTAGTGTGCAGGGGAGAAGGGGTTGAGCTTTCTTTGAGACTGGAAGGTGACGGGGCTGGAGGCATTTGAACAGTACGCAGCTCAGAAAAAGCACTTACTAGGGTAAGGATGTAGAGAGCATGCTCAAAGGAGCAAGAGCCAAGGGGATGGACAACCACACATGTACCCAGAAAGTATGTGGTCCATATCAGAGAGAAGGATGGGGCTGCAGGTCCCTGGAGGAGAAGGGAGAGTTCTGTCATGCCCACTAAGGCAGCCTGAGAAAAGAAATGCATTTGAACAGCTGCCTCAGTGATGGTGCCAGATTCTAATGAACAACCAGGTTAAGACCTTGCCTCCTCTTCTAGTTCCTCTGTACTGATGATTCTAAGGAGTCAGAATCAACAGCTAACAAGTGGGTGGCTCAGCAAGACAGAATCCTTGTTGCAATTTGCTGTGCCTCATGCCAGTCCCCAGGATGAAAGCTGTGGAACCCAGTTACCTCTGAGCTGGACTTGGGGGTGTTCCAGGGTATAATCAAAGGAGAATCTTTAAACGGCTATGGAATGAAAGTTTTTTGTTTTTGTTTTTTAACAATTTTATTGGAGTATAATTGCTTTACAATGATGTGTTAGTTTCTGCTTTATAACAAAGTGGATTGGCTATATATATACATATATCCCCATATCCCCTCCCTCTTGCATTTCCCTTGCACCCTCCTTATCCCACCCCTCTAGGTGGTCACAAGCACCAAGCTGATCTCCCTGTGTTATGCGGATGCTTCCCACTAGCTATCTATTTTACGTTTGGTAGTGTATATATGTCAATGCTACTCTCTCTTCATCTCAGCTTACCCTTCCCTCTCCCCGTGTCCTCAAGTCCATTCTCAACATCTGCATCGTTATTCCTATCCTGCCCCTAGGTTCTTCAAAACCTTTTTTTTTTTTTTAGATTCCACATATATGTGTTAGCATATGGTATTTATTTTTCTCTTTCTGACTTACTTCACTCTGTATGACAGTCTCTAGGTCCATTCACCTCACAACAAATAACTCAATTTCATTTCTTTTTATGGCTGAGTAATGTTCCATTGTATATATGCACAATATTTTATCCATTCATCTGTCAATGGACACTTAGGCTGCTTCCATATCCTAGCTATAGTAAATAGTGCTGCAATGAATATTGTGGTACATGACTCTTTTTGAATTATGGTTTTCTCAGGGTATACGCCCAGTAGTAGGACTGGTGGTAGCTCTATTTTTAGTAGCTCTATTTTTAGTTTTTAAGGAACCTCCATACTGTTCTCCATAGTGGCTGTATCAATTTACATTCCCACCAAGAGTGCAAGAGGGTTGTTTTTCTCCACACCCTCTCCAGCATGTGTTGTTCGTAGAATTTTTGATGATGGCATTCTGACCGGTGTGAGGTGATACCTCATTGTAGTTTTGATTTGCATTTCTCTAATGATTGGTGATGCTGAGCATCCTTTCATGTGTTTGTTGGCAATCTGTAAACCTTCTTTGGAGAAATGTCTATTTAGGTCTTCTGCCCATTTTTGGATTGGGTTTTTGTTTTCTTGATATTGAGCTACATGAGCTGCTTGTTAATTTTGGAGATTAATCCTTTGTCAGTTGCTTATTTTGCAAATATTTTCTCCCATTCTGAGGCTTGTCTTTTCATCTTGTTTATGGTTTACTTTGCTGTGCAAAAGCTTTTAAGTTTCATTAGGTTCCATTTGTTTATTTTTGTTTTTATTTCCACTTCTCTAGGAGGTGGGTTAAAAAGGATATTGCAGCGATTAATGTCACAGTGTGTTCTGCCTATGTTTTCCTCTAAGAGTTTGATAGTGTCTGGCCTTATATTTAGGTCTTTAATCCATTTTGAGTTTATTTTTGTGTATGGTGTTAGGAAGTGTTCTAATTTCATTCTTTAACATGTAGCTGTCCAATTTTCACAACACCATTTTTTGAAGAGGCTGTCTTTCCTCCATTGTATATTGTTGCCTCCTTTATCAAAAATAAGTTGACCATATGTGTGTGGGTTTATCTCTGGGCTTTCTATCCTGTTCCATTGATCTATATTTCTGTTTTTGTGCCAGTACCATACTCCCTTGATTACCATAGCTTTGTAGTATAGTCTGAAGTGCAGGAGCCTGATTCCTCCAGCTCCATTTTTCTTTCTCAACATTGTTTTGACTATTCGAGGTCTTTTGTGTTTCCATACAAACTGTAAAATTTTTGATCTAGTTATGTGAAAAATGCCATTGGTAGTTTGATAGGGATTGCATTGAATCTGTAGATTGCTTTGGGTAGGATAGTCATTTTCACAATGTTGATTCTTCCAATCCAAGAATATGGTGTATCACTCCATCTGTTTGTATCATCTTTAATTTCTTTCATCGGTGTCTTACAGTTTTCTGCATACATGTGTTTTGTCTCCTTAGGTAGGTTTATTCCTAGGTATTTTATTCTTTTTGATGCAATGGTAGATGGGAATGTTTCCTTAATTTCTCTTTCATATTATTCATCATTACTGAAGAGGAATGCCAGAGATTTCTGTGCATTAATTTTGTATCCTGCTACTTTACCAAATTCATTGATTAGCTCTAGTAGTTTTCTAGTAGCATCTTTAGGATTCTCTATGTATAGTATGTCATCTGCAAACACTGACAGATTTACTTCTTCTTTTCCTATTTGGATTCCTTTATTTCTTTATCTTCTCTAATTGCTGTGGCTAAAACTTCCAAAACTATGTTAAATAATAGTGGTGAGAGTGGACAACATTGTCTTCTTCCTGATCTTAGAGGAAGTGGTTTCAAGTTTTCACCACTGAGAACAATGTTGGCTGTGGGTTTGTCATATAAGACCTTTATTATATTGAGTTAAGTTCCCTCCATGTCTACTTTCTGGAGCGTTTTTATCATAAATGGGTGTTGAATTTTGTCAAAAGTTTTTTCTGCATCTATTGAGATGATCATATGGCTTTTATCCTTCCGTTTGTTACTATGGTTTATCACATTGATTGATTTGCATATATTGAAGAAACCTTTCATTCCTTGGATAAACCCCACTTGATCATGGTGTATGATCCTTTCAATGCGCTGTTGGATTCTGTTTGCTAGTATTTTGTTGAGGATTTTTGCGTCTATGTTCATCAGTGATATTGACCTGTAGTTTCCTTTTTTTGTGACATCTTTGTCTGGTTTTGGTATCAGGCTGATGGTGGCCTCATAGAATGAGTTTGGGAGTGTTCCTCCCTCTGCTATATTTTGGAAGAGTTTGAGAAGGATAGGTGTTAGCTCTTCTCTAAATGTTTGAGAGAATTCACCTGTGAAGCTCTCTGGTCCTGGGCTTTTGTTTCTTGGAAGATTTTAATCACAGTCTCAATATCAGGGCTTGTGATTGGCCTGTTTATATTTTCTATTTTTTCCTGATTCAGTCTTGGAAGGTTATTCTTTTCTAAGAATTTGTCCATTTCTTCCAGGTTGTCCATTTAATTATCATAAAGTTGCTTGTAGTCATCTCTCACGTTCCTTTGTATTTCTGCAGTGTCAGTTGTTTCTTCTCCTTTTTCATTTCTAATTCTATTGATTTGGGTCTTCTTCCTTTTTCTCCTGATGAGTCTGGCTAATGGTTTATCAATTTTGTTCATCTTCTCAAAGAACCAGGTTTAGTTTTATTGATCTTTGCTATCATTTCCTTCATTCCTTTTTCATTTATTTCTGATCTGATTTTTATGATTTCTTTCCTCCTGCTAACTTTGGGACATTTTTTGTTCTTCGTTCTCTAATTGCTTTAGGTGTAAGGTTGCCTTGTTTATTTGAGATCTTTCTTGTTTCTTGTGGTAGGGTTGTATTGCTATAAAATTCCATCTTAGACCTGCTTTTGCTACATCCCATAGGTTTTGGGTCATCGTGTTTTCATTGTCATTTCTTTCTAGGTACATTTTTATTTCCTCTTTGATTTCTTCAGTGATTTCTTGGTTATTAAGTAGTGTATTGTCTAGCCTCCATGTGTTTGTATTTTTTACACATTTTTTCCTGTAATTGATATCTAGTCTCATAGCATTGTGGTCGGAAAAGTTACTTGATACGATTTTAAATTTCTTAAATTTACCAAGGCTTGATTTGTGATCCAAGATATGATCTCTTCTGGAGAATGTTCCATTTGCACGTGAGAAGAAAGTATATTCTGTTGTTTTAGGATGGAACGTCCTATAAATATCAATTAAGTCCATCTTGTTTAGTGTAACATTTAAAGCTTGTGTTTCCTTATTTATTTTCAGTTTGGATGATCTGTTCAATGGTGAAAGTGGGGTGTTAAAAATTCCCCTACTATTATATGTGTTACTTTCAATTTCCCCTTTCATGGCTGTTAGCATTTGCCTTATGTATTGAGGTGCTCCTATGTTGGGTGCAGAAATATTTACAATTGTTATTTCTTCCTGGATTGATCCTTCGATCACTATGTAGTGCCTTTGTTTATCTCTTGGAATAGTCTTTATTTGAAAGTCTATTTTCTCTGATATGAAAATTGCTACTCCAACTTTCTTTTGATTTCCATTTGCATGGAATATCTTTCTCCATTCCCTCACTTTCAGTGTGTATGTGTCCCTAGGTCTGAAGTGGGTCTCATGTAGACAGCATGTATATGGGTCTGGTTTTTATATCCATTCAGCCAGTCTATGTCTTTTGGTGGGAGCATTTATTTCATTTACATTTAAGATAATTATCGATATGTATGTTCCTACTACCATTTTCTTAAGTGTTTTGGGTTGTTTATTAGGTCTTTTCCTTCTCTTTTGTTTCCTGCCTAGAGAAGTTCCTTTAGCATTTGTTGTAAAGCTGGTTTGGTGCTGCTGAATTCTCTTAGCTTTTTCCTGTCTGTAAAGGTTTTAATATCTCTGTCAAATATGAATGAGATCCTTGCTGGGTACAGTAATCTTGGTTGTAGTTTTTTTTCCCTTTCATCACTTTAAATATGTCTTGCCACTCCTTTTTGGCCTCAGTTTCTGCTGAAAGATCAGCTGTTAACCTTATGGCAAGTCCCTTTTATGTTATTTGTTGCTGTTCCCTTGCTGCATTTTATATTTTTCTTTGTATTTAATTTTTGTTAGTTTGATTAATATGTGTCTTGGTGTGTTTCTCCTTGGATTTATCTTGTATGGGATTCTCTGAGCTTCCTGGACTTGATTGACTATTTCCTTTCCCATATTAGGGAAGTTTTTAACTATAATATCTTCAAATATTTTCTCAGTCCCTTTTTTTTTTCTCTTCTTCTTCTGGGACCCCTATAATTCGAATGTTGGTGTGTTTAATGTTGTTCCAGAAGTCTAAGAATGTCCTCAATTCTTTTCATTCTTTTTTCTTTTTTATGATCTGCAGGAGTTATTGCCACTATTTTATCTTCCAGGTCACTTCTCTGTCCTCATGCTCAGTTATTCTGCTGTTGATTCCTTCTAGAGAATTTTTTATTTCATTTATTGTGTTGTTCATCATTGTTTGTTTCCTCTTTAGTTCTTCTAGGTCCTTATTAAAAGTTTCTTGTATTTTCTCCATTCCATTTCCAAGATTTTGGATCATCTTTACTATCATTACTCTGAGTTCTCTTTCAAGTAGACTGCCTCTTTCCTCTTCTTTTCTTTGGTCTGGTAGGTTTTTACCTTGCTCCTTCATCTGCTGTGTGTTCCTCTGTCTTCTCATTTTGCTTAACTTACTGTGTTTGGGGTCTCCTTTATGCAAGCTGCATGTTTGTAGTTCCCATTGTTTTTGGTGTCTGCCCCCAGTGGCTAAGTTTGGTTCAGTGGGTTGTGTAGGTTTCCTGGTGAAGGCAACTAGTGCCTTTTCTGATGAATGAGGCTGGATCTTGTCTTTCTGATGGGCAGGACCACGTCCAGTAGTGTGTTTTGAGGTGTCTGTGACCTTATTATGATTTTAGGCAGCCTCTCTGCTAATGGGTGTGGTTGAGTTCCAGTCTTGCTAGTTGTTTGGCATAGGGTGTTCAGCACTGTAGCTTGCTGGTAGTTGAGTGGAGCTGGTCCTTAACGTTGAGATAGAGATCTCTTGGAGAGCTTTCACCGTTTGATATTATGTGGACCTAGGAGTTCTCTGGTGGACCAATTTCCTGAACTCAGCTCTCCCACCTAGAGGGACAGGCCTGACACCCATCTGTAGCACCAATACCCTGTCAGCCTTAGAGCTCAGAAGGAAAGGGAGAAAAAAAGAAAGAAAAAAATAAAATAAAATAAGTTGTTAAAATAAATAATTTTAAAATAAAATTTAAAATAATTTTAAAAAAGAAGTAAATAAAGAAAGAAGAGAGCAACCAAACCAAAAAACAAATCCATCAGTGATAACAAGCACTAAAAACTATATTGAAAACAAACAAACAAAAAAACGAAAATGGACAGACAGAACCCTAGGACAAATGGTAAGGGGAAAGCTATATGGACAAAATCATACAAGAAAGCATTCACATACACACTCACAAAAAGAGAAAAAGAAAATATATATATATATATATATATATATATATATATATATATATATATATATATATACATATATATAAAGAGGAAGAGAGCAACCAAATCAGTAAGCAAATCTACCAATGATAATAAACTCTAAATACTAAACTAAGATAAACATAAAACCAGAAACCAGCCAGTTGCATACAGCAAACCCCAAGTCTACATTTGCTCACAAAGTCCACAGCCTCAATCTTGGGATGATTTGTTTTCTATTCAGGTATTTTACAGATGCAGGGTACATCAAGTTGATTGTGATTTAATCCAATGCTCCTGAGGCTGCTGGGAGAAATTTCCCTTTCTCTTCCTTGTTCACACAGCTCCTGGGGTTCAGCTTTGGATTGGCCCCACTTCTGTGTATGGGTTTCCTGAGATTGTCTGTTCCCACCCAGACAGGATGGGATTAAATGAGCAACTGATTAGGGGGCTCTGGCTCACTCAGGCCAGTGGGAGGCTGGGGTACGGAATGTGGGGCTAGCCTGCAGTGGCAGAGGCCAGAGTGATGTTGCAATAGCCTGAGGCATGCTGTGTTATCTTGAAGAAGTTGTCCCTGGATCATGGGACCCTGGGAGTGGCAGGCTGCACAGGCTCCCAGGAGGGGAGGTGTGGATAGTGACCTGTGCTTGAACACAGGCTTCTTGCTGGCGGCAGCAGCAGCCTTAGCATTTCATGTCCATCTCTGGTGTCTGGGCTGATAGTCGCAGCTCGTACTCATCTCTGAAGCTTGTTTAGTCGGTGCTCTGAATCCCCTCTCCTTGCCATCCTGAAACAATAGTCTCTTGCCTCTTAGGCAGGTCCCGACTTTTTCCCGGACTCCCTCCTGGCTAGCTGTGGTGCACTAGCCCCCTTCAGGCTGTGATCACGCAGCCAACCCCAGTCCTCTCCCTGAGGTCTGACCTCTGAAGCCAGAGGTCAGCTCCCAGCCCCCACCCACCCTGGAGGGCGAGCAGACAATCCTCTCAGGCTGGTGAGGGCTGGTCAGCATCGATCCTCTGTAGGGAACCTCTTCACTTTACCCTCTGCACCCCTGTTTCTGCACTCTCCTCCATGGCTCTGAAGCTTCCTTCCTGCCACCTCTGGTCTCCACCAGTGAAGGGGCTTCCTAGTGTGTGGAAACCTTTCCTCCTTCACCGCTTCCTCCCACTGGTGCAGGTCCTGTCCCTATTCTTTTGTCTCTGTTTTTTCTTTTTTCTTTCGCCCTACCCAGGTATGTGGGGAGTTTCTTGCCTTTTGGGAAGTCTGAGGTCTTCTTCCAGTGTTCAGTAGATGTTCTGTAGGAGTTGTTCCACATGTAGATGTATTTCTGATGTATTTGTGGGGAGGAAGGTGATCTCCACGTCTTACTCCTCCACCATCTTGAAGGTCTCAGAATGAAAATTTTTATTTGGATTAGACAGGACTACTTAATACCTATAAAAGAGACTGTTCTGTATTTCAAAGTAGGTAAAAAGTGAAGAAATTTGCCAGAGACCTCATTTTGGGCCTTGAAAGGGAGCCCCAAGGATGTGGATCTGAAGACAATGATGGGGAAAATAGTTATTTCCCCACCAGCTAGAACTTGCTTGAGTATTTTGAAAAATGATAAATGTTAGCAAGGTCAAACTTACCCATGTTATTCACTATATTAGATGGTTCAGTAAGCTTAAGGGTCGAAAGGATCTTGACTATATAAAGAAGTTTTTAAAATAATTTATACATGATAAACAATGTTCTCAGAACTAAAGTTTAAATAGTTGGTTAAATATTTGTTCTCTCTGCTATATATTACAAAATACCTGATGCTTAAGAGGGTTCAAAAATTGCAAGAATAGCAAAATAGCACTACAGTTATAACTATAAGAGAATCATTCTTGTAATGCAAACCAAGGAAGCAATTATAATCTGAATGCTGAATTCTTCCAACCTCCAGAGGAATTGGAATCGTCAATGGCAACCCTTCTGTGATAAGGCCACAAACATTTCTTATACATGGAGGGTCACAGAGGCAGAAAGAACAAATCATGTGATAAAATGACCTCAAAACACCAGTCTTTCTGTAGATACATGGCAGAAATTCTTACTGTCTCTGTCAAGTAGGAAGCAAGATAAGTACTGGAATTATTTTGCTTGTGTATTAGGTAATAAAACTTTTTAAATTCAAATATTCAGTGAAGTGTCAAGTGAAATAGAAATTTCATATTAAGTCAAGAATTCCAACTCATGCATCCATCTATTTAACTGAATGATCACTCAAAATGGCATCCCTATCATAACATTCTTTTTTTATTTAATTTTTTAAAATTTTATATTGGAGTATAGTTGATTTACAATGTTGTATTAGTTTCAGATGTACAGCAAAGTGATTCAGTTGTACATATATAGTCATCTATTCTTTTTCAGATTCTTTTCCCATATAAGTTATTATGGAACATTGAATAGAGTTCCGTGTTCTACACAGTAGGTCCTTGTAGCACTATTTAAAATAGCCAAGACATGGTAGCATTCTAAATGTCCATTGACAGATGAATGGATAAAGAAGATGTGGTACATATATACATTGGAATATTATCCATGAAAAAGAATGAGGGCTTCCCTGGTGGCGCAGTGGTTGAGAGTCCGCCTGCTGATGCAGGGGACACGGGTTCGTGCCCCGGTCCAGGAAGATCCCACATGCCGCGGAGCGGCTAGGCCCTTGAGCCATGGCCGCTGAGCCTGTGCGACCGGAGCCTGTGCTCCACAACGGGAAAGGCCACAACAGTGAGAGGCCCTCGTAACGCAAAAAAAAAAAAAAAAGAAAAGAAAATGAGGACCCATGGAAGGTTGCCAAGCAGGGGAGAAATAGAAACACAAGGAATGGTGCTTTAAGAAAATGAGTCCAGCAGCAGAATAAGGAATGGTTTGGAGAGTCAAGTGGAACAATAGCACAGGATGAGGGTCCTCAGGTGGCACCTTAGTGCCCCTGGCAAGCACTGAACTCAGGGGGAGAGGGGAAGTCAAGGTTGATTGAAGGAGGGCTGGGGGGAGGAAGAGAGTCTGTGGGAGCAGTGGAAGCCTCCGACCCGGAAGGCACTGATGGCTGAGCCCTAAGTGAGCTCTGATGTTTGGTCTCTAAAGCTCAGTTCTCTTTTCCCTGAATGACACTGTCTTTCCTAAGAGTTAATTAAGAAATAATAAACTGCCTAATAGTTAACCACTATTAATTTGTTCTCAACTACGGATTAGAAACTAGATCTGGCATATCTTTCATGGTCTTTAATAATAGTAATTCTTATATTTTTAGTGAACAACAGTAATTTCATTTTATTAACAACAGTAATTTTAGCATCACTTTCTATAATAACAAACATTTAGGTAGTGCTTGTAATGTCTTGGGAACTTTAACTTGTTCTAGGTATTTTAACTTTCATAGCAATCTAAAACCCCATTTTACAGACCAATAAACTGAAGCTGGGGAAGATTAAGTAATCTTCTTAAGGACACACAGGCAGTACCTGAGAGAATTGGGCTCAGGACCTGTGGTGGTCTGGATTCAGACTCTTTGCTGCCAACATTGCAGACACTACCTCCCAGCTCCCATCCAGCCCTTCCACTGTCTCTAAGGTTGTGATGTTGCTCCCTTTTCTCTGGCAAGTTGCAAAAAGTTAGGCTTTTTTTTCCTTCTCTCTCTCTACAGGAAGCCTCCAGAGATTCCATTTCTTCAGATGCTGCACACAGAACCAGGGCTCTCCTCAGGCTCAGGCCAGCACAAATGGACAGTCATTTGTGGACAGGCTGACACATCAAATGGCTTATCCATCTGTTTTTTCCCTTTCAAATCAGACATGGTAAAGAGATAGAACAATGAAGGGCTAAGGGAGTAAGTGAAGGTTGTTTCCAGAAATCCTCTTCTCTTCAAGTGATTAGTTATGTACCTTAAACAAATATTTTGAAATATTTCATTCTCATTTATCTTAACATAGTTAACTTCTAATAATTCACTTCATCCTGCCCTCATATATATAAGGCAATAACATGCTGTACATCACACTTGCTTTTAACTTTATCCTCCTCTCTCTTACCAATATTCAAAAGATCTTTACTTAAAAGCGATAGAGCCAAATGCATTTAATTAATTCCCTACCAATTTTGGAGTGAGTGCCACATATTTAAATTTTATTAAGTTCTCTTGTGGTCTGCATAGGAAAGGTGGGGCTACTAAACACAGCAAGCTCATTAACAAAGATACATTATTTTAAATCTACTGAAAACCATACTGACATGATTGACTATGGGTTATTCAATTTTACACTGTATATGTCAGATAGCTTCTTAAATCTTTTCAAGAGCTGCTATAATTCCTTAATGGGGAAACACGTGGTCTCCCAGGGACAGAAGTAATTTCTTCTCTACCTTTAGAAACCCCACACTACAACAGATTAAATTGAACTTTTGGAACAAGTAGCCCAGAAGAGACTTATCAGTAGTTGAGCTCTATTTCTATTTTTTTCCTACAGGGCACAAGCTTAGAGTACTCATGTTGGTGTGGTGATACATGATTAATAGTGTGAGTGGTTTGCTAATCTCCTGTCCTTAATCTTCCTTTTCTTCTGAAAAGGTTTCCTTAGCCATCTTGCCCTGTTTTCCTAGGTACCAAAGTTTGAGAAGTCACTATGGTAGATTACATTTGTAAATGTTGTAAATACCAGAATTCATCCGTGATACAATTATCGACACTCGTGGGGAGTGGAGATAAGTGACTGGGAGCATCATCCCTGGCTCCATGCCTCATGATAAATCCCCTAACATAAATCCCCTGGTCATCTGCAAAGCAGACCCACAAGGCATAATAAAGAGCAGTTTACAGCACTTTACGTTCACTAATTATTTAATGCAATCACCTCCTTACAGAGAATATTTAATCACTTGCTGACCTTCACATAAAATGACTGTCCTGCAGCCCCACCCACCTACTCCAGTGTGTGCTCTACTTTGTTTTGCTGCTAGCAGGGGGGAAGCTGGTCCTCTATGTCTCACCACAGCTCCCTGAGACCACCAATAGCAACATAGTTGGTTGTTGAGAGAGAGGACCACAGATGCAAGCCTGGCTAGAGATAAGGCCACAGTAATGGGCAGCCTTAGGAAGGGACACAATGCTGTCAGCTTCATTAGCTCCATGGACTAATCAGCTATTAACTCAAGAGACAAGTGTAGATGTTTTTCTGTAACATCTATAAAATAAGCATCATACATTTTAAAATCTGGTTAATTGTCATCATGTGTCTGTTAATCTTACATCCTCAAACTTTTCTAGCATTGACTGAATATGGGAAATTATAAGTGTCATTAACAGACATGGAGAGAACCAATCTCTTGGCAGTGACTGGAGTTCACAGATGTTGGTTCACGACCTCAGGAGTTCTCAGAATGACATTCGAAACTGGTCCCTGTACGTGGAGGGCAAGGAGAGACAACCACTCCAGACTGGTAGGTGACAGGCTTAATAAGCAGGGGACACACATATGAGGCTTGTCATGGGCTGTGGCAAGATGAGGTCTCTGCACACAACCACCAGAATCTTGAGAGTTTATAGAGAGGCCTTAACTGGGTTCAGTCACTTACACAGTCTAGATGGTCTTAGCAATGCAGAGCTCTCTCAAGGCTGTGTCCTTGGGCAGCTTCTCATGTGGGAACAGTGGGCAGAACATACACTGCAAGGACAGGGGTGCAGGGGGAGTCTTGATTGCCCAGGTCCAGCCAAGGGTCACTCTGTGGTCATGTCCTCTCAATGACAAATGTTGATTAAATAGATTCCTGCAGAATGAGAAAGGAAAAGGAAAGAAATTCCACAATCACAGAGAGGCAGCTGGGACAACAAACTCAGAGAACAATGGAGAGAAAACTGCAAGCGTGACAGGAGCTGTATTGTAGATTCACTTGGAGAAGAAAGTGAAAAATTATTTTAAGCTGTTTATTTGTAAAATAGCTTAAACCTGCAAAACTCCTATATAGGCAGGATCTCCATATCATCTAGACTTTGCAAGAAAAAGGAGACACTATTAATAGTCAGGAAACAAGCATTACCAAGTCTATGACCCTGGGTAACTAGGACGAGTGCCTGTCTGACATATAGCCACAAGAAATGGCTGAGCACAGAAGTGAAGAAACATCACTCATACTAAGAAACATGACTTGCGATGGTTAATTTTATGTGTATACTTGACTAGGCCACCACATGCCCAGATATTTGGTCAAACACTATTCTGTTTCTTTGAGGGCATTTTAAAATGAGATTAGCATTTAAATCAGCAGACTGAGTAAAGCAGATTGCCCCCCCTCATGTGGGTGGGCCTCATTCAATCAGTTGAAGGCCTGACTAGAACAAAAAGGCTGACCCATTGATGAGTAAAAGGGAGCTCTTCCTGCCTGGTTGCCTTGAGCTGGGCCATCACTCTTCTCCTGTCTTCAGACTCAGACTGAGGCTCAGCCCTTCCTGAGTCCCAACTCTGTCAACCTTTGGACTGGAACATCCATCCCTAGGTCCTGGTTGACAGGACTTGCAACTTACACTGGAACTAAGCCATCAGCTCTCCTGGGTTCCCAGGTTGCCAACTCCTGCAGATCTGCAGCTTGTCAGCCTCCATAAAAATGTGAGCCAATTCCTTACAATCAATCTCTTCATAAATAGAAATTGTATGTATAAAGACATATATATATATATATATATATATATATATATATATATATACACACCCTATTGCTTCTGTTTCTCTGGAGAACCCTGACTGATGCATTACTTATAATTACTCATAAAGGAATAAATATAAGAGAAGCAAACAATATCTTAAGTCATTTCTATAAGGTTATTCCTTCTGTAGAGGACTTTTTCTTCCCTTCTGAAGTGGAAGAAACCTTCCCCAAAAGTTACTGTGACTTATCCAAGATAACTAAAGCCTTGGACTTAGCTGAACATGGGATAGAGAAAAACAGATAAAGACAAATCCCCAAGTAATTAAATTCTTATGTATCATACTTTCTACATGGGTATTTTTATTTTTTTAGATTCTTTTCTTGGTAATAAGATCTCTATTTTTTTAATTTATTTATTTTATTTATGTATTTTGGCTGCATTGGGTCTTCATAGCTGTGTGTGGGCTTTCTCTAGTTGCAGCGAGTAGGGACTACTTTTTGTTGCGGTGCACGGGCTTCTCATTGTGATGGTTTCTCTTGTTGCAGAACATGGGATCTAGGTGCATGGACTTCAGTAGTTGTGGCTCACGGCTCTAGATTACAGGCTCAGTAGTTGTGGCACATGGGCTTAGTTGCTCCACGTCATGTGAGATCTTCCTGGACCAGGGTTTGAACCCCTGTCCCCTGCATTGGCAGGTGGAGTCTTAACCACTGTGTCACCAGGGAAGCCCCATCTACATGGATATTGAAGTGTATAACTTCATCAATAAGAATGAACCACTTCAAAATCACCTCCTAGGCCCTCTGTTTCTGCCCCTGCTGCACCCTCAGAATTTCACACGTTTCATGAAGTCATGATACGGGATTGAACCATCAGGGCAAATTGGAGGCCTGATCACCTCAGGAGAGCAGAAACCTGAAGTAATGAGAAGAAATGAAGGATATTTAGGTGTCAAAATCATAGCAGCAAAATCTTGCTGTGAATTTAAAGGAAGACCCAAGCTGAAGTAAAAGCTGTGTGGCATGGACATATATACACTGCCAAACGTAAAATAGCTAGTGGGAAGCAGCCGCATAGCACAGGGAGATTAGCTCGGTGGTTTGTGACCACATAGAGGGGTAGGATAGGGAGGGTGGGAGGGAGGGAGACGCAAGAGGGAAGAGATATGGGAACATATGTATATGTATAACTGATTCACTTTGTTATAAAGCAGAAACTAACACACCATTGTAAAGCAATTATACTCCAATAAAGATGTAAAAAAAAAAAAAAAGCTGCGTGAATAGCCACAAGTCAGCACCACGGACAGCTCCTAGAGGAGACCTGGGCCAGATGGACAGCCCTCCTGTGCAGGCAGAGGAGGGGATACAAAGCTTGGGCTTGTGGGACACTAGGAGCTCTGCCTCTTCGTCCCACATAAGGAAGTCCCTGCAACCGTCTGCCAGGGATGGGGAGACAGAGCGCAGCACTCAACAGCCTGGAGTCAACCAGGTGTGACCAAATTCTGGTCCTTCAACTTCTCTACTGTGTCATCTTGAATTCGTGGTTTATTCTCCCTCAATCTCAATTCCCTAAAATGCAAAATGGGTATAATACTATAATTACTGTTTGTCTCTTTTGAGGAAAATATTGTCTGCTCTTATTTTAAGGTCAGTTCCCTGGGATGGGTGAGCAGAAAGGGATGTTACTGAGTCACTAACTCCTTGGGTTTGCTTTAGTCTCTATCTGCCCCATTACAGGAGAGAATGGGCAACATGAGAGCACTGGGGTGTGGGTAGGTGGGGAAAGGGCTGGATTAAAAATGGGAAAAACACACAGAAAACTAGTGAGAGGGGCTTCCCTAGTGGAGCAGTGGTTAAGAATCTGCCTGCCAATGCAGGGGACACGGGTTCGAGCCCTGGTCCAGGAAGATCCCACATGCCACAGAGCACCTAAGCCCGTGTGCTACAACTACTGAGCCTGCATGCCACATCTACTGAAGCCCGCGTGCCTAGAGCCCATGCTCCGCAAAAAGAGAAGCCACCACAATGAGAAGCCTGTGCACCGCAATGAAGAGTAGCCTCACTCACCACAGGTAGAGAAAGCCCGCGTGCAGCAAAGAAGACCCAATGCAGCCAAAAATATATGTGGAGTCCACATGCTATACACACTTCTTAATAAAATCTGCAGTCATATGGGGAAAGCCCAGGGTCATAGATAAACCTAAGTACTTAAACTCAGTCTGAGCACCTAACAGATGCTACATATTTAAGTGAATACAGTAAAACTTAAAGTATCTTTTTACCCAAAATATGAATGGGATGGGAATTACTTCATTTTATTTGATCAATTTGGATTCTAATTTTTAAATTTCTGACCTGGAAGTGATGAGAATAAGGCAGAGGGGAAATTTGAAAGTGAGAAAAAGAAGGAATGAACTAAATGGGAAGACATGAAAAGGAAAGATAAGATTAAATAAAGAAAATTGATGTGTGGGAACATTGATAGGAGTGGTGGGAAATGCCCTGGACTCTGTCTCGGGAGATGTGGTTCTGCTCCCAACTTGGGAACAGTGGTTAAAAGACAAGAAGTTGTATTATTGTCAGTCACAAACATGGGGCCTGAAAGAAATCAGCTTCCCAAAATGCCTCCAGTTCTAATAATCACTATGATTCTAAAGGCAAAAAAAATATCTATGTGTGTGTATGTGTACATGTAATCTACATTATATATTATGTGAAATATCTTAAAACATTGTTATGGTTGTCTCCCTCATACTTGGAAACCTCAGAAAATTTAATAAAAAAATCATAAAGGAAGGAAACACCAAGGACATCACATAAAGGCTCCCACCCAAAAGAGGAATTGTATGATTTCAATAACCACTGACTTTTCTCAACACCAACACCCATTGAACACAAAAGACACCTTTAAAAGGACCATAGAACTTAATATTTTGGAGTTCTATTTGCAGCAATGTCACCAGTTTGAATTTATAGCACTTTTCAAAGTACTTTCATTTACTTTCTCATTTTTCTTTCCCAAATTTCTGTGATAATTTCAAAGGATATGGTTAAAATTGTTATTTTATAAATAGGAAAGTAAGACAGAATTTTAAGTGATTTATCCAATCATAACCAACTAGTGCAAGATAAGAATTAGACTTGGCTTCCAATTTATAGTGCAATGCCCTGTTTTACAAATGGTAATATAATCTTAATATTTCTCTATGGATTATCATGCAATTAACCATATACAACTCTTAAAGCATTAGTTGAAATGTTTATTTGAAGTGTCTTAAACAAGTCCATACAACTATTGGGTAGATGAGATAAGATCTAACCTTTTATCTTCTCATTTCAAAAATAATGTTTAATTATTCCAGAAAGTATTTTATTTCCATGGTTGAATTATTAATGTTTCTCTTCTGTATTTAATAAAACCATCTCTCTCGAATGAGTCAGACTATTTTACATGTAAAGATGGAGTACGGTTAGTAGTTAACATGTGAGCTCTGGAATCAGATGACATCATTTACTAGCCTTGTGTCCCTGGTTTAAACATTTAAGTTACTTGTACCTCAGCTTCCTCATTTAGTGTTGTTAGTACAAATAAATTGCTTAGAGGAGTTTCTGGTTCATATAAAGTTCTTGATGAATCAGTCACAATCATGCCAGTTGTCTGTGGATGAACACTAGAATGTAATAACTACACATCATGTATAACCATAACTTACCACACATTACCCACCTGTGGGATTGCCTTCAAGAAGCAGGTCACATCTTCCTTTCTTGCTATTTAATGAAATCATGAACAGTTCAGCTTTGAGAGAAGTGTCCCAAAACTCTCCAGAGATAAACTATGTTCATGGTAACTAGGAGGATGTAGATGATTTAGAAGCACAATGCATCCACATTTCTCCTGAGTCAGGAGTGTCCACAGCTAACTGTAAAGATTTTGGTGAGCCACTGGTTAGGGGAAATAACCTGTTTTCTGCCAGGTGTTATAGATAAGCAAGATTCAGAACTGGTGTCAAACATTAAAAGCCTAAACCCTCCATTTGAGTGGCTTGGTGCTTTGTTTCTCTTAAACACAGGGGATAAGGAGATAAGAATGATTAAGAAGTGCTTTGTTTATGATAGCAAAAGGTGGATGGAATCAAATACTCACTTGACTGAGTGGTGTTTAGGTGGTAAATAGGCATAGTTATAGCTATACATTTGTTACTGGAAATCAGAAACTGTAATTCATAACTTTCCTAAAAACATAATTACCAGGTTGTATCAGAACAGGATGTACAGAATTAAATGGTAAAAGGGATGATAAGTACTTGGAAGGCATGAAAAACACAGATAGAAAAATACGGCCAGAGTATTTCTATTGGAATGGAACTTGTTGTAGAAGAAAGAAAAAGAGAGAGAGAGAGAGAGAGAGAGACGGCGAGTGAAGGAGGGAGGGAGGAAGGAGAAAATATCAGATCCCTAATTTTATTGTCTAATACTGGTACAATTAATATTTAGCTATTACTTATATACTCATTTGAAATATAGACAGTAGAACAGTGATTTAAATAAACTATAGTAAATCCATAGAACAGAATATTAGACACCATTAATATAATGGTTTTGGAGTATACTTAATGCATATCTGAAAAATATTTCATGTCATAGAAAACTCTTCATGATGACTTTAAGTGCAAAAGCAGAATATATATATATATATGTATATGGAGGATATGTTGTATTGGGTTGGCCAAAAAGTGACCTCGGTTTTTAAGTAAAAATAAGAGGAACATTTTTCATTTTCACTAAGAATTTTATTGAACAACATGTTCACCCTTTTGTTCCACTACCTGCTGCCATTTTTCAGGCAACTTCATAATTCCAACTTCCCAAAACTTTTTATCTTTTTGAACAAAGAACTGTTCCAGTTCCAGGTGCCTTTTACAGAATCCCAGAGAATTGAAATTTTTTCCATTAAGAGAATTTTGTAAAGACCTAAATAAATGGAAATTTGAAGGTGCAATATCTGGGGAATACGGCGGATGAATCAGAACTTCCCAACCAAGCTGTAACTGTTTTTGCCTGGTCATCAAATAAACATGCGGTCTTGCATTATCCTGATGGAAGAGTAAGCATTTTCTGTTGACTAATTCTGGATGTTTTTCGTTAAGTGCTGCTTTCAGTTGGTATAATTGGGAGCAGTACTTGTTGGAACTAATTGTTTGGTATTCCCAAGGAGCTCATATTAGAGGACTCCCTTCCAATCCCACCATATACACAACGTCACCTTCTTTGGATGAAGACCGGCCTTTGGTGTGGTTGGTGGTGGTTTATTTCGCTTGCCCCACAATCTCTTCCTTTCCACATTATTGAACAGTATCCACTTTTCATTGCCCATCACAATCTGTTTTAAAAACGGAACTTTTTTTTTTTTTACTTTTAAGTAGAGAATCTCATGCAGAAATACAGTTAAGGAGGTTTTTTTCACTCAACCCAATGTTAAGCGAAATGTTTGGAACCCAAACATCAAAGTGACTAACATAACAAGGGTGGTGCAAATGTTTTTCAACACTTGATTTGGATATTTTGAGTATGTTGGCTATCTTCCACATGGTATATTGTTGATTTTTCTCAATTAATGTCTCAATTTGATTGCTATCAACTTCAACTGTTCTACCCGACCGTGGAACATTGTCCAGTGAGAAATCTCCAGCATAAAACTTTGCAAACCACTTTTAACACATTCGATCAGTCACAGCACCTTCTTCATACACTGTACACATTTTTTTGCGTTTCGGTCCCGTTTTTACCTTTCTTGAAATAATAAAGCATAATATGCTGAAAATGTTGCTTTTTTTCTTCCATCTTCAATATTAAAATGGCTTCACAAAAATTCACCAATTTTGATGTCTTTTTTTTAAATGCACACCTATGTGACAGCTGTCACATACAATCTAACAAAATTGTTTTGAATGAAGTTAAAGACAGCTAAGTGCTACTAGAGCCATCTTGCAAAAAAAAAGTGAATGAACCTTTTGGCCAACCCAGTATAAAGTATAAAATTATATTTAAATATCATACATACACATAGGAAAAGTAAGAAGTAAATATGCCGAAAAATGAACTGGTATTTCTTAGGTGATGATATTATAGATCATGTTTATTTACTACTTATGATTTTCTATATTAACATGTCTTACTTTGATAATCAGAAAAGTTTTGAATCATTAGTACTTCTTTTTTTTTTTTTTTTTTTTTTTGCGGTACGCGGGCCTTTCACTGTTGTGGCCTCTCCCGTTGCGGAGCACAGGCTCCGGACGCGCAGGCTCAGCGGCCATGGCTCACGGGCCCAGCCGCTCCGAGGCATGTGGGATCTTCCCGGACCGGGGCACGAACCCGTGTCCCCTGCATCGGCAGGCGGACTCTCAACCACTGCACCACCAGGGAAGCCCTCATTAGTACTTTTTAAAGCATGGAAAAGAAACAATCTAAATGATTAAAACATTTTCCTCCATAGGTAAAGGAAAAAATTAATTTTAAATTCTACTTTCCTTGAAAAGGAATGAGATTTTTGAATAGTTAATAACTAACCTTTCACATGTTATTCTTATTAATTCTATTCATTCCTCATACAATAAGCTTTGTTGCTTTAAATCATCAATAGTTGATCTTGTTTGCTATTAAGAGGGCAAAACCTAAGCAAATAAGACATTTCAACTCCTCCCATACCATTTTTTACCAGCTTCCAAAGTTTTCTAAGACTTGATCAAATCGCTTTACTCTCATTTCTCTAAGTTCATAATTGTCAACACTTAAGAAATATCATATGTATGTGTGTGTTACTACTTGAATTACATATATTAATGACATTTTTAAGGTTAAAATTAAAGTATTTTCAAAATAGTGCATGCATATGTACATTCTCAATAAAAGTATTTTTAATGAAGAAAAATAATATTTATTTTGTGTACCTTAGTGAATTCCTAAAAAAATTATGATTTGAGATGTACGGTGAAAGGGAAATATATTGAATGTAGTACCTGCAAGACAGTAAGATTGGGGATCTTGAAACATGGACGTAAAACATTCCAAAATGTATATACATACATATATGACATATAAAGTCCTTTGGAATCTGTATATAACTCAAATTATATGTAATATAAAAATATATAATTTTTTTCATCACAGAGTTAAAATATTTAATTAGAGTTTACAGTAATAGTGAATCATAGAGCAGGTGTTACAGCAAAGTCTAATTAAATATTTTAACCCTGTGATAAAAAATTATAATTGACATCTCAGAGAACTTCTGAAGAATTAATAACTGTACAACAGACATCAACAGTGTTATAATTCTAAAAATTAAAAGTAAAACCTCATATATATATGAGTTTAATGAAGGAAAGACACATAAAAAGAATCTGGTTGAAAATCACCTATGTGCTCATGCCAAGAAGAGGCAGAAGAAAGACCACCATTGCACTGTAGTTAAGTGCCAACACCTGAGAAATAGAAATCCATTTGAACATGAACACGTTTACCATTTATTGACTCTGTGGGGCTAAACAAGCTACCACATCTATGAATTCTTTTTGCGGGAAGGGGGAGTAAAAAGAAAAGATGAGGGAATTCCAAGGACTCTATATTCTGTATCATAGAAAAGTCAGCAAGGACTGTTAATTCCAGAGAATGCCTTTGGGAACTCCTTTGGCCTTGCATGCTGTCCTTAACTTGGGCTGCTCCTTTTTTCTCTCCACAGGAGTTTAATTTTTCAATTTGTGCCACTATTGGTATAAAGCATGCCTCATTAGCTTGTGGGAGGTATCTAGTCTTCATTAATTCAGTTCTCACATCATTTGCTTTGCACACACTCATAATTAGCTTCCAAATAACTTAGGTAACTTCAGTAGATTTATGACTACAATTTTACTCTATGTTTGTTTTTTTAAAACTCCCTTTTTCCCCTTTTTGCTCTTCTATAGAAGTTAAAATTTAAAAAGACAAAGTTCCTTTAGGGAGTGATATGATATTAAAATTTTGGCATTCATTTGTCTTATATGATTAATGCACAGAGATTTTTGGTATTTTAGTAATTTTCTTACCTTGGAAACTCTGATAAAAAAAAAGGAAACAATTGATTTTTTTAAACACCTGTTGAAAAATATTTTAAACTATAAATTCAAACCAAGAAAATATCCAAGCCTCAGACCATTTCAGAATCCTATATTTATTGCTTCAATCTATATAGAATAGGTTAATGTTATATTCTGGAAACACAGTTTTCACATGGGACTTATACTACATCGACAAAATCAAGGCCATGAGTTGATACTGATGTTATGGTACATTTAAAGCAAACAAAAAAAAATATAATCACAGTAATTTGCCGCTTCTTCCATATAGAGATATAATCTATTCCTCTTTCTCCTGAATCTGGGCTTTGCCATGTGACTTCATTGGTCAAAGAACCTTAGCAAACATTGGACAAGCTGAAACATCAAGAATACCTGCACATGGGAGTGTGCCCTTTCCTGCTGCTTTTGGAGCCCTGTGAAAAGTCTGGGCTGGCCTGCTAGCCCACAGAGGTCTATGGCCCACTCACTTTGGCCACCCAGCCTTGTGAGGAACACCATCTGGAACCAATCAGATCTCAGCTGACCTGCCAGTTAACCACAGGATTAAACTCAGGCCAGACCATCCAAAGAACTAGCCAGTTGACCCCAGCCCAAACTGTTAACCCCCAGAATTGCGAATGGATGAGCTGGTTATTTTTTAAACCAAGATTTGGGGTTATTTGTAACACAGCAAAACCTATTGATATAGTTGATATATTTTAAAGCATCAAAATAAATTTCAAGATCTCTCCTTGATAATGGCCATAATTTTAGAATGAATTAATCAATGAAAAATTTGATTAAAATAGCCATAAAGACTGCCCTATGATACAGCTTGAATGAATCCATCACAAAGCAAATAAAATATATTCTATATTCATTAGACACCCAAATAATACATAGCATGATAAGTATAGTAATAAATAGAGGGTTGGTAAACAACCAAATATGGCTGCTACACCTCACTTCTACAGAAAAAGACCACCAAGAAATCTTACCGAGCTCCATTAGTAAGAAAAAAAGCAAGCAATATGTTTGGCACTGTGAACTCCATTCAATAAATCTTCTTCTCTTTACCCGTAGGTGAGTCCCTTAGCTCTTCACAAGAGTTTATGGAGTCTACATTTATGTATAACTCTAACAAATTGGATCTTCTGGTTTTCAAGAAAAAAAATCCTCTTAAGACGTCAAGTTAGAAAGAAAAATTCTTATCCACAAGCATGCTGACACTGAAGGAAGAGCTGTTATACACAAACAAATTGATGGAAAATGTATAAACAACATACTCAATAAGCAAGGCATATGAGACCACCGGAAAGTCCCATCCTCCTCAGTGGTTCCCAGTGCATTTTACACACAGTTCATGTTTCCTGTGATGACTTAAGCCTTCAAAAACTTTTTGAGTATATACTGTTTAAAGGGTCCTCTCCAACAACAACAGCAAATATATCCAATTCAAAAACAGGCAAAAGACTTGAATAGCCATTTTTCCACAGAAGATATAAAAATGTCCAATAAGCACTGTAAAAGATACTCACCATCACTCTCATTAGAGAAATGCAAGTCAAAACCACAATGTGGTACCACTTTATAACCATTAGGATGGCTATTACCCCAAAATCAGAGAATGATAAGTGTTATGAAGAAGTGACATGAAGAAGTTGGAACCCATGTATATTGCTGGTGGGGATATAAAGTAAGGCAACTGCTGTGGGAGACAGAATGACAGTTCCTCAACAAATTAAGCATAGAATGATCCACAATTCCATTTCTGGGTAGATGCACAAAAGAATTGAAAGCAGAGACTCAAACGGTTATTTGAACCCAAATGTTTATAACTGCATTGTTCACAATAGTCAAAATGTGTAAACAACCCAATAGTCCATCAACAGATGAATGGACAAACAAAATGTGGTCTATGCACACAATGGAATATTATTCAACCTTAAAAAGGAGTGAAATTCTGATACATGCTACAACATGGATGAGCCTTGAGGACATGATGTTAAGAGAAATAAGCCAGTCACAAAAGTACAAGGATTGCATGAATCCACTTATAAGAGGTAACTAACTTAGCCAAATTCACAGAGAAAGAAAGTAAAATGATCACCAGGGGCTGAGGAAAGGAGGAATAGCAAGTTATTGTTAAATGGGTACAGAGTTTCAGTTGTGGATGATGAAAACCTTCTGGAGATGGATAGTGGTGACAGTTGCCTAACAATGTGAATGCACTTAATGCCACTGAATTTTACACTCAAAATGATAAATGGTAAATTTTGTTATGAGTAGTTTACCATAATATAAAAAAGTCAGGGTCAATTAATTGTTGTATGCATAAAAAGTCACTGGTACAGGAGTACTAGAGGCATAATTTTGGGGCAAGTTTTCATGTAACTTGGATGGGAAGCTTCAAGGGTAAAGAAAATCTTGGCTTGTCCCTGAAGCCTGGGTGGGGAAGAAGCATGCCTGATGAGGGAAACAGTGCACACAAAGGCAGAGAGGCTGGAGCAAACCACAACAGAAATCCTCCTTCCTGGAGTGACAAGAATATACACAAAAGGGCCACTGTGGGATGGGGAAAGTGCTCTTGTTATAAAGAGCCATCAAAGTTAGGAAAGAAATTAGGACATGATATAATTTAATGTTTATCAACCTGCTAAAAACTTCTTTTGTTGATGAGGGGAATTATGTAATTTTTAAGAAAATAATCCTAAACCTAAACAAAATGAAAGGACAACCTACAAACTGGGAGAAAATATTTGCAAATAATGTGACCAACAAGGGATTAATTTCCAAAATATACAAACAGCTCATACAACTCAATATCAAAAAACAAACAACCCAATCAAAAAATGGTCAGAAGACCTAAATAGACATTTCTTCAAAGAAGACATACAGATGGCCAAGAAGCACATGAAAAGATGTTCAACATTGCTAATTATTAGAGAAATGCAAATCACAGCTACAATGAGGTTATCACCTCACACCAGTCAGAATGGCCAACATTAAAAAGTCTACAAATAACAAATGCCAGAGAGGGTGTGGAGAACAGGAAAGCTCCTACACTGTTGATGGGAATGTAAATTGATGTAACCACCATGGAAAACAGTATGGAGGTTCCTCAAAAAACTAAAAATAGAGTTACCATATGATTCAGCAATCCCACTCCTGGGCATATATCCAAAGAAAACTATAATTCAAAAAGGTACATGCACCCCAATGTTCATTGCAGCATTATTTAGGATAGCCAAGACATGGAAACAACCTAAATGTCCATCACCAGATGAATGGATAAAGAAGATGTGGTACGTATATACAATGGAATACTATTCAGCCATAAAAAAGAATGAAACAATGTCATTTGCAGCACCATGGATGCACCTAGAGATTATCAGACTAAGTGAAGTAAGTCAGAAAGAGAAAGACAAATATCATATGATATCACTTATATGTGGAATCTAAAATATGGCACAAATGAACTTATCTATGAAACAGAAACAGACTCACAGACATAGAGAACAGATTTGTGGTTGCCAAGGGGGAGGTGGGAGGAGGTAAGATGGATTGGGAGTTTGGGATTAGCAGATACAAACTATTATATATAGGATGGATAAACAACAAGGTTTTACTGTATAGCACAGGGAACTATATTCAGTAACCTGTGATAAATGGAAGAGAATATAAAAAAGAATGTATATATATATATGTACAACTGAATCACTTTGCTGTACAGCGGAAGTGAACACAACATTGTAAATCAACTATACTTCAATAAAATAAATTTTTTTTAATAATTAAGATATGAAAACAATATAATTATAAGCCTGTGACACTGGGTAGAAAAGAGTCCATAGATCAGAATTTAAAGCCAAGACTTTGCTGTTCATAAGAACTGTGTCACAAGAAGGAAGGGAAATGCCCAGCAGCAGATGCGGGGGGCCATGGCCTCTAAGTTCTTAACAACAAACTTCAGGGCTTCTTTCATCCAGTCTTTACAGATGACAAAACTGAGACTAAAGAAAATAAATGACTTGTTCATTATCTTTCAGCCAATGAGTGGAAACATGCTGTTGCTCTGTTAGTAATGATAGGATGCAAATGAAATAAATAGCTCTTCAAAATACATTTTTGGACAAGAATGGAAATTTTTCTCAGCTACAAAACCCCAAATTACTACAAAATAGAACAAAAGAATGACCTCTAAATTGAATATATTAATATTGAATCACGATATCTCATAGAACAGTCATAGTGTTCCCCAGTCTGAGGGGTTTTTTAGGTCTAAAGTGAAATAACATAGCACAGGGCATGCTGAAACCTAGTCATTGTCCCACTAACCCACCTCCAATCCTCAGCATAGTGCACCGAAGTAAAATGTGTTCTAATTCAATGCTGTGTTCTAACACCGAGTAAATAAAAATAGAATTGTATTCCTAATTTTACTATCAAAATAAGTTATCTGATAATTGAATATGTAATCTTAAATTCTGAAACTGAAATGCAATGTTTCTCAATAAACATAGAAACAGTGTACAAAAATGCAATGTTTCTCAATAAATGTAGAAACAGATTGTGTTTTAATCATGTTGACTAATTGCTTCTAAACTACACATTCTCCCTCATTCCTCATCTAATTATTAAACTCGTTAATATGCACAAAGACAATTCAGAAGTTTTATAATGAACCCAGACTGTGGAAACAAAATTATATTTGTGAATATCAGTTGGGTATTTTTTAACATTTGTTTGCTTGTAATTAGATGCACCCTTCTTTCAAAGAGGGTAATAATGGTGATTTCAAAACTCCATAGATAAAGATGATGTGGATGTTTCCAGACCTCACCAGCCTGTGAAGAAAGAAGAAGCTGCATGAGCAGTAGATATGCAAAACTCACTGGGTCACTGTCCCTACTGGTCCATGGAAGAAGGACTCCAGTCTCCAGGAGGGTCCCCTGGCCAGATATTTCCGGGATCCCTGAAAGGGAAAAACTAATTCTGCTGTGTTATCTGCTCTGGACTGTTCTTTCTAGGGGGTCTCCTTCCTGCATGGAAACCTCTAGTCATTGCTTCATGTGACCTGGGAAATATCTGTGCCCAGGTCAAGGTGCCACCTCCCTGTGTCCCCAAAGTAGCCAGTCTCCAAGGAGACAGAGCCATGCCCATTGCTCTCTGAGGCTGAAAGAAACGCTCTTTGCAGTGTCATCAATGTCCTTGGAGCATCCTAGCTCCCTTCACACTTCTCCGGAAAGCAGTTCCATCAGGTCTATCAGGGCTCAAAAGTCCAAGCGGGTTGTAGCCATCCCGTTCCCACCATTAGTCCTATTTCCCTACCCCACCCCCAGGTGTTCCTGCAATTTAAAAAATTCTTTCTGCTTTAGCATAAAGCAAAATCTGTTAAGCATATCCATGTATGCTAATAGATGTCCTTATGGGTCACAGCACACGGGCTCAGCAAACAGAAAGATGCTTATTTCCAATTGGAGCTCAGCTAAAATCCACTTTAAATGGTCATGGACTGAAATTATTTTCATAATTTAAATGTAACAAAACAAATACTCGAACCATAAGTAGAAACATATTACATAACACACTGGTGCATGCCAGCATCAAGGGATTAAATATTAGCCAGAAATGTCTCTTTCTCTATTTATCCAATCCTATTAACTTAAAGAAAATGAACCCCTGTCTGAAGTCACCTGAAGGAAGGCCACTGGTTATTTCAAAAACACGGTCTGCAAATGATGAGCTGCCATATTTTAATAACTTTTTAAAAAAATTCCCTGAATTTGGAATTCACCTTCTGCTTGATTAGTTGGTTTCATATAAATCCTCTTTTCTTTGGATCTGCTTTCTGAGTAAATGCTTGCTCCTTTGTGTGTGAATCGTCTTTTAGATGTGCTTTGGGGATAAAATACAAAAAGACAATATTTTCCTTGCATGCTTTTTTAAAAGGCGAAGGTAATTTATTTAAAATAGAAAGAGGTATTTTACTATGAGGCAAATTACAAAATTATTGAAGTAAGTTGCAGTGTAAGTATACATATATGCATGTATAGAAACAATCAAATAAAAGCCTAAAATACAAACTCAAAAAATTTTGGTAGCTTTCTTTTTATAGGCATATATATGCATAGGTATGTATGTCCATGTACATATGTATTTATATATTTAAATTTACCAGGAGTAAGAAAAGTTTCTCTTGAGTATGTGTTCTTCAACACACAATTCTAAATTTACATACAATTCTAAAATTAAAGGTAGTCAGTTTTTCTCATTTGGATTAATGGACTCAATTTCAATAAATTTAAATATGGACCCAATTCACTAACTGGGTCCATTCAAAAACCTAAATATATGTTTAATAATTATCTTCCAAATGCAAATCGTTAGAAAAGAAAGCATCTATAAATTAACAAAGTATTATTCTAGGAAAAATTAGAGGTTATTTTAAAAGAAATATTAATAAAATTCAAGGTATTCATTATATAACAAAAGCAGGGCCTATTTCATTTGAGATGAGTTTCAAGGAACTGGAAAAAAATGATAGGACCCCTCAAGTCTAAAATTCTAGAACCAAAGGGAAATGGAGCTTGCAGTCATGCACTCATCAAAACTGACTAAAATGCTGTATCTAAAAATAAAAAGAATTTCAATGACAGTTTATTAGGGAGTTATTAGAGGTAGAAGTTGATACACTCTTTAAGGCACTGGAATAGACATCAGATAAGATAATGAAGTTTATGGTTAAGAAAAAAATGAAAAATTAAAGAAATTTTAAATGTGCTTTAAAAATACAGATTCTCCTGAAAATCCTGAGCCAAAAGAAAAAGAGAAAATGTTTGGAGAAAGTGACAGAAATGTCCCACCTATCCCATCCCAGGAAGTGTTAGGGGAACCGCTGACTGAAACTGCCCGCCCTGGCCAGACACCATAGTAACCACTTGCATGAGTTATCTTAAACAGGAAGTCCTGGGAAGGAATGTGGAACTAACAAGCTACTACCAAGTGGAAGAAATCCGTAAAGGTCAAAAGGAGAAAGGAAACGCCAGTCCATATGTCTAACCAACCTCCCAGAATCCTTCTCGCTGGAATCCATCTTGGCTGAGTGATGCGTGTGTCACCAGGAAGGACCCTGAGTCAGAATAATTGGCCAGAGACACCCGGAAACTATCCCCATTACCACAAAAATCGAGACTGCAAGCCACATGGCAGAGCAGTCCTCCTGGTTTCCCTTAACCCGCTGCTCTCCGCCCAGGCGCCCCTTCCCTATAAAGTCTTTTGCTTTGTCAGAATGTATGTCTCCTCGGACAATTCATTTCCGAGTGTTAAACAGGAGCCCACTTTCGGGCCCTGGAAGGGGTCCCCCTTCCTGCAACAGAAAGAGAGAGGACAATTGTGGGGCTGCCCCGGGGCAGAGTGATAAGTAGGCAAAGCCTCCTCTATCGCCAATAACTTCTAGAACACAAATAATTATTCCCATTCCATGTGGAAAAACCTGTTAAGGTATGACCAACAAACAAAAGTTAATTGAACGTACACCAGTCTCTACTCAGTCTCCTGAAAAGAAGGCCAGAGGCTGACTTACTTTCCTAATGTACATCCAATAATCTTTAACAACTGCACCATCACTGGCCCCATCCACACTCTTTCAATGAACAGGATTTGTTTCCTAAACTCTCCTTTTTCCCACTCTGAGCATCTGATACGGAGCAGGACCCTGTGGGACTCCTGGGCACAAAAGCCTTTCTGTGTCCCCCATTTCTTGATTATGAGAGATAGACTTCATTCAGCCTCCTTGACCTTTCCTGAGGTCTAAAGAGCAGGTTCAAACAGATGCTAATAAGGGAAGGGAGGGGATGAAGAGATAAGGGAGGAGTAGTCAAGAAACAATAGTGCAGCCCTGGAGCAGGGTCCTGGTTCCCCCTCAAGGGATACAGATAACAATATCTTTGAGCTGTTTTGCAGATACTGAAGCCCCCACCAGGTGGGATACGTTAACTGTATGCTGCCCGCAAGCTCATAGACCGCAAACTGATTGGAACTAGAGGTTGATGGTGCTGACTCCCATTACCTCACCACCAACCAATCAGAAGAGTGTCCACGAGCTGACCACGCCCACCCTCCTCTTTGAACCATTTCTATAAAACTCCTCACTACCCCCTCCAGGTCAGGACACACAGTTTTTGAGGGCATTAGTGTGCTGTGGCCCCATTTGCCTGAAAAAGCAATAAAGCTATTCTTTTCTACTTCACCCAAAACTCTGTCTCCGAGATTTAATTCAGTGTTGGGGTACAGATGCCAGATTTAGCTTCACTTCCACCCCTCCACTTCCCCAAAACCTTCCAAAAGGCTCTCTTATCACCTCAACACTCACCACTGCATGCCCTCCATCCTCACAGCCCATCTAGTCCCCGGACATGACCACAGGGATTTACCTTGGAACACACTGGCCCAAAACTACCAGAGAAAGCTGGACATATCCCCACACACACACCATGTTACCACCACTTGCTGCCCATGGAGGGAAGCACAGAGAAACCAGGATGTAGAGTTGTTCTCTTCCTTTGACTACCCCTTCCTTGTGAAAAAGTGTCATGAAGAATTCATGTGGCTTAAATTTCTCATCTTAGAATCAGACTTCTGTACTGAATTGTAAAACAAGTGCTCAAAAGAAACCACCAACATTTGGTTGCAGGGAACCCATCTCTCCTCCATCTCCAGATAACTTGATGATGTCTAAAATCATGGTGCAGGGAGAGGTCTTTCTTTTGATAATTAAAATGAATGTGCATGTGCTTGGTTTACTGAAATTGACTCAAAGTCTGGCAGGAAACTAACATCTCTGATAGGTATGAGAATCTTACCTACTGGTATAGAATGGGGTGTAGGGGAAAGTATGCCACAAGGAAGCCTAATGTGTTACACACCTAAAAGGAAGAAAAGTCTCTATTAAATCAGGATGTGATTGAGGAAATGGATTAATGGAGAATACGAAACAGTCTTTGCAGGATTCATAACACTATCTAAAAAAACTGCTTGTTACCTGGAATCTCTCTAGAGAAAAAGATGTGTCAAGATGCCTATAACTCTATTTGAAAGATTTATGAAGATTTGTTGTTGCTATTTTTAAACATAGACTTTGCTCTAAAGAACCTTGCTTTTGGGGGACCTTGAAGATGGCGGAAGAGTAAGACGTGGAGATCGCCTTCCTCCCCACAGATAAACTAGAAATACATCTACACGTGGAACAACTCCTACAGAACACCTACTGAAGGCTGGCAGAAGACCTCAGACCTCCCAAAAGGCAAGAAACTCCCCACGTACCTGGGTAGGGCAAAAGAAAAAAAGAAAAAACGGAGACAAAAGAATAGGGACGGCACCTGCACCAGTGGGAGGGAGCTGCGAAGGAGGAAAAGTTTCCACACACTAGCAAGCCCCTTCGCGGGCGGAGACTGCGGGAGGCAGAGGGGGGAGCTTCGGGGCCGCGGAGAAGTGCACAGCAACAGGGGTGCGGAGGGCAAAGCGGGGAGATTCCCGCACAGAGGATCGGTGCCGACCAGCACTCACCAGCCCGAGAGGCTTGTCTGCTCACCCTCCGGGGCGGGCGGGGCTGTGAGCTGAGGCTCGGGTTTCGGTTTCGGTCGGAGCGCAGGGAGAGGACTGGGGTTGGCGGCTTGAACATAGCCTGAAGGGGTTGGTGCACCACGGCTACCGGGAGGGAGTCCGGAGAAAAGTCTGCACCTGCCGAAGAGGCAAGAGACTTTTTCTTCCCTCTTTGTTTCCTGGTGCGCGAGGAGAGGGGTTTAAGAGAGCTGCTTAAAGGAGCTCCAGAGACGGGCGCGAGCCGCGGCTAAAAGCGCGGACCCCAGAGACGGGCACGAGCCGCGGCTAAAAGCACGGACCCCAGGGACGGGCGGGAGACGCTAAGGCTGCTGCTGCCGCCACCAAGGGGCCTGTGTGCGAGCACAGGTCACTCTCCACACCCCTCTTCCGCGGAGCCTGTGCAGCCCGCCACTGCCAGGTTCCCGGGATCCAGGGACAACATCCCCGGGAGAACGCACGGCGGGCCTCAGGTTGGTGTAATGTCACGCCGTCCTCTGCTGCCGCAGGCCCACCCCGCATGCAGTGACCCTCCCTCCCCCCCGTCCTGAGTGCACCAGAGCCCCCGAATCAGCGGCTCCTTTAACCCCGTCCTGTCTGAGCAAAAAACAGACGCCCTTCAGCGACCTACACGCAGAGGCAAGGCCAAATCCAAAGCTGAGCCCCTGTGAGCTGTGAGAACAAAGAAGAGAAAGGGAAATCTCTCCCAGCAGCCTCAGAAACAGCAGATTAAAGCTCCACAATCAACTTGATGTACCCTGCATCTGTGGAATACATGAATAGACAACGAGTCATCCCAAATTGAGGAGGTGGGCTTCGAGAGCAAGATCTATGATTTTTTCCCCTTTTCCTCTTTTTGTGAATGTGTATGTGTATGCTTCTGTGTGAGATCTTGTCTGTATAGTTTTGCTTCCACCATTTGTCCTAGGGTTCTATTCGTCCATGGTGTTTTTTTAAATTTTTTTCTTAATAATTAATTTTAATAACTTTATTATACTTTTCTTTTTTTCTTTCTTTCTTTCTTTCTTTCTTTCTTTCTTTCTTTCTTTCTTTCTTTCTTTCTTTCTTTCTTTCTTTCTTTCTTTCTTTCCCTCCTTTAGACAACGAATCATCCCAAATTGAGGAGGTGGTCTCTGAGAGCAAGATTTATGATTTTTTCCCCTTCACCTCTTTTTGTGAGGGTGTATGTGTATGCTTCTCTGTAAGATTTTGTCTGTATAGCTTTGTTCCAAATTTTGTCCTAAGATTCTATCCATCCCTTTTTTTTTCCTAAATAAGAATTTTTTAATTCAATAACTTTATTATACTTTATTTTATTTTACTGTATCTTCTTTCTTTCTGTCTTTTTTCCTTATTTCCCTCCTTCCTTCCTTCCTCCCTCCCTCCCTCTCTCCTTTCTTTCCTTCTTGCCTTCTTTCCTTCTTTGCCTCTTTCTTTCTTTCTTCCTTCCTTCCTTCCTTCCTTCTCTCCTTTCTTTCTTTCTTCATACTTCTACTAATTCTCTCTACTTTTTCTCCCTTTTATTCTGAGCCGTGTGGATGAAAGGCTCTTGGTGCTCCAGCCAGGAGTCACGGCTCTGCCTCTGAGGTAGGAGAGCCAACTTCAGGACACTGGTCAACAAGAGACCTCCCAGCTCCACATAATATCAAATGGCGAAAATCTCCCAGAGACCTCCATCTTAACACCAGCACCCAGCTTCACTCAACGACCAGCAAGCTACAGTGCTGGACAACCTATGCCAAACAACTAGCAAAACAGGAACACAACCCCACCCATTAGCAGAGAGGCTGCCTAAAATCATAATAAGGCCACAGACTCCCCAAAACACCACCAGCCGTGGACCTGCCCACTAGAGAGACAAGATCCAGCCTCATCCACCACAACACAGGTACTAGTCCCCTCCACCAGGAAGCCTACACAACCCACTGAACCAACCTTAGCCACCGGAGACAGACATCAAAAAAAGCGGGAACTACGATCCTGCAGCCTGCAAAAAGGAGACCCCAAACACAGTAAGATAAGCAAAATGAGAAGACAGAAAAACACACAGCAGATAAAGGAGCAAGATAAAAATGCACCAGACCTAACAAATGAAGAGGAAATAGGCAGTCTATCTGAAAAATAATTCAGAATAATGATAGTAAGGATGACCCGAAACCTTGGAAATAGAATGGACAAAATGCAAGAATCAGTTAACAAGGACCTAGAAGAAATAAAGATGAAAAAAGCAATGATGAACAACACAATAAATGAAATTAAAAGTACTCTAGATGGGATCAATAGCAGAATAACTGAGGCAGAAGAACGGATAAGTGACCTGGAAGATAAAATACTAGAAATAACTACTGCAGAGCAGAATAAAGAAAAAAGAATGAAAAGAACCGAGGACAGTCTCAGAGACCTCTGGGACAACATTAAACGCACCAACATTCGAATTATAGGGGTTACAGAAGAAGAAGAGAAAAAGAAAGGGACTGAGAAAATATTGAAGAGATTATAGTTGAAAACTTCCCTAATATGGGAAAACAAATAGTTAATCAAGTCCAGGAAGCACAGAGAGTCCCATACAGGATAAATCCAAGGAGAAATACGCCAAGACACATATTAATCAAAGTGTCAAAAATTAAATACAAAGAAAGCATACTAAAAGCAGCAAGGGAAAAACAACAAATAACACACAAGGGAATCTCCATAAGGTTAAGAGCTGATCTCTCAGCAGAAACCCTACAAACCAGAAGGGAGTGGCAGGACATACTGAAAGTGATGAAGGAGAAAAACCTGCAACCAAGACGACTCTACCCAGCAAGGATCTCATTCAGATTTGATGGAGAAATTAAAACCTTTACAGACAAGCAAAAGCTGAGAGAGTTCAGCACCACCAAACCAGCTTTACAACAAATACTAAAGGAACTTCTCTAGACAAGAAACACAAGAGAAGGAAAAGACCTATAATAACGAACCCAAAACAATTTAGAAAATTGGAATAGGAACATACATATCGATAATTACCTTAAATGTAAATGGACTAAATGCTCCCATCAAAAGACACAGATTGGCTGAATGGATACAAAAACAAGACCCTTATATATGCTGTCTACAAGAGACCCACTTCAGACCTAGAGACACATACAGACTGAAAGTAAGGGGATGGAAAAAGATATTCCATGCAAATGGAAACCAAAAGAAAGCTGGAGTAGCAATTCTCATATCAGACAAAATAGACTTTAAAATAAGGACTATTAAAAGAGACAAAGAAGGACACTACATAATGATCAAGGGATCGATCCAAGAAGAAGATATAACAATTGTAAATATTTATGCACCCAACATAGGAGCACCGCAATACATAAGGCAAATACTAACAGCCATAAAAGGGGAAATCGACAGTAACACATTCATAGTAGGGGAGTTTAACACCACACTTTCACCCATGGACAGATCATCCAAAATGAAAATAAATAAGGAAACACAAGCTTTAAATGATACATTAAACAAGATGGACTTAATTGATATTTATAGGACAATTCATCCAAAAACAAGAGAGTACACATTTTTCTCAAGTGCTCATGGAATATTCTCCAGGTAGATCATATCTTGGGTCACAAATCAAGCCTTGGTAAATTTAAGAAAATTGAAATTGTATCAAGTATTTTTTCTGACCACAACGCCATGAGACTAGATATCAATTACAGGAAAAGATCTGTAAAAAATACAAACACATGGAGGCTAAACAATACACTATTTAATAATGAAGTGATCACTGAAGAAATCAAAGAGGAAATAAAAAAATACCTAGAAACAATTGACAATGGAGACACAACGACCCAAAACCTGTGGGATGCAGCAAAAGCAGTTCTAAGGGGAAAGTTTATAGCAATACAAGCCCACCTTAAGAAGCAGGAAACATCTCGAATAAACAACCTAACCTTGCACCTCAAGCAATTAGAGAAAGAAGACCAAAAAAACCCCAAAGCTAGCAGAAGGAAAGAAATCATAAAAATCAGATCAGAAATAAATGAAAAAGAAATGAAGGAAACAATAGCAAACATCAATAAAACTAAAAGCTGGTTCTCTGAGAAGATAAACAAAATAGATAAATCACTAGCCAGACTCATCAAGAAAAAAATGGAGAAGACTCAAATCAATAGAATTAGAAATGAAAAAGGAGTGGTAACAACTGACACTGCAGAAATAAAAAAGGTCATGAGAGATTACTACAAGCAACTCTATGCCAATAAAATGGACAATCTGGAAGAAATGGACAAATTCTTAGAAATGCACAACCTGCCAAGACTGAATCAGGAAGAAATAGAAAATATGAACAGACCAATCACAAGCACTGAATTTGAAACTGTGATTAAAAATCTTCCAACAAACAAAAGCCCAGGACCAGATGGCTTCACAGGCGAATTCTATCAAACATTTAGAGAAGAGCTAACACCTATCCTTCTCAAACTCTTCCAAAATATAGCAGAGGGAGGAACACTCCCAAATTCCTTCTACGAGGCCACCATCACCTTGATACCAAAACCAGACAAGGATGTCACAAAGGAAGAAAACTACAGGCCAATATCACTGATGAACATAGATGCAAAAATCCTCAGCAAAATACTAGCAAACAGAATCCAACAGCACATTAAACGGATCATACACCATGATCAAGTGGGGTTTATTCCAGGAATGCAAGGATTCTTCAATATACGCAAATCTATCAATGTGATAAACCATATTAACAAATTGAAGGAGAAAAACCATATGATCATCTCAATAGATGTAGAGAAAGCTTTTGACAAAATTCAACACCCATTTATGATAAAAACCCTGCAGAAAATAGGCATAGAGGGAACTTTCCTCAACATAATAAAGGCCATATATGACAAGCCCACAGCCAACATCGTCCTCAGTGGTGAAAAACTGAAAGCATTTCCACTAAGATCAGGAACAAGACAAGGTTGCCCACTCTCACCACTCTTATTCAACATAGTTTTGGACGTTTTAGCCACAGCAATCAGAGAAGAAAAGGAAATAAAAGGAATCCAAATCAGGAAAGAAGAAGTAAAGCTGTCACTATTTACAGATGACATGATACTATACATAGAGAATGCTAAAGATGCTACCAGAAAACTACTAGAGCTAATCAATGAATTTGGTAAAGTAGCAGGATACAAAATTAATGCACAGAAATCTCTGGCATTCCTATACACTAAGGATGAAAAATCTGAAAGTGAAATCACGAAATCACTCCCATTTACCACTGCAACAAAAAGAATAAAATATCTAGGAATAAACCTACCTAAGGAGACAAAAGACCTGTATGCAGAAAATTATAAGACACTGATGAAAGAAATTAAAGATGATACAAATAGATGGAGAGATATACCATGTTCTTGGATTGGAAGAATCAACATTGTGAAAATGACTATACTGCCCAAAGCAATCTGTAGATTCAATGCAATCCCTATCAAACTACCACTGACATTTTTTACAGAACTAGAACAAAAAATTCCACAATTTGTATGGAAACACAAAAGACCATGAATAGCCAAAGGAATCTTGAGAACGAAAAATGGAGCTGGAGGAATCAGGCTTCCTGACTTCAGACTATACTACAAAGCTACAGTAATCAATACAGTATGGTACCGGCACAAAAACAGAAATATAGATCAATGGAACAGGATAGAAAGCCCAGAGATAAACCCACGCACATATGGTCATCTTATCTTTGATAAAGGAGGCAGGAATGTACAGTGGAGAAAGGACAGCCTCTTCAATAAGTGGTGCTGGGAAAACTGGACAGCTACATGTAAAAGTATGAGATTGTATCACTCCCTAGCACCATGCACAAAGATAAGCTCATGGTGGATTAAAGACCTAAACGTAAGGCCAGAAACTATCAAACTCTTAGAGGAAAACATAGGCAGGACACTCTATGACATATATCACAGCAATGTCCTTTTTGACCCACCTCCTAGAGAAATGGAAATAAAAACAAAAATAAACAAGTGGGACCTAATGAAACTTAAAAGCTTTTGTGCAGCAAAGGAAACCATAAACAAGACCAAAAGACAACCCGCTGAATGGGAGAAAATATTTGCAAATGAAGCAACTGACAAAGGATTAATCTCCAAAATTTATAAGCAGCTCATGCAGCTTAATAATAAAAAAACAAACAACCCAATCCAAAAATGGGCAGAAGACCTAAACAGACATTTCTCCAAAGAAGATATACAGACTGCCAACAAACACATGAAAGAATGCTCAACATCATTAATCATTAGAGAAATACAAATCAAAACTACAATGAGATATCATCTCACACCAGTCAGAATGGCCATCATCAAAAAATCTAGAAACAATAAATGCTGGAGAGGGTGTGGAGAAAAGGGAACACTGTTGCACTGCTGGTGTGAATGTGAATTGGTTCAGCCACTGTGGAGAACAGTATGGAGGTTCCTTAAAAAACTACAAATAGAACTACCATATGACCCAGCAATCCCACTACTGGGCATATACCCTGATGAAACCAAAATTCAAAAAGAGTCATGTACCAAAATGTTCATTGCAGCTCTATTTACAATAGCCCAGAGATGGAAACAACCTAAGTGCCCATCACTGGATGAATGGATAAAGAAGATGTGGCACATATATATAATGGAATATTACTCAGCCATAAAAAGAAACGAAATTGAGCTATTTGTAATGAGGTGGATAGACCTAGAGTCTGTCATACAGAGTGAAGTAAGTCAGAAAGAAAAAGACAAATACCATATGCTAACACATATATATGGAATTTAAGAAGAAAAGAAAATGTCATGAAGAACCTAAGGGTAAGATAGAAATAAAGACACAGACCTACTGGAGAACGGACTTGAGGATATGGGGTGGGGGAAGGGTGAGCTGTGACAGGGCGAGAGAGAGTCATGGACTTATACACACTAACAAACGTAAGGTAGATAGCTAGTGGGAAGCAGCCGCATGGCACGGGGATATCGGCTCGGTGCTTTGTGACAGCCTGGAGGGGTGGGATAGGGAGGGTGGGAGGGAGGGAGACGCAAGAGGGAAGAGATATGGGAACATATGTATATGTATAACTGATTCACTTTGTTATAAAGCAGAAACTAACCCACCATTGTAAAGCAATTATATCCCAATAAAGATGTTAAAAAAATAAAAATAAATAAAAATTAAAAAATGAACCTTGCTTTTAAAATAATTTGTTAATCAAAATATGTACATATACACACACACACATACACAAACACACACATCGGTTTTAATCAAGTCAATCTCTAGAAGCCTGAAACTTGGGGACGGAGTTGGAAGGTGATTATAGACCCAGATGAAGGTAAAATGGCAAATTGGTGCTGAGAGACAAATTGTTGTCCCATAACAAATTTATAAATTTCCTAGTGACTAGATGAACACATATGTAACCTTCTGAATGGTTCAATGAGCAGATGATATTCTTTAAAATTGTCAATACACTTGCTTTTTTTTTCTTGTATGTAAAGCTCAACTATTTCTTACTCAAGTACAAAGTATAGCCCTTAATAGATAGAATATTCTAATAAGACCTAAATGATACTTCTAAATATAATGATTCTTTACGATTTCAGCTCTGTGAGTCTCATCTAAATATTTCTTCTAACACAGTGGTTGTCAATATGGGGTGATTTTTCCTCACCAGGGGACATTTTTGTTTCTCAAATTGGAGAATTCTACTAGCATGTAGTGGGTAAAGGCCAGGGACGCTGCAATGAACAGGACAGCTCCTAAGAATTATCCAACCAAAATGTCATTAGTATGGATTTTGAGAAACCCTCCTCTAGTACAGTGGATGTAGGATAATTTGTGAATATTCTTTCCCTTTTACCTCCCCATTTTCCTATCTTACTCCAAATCCATTCAGTAGTCTTTATGCAGAATGTTAGAATCCATGTGATCTAACATAGTTGCTTTGTAAGTAGTTCAGCTTGCATGGTCATTTTTATGGTCCAACTGTACCACGCCAAGGGACACTGCTGGTTTTCAAACTTCAGGCCCCCTACATTGGGCCAGGTGGATCTGTACAAAGAGCAGCAGCAGAAAGCTTGAGCTGCCAAGAGGCCAGACACAACTTGCCAGGAGCTCATACTCAGGAACAATGAAGCTCTTTTAAAATAGTGATTTGGAGTAAAAGTTAACCAGGAGTAAAAGTTAACCAAATGCAAAAGTCTTGCTTAAGATTTGTTTTTTTAATAGACTTATTTTTTAGAGCAAATTTAGGTTCACAACAAAGTTGAGAGGAAGGTACACAGATTTCCCATAAACCTCTGTCCCCACAAGTGAATACCACCCCCCATTATCAGCATCCCCCACCAGATAGTACAATTTTTACAACTGATAAACTTACATGGATGCTTCACCATTACCTAGAGTCCATAGTTTACATTAGGGTTGTACATTCTATGGGTTTGGACAAAATTTAATGACATTTGTTCATCATTATAGTATCATACAGAATATTTTCTCTGGCCTAAAAATCCTCTGTGCTCCACATCTATTCATCCCTTGCCATCCAACTCCTAGCAACCATGGATTTTTTACTGTCTCCATAGTTTTGCCTTTTCCAGTGTCATATAATTGTAATCATATAATGTGTAGCCTTTCCAGATTGGCTTCTTTCACTTAGTCTTATATACTTAAGTTTCCTCCTGGTCTTTTAATGGCTCAATAATCATTACTTTTGAGCACTGAATAATATTCCATTTTGGGGATATACCACAATTTGTTTATTCATTCACCTACTGAAGGATAACATGGTTGAGTTTCTTCCAAATTTTGATAATTGTGAATATTAACATTTGTTTTTTAAAAGCAAAATATTAATATAAAGTCTCTGAGAAAGACCAGTAATTCGAAGTGGAGTAGAAACATTTGCTCTTATCTTGTCAAAATATTTATCAAATACTATTGCATTGGTTTGTTTTCTTGTGTCTCCTCATCTAAACTATAATGTATAGAAGCCACATAATATTTGGTTTTGTATTTCTAGTACCTAGTATTGTGCACAGCACATAGTAGGCTCTAAGTAACTGTTCAGTGAACAGATAAATTAGGACTGAATGATCAGGAGGCAGCCTATGTGTCATAACTTTAGCACCACTTGGCTGTATAACTTGGGGTAGTTGTGATATTCTGAGTTTGTTTCCTTGACTGGAAATAATTAGATTTGATGAATGATATTTTTAAATACATTAAGTCATTTAGAATTGGCAATTATTTTGCTAGAAAAAGAAAAGACAAAGTTACTAATCTCCTTCCTGTTCTAATTTGGAATACTCTCTTTGCCCCATCAATAAACCAAGTCTGCAGAAAAATTTCACATGCAAAGTTAAATTAATTTTATATCATGCCAGGCATAAAAGAAAGATTGGTTAGGTTACACACTGAGAAGGTGGGAAAAATCCTGCAAAGGCTAGAGAAAGAAAAGAATATTTTATTAAGCTTTTATTTATTGCCAGACATTGTGCTGGGAAAAAAAGAAAGGTGAGGGACTTCCCTGGTAAAGAATTTGCCTTCCAGTGCACTGGAAACGGGTTTGATCCCTGGTCAGGGAACTAAGATCCTACATGCCGCTGGGCAACTAAACCCATGCGCCTCTATGCGAGAGCCAGCGTGCCTCAAACTACAGAGCCCATGGGCTCTGGAGCCCACCTGCCACAGCTACAGAGCCCACCCACTCTGGAGCCTGCATGCTACTACTAGAGAGAAGACCATGCACCTCAACGAAGAGCCCACGCACCGCAACAAAAAGATCCTGCATGTCACAATGAAGACCTGATGCAGCCAAAAAAGAATTTTTTAAAAATAATAAATAAATAGATAAAATATTTTTTAAAAATAAAAGAAAGGTGAGTAGGATGTTATCTCCTTGCTTAGCAACCCACTCAGACAAACCAAGGGACCACCCAAGAATGATGTGAGCAGGATTTTCTCTGTGAGGGAGTGGGCTGGAGGAAGCAGGAGGCTTTAACACCCTCCTCAACCCCACCCCAATTTCTGCCTCCTCAGAGTGACTGCTCACTGAGGGACACAGGCCATGTTCCTCAGGAACCAGGTAAAGTTGGTTAAAAGACTGAGAATCACGACTAGATTGAGCTGGAGAAAAGAACAAACTAAGCAATGACAACTTTGTTTTCTTTGCATTTAAAAAGATGCCGTTGGAGAAAGGGAATGACATATCTCAGAGCACTACAAATTGTACTTTAACTACAAATAGATTTCAAGATGGCGGTGGTATTTTTAAAAATATTGCTAAATCTAAAGTGGTCCTCAAACTTGGGTCAGTATCAGAATCGTGGAGTCACAAAGAAGCCTCCTGAAGTTTAGTCAGGTTGAAGGGAAATGTAAAGGTTGTCTTGATCACACCTCAGTGAGTTTTATTAGTTTTCCAGGTAAGAATCTAATTGGTAGGCACTCAGGTTTGAAACATTTAGAAAAACTCTCAAAACTTCCCCAAACTAAATTAAATGGAATCATTAACAAACTGGTTTCCTGGACCCACACCAGGGTCCTAACCCAGGCCAAGACCCTTTGTCTCAGCCAGGGAGCTTCTTTTTCTGCTTGGATGCTGAGACTGGAACAACACAATCTTCATTCAATGGCCAAAGAATGGAGAAGTGGGAACCTAGTTCACAAATCAACTTCTCAACCCAATTTGGGTGGAGACACCAAATATATAGGAAGGTCGATGTAAAAGGGAGGGAATTGGAAAGAGTGGGAGGGGTACTCATAAGTTATCTGAGAATAAGAGTGTGGTTTGGACCAGGAACGGAATCAACTCTCCTTTCCAGTCCTTGTGTGATGTTTTCTGGTCATTGTCATGGCAATCATCAACTGTCTGGTACTAGTAGGTGTGTTATTTAGCTAATGTATTACAATGAGCATGTAATGAGGCCCAAGGTCCGCTGGAAGTCAACTCTTCCACCATCTTGGGCCTCATTGGTTCTAACCAGCTCTTGTTTTTCTCTTTGCAGCTTCCTCCTGGAATGTAGATAAGAGTAATTGGTTTCCATTTGAGGGAGGGGTGGGGCATGATTCTGGGTTGACAGCCTTGGTAACAGAATGCTGGCAGAGTGAGAGAGTGGCATGGACATATATACACTACCAAACATAAAATAGATAGCTAGTGGGAAGCAGCCGCATAGCACAGGGAGATCAGCTCGGTGCTTTGTGACCACCCAGAGGGGTGGGATAGGGAGGGTGGGAGGGAGGGAGATGCAAGAGGGAAGAGATATGAGAACATAAGTATATGTATAACTGATTCACTTTGTTATAAAGAAGAAACTAACACACCATTGTAAAGCAATTATACTCCAATAAAGATGTTAAAAAAATAATAATAATATCAATTTGACTTTCATTCGTGTTCATGAATTATCCCCTTACTATCTGTGACAGGTGTAACTTCCATGTGAGATTTTAAATAAAGAGAACCCAATGTAGGATTTCCAGAGCAGATTCAAAGCACATGGCACATACTTGGGTTCTGAAATTCACTTTTAACTGGGCATAATGTATTTCTAGTCACTAAACCTGGACACCCTGTGATGGAGATGGCATTGTACTCTCCCCAACATCACATGGAAAGCTCCTAATTAAACACCTTAAAGTTATTACCTCAGTATTTTCATGGAGGAGAATTTTTAAATGAGACCTTACCCTATAAGCACAGTAACCTTCCTGAACATCATTCTTCACCATTCAGCTGCAATAACAATGCAGCCTGTGATATATCTGTGGCCAGGGTCTCTCAGCCATTGTTTACCAGGTACCCTCTGGTACCTGGGGTGCCTTGATTTGTGGAAGCCACTTATTCTCTTTTAAATGTGAGGAGTTCAGCAGGTCAAAATATAAACATTTCTTTTCAACCAGGTTCAAAGAACACGAACAATCTACAAAGGACAGAATCAAATGCCCATCCACATTGCAAAGCCCTAAGTTCCAGACCCACCAGACTTCGGTTTTGTGGATAGTTTATCAACCATTTGAGCAATAGGGAGCAGCTGACCTACTTGGCTTAGTCATCAAAGGGATCTGTTGTTATCCTGTAATGACAAAAGTGGGTCTGCAGGACAATTTAACCTCAAAAGCCATTTCTTTCAATTTTATCCTTTAAAAAACTGCCAGGTAATTAACTTCACAGGAGTTTTGTTGGCAAACTAATACTACAGATAAAATGAAGCATTCATTAATAATTGACTGTGAAAACTGGAGTTAAATACCTTCCAGATAACATAACAGAAGAAGATAGAACAGAATGATAGGAGACTTTGGAAAGTAGAAGTAATCACTGGAGTATTCACTCCGAAGGGCTAAAATATGAAAGCAAGTGGGAGATCAAAAACAAGAGGAAAAAGCATTATTACAATACCTGTATTTTCATATATTTATTAGCTAAACAATTGCTTATGGTGTTCAAAGTCCAACATAAATTCTCCTTTAAAAGACACATTCATTTACTCAGAAGTTTTTCATTTGTGTGAAGACTCAAGAGAACTCACAGACATGATAATGAACAAAAAGCCCATCACTGCATGTAATGAAATACACAGTTAAGCCAGTGATAACTATTCATTCAAAGCAAGCACTTTATTTCCACTTTCAGACTTACATGTTATCCATTTTACTGTCCTTTAAGTGCTATTGACAATGATACTTTCCAGTTACAGTGTGATTGGGTTTTTTCCCCCATACACAACCTTCTAAATAATTTTGGCCAAAAAATGGTATGAGTTCAAAGGAATCTTGGATGAATAAAACCTTTCATCTACAAAGTATCTGCAATTCCTTTTATGCAGAACACAAAACAAAAGGCAAAATTAATTTTCCCTCCCTCAAATGGATGTGCATCTCCGCATCAGTATCTAGGTTACCCATGCATGTTGAGCAAAGTCAGAAGAGAGAGTAGAGAGACGAACCTCACACTAAAGGTAATTTCTTAGTGTTTACACCTGCATGTTGTTAAAGTGATGTTATGTTCACATTGCTTTGCTCTGAAGATCACTAAATACATCATATCTTTCCTACTGATAAGTATCTTTGAGGATAAATAATAATTAAATATCTATTATTTGTAATGGGGAGACCCAGATACTGAACTTGCTCCTAAATTGCTATGGGCAATGCTCAGACATAGAAAACAAAATTTTCCATTTTTGTTAACCTGGTCTGAGGAGCAGACAACATTATATCCTTAGGGATTATTTTTAATAAGTTCTTAAAAAGGAAAAAGCAATGATATTGCAGAAAAGGGATATAGGGCAAGGATATAGTCATAAACAAAAATTTCCATTGCAAAAGACTTCTATTGCACTTATAGTGACATTAGAACATCAACAATCTGTTTTGAACTGGTTCATAATTTCTGGTGCATTTCAGAAATAATGGCTAATGTGCTTTTTAACTTGCAATTTTCAGGGCCATAAACCTTAAAATTGACCCTGAAAATATTGGGACTCTGTATTGTAAAATCTAAGAAAGGAAATGCCCGATGTCTTTTCTGTATGTTCTTGTTCAAAGGCAAACAACTCTCTAGATCTATGAGGAAGGCATGACTTGGTCCATTGACAAAGAACCAAGGAAGGGAGAAAAAGAAAAAGGAAAAAAAAAGACAGAGAGACAAGTACTTGGCTGCCATTCACCAAATTAATATGCAAAACACTACACTTTTCTGATTCAAATATTTTAATCACTCTCAATTCCTAGGTAATAGGAACAATATATAGTTGGTTTAAGTCAAATATGGCTCAATTATTTGGCTTTAAGTTGAGATAAATCATTTCATTCTTTAGGCCAAAACGTAACTTATGAAGGAAGATTTCAGATAAATGGTTTAATGCCCAAATTCTGAAAATATTTTATTATGGATAGCTTGTGAGATTTCTTTTAAAGAACTCTAACAATATACATTACTGCATATTCTTTTTCCCCTCTTTAACTAAGTCAAAGTTATTTTCACAAATCTGAAGTAATTTTGGCTGAGATTATGCCATTTATATACATAAGCTTGGAAAAATCATACTGATTAAATTTAAAATAAATTTCTAAGATAAATACTAAAAGCAAAGTGTTTTGCAAATGACCAACTATCCATTTCCAGTCCAATCAGTTGCTTTTAACTTGACCTAAGCAAACTGTGACATCATTGGCCTCAACAACAAGTGCAAACAATTTACCTCCCCAGGGAGTCAGGGCTCCTTCAGCCTCTGGACTGGCTGCTGCTTGAGAGCACTAGGGAAGACTCCCCACTTCCTGTTCCCTGAGCTACAGCCGCTTACCCAGGACACACCATGACAGGGGCTTTGTGTTGTAACCACTCCCAATCTGAGACACCCTCCTCTACACACACACACACACACAGGCACACAAACACACTCACACATACACAGACACATACAGACTCACACTCACTCACACACACACATAAACACATACAGACATACCCAAATACACACAAAAACACACTCACACACAAACACACAGACAGACACACATGCACATGGACACACATAGACACACAGACATACACAGACACACACAAACACACACACACAGAGGTTCATGTGGCTCTGTCCCTATAAAAGGCTCAAGTACACTTCCTGCCTCTCCTGCTATGAGCTTTTCACACAGAATGAAGAATCTTGGGTTTTATAATCAGATATGTTAGTTAGATACAAGCCCCAAGGGGCCAGGGTCTCCCTGATGGTCTGGCTCTGCCTCAGCCCTCTGTCAGCACAGACGTCCTCAGAATAGGCCCCTGACACATGTGTCTTTAACCAGATTTCTTGTGTAAGGGGCTCCAGCTCTCTTTGTCACTTTGACAGTATAAGAATCTTCGAAAATATTTACCTTAGCTTATAAACGATTCTCCTGAAAAATGTTTTATCTCTAAATATGGCTCTACTTTGACTCATTATCTACTTTGCTTCATCAAGGCTGAATAATATCACTTTTAACAAAGATTACTCAAATTATTGTTTCTAAAATTACTTAACTCCTTCAATTACATATTATTTTAGATTACAAGTGAATCCTTCAAATGAGTGTATGTCTAGAAAATCTATTACACATGTTAGTGATTCTGAAACTAAGCTTTTCCTACAAACATATGGACATATATATTAAACTCAAATATCATCCATTTGTATCTTTTTAGATACAGCCAAATTATAGTTTATGTACTGATTTCTACAAAAGATGATAAATTTCTTGAAAGTTTTCCTGTGATTAAACTAATTCAAAAAACAGATTTTCCATTCCATTGAATTAAAGTTTATTTTTTTGTTTTTATTTATTTATTTTTATTTTTGGCTGTCTTGGGTCTTTGTTGCTGCGTGCGGGCTTTTTTCTCTAGTTGCAACGAGCAGGAGCTATTCTTCATTGCAATTCGCGGGCTTCTCATTGGGTGGCTTCTCTTTGCTGCAGAGCATGGGCTCTAGGCACGCAGGCTTCAGTAGTTGTGGCATTCGGGCTCAGTAGTTTTGGCTCACAGGCTCTAGAGCACAGGCTCAGTAGTTGTGGCACATGGGCTTAGTTGCTCCGTGGCATGCGGGACCTTCCCTGACCAGGGCTTGAAACTGTGTCCCCTGCACTTGCAGGCGGATTCTTAACCATTGGGCCACCAGGAAGTCCATCCATTGATTTAAAGTTTGAGATGTATTTTACATCATATCATTGAAATAAATTTTGAGCTATTACTGGGTTCAATAAACAAAGATCCTAAATTCGTACATTTCTTTCCCACCATAATATGCTTTCCATTAGTCTATAATTTTTGTAAGTCAGATATAATTTTATGTAACAAAGCTGATGACTATTTTTAGGGCCTTAGGATAGTTTTTAACCTGTCCAGGAAATAGACAACTGATTTTTGTGCCTGGGTCAGGATTAAAGGATAAAATAAAAGAGAATAATTCCCATTTCCTCACCTGTCCAGAGTTCTATATAATTTACCTACATGTGGCCCAAATGTAATACCATGCTACCTTGCTAAAGGCTTAATAAATGTTAGATTTTTATTTGGTTTTTCTAAAAAGTATTGTGACCTGATAAGCATACTAAATATTTTAACAGGATTTATCTGCTGTGTGGTTACAAACAAATTATGTGTGCACCCAGGAACCATGCTATACTTATTTATGTATCCCAACACCTACAGTGTTCATTTACTATGTATCAGGTTACTCAATGAATGTACACTGAACTGACATCAAACAGATATCAGGAAGCAGCAGGAAAGGAAGGAATGAGAGGAGAAAAAGGACCTGTATTGGAAGATTATACGTAATTGTGCACCAAGTAGTCAAAATGCTCACACAGACATATACTTTTATGTACAAGAAGTGAAACATGGTCCTAAAGTTTCTGAAATGCCCCCAAACAGTGCTCCTCTGACACTCAGCCATGGAACAGAGTGAACAAAATAAAATGTAGAAATTAAGATGATAAAAAGTAATTTTAAGTAAAATGTGTATTTTTCTTCACACATCATTAATATTTGGACAACAGCATGTTGTTTAGAATTATACTATAAACCTTTACTGCCAAAAATACAACCTGTCAGAGTATGTAATGTTATTAAATTCTGACATTATTCCAAATAAATTTTGGGTGACAAAATCCTGCAAAACAGCCCTAGTAAAGAGGAGAAGAAAAATATCAAGAGGTTAAATTGATCTACTTTGTTGTTGTTGTCTTGAAAATAATACAGAATTTTTATGATTAAGAAGTAGCCCATGATTTCTAACATAAAATCTACAAGATATGTTACCAATTACAGACAGAGATGTCCAATGCTAAGACTATGTGAAATTCTCTGAAGGTGGGAGCTGCTGTTTTCCTCCTCCTGAGGCCAATGCAACTACTAATTGCATATCCCAGCAGAGCATCTCCTCCTTCCTCTCTTTATACCACCCATTGCGAGCAGCCAGAGAAACCGAACAGGCCCACTGTAACCTTGTCAAGCAGAACCCCAGAGGAAGAGATGGCTATTGAACCAAAAACAATAAACAGACATAGAAGATTGAAATTCAGCATGAAAACAACAAACAACATCATTTTCAAATTAAAAATTCAGGAAATAAATTTAAGAAAATGATGGACTTTTTTTTTAATCTCTTGGGCCACTAATGCAGATCCCGAAAAGACAAATATCTAAATATCTTCAGTGAAAGACAAGGGACTTCAAGTGCAGATCACAAAAATAGGTGGCTCAGAGGGGGAAAATGAAATATAATAATGACATAGAAAATAGACAAAATTTCTCTGAGCTGAAGACAAACTTGAGTCCCCTAATTAAGAAGGCTCATCAAATTCCAAAAATATTTGACACATACTTAAGCACACTGTGGTAAAATTACTGATTTTCAAGAATGAAGGAAAAAAATCTTACAACCTCCTTACCTTACAATATGAGGTAAACCAAACCCAAATCAGATAGGTACTTCAAGACAGGGGAAGATGAGAAGCAGAGGAAACAATAGAAAGGGGGATATATAACAATATATATAGTATAATATAACAATAGTATAATATATTATATAATGATTCATTGTATAATATAACCATATAATATGACAATATAACAAAAATATATAATATAATTTATATAACAATATTATATAATATGTTATTATATAATAACAAAATATAACAATATAATAATTAAATTGAAAGACCATAGTAAGTCACTGAAAGTGCTAAGTAATCTCATTAAAACTTAGAAGTTTTAGGTCCTAGAAGACCTAACTTAGAAGTTAGGTCTCAAATGTGCAAGTAAAGTTGACCCTTGAACAATGCAGGGATTAGGTCTACCAACACGCATGTAGTCTCAAAAATCTGAGTATGACTTTACAGTCAGCCCTCTATATCCTGTTTCTGCATCACAGGATTCAACCACCCACAGATCTGCCATGTGGTACCATGGTGCGTATTTTTTGAAAAAATTCATATTAAGTAAACCCATGCAGTTCAAACCTGTGTTGTTCACAGGTAAACTGTATACCCTTTTCTAAAATATGTGACATGATGCTGCTGGGTTTATACCAGATTCAAGGACTTATGACAATACTGGTATAATCTAATCAATCCAGCCTTGGGGTTGTACAGTCTGAACCATTGGCCTTTGAAGAATCTGAGATTAGTGATCCCATTCCAGGATATGCCAAGATGGATGGTCAATGAAAGAGACAAACCTCAGCTTCTCCATGTTCTCTGAGATGTACATAACTCAGAGGCATCTCTTCTTCAGTCTGAACTGGAGATATCTCTGGTATACATATTGTGTTATCACTGACCATTTGGAGTACAGGGTGGCCCTAGATATATCGCTCCTTTTTTTTTTGTAACATCTTTATTGGAGTACAATTTCTTTACAATGGTGTGTTAGTTTCTTCTATATAGCAAAGTGAATCAGCTATACATATACATATATCCCCATAACCCTCCTTCTTGAGCCTCCCTCCTACCCGCCATATCCCACCCCTCTAGGTGGACACAAAGCACTGAGCTGATCTCCCTGAGCTATGCAGCTTCTTCCCACTAGCTATCTATTTTACATTTGGTAGTGTATATATGTCCATACCACTCTTTCACTTCATCCCAGCTTACACTTGCCCCTCCCCGTGTCCTCAAGTCCATTCTCTATGTCTTTATTCCTGTCCTGCCCCTAGGTTCTTCAGAACCTTTTTTTTTTTTTTAGATTCCATATATGTGTTTGCATATGGTATTTGTTTTTCTCTTTCTGACTTACTTCACTCTGTATGACAGACTCGAAGTCCATCCACCTCATTACAAATAACTCAATTTCATTTCTTTTTATGACTGAGTAATATTCCACTGTATATATGTGCTGCATTTTCTTTATCCATTCATCTGTTGATGGACACTTAGGTTGCTTCCACGTCCTGGCTATTGTAAATAGTATTGCTCTTTCTTAAAGAAAAGGGAAAAAAAGGGGAACAAATAAAAATATTTGATAGCATAAAATAAAAGCATAACCATGTCACTGGAAACAGAGGTATGTGTTGTCTTTATGTCCTCAATTTTTTTTAATGTAAATGTGTGCAAAAAGAGAGGAGACCAAAGATGAACTGATAAGAAAACAGTCTAAACTGCAAGGCCATCTTGCTGAGAGGTAAAGTAGCTGGATAAGTTAAAGCAAGATTTTAAAGACATAAAAAAATAGTCATTGAATTTAAATTGAAGGTCCTAGAAGTACTGAAGATCAGAATAAACAGAGCAAAAAATCTAATTGGAAAAAACTTTAGAATTTTACCTATAATTCAGAAAAAATAATTAAGAGATAAAAACTATAAAAGAAAGTAGTAGATATGTAGGAAAGTGATTCACCATTACATATAATTGGAGGGGAAAAGAACAAATGGAACCAAAATAGTACAAAAATTTATAATACAAGAAAACTTTCCTGAACCTAGAAAATATATATGAATCTACATATTAAAAAGAACTTATCATAATTAAAGCAAAAATAATGAAAATAGGCCAGCACATGAAGATATCTTGGTAAATTTTTCAACTTTAAAAATAAATGATGATTCATATGTATCCAATGAGGAAATAGATTTCATGTTAAAAAAAAAAGAAGGAAAATCAAGCTATCTTCATTAAAGAGTAGGACATAATGGAGAAGCATCTACAGAATTTTGAGTGAAAAAAATTGAACCCAGGCAGTCTGTACTTAGTCCTGCTGACATTCACAAATGATGTCAACAGAAATGTATTCTTCAGTCCCCTACTGTGAACTCAGAAAATACTCTACCACCCACACTAAAATCAATTTCCAATATATTAAAAAGTACAACCATGAAATCAAAAAGTACTAAAAGAAAGTGTTAATTTCTATTATTCTGATCTGATAAGGAAGACATTTTAAGCATAGACACAGAAACAGAAAGCATAACAAAAGAGGTTGATAGACTTTACTTACAAAAATTAACTTGTATATTTAAAAATCAAGAGCCAACATAAGGGGAGATTGGTTTAAGATGGCAGAGTAGAAGGACATGTGCTTACTCCCTCTTGTGAGAGCACTGGAATCACAACTAATTGCTGAACAATCATCGACAGGAAGATACTGGAACTCACCAAAAAAGATACCCCACATACAAAGACAAAGGAGAAGCCACAATGAGATGGTAGGAGGGGTGCAATCACAATAAAATCAAATCCCATAATTGCTGGGTGGGTGACTCACAAACTGGAGAACAATTATACCACAGAAGTCCACCCACTGGAGTGAAGGTTCTGAGCCCCACACCAGGCTCAGAACCTGGAGTTCAACCTGGGGGTCTGGCAATGGGAGGAGGAATTCCTAGAGAATCAGACTTTGAAAGCTAGCAGGATTTGATTGCAGGAATTTGACAGGACTGGGGAAAACAGAGACTCCACTCTTGGAGGGCACACACAAAGTAGTGTGCATATCAGGAGCCAGGGGGAAGGAGCAATGACCCCATAGGAGACTGAACCAGACCTAGCTGCTAGTGTTGGAGGGTATCCTGCTGAGGCGGGGGGCAGCTGTGGCTCACCACGGGGACAAGGACACTGGCAGCAGAAGTTCTGGGAAGTACTCCTTGGCGTGAGCCCTCTCCCAGAGTCCACCATTAACCCCACCAAAGAGCCTGTAGGCTCCAGGGTTGGGTCACCTCAGGCCAAAAAACCAACAGGGACGGGACTCAGCCCCACCCAACAGCAGACAAGCAGATTAAAGTTTTACTGAGTTCTGCCCACCAGAACAACAACCAGCTCTACCCACCACCAGTCCCTCCCATCAGGAAGCTTTGCACAAACCTCTTAGATAGCCTCATCCACCAGAGGGCAGACAGCAGAAGCAATAAGAACTACAATCCTGCAGCCTGTGGAACAAAACTCACATTCACAGAAAGATAGACAGAATGAAAAGGTAGAGGACTATGTACCAGATGAAGGAACAAGATAAAACCCCAGAAAAACAACTAAATGAAGTGGACATAGGCAACCTTCCAGAAAAAGAATTCAGAATAATGATAGTGAAGATGATCCAGGACCTTGGAAAACGAATGGAGGCAATGATTGAAGAGATGCAAGAAATGTTTAACAAAGACCTAGAAGAATTAAGAACAAACACCTAGAAGAATTGAAGCACAAACAGGGATGAAGAATACAATAACTAAAATGAAAAATACACTAGAAGGAATCAATAGCAGAATAACTGAGGCAGAAGAATGGATAAGTGACCGGGAAGACAGGTGGTGGAATTTACTGCTTCACAACAGAATAAAGAATAAAGAATGAAAAGAAATGAAAACAACTTAAGAGACCTCTGGGACAACATTAAATGCACCAACATTTGCATTATGGGGTCCCTGAAGGAGAAGAGAGAAAGGACCTGAGAAAATATTTGAAGAGATTATAGTCGAAAACTGCCCTAACGTGGGAAAGGAAATAGCCACGCAAGTCCAGGAAGCACAGAGAATCCCAGGCAGGATAAACCCAAGGAGAAACATGCTGAAACACATAGTAATCAAACTGACGAAAATTAAAGACAAGGAAAAAGTATTAAAAGCAATAAGGGAAAAACAATAAATAACATACAAGGGAACTCCCATAAGGTTAACAGCTGATTTCTCAGCAGAAAGTCTACAAGCCAGAAGGGAGTGTCAATGCAATCCCTATCAAATTACCAATGGCATTTTTTATAGAACTAGAACTAAAAATCTTAAAATTTGTATGGAGACAAAAAAGACCCTGAATAGTCAAAGCAACCTTGAAGTAAAAAAACGGAGCTGGAGGAATCAGACTCCCTGACTTCAGACTATACTACAAAGCTACAGTAATCAAGACAATATGATACTGGCACAAAAAACAGAAACAGATCAATGGAACAGGATAGAAAGCCCAGAGATAAACCACACACCTATGGTCAACTAATCTATAACAAAGGAGGCAAGGATAAACAATGGAGAAAAGACAGTCTCTTCAATAAGTTGTGCTGGGAAAACTGGACAGATACATGTAAAAGAATGAAATTAGAACACTCCCTAACACCATACTCAAAAATAACCCCCAAATGGATTAAAAATCAAGAGCTAAAAGCAAATAAACTGAAAATATTAAACCCATATATAAGAGTGCTAGAGGGCTTAATATGATACTTAATACATCAGGATATTTCTCACAGTACTGTGAAAAAGATGAATTCAATTAAAATGGGTAAAACATATAATCAAGTAAGCACTAACAGAAAATCTTAAGTGTGCTAAACATGAAAAATAATCAACCCTGCTTTTAAGCATAAAACTATGAATTAAGACTAATGGAAATACTTTTTATTGACAATATTTACTAGACTACTGGGAAATGGATACTTTCATAGACAATTTCATGCAATTTAACTTGACACAACCTTCTTGGAAAGCTTTTTGGAAACATATTCTACTATCTTTAAAATATGTACACACTTAACAGAGCAATTCCAATTTTAGAAAATCACCCAGCATTGTTCATAGTGACTCAAAGTGTGATCACCAGAGAAGACCAACAGTACCTGATTGAACAGATTACCATGCCTCCGGAAAATAGTACACCATGCAGCCACTAAAAATGTGGCAGAATATTTAAACCCAGGAGCATTTTCAAAAAATACTTAGTAAATTAATGGAAAAAATGATTAATTGATTCAATGAAAAACAGTAGAATACAGTACACTGTGTTACTAATTTCATTTAAATTGCCAATATATGTGTAGACTATGCATGGAAAAAGTACCTGAAAGAGCTATACCAAAATTTTTATCATGAGTCTCTTTCAGTGATGGAGTTATTGGTGATTTTTGTGGTCTTCACTATATTTTCAAGAAATTTCCAGAATTATTACAATAAGAATGCATTAACTGATGTAATAGGGGAAAAAGTACAAAGATTTTATGTAAAGTACTGGGCATAGAAAAACAAATCAATAAGTTGTTGCTATTTTAAAACATTAAATATAATATTAAAATGGAGTAATCATTTCTCTCTTTAATGAAAAGCAGCTTATCTGATCTAAAGACAAATACGGCTAATATTACAATTAATATTTACAGAGCATCTCTTTGTTATAGTAAACTTTAAATATTATTAAGCGTCCTTTCCCTCGTGTATACAGTTATTACATTACATATGAGAATTTTTATTGTCCAGTATTTGAAACCACCAGATTCTCTCAAGTGCTTGGATATCAGTTAGTTTACTGGGATATGTCCAGGACATAGTACTTCTGGTTCATAAGACACAGGGGTGATCAACAAATGTTATTTTATAACAGAACTGCTCTGCTGAATTAAATTTGTCCTAGTCATATGATGGCACGGGAATTGATTTTTTTTTTTTTTTTTTGCGGTACGTGGGCCTCTCACTGTTGTGGCCTCTCCCGTTCCAGAGCACAGGCTCCGGACACGCAGGCTCAGCGGCCATGGCTCACGGACTCAGCCGCTCCGCGGCATGTGGGATCTTCCCAGACCGGGGCACGAACCTGTGTCCCCTGCATCGGCAGGCGGACTCTCAACAACTGCACCACCAGGGAAGCCCGGGAATTGATTTTTACATAAACTATCACCTTAAAACAAAAGAGATGAAGATTTAAAGAATTTTTTGAAGCTATCAACCAACGATTAAAGAGGACAGAGTGAGGGGAACTTCCCTGCTTTCCATAAACATCTGAACACCCTCAAAACTCATACTCTCTGTGTGCTATGACCGTTTCTTCCCTATATAGAAACTATTTATTTTGTAAGGGTAAACCTGCAGTTCTATTATTCATGTGTGTTCTGCGGGTTGTAACCCAACTTCCTAGGCAGAACTGATATAAAAATAATTAGTTTTACAGAGCAAGGAGAATCTAGTATTAAAATTATTTGGCGGCAATAATAGCAATCAGAGTGATCACAAAAGCAAGCATATATCAGACACAACATACAACATAAAGTCAGCTGCTATGTTGACAGATTTATCTAAACTTCCCAGACAAGACTAATGAAAAGGAAGAGTCAGGAAAAATTATTAAGGGGAAACCGAATATCCATCAAGGAAAAATATCTGGAAATATCTGGTATATGAGGTTAAAATAAGCAGATAATTGTCTTTCAGTACCCAGAAACATCCCTTATCTTCCTTATTCGTGAGCTCATACCATTACATCAAAACTGATATTACCCATGTTTTGCCATCCATGGTTGAATTCTGCACATCCAGCACTGCTGGCCTGGAGACACTGCAGGAACCAGGGGTTGCCAAGATGAATAGGATGAATGTGTCTGTCAAGAAGGAAACAAAAATCCCAGTTTCTCCCCATCTCTTGAGATTTAACGTAAGTGGATTTCGTCATTCATGTATGCTTGAGACATCATTATTGTATGTACAGCATTATCCTATAATGTGTATGTTTACAGATAAAAACTTAGACCAGCATTCAACCTCTAACCTGAGCCAATGACATACAAACACACAAGATTTCTGAAGTAACAATCAAAATGTCAGTCTGTCTGGGCACATCATACAAAAACCGAGAACATTTACATTCATTTCTCTACTGTAATTTATCAATTGTGATCCTTTTATGAAAATATAAGCTTTAGGAATAGCATATTTTAAAATAAATCCAAGATCCTTTAAATTATTTTATTTACACTAAGTAATGTGATTTTATTAAGTATAACTTAGGTGTTACTATCCCTAACCATATATCAATTAATTTTAAATAAAAATTTAATATCACTATATTATCCCTTTTTTGTGTAACCCAAATGAGCTAAAGTTTTCCAAATTAAATACCCTTGTCTAACACAAGAAGTTTGGTATTTGTAAGACATTTTTTGTAATTATAAAAATTAAATAAATTATCAAATGTTAAGAACATTCAAATTTCAACAATGCAGTATATAAAAATAAAATAAGTATGCATTCAATTAAAAACAGAAAATAATCTCTCCAACTCTAATTGTTAACAGTAAGAGTAATGGAATTCTAGTTGGTTTGTTCTCTTTTCCAAACTTAACTTTCTGTCATCTTACTGTTTTGTGAGTAACAATAACAATGGCAATAATAATAATAATTCAAGTAATTTTGAGCAATGTAAAGTGAGATAAAATAGGTAGAGGCAAAAAAAAAAAAATAAGTAGAGGCCTCACTAGCACAGTTGAAAAATGTCCCTAAATGCATCTACTTCAGGAAAGGAAGATAAATTTTGATGCAATGCACTCTGAGAATATTTTAACCAATACAACAAAGTAGGAGATAGAAATGAGTGGTATAATCATTGGAAAAATAATCCTTATTTTATTTCAGCAATTCCAGTCAATGCAACATAAATGGAAACTCTCCACTTTTGAAAAAGACAAAATGATCACTATTTTTTTCAAATTTTTTGAATAGAAAAGCCTAAAAGGGCATGTACTACATGTAAAAGATCTAACATACATGTAGTTAGATTCTGAGAAATAAAAGACAAGAACATTAAGAGAGAAGCACTATTTGAAATATTAATAAAATGATCATTATTTTAAAATATTTTGGTGTTCTGCTTGGAAAATATATGTGAATTAACTGACAGATCAACTCATAAATTATTTTATACAAATACACAAAATACAATAGCTTTCATATATTGTTGCAATAACTAATTAGAAAACAAGATAGAAAAAAAAATCCTTCTAACAGGAAGAAATCTCCAGGACCTATATAAAGAAAACTACAAAACTTTGTTGGGAGAAGTAGGTGAGCCTTGAACAGATGGACACACATAATCATGTTCTTGCATGAATATTACAAAGGTTTCAAATCTCCCTAAATTAATGTGTAAACTTAGAACTTAACAAAATGATTTTAAAGCTTAGCTGAAAGATTAAAAGACACAGAAAACAATAGTGATCACTCCAGTTCCTGTGTGGAAGATGGATGGAGGTAGTTAAGGTATGAAATGAGATGGGTGTTCTAGGCAAGGGATGCTGGAGGTTTTATAAGGGTGCTTCTTGTGTAGGAAGCTGGGAAGGGAGATGGTACCAATTACTAAATGGAAATACAGCAGAGGGATGAATTTCAGGAGTTCAGTCTTGAACATATTACATGTGAGATGCTTGTGAGAAATACAAAAATATAGAGAGTAATATAAGTATCAGGAGCATGGAACCATGGATGGAGCTACAGATAGGAATTTGAGTTGTTTGCCTAACAGTGGTCCTGAAAGCTGTGGCAATGCATGAGATTACAAAGGAAAGCGTGTGGCCAAAGAAAACAAGATGGAACCCTGGTGACCTCAACATTAAAAGTCTGTGCACAAATAACCAGTTCTACCTAACTAGTCCCAAAGAATTTCTGTCAGGGGTGTTGGACTCCAGATCTTCAGCTTAGAGGAGACACTCCTCCGATCTCCTACCCTGAACCAAACAGATCCCAGAGTTTTGGCAGTTTTAGGGTGAGGAAGGCTCAAGGAGAAGATGCTAGGTTTTGGTAACTCAGCAAATGGTACCCCAATGAGATTATCAAAAATGTACTCAGAGTTGATAGAGGGAGTCATGTGGGTTAAATATATGTAAATAATGAAGCTTGTGAAGTAAAGCGCAACCTAAAAACTGTCTTTTTTTCTTTGTACCATTGTTTCTCAATCTGTTCCATTGTATCCCCCATCCCTGTTGGCGGGTTGTGGTGGAGACAAGCTCCTACTTCACAACCGTGGGAACAGAGTGTTTCCTATTGGCCAGGGTTGCCGTGAAGGACTACAGACAGAGCCATCTTAGTAGGAACCTGTCCTTGGAGGATGCCTGCAGGGTGAGGCCACAGCATCAGGGAGAATCTGTATGGGGAGTGTTGGTCATGCCTTCCAGGCTAACAAATCTCTTCAAATAAATCCCCTTTCTGATCAGTCTACCCTGCATCTTTTCTCTTATATGTGGCCTTTCTGTCTCAAGGCAGCTTCGGACACTTTTTAGCAAATCATTCCATTTAGAATGTCCAGGATCTTGTCACCTATTGTTTTCAGTATTGAGTTTCCAACGAGACTTCTAGAAAATAAGATCTTACCCATTAAATGAATCCTTTGTTATAGATGATATTCTCCCCATTTTCCAAATAAGAAAACAGGCTCAAAGAGAGTAAATGACTTGCCCAAGGCACAGAGCAACAGGATGTGATTTGCTCACAAGAGGCAGAGTGGGATTTGGCCCAAGTCCAGTTGAACCCCTGATCTGTTTGAACTGCACTGTAGCGATTCATGCTTAAGAAATGAAGCCAGGTGGAATACAATTTAGAACCTACCCACCATATAAGTAATTAGTTAATTTGCATATAACAAATTAAAGCAGAGGGAGTTTTTTATTTTTTGTTTGTTCATTCGTTTGAGTGTTTTGCCACCAGGGGCAGGAATTAGAACCACTTTTTAAAACCATAGATACAAAATCCCAGTACCAAAACTCTGATTCAAAAGTCTGAGACAGGATTTGTGCATCTGTATCTATTTTCATTCTGGCTTAAACTTTCAGCTTTTATTTAGTGTGTTATTTACAATTATCTTAGAGTCTACTGGGGCTTTTAGTGAATAAACCTGTTAAGAAATCTGCAAACTTCAGAATGAAAGCAGATAAGGGATATCTGTTTAAGGTAAAATGGAGAAGAAAATTATATCATTGGTGTATATGTCACTCAGGAACACAAAGAATAAGGAGGGCTCCTTCTCTAAGCAAATTACAAAACCAGCACAGAAACAGCAAAGCAGTGATTATAGACTTGAACTAACCTGACATCTGCTTGAATTCTGCCTGAATTTGATCAAAGTATGGCATAGGTAAACTAATTTAACTTGCTCATAACTTCATTGCTTCAAAAGCAAAGGAACAAACAGCAGGATTCTTTTTTAAAATGGTGTTTGTTAACACCCTTTAATATGGTCTTTCCTATTTTTCACTAAGGTACTTATCAAGCTATAGGAAAAGGTAAAAACATACCATCACCCAAAATTAAGATTGACAGACAACTTAAAGCAAACATCTGGAAAGACTCTCCACAAAGCATAGAAGGGATTAATTCAGTTTGCCCTGAAATGGAAGACTGAGTCTGCTTTATCTCAGCCTGTCCTCCAAGTAAATCTGAGAAGTGGATTCAGTCTTGACTCAATGGACAAAGAGATGATAGAAAAAGACCATCTAACATCTTGTCTATTGAAAAATATAGTCTGAATACATAGCGTCTCTTTCAAAAGATGAATAAGTAGAAAACAACCAACACAAAACCTATAAAATATTATTTCCTAATAAACTTATTTAAGATCATAAATGTGGTCATTTTCTGAATACCACTTTATCTGCATCCCAGAGGTTTTGATATGTACTTTCATTACTGTTCCATTCTAAAAAATTTGTAAGCCAGGAGTTTGGGAATTTGTTTTTTGGTTTTCAAACACATCTTTTATTGTTAATTTCTAATCAGATTGTTTTAAGATGAGGGAAAATGTTCCATATGATGCCTATTTTTTGAAATTTGTTGACATTACTTGTGAATCAATATGTCATCAATGTATACTTTAAAAGAATATTTTTTTCCTTGTGTACATGATTTTTGTGATTTATCTTAGATCAGTATTATTGACATACACCCAATCCAGAGATACATAAAGCAGAAAAATTACAAAATCCCATACCCATAATAATGAACAGGAAAATTAGACCATAGTCCAGACAAACTTGGTTTCCAGACACAGAGTCAGCCTGGTGATTACAGGCTGCAGAAGAGGACTTATGATTTTCTAAGTCTGGTAGATGTTCCCAATAACTAAAATCCTCTCCTACAATACAATTAGACCAGATTCTAAAAATAAAAACTCTGTACACTATCTTTTCTAATAAATATTAATATTTTGTATCTGGAAAAAACAGAAGTTTTTAAATAATTTCAAGTTGTGCTTAGTGAGAAGCAAATGTCCTGTCAGCCAGTCCAGGCTTTCATGGATAGACAATTAAATGATGAGCTGTCTACATATATATTAACAGTATTAGATAACTGATGAGACCAGCTTCCTAAAAGCATGAAGAGATAGGTCAAGTTCTGATACACTTGTAGTGACTGCTGTCTCTCCCAAAGAAGCAGGGTTTCTGCACTGATCATTGTCAGCTGGAAGCACCATCCTGCATTTAAAAAGTTCATTTGGAAATGTTACCAAACCAAACTTGGGTCTGTTCTCCCCATGCACAGAAAAGCCAATCAACTGACACCAGGTTGTGGTGAAGGTAAGTACAGCATTTATTGCAGGTGCCAAGCAAGGAGAATTGTCATCTCATACTCAATAGACCCAAACTCCCTGATGGCTTTCAGGGAAGGGAATTTAAAGACCATGCAAGGGAAGGAGCTGTAGGGTGCATGATCAGCTCACGCATGATTCTCAGATTGGTTGGCATCAAGGTGAAGTTTCAAGCATCATCAACCTTCTGGTTTCTATATTCTTGCAGTCAGCAGTTTTCATCTGGTGGAGGGGTGCTTCCTGTAAAAACAACTTAAGAATCCATGTCAGGCCTTTATCTATATCTTTCAGGGAACTGGGAGTTTTGTAATTCTGCTATGTGGCAGATTTATAGTCTAAATTGTTACCAGTTCCCCAGCCCAATAGCTATTCTTTGTTTCTACATCTTCATACTTCCCAATCATTAACTCTTGAGTCAGTCTTTTACTCCAAAAGACAAGGACAGGGGCCTGTACTTGGTTTCAGAAATAAGACATTCAGGTTTTTACCTGAGTGGGAGATTGTTATGGGTTAAATTGTGTCCACTCAAAATTCATATGCTGAAATCCTAACCCCCAGTACCTCAGAATATGACCTTATTTGGAAAAGGAGCATTGAAATGTAATTAGTTAAGTTAGGATGAGGTCATACTGGAATAGGGTGGGCCCCTAATCCAACATGACAGGGGCCCTTACAAAAAAAAGAAGATGATGTGAAGAGACAGAGACACAGGAAGAATGCCATGTGAAGACGAAGAATTGGAGTGATATATCCACAAACCAAGGAACACCAAAGATGGCCAGCAAACCACCAGAAGCCAGGAAGAGGAAAAGAAAGGTTCCCCTGCTAACTCCAGAGGGAGCATGGCCTTGCCAGCATCTTGATTTAGGGCTTCTAGCCTCCAGAACTAAGTCAATAAAATTTTTGTTGTTCTAAGCAACCCAGTTTGTGGCACTTTGTTAAATCAGCCCTCGGGGGGGGGGGGGGGACATTCAAGATGGCAGAACAGTAAGAAGTGGAGATCACCTTGCTCCCCACAAATACATCAGAAATACATCTACATGTAGAACAACTCCTACAGAACAACTACTGAATGCTGGCAGAAGACCTCAGACCTCCCAAAAGGCAAGAAACTCCCCACGTATCTGGGTAGGGCAAAATAAAAAAGAAAAAATGGAGACAAAAGAATAGGAATGGGACCTGCACCACTGGGTGGGGGGGAGCTGTGAAGGAGGAAAAATTTCCACACACTAGGAAGCCTCTTCACAGGCAGAAAAGGGGGGTGGGGAGGGGAAGCTTTGGAGTCATGGAGGAGAGAGCAGCAACGGGGTTGCAGAGGGGAAAGCAGAGAGATTCCCACACAGAATATCAGTGCCAACCAGAAGTCACCAGCCTGAGAGGCTTATCTGCTCACCCATCAGACAGATGGGGGCTGGGAGCTGAGGTTTGGGCTTCGGAGGCTCCAGCTTCAGAGACCCCAGGGAGAGGACTGAGGTTCGCTGCATGGACACAGCCTAAAGGGGGCTAGTGTGCCACAGCTAGCCTGGAAGGAGTCTGGGAAAAAGCCTGGAACTGCCGAAGAGGCAAGACACTTCTTGCCTCTTTGTTTTGTGGTGCGCAAGGAGAGGGGATTCACAGTGCCGCTTAAATGAGCTCCAGAGATGGGTGTGAGCTGCGGCTCTCAGCACGGACACCAGAGACAGGCATCAGATGCTAAGGCTGCTGCTGCAGCCACCAAGAAGCCTGTGTGCAAGGACAGGTCACTGTTGACACCTCCCCTCCCAGGAGGCTGTGCAGCCAGCCACTTCCAGGGTCCCGTGATCCAGGGAAAACTTCCCCGGGAGAGCACACAGCACGAATCAGGCTGGTGCAATGTCAAGCTGGCCTCTGCTGCTGTAGGATCGCCCTGCATTCCATACCACTCCCTCCCTCCCGTCCTGAGTGAGGGAGAGCCCCCAATCAGCTGCTACTTTAACCTCATCCTGTCTGAGTGAAGAACAGATGCCCTCAGGCCGCCTACACACAGAGGCGGGGCCAAATCCAAAGCTGTGTATGAACAAAGAAGAGAAAAAGAAATCTCTCCCAACAGCCTCAGGAGCAGCGGATTAAATCTTCACAATCAAGTTGATGTACATTGCATCTGTGGAATACCTGAATAGACAACGAATCAACCCAAATTGAGGCAGTGGACTTTGGGAGCAATGATATATATATTTATTTTCCTTTTTCTCTTTTTGTGAGTACGTATGTGTATGCTTCTGTGTGTAATTTAGTCTGTATAGCTTTGCTTTTACATTTGTCCTAGGGTTCTGCATGCCCGTTTTGGGGTTCTTTTTGTTTTATGTTATAGTTTTTAGTGCTTCTTATGATTGATGGATTTGTTTTTTGGTTTGGTTGCTCTTTTCTTTCTTTCTTTGTTTTTTTACATTACTTTTTAATAATTATTTTTCATTTTTTATTTTAATAAATTTATTTTATTCTTTCTTTCTTTCTTTTTTTCTCCATTTCATTCTGAGCCATGTGGATGACAGGATCTTGGTGATCAGGCAGGGTGTCAGGCCTGTGCCTCTGAGGTGGGAGAGCTGAGCACAAGACAATCGTCCATGAGAGACCTCCCAGCTCCACGTAATATCAAACATCAAAAATCTCCCAGAGATCTCTATCTTAATGCCAAAACCCAGCTCCACTCAATGACAAGCAAGTTACAGTGCTGGAAACCCTATGACAAACAACTAGCAAGACAGGAACACAACCCCGCTTACTAGCAGAAAGGCTGCCTAAAATGAGAATAAGGTCACAGACACCACAAAACACACCACCAGACACGGACTTGCCCACCAGAAAGACAAGATACAGCCTCATCCACCAGAACACAGGAACCAGTCCCCTCCAACAGGAAGCCTACACAACCCACTAAACCAACCTTACCCACTGGGGGCAGACACCAAAAACAGGAACTACGAACCTGCAGCCTGCAAAAAGGAGACCACAAACACAGTAAGATATGCAAAATGAGAAGACAGAGAAATATGCAGCAGATGAGGGAGCAAGGTAAAAACCCACCAGACCAAACAGATGAAGAGGAAAGAGACAGTCTACCTGAAAAAGAATTCAGAGTAATGATAGTAAAGATGATACAAAATCTTGGAAATAGAATGCAGAAAATACAAGAAATGTTTAACAAGGACATAGAAGAACTAAAGAGCAAACAAATGATGAACAACACAATAAACGAAATTTAAAATTCTTTAGAAGGAATCAATAGCAGAATAACTGAGGCAGAAAACAGAGAAGTGGCCTGGAAGATAAAATAGTGGAAATAACTGCCACAGAGCAGAATAAAGAAAAAAGAATGAAAAGAATTGAGAACAGTCATAGAGACCTCTGGGACACCATTAAACACACCAACATTCGAATTATAAGAGTCCCAGAAGAAGAAGAGAAAAAGAAAGGGCCTGAGAAAATATTTGATGAAACTACAGTTGAAAACTTCGCTAACATGGGAAAGGAAATATTTACTCCAGTCCAGGAAGTGCAGAGAGTCTCATACAGGATAAAACCAAGGAGAAACACGCCAAGACACATATTCATCAAATTATCAAAAATTTAAAAAAGAAAATATATTAAAAGCAGCAAGGAAAAAACAACAAATAACATACAAGGGAAACCCCATGAAGTTAACAGCTGACCTTTCAGCAGAAAATCTGCAAGCCAGAAGGCACTGGCAAGACATATTTAAAGAGATGAAAGGGAAAAAAACTACAACCAAGATTACTGTACCCAGCAAGAACCTCATTCAGATTTGACGGAGAAATTAAAACTTTACAAACAAGCAAAAGCTGAGAGAATTCAGCATCACCAAATCAACTTTACAACAAATGCTAAAGGAACTTCTCTAGGCAGGAAACACAAGAGAAGGAAAAGACCTACGATAACAAACTCAAAACACTTAAGAAAATGGTAATAAGAACAGACATATTGATAATTACCTTAAATGTAAATGGATTAAATGCTCCAACCAAAGGACATAGACTGGCTGAATGGATACAAAAACAAGACCCATATATATGCTGTCTACAAGAGAGCCACTTCAGACCTAGGGGCACATACAGACTGAAAGTGAGAGGATGGAAAAAGATATTCCATGCAAATGGAAATCAAAAGAAGGCTGGAGTAGCATTTCTCATATCAGAGAAGATAGACTTTAAAATAAAGACTACTAAAAGAGACAAAAGATGACACTACATAATTATTGAGGGATCAATCCAAGAAGAAGATATAACAATTGTAAATATTTATGCACCCAACATAGGAGCACCTCAGTACATAAGGCAAATGCTAACAGCCATAAAACGGGAAATTGACAGTAACACAATAATAGTAGGGGACTTTAATAACACATTTTGACCAATGGACAGATCATACAAAATGAAAACAAATAAGGAAACACAAGCTTTAAATGATACATTAAACAAGATGCACTTAATTGATATAGGACATTCCATCCAAAAACAACAGAATACACTTTCTTCTCAAGTGCTCATGGAACATTCTCCAGGATAGACCATATCTTGGGTCACAAATCCGGCCTTGGTAAATTTAAGAAAATTGAAATTGTATCAAGTATCTTTTCTGACCACAAGGCTATGAGACTAGATTTCAATTACAGGTAAAAACCTGTAAAAAATACAAACACATGGAGGCTAAACAATACACTACTTAATAATGAAGTGATCACTGAAGAAATCAAAGAGGAAATCAAAAGATACCAAGAAACAAATGACAATGAAAACACGATGACTGGTAACCTATGGGATGCAGCAAAAACCGTTCTAAGAGGCAAGTTTATAGCAATACAATCCCACCTTAAGCAGCAAGATACATCTCAAATAAACAACCTAACCTTACACCTAAAGCAATTAGAGAAAAAAGACCAAAAAATCCCCAAGTTAGCAGAAGGAAAGAAACCATAAAGATCAGAGCAGACATAAATGAAAAAGAAATGAAGGAAGTGAATGTAAATATCAATAATACTAAATGCTGGTTCTTTGAGAAGATAAACAAAATTGATAAACCATTAGCCTGACTCATGAATAACAAAAGGGAGAAGACTCAAATCAATAGGAAAAAGGAAAAAGGAGAAGTAGCAACTGACACTGCAGAAATACAAAGGATCATGAGAGATTACTACAAGCATCTATATGCCAATAAAATGGACAACCTGGAAGAAATGGACAAATTCATAGAAAAGCATAACCTTCTGAGAATGAATGAGGAATAAATAGAAAAGCACAAGATCTGAAATGGAAACTGTGATTATAAATCTTGCAACAAACAAAAGCCCAGGACCAGATGGCCTCACAGGTGAATTCTATCAAACATTTAGAGAAGAGCTAACACTTATCCTTCTCAAACTCTTCCAAAATATAGCAGAGGGAGGAACACTCCCAAACTCATTCTACGAGGCCACCATCACCCTGATACCAAAACCAGACAAAGATGTCACAAAGAAAGAAAGCTACAGGCCAATGTCACTGATGAACATAGATGCAAAAATCCTCAACAAAATACTAGCAAACAGAATCGAACAGCACATTAAACGGATCATACACCATGATCAAGTGGGGTTTATCCGAGGAATACAAGGATTCCTCAATATACACAAATCAATCAATGTGATACATCCTAATAACAAATTGAAGGATAAAAACCATATGATCACCTCAATAGACGCAGAAGAAGCTCTTGACAATATTCAACACCCATTTATGATAAAAACCATCCAGAAAGTAGGCATAGAGGGAACTTTTCTCAACATAATAAAGGCCATACATAAAAAAGCCACAGCCAACATCATGCTCAATGGTGAAAAACTGAAAGCATTTCCACTAAGATCAGGAACAAGACAAGGTTGCCCAACTTCACCACTATTATTCAACATTGTTATGGAAGATTTGGTTACAGCAATAAGAGATGAAAAAGAAATAAAAGGAATCCAAATTGGAAAAGAAAAAGTAAATCTGTTACTATTTCCAGGTGACACGATACTATACATAGAGAATCCTAAAGATGCTACCAGAAAACTACTAGAGCTAATCAATGAATTTGGTAAAGTAGCAGGATACAAAATTAATGCACAGAAATCTCTTGCATTCCTATACACTAATGATGAAAAATCTGAAAGAGAAATTAAGGAAACACTCCCATTTACCATTGCAACAAAAAGAATAAAATACCTAGGAATAAACCTACCTAAGGAGACAAAAGACCTGTATGCAGAAAATTGTTAGACACTGATGAAAGAAATTAAAGATGATACAAACAGATGGAGAGATATACCAAGTTCTTGGATTGGAAGAATCAACATTGTGAAAATGGCTATCTTACCCAAAGCAATCTACAGATTCATTGCAATCTCTATCAAACACCAATGGCATTTTTCACAGAACTAGAACAAAAAATTTCACAATTTGTATGGAAACACAAAAGACCCTGAATAGCCAAAGCGATCTTGAGAAAGAAAAACAGATCTGAAGGAATCATGTTCCCGGACTTCAGACTATACTACAAAGCTACAGTAATTAAGATAGTATGAAACAGAAATATAGATCAATGGAACAAGATAGAAAGCCCAGAGGTAAACCCACGTACATATGGTCACCTTACTTTTGATAAAGGAAGCAAGAACATACAATGGAGAAAAGACAGCCTCTTCAATAAGTGGTGCTGGGAAAACTGGACAGCTACATGTAAAAGTATGAAATTAGAACACTCCCTAACACCATACACAAAAACTTAAAATGAATTAAAGACCTAAATGTCAGGCCAGACACTATATAACACTTAGAGGAAAACATAGGTAGATCACTCTATGACATAAATTACAGCAAGATCCTTTTTGACCCACCTTCTAAGAAATGGAAATAAAAACAAAAATAAACAAATGGGACCTAATGAAATGTAAAAGCTTTTGTACAGCAAGGGAAACCATAAACAAGATGAAAAGACAACCCTCAGAATGGGAGAAAATATTTACAAATGAAGCAACTGATAAAGGATTAATCTCCAAAATTTACAAGCAGCTCATGCAGCTCAATATCAAAAAAACAAACAACCCAATCCAAAAATGGGCAGAAGACCTAAATAGACATTTCTCCAAAGAAGATATACAGATTGCCAGCAAACTCATGAAAGGATGCTCGACATCACTAATTATTAGAGAAATGCAAATCAAAACTACAATGAGGTATCACCTCACACCATCATTTAATGGCCATCATTAAAATATCTACAAACAATAAATGCTGGAGAGGGTGTGGAGAAAGGGAAATCCTCTTGCACTGCTGGCGGGTATGTAAATTGATACAGTCGCTATGGAGAACAGTATGGAAGTTCCTTAAAAAACTAAAAATATAACTACCATACAGCCCAGCAATCCCACTACTGGGCATATACCCTGAGAAAACCATAACTCAAAAAGAGTCATGTACCACAGTGTTCATTGCAGCTCTATTTATAATAGCCAGGACATGGAACCAACCTAAGTGTCCATTGACAGATGAATGGATAAAGAAGATGTGGCACACATATACAATGGAATATTACTCAGCCATAAAAAGAAAAGAAATTGAGTTATTTGTAGTGAGGCGAATGGACCTAGATTCTGTCATACAGAGTGAAGTAAGTCAGAAAGAGAAAGACAAATACCATATGCTAACACATATATATGGAATCTAAAAAAATGGAAAAAAATTGTTGTGAAGAACTTAGGGGCAGGATGGGAATAAAGACCCAGACCTACTAGAAAATGGACTTAAGGACACAGGGAGGGGGAAGGGTAAGCTGGGACAAAGTGAGAGAGTGGAATAGACATATATACACTACTAAATGTAAAATTGATAGCTATTGGGAAACAGTCACATAGCACAGGGAGATCAGCTCAGTGCTTTGTGACCACCTAGAGGGGTGGTATAGGGAGAATGGGAGGGAGGGAGATGCAAGATGGTAGAGATATGGGAATATATGTATATGTATAACTGATTCACTTTTTTATAAAGCAGACACTAACACAACATTGTTAAGCAATTATACTCCAATAAAGATGTTACCAAAAAAAAAAAAAATCAGCCCTAGGGAATGAAGAAATTTGCAGATATTTCTTAGTAAACCTAATGAGGGGTTCATAACAGTGTCACAATATAAGAAAATTCAAAATAATATTTAAAAAATTTAAAGCAGAATAAAAATATAGCTGGAAACATTGGGTATCAGAATAAAACCGGATCTAATTGAATTCATTTCCAATGTCATCCCTGAAAGTCAATATCTAGAACAATATTTCAGAATTTGAAAATTCCTAAATCAAGTATAGTAAGACAAAAATTCAGCAATTCATCTTTGTCTAATGTATGCCTCTCCTACATGCTCTTAGAAATTTCTAATAATGCATTAAGCATGTGTTGTGCCCTTATTAAATCTTGCATTACCTAATGAGACCGTATATATGTATATATAACCACATAACCTTCCTTGAGGAAGGTTAGCTAAACTTTTCCTTTGGACATCAATTCTATGATTTATTTTATTCCACCCCATAATGAGATTGATAATTACTAGTGTGGAAGATTTCAGCAATCATTTTTTTCAAAGGAAGAAAATAAAGATTAGAAATAGGAAATGACTATTACAAAAAACTTAGCAATATCATTCCTTTTTAAGAGTGTATAAAAACATGTACATCATTAACCCTTGTTATAACATTTCAATAAATTAAGCTTAGTTCTTTGGATTACATGGACTAACATTTCAAGATTATGGACTGCCCATTAAAAGCTCAATGGCTTTTTTAAATGCATAATTACATATGTTCATAATATATACAAGGATAGAGCTCGAATATTATCTATCAGTTCAGTTTCATGTTTGTTCTCTTGCCTATTGAATGCAGGGGAAATAACTTTACTATCTTCAAAAAAAGATTTTTAAATGACATGTTCTATTTTTTACAGTAAGTTAATTTATAAAAGTTAAAATTGATTATGAGACAAAAATAAAGACAAAAAAATGGCATATAACATGCATTGTGAAGTCAATTTCATTCCCTGATTTGTCACTCCACAAGCACTCTGTTATGAACACATATTTGGCATTATGTTCTCTACAAGGAAATTATCAATATGCTTAAGAAAAAACAATTAATTTTTTTCTCAAAAAAAAGTGCATTTGTATAAATTGTTTTTTAAAAGAATTGAATTTTCACTTTAAATGGTAATATATGAAAGAACATATGAAAATTATTGTCATATTCTAAGATTTAAGAGACCTAAACATAATAAATTTAATAATGTTTCTGTATATCAACAAGTCATGAAAAAGATCTTAAAAATTCCAAATCCAAAAAGGAATAATTTTGCAGAATATATAAATTAAAATTTTGCTACAACTATAACAAATTCAAATTTATCTGTGTTACATATGTGTATGATAAAAAAATCAGATAATCTATATACATAGTTAACATATAATAAGACTGACCACCATTTTAGGAATCCAGATCAACATGGCAGAGTAGGAACATCCTGAACTCACCTCTTCCCACGGACACATCAAAACCACAACTGCATATAAAACATATCTCTGAGAACAACATGAAGACTAGCAATACAGACTTTCTACAACTAAAGATATTTTTAAAAGGCCACACATCATATGGGTAGGAGGGATAGAGACATGATCTAGTCAGAACCTACAGTGGGAGGGATATCACTAATGTGGAAGCCCCCTATGAGGAGGAGAGGGGTATGAGACCAACGTCAGGATCCCCAGCCCGGGGACCTGCACCAGGAAGATGAGCCCTCATAACGTCTGGCTTTGAAAACCAGAAGGTCTTACAACAAGTAGAACTAGAGGGTTGTGGGAAACCAAGATTCCACTCTTAAAGGGCTCACACACAAATTTTCTCACTCCAAGTCCCAGCACAGAGGCAGCAGCTTGAAAAGCACCTAAGTCATATAAAAAGGAGATTCATTCACCAATGTCAGGGCTTGTACTGGAGGGACAGGGATCTGGTGGAACTTACTCCAGGAAAGGAAGCACTTGTGGGCACCATTGTTTTAACTCTTCTTCCACCTAGCTGGTAGGTGCCATTTCTGTCACTTTCCATCAGCATAGCTCTCACTATTGGTCCCTGTCATTCCCCTGAGGACCAGCCCCAGCCAACATTCCTGTCTTCCAAATTTGGTTTCTGCCCCATCTCACACAGTGGATGGCCCCCATCAGCACCCCTTCAAAGTGCTTCCCATCCTGGGAGCCAGCCTTGAACACCAGCATGCCCACAGCAATCACAGCTCAACCACAACCAGAGGGAACATGCAGCCCACACAGAGGATACCCCAGGAACGCCTGGCTCTGGTGACCAGAGGGGATTGTACCACTGGGTCCTACAGGACACCTTTGACATAGGCCACTCCTTCAAGACCAGGACATGTAGATTATATACCTAATACATTAAAAACAAACACACAAAAAGGCAAAATGATGATACAAAGGAACACCTTCCAAGTAAAAGAACAAGACAAAACCTCAGAAAATGAACTAAACAAAATGAAAATAAGCAGTTTACCACATAAAGAGTCTTAAAGTATAATCATAAAAATGCTCACCAAAATCAGGAAAGAATGGATGAACTCTTGAAGAATGGATGAAGTGAGAACTTCAACAAAGAGATAGAAAATATAAAAAAGAACCAATTATACAGAACAATATAATAATTGAAATAAAAAATACACTACAGGGAATAAATAGTTTGGAAAATACAGAGAAATGGATCAGTGATCAGGAAAATAGGGTAGTGGAAATCACCCTATCAGAACAGCAATCAGAATAGCAAAAAGAAAAAAGAACTCTTAAAAGTGAGGATAGTTTAAGGGAACTCTGGAGCAACATTTCTACTAATATTCTCACTAAAGGGGTCCCAGAAAAAGAAGAGAGAGAGAGAAAGGGACAGAGAACATATTTGAAGATGTAATAGCTGAAACTTCCCTAATCTGGGAAAGGAAACAGACATCCACATCCAGAAAACACAGAGAGTCCCAAACAAGATGAATCCAAAGAGGTCCATATCCAAGATACATTATAATTAAAATGGTAAAAATTAAAGATAAAGAGAGAATATTAAGAGCAGCAAGAAAAAAACAACTAGTTACATATCAGGGAACTCCCATAGAGTCTCACCTGACTTTTCAGCAGAGGTTTTGTGGGCCAGAAGCAAGGTGCACAATTTATTTGAAGTGATAAAAGGAAAAAAACCTACAACCAAGGGTACTCTACCCAGCAAGGTTATCATTCAGAATTGAAGGAAGGATAAAGAGTTTTACAAAACAAGCAAAAGTTAAATATTTCATCACCACTAAGCTGGCCTTATAAGAAATGTAAAAAGAACATCTCTAATCAGGAAAGGCCACAACTTGATATAAGAAAATTATGAAAAGAAAAATGTCACTGGGAAAGGCAAACATAAAATAAAGGTAATGGATTAACCACTTATATAGTGAATAGGAAGGTTAAAGACAAAAGTAGCAAAATCATCCATACCTACAATAGGTAGTTAAGGGACACAAAAATAAAAAGATGTAAAATATGAGTCAAAAACTAGGGAAAATAAATAAATAATATTTATTATTATAAATAATAAATAAATAAATAAATAAATAAATAAAACATAGGGAAATCACTAAAAATGTATGGCTGTAAAAATGTGCTTGAGCTTAAAAGGTCATCAATATATATGTTATTATATATGAACCTCAGAGTAACCACAAATCAAAAACCTTTGTTACCAAAAAAAAAGAGAGAGAGAGAGAGAGAGAGAGAGAGAGAAAGGAATCCAAATACAATAGTGAAGATAGATATCAAATCACCAGGAAAGAGAGGAAGGGAAGAATAATGGAACAAAGCTACAACCAAAAAACAATTAACAAGATGGTAATAAGCACATATGTATCAATAATTGCTTTGAATGTAAGTGGGTAAATGCTCCAATCAAAAAACAAAAGTTGGATGAATAGATTAAAAAATAAGTCTTCATGTATGCTGCCTACAAGAGACTCACTTCAGATCTAGAGACACACACAGACTGAAAGTGAGGGGATGGTAAAAGCATTCCATGCAAACAGAGGAAAAGAAAGTGGGGGTAGCAATACTTGTTTCAGACAAAATAGACTTTAAAATAAAGACTGTAAGTAGAGACAAAGAAAAATGTTCTATAATGATAAAGGAATCAATCCAACTAGAGGATATAACACTTGTAAATATCTATGCAGTCAACATAGGAGCACTTAATACATAAAGCAAACATTAACAGATATAAAAGGGAGATATTGACAGTAATACTATAACAGTAGGGGACAAGTTATACACGTCACTTACATCAATGAACAGATCGTCCACACAGAAAATCTATAATCAAATTTTGGCTTTAAATGACACATTAGATCAAACAGATATATGCAGATTATTCCATCCCAAAACAGCAGCATGCAACATTCTCCATGTTAGATCATACAGTAGGCCATAAATCGTCTCAATAAATTTAAAAAGATTGAAATTATATCAAGCAAATTTCTGACCACAATGATATGAAACTAGAAATCAATTACAGGAATAAAACTTGAAAAAATACAAACACATGAAGGCTAAACAACACGCTACTAAACAACAAATGGGTCAACAAAGAAATCAAAGAAAAAAAGAAAAAAATACCTTGAGACAAATGAAAAAGGAAACACAGTGTTCCAAAATCTATGGGATGCAGCAAAAGCACTTCTAAAAGGAAAGTTTATAGTGACACAGGTCTACCTCAGAAATAAGAAAAATCTTAAATAAAAAACCTATCCTTACTATAAAAAAAAGAAACAAAGCCCACATTTAGTAGAAGGAAAGAAATAATAAATATCAGAACAGAAATAAATAAGATAGAGACTAAAAATACAATAGAAAAGATCAGTGAATCTCAGAGCTGGTTCTCTGAAAAGATTAAGAAAATTGATAACCCTTATAGCCAGATTCATCAAGAAAAAGAGAGGACCCATATAAGTAAATTCAGAAATGAAAGAGAAGTTACAACCAATATCACAGAAATACAAAGGATCATAAGAGATTACAATGAACAATGATATGTCAATAAAATGGACACCCCAAAAATGGATAAATTCTTAGAAATGTACAATTTCCCAAGACTGAATCAGGAAGAAATAAAAAATATGAACAGACAGATCACTAGTAATGAAATTGAATCAGTAATCAAAAAATTTTGAGTAAACAAAAGTCCAGAACCAGACAGCTTCACAGGTGAATTCTACAGAACATTTAAAGAGGAGCTAATATCTATTCTTTTCAAACTATTTCAAAAATTGAAGAGATGGGAACACTTCCCCAACACACTCTACAAAGTCACCATAACCTGATACCAAAACCAGACAAAGACATTACCAAAAAAGAAAATTATAGGCCAATATTTCTGATGAACATAGATGCAAAAATTCTCAAAAAAATAGTAGTAGACTGAATTCAATAATACATTGAAAGGATCGTACACCATGGTCAAGTGGGATTTAGTCCAGGGATGCAAGGATGGCTCAATATCCACAATCAATGTGATACACTGCATTAACAAAACAAAGGATAAAAATTATTTGATCATCTCAATAGATGCAGAAAAAGCATTAGACAAAACTCAACATACATTCAAGATAAAAATTCTCAACAAACTGGGTATACAGACAATATATCTCAATGTAATAAAGGCCAAAAATGACTAGTCCACACCTAACATCATATTCAATGATGAAAAGCTGAAATCTTTCCTCCAATATCAGGAAGAAGAAAAGGATACTTACTATCACCACTTTTATTCAACATAGTATTGGAAGTCTTAGCCCCAGCAATCAGAAATGAAAAAGAGATAAGAGGCATCCAAATTGGAGACCAAAAAGTAAAACTGTTACTGTTTGTAGATGACATGGTACAGTATATTAAAAACACTAAAGATGCCACCAAAAAGCTATTAGAAGTAATACTGAATTTAGTAAACTTGCAGGATACAAAATCAATATATAGAAATCTGTTGCATATCTATACACTAATACCAAACTATCAGAAAGGGAAATTAAGAAACAAGTTCATTTACAATTGCATCAAAAAGAATAAAATACCTAGGAATAATTTAAGGAGGTGAAAGATGTATACTCTGAAAACTGTAAGACTTTTATGAAAAAAATTGAAGAAGAAAGAAATAAATAGAAAGCTATACCATGTTCATAGATTGGAAGAATTAATATTGTTAAAATATCTATACTACCCAAAGAAATCTACAGATTCAATGCAATCCCTATCAAAAGACCAGTGGCATTTTTCACAGAACTGGAATCCTAAAGTTTGTATGGAACCACAAAAGGAACTGATCAGGATTTAATGCAAATATCAACTCCAGGTAACATTTCCATGTCTATCTCTAATCCTAAGAGACCCCCATTAGAGAATGAATAAACTAAATTGCAAATTGTTAGAGAGAATGGAATATTACACAGCCATTAAAACAAATAACTAGCTCTCTGCATATCACGAATAAATTTCAAAAACCAATGTTAACAGTACGGCAAACAAATTTCTATGCATTTTAATAAATACCCAAACAATAGTGTCTATTTCATTCATGTGTACATGCATATGTAGACAGTAGAAAACATGCACAGGAACACAACACATCAACTTCAGAAGTATGGTGACCCCAAGGGGGTAAAAAAGGAGCAGGAGAAATGGATGAAGCTTTAGTTATGGTTGCAAATTTTTTATTAATGGTGATGAAGAGGGAGCGAGAGGAAGGGAGAGGGTGAATGAAAGGACAAATAGGGGTAAATTGTTAATATATGTTTAATTTCAGTGATATATATTTATTTTCTCCACATTTTATTATGATTTAAACATTCTTCCTTAAAGTTTTCATTTTAACTTAAGGTACAATGTAATTTCAATCCCTCTGTTAAATTTTAAGAGAAAAAAATCATTATTGGCTTAATCTATTAATACATAGTAGAATATTTAATAGTTTCCACTAATGTTACCCAATATTTACTGACAATGGCATCATAAAAATTATCAGAACATGCACAGTATTTATTTCTTATGTGTCTGGTTTTCACAGAAATCTGTGTGGCAGAAATCAGGGATATCTGTAGCTAGATGATCCAAGATCTCAGTCTAATGAATAAGATAAAAGTAGAATGCTTTTCTACTTTTAATGAAAGCAGAGATGTAGATTTAAAAGAGGAAGGAAAAATTCTGGTAACAGTAGGCAGCTAGATAGGTAGGTAAATAGGTGGAGGGATGGATGGATGTGTAGGTAGGGAGAGAGAGAGAGGAAAAAGCCTTATTCTATCATAAGGGTTTATTTGAGGTGCCTGGAAATTATTTTTCCCTGATAAGCATAGGCTGACATCATTCATTAAATGGGTCAGTCTCTGTGAAGCCTGGATACCATAAATCACAGTGTCCAGAAGCAATATTAATTCTCTATAGAATTATCTGTCAACCACTGATTCTTTCACTCATTCAAACATGTGACCAATGCCTACTATAAGCTTAGATTACTGATTAGTTTTTAATATAATCAGCTTCCAAATGCAAAAGTTAACTCTATTCAAGTCATTTAAAGAAGATTTATCCTGAAAGAGGAATCAAGATGGCAGAGTAGTAGGACATAGAACTCACCTCTTCCCATAAAGAAGATTTATTCTACCTAATGCTGAAGTTCTTTGGGGGAAAATATTTCTATATATTTTTACTGAAGAAGTTTATTTATTCACCGCAGGCAGTGATGTGCTAAGTGAGAAAGGTATTCTTCCTAAATATTTATGTCTGTTAACAAGGTCCCTGAATGACAAGAAATAATTTCCATCAAATAAACTTAAACAGGCAGGCTAAGCATTTATTTATATAGACAACCCCTAGATGCCAGTCATTTTGTTAAAGACTGAGCTAAAAAAAAATCTGAAGAACGCTTGTCCTAGAGAATTTCACTGTCGTTTTGACCAAATCTAAATAAATAGAATCTCTTCTCTCTTTGAACTAGAAGTCAATAGTAAGATTAAACAGATAATCGAATTCTTCACAAGGTAATAATGCCAACACAAACATCTTTGCCCTCATAAGAGTTTTTCTACCGCAGCAGTTCTCAATCTTGGTTGCAATTGCAATCACCATGCAGAGCATTAAAAATGCATATAAAATAGCAAATCCTGCCCTCAGAGTTACGGATCTCATTGTTTTTGGTGCATCTTGGACGTCGGGATGAGAAGCTCCTACGTGCTTCTATGTGCAGCCAATTTTGAGAACCACGACCAGGACCCAATGGCCTCATAGCCTTTACATCCTGCTGGGGGCATAAACTTTCATGATCATAGGGCTAAAAGCAAAGAATATTAGGAAAACAGGAACAAATGGGGGGTTCATTAGGCTTAGAATGTTTAGCTATGTTTCACTCTTTCTTTTTCAAACCAACTCTGCAATGAGGGCTGCTCTTTTTCTTTTTAATCCTTGCTCAACTAGAATACTCCAGCGTGTGTAAACCATCAACACACTTGTCCTCTTGTTATCCCATCCAAGCAATCCAACAACCTAGAAACCTGGACACCTCAAGTTTCTTCCTCACCTAGAAAGAATCCAGCAGGTCTTCTTCTTTCCTCCAGAGAACTAGGCCTTTATTTATAAAAACTGGGTTCTTTCTTTAGCACGTTTAGGGCCCAAATGGGAAAAGTGAGATGGGGCATGTTCCCAACTGCTTCTCACTAGAGAGGGGAAATGAAACTAACCTCTGGAGAAAGCACACCATAGACCACAGTTCTTTGATTTCCACCCTCCTCCATAGGAGTGAATATTAGGTACAATATTCAGTATGTCAAGGTCATGTTTACCTAACTCTAATGAAGCAAAACATAAATCTCAAATTGTTAACCATCTACAGGGAATAAGTGGATCTTTTTTTTCCAGAAGCCAATAATTAAAATGGAAAAATGTGTTTAGTGTTCAAAGAAATTGAAATGTTACCATATTAGATAAAGGAACAGTCCATGACCACATAATGTCATTACAGTGATCAGAAATTATGTGGCCCTTTAAATTGCTTTATTTCTCTCAGCAGAATATTAATTTCAGGTGAGTAATTTAAATTGCATTAACAGCAGACTCCTTAAGATGACACTTCATTTAGTCTTTAGAGTTGCTACTGTTTACACTATCTACCTAATCTGCCATCTCACACCAGGGTTAACTTGTGCCAGATTGCATATTGTTTTTTCAAAATACCATGGGGGTGTCAAATGTTTTATTGCAAACCTCCTGCTTTATGGAGAATAGGCAACGTAAGTTAACCAGAGAGACACTTCTATAAATTGCCCTATTTTAGATGGGAAACATTTCAATTAGATGTATGAAGTCAACTGACAGTTTTGTGAACCAAATCAGTTGGAAATATCCTTCACATGAAAGTGCATCATATTTTCAGAGACCATATGGTATAAAGTAGATGCACAAGATCTTCAAGGACAGGAAAGCTTATACTCAGCATGAATCTCTATTCCAGGGCCTATGTGCCCTTCAATAGCAAACGTCCAGTTGAGACAACTTTCAAAGTTGCTAATTTGGTAGAAAGGAAGTATCAAGAATGTTTTTAAAGAAATTACTTAACCATGGTTTTTTCCTTATGAAGACAAGATAAATGCACATTCCTTGGACTGCCAGCTCAGTAACTCAAATAGAGAAAGACCGTTAGAGACTGGGCCAATGGGTGACAAGGACTACAGGGTTAAAGATGTGTTTGTATAATCATTGCTTCGTTAGGACCCTTGAACATCAACTTGTCACTTGAATAATATGCGTGAGAATGACAGTCTCATGAATGACTGAGATTACTAAATGGTTCAAGAAACTTTAATCTAGTAGCAAATATATTTTACTGTTTCAATTTACCTTTGACCTCCCAAGCCTTCCTCAAATAAAGGGAAAAGTATGCTCCAAATTGGATCTGACAAAGTCATTGGTTCAATCCCTCCCCCCTCCCCCATCTTTATCAAATAACTTTCCTCCTCACTTAGACCTTCTTTTCTATTATTACAGGTTTACAAGCACCTTCAGAGATAGGTAATGTTCACTATTTTTTACAACACAGAACCTTTGCTTTCTCACCCATACATCCCAGGGCTTGCTTTCCTTTTCTCCTGCAAGCTGCCTGTTCTAATCTGTAGCACCTCTATCTAGTGACTAGTGCACACACTCCTGAATTTTGCTTTCCAGTTGCTGCTTTCCTTGACACCACTGTTCTTTTCTTCTAAACTATTCCGATGCTGTTCAGCTCATTTGCCATGATACTTCACCATCCCTGACTGTTAACTGCTTCCTGAATCAAGCTCACATCTTCCAAGGCCATCCTCCCAGCAGGGGAGTTTCAGGTCATGGATCCACCCCAGCCAACCCCTGATTTGATTGAGCACATCTTTCTAATTCTCATTCTCTACAGGATGCAGCAGACTCTCTGCAGAAACCCCAGTTTAGAGAGAAACAAAGCCCTACCTTCCCAGAAGACCCCCAGGAGGATTAACAGTTCTAAACTCTGACTTCTGGTGCTCCCTGTTTACCTCTCTACCCCTGCTGTGAAACCACCCAGCCACATGGGGAGCAGAGCTGCCTGCCCCCCAAGGAGTTATAAGTCCTAAGTGTGCATTCTCTAACATTTGAGTAAATGATGACCACAAAGGATCTAAGTTACACCACAGGAGACCAATGTCCAAACAAAGGACATACAGATATCTGGGATAATATTCCTCAAATTATGGATAATCCAAAATTAGCCTCTGTTACAAATATGAGAAAAAGTAAACTAGTTAGGAAAAACATCTTCTCTTTTTTTTATGAGAGGGATCAGAATATAGCCCACAAAATATGTCACTTTGGCAGAGCAATTATGTTGAGTTGAATGCAACTAAGACATAGCAGACACAGGAGGAACTTCTACCCTCCCCCTTCCTGCCTAAAAGCAGGGCATAAATTTCCCTTTGTGAAGGTATCTCCCTCCCCTCTCCTTTACAAGGGAGGTGGCACTGACTTGAGTTTGCATAAAGGAACCTAACCTGACTAAAATAACCCTTATCTGCCACTAGTTTCCCATAGATTCACCTTCCCACAATTTACTCCCCCTAGAATCCCAAATCCCTTTCCCTTTGTCACTTCTCCACAATGTATCACCCTGTGTTAAAATGGTATAGGGCTTCCCTGGTGGCACAGTGGTTGAGAGTCCACCTGCCAATGCAGGGGACACGGGTTCGTGCCCCGGTCTGGGAAGATCCCACATGCCGCGGAGTGGCTGGGCCCGTGAGCTATGGCCGCTGAGCCTGCGCATCTGGAGCCTGTGCTCTGCAACGGGAGAGGCCACAACAGTGAGAGGCCCGTGTACCGCAAAAGAAAAAAAAAAGTGGTATATAAGTCCCTGAGCCTAATCACTTCTTTTCTGTGAAGCTCCTGCGTGCATGTATAACAAAATTTTTCTCTTGTTAATTTGTCTTTTGTCAGTTTAATTCACAGGCCCCACTTCTGAACTTAGGAGAGTATTAGGAAAAGTTTTTTACTCTCCTACACTATTAACCACAATAACAGTCATATGTTTATTCTTCAGGAAAAACTAACAAAATGCCCCAGAAAATGGGCATTTTTCTTTTATAGTAATGACATGATGCAAGGAAGAAGGAAATTATGAACAGTTTTAAGACTGTCTTAGCTGTGGCGTCTTTACTATATTTCCTTCCACTAAGTACTTTGCTTTTAGGATGCATCTTTAAAAGATTGTAGAGATGAGAGGTGCTCTAAATGAAAGTCTTTAGCCCTAACCCCTGATAAATGTCCTCTGGGTCATTTGTCACTGTCATCTTGACACACTGTGAACTGAAAGGCAGTGGGACTCCAGTGATGGCTGCTGAACTCACATGGGCCAAGCAGCAGACAGAAATCACACCACTTAGTCTCAGAGGGACTAAAGGGAATTTATAGGTGGATTTAACTTTAGCCGATCTTCACATGATACTATAAAGTTGTAGGGAAGCACACCTTGCATCATCATAGCATGACAAATAGGGAAAAATGAGGCTTGGGAGCAGCAGAGTGAATGAAGTCATTTGCAGGCCGAGGTACCAAGAATTCAGCGATGCTCCAGACCAGAACAGGATGCTGCTGCTTTCAGATGCACCCCACTGGCAGGGCCAACTGTTAAGAAAGGCTTCCTTTCAAGAAGAATCTCCTGTTCCCACTTTAGCATCAAATGCCTTTGGCCTAAGATGATTCCTAAAAGGGTGTGTGCTCACCTCTTCAACTTTGGTGTGTCTATAAGCCAGCCTCCCAGAAAATTCTTCCCCAAAGGAATGTAGCTTGTTTGCCCAGGGCATCTTCTAATAATTCTTACAAAACTCATTCAGTTTAGACACAAAAATTTGCTTGCCCCTTAGGGATCCTAGTTGATATATCAGATTTTTTAAAATTTTATTGTGATAACATATACATAACATAAAATTTCCCATTCCTCATTTGTGAGTGCAGAGTTGAGTGGCATTAGGTATGTTCATATTCTTGTATAACCATCACCACTGTCCATTCCCCAAAAAAATTCTGTACCCATTAAACAATAGGTCCCCATTCCTCTCTTCCCAGCCCCCAGTAACCAATACTCTACTCACTTTCTCTATGATTTTGACTACTCCAGCTACTTCATATAAATGGAATCACAATATTTGTCCTTTTGTGTCTTATTTCACTTAATGGCCTCAAAGTTCCTCCATTTTGCAGCATGTACTAGAATTTCATTCCTTTTTTAAGGCTAAATAATATTCCATTCTGTGTGTGTAAATATCACATTTTGTTTATCCATTCATCTTTTGATTGGCATTTGGGTTGTTTCCACCTTTGGACTATTGTGAATAATGCTGATATAAACACTGGTGTACAAATACGTGTTCAAGTCCCTGCTTTCAATTTCTTTGTGCATCCACCATAACTGGAATTGCCAGATCATATAATTCTGTGTTTAATTTACTGAGGAACCATCATACTGTTTCCACAGTTGCTGCACCATTTTACATTCCCACCAGCAATGCCCAAGGGTTCCAATTTCTCCACATCCTCACTAACACTTCTTGTCTTCTGTTCTTTTGATAGCAGGTATCCTAGTGGCTGTAAAGTAATATTTCATTGTGGTTTTGATTTGTATTTCTCTAATGATTAATGTTGAGTATCTGTTATATCAGATTTATAGCTATTTTATTCATTTACTTTTAACTGCTCTTACCTATTTTTTTCTTTTTAGAGCTTTATTGAACTATAATTGACATACAACAAAGTGCACATATTTAAAATATACAGTCTGATAAGTTTTGACATAAGCATACACCTTTGAAGCTATCGCCACACAGCAAGACAATGAACATATCCATCAGCTCCCAAAGTTTCTTCATGTCCCTTCATAACCCCTTCCTCTCACATCTCTGTCCTTATCTCATCCTCAGGCAAGCACTGATCTGATTTCTATCACAACAGATTATTTGGCATATTCTAGAATTTTATGTAAATGAAAGCATAGATTACATACTATTTTGTCTGTCTCTCTTCACTCCACCTAATTAATTTGGGGTTCATCCAAGTTTATGTAGCAATAGTTCATTCCTCTTTATCATTGAATAGTACTCCATTTTATGTTGTTTATCTATTTACCTGTTAAATAGATAGCAGGTAAATAGATAGTGGACATTGGATTTTTCCCATTTGGGGCTATTACCAATTAACCTTTTATGAATAGTCATGTACAAGTCTTTAAATGGACATATGCTTTCATGTCTCTTGGGTAAATATCTAGGAATAAAACAGTTGGGTCATACAGTAGGTGTATGTTTAACTTTTTTTAAAAAACTGCCAAACTCTTCTCCAAAGTGTTTCCAAACATTACTGCCCTTTTATATCACACCAGCAAAATCCAAGAGTTCTAGTTCTTCCACATCCTTGCCAACACTTGGTACCATCTGGCTTTTAAATTTTACCCATTCAAGAATGAGTGTTGTAACATTTCATTGTGCTTTAATTTGCATTTCCCTATGAGTAATGATGCTGAGTGTTTTTCATGTGCTCTTTTTCTATCTTCATATCTTCTTTAGGGATGAATCAAATCTTTGGTGCATCTTTTAGTTTGGTTATTTGTCTTCTTGTCCTTAAGTTGGAGATTAGTATGTGGTTTTGTGGACATATCATGTATATCACACAATGGATATATGTCATATATAATCAGATATGTTTGCAAATATTTTCTCCTAGTCTGTAGTTTTCCTTTTCATTTTTTAATAGTGTCTTTTGAAGAGCAAATGCTTAACTTTGATAAAGTCCAATTTATTAATTTTTTTCTTCTGTAGCTTGTGCTTTTATGTTACGTTTAAGAAATATTTGCTAAATACCAGGTTACTAATATTTTCTCCTATGTTTTCTCTTATGTGTAATTAATACCTTATTTAAAAAATATTTAAGTAAATAAAGAAAGGAGTCAAGATGGCAGAATAGGAGTACGTAGAATTTGTTGCTTCTCACAAGTACATCAAGAATGCATCTACAAATGGAACAATTCTCAAAGAGCACCAGCTGAACATTAGTAGAAGACTTCTGACACCTGAAAGGACAAGAAAAATCCCCTCAAAACTGGGTAGGATGAAAGAAAGAAGAAAAAAAGAAAAGAGAAATTAAAAAGGGACCAGCAACCCTGGCAGGAAGCTGAAGGTGAAGGGAGGTCCCCACACTCAGAAAAACTCCCTCATGGTGGGGAAGTCAACTAGGACAGAAAAGAACCTTTGGGTTCTTTGGGGGTTGGGTGTTGGAAAGTGGGGTTTGGAGCAGGACCCAGGGAGGAGACAGCTATTGGCTGTGAAAACACAGCCTGAAGGGACAGGAGTAATGAGCTCCACAACCCAGAAGGTCTGAGGAAAAAGCCCAAGACACCATAGAGGCAAGGTGTCATTTTTGAGTGGTGCACAAGGGACAGAGTTACCATTACAACTCCTTCACCCACCTGCCAGCTTCTTCAGCATCTGTGGACACTGGGAGGGGCTCATTTCTGGGTGGGGCAGCCCTGATCCTCAGTATCCTCCACCTGCAAGGGCTGTGGGGGCCTGAGTGCCACACATCCCAAAGCCTTCCTGGGAAACAGCCCTGGGCACACTTGCCTGGGACGAGAATCTGCTGATGTTGGCAGGGGCTGAGTGCTAAAGCATGGAGTTGGGAGAACTGATCTGGGGAGAGAACACTGTTGGCTGCATGGGGGGACAAGAGGGAGGGGATGCATGGCTGGAAACGCCCCTAGAGAAAGTGTGTTCTGCCTGGAAAGTGAGGTGCCATTGTTGAGAGGCATGCAGGGGGTGTGGCCGCCACCACCACCACATGCCAGCTCTTGCCTCTGCCAGCACTGGGAGGGACTCCCAGCAGAGCAAGATGCTACACTTGGTTACAACTGCCTGCCAGTCCCCACCACTGCAGGCAACTCGTGCACACCCCAGTCTAAGTGTGCCCCAAGCAGCTGCTGCTTTCACTCCCTCTTGCCTGGGTAGGGGACAAAGGCCTGAGGGTGACACACATGCAGAGGTGGGGTCAAAACAAAAGCTGAGCCCCATGGTCTGTATGACTAAGGAAGAGGAACAGAAATCGTTGCATGCAGCTGCACAAGCCACAGATTAAATCTCCAAGATTGTCTGGATAAATCTTGTGTCTGTGGAATATCTGAATAGACAGTGAGTGTTCCCACAATTGAGACCAGTCTAACCTTTGCAACAGTGGACGTAGAGGACAAATACACGTGGGAATTGGGCCAGGTCAGAGTCTGAGCTGACCCCACAGTCCCCACAGCAAGTCCAGAGACCTACTTAGAGGTATTTGAAGGCCTCCTTGGAAGGCAGGGTTTAGCTCTGGCTCACTGTGGGACAAGGACACTGACAGCAGAGTCCCAGGAAAATATTCTTATTACTGTTATTCTTTTTTTGTTTCATTTTGTTCAGTTGTTGGTGTTGTTGCTTTTATTATTTTTTATCTTTTATTTTTATTCTTTATATATATATATATTATATTTTTATTTATCTTTTTATTCTGTTTTTACTTTTTTGTGGTTTTATGGGATTTTCTTGTATTTTATTTTATTTTACTTTATTTTTTTCTTGGTTTTTATGTGTATATTTTGTGTTTTCTTCACTTCTTTTATTGTTTGTTTGCATTCAGTTTTAATTTCATTTTGTTATTGTTACTTTAGTTCTTATTGACTGTTCTCATTATTGAATTCTTTGCTTGTTTGTCCTTTTGTGCTTTTTGTTTGTTTTTCTTCTTTATTTTTTTATTTTTTTCTCTTCGCGTGTGTGTGTTGTGTTGTTGTTGCTGCTGTTTTGTTTCTTTACTCTTGTTTTTGACATTTGTCCTGGGTGTTGTTAGTCTGTCTCTTTTCTTCTTTTTTTCTTTTCTTTTCTTTTACTCTGGTCACATGGTACAGCTTGCAGGCTCTTGGTTCCCTGGCCAGGGGTTGGGCCTGGGCCTCCGGGGTGGGAGCACCGAGTCAAGGACATGGGACCAACAGAGAATTTCCAGGCTCAGGGAATATTAATCAGCATGCACACACCGAGACCCAGCCCCACACAACTGTCTGCAGGCTCCAGTGCTGGACACCTCACACCAAACAACCAGCAAGATAGGAACACAGCCTCATCCATCAGCAGACAGGCTGCCCAAAGTTGTACTAAGCTCACAGACACCCCAAAATACACAATCTGATGCAGCCCTGCCCTTCAAAAGGAAAAGACTCAGAGTGCCAGACACCAGTCCCTCCCACAAGGAAGCCTACACAAGCCCCTGAATCAACCTTACTCACCAGGGGTCAGAAAGCAGAAGCAAGAGGGATTACAACTCTGCAGCCTGCAGAAAGGAGACCATAAACACAGCAGGTTAGACAAAATGAGACAACAGATAAATACGTTTCAGATGAAGGAGCAAGGTAAAACCCCACAAGACCAAATAAATGAAGAAGAAATAGGCAATATACCTGAAAAAAAATCAGAGTAATGATAATAAAGATGATCCAAGATCTCAGAAATAGAATAGAGGCATGGATTGAGAGGATACAAGAAATGTTTAACAAAGACCTAGAATAACTAAAGAACAGACAATCAGTGATGAACAACACAATAACTGAAATGAAGAATACACTACAAGGAATAAATAGCATAATAACTGAAGCAGAAGAACGGATAAGTGAGCTGGAAGACAAAATGGTGGAAATAACTGCCAAGGAGCAGAATAAAGAATAAAAACAAACGATGACAGTCTCAGAAACCTCTGGGACAACATTAAATGCATAAACATTCGAATTATAGGGTCCCAGAAAAAGAAGAGAAAAAGAAAGTGTCTGAGAAAATATTTGAAGAGATTATAGTCAAAAACTTCCCTAACATGGGAAAGGAAATAGTCAAGTCTAGGAAGCACAGAGAGTACCATACAGTATAATCCCAAAGAGAAACATGCTGAGACACATATTATTCAAACTAACAAAAATTAAATATGAAGAAAAAATATTAAAAGCAGAAAGGGAATATGAACAAATAACTGACAATGGAACCCCCATAAAGTTAACAGCTCATTTTTAAACTCTGCAGGCCAGAAGGGGTGGCAGGACAAATTTAAAGTGATGAAAGGGAAAAACCTAAAACCAAGATTACTCTACACAGCAAGAATCTCATTAAGATTCAAAGGAGAAAGCAAAAGCTTTACAGAGAAGCAAAAACTAAGAGAATTCAGCACCACCAAACCAGCTTTACAACAAATGCTAAAGGAACTTCTCTAGGCAGGAAATACAAGAGAAGAAAAAGACCTACCAGAACAAACCCAAAACAATTAGGAAAATGGTAATAGGAACATATGTATCGATAATTACCTTAAGTATAAATGGATTAAATGTTCCGACCAAAAGACACAGACTGGCTGAATGGATACAAAAACAAGACCTGTATGTATGCTCTCTACAAGAGACCCACTTCAGACCTAGGGACACATACAGTCTGAAAGTGAGGGGATGGAAAAAGATATTCCATGCAAATGGAAACCAAAAGAAAGCTGGAGTAGCAATACACATATCAGACAAGATAGACTTTAAAATAAAGACTATTACAAGAGACAAGGAAAGACACTACATAATAATCAAGGGATCAATCCAAGAAAAAGATATAACAATTATAAATATTCAGGCACCCAACCTAGGAACACCTCAGTACATAAGGCAAATGTTAACAGTCATAAAAGAGGAAACTGACTGTAAAACATTAATAGTAGGGAACTTTAACACCTCACTTACACCAATGGAAAGATCACCCAGACAGAAAATAAAAAAAACATAATTTAAATGACACAATAGACTAAATAGACTTAATTGATATTTATAGAACATTCCACCTAAAAGTGGCAGAACACACTTTCTTCTGAAGTGCTCACGGAACATTCTCCAGGATAGATCACATCTTGAGTCAGCAGTCAAGCCTCGATAAGTTTTTAAACTGAAATCATAACAAGCTTTTGACCACAATGCTTTTTCTGACCACAGTGCTATGAAATTAGAAATAAATTACAGGAAAAAAACTGTAAAAAATACAAACACATAAAGTCTAAACAATACACTACTAAATAACCAAGAGATCACTGAAGAAATCAAAGAGGAAAGCAAAAAATACCTAGAAAAAAATGACAACAAAACCATGACGACCCAAAACCTATGGGATGCAGCAAAAGCAATTCTAAGAGGAAAGTATATAGCAATACAATTCTACCTCAAGAAACAACAAAAATCTCAAATAAGCAACCTAACCTACACCTAAAGCAACTAGAGAAAGAAGAACAAACAAAACACAAAGTTAGCAGAAGGAAAGAAATCATAAAGATCAGAGCAGAAATAAATGAAATAGAAACAAAGGAAACAATAGCAAAGATTAATACAACTAAAAGCTGGCTCTTTGAGAAGATAAAAACATTGATAAACCTTTAGGCAGACTCATCAAGAAATAAAAGGGAGAAGACTCAAATCAATAGAATTCGAAATGAAAAAGGAGAAGTTACCACATGCATCGCAGAAATACAAAGGATCATAAGAGATTACTACAAGCAACTATATGCCAACAAAATAGACAACCTGGAAGAAATGGACAAATTCTTGGAAAGGTACAATTTTCCAAGACTGAACCAGGAAGAAATAGAAAATATGAACAGACCAATCACAAGCACTGAAATTGAAACTGTGATTAAAAATCTTCCAACAAACAAAAGTCCAGGACCAGATGGCTTTACACTAGAATTCTATCAGACATTTAGAGAAGAGCTAACACCTATCATTCTCAAACTCTTCCAAAAAATTGCAGAGGGTGGAACACTCCCAAACTCATTCTACGAGACCACCATCACTCTGACACCAAAACCAGATAAAGATGTCACACACAAACAAAAATTACAGGCCAATATCACTGATGAACATAGGTGCAAAAATCCTCAACACAATACTAGCAAATTTCAAAACCAACAACACATTAGAAGAGTCATACACCATGATCAAGTGGGATTTATCCTAGGGATGCAAGGATTCTTCAATACATGCAAATCAATCAGTGTGATACACCATATTAACAAATTGAAGAATAAAAACCATATGATCACCTCAATAGATACAGAAAAAGCTTTTGACAAAATTCAACACCAATTTATGATAAAAACCCTCCAGAAAGTGGGCATAGAGAGAACCTACCTCAACAAAATAAAAACCATATATGACAAACCCACAGCAAACATTATTCTCAATGGTGAAAAACTGAAAGCATTTCCTTTAAGATCAGGAACAAGACAAGGGTGTCCACCCTTGCCACTATTATTCAACATAGTCTTGGAAGTCCTAGCCTTGGCAATCAGAGAAGAGAAAGTAATAAAAGGAATCCAAATTGGAAAAGAAGAAGTAAAACTGTCACCGATTGCAGGCAACATGACACTACACATAGGAAACCCTAAAGATGCCGCCTGAAAACGACCAGAGCTAATCAATGAATTTAGTAAAGTCTCAGGGTACAACATTAATACACAGAAATCTCTTGCTTTTCTATACACTAACAATGAAAGATCAGAAAGAGAAATTAAGGAAACAATCCCATTTACCATTGTAAAAAAAAGAATAAAATACCTAGGAATAAACCTACCTAAGGAGGCAAAAGACCTGTATGCAGAAAACTATAAGACAATGATGAAAGAAATCCAAGATGACACTAACAGATGGAGAGATATACCATGTTCTTGGATTGGGAGAATCAACATTGTGAAAATGACTCTACTACCCAAAGCAATCTACAGATTCAGTGCAATCCCTATCAAATTACCAATGGCATTTTTCACAGAACTAGAACAAAAAGTTTTACAATTTGTATGGAAACACAAAAGACCCTGAATAGGCAAAGCAATCTTGAGAAAGGAAAATGGAGCTGGAGGAATCAGGCTCCTGGACTTCAGACTACACTACAAAGCTACAGTAATCAAGACAGTATGGTACTGGAACAAAAACAGAAATATAGATAAATGGAACAGGATAGAAAGCCCAGAGATAAACCCACGCACCTATAGGCACCTAATCTATGCCAAAGGAGGCAAAAATATACAATAGGGAAAAGAAAGCCTCTTCAATAAGTGGTGCTGGGAAAACTGGACAGCTACATGTAAAAGAATAAAATTAGAACACTCCCTAACACCATACACAAAAATAAACTCAAAATGTATTAACGACCTGAATGTAAGACCAGACACTATAAAACCTTGGAGGAAAACATAGGCAGAACACTCTATGACATAAATTGCACCAAGATCTTTTCTGACCCACATCATAGAGTAATGAAAATAAAAACAAAAATAAACAAGCGGGACTAATTAAACTTAAAAGCTTTTGCACAGCAAAGGAAACCACAAACAAGATGAAAGGAATGGGAGAAAATATTTGTAAACAAAGCAACTGATACAGGTTTAATCTCCAAAATATATAAGCAGCTCACACAGCTCAATATCAAAAAACAAACAACCTAATCAAAAAATGGGCAGAAGACCTAAATAGACATTTCTCCAAAGAAGACATACATATGGCCAACAAACACATGAAACGATGCACATCACCAATTATTAGAGAAATGCAAGTCAAAACTACAAAGAGGTATCACCTCACACCAGTCAGAATGGCCATCATCATAAAATCTACAAACAATAAGTGCTGGAGAGGGTGTGGAGAAAAAGGAACCCTCATGCACTGTTGGTGGGAGTATAAATTGATACAGCCACTATGGAAAACGGTATAGAGTTTCCTTAAGAAACTAATAATAGAACTACCATATCACCCATCAATCTCACTACTAGGCATATACCCACAGAAAACCATAATTCAAAAATATACATGCACCCCAATGTTCATAGCAGCACTATTTACAATAGCCAGGACGTGGAAGCAACCTAAATGTCCAACAGAGGAATGGATAAAGATGTGGTACATATATACAATGGAATATTACTCAGCCATAAATAGGAACAAAATTGGGTAATTTGTAGAGACATGGATGGACCTAGAGACTGTCATACAGAGTGAAGTAAGTCAGAAAGAGAAAAACAAATATTGTATATTAATGCATATATGTGGAATCTAGAAAAATGGTACAGATGATCCTATTTGCAAAACAGAAATAGAAACACAGAGGTAGAGAACAAATGTATGGATACCAAGGGGGAAAGGGGTGGGGGGAGAATTGGGAGATTGGGATTGACACATATACACTATTGATACTATGTATAAAGTAGATAACTAATGAGAATGTACTGTATAGCACAGGGAACTCTACTTAATGCACTGTGGTGACCTGAATGGGAAGGAAGTCCAAAAGGGAGGAGATATATGTATATTTATGGCTGATTCATTTTGCTGTACAGTAGAAACTAATACAAGATTGTAAAGCAACTATACTCCAATACAAATTAATTTAAAAAAAATTTTTAATAAAATAACTTTTCTTAAAAAGTAAATATAAAATACCAAAAAAGGAGGAAGACTTTGACTCTTAAACCCTAGCTTGTGCTAGGTTTGACCACAGACTTGATCAAAAAGGAGGCCTGAAACTCACAAAAAAATGATGAGATTTTAAAAAATGAAAATATGATAGATGTGGAGCCCAATCAGTGAAGAAACAAAGTTAAGAATCATAGTTTTTCCCAAAGTTGCAACCTGAAAACATGTAACAGAAACAATAGAGATAGAATTGAAGGAGATTTGCAAAAGTTGAGAAAAGATCTTATAATTCAGTATAAAAGCCCAACTATATTCCAGGTAAATCTCAACCAACAGACCAAACATGTACATATTCTTTTAAAGTGCCCAATTAACAAGCTAACACAAAGTCCAAGGTCTCTAGGCTGGAAAAACAAGCAAACTGGCTTCTCTATCAAGGAATAACACTAGGCTGGCCAGAAACCTTTCCTTTGTAATATTTACTGACCACACAATGGCATTTCTAGGGAGAAAAGGCTATAACCAATGAATGTAAGTTTGTTCTGCTCTCCTCTGCCCTGCATTCACCTCTTCTCAACAGCAGCCCCAGCCCCCTACCCACTCCCCTGACATTTGGTGGTGGATGCACAGAAATGTTAGCCAGTCACAGCTCCCCACTCTCCCTACAAGTTCTTCGTGATCCTCCCCCTCACAGCCTCATTTTGGTAGCTGGACACCTTTGTCTTTCCATATTAACTGGATGATGATTTTTTTTCTCTGATCCTTCAATTTCTTTTTGACCTTCTTTCTTCCAGCTCTTCCCACAAGGGTGTAGGTTCTAATTCCCATAATAAATTCCTTATTCCATCACCCACAGTGGTTCTGCTTCTATGATTGAAGCCCCACCAATACAGCAAGAATAAATTTTTAAATAAAATATAAATTTATTAAAGTATTTTAAATTAAATATATTTTCAAAGACAAAATAGAGCATGCAGGGTATAAACCCTAATAAACAATTTTGACCTAAGGAATAAGTAAATGCTAAGGAAGGTAAGTCTTCTGGTCTTTTGTTTCGTCCAAAGCACAAACAGAAAAGTATTCTGACAATGCTAAAATGGACTTTCTTTCGATAATAAGACATTTCTTCCCAAACAGAGAGAAGAAAATATGTCTTACTTTAATTGACAGGAACAAATGAATACTTACTCATATATTTATGGATTTCTTCCTGTGTTAGTCCAATTGGGTGGTTATAACAATAATACAATAGACTGTGTGGCTTAAGCAGCAATCATTTATTTCTCATAGTTCTGGAGGCTGGAGAGTCCAAGATCAAGGTGCTAGCAGATCGACTAAGTGGTGAGGATCCACTTCCTGGTTCATAAATGACTGTCTTCTCACTGTGTCCTCACAAAGCAGAAGGGACAAGAGAGCTCTCGGGGGTCTCTCTTACAAGGGCACTAATCCCAGTCATGAGAGCTCCACTCTCATGACCTCATCACCTCCCAAAGGCCCCACCTCCTAACATCATCATATTAGAAGTTAAGATTTCAACATAGGAATTTACGAGGGACACAAACATTTAGTCCATAACACTAACTATCTACAAGGCTATGATAGACCCTAAGATGAGACATAAGAACATCCTGATTTTGTCTGAGACCCCAAAATAAAGACTGCTCTTACTTAATTTGCCACTAAATGAAAACCTATACAGAATAGTTATGTTGGGATACTATTAACAAGGCACTGTGTCATTTTTCCAAAAAAGAGACCCACACCCAAATACTCAGATGAAATAATTTATCTAATTAGAAACCTAGCAGTAAAAAAATGCACCCTTTACAAAAGACCAGGATTGTGCTATAAAATCCATCATAAATAGCCTTAGTGTGTAAGCATGTGTGTGACTCTTTGGTTGGGGAGAGTATAGGGGTCAATTAAATTAAAAGTTATGGGCTTCTTTGGTGGCGCAGTGGTTGAGAGTCTGCCTGCCAATGCAGGGGACACGGGTTCGTGCTCCGGTCCGGAAAGATCCCACATGCCACAGAGTGGCTAGGACTGTGAGCCATGGCCACTGAGCTTGCGCATCCAGAGCCTGTACTCTGCAAAAAGTTATCTCACCAGATCAGTCAGTATGCTTTTGGTTGCAAGGAACAGAATGTCCAAGTCAAACTGTTTTAAGAAGTAGTGGGGTGGGGACATTTATTGCCTCTTGGAACTTAAGAGTCAAAGGGCAAGGATGAATTAGAACACAGCTGGATCGAAGTGTTGAAACCACATCACCAGGACCCGGTTTCTCCCCAGCCCTGGCTCTGCTTCCCTCTGTGCGTTTCCACCCATCATGGCGATTTAGCAAGGACAAATACTGTCTCAGACCAACACTCTTCTCATCTCAACCAAAACAGAAAAGATGAGCTCTCTCACCAGGCAGACTGAACAAAAGTCCTGGACCTTGATTCCAAGCCCAAACTGGGTCTTGTACCTATTCCTAAATCAATGCTTGTGGCCAGGAGGACAGAAGCTCTACTGATTGTCTCAGGCTGCATGCCAAGCTCAGCCACATCCAGACAGCATTAATAATAATGATAATAATAAGAAGAAGAATGGAGGCCTGGCAGACCCACGAGAATTTCCATTACCCTCAGATTTCCCATTTGAACAACCATATGGAAAATGAACTGAGATAAAGAAATGAACTTAGAAAAGCATCACCCCAGCTTGGCTTCTTTTTTCTCTTGCTAATTGCTAAATACTCTGCTTTTCCTCAGCCATGCAGCCCTCACTGTAACTTCACCCTGGCATCCATGAAGCTGAGGAATGCAGATAGCAGATAATCAACTATTACTCAAAGAACACTGCCTAGATCTGGACTTACAGAATGTCCTTAAGTTTTTCAGCTTTTAAAAAAAACTCGTACCAACCCACAAATTTTCAATCATACTTCCAGACAGATCAGCCTTTGTGACAGAAACTGTTCTCAACCTTTATTAAAAATCTCATTTGCCAGCAGCCTCATATATTTTTTAAATGTCCGGCCTCATTTCTTCAAACTGGCGCATAGCACATTTTTTCTTGGCTATAATTAGTCACTAAGGCTTATTAGCATAAGAGTAGCTCCAAGAAACTCTAGATGACAAGTCAACACTGATTTCTGTTTTTATGTTTTTCTTGATTCTCAGGAAAAGTATTTGGTTTTTTCTCCTGGAATAAGCCACCCCATGAGCTTTCCTCTTTTCACCCCTTGAGAAGAGCTATTATTATCAGAAGGGAGCATTAGTATAAATTCTTCAAGTAACACATCAGAAGGATTAGTCTGAGCATAAGCAGTCTCTCAATTCTGACCATAGTGCAGCAAAACTTCCAAGCATCAGGAGAAAAGCAAGTTAAAACCAACATTTTACCAGCTGCTACACATGGGGTGAATCAATACCACTAACTGACAACTTTTCATATGAAACTCAAGCAGTCTGACGTTTCCTTTTTCTATTCCCGGAATATCTGATCTCAAAGGGCTATTGCTAGTGAGCGAGGAGATGGGGTTCACACACAAGGCACTCCTCTTCTGTTCTGGGGCTGCCGGGCGATTAAAGGGCAAGGCTTTGATTGTTTACTCTTTTTTTTTTTAACATCTTTATTGGAGTATAATTGCGTTACAATGGTGTGTTAGTTTCTGCTTTATAACACAGTGAATCAGTTATACATATATATATGTTCCCATATCTCCTCCCTTTACTCTTCAATAGCAAAAGCGAGGGGCACGGGAACAAGGGCACCAGCTCAGGAGTCCATCCCAGCTGGTTCCAGCCATAGCACTGCCACCAACCAGCCTTGCATGTGACCTTGAGTGAATTCCTTAACTCTCCGAGCTCCTTCTTTCCTCATCTGTGAAATTAATATTATAATAATATTTCTCCTTCTTGGTTGGTAGGAGAATGAAGTGAAGTATCCATTGTGAAGTGCTTAACCTGAAACTTGAACATGAAAATGACAGCTAACATCTACCGAGCATTTCTTATGTGCCAGGTGTAAGAAGCATTCAATTCATGAATTTATCCATTCAACGAATATCTATGAGCACTTACATGTTCTAGAGGATTGGGATATGTTTTTCAGCAAAACAAAGATTCCTGCCTGGAGCTTAATACTTCTGGGATAACTGTGAAGATTATAACATAATTAATAAACATAATACACATAATATATAAAACCAGCAATAACAACAATAATAAAGATGAAAATGAACTTCCTCCAAGTTAATAGATATAATTGAGACTTGCCTAAAGTGCTTAGGGACAGCTTCAGGCCTAATGGCACAATGAAATCAGCTAAGCAAACTTCAGGAAACAAAGACTCTCCTGCACCAGGGATTCTGGGACCATTTTGCACTTGAGTGCCTTCCGACTAGGGATAAATGAAAATGAAAGAAATATGATTTTCTGCAATGCTGAAATGCTACTAATGTTCTGAAGATCTAAGAAAACTGAGTAGACTATTCATCTTTCTCAGATCCTACAGGAGCTTTAGGACAGTCATGGCTCTGCTACAATTTCAAATAACAGAAGGGCCATTCAGAAATATATTTAATACGAGGTTGAAGGCCATGTGGAGCACAGCTGCGATTTTCAATTTCTGTTCATTGGCATCTGCTCTCACACACAAGGTGAGGTTTTTATTTTTGGTCAGTACTGTTCTTGACCTGAAGATATCTTGAACATCGACTGTCCAAATCAGGAAGAGGATTATTATCGCTTAAAGGGAAGTTGCCATCCACTATGTTAATACCTATTCATGGTTAGATAGAAAAGGGAAAAAGAAGAAATTTCATATGACAAAAACAATGGAAGCATGTCTATCTTGTGGCTGAAGGATGAGATGCAAAAGTGTTTGGCAAGGCTTCAGGGAAATGCAGATCAAAACCACTGATGAGCCACCACTTCAGAGCCACCAACATGGCTATATTCAAAAAGGACAGGTAAAACCCAGTGTTGTGACATGGAGTAATTGGAACCCTCACACGTTGCTGGTGGGAATTTTAAATGGTGCCAATACTTTGGAAAATGGTCTGGCAGTTCCTCAAAAGGTTAATAAACATAGAGTTACCATAGGAGCAAGCAATTTCATTCCTAGGTGTATACCGAAGAGAAATGAAGACATATGTCGACACAAACACTTGTGCACAAATGTTCACAGCAACATGATTCAAAACAGCCAAAAGTTGGAAACAACCCATATGTCCACCAATGGATGAATGGATAAACAAAATGTACAATACCTATACAATGGAATATCGTATTTTATTTATTTATTGTATATTGTATTTTATTTTATTTAACAATAAAAAGGAATGAAGTACAGGTAGATGCTACAACATGCATGAACCTCAAAAACACTGAGCTAAGTGAAAAAAGCCAGTCACAAAAGATCACTTATTGTATGATTCCATTTACATGAAATGGTCAGAACAGGAAAATCCATGGAGACAAAACCAATTAATGGTTGCCACAGGCTGGAGGGAGGAAGAATCCTGTGCTAATGGGCAAAGTATTTCTTTTTTTTCTAAAATTAGATAGTGGTGATGGTTGCAGACTCCTGTGAATCTACTAAAAACCTTTGAAATGTACACTGTAAAAGTTTGGATCATATGAATTATATCTCAATAAAGCCAGTTTTTAAAGCATTAGGCACTATAGGCAAAATAAATTGTCTTTACCCCAATATTTGTCTTTTTGTCATTATACTTTTTGTCAATATTTATCCGTATTTCTCTCCCTGGTATGGTTTCACAGACTTGGGGGAAGCCTCTGTGTGTCCAAAATATCTTTTGCCCTTGCCCTTTCCCTACTCCTGTCTCACTAGCTTGTGGAATTCCACCTCTTTAACTTCTTACCTTCTGGTTTAAGGCTTTGCTTCTAACAAATATTCAAAATAGCTCAGGGGAAGATTTCTCATTGAGATTTATCAATCGTGTGATGTTTGGTATGAATGACTTGTCAGATCTCTTGCTGACAGAGGGATTTGTTGAGGGTAAACAGAATGAGGATAAAGTGCCAGAAGACACACGAAGAGGGCACAGAGCAAAGGAGGTGGGGGACACACCCATTTCCACCTCAGTATTTGAACCACACTGGTCTGTTGCCTGCCTGTCTTTGCTGATGCCCTGACCTGTCTCCTCTTTTCTTCCTTTTTCCATCCATCAATCCATAAAACCTCTTCATCCTGCAGGGCCAGGTGCAAAGGCCACTTATACCAGAAGTCATGGTGCTTATAACTACCACTCATCCTTCTATTCCGTCTGCTTTGGGTTCATATTTTTAATGATTTTATTTTGAAATTACATAGAACTTTTTTCATTCTTCTTCTCTGTATAAAAATATAGTTCTGTAACATGTCTGTGTCATAGATGGTGGACAGGATTTCTTTGGAGGTACAATGCCAGCTGACAGTCAGGACTGGTCTGAAAATGACTCCAGACCATGTCCACCCTCAGTGAGGAATGTGCTGTGATTGATTAGCCATGTGTGCAATGAGTACAAGAGGGGTGAAGAATATGCACATCATCCCTGACAGCTGTCACTGCCATGGAGCCCTTTGTTATTTCGTATTTCCCTCTGCCTTATAATCAGATGTGATTTCAACCTACACAGCAGAGAAACTTTCTTCATTGTTGCATACCAGAGTGGGCTGGTTTGCTAGTGATATCATTTGCTAATAATCCTAACACCGTGTACTCTAAAGCAGTGGTCCCCAGCCTTTTTGGCACCAAGGACCGGTTTTGTGGAAGACACATTTTTCCACAGACCAGGGGGTAGGGATGGTTTCAGGATGATTCAAGCGCATTACATTTATTGTGCACTTTATTTCTATTATTATTACATTGTAATACATAATGATATAATTATACAACTCACCATAATGCAGAGTCAGTGGGAGCCCTGAGCTTGTTTTCACTTGCCACTTACTTGATAGGGTTTTGATATGAGTCTGCAGGCAATTGATTTATTATGGTCTCTGTGCAGTCAAACCTCTCTGCTAATGATAATCTGTATTTGCAGCCACTCCCCAGCACTAGCATCACTGCCTCAGCTCCACCTCAGATCATCAGGCATTAAATTCTCATAAGGAGCGCACAACCTCGATCCCTCGCATGCACAGTTAACAGTAGGATTCGCACTCCTATGAGAATCTAATGCCACCGTTGATCTGAGGCGGAGTTCAGGCAGTAATGTGAGCGATGGGGAGTGGCTGTAAATACAGATGAAGCTTCACTCACTCACCCGTCGCTCACCTCCTGCTGTGCAGCTCGGTTTATAACAGGCCACGGACTGGTACTGGTCCATGGCCCAGGGGTTGGGGACCCCTGCTCTAAAGCACTATGTAATACTACAATACCTTATCTTTCCACACTACCTATGGGACCTCACTCTTCTGACTTTCATGAACAAGAAAAATAATTTAAATTCATATATTTGACATATTGTATAGCAGGTACTGTTAGTTGCCTACCCTACATTCACCACCACATCCCTCCTTCCTCCTTCTGGAAGCAATTGCAGTGTTGTTCTATTATCCATCCTTCTGCATGGGTCCACAGGATTTGGGGAGGTTGGCACCATTGCCAACTATAAAGTTGAGGCCTAGCATAATGGTCTTATTCCCCTGCCCAGGGTTGGTTTAAGCTAGGAATGTGAAACAATTTTGAAAAGAGAGGAAGTATCCTGGGCTGGAGGGCATCTGGGAAAGCCTTCCTCCCTTTTTAAGATTCACAGAAATAGAGGTTCTTTCTCTGCATGCTGTCATGTCGGGATACTATGTCCAGAACTGCTACCACCATCATGCTGAGTCTGGAAGCAAGGTTTAACCACAGAGAAGGAGGAAACGGACAAATGACAAGGAGACAGAACCAAAGTAGTGACAGCTTGTACCTGGAGCTTGCCCCACCACTGGACTTCCTGTTCAGAGAGATAAGAATCCTGGTATTTTTAAAACCCAGTTGAATCCAGTTTAGCGATATTTCACCCTGATATATACATATGCTCATTTCAAACTACAACTATACCTACATATTTGATGGCACAGGTATAAACATTTATCATTAATCAAAATATCTTTGTGTGTGTGTTTGAAGTTTCAAATGTTCTTTCTAACAATTCCACAAAGTAGCTATTTTACAGGAATTATCATCTCCAATAAAAATATAAAGTAACAGACACCCAGACATGACATATTTAGTGGCATTCTGCATGCATTCATTTCTCTAGGCCACCTGGCCTGGGTCTAAGAGTGGCATGGTCGAGCAACACAATTTACTGTTGTTCCATTCAAGAAAAACCAAGTGTATTCTCTGTGCCAGACATCAATCTAAGAATGGGTGATACACTTGAAAGAACCCTGATCTCATGGAACCGAGCTTTAAGCTAAGACCTAAAGATAGGAAGGAGTTAGTTCAGAGAAGTGGAGGGGCTAAGTAGGAAGCATCTCAAGGAAGAGGACTCGTATGTTCAGGACCCTCAGGCAGGAAGGAGCTTGGGTTTCTTCAGGAGCAAAGAGGGGCAATCTGCAGAAGCATGGTGCTCATGGGGATGGGGACATCCTACAAGACAAGGTGACATGGGCAGGAGTGTTAGGAAAAACCTGAAGCCATTAAATAGCTTTAATGAAGTAAGTGATAGGACTGTATTTACACTTATAAAGATTTGGAGGATGGATTAAATAGAGGCAGAAGTGGAAGGGGCAGATGAGATTACCAAAGAGTAGTGAGAAATGGTGGCAGCTTAGACAAACTGATTAATTTGTGTTTCTCTTCCCTAAGTGCTTCTGCCACACAAATCCTTCTGCATAGCAAAGCAGTGTGTATCTCCTATACTGGCAATAGCACAACCCACAAACTTTTATGGTGTTAGGACCCCACTGCCTTTCAATCCAACGTAGTGGACAAGAGTCACAGAGGAGCACTCCCTGGGGCCTGAAGTGCTCGTCACCTCTGCAAACATTTAGAGTATGTGCTGGGGTCACTAGTTCTGGTGATTTCATCATGAAGACGTGTAAGACAACATAAGGGTGGAAGCTTTGATACTTTGGAAGACCCTGTCATCAGACATAACGTGTTGAGCAATAATTAGAAATTAAGTGAAAATACACAAAATGCCTCATTATGTTCTAGATTGTTCATGGAAGATGTTTTCCCCATGCTAATGCATAGACACAGTAGTAAAATCAGCAACCTGAAGGAAAGAATACCCACCTCGGGTCTAAACAGTTGAAATTAATACCATGAGATAAGTGTGTCCCCAACATATTGTACCTGTAGTAAAGAAAACAAGAGTCCATCGCGACTGAAGCCTGAAATTAAGAGGAAAGTGCAATAGAAGCATCACTGTGGTACATCAGGTTCCTGTCTCCTGCTTCCAAAATCTGTTGGCTTCACAGGATTCAGTCATTTTGTTCACTGGTGGTGATGACAATAACAGGACTAATAAAAGAAAACATATCTCCTGAACTGGATGATTGGCAAATTCTCCCACTGGGGAAGAACTGGAGAAGTAGAAGCAGCACTAAATGAAGACAGCTGCAGAGGAGAGCATAGCAGCAGATTGAGGGTTAAACACCATCTGCTTACCAAGGAAAGCGAGAAGGGAATGACCACCTGGATATTTCTATCACCAACATGCCTCTAAAGTGTCATAAAACATCTCAAGGTGGCTTTCCTGGTGGCGCAGTTGTTGAGAGTTCGCCTGCCAATGCAGGGGACACGGGTTCATGCCCCGGTCCGGGAAGATCCCACAGGCCGCGGAATGGCTGGGCCCATGAGCCATGGCCGCTGAGCCTGCATGTCTGGAGCCTGTGCTCCGCAATGGGAGAGGCCACAACAGTGAGAGGCTTATACCTTTAAGCTGGAAGTTCCTTTGCAGATGTCATTCTGAACTGTGGGGTGTACTAATAGGAACACTCTTCTGGCTATTAATAGAGTCCATAATTTTTTTTGTTGAACTTTTTATCAAAGTACAGCTAGAAGAACCAGAAAATGATCCTGTGGATTTTCTTTAAATACCCCTGGTCTAACTAAATCCGAATGTTGTAATGTCTGAAAATTACCAGTAGTATTTCTACAGATGGTACCAGCAGTTTATCAAAGGCTGAGAATAAGCCTGCAAAGAATAAGGAGAGAGTTTGGAATAATTGTAAAGGCATAAATAAGTTCACAATCCTTGGAGAACAATACATTGTTTTAATTTTTCAAACTGGCCTTGATCTTCTGGCAAATACTGTAGTTGAAATAATTATTACTAACATTTATATCAGGAACAATGTTTCTAAATTTTCTTTTTAAATTCCCTTTAAAGACACCAATAGCAGATGTGTGGCCTGTGAAGGGAAGGTCAAAGGAAGGTGTGTGTGAAAAGAAAACAAAAATTTAAATGTGCCCTTTGAATCTAAAACATAACTTGGAAACAAACCAGAATCCCAGTGTTTTGATGAGGAAGAAACTGGAGAAAGCCTCACCATTTCCACTGGTCCTGGACAAAACCTGACAGTATATCAAGCCCCGCAACCAAGGGAGGCTTCTGCTATTAGTGAGGACCTGTACTGCTTCATCATTTGTTTTAGAAGGTGAAAGAACTTCCTAATGATATTATCATAGATTTTTATTTGAAGTAATTTTCCACTAAGCTTTTAGCAAGTCTTTAGCTTTCTTTCATATTGTATACACAGCTGAGCCTTGAACAAAGTGGGGATGGGGCACCGACCCCCATGCAGTCAAAAATAACTTTTCAGTCTGCTCTGCACATCACCAGTTCTGCGTCCGAGAATTCAACCACCATGGGTCGTGTGACACTGTAGTGCATAGATATTGAAAAAAATCCATGTATGGTTTTTCATAACCACCACTCTTTACTACTGTTGTTACTAACATCACCACATGGAAAAACTAAAATTGAGGCCAGTGCTATAACCTTAGTTTAACCCAGTAACCTAACTCTTTATGGAACTCAAGTCTCTATTTATATGACTTCACTAAATCTTCAGTGTTCCCTTCACCCCTGCACTCCTCCTCTTCAAGGTGGCATCAAGTGAGGGGGGTGGCATCAAGGCATCAGAGATTGGGAAAAGGGGTCTGAATCCACAGGTAATTTCTGCAGAGGCCAGGTCTGTTCTTCTTGGACTATTCAGGTCAGTATTAGATCACTTTTATCTTTATTTTTTTGGTGGGAGGGATGCCTGCTGGCGCTCATCACCAAAGTCCTTGAACTCACCCACTGGCCTCCAGTCATGCAGTGTTAGAGCATTGCCACCTCTGCACCCTCCAGTGTCCACCCTCCCCACACCTCCACGCAGATGCTTCCACAGCCCTTTAAGAACCAGCTCATTGAAACTGGTATATTGAACAAACCCAGTGTGATGAAAACACATTTTTTATCCCCCTTCCTTTACACATTTTTTAGATTAAGAAACTATTTTTCGCCTCCACTTGACTCTTTCGCACTTATAAGCAATCTTTAAGTCCTAACAACTCATGGAACAGTCTAATTTGGTATATTAATCTGTTATATGTAATAATCAACTCTCAAAGCCTGAATTTATCTGGAATCTCATCTCCTTCCTCTTGTGGGGGCCTGAGCTGGCCACTTGCAGTGGGGAAGGAGAGGCAGAATCCTCTCTTTCTGTGTTTCATCCTCCTCCTTTTCTTCTACCAGTTTAGTAAGCAAGACTTTGAATTCTCCCAGGCTGGGCCCAGAAGGTTAAAGGATTAAGGTAAAGGGCACAGACGGTGGCAGGCACCATGGTTATCTGGTCAGAGGGCCTTCTGGGCAAGGTGTTTAACCTGGACACATTCTCACATGAGGTCTCCCGGGCTCCTTGGAGGTGGCCTTCACTGAGAACCACATGGACAACTGCCCTCCCTGCATCCGTAACTTTTACAGCAGCTCACTCAATATGGACTCTTGCAATTAAAAGACCCTCCATCTTCCCAACTCTGGGCAAGATCTCCTTCCCACATGGACCACCATGTACCCTCACACACCCTCTGTCCTCTAGGAGTGTCACCCGGTCCTCACACTGCCCCTGTATCTGCTGTCACCCACAGGCAGGTTCTCTGCTGCCCAAAGGGAGGAAACGCATTTCAAACTCTGAGTAGTTCCACTGAAGCCACCTCCCAAACTCAGCGTGGAATGAAGGAGAAACACCCTCCCGCCCCCCACCCCCCATACACACCAATTTCCCCTTCTCAATATTCTCCCTGTGTCGACTTTCTCTGCCTTTTGTGGTCTTGACCCCTAGATGAGAGGTGAGGGGTCAAATAGTGAGGTGAAAAATTTGGTATTTTCCATTTCTTTTGTAAATTCAATATATGGTAGTCTAGTACCTCACTTTGGAATTTCACATAGCGTGAGTCCCCAAACTTGAATTTTACCTTCCTGTTACCTAACAGTTCTTCTCTGACTCATGCATCTCACAGCTGCTGTGTTGATCTGAAGCACTGACAGGAAGGCTGGTTTTCCCTTATTCCTGCAGTGTCCCTAATACATCCGGAGAAGCAGCCATGCACTTCAACGACCCTGGGCTGCTTCCCACAACTATCTGATTGCTCCAAAGTAGCAGCTCCTCCACATGGAAAGGTAAAGGGGGGAAAGAATTAGATACCCTGTTGACTGACTTTCTCATCTCCCTCTGACCACCTGCCCTCCGTCCACTAGGACCAGAAAGGGTAGGCTTTTCTCTAGTTCTCCTGGGGGTTCCATCTCCTCACACCCTCTCGTGAAGTCCGCCAGGCTCTTGTCACCTGGGAAAAAAGTCCTCTATTACATGTATTGATACTGTAATTGCCTGAAATTCTGCCCTTCTAAAGACATGAAGTTGATATTCTTTTTTCCCTTTCTAATTGCTAACTGGGAAATCTATAGACCACCTTTATATTTAAATCCAAATATGGTATATTATCAGAATCACTTGGGGAGGGTTTAAAACTACTGATTCCTGCCCTCCTAACCACCCTCGTACATGACTGAGTCAGAATTCCTGAGGATGGGCTGGGGTCTTGTTCCCCACCCACTATGCTTGACAACCACTTTCTTTTAACCATTAAAATAGAAAAGCCTCAGCTTCCCTGGTGGCGCAGTGGTTGAGAGTCCACCTGCCGATGCAGGGGACACAGGTTCATGCCCCGGTCCGGGAACGTCCCACATGCCGTGGAGCGGCTAGGCCCATGAGCCATGGCCGCTGAGCCTGAGCGTCCGGAGCCTGTGCTCCGCAACAGGAGAGGCCACAACAGTGAGAGGCCCGTGTACCGCAAAAAAAAAAAAAATAGAAAAGCCTCTACAGAGACTATAAACTACTCTACAGAGAAATCTTAGGTATATAAGAATCCTCTTTTAAGACTTTTAATCTTAATTTCCTCCATATTCCCAGGAATTTCCAAAATATGAAGATTCATGGACATTTCTAAAGTTTTGCTACTGATCAATAGTCAATATAAGCCTATTAATTAAGCTTTCATTTCTGGAAAATCAAACACATGCTCCTGTTGTAAAGTAGTTCACCCAGTAGTTTCATAGCAATAATTGATTTGGGGGGAAAACTTTTTGTTGCCTTACCTTCATCTGTGGGAAAGTCATAGAAAGTGCAAATAGATTTTGATACAAAATTTTGAAAATGCTGAAGGAACAAGAGCTGAATAAGACTTTGACCAGAAAAAAAAAAAAAAGATGTGATTCTCACACTGCCAGAGAATTCAAAATCTGCTTGATGTCCCAGGGATATATAATATGTGAGAATGGAATACAGCCAACATTTTAATACCTTAGCCTCACAACGTAAGTCAGAAAGAATAGAATGCTATTATCAAAAAGCTTTTGAGTATGAGATAGTCTTCATTGTACCTATTCCAAATCCACTTGCTGATTTTACACAATGACACAAAAAGAGCCTTAGGATAATTTAACAGACTTCTAGCTTAACAGGCTTCCCTGGTGGCACAGTGGTTAAGAATCCGCCTGCCTAATGCAGGGAACACGGGTTCAAGGCCTGGTCAGGGAAGATCCCACATGCCACAGAGCAACTAAGCCTGCGAACCACAACTACTGAGCCTGCATGTCACAACTGCTGTAGCCCACATGCCTAGAGCCCATGCTCCGTAACAAGAGAAGCCACCGCAATGAGATGTCCACGCGCCGCAACGAAGAGTAGCCCCCACTTGCCGCAGCTAGAGAAAGCCTGTGAGGAGAAACAAAGACCCAACACAGCCAAAAATAAATAAATAAATAATATTTTTTAAAAAATGCTAGCTTCTTTTGTACAAATAAACTTGAATAGTTCATATACATCTCAAAAATTCTAAATCATAATCTGAAGATAGTTTTAAATCAATTGCTCCTGCAAATAACACAGAGGGTGGGTGATTTTGGTGTCTCTATAACATACAGCCACTGCTTCTATTATGTCTTATGGTTCAAAAATTAGAAGGCAAGAACAAAATACTTAGAGGAAAAGAGACAGAAAATAGACTGTTTCCTATTTATCCCTAGATTAGGGGAAGCCATTTCTATCTTTCCTAGAGTTAAACATATAATACCCTAAGATTTTAAGAAAATGCTTAAAAGAAGTGAATTCTAACCTTATAGCTACATAGAAGAGTGATTTCCAAATTTACATAAGAAATAAGTCTTCTGAGCAATCTAAAATCAAGGAGAAATAATCAGAAGTTTTTTTCAGATGTTCTCTCTCAAAAATAACATCCTTAATCTCTTTTATGCCCATTTTTCTTGAACCCGTCTTCTAAGATCAGTTATGATAGTAAATGTTTCAGCTCTCCAACAGTCTCAGAGCATTCGTAGCTGTATATTCATTAGAACCATTTTACTGCTCACAAGCTGGGTTCTGACACATTATATCCACAAGAGACTCACAGCATTTCTCATAGATGTTACTATGTGTTAACAGGTTTATACTCTACCTCAGCAAATGCATATTTGAGCTAACCTATACTTTAAGCAGATTAATTAGAACTTAGTTGCTGGACTTATCTTCCCTAAAATGTTGTCCATAGTGGAATTCATAGAGTAGCAGAGTTAAATGAGGTGATTCTCAACAGTTAGCAGGAGTTGTAGCTACCTTATTGAGGACCTACTGGGATTTGACTATGATGCTCATCTTTGCTTTATGTTCATTATCATAAAATAAAATAAGACTCATCTTAAGTGGAAAGACAGCTTTTTAGGTTATCAATTCTATTACATTATCACAAGGAGTGATCTCCAAGATGGTGACCCCCTCACCCACTTCAGGAGGTACACAAGTCAATCCATAGGAGTTGAGAAGAAATACTAAAATTTCTATTTATTTTTTCATAAAAAAGAAAATTAAGTTTTACCAATTGTCTAACACCTAGTATTCAGATGAACACTCACACTCATCTACCCATGTATCAGAATATCACCATGACATATAGAATACGGGGTATCTTGAGGGCAGAGAGTTGTTTCCCAATGTAGACGGGTTGAAAGTCATGCCTCACATGCTTGTTGGCTTGTAATGCAGCAGATGAAGTAGACTTGAAGTGTGACTATTTAGATTTATGGATTTTTTTTCTAGTTTTGGCTAAATAACTCTTGTAACTTGACAAGTAGTTTAAAAATACTCCTGCAGAGACAACAGATCAAATGCAGTACCAATAATGTAAACATGAGTGAACAGTAAAAGGCAGAGCTGCCAATTCTCCTCCTCCTTACATGAAATTTTCCTTATAAAGTGAAAACAATCATAATCTGGCCACCAAAAGTAAATTGAGTTCATCAAAAAGATCATATGAAATGTGGGTATATACATTTACTAAGGTTAACTATTACCCTTGTCTTAACACTATGTAGTGCCATAAGCTATTAACAAATGATACTATCATTGATTGGCAAGATATTTAAAATAATTTATTCTTCTTAGCTTACTTTTTAAATTTATTTCTTTGTGTGTTTTTTTAATGTACATAATACATTAGTATAATGATAAATGTATTTAATATGTAAGCAAATAAATCTATATAAAGATATTTGAGGAGTGCACACTAAAAATATTTTACCAATGGATTCATTATTTAAATATTTTATAGATCTTTGACCCACAAAAATGGCAGAAAGTAGAAATATATTAGAAAATATCAAGTAACCACAAATAAGGTATACATACTGTTGGGATGTGTTTTCTTATTTTCATGTTTATTCTGAATACAAGTGTGCTTGATGTTTTGGGAATACACACAAAGCAAAAAATAATAATAAATCCCACACCGAAGATATGACTTAGAGCTTAAAAGTTCTAAATATCCCTTTTATCTTCCCTTCTTTAACACGTTTCTTCACTGCCCAATTCAGATCGAATAAGGAATTGCTCTTGAGATCTAAGAAAAACAGCAACTTGAGGTGCAATACAATTAGTTTCTCCTGTCTGTTTCTGGTTTAAAGGAAGCCAGAGTTATTTAATACCATATTAAAACAAGCCCTGAAGAACTAAGAAAGCATTAGCAGGAAAATACCTCTGTGCTAGTTTCACTGGCCATGCTTGAAATTATGGCCCTGCCCATATTGTGGGAGGTGGGTAGGTGAAGGAGTTTTCACTAATATTAGCACCTCCGAGGAAGATTGAGCTAATGGTTGCTATCACTTGTGAGCAGAAGAAAGAAAAGAACTTCACCTGTGTTTAAGTTAAACAAGATGATATGACAAAAAGACCAAATACTAACTCTAGAAATAGCAAAAAAAACTCCTTGTGATTATAATGAAATCCAAAAACAAGACACTTGTGAGCTGCTTACCCCATCTCATCCTTTTATAGAGGTTTAAATATTCTCAGTGAGTTGACCTTTTCACTTTACTATGAGTTTCCCTAAGGGTATATCTTTAGTAGAAATAATTTAATTGAGGGTTCACGCTCAAAAACCTAAGAGAACTTCCCTTGCATATGAAAGCTATCTTTGCTTGTCTCCTCCAATTTTAAAAGGTATTTTAAAAACGTTCCAGGGATCGGACTTTATGTGCAACGTGTCACGAGAGAGTGAATATTTATGATCAAACTGCTCTTCTAAAATGTATCATAAAATCAGGATTATAGTAATGTTCTTCAGACCATTAGCTACCATAATTCTCTAGTCCTTTTCTTAGCTGTTTTATTAATAGTGTACAGTCCTCATTACTACTAACTGTTACTTGTTAAATACAGTCTCATCCACCATAAGCCAGATTCTCCTCCGGTTGCCTGTTTTACAAGATATGTATAAATAGCCTCAAAACCCATCTGTCTGGGATTCTTGAGGGCCCTCCCTCCCACAAATAGGGGGAAGGGGCTCAATGGCCTCTTCTGGACTTTTCCATTACTAGAATTTAGTAATGAATTTAGTAAACCTCAAAACAGCCTGGAATTATCATCCATCTGGGGATTTTTTTAAATTAATTAATCTCTTCATAATGTGCTGTGCAGAAGAAAAAAAGGAAATTGACATTCAGAAAGAGCGGAGGAAGAGCAGAAGAGGAAAACCCAGAAAAGAGAAGTCCTTTCCTTCTTCCATTTACTACTCTGATGTCAGTATCACCTTATAAAGTTCACTTAGTAAAACTGACAGCCGTGGGTATATTTTGCTTTCAGGCCCTGTCATGTGCTACCAGGAGTGATGGAGACACCTTCCAGAGGTCTCTGACTGTCCCCGAGGACATCTTCCCACTTCCTCACTGCAGCCCAGAGGGGAAGGCACGTGGTAGTTCACCTGAACCAGACTGCCTCTGTGACGAGAACTGACAGCAGGAGAACGAAGCCATTCTGCAGAGTAGATGGCAAGTCATCAAAGGGAAGACAGCAGGAGCTTCAAGGACTCAGGGGACACAATCTGAAACAAAGTGACATTGATATCAACATCTAGGGAATGAGAGAGGCAGATAAACTTCTCAGGCAAGTAAAAAGAGATGGGATGACCCAGTTTAAGCAAAAAGTGATTTGCTAATCACAAAGCAAAGAAAGAACTCCATGGGCTCTCTCTCCTCATACACAGCAGGTAGGGTCATTATGCACAGAGAGCAGTGGGCAGGAAAGGAGATTGGCTCAAATGTGACTGTGCTTAGACCATGGAGGGCTTCTTCAGAACAAGAGCTCATCCCAAAGAAAAACTGGCAGCCAGTGCCACCTGGAGAAGAAAGATATATCTTCTGCGGGCACCAACTCTCCACAGCTGACAGGCTGATATATTCTGCTGAATAAATCGAAAAACGTTCAAGTGGCCTAAAAAAGGTAGTCTGAAGTAGAAGGCACTGCAGGAATCCAATCAAGCTCAGAATGTCAGGAGCCTGTGGCGGCATCCACACTGGGAGAAAATGCTCCCAAACTCTGAGTTAAGTGCAAATGAGAAAATATCTTGGTGGGTTTTGTTTCTTTGTGTGAGTATGTTTGGGATTTTTTTCTCCGGTGCTTGTATGTTGTGATTTTTTGAAAGACACAAAAGTGCAAACAGTTATTATCATATATGGAGAAAAGCAGGAAGAGAACATACTTTTCCTGTAACACACAGCAAGTGCATGACTTTCTCCTCGAGTTTTTTCTTCAGGTTTTGATCCCAACTGTCGCTGACTGTCCCTCTCCGGGCCCTGCCTCCTCTGTGAATCTCTCCCGAATGAATCCAGCCCTCAGTGACCTCTCCTCTTTCAGGTGATGATTTTCTTATTGCGTGAATTCAATGTGGAGCTTAATTAAATACTGTCTTACCAGGCTTCCCTGGTGGCGCAGTGGTTGAGAGTCCGCCTGCCGATGCAGGGGACACGGGTTCGTGCCCCAGTCCGGGAAGATCCCACATGCCGCGGAGCGGCTGAGCCCGTGAGCCATGGCCGCTGAGCCTGCGCGTCCGGAGACTGTTCTGCAACGGGAGAGGCCACAGCAGTGAGAGGCCCGCGTACCAAAAAAAAAAAAAAAAAAAATACTGTTTTACCTTCTAATTGTTCCCTGTGGGTAAATTTCACCTTCCAAACAAGACTACAAGACTCTTGAGAGCAGGGATTAGGCCCAACACACACTCTATTCTCCTCAGCCGGGCTGAAGATACATGCAGAGCATCTGTGGTCTGATTTGACGAGTGTGAGGGAGGCCTCCTTATGCCAACATATCTCCCTCCCCTGTGTTTATTTTCTTTATTTTTTTAACATCTTTATTGGAGTATAATTGCTTTACACTTGTGTGTTAGTTTCTGCTGTACAGCAAAGTGAATCAGCTATATAAATACATATGTCACCATATCCCTTCCCTCTTGTGTCTCCCTCCCACCCTCCCTATCCCAACCCTCTAGGTGGTCACAAAACACAGAGCTGATCTCCCTGTGCTATGCAGCTGCTTCCCACTAGCTATCTATTTTACATCTGGTAGTGTATATATGTCAATGCCATTCTCTCACTTCTTCCCAGCTTACCCTTCCCCCTCCCCATGTCCTCAAGTCCATTCTCTATGTCTGCGTCTTTATTACTGTCCTGCTCATAGGTTCTTCAGAACCATTTCTTTTTTTAGATTCCATATATATGTGTTAGCACATGGTATTTGTTTTTCTCTTTCTGACTTACTTCACTCTGTATGACAGGCTCTAGGTCCAACCACCTCACTACAAATAACTCAATTTCATTTCTTTTGTGGCTCAGTAATATTCCATTGTATATACGTGCCACATCTTTTTTATCCATTCATCTGTCAATGGACACTTAGTTGCTTCCATGTCCTGGCTATTGTAAATAGTGCTGCAAAGAACATTCTGGTACATGTCTTTTTGAATTATGGCTTTCTCAGGGTATATGCCCAGTAGTGGGATTGCTGGGTCATATGGTAGTTCTATTTTTAGTTTTTTAAGGAACTTCCATACTGTTCTCCATAGTGGCTGCACCAATTTACATTCCCACCAATAGTGCAAGAGGGTTCCCTTTTCTCCACACCCTCTCCAGCATTTATTGTTTGTAGATTTTTTTGATGATGGCCATTCTGACTGGTGCGAGGTGATACCTCATTGTGGTTTTGATTTGCATTTCTCTAATGATTAGTGATGTTGAGCATCCTTTCATGTGTTTGTTGGCAATCTGTATATCTTCTTTGGAGAAATGTCTATTCAGGTCTTCCACCCATTTTTGGATTGGGCTGTTTGGTGTTTCCTGATATTGAGCTGTATGAGCTGCTTGTATATTTTGGAGATTAATCCTTTGACAGTTGCCCCATTTGCAAATATTTTCTCCCATTCTGAGGGTTGTCTTTTTGTCTTGTTTATGGTTTCCTTTGCAGAGCAAAAGCTTTCAGGTTTCATTAGGTCGCATTTGTTTAATTTTGTTTTTATTTCCATTACTCTAGGATGTGGGTCAAAAAGGATCTTGCTGTGATTTATGTCATAGAATGTTCTGCCTTTTGTTTTCCTCTAAGAGTTTTATAGTGTCTGGCCTTACATTTAGGTCTTTAATCCATTTTGAGCTTATATTTTTGTATGGTGTTAAGAAGTGTTCTAATTTCATTCTTTTACATGGCTGTCCAGTTTTTCCAGCACCACTTATTGAAGAGGCTGTCTTTTCTCCATTTTATATTCTTGCCTCCAAAGACGATACAAACAGATGGAGAGATATACCATGTCCTTGGATTGGAAGAATCAACATTGTGAAAATGACTATACTACCCAAAGCAATCTACAGATTCAGTGCAATCCCTATCAAACTACCAATGGCATTTTCCACAGAACTAGAACAAAAAATTTTACAATTTGTATGGAAACACAAAAGATCCTGAATAGCCAAAGCAATCTTGAGAAAGAAAAATGGAGCTGGAGGAATCAGGCTCCCTAACTTCAGACTATACTACAAAGCTACAGTAATCAAGGGAGTATGGTACTGGCACAAAAACAGAAATATAGATCAATGGAACAGGATAGAAAGCCCAAAGATAAACCCACACACATATGTTCACCTTATTGCTTATTTTCTTTAAATCAAAGAATTCATTCATCTGTGTTAAGAAATCAGCCCAGTTACAGTAGTAACTTTTCCCAGGCTGATTTATACATTAAGACATTCTGTAGTGATATGCCAAGGTCATACTTGGGATCCCAAACACCTGTTTTTTTGTTTTTGTTTTTTGGTTTTTTTTTGCAGTACATGGGCCTCTCACTGTTGTGGCCTCTCCCATTGCGGAGCACAGGCTCCAGACGTGCAGGCATAGCAGCCATGGCTCACGGGCCCAGCCGCTCCACGGCATGTGGGACCCTCCCAGACCGGGGCACGAACCTGCATCCCCTGCATTGGCAGGTGGATTCTCAACCACTGCGCCACCTGGGAAGCCCCGAAAGACCTGGTTTGACTCTGGACTCCATCATTTCCTGATGATGTGACCTTGGCATGTTATTTATGTCAATGAAAATAATCAATAAACAATCTATAACAGTAATAGAAAAGAGTTTTATCTGAGCCAAACTGAGTACTATAGTCTGGAAGACAGCCTCTCAGATTACTCTGAGGAACTGCTCTGGAAAAGCATGGTTTTCAGCACAGTTTTATGTCTTGTCAGAACAAAGAACATCAAACAAGTCAGGGATACATTTCTTCAAGATTTCAAAAACCAGATCAGCAAGTACACAGCGAGTCAGTATGGCCCTGGCACCTTGGAAAGGAGTCTTGTCATCAAAGGAGGACAAACATTGGCATCCCAGGAAGGGAGGCATTTGATTTTTATTTTTAACATGGACATTCTTTACTTCTGGTCAAGGAGCCTTTTTCTTCAATAATTAAAGCAGAGGCTTCCCTGGTGGCACAGCAGTTAAGAATCTGTCTGCCAATGCAGGGGACATGGGTTCAAGCCCTGGTCCAGGAAGATCCCACATGCCTCAGAGTAACTAAGCCCATGCACCACCACTACTGAGCCTGCACTCTAGAGCCCACAAGCCACAACTACTGAGCCCATGTACCACAACTACTGAAGCCCATGCACCTAGAGCCTGTGCTCTGCAACAAGAGAAGCCACTGCAATGAGAAGCCCACGCACCGCAACAAAGAGTAGCCCCTGCTCGCCACAACTAGAGAAATCCAGAACACAGCAATGAAGACCCAACACAGCCAAAAATAAATAAATAAATAGATAGATAGACAGATAAATAAATAAATAATAATTAAAGCAGATGTCCAATGTATTCCTTATAGGCCACAAACCGGCTGTTCTAGTTAGCAAACAATTCAAGTTAACTCATGTATAACCCAGAATGACTTCCCCATACCTCAATATGTGAACATTTCTTTTATCCTTTACATCTCCATGCAGTTTGCTTATCTATAAAATGGAGAAATAACATTCTACTCATAATTGTGTGACAACTGAGAGAAAAATACATGTAATATTTAGCCCCTAGTAAAGATTTAGTAAGCATTAGCTTTGTTAACAATAATAATAAAAGTAAGTACTGAGAGAAAAACTGTGAAAGGTCTGAGATATGATCCTACTTGCAAGCTGACAGGTGAGCCTGTGGTAGTTTCATAGTTGCTAGCAGAAGCCAGGAGACCACTGAGTTGGAGACAATGGACCTTGCTACTTAAAGGACAGCAGGCAGCCTGAGCTTTCTACTTACATCAGTTCCAGTCACTCCCTAATTTCCTTTAGGCTTGGGTCATAATCAAGAAACTCGGGTGAGATTTTGATTGACATATATACACTAATATGTATAAAATAGACAACTAATAAGAACATGCTGTATAAAAAATAAATTAAATTTAAAAAGAAACTCGGAGCCTCGGAAACCCAAATCTTTTATAAGCTGCAAGCAAGCCTGCCTGACTTTGTACTGGAGGGTAACATTGTCCTCATCATTCTCAGCAGTGATCAGGCCTGCCCTCTGCTCCGGAGGGGGCCACTCTACCTTCCAAGGCTGTCTGCTGTGCAAATATTCTTTACAGAAATAGTCCAGGAAGAAGGCTGTCAGCACTGCTGCTCTCAATGTGTGCAGGAGACAGCAACCCATGGGGAACTGCCTCCCAATGAAACCTAGCCTCTGTGAGCAAGGACCCTACCATCTGTGGGAAAAGATGGAGAAGTGAATTTAAATTAGAAGGATAGGGAAATAAGTACTATTAAAAAAAAAACCATTGCGTATAATAAATGCTCACAATATACAAAACACCACATAGCTGTAAAGAAGAGTGAAGCCATGTGTTTACTGACATGGAAAATGTTTATGAAACATTGTTTGTTGAAGAAAGTAGGTCTAAAAAATAAGTATAATATACTCTCACTAATATTTACAGGTAAATCATTTACATGGGATATTGTAAATAGTAAATGTTTTATTTATATAAAGTATTAAAATTATAATGTAATATTTATAAATATTGTCCTGGAATGATATAAAGTTGGTCATGCCCTTGACTTAAGAGCTGTTCATAGGAAGTTATCTAAAAAAGATGAGGAATCCAGGCAGGCTTCCTAGAGGAGGTAATGATGGAGTAGAATTTTGATTAGATGCAAAAAGTAAGAAGAGAATTCAGAAAAGACAGACATGAACACTAAACTTGGAATAGCATGATATATTCATAAAATGTTATAAAGTATCCAGAAACCTGCACAAGGTTTTATGTGACAGGTATAAAAGATGAATGTGAAAAAGTAGTAGAAGGTGGGGCTAAAAAGTTAAACATGGGTCAGTTAAAAATAGCAGCCAATTATGTGCAGTAAAGATCAGGAGATCAGCAGACCTTTCCTCTTTCAGTTCTGCTAGGAGCAGTGTCCAGGTTCGGTGCCATGTGTGTGCTGCTGCTTGCTGAAAAGGTGTTTGAACTGAGACTCTGCCCAGCCCTGAGTCACATTCCTGTATCCAACTGGTACAGGACACCTCCACTCGGACCAGCCCTGGCACATGAGACCTGTCACTGAAGTCCGAAATGACACACAGCATCCCTTCTTCCCCCACATCCCTACCCTCTTTGTATGTTACTGTCTTGGGACTGGCACTGCCATGCTCTGTATCCCGAACCAAAACCCAGGTGTCCTTGAAGAATTCTTCCTCCAGTATCCTCACCCCTCCACAGTACAGTCAGACATGTTTTCTCACCTCTATATCCACAACGACTATCTTAGCTCAGCTTCTGGTTATGCTGCTCTGGATGCTTGCAGTAGCCTCCGTCGAGGTCTCTGGTCTATCTGTCACACTGCCACCACTAATCTGATCATGTCTCTCTCTTAAAAAATCTCTTATGGTTCACCAACACCTACAAGGTAAAGTTCACTTTCTTTCTCGTGGCATATGTGCTCTTTTGTAATCTGGCCATTCTACTCTCCAGCTGCACCCTGGCTGCCACCCTTCAAGCCTCCACAGTCCTGGCATCCATTCCAAACCAGGTAGCTCCTTGGAATATATTGTGTTCTTCCATTCCTTCTTGCCTCCTCACAGGCTACAGCTTCTGCCCAGAAAGTCCTATCTCTTCCTTAGCCATCTGGGAAGCTATTCTTCACCTTCCAAGACCCAGATGAAGCACTAACCCCTCAGGAAGCCTCCCCTGGGCACTTAAGGCTTCTTCCTGGGTGAGTACCTTCTGTGGGATGAAGCTCAGCCCAGATATGTTAGAAATACAGCGACTGACACTCTGCTTTAATTATTTGTTTGTATCTCTCTTTGATATAAATCTTCACTAGCTTGTGCAACCCTGGAAGGCAAGGGCAATATCTTATTCTTTACTTTTTTAGTGCTCACCACATAATGGACACTTTATAAATGTTGGGTAAATGACTAGCTGGCTGGATAAATGGATAGATGGATGGTTTTGAGTTATTTGCTTGTATTAACATAACTCAAACTGTTAAATTTTCCAACAGAAGAGACCATCTAAAAGGAAACACATTTTATTAATCCTAGTTCATTTTGTGCTTTAATCTCTTCTTTTTAAACACACACACACACACACAAAATTGCCTTAAAGGAAAAATCTTATTATAGGAAATATGCTAAGCATTCACCAAAGCCATTAATCCATAAAGATTTAAAGAGCATTGAGCTAATAATAGTTCAATTTATTGAGTGTTTACTATGATCCTATGTACCTTGTATTACACACAAAATCCTCTGATGCAGTATTACTCCCATCTTATGGGTGAGCATGTAAGGACACATGATTCGGAGAAGGTCAAACTGGGGTCTGAAACCCTGAATCCTTGACCTGAAAGAAATGCTTTTATCCACTGCTAGAATCAAATCATCAAAATTTACAGTGGGCAAAACACCAATATGGAACGTGACTTTTTCTTTAATAATTATGGGAACAGTATCAGCATTTTCTTAGACATGTTAGAGATAGGATTTACCCAAGAGCTGCACCATGAGCACAGCAGGAAAGCACTAGCAGACTGGTCAATATGAAAATTCATTTTCATACTACACAGTTTACACTGCCCCAGTTTTTTTTTTTTTAAGACAAGTTTGACAACAATAATCTGTAATTATTTCTGCAAAGAGTATGAATAAGACAGCAATGTTTTGGTTTCAGGCCATGTTCTTTAAATTGTTTTCAAGCAATCCAAAAACCCTCATAGCAGGTTAGAGAATGACTTCTCAGTAAATATTGTCTTGATCTAAACAGTAAATAACTGTTTCTAGTTTTAGGAAATAATTTCATTTTTTTTTAATTCCCAAAAGAGTGCACATTTTTTTCTAATTTTTTAATTTTATTTTTTTATACAGCAGGTTCTTATTAGTCATCCATTTTATACACATCAGTGTATACATGTCAATCCCAATCTCCCAACTGGTCACACCACCACCCCCAACCCCTGGTGCTTTCCCCACTTGGTGTCCATATGTTTGTTCGCTACATCTGTGTCTCAATTTCTGTCCTGCCAACCAGTTCATCTGTACCATTTTTCTAGGTTCCACATATATGCACTAATATACAATATTTGTTTTTATATTTCTGACTTACTTCACTGTATATTACAGTCTCTAGATCCATCCACGTCTCAACAAATGACCCAGTTTCGTTCCCTTTTATGGCTGAGTAATATTCCATTGTATATATGATTCACATCTTCTTTCTCCAGTCATCTGTAACTGGGCATTTAGGTTGCTTCCATAACCTGGCTATTGTAAATAGTGCCGCAATGAACACTGGGGTGCATGTGTCTTTTTGAATTATGGTTTTCTCTGGGTATATGCCCAGTAGTGGGATTGCTGGATCATATGGTAATTCTATTTTCAGTTTTTTAAGGAACCTCTAGACTGTTCTCCACAGTGGCTCTATCAATTTACATTCCCACCAACAGTGCAAGAGGGTTCCCTTTTCTCCACACCCTCTCCAGCTTTTGTTGTTTGTAGATTTTCTGATGATGCCCATTCTAACTGGTGTGAGGTGATACCTCATGGTAGTTTTGATTTGTATTTCTCTAATAATTAGTGATGTTGAGCAGCTTTTCATGTGCTTCTTGGCCATCTGTATGTCTTCTTTGGAGAAATGTCTATTTAGGTCTTCTGCCCATTTATGGATTGGGTGTTTGTTTTTTTAATATTGAGCTGCATAAGCTGTTTATATATTTTCTAGATCAATCCTTTGTCCATTGATGCATTTGCAAATATTTTCTCCCATCTCCCAAAGGAGGGTTGTCTTTTCGTTTTGTTTATGGTTTCCTTTGCTGTGCAAAAGCTTTGAAGTTTCATTAGGTTCCATTTGTTTATTTTTGTTTTTATTTCCATTACTCTAGGACATGGATCAAAAAAGATCTTGCTGTAATTTATGTCAAAGAGTGTTCTTCCTAAGTTTTCCTCCAAGAGTTTTATAGTGTCTGGTCTTACATTTAGGTATCTACTCGATTTTGAGTTTATTTTTGTGTATGGTGTTAGGGAGTGTTCTAATTTCATTATTTTACATGTAGCTGCCCAGTTTTCCCAACACAACTTATTGAAGAGACTGTATTTTCTCCATTGTATATCCTTGCCTCCTTTGTCATAGACTAGTTGACCATAGGTGCGTGGTTTTATCTCTGGGCTTTCTATCTTGTTCCATTGATCTATGTTTCTGTCTTTGGGCCAGTACCATATTGTCTTGATGAATGTAGCTTTGTAGTATAGTCTGAAGTCAGAGAGTCTGATTGCTCCAGCTCCGTTTTTTTCCCTCAAGACTGCTTTGGCTATTCGGGGTCTATTGTGCCTCCATACAAATTTTAAGATTTTTTGTTCTAGTTCTGTAAAAAATGCCGTTGGTAATTTTTTTTTTTTTTTTTTTTTTTTGCGGTACACGGGCGTCTCACTGTTGTGGCCTCTCCTGTTGCAGAGCACAGGCTCCAGATGAGCAGGCTCAGCGGCCATGGCTCACAGACCCAGCTGCTCTATGGCATGTGGGATCCTCCTGGACCAGGACATGAACCCATGTCCCCTGCATCAGCAGGCAGACTCTCAACCACTGTGCCACCTGGGAAGCCCTCCATTGGTAATTTGATAGGGATTGTATTGAATCTGTAGATGGCTTTGGGTAGTAGAGTCATTTTCACAATATTGATTCTTCCAATACAAGAACATGGTGTATCTCTCCATCTGTCAGTATCATCTTTAATTTCTTTCATCAGTGACTTATAGTTTTCTGCATGCAGGTCTTTTGTTTCCCTAGTTAGGTTTATTCCTAGGTGTTTTATTCTTTTTGTTGCAGTGGTAAATGGGAGTGTTTCCTTAATTTCTCTTTCAGATTTTTCATCATTAATATATAGGAATGCAAGAGATTTCTATGCATTAATTTTGTATCCTGCAACTTTACCAAATTCATTGATTAGCTCTAGTAGTTTTCTGGTGGCATCTTTAGGATTCTCTATGTATAGTATCATGTCATCTGCAGACAGTGACAGTTTTTCTTCTTCTTTTCCAATTTGTATTCCTTTTATTTCTTTTTCTTCTCTGATTGCCATGGCTAGGACTTCCAAAACTATGTTGAATAATATTGGTGAGAGTGGACATCCTTGTCTTGCTCCTGATCTTAGAGGAAATGTTTTCAGTTTTTCACCATTGAGAATGATGTTTGCTGTGGGTTTGTCGTATATGGCCTTTATCATATTGAGGTAGGTTCCCTCTATGCTCACTTTCTGGAGAGTTTTTATCATAAATTGATGTTGAATTTTGTCAAAAGCTTTTTCTGCATCTATTGAGATGATCATATGGTTTTTCTTCTTCAGTTGTTAATATGGTGTATCACATTGATTGATTTGCATATATTGAAGAATCCTTGCATCCCTGGGATAAATCCCACTTGATCATAGTGTATGATCCTTTTAATATGTAGTTGGATTCTGTTTGCTAGTATTTTGTTGAGGATGTTTGCATCTATATTCATCAGTGATATTGGTCTGTAATTTTCCTTTTTTGTACTATCTTTTTCTGGTTTTGGTGTCAGGGTGTTAGTGGCCTGATCGAATGAGTTTGGAAGTGTTCCTTCCTCTGCACTTTTTTGGAACAGTTTGAGAAGGATGAGTGTTAGCTCTTCTCTAAATGTTTGATAAAATTCACCTGTGAAGCCATCTGGTCCTGGACTTTTGTTTGTTGGAAAATTTTTAATCACAGTTTCAATTTCATTACTTGTGATTGGTCTGTTCATATTTTCTATTTCTTTCGGTTCAGTCTTGGAAGGTTATACCTTTCTAAGAATTAGACTGTTTCTTCCAGGTTGTTCATTTTATTGACATAGAGTTGGTTGTACTAGTCTCTTAGGATGCTTTGTTTTTCTGCGGTGTCTGTTGTAACTTCTCCTTTTTCATTTCTATTTTATTGATTTGAGTCCTCTCCTTCTTTTTCTTTTTTTTTTTTTTTTTTTCTGGTACGTGGGCCTCTCACCGTTGTGGCCTCTCTCTTTGCAGAGCACAGTCTCCAGATGCTCAGGCTTAGCGGCCATGGCTCACGGGCCTAGCCTCTCTGTGGCATGTGGGATCTTCCCAGACCGGGGCACGAACCCATGTCCCCTGCAACGGCAGGCGGACTCTCAACCACTGTGCCCTCCCTCTTTTTCTTGATGAGTCTAGCTAATGGTTTATCAATTTTGTTTGTCTTCTCAAAGAACCAGCTTTTAATTTTATTGATCTTTGCTATTGTTTTCTTTGTTTCTATTTCATCTATTTCTGCTCTGATCTTTATGATTTCTTTCCTTCTGCTAACTTTGGGTTTTGTTTGTTCTTCTTTCTCTAGTTCCTTTGGGTGTAAGGTTAGATTGTTTATTTGAAATTTTTCTTGTTTCTTGAGATAGGCTTGTATAGCTATAAACTTCCCTCTTAGAACTACTTTTGCTGCATCCCATAGGTTTTGGATTGTCGTGTTTTCATTGTCATTTTTCTCTAGGTATTTTTTAATTTCCTCTTTGATTTCTTTAGTGATCTCTTGTTTATTTAGTAACGTATTGTTTAGCCTCCATGTGTTTGTGTTTTTTACATTTTTTCCCCTGTAATTCATTTCTAATCTCATAGAGTTCTGGTCAGAATAGATGCTTGATATGATTTCAATTTTCTTAAATTTACTGAGGCTTGATTTGTGACCCAAGATATGATCTATCCTGGAGAATGTTCCATGGACACTTGAGAAGAAATTGTAATCTGCTGTTATTGGATGAAATGTCCTATAAATATCTGTTAAATCTGCCTGGTCTACTGTGTCATTTAAAGCTTGTATTTCCTTATTAATTTTCTGTTTGGATGATATGTCGATTGTGTAAGTGAGGTGTTAAAGTCCCCCACTATTATTGTGTTACTTTCAATTTCCTCTTTTATAGCTGTTAGCAGTTGCCTTATGTATTGAAGTGCTCCTATGTTGGGTGCATATTTATTTACAATTGTTATATCTTCTTCTTGGATTGATCCCTTCATCATTATGTAGTATCCTTCCTTGTCTCTTGCAACATTCTTTATTTTAAAGTCTACTTTTTCTAATATGAGTATTGCTACTCCAGCTTTCTTTTATTTCCATTTGCATGAAATATCTTTTTCCATCCCCTCACTTTCAGTCTGTATGTTTCCCTAGGTCTGAAGTAGGTCTCTTGTAGACAGCATATATATGGGTCTTGTTTTTGTATCCATTCAGCAAGCCTGTGTCTTTTGTTGGAGCATTTAATCCATTCACGTTTAAGGTAATTATCGATATGTATGTTCCTGTTAACATTTTCTTAATTGTTTTGGGTTTGTTTTTGTAGGTCCTTTTCTTCTCTTGTGTTTCCCGCTTAGAGAAGTTCCTTTAACATTTGTTGTAGAGCTGGTTTGGTGGTGCTGAATTCTCTTAGCTTTTGCTTGTCTGTAAAGCTTTTGATTTCTCCATCAAATCTGAATGAGATCCTTGCCAGGTAGAGTAATCTTGGTTGTAGGTTCTTCCCTTTCATCACTTTAAGTATATCATGCCACTCTCTTATGGCTTATAGAGTTTCTTCTGAGAAATCAGCTGTTAACGTTATGGGAGTTCCCTTGTATGTTATTTGTCGTTTTTCCTTTGCTGCTTTCAATAATATTTCTTTGTCTTTAATTTTTGCCAATTTGATTACCATGTGTCTCCATGTGTTTCTCCTTGGGTTTATCCTGTATGGGACTCTCTGCCCTTCCTGGACTTGGGTTGTAATTTCTTTCCCCATGTTAGGGAAGTTTTTGACTATAATCTCTTCAAATATTGTCTCAAGTCTTTTCTCTCCCTCTTCTCCTTCTGGGACCCCTATAATGTGAGTGTTGTTGCATTTAATGTTGTCCCAGAGATCTCTTAGGCTGTCTCCATTTCTTTTCATTCTTTTTTCTTTATTCTGTTCTGCAGCAGTGAATTCCACCATTCTGTCTTCCAGGTCACTTATCCGTTCTTCTGTCTCAGTTATTCTATTGATTCCTTGTAGTGTAGTTTTCATTTCAGTTATTGTATTGTTCATCTCTGCTTGTTTGTTCTTTAATTCTTCTAGGTCTTTGTTAAACGTTTCTTGTATCTTCTTAATATTTGCCTCCATTCTTTTTCTGAGGTCCTGGATCATCTTCACTATCATTATTCAGAATTCTTTTTCTGGAAGGTTGCCTGTCTCCACTTCATTTTGTTGTTTTTCTGGGGTTTTATCTTGTCCTTCATCTGGTACATAGCCCTCTGCCTTTTAATCTTGTCTATCTTTCTGTGAATGTGGTTTTTGTTCCACAGGCTGCAGGATTGTAGTTCTTCCTGCTTCTGCTGTCTGCTTTCTGGTTGATGAGGCTATCTAAGAGGCTTGTTCAAGTTTCCTGATGGGAGGGACTGGTGGTGGGTAGAGAGACTCCACTCCCAATATTTTATCTTCAACTAAATCAAATTGTACTTCACACTGCTTGGCAAATGTTCCCAGGTGTGGGACTTGCTAACAGAGGCTGGTCATTGGGAGAACTGTGACCAGCCAGTATGTGGGTTCCATCACAAAATCCCAGAGGCTCGCACCTTGAGATAATCTGGTAGTGTTGGAGGGTCTCCTGCAGAGGCGCATGGTGTCTGTGGCTTACTGTGGGGACAAGGACACTGGCAGCAGAAGTTCTGGGGAGTACTCCTTGACATGGGCCCTCCCATAGTCCGCCATTAGCCCCACCAAAGAGCCCAGGAAATAATTTCTTTTCTGTTTTTTTTCCCTAATGAGAATGAAGACTACATATAAATTGGAGCTTGCCTACACTGTGGAGAATGTTTTGTATAGAATTAGTTTGCTCAGCGTTTTCTCACATGACTTCTTAGAATACAGTATTGAGGAATTCTAGAAGCTCTGAATAAGAAGGAACACATACACCTTTCCTCTAAGGACACTGTGGTCGGCAGCCTTAAGGTGGCCGCCTGTGACCCCTGCCTCCTGGTGGTCACACCCTCGTGTGCTCCCCTCCACCCTCAGGGTTGGTCTGTGTGACCCACTGAGGACAGAACTCATGACCTATGGCTTACAAGGTTTGGTCATAAAAGACACTTTGATTCTTCTTTGTATCACTCACTCTGGGGGAACTAGCTTCCATGACAAGAGGCTAGCCAGTGGCCACTCAGGAAGCCCTATGGAAAAGTCCATTTGAGGAGGAACTGAGGCTTCCATCAACAGCCAAGTGCAGGAGCCCCTGTGGGCGAGATGCTCCAGCCCCAGCTGACTCCCACAGGATGGCTGCCCTTCTTGATACCTTGACTGCAACCACAGGAGACACTCTAAGCCAAAGTCATCTACCTTAGCTGCTCCCAAATCCTGACTCTCAGAATCTGTGAGAAAAGGAATGTTTGACCTCAGTCCTCTGAGGCCACACACAACACTTTTGCTGGAATCCCATGGCCCAAAAGTGTAACTTGCCAACCACAATCCCTACCTTTTTCTACGGTAGCAAAAGTAGTCTTTATTCTATGTGGCCTTGTATCCTGTTTAAAACCAGGACTCTTGTTACTAGGGTATGGGGGAAAGGTGAACAGATGCTAGGTGATAAACAGTGATCTCTGGGAGCTCTGACACTGCAGACCCCAGCGAACCTCACCTCACAGTATTTGCAGCATGTAAATTACGCTCCGCCATGTGACTCGCCATGGCCAATGGGGTATCAGCAAGCGTGACAGAGACAAAGGCTCTCACTCTGGGTGTTCTCCTCCCTCCCCTACCTCCTAAGGGGCCTGACTCCACTCTGAAGAGGGTCTCCCCAATGCCACCCGGGTGGCTGTGATGGATCCAGGTGTGGCAAAAGATCACCAAGGAAACCCAAGAAAGATTCAGTGTTGTTTAAAGTCATCAAATGTGGTCATGTTCTGTTACACAGAAGAGATTACTGAAACCCAACCTTACCATGTACAAAATAATAATAAAAATAAATAACCTGTAAACTCACTGCAAACTATACAGTATTGTCTAAAATAAAGACATTCCTCATGCTGTCATACAATAAAGTAACTGCTATCCTTGATTTCAATCAGATAAGGCAATTGACTTACACAAATGAATCACACAATTAAGGGTTCTTACAGTAGAAAGGGTCCATCTTAGAGATCATGAAAATTAGCTTTTCCTATAATAAATCAAATGCTTGGTTTGCCTCTAAAACATCATTTCTTAAACTGTGGCATGAGATCCATGGATTGACGTCAGGGGCCACATAAAACAGATGCCAAATTTTTAAATTTAATTTCTTTTAGATGCTTTGAAACATGATTTTGTGATAAATATTCCATTTATAACAAATTAAGTTATTAAAGCCTTGTTGACTTTAGATAATACAGAATAGCAGTACACTCTCTGTTCTGTACATGGTTGGTTAATTTACACCCATCATTATTTCCTTGCTAAGATATACAGAATAGTTTTCCTTTGAAAAGAATTACTAAGACCCTAAACTGTCATTATTTTTATGGACACACAATTTTTACAAATTTGTTTTAAAGAGTTTAGGTATAAAATGCCAAAGAAAATAAAGTATGATAAAATGTCTATATTTTCAGATTTTACTTCTATACCTGAAGATAAATTAAAAAGTCTCAGTGCTTTAGGTGTTAAAAGTTTTTTCCCAATAAAAATATGAAGCCAAAAATATTTAAAGCAGTACCTTATGTCTATCCCTGGTACATCAGACAATGTGAATCTTTGTGAAAAGAAAACTAGATTTGGAAAGACTGGGATTTTACTAACTCTTGGATTTGTGGATTTGCCCCAGTACAAAAATCTTCTCTGGAAGCATTTGAAAAGAAGCCACACATGACTGAAAAGATCTCAGTGAACTCATGAGTTCTGTTTTGTGACTTGGAGCAGAAATACAATAATGAAGTGGTGTCCTTGTCAAACCACGTCCCTGGGTCCATGAAGCAGGTCATGAATTACATGCCATTTACCTCCATCTGAATGAAATCACACAAGCTCTTAGTGAAGCCAAAAATCTCAGTTTCTTACATTAATACACACTGACTTGATGAGGTTCTTTGAGGTATTGTAAAGGTTATCTTCAAAATAGCAAAATATTTATTTGTCAATAAAATATGTGACTTGAAAAAATTCACAATAATCTTTCAGAGATGCTGAGCCACAAAATCTCAGTGTCTTTTATTAAAGAAAGCAGATCACAGGTCCACATATTGCTGGGAGGCATTCCTTCCAAGATGACCACACCTGGTATCAAAGATTCTGCCAACACCCCTGGAAAGGTCCACAGGTATGTCTCTGAGAATCATTAATTGGCCAGAGTCAAGGCCTCTGCTACACAGAAGCTCACTGGTGCTCAGGAGGATGTGGTATAAAGGAGCCAACAGAACTGAATTTCAAGCCCAGATTGTTCACCTACTAGTAGGATGATCTTGAAAAACTTCTCTAACTCCTCTGAGTCTAGAGTTTTCCCATCAGCAAATTGAGAATACCTACCTAAAAATGTATGCTTAAGGATCAAATATGATCATATGTAAATGGATCTAGCCATGTGCCTGGTACTCGGTGAAATTTTGGTTGCTTTAAACTGAATAAAGATCTCAAAACTTCTATTGTTCCTTCTTCTGAGGCTCCAACTTGAAGTTTTCCTGGGAGCTGAGGGCTTTTCCCTTAGGCCTCATCACTATAACCTGCTGTGCTTCCAGGACTGGCCCACAGTGTCTGTGAGACCCTCTGAACACAGGGCCCTTTGCTCAAGGTGAACCTGAAATGAAGCAGGACCCTATGGTCCTTCCCGCTTCCCCTCCCCATGTCCTCTGCCTGCTTTTTGTCTGTAGAAAAATTTTAGCCAAAGAATAAGTTTAATCAGAGAAGTGAGAAAATGCAGAAGCAAAGAAAAACAGTCCAACAAGACTAAATAATAATAGTTGAGTCATTAAGTGTAGTCAAGGACTTTTAGTTCCTCCTCAAGGGCTATAGATAATATTCTGAGCCGTATCCTGTGAGCTGTCTTGTAGAGACTGAAACCCCCACCAGGTGGAAGAAGTTAACTACGTAATGACCAGACTGTAGCCATGACATAAGCTGCCACAATTCCAAGAATTGGCCTCAGAGAAATGGGAAAAAATCGATCCTGGAACTAAAGACTAACTGTACTTAAAACAATCAAGAAGATGCTGATTGGTCCACCACATGACAAATTTCAAGATGACCGTCAGAGCTGACTGTACTATTTCTGCATGTAGCCCCCTCCCTCTGTCTATAAAAGCTCTTGTCCACTGATTGTCAGTTGCGGGGGATCAGCCTTTGGACAGCAGTCCGCCCTCCCCTCCCCCACCCCTGGTTGCCGGCATCCAAAATAAAGCAAACTTTCCTTTCCACCAACTTGCCTCTTTAATGGCTTCTGAGCAGCAAGCAGCTGGACCCTCATTTTCAGTAACAAACCCACGGCTGCCCCATTGAGGCTACAGGTGCAACAACCTCTCTCCCCACTCACTTTCTCCCCCCATTCAGCTCTGGGCACTGTTTCCACCCACCTCCATCTGTGCTCTTAGCCGCTCACTCCAGGTGTATAAGAAATCCCATGGACGGAACCAGGCAGAGTCTCTCTCTGAGCTTCATACAACTATCTCCTCCAGTGAGCAGGGCAGCTCCAACTCTACATCTGTCATTTCCATTTTTATTCAATTAGCATCTGACATGCACTAATCTAATCATCCTCTGTGCATATGGATATTGGGTTAAGATAGCATATGATAAATACAGTACTCAATGGAATCCTTAATTTACTTCAGTGAGTGTTGTAAGGCAATTCATCACTCCATCTGTAGATTTTACCACTCACCATGTGATGATTGTGTAATTCTATTATTTTTCACTAACATTCACTGAGTGTTTTACACTTTACCAAACACTTTCAAATATCAGTTTGATCTTCACAAAAATCCTGTGTGGTAGGGAGACCAGATATTGTTAGTTGCATTTTTTTTTATGATGAGTGACAGAAAACTTAAGTCAACTGGCTAAAGCTACTCTTCTAATCCATTGTCCAATAAACTAGATCCTACACATTATGGTTTAAAAATCCATGCCTTTCTCACTATACTCTGTTGTTTCCTAGTGTGTTATCTTTTATCTAACTATTAATAGAAGTGGTCAAAACACAAGTAAGCCTCTGAAATTAGGATCAGATTATGTGTATCAAATCAAGTGATTAAAGAAAGGAAAACTGTACCGAGAAAGGCTCTCTTTAATTTGTATTCAAAATGTTATATTCCTTATAAAAGCAAAGTGTAAAACCAAATTGTTTTTCAGGTTATAAAAATTACACATGGTAATTATAGAAAATGTAAATGAGAAAACGTCACCAGGATGCTATTTTGAGTATACTCGATATTTATTGTGTATTTTGAGTATGGGAAAGATGAGAGGTGATTTATGTTTTTAATCTATCCCTCTGGCTGCTCTGAGGAGAGTAGTTAGGGCCCAAGAGGCAGAAGAGAGACCAGCTTGTGGGCTACTGCAGGAGCAGCCAAGAGGCGAGGGAAGCTTGGACCAGGTGGAAGCATGGTAGGTGCTAACATGTGACGTCTGGAATGAGGTGTACTGGAAAGGTACAGCAGATTGTGGGCTGTCAGCAAAAAAGAGACAGCAGGAGTAACTCAGGACTTTGGCCTGAGAAATCGGTGGCTAATGGGTGTCATTTGGCGCACTAGGAAAGAGAGAGGCAGGAGTAGGTTTTGTAGGAAGAAATCAAGGATTCTGTTTTTTATGTGTTATGCTTGAAGTACCAGCTGGTCATCCATGTGGACTATCCAGTGGTCAGTTGAATATGTGAGCTTAGAAAACAGGGGAGAGTGGGGGTACAAGAGAGCAACTTGGGTGTATTATTATGACACCACACTGTCTCACACACTGATGCAGCTTGAAATGTGTCACGAATGGTGACTAGGGGATTGGAACAGCTGACCAGTCAGCACAGTTACTCCACTCATCTAAGAAGGTCAGTTTAGATCAACTCCTCTAAACTAGGAGACCACATGGCTGAAAGGATAAAATTGATAATGCTACACTTGACTGACACAGATACAATGTATATGAAACCATTTGCTTCCCTATTAATAATGTGTTTATTGATTATTATAGGAACCTTTCTCAAACAACCCTTGCTCCCACTTGCTTTGTAAGGGCTTTTGTTTGGTTGGTTTCTGTTTTGTTTTGGGATTGAGTCGATCCTTATTTCTTTGTATTTATGAGGCAGAGATAGTTGTTCAGACACATAAAACAATTTTGTTTTATTTTTAAATTATTCATTCTAAGTAGCACTCATTATACTAACCTTTAGCTGTCTGGTTTGTTATTAGTTCAAAAATCATTTCTGAACAACAAATTACTTTTATCCTCTCAAGCCTACAGCAATGACAGCTGAGTCAAACAGCTGTATGTGTGTGAGATGGGGGAGGGGGTCATCTTACATCTCTTACACTGATTCCTGGATCACCAAGCAGCCTTCTGATTATGACTTAGCTTCCTATCTCATACTGGTAAGAATACACTGGCCTTCATGAGAGTTATAATTCTCATTGAAGAGTATTACACTGATCTTCTGAAATACATACATACACTATTCACATGAGGAGCCAAGAAGCAAAAACATGTATTAAGATTTGGAAGAAACGGAGGGTGGGAGGGAGGGAGACGCAAGAGGGAGGAGATATGGGGACATATGTATATGTATAGCTGATTCACTTTGTTATAGAGCACAAACTAACACACCATTGTAAAGCAATTATACTCTAATAAAGATGTTTTTTAAAAAAAGATTTGGAAGAAACATAACAAAAGGAAAAGCTTGATAATATAGGCTCAATGGGCAGCGTTGACATCACCAATGAGCAATGGCGTCAGGGATTCAGCAGCTGATGGTGGTACCTGGGCGGAAGAAACCAGCAGGGATGCACAGCTGATGATAAAGAGAAAACTGCATAACTTAAAAGGCTGAAGGTTGCTGCATAGACACCTGCACTTAATTTAGGTGAGTATCTTTGAAGAAATGATGCATTGCTGTTGTGGATTAATAGCTGTCTCCCCAACCTTGTTGATCCTTGACAGTCTCAGGGTGAAGTGAGAAGGGCAAGCCCAACGGTGTGGCAGAGCAGCATCGAGACCACAGGGAGAATCTGCTGTATGGAGCACAGCCTAGGGGCAAGTCAGGCTACTGATGCTACCATACTGGGTAAACGACAGTTGTTTCTAGTGTGTATTTTATGACGGGGACCATGCTAAATGCTTTCCATATATTCCCCACTCACTCCTCAGACAATGTTAAGAGCTAAGTTCCATCACCCTTTCACAGCTGTGGCTGCAGAATTCCTGAGAGATTCATTGTCTAACTGGGATAAACAAAAAGCAGCACAATGGAGGTGCTCCAGGCAGGCCTCTACTGGGTACCAGTGATAGGAAACCAACCTGAATAAGCTGAAGAAGAAAAAGAAATTTAACCTGATTCGTATAAGCACTATGTTCTCACAAGGGGGTGGCCATTTCAGGGGCACTGGCACAAGGACTGAACACCCTGCCACTCCTCTCCACTTTTCTCACTGTGTTGGCTCAGTTCCCTCTTTCTTCAAAGTGGCTTCCTTCTCACTGTAAGGAATGGAGCTGCCAGCAGCTCCCAGCTCCTATAGATCCCCTTCACCACCTGAGGGAGGTGCCCTCTTCTTACACCTGGACCACTTACCTGGTCGGGGTAGGCTGCTCAGATCAGTTCAGGTCTTCTGGTGTCCCTGACCATTTCATCAACCACGGCCAGGAGGGCAAGGGAGCCACACAGAGAGGGCCCTGGGGGAGCCTGGTCCCCTTCATGATTCCATCCTAGAAACGAGATCACTTTGCAGACAAAGCCAAAGAGAAGAAGCAGGACATTAAAAGAAAAGAAATGGGACCATATAACTTCAGAAGTTTAGTTCCAGAACATTCACAATAGATGAATCACTGGTGTGTCTGCTTTGTATGATACCAGAACCTAGAAAAGGAAACACTTCAGAATATCCAGATTCTCATTTGTCTTCACCTGTGAGGCAGCTCCTCCATACATAAAATAATCTTCTTCCCCAAATACAAAGAAATAAAGAGTAGAAGTTTTAACATTTAGAGTCCCAGTCCCCTTTAAGAATTTGATTAAATCTATGGGCCAGTGATGAAGTTATTATCTTGAAGCTTTAAATCCACCCAGCTTTGTGTAGTTATCTGAAGAAAACAAAACCCACTAATTCGAAGAGATATATACATCCCCTTGTTCATTGCAGCATTATTTACAGTAGTCAAGCTATGGAAGCAACCTAAATGTCCATCAATAGAGGAAGGGAAAAAGAAGATCTGATATATATACATACATACATACACACACACACAAACAATGGAATACTACTCAGCCATAGAAAAGAATGAAATCTTGCCATTTGGGACAACATGCTTGGACCTAGAAGGTATTATGCTAAGTGAAATAAGTCGATTATTTCAAATATCATACAATTTCACTTATATGTGGAATCTAAAAAAACAAAACAAAACAAATGAACAAACATAAGAAAAAGAGAAACAGAGTTATAGATACAGAAAACAAACAGGTATTTGGCAGAAGGGAGGGCATAGGGGGCAGAAAGAAATAGGAGAGGGAGATTAAGAGGTACAAACTTCCAGTTGCAAAATATATGTCACAGGTATGAAATGTACAGCGTGGGGAATATAGTCAATAACAATAATATCTTTGTATGGTGATGGTGAAACAGAGCAGGACCCTATGGTCCTTACCCCCCACCCCCCACCATGTCCTCAGCCTGCCTTTCGTCTGTGGAAAAAATTTAACCAAAGAATAAGTTTAATCAGAGAAGTGAGAAAATGCATAAACAGAGGAAAGCAGTCAAAGGAGACCAAAGAATAATAGTTCAATCGTTAAGCATAGTCAGAGACTTTTATTTCCTCCTTAAGGGCTATAGATAATATTCTGAGCCATGTTCTGTGAACTGTCTTATAGATACTGAAACCCCCACCAGGTGGAAGAAGTTAACTACATGATGACCAGGCTGTAGCCATGACATAAACTGCAACAATCCAAAGAATTGGCCTCAAAGAAATGGAAACAAACCGACCCTGGAACTGAAGATTAACTGTATCTAAAACAATCAAGATGACTCTGGTCAGACCACCAATGACCAATTTCAAGATGACTGTCAGAGCTGACTGTATTGTTTCTGCATGTATCCCCCTCCCTCTGTCTATAAGACCTCTTGCGCCCTGATTGTCAGTGGGGGAGTCGGCCTTTGGAGGGGCCTCTGCCCTCCCCCACTGCTGCCAGCCTCTGAAATAAAGCAGCCTTTCCTTTTCTACCAACACTTATCTCTCAAGAAATGGCTTTCAAGTGGCGAGCAGCCAGACCTGGGTTCAGTAACAATGGGTGGTAACTAGACATATCATGGTGATCAGTTTGAAATGTATACAAATATCAAATCACTACGTTGTGTAATAGGAACTAACATCGTGTTGCAGGTCAGTTATACTTCAGACAGACAAACTCAGAAAAAGATATCAGATTTGTGATTACCAGTGGCAGGGAGTGAGGGAGGGGGAATTGGATGAAGGCAGTCAAATGGTACAAACTTGGGAATTCCCTGGCAGTCCAGTGGTTAGGGCTCTGTGCTTTCATTGCCGAGGGCAAAGGTTCAATCCCTGGTCAGGGAACTAAGATCCTGCAAGACACACAGCTAAGCCAAAACAAAAAGGTACAAACTTCCAGTAATATAAATAGGTACTAGGGATGTAAGGTACAACACGATAAATATAACTTACACTGCAGTACTTTATCTATGAAAGTTAAGAGAGTAAATACTAAGAGTTTTCAAGGAAAAATAATTTTTTACTATTTCTTTGATTTTGTGTCTATATGAGATGATGGATGGTCACTAAACTTACTGTGGTCATCATTTCATGACGTATATAAGTCAAATCATTATGCTGTATACCTTAAAGTTGTACAGTGCTGTATGTCAATTATATCTCAATAAAACTGGAAGAAAAGAAAGAAAATCCTAACCATCAATCAATCAATCAGTCAACCCACCCAGCTTTGCAAGGCTGAGCCTACCGATAGGGGGCGCTCCTCAGAGAGGCAACATGGGAGGACCAAAAAAGGTCTTGCTTCATCCCACCAGCCTGCGGGTTCCCTGAGCACCGCCCCAGGAGGTTTTCCACCCCAGCAGGAGCACTTTGTTTGGAAGTTGCGGTTGAGTCCAGTATAAAGAGATTCCAACACTCTCCCAGTTAGCCTAGGGCACCCCCTCAGAGACCCCACACCACTGCCTGGTGTCCCCCTGAGAGGTCAGGGCCCCAGCACCCCCGGCTGCTGCTCCTCCACCATCTGAGTTTCAGGTTCTAAATGCTAACGATTCCAGCCCCTTTCTTTTCTGCGGAGCAGTGGCAGCCTCCTGCAATTGCTGCTTCTGTGATAATTTTGAATTTTCTTTTTGCCTTTTCACTTATCTTGTTAATAATTTTACACTTATTTAACAGTTCTTTCTATTAAATACTCTCTAGTAAAATAGCTGGTATGATTTCTGTCTCCTAAATAGATAGGTATGGACATATTCCCAGAAATATGCACTTATTACATCCACATATTCCATTTTGCACGAAACTTGTAACGTGTTCACTGATACACTGAAACTCATCTATAGGCATTTATGAAACCTCTGAACCCAAGGTTAAGAATCTAACGTCTGATGCAGGACATGTTCAATAACTGTTCTTAGAAAACAATTTGCATGTGCCATGAGTTCCAAGTTATTGCTCACGGAAAATTCCAAATAGTCTTATAAGTAAAGGTTGTGTTGTTACCTGTGTTGTGTGCTGTTTCCTGAAAGGTGGCCCTGGCATTTCAAGTGAGATATCACATTAGAAGACTGTAAACTCGATAAAAGGTTAATAATCAAGATCCTGAAGGAGAATTTCATGGTCTTCTTTTTGATCATAGTCTGTTCTCTGAATATTTTAAAGAACTGATTTTTTTTTAAAGTCTATTCTTGTAATGTTTTTCAACCTTTATTTTGGCAAGTCCCAATGAATCAAGTTCTCTTGAGTTTAAGTAGACTCAAGGTAAAAGCTGATATTAAGATTTCTAGAAAATTGTAAAGTTGGTGTCATGTGAGAAGTGTCATCTTTTTCCTCTAATAGAGAGAACTCTGAGATGCACTGTGGTTTCTCCAAAAAGTGGACAACATTGTCTCCTGGGGCACAGAAAGAATTCTAGAGCTTCTATGTATACCCACCTTTTATCTCATGCTTTTTAAATTTCTATTTTCATGCATGTTTTACGATGAACATAATGTATTCATTTGATTTAAAAATGGAAATATTTTATATAGCCCTGAGTACCCACTTTTAGAAAATTTTGGAGACCACTGCTCTATTTTTTTCATTCTAGGTTATTACAAAGTATTGAATATAGTTCCCTGTGCTATACAGAAGGTCCTTGTTGGTTATCTATTTTATATATAGTAGTGTGCATATGTTAATCACAAACTCTTACTTTATCCCTTCCCCACTTTCCCCTTTGGTAACCATAAGTTTGTTTTCTTTGGGAGACCACTGCTCTAATGATAAGGAACCATGTGTCTGGAGCAAGGATAAGCAAACTTGAGCTGCAGGTCAGCTCTGCCCCAGGTGTGCTCTGGCAGGGCCCTCCAAGCTAAGGATGAGAGAAGAGAAAGGTGAGAATGCATGGCAGAGACTGTATGTGGCTCACAAAGGCTGAAATGTTTACCAACTGCCCTTCACAGGAAACCTTTGCCAACCGCTGCTTTGGAGTGAGTCCACTCAAAATGTCTCCAAAATTCTTGGAAAAGGCAAGGGAGATTCCCTTCTCGCTTCGTTAATGAGATGAGCACAGATGAAAAGGGGCAGGGGCCTGGTGCTTGCAGTACAACTGTGGGTGTGACAGACATCAAAGCAGTCATTGGACAGAGGTGGGAAGTCAAGGGCAGAGAAACCGCACTGATGACTTCATGGAGGGTAATGACAGCTCTCGCAGGGGGCCTGTTACACTGGTTTGGAGTGTCTCACAATTAAACAAGCTTCATTCTATGAGAAGGAGGTAAGTAAGTAAAGAGTAAGTTGACGATAGAAGTTTTATATCATCATCTATGACTATGAAATGTCACAATGACTAATGCTCGAAAGGTGATTCTGAATCATCAAAACCAGGATCAATTATTTTCAGTATCCTCTTGTTAAAGAGTGAGAAATACATTTTTGACACATTTATACCAGAGGAAATGGCTGAAATAAATAATCCTGAACTGAATAGTTTAATCCACATCCAAGAAACTAGGCTACACAGAATAACTTGATACACAGTTGACCAATTCTTGATCATATAAAGATGGAAATGGAAGCTGAAAGCCAAACTGCTGAGAGCCACTTCATTGATGATGCCCCTCAGTACCTGTTAATGAAGAAGAGAAAATTAAAATATAAGGTAATTAGGCTGCCTATGTTAGGGGCAGTAAGGCTTTCCAGAGGGCCTAATTAACTGTAATGTGTTCATTCGGCTCCATTTTAGAATTCCCCAAATATGCTACTTAGTATCTAAAATCTGGAAGATCTGTCCTTTGACCACCGGATCAAGTAGAATTAGCCTTTTCAAATTTAGATATAAATGTCTAATAAAAAGCATACAGCAACTCATGTCTGTGACTGCCAGGGATGGAAATTTCTGTTGTTCACAGAAGGACCATATTACAACATGAATGGTTCGAATGCAGGGGCACAGACACTTCCAGATGACACCAGCATCCGTTCCACCTTGTTACTCTCCAACAGAACTTTGATTTTGTTTATAAGCACTAGTGCTTTAAATACACTATTGAATTTAATTTTCTCAATAGGTCTACCATTATTCCCCATTTCACAAAAAGGTTAGATAACTCACCCAAGATGACTCAACTAGGAAGTAGGGACCTCAAACTCAAATCCAGATCTGATGGTCTCTGTTGTTTCTTCCATGATGCTAAGTCCAGTGCATTGCACATAGATGGCTGCTCAATAACAGTTTTGTTCAAAGATGTTTCCATAACAGACAGTCAAAGAAGCTAGGGAGAGTGTCACTGTCTTTGTCAGAGAGCAGGTTTATTTACTCATTCCAGGATAATAATGTCTTCCTGCCCTCGTCAGAGGAGATGCACTTGCATTCCAAGGTAAGAAAAATAATATCTTCCTTGGAAGCGAAGATTGGACAGGTTTGCCAGCATCTCAGTAAGCTTAGGGTTTCCTATGCTCGGGTGACCCAGCTGTGACACATACCCCCATGCACAGCATCTTTCTGGGCCTACACCTGCACCCCCCATGGGACTGGGGGACAAGGAAACTGATATAAACATTAAGCTCTGATGTGTGAACTGTCTACATGCATTTGGGCTTGTTGTCTCTTTAAGGAAGGAAGCTGTGGGAATAGGCAAGTACACCCAGCAACTGCATAGCGTCTGCCCAACCGCTCAACTATAGACAGGGGGTATTTAGGAATCCAGCTGAGACACCTCTTTCTGGTCCAACAGGATGATGTCAAAAGAATCAAGAACCTACCGTTCAAGTACATCTCACTTTTTAAAAAAAAAAAAAAGATATAGTTATCCCAGAGCAGTAGTTCTCAGATTTTTGGTATTTGTCACACTCTTGAATTCCAGAAGTTTGGCAGCAGTGTTGAAGTAAGTAAATACCAAAATCAGCACCATCAGGGTCACTAACAATAACACAGAAATCTCTATCAGAGTGTAACATCTCTCAGTTTCCCTGGTTATGGAGCCATTCATTCCCTTTCTACACAGCTTTCTGTGGGGCTGGATGAACAGAGCCATCTCCTGCCCTGACCTTATCCTATCACATCCTGCTTGTGCAGAATATCTCACCTGTTTCTGTAAGCATGTGCTTTTTCCTTAATGCCTGTTTGATATTCAGTCTACATTACATAGATTCAGTAGATTCAGTCTACGTTACATCTCACAGCGCCTGAGTGACAGTACTCAGAGCAAAGACAAAATGTGATACTCTGATAAAAATTTCATGTCATATGATTGGGTGAATAACCTGGTCCACCTCTGCCCAGCACACCAGGCGAGAGCCACCATCCTGGGCCCTAAGCAGCACATCCATAGTCACTAAACACTTAACTATGCCCAGAGAGTGATATTCCAAGCTTGGTGGAGGATGGTGATTCTATTCTAGTTTTGAATGGTCCCTGCCATCAAAGACATAATATACTTTGGAAAACAGGATATATGTGTATTATCCAAAGAAAACATCTATAAATAATACCATTACAAGAACCAATTAATGTTGTGGGTATAAAGCTCAATCCATAATCCAGGTGCACAGAAAACATTGAATTTTTAAATTATCTTTAAATATACTTAAATCCAACTCCAAATACCCAGGCTACTGAGTTTTTCCTCCCTCCAGAATGCACAGAGGTTGCATGTGTTACAACCTCCAAGGCACAGTGGGACTCCATGCCCCCCAGTCCTGGCTCATTCATCTTCACTAATCACTTCTTATACCTGGCTGACCTCACCTCTCACTGGACACAGTGTCTTCAGCAAGGCTGGGGGAGACCTGCGCCCAGGGTGAGGTCTCCCCTTGTGAACAACACACTCTTCCCATTCAAAAAATATCCATCACTCAAAGAGTTCATGTTCTGGAGGATGCAAGGAACACCCCACTGTGACCCACCTCCTCTCCCCCATTCATGAGGAGAAGACCCTCTCTCTCTTGCCTTCCCACTTTCTCTATCTCCTTCCCCCCCACCTTATTTTTCTTGGACACATAATCTTATTTCAATTACAACAATTATACAACTATTATACAACACAACAAAAACTAATAGTTAGATAGTGTTTATTACACATCAGGCACTGCTCTCATGTTCTAGTATCTTTACTCATCTGTCCCATACAGATGACCTTTGTCCAAGGTCAGATAACTGGTAAAACTAGCTGATTGCTAATTCGGGCATTTGATAGAGATAATAGGAACCCCTGACCTCAAGAAGCTTCTGTTTTCCAACACACCCCTGTTCACGCAGCGAAAGGTTGTGGAAGCTTCCTCACAGAATGAGAACCATGGATAAGAGTAAGACATGAGTACGTTCTAGTTTTCTCCTTCAAGTTATTTTTTTAATAGATTTTTATTGCAATATAATTGCTTCACAATACTGTGTTAGTTTCTGTTGCACAACAAAGAGAATCAGCCATATGCATACACGTCCCCATATCCCCTCCCTCTTGAGCCTCCTTCCCATCCTCCCTATCCCACCCCTCTAGGTCATCACAAAGCACCAAGCCATCTCCCTGTGCTATGCTGCTGCTTCCCACCAGCCAGCTATTTTACATTTGGTAGCGTATATATGTCGATGCTACTCTCACTTCACCGCAGCTTTGCCCTCCCACCCCATGTCCTCAAGTCCATTTTCTATGTCTACCTCTTTGTCTACCTGCCCTGCAACTAGGTTCATCAATACCATTTTTTTTTAGATTCCATATATATACATTAGCAAACCGTATTCATTTTTTTCTTTCTGACTCACTTCACTCTGCGTGACACACTCTAGGTCAATCCACCTCACTACAAATAACTCAATTTCGTTTCTTTTTATGGTTGACTAATATTCCATTGTATATAAGTGCCACATCTTCTTTATCCATTCAGCAGTCGATACACATTTAGGTTGGTTCCATGTCCTGGCTATTGTAAATAGTGCTGCAATTAACATTGTGATACATGTCTCTTTTTGAATTATGGTTTTCTCAGGGTATATGCTCAGTAGTGGGATTGCTGGGTCATATGGTAGTTCTATTTTAAGTTTTTTAAGGAACTTCCTTACTGTTTTCCATAGTGGTTGTATCAATTTACATTCCCACCAACAGTGCAGCAGGGTTTCCTTTTCACCACACCCTTTCCAGCATTTATTGTTTCTAGATTTTTTGATAATGGCCATTCTGACCAACGTGAGGTGATACCTCATTGTAGTTTTGATTTGCATTTCTCTAATAATTAGTGAGGTTGGGGTCAGCCTTATTTTAAACATCATTCTAAAAACCTTACAGAGTTGGAGTTTGATTATGATAGTTTTTTAACAGAGTGGGTTTGGATTTGAATAACATTACCAGGTATAAAACGTTTAACTTGAATGTTCAAAACAAGAAACATTCAACTTTGTGAATTTATTACTCAATTTTATCTGGACAGCTGGATAACTATCCTGTAGCAATGAATTCTAGCAATATTAATCTGTGATTTTACGGGAAGCAATGTCAAGAATGTTTAGATCACGAATCCTCAGCCCTGACTCTGAGGTTTTTCAGAGCCACCATCCACGGGAAATTTCCAATAACATTTAAGTGAAAAGCAACGTCCTAGACTCCAAGAAAGTACTCCTTGGAGGGCTATTGCTCTTCCGGGGCAGAGGAAAGCTGCAAATAATGAACATGCACACTCTCCCTTTCTCCTTTTAGCTCTCTCTCTGTCTTTATAAAGAGTTGTAAAAGCTAAGGCCAAATCATTATACTCTTAATACTGTGTTTCCAGAAAATAAGATTTCTGAGACATCTAGAATTTGTTCCCATCTCAAAGAACACTGTGAAAAAATCAAGATATTTTTCTCCTGATAATTCATCCAACATGATCAAATGTGAAATGATATAAATTTCTGGTGTCATATTTTTTCTTATTCCCAATAGTAAATATTATGAAGCAGCCTTCATTTTTAAAGGGGAAATACAAAGTCTGATAAGTGTTTCAAGAAGAAAAATAAGAATTGATTCACTCTATCAAAGCCTGTCATGTAACAGCTGAGTCCTGACATCACCACCAACAAAAAACACACATGCCAAAGACAGCAAGATGCATTAGGAAGATAAAGTGCAATGCTTCAAACCAAAGCACCCACTGGACAGATGAAGATGGGCCTGAATCCTGCATGAAGAAGGGGATGCTGGGAAGGCAGCAGTGACCAGGCAGCACTGGGCAGTAACTAGAATGGCAGTCTCATTCCATACCTGCAGACAGGGCAGCTGCCATGTGTTTTTTGACATTGTCACTAAGAGCCAAGTCATCTTTCTCATTAGGCTCTTTAAATGCCACCTGATCATGCTGAGAAATCTTCTGCAACAAAAAAGAATTTCAGTGATCACCAAAGGAAGGTGCAGTGAAAAACTAAACAAAGACAATGACATTAAGACAATGCAAAACTCTAACCTGCCACTGATACATTATTTCAGTGTTGTCACAAGTTACAGACATTCAGTCTGAAAACCTAATGCAAATTACAGAATTGCTTGGCAGTTTCCCCTTCTGTCATTGTTGGGTGATATTCATGGCTGAAGCCAGCTACCCCACAACAAAACTCTGAATATCATCTTTTAAATGCAAATCAAGAATTTGGTGGCTGGATTCTCAGTTCCCAGATCTAGGGCAGCCAGAATATGTTTGACTCTATCTCCAATCTATCACCATGAAGCATCCAGAAAGCATCCCGGAAAAGATGCTCAGAATTTTGTGAACTTCTTAGACCATGGAAGGTTATTTATCACAAACTTCCATCTCTTCTTCCATGGCTGCCTTATCTCACTATTCTAGATAAGGGAACAGAGAAAGGAAAATAAAAATTAAAAATAAAATAAGGATGAAGTGATTGCTGTTAATGCATCCACCAACAGTGAAAAGCAAGAAAATGCTAATTATTTAACAATTAGCAATGCTGTCCCCTTAATTAGAAGTGTAACACATTAAGGAGAAACTTGAACAAATAATTTTCAACTTGGTTGAATTGTCAACCCTAGAAGCAAGAACCACTAGGGCAAACTTAATACAGTCAGCCCTCCATATCCCGGGATTCCACATCTGTGGATTCAACCAACCACGGATGGAAAATATTCAGAAAAAAAATTCCAGGAAGTTCCAAAAAGCAAAACTTGAATTCACCATGCTCAGGCAATTATTTACATAGCAATTACATTGTATTTACAACTATTTACGTAGCATTTATATTGCATTTACAGCTATTTACATAGTATTTACATTGTATAAATTATGGTAAGTAGTCTAGAGATGTTTTAAAGTGTATGGAGGATGTGGGTAGGCTACATGAAAATACTACACCATTGTCTATAAGGGATTGATTTTGGTATGGGGGGACCAAATCCTGGAACCAATTCCTCTCAGATACCATGGGAAGACTGAACTAGGGCAATCTGTAAACACATTCTGGACCCTTGTTATTGGGGCTTCTGTGACTTTACATCACTTAGGACAGCAGTTCTCAAAAGCGTGGTCCACAGACCCACTAGAAGTCCCCAGGATCCTTTCAGAGGGAACATCAGGTCCCTATTTTCATAATAATAAGAAGCAGCTCTTTGCCTTTCTCATTGCACTGACATAGTGATCTCAGGGGTGCTGTGGGGTGGCCAGGGCTCTGGCAGCTTGAAGCAGGATCTCAGTACCCAGACCAGGGATTGAACCCAGGCTGAGACAATGAAAGCAACAAATCCTAACCACTAGACCACAAGGGCTGGTGACTATAAGGCCCTGGCTCTTGTCTGCTTTGAAGAGAGGAATTTCAGCAAAGAGATGGAAAGTAGTGAAACAAGTAAAGTGTTTATTAGGAGGAAAAATTACGTGCAGATAGACACATGGGCAGACTCAGAGATAAAATCGCATTTTGGAGTGAATTAAATCACTTATATGGAAGCAATTCTTCCTGATTTCCTCTGGTCAACCATCTTGCTTTGTGTGGATTTGAGTCCATATCTGTTCTGGCTCTGGGCCCTCCCCTGTGTGCGCACACATCTTTTAGTCAAGATGGATTTCAGCGTGAGGGTCCCTGGGAAGTTAACAAAACTTATTATGGTCTGGTGCCCCCTCCCCTGAGGAACCTTTCTGTGCATGCATAGCTTGACCTTGACCTCAAGAATGAGAAATACGTGGTCTCCTTATCTTTTACCCAAGCAGGGCTCAGCCCCTCTCTGTTCCTGCCATTCCCACTATCTAGAAGTATCCACAGGAGACAAAGTCCAGCTGCTTATCCTGTTCCTGTTATTTATCTTTATTTTTAAAGTGTAAACAGGAGGCTAGTTGTAAATGTCTAAACTTGGGCCCATCTATCTCCTGTCTCAACTGCACTTACAATGCAAAACAGTATGAGTTAGTGAGAACAACTTCTGGTACCTCAGCCTGAATCAGTCACTTGTTCCTCTGAAACTCATAGTTGGGGCTTTGAGGCTGTTTCACTTAAAGGTGTCCTTGATGAATCAGTAAAAAGTATTCATTTTATTAACTTTCAATCCTTAAGTTCACTCCTTTCTTAGTATTTCATGTGACAAAATATACACAAAGCCCTTTTTCTCTGTACCAAAGTACAGTGTTTGTCTTGAGGAAAAGCACTTATGTAATTCTTTGAGTTGTGAGGTGAACTAGCTGGCCAGACATTTCAGTCAATAGAGAATGATAAACTGTTCACTCATTTAGGTAATATTTCCTGAGGTCAGTGTTCTTCTTGGTCTAGATGGGAGGTGGGGGGTGACACTCTGTGCTGTCCAGCAACTCCTCTGAGGATGGCAGCCCCCCACCAGCCTCAGGAGACTCAGGTTACTGAATGGAGAGAGACAACCCCTGAGTGGTCTTAAGCTGTTCTTCCACAGACTTCCAAACAGAAAATGGAAATGAGATTGACAGAAAATGATGTTTCTAAAAATAAAACAAAAAGAAAGGAAAAAAAAGTAAAATTTCGGGGGACAGCTTGTTATAGATTAAGAAAAGCAGAGTAAAACTGGCTTCCTGGACGTTTTCCAACTCTTATCACACATCCCAACACTGTGCAATACACAAGGTTAAATGACACACTGGTTTACCAAATCTTGAGCCAGAAAACATAAAATACATGCTTTGGTGTTGGCTTTAAACATTGTGGGGGGATGGTGGGTAGAAAAAAAGTCCTAGCTGGCAGTTTATTAGGTTAGAAAATTCTGGTAGCTTTTCCTGATATAAACTAGAAAGTAACATGATGCTAATTATCATGAGGGAATTAATTCATGGACTGATCAATAATACATATAAAATGAGGTTTCCACTACCAAGAAAACAGGTGTCTCCTTGATGGAAAGGCAAAGTTATACAGTACAACCTCCTGTAATTTCACAGTCTGTGATTCTTCATAAAACTTTTAAAGATCAATTATGTCCTATCAATGTTAGATCCAAGCCAACTAAGTGATTTATGTACAAATACCCTCACACATGGAGTAACTGTTGATTGAGTAACTTATCTTTATTAAATATGAACTCAAGAGATTATATTGGGAAGCAATTTACACTTATGACCTTCTCTATGTTTATTAATTCACCTCCACTTTCTATTTTAAAACTATACCTTTTAAATAACTAGAGGACAAGAGATATTGCTTTTATTTTAGAATGAAATTAAACACAGTAGTTTAATGCAGTAATTCAGATGTGTCCATAAATTTTAAGTGATATTTTATTTAATTCAGTTTTTCAAAGTAAAATCTTTCAATGGTGCTGCACTGCAAAGAAAATTCCAGTCCCCAAGAGCTGGCTTCATTAATTCATTATACAAACATTCCCACATTATCCTCTACTACACTGAAGACACAGTGCTGGGCACAAATGATAAGAAGCAACCTCTGGTCTCAAGGAGCACACAGTCTAATGGTGGAAACTGACACATGAACAGATCATTATAAAAATGGGATGAAAAATACAGTGAAAGAAATATGCAATAGACAGATGTGTAACCCAGCCCAAGGGTAACAAAGAAACATGCTGGATGGAGTCAGGAACTCTTGCTATGAGCCTTAATGACTGAGCAGGAATTATGTAGATTCCAGCAGATGAGACTGGGTCAGTAAAGACAAAAAGGAACTAAAACCACCTCATGTGTGCAGCAAGCTGCTGCGGGGTGGAGCATTTCCCTGACAGCTACAGATCTAGGTTTGAGCTGAGTAGTAGCTGAAGTGTCATAACATAGAAAAAGATATTTAAAACTAATTTTTGGTTTAACAGTACCCTTTTTGTTAGATCCCTCTGTATCACCCAATCCACCAAAGACAGTCAATGTTTGGAGTCAGTTTAACACTTTCACCAATTTTTATTTCTGTTTTTTTTTTAACTGTATCCTGAGTGGTTCTATGTTTAAATGCTTAGTCCAAGAGAATCCCAGGTGTTTTGCTACGCTTAACAATCTTAGATTAAACACTGCAAAAGAAAAATCCCTCAGAAATAATATTAAATCTTGAGAAGAATCAGGAAAATAGCCACATGCAGCCTGACATGCCAATAGCATCACTAAATCTTTATTTCCCCCAGCTCTCATGTCATCCTGATCTGTAAATGAGTTGAAATATATCTGCAAAATCCACCCTGTTGAGAGAATCAGATTACTAAGAATGATCTCCTGGAGCAGATTGCAGCAATAATAAACTCACCTGCCATCACCCTAGAATACCTAGAACTAAAGGGAAACCCAAATCTTCACATAACAACTGGACCAAATAATCCTACCATGAAAAATAGTGATAATGGGTTATATAACCACCTTATGAATAAATATATAAATAGAATGAGTAAAATTAACTATATGCCTTCCTATCATTTATATTCCCAATAACTAATGAAGGACAAAAAGGAAATCATATCACTATTCAGTATTTTCTTCATTAAAGTGTAAAGTACAATATTAAGAACAATGTAGGCATGGAATATAAAGCAATTATACTTTGTAAAAGCTATGCTTTCAGTTCCTTCAACGCCTCTGCTGAAAATACATGAGGCAAACAGTACTATCTTAATTTTTCAGGTGCAATGCATTTATCAGAATATATTTCAAGAAAGAAAAGCCTAAAGATATTAAAAAATTAATTCTCTGTTTGTACTAAGATGTAATTCCCAGCTAAATGTGAACTCAGCAAGTCAAAACTTATGTTTCACAATTGCATTTACATCGATTAAATGTATCAACTGTTTTATGATCCAGTCTTTTGCTAAAGCTAAAATAAGTTGTTAAGGATCACATAGAGACAGATATAAAAGTGTAAAAAATTTCATTTTGCTTATTCAGCAGCCACAAAAAAAATAAATGATCATCTCCTCTGCCAGATATTGAACAAGTTCATGGGAATACAAAATACCATGTGAAACATGTTCTAAGAGAAATATGGACAAATAACTGGGAGGTGTGGAGACATCTTCACAGATGAAGGCTCTTCACAGAAGAAGGATCTAAGCCTTGAAGGTTGAAGTCACCAACAAAGCTGGAAGGGAAGGAAATCCCTGGCCCCAGGGCCAACAGAGGCACCAAGGCATGGCAGACACAGGAATGTGGGGGGAATTCTGTCTAGTCTGATGCCACCAGGACATGCGTGCCTGAGTGAAAATGGCAGGAGATGGGAAAGCAGTCAGGACCACACAGCAGGAATGATTATTGGCTACACTGAAAGTAAGCAGGAGAACAAGGTGCAGAAAGGTGAGAGCAGAAGGAAACTCTGGAGCCTTGTGATAACCTGGACACATGGACACATTTAAGACACAGGTCCACCTATGCAGATGGGAGCCAATGAGGGAAAGAGAAAAGGAAACGGACCTGAGAGACACATCAGAGACAGAGTAGTCAGGAACTGGCAACCGAGCGGATATAGAGAGGATGAAAGACTTACTAAAATGGAAGCTTGGGATAATGCTGTTTAATAGAGAAAGGGAATCCAGAAGAATAGGTTTACAGGGAAAAATAATGAGTTCAGTAACTTTCCACATTGGGTATGCAGTGCCTACAGGATTCCAAGCAGAGATGCTCAGTGTATTGTTACTGAACTGAGGTTTGGCTGCTCAGTGCTCAAAAGCCAGTGCTTGAGAGGCAAGTGTTCGTAGAAAGGAAAGTTTCTTTAATCAGAAAAGCTGGCAATCTGGGGAGAAGGCAGACTCACATCCCAAAATGAACTCCAAAGATTCTGCTCAGCCATGACACTTTTTAAAGGGGGAAAGAATTTCAGTGAATCTTCAATGCAGGAGGTCAAGCTCTGCATCATTTTCCATTGCATGCAGGCTGGCTGACTCTTCATGATCTTTCCTCAGATGTTGTCTTGCCCACATGGTCTGCCTACAGGATTGCTAAGGGAGTTGCTACAGGTAGAGACCTAGTCATTCTTCATTCCTACTTCTTTTAATCTAGGGAAAGAATCAGCAGGTTAGTCAAAGTACTGTGTGCATTTAATAGAGCATAAGTCAGGAGTTAGGTTAAATGTTAGTTAATGATATCATTTTTGTAATTAAGGTTTGGGCTTCCCTAGTGGCGCAGTGGTTGAGAGTCCCCCTGCCAATGCAGGGGACGCGGGTTTGTGCCCCGGTCTGGGAAGATCCCACATGCCACGGAACGGCTAGGCCTGTGAGCCATGGCCGCTGAGCCTGCATGTCCGGAGCCTGTGCTCCGCAGCAGGAGAGGCCACAACGGTGAGAGGCCCGCATACCGCAGAAAAAAAAAAAAAAATTATAATTAAGGTTTAAGGAGAACAGAAATAGACAAACAGAAAAGGGACAAAAGAGCTGCTTACAAATCTCCACTTGACAGACATCATTCCACTTCCGTGGGAATAAGAGTGAAGGTCCATCTTCTGTAACTTTGTCATGCTGACATAGGTGCCGTATTCTTGAGTAGAAGATGTTGACATGGGTCTGTAGCATCTCTTTGCTGACAATTTTAGTTCTCACTTACATATATGGGCAGAGCAAGCTACAATTATTTTAGTGCTCACATAGATACAGATTATTATGAGCAATAATGTTAATCTCATTCTCTTGAGGCCAGTTCTTGGAACTGTCGCAGCCATAGACTCAGTACTGCTCAAGATGGAGAAGCTTATGTCATGGTTGCAGTCTGGTCATCATGCAGTTATAGTATCTGTAAAACAACTCAGGAATGTGCACCATTTACTGAATCTCTGACTCTATTGTTCTAATCCTTAACTACTTGAGCCCACTCTTTTGTGACTCATGGAGGCCTGGAAGACTTTAACTTTTCTACAAACAAGAGGCAGGAGACATGGAGGGGCCCTTGTATTTGGGGGTAGGGGGCAGTGCTCAGGGTTCTGCTCAGTTTCAGTATGATTTGGGCCTGGGACAGCAGAGGAGAGGAGCTGAATGTAAGTGATGGTCAAATGTGTGAGAAGCTGGGTCTTTGCTTCTATTTCCTCATCCTCAGTGCCTTGCACACTGTCTAGCATATAGTAGGCACTCAATCAACTTGTATTATTTAATTATACTTCTGAAGGAATTAGCATAAAAGTAAAAGATAAGGCATTAAAAATACACCCTTATAAATATAGTTGGGGCACAACTAATATTTAAGGGCAGGCAGAAGTACAGATTCCAGACACGAAAATAAGAAAAATATTAGAGAAAAGAGAGAAACCCAGGAAAGAGAGACACCTTAGAAGCCGCGAGAGAACACAGTAATGTGTGGGGAACAAAATAAGAGCGATCTAGTGCTGGTAACAAATTACAAAGGAAGCCAACACCAAAATGCAAATTAATTCATTTCTAGAGCATATTTCACCTATGTGGGCAGATCATCTGCTATAAACTAGTTTTAGGGAAGCAAAATTTTAATCTAGTAATTAACATTTATATTTGCAAATTTCTCAAACATATTCTTTATATTTAGTACTACAATCATGCAAAGATGGTTTTATTTAATCCTATTTAGCTAATAAGGTAAGTGGGACCGAGAGACACATAACAGGCTGGAGTTCCCACAAAATCAAAAACTCCACTGTTCAACACTTTGTTACACATCTCTTCATTACATCATTTTTCAGTGATGAGAATCTTTTATCCTGAGCTCTTTGTAGAAGCTGATCAGGGAACTAGTCCCACCCCACTCCCTCTCAACCTAAGTACCCCAGTGATTTCCCATTACCTCCTCTTCTGGGCACATAGTTGAGATACTTTCTTCTCATATCTATTTCTCATCCTCATTTCCTATTTGGAAATACTTCTCCAAAGTGCAGTATCTTTAGCCAGAAACTAAACTTAATCAAATAAGTAACCAGAGAAAGAAAAAGACACTTAGCAGGCATCTCCAAGGAATTTTAGCTCCAAGAATCATAGAAACCATGGTTTGAAATCCTTAACAATCATCTATTCCCAAAGATCCCAAGCCTTACTGCTTATCAGAATCACCAGGAGAATTATTTATACACCAGTTCTTCTCAACTTTTTCCTAGAACCCTTGCATCAGACCCTGATGAGGCCCAAAGGGACTGTTCATGGTGATGGCACCTGGCCTGGGGCACTGGCCTCCTGAGGGCTGAAGGTGTCAGTCAGATATCTCAAGCCACACTAGTAGCCCTGTGCAGTGAAGGGTCTTCTCAGCAGCCTGGGTTGCTCAAGCGCTGAGCTTGCCAAAGAAAGGACTGGCCCTTGACTTCCTCCTGGGTGTTATTTTAGTAGGGACATTATGGTAGAAGCAGAATCATGAAGTTGCTGGGATTATCTTTCAGCTGCCAGGACAGCAAGGAACCCCTTTATTAAAGCCCATGAAGATGGGGTTGGGGACAGGGTTGAAGTTAGCCAGAGGAACGTTCACCCTGGAGACCGTTTAGTGACAGCAGGCCTCATAGGAGTGAATGGTTATATTGGCGGGAATATGAGTTCTAATTTCTAATGTGCTCTAAGGTGTTTTTTTACTTGTAGTCAGAAGTTTATACTTCAGTATATGGCCAGAAGTCATATTAAAGTTTAGACTCAAGGACAAAAAAACAAAAAACCTCTGAGCCCTGAAATTTCCTACTTGATAAGAGTGAGAACTTGGGCCATGCTATATCAGTTTGATCTCTGGGGGGCCAGACACTAAATAGCTAAGGTCAGTGACTCAGGTGCTAAATGCCTGACTGACCCCCAATTAAAACCCTGGACACCAAGGCTTGGGGGAGCTTACCCCCCAAGCAATATTTGGCAATACTTTGCACATATTGTCACTCATCATTGCTGAGAGAATTCAGTGCATCCTCATCTAATTCCATGGAGAGAACGCTGGCACCTGGCTCCTCCTGAACTTTGCCTTTTGTGCCTTTTTCATTTGCTGATATTAATCTGTGTCCTATCACAATAGACTGTAATCATGAGTGTAACAGCTTTCCCTTGAGGGTGGTCCTGGGGACCCCTAACGTTACCGAACTTAGGTTCAGCTGCTCACCACTTGAAAGCCAATAATCCAGAGACAAGTGTTGGTAGAAAGGAAAGGCTGCTTTATTCAGGAGACTGGCAACCTGGGGAGAGGTTGAACTCATCCAAAAACCAACTCCGAAGATTCTGCTGAACGCTGAGTTTTTAAAGGGAAAAGGGGGAAACAGTCTCAGTTCATCATTAGGGTAAGGGTTAGATTCTTCATCATTTTCCATTGCATGAAAACTTGCTGACTCCTTGTGATCTTTCTTTAGATGTTATCTTGCCCACGTAGTCTGCCTGCAGAAGCTGGGGGGAAAAGATCTAGTCATCTATTAATTGCTTATTTCCTACCTCTCTAAGAAAAAAATCAACATGTTAGGTAGGAGAAATGGCTTTTCTGACTTGAGAGCCCTGGAGAAAGTGTTAAGCCAGCATGGTACCCCACTTCTGGGTTCTCTTTCCTGGCTGCCTGCCTGAGAGAGAGTGCATCTTGTCTACTCTCTGCCATGCGGTAGGACCCTATCTCTGTGGAGTATGGGCTGTGGTTGTCCAGATCTTCCAGCAAATGGCAGCTAATTCTGCCTATGTCAGCAATAAAGCCTTAAGGCACCCACAGCCACATACCACTCATGTTCTCCGACGGAGCTTCCAACAGTAATAAAGCTGATGTTCTCTGGAAGAGTCTGACTCCTGTTTTTCTCTTCATATATATGAGTTTGGGAGGTCAAAAAAAAAGGTTATTTAGTGGCCCCCTAGAATCCAGCTTCTTTTTCCAGATTGTGAGTGCAACACACAACAAATTTAAATTTATCCTCCAAAGTCCAACCCAGCTCCAACCCCACCTCCTCGAAGCTGCCGGACCCCTCTAGACTAGACTGAATTAACCTTTCCTCTGTTACTCGTTTGGAACCTTCAACTTACTCCCTGATAAAGTTTATTTCCATCTCGTATACATATATGTATTTTTCACATGTGACGCTGAGTTCTTCAGGGGGAGGATCTAAGTGTTACACTTTTCCTTTCTGTCCCTTGGCTGCTTTCTTAGTGCCATCCATAATTGTGGGTGGCCGAGCGATCCTTCCAAGCATATCAGACATCCATGAGTGAAATAATTTGTGAGTCACATTAATCTCACAACCTACAAGTAACTAACCTCTCCTCTTTTCCAATTTGACCCACTGCAGGATACGAAGCTTATTGCTGTGAATTCCTGCTCTGCTACTGTGAATCAGTGCCAGTGTACCCTTGAAGAATTTCTTCTGCCCATTTCCATACAATTACATCCCTTCAATTCGCATACACCAAGGGCCCTGGCATCTTGGTGTCATCCGTTCTCATTGCGCTATTGGCCAAGCATCACGGAATTGTGATAAGCTTGGCATGAATGCCAATGGAAAGTCCCTGCTTCCAAACCTCTTTACTAAAGACAATTTGACGTGAAATAAAGCAAGCAGGTGTGGCGTTGAACTGTTTCCTAAAGCCAAAAGAATACTGGCTGCTAGGAGGTCCAAATGTCACATTGATACCATAAATAGAGAAAATTTTGCTTTGTTGGCCTTTGCATTCTTTAAAGGCCGAGCTCTCTTCTCTGCTATAAAATCAGTTCGAAAATTGCGTCTTGGAGCCAACAATAAAAACCAAATATCTCTGTGCAGTGTGGAGCCTAGGAGGGAACTGTTAAATAATCCCAACTTTCTTATTCCTCCTAACATGTTCCTAATATTTTTGTTTTGTTCAAGAGGGCAAGTGGGCATAGAAACTTCCAGCTGAACTGGAATGGCCTCAGGATGCAGTGTATAATTTAAGACCTCTAACAAGGCTGACAAGCAGAGGCACTAAAAGAGTCTGGGGGTTAAATAAGTTGATGGAGTCAAAAACATCAGGATATGGACCTAAGGGAAACATTCAAGGTCGGCCTGCGGGCTGAGGACGATACAGAACACAGGCTCCCAGGAGTGCAGTCCACTGGCCACCAAGAAGTCAGGATAATCAGGGGCTTGTGTCAGGGAGGACAAAGTCTCTTCCTGGGGCTCAGAGCCTGGCAGGGAAAGGCAAACCATCAGGGATGCCCCTCTCACCTTGATAACTTCAGCTAGTTAAAGCCAGCCAGAAATACCAACACCAACATTTACATAGCAAGTCTTCTCAAATGTTTAATGTCAATCGGAATTTTGTTGAAATTCAATTCTGATGCTGTAGGTCAGGGACAAGGCCTAGGAACATGCATTTCAAATAAGCTGATGCTGATGCTGCCACGCTCTGAACAGTGCTATGTGCCAAATACTGCTTTATGCTCTTCACATATATTCATTCATTAAATCCTCACTGTAGGCACGGTCATTACCATCTCTTTCATCTCAGAGGGCACAGAGAGGTTCCAAATGGGCCCAGACTCTCATCACTAGTTCATGACAAAGAAAGATTTGAACCCAGGCAGACTGATCCCAGTGTCTGTGCTGTTGTAACCACCAGGCTGCCCTTCTCATCCAGGGCTATGCGTGTACTTACTGCTCTTCCGCATATATGCTTAGACACCCAGAGCTGAGCGGAATCCAGATGTCACAGATAAGCTAATCATGGCAACCATCCCTCCTGCGTCCAGCATGTCCAACAGGAAGAAAAAGTGACTCTAACTAGTCTTTAAGTAGATTAAGGGTCACTTGATCAGCAGTGTGCTGGCTGCAGGCTCGCTGCTGTGTTTTTGCCTACACTCTTCTCCCATCGTTTATTTGCTATGTCATTGCTACCTGCATCTGGCCTCGAGAACTGAAATACACAGCAGATTCACACAACGAACAATATACATGCATTCGGTCTCATTTTTTTCCCCTACAAGAGAATCTGCCTCCACGTTCTCCTCAAGACTTTGTATCTTACCAGCCTTTGTGTTTGTACCGGTTTGTTTGTCTTTGTGAGGCAGAGAAAGGCGGGCATCTCTGTGGATGAAAATAACTGTAAAAACCCTGATTCGAAAGGGTCTCTGGGCCTGCTGCCTGGCCAGTCCAGGCAGCGAAAGATTTGAATTTTATTGAATCACAATCCAGTGGGTCCGAGACACGGTGGCGAGGGAGGGGGCTCCAGGCTGCCCCCTTCTCTGGGGCGAGCGACAACCTCAACCGGTCCCCAGGGAGACCCCACCCCTAGAGCCCCCCCTCGTCCCCACTTCACGTGAAAATGCTTCCCCTCTTTAATATTTATTGAATTTTTTTCTGATAAATTTCCATCTTGGGCACAAAGTAATTACCTGTAGAATAGGCAGGAAGCTTCAGGGTGGAAAGTGGCATGTGACTTCAGCCAATGTTAACCACAGGCAAGTGTGTAGTGATTTGCGTTTTTCTGTGATGCTATCAATTGCATAAAAAGAAAAGAAACTTTCCCATAACAATATATATTTTTGAGGACATATTTGGATTTTGGAGGTAAGTTAAACTATTATGTGTATATAAAGTCAGCTTATGAAGTGTATTATTATAAAGCTTAGAGAACATCCAATTTACATCTCTGCCAAATGTTGAGAAAAGTGCTTTTTACTTTTTATAATTGATTCTTTCAAGATAAGTGGATGTAAATATATATGCATTTTGGACAATACAAATATTTTCCAATTAGCTGGGAGTTTGAAATGCAACAAAAAATTTACATGGTTTTCTTTTTAGATTTTCTTTTAATTTTAATTCATTAGGCAGAGTAGCAGGGTAGCAAATATTTAACTCACAAAATAAATTCAGATGTGCAGAGAAAATGTAATTTCTCTATTTGTCTTTAATTAATCAGCTTTCCTCTCAAGCTGCTTAGCAAGAAAAAAATAACCTACATGTCCAATCTGTTGATTCGAGGTCTGATCCTATAGTTTAGTTAGTACCTTTAAGTATTACTCAATTTCCTTTGGACAAAAGTGCTTCTCAGAGGCTTTCTCTCCTACTTCTCTCTTTGAGTTTGCCTCTAAGTGTTTGGGGGTGAAGGGAAACTTGAGACCTCTTGGCTTTAGGGCTAGTTATGCTCCTTGGATCCACATGGAGTCTTTGCATCACATCTTACTGTGGTCCCTCTGGTGTCAAGGACCATAACCTTTGTCTGACTGGAGATGGTTGGCGCTTTTGTCATTGAAAGCTGACTCTATGGCAGATATAAGTTGTAGTTTATTTTCTCTAGGTCAGAGCCTAGTAGTGTTCCTGAGTCATTCAGCCTCACCTCAGTAGGCACTGGTTGGGGAGACTCCTTTGAGCTCTAAACTGGACTTCCCAGGCATTATGCTAAGAGAAATAAGCCGATCACAGAAAGACAAATACTTCATGATCCCACTTATATGAGGTATCTATAGTCAAACTCTGAGAAGCAGAGAATACCAGAGTGGTTGTTAGGGGTGGGGGAAAGGGGAGTTTTTATCCAATAGATATAATGTTTCAGTTCTGCAAGATGTGTAAATTCCAGAGATGGACTGTACAACAGGGTGCCTATAATACACAGTACTGTATTGTGCACTTAGAATTTGTTAAGAGGGTAGATATCATGTAAAGTGTTCTTACCACCAAAAAAAAAAGAAAAGAAAAAAAAAAGACACATGGAAACTTTTGGAGGTGATGTTTGTATTTGTTACCTTGATTGTGGTGATGGTGTATGCATATGTCCAAACCCATCAGATTGTATACATTAAATGCATACAGCTTTTGCATATCAATTATACCTCAACAGAGGGGTTTTTTAATTATTAAAATAAATAAATAACCTGGACCTCCCATTTGGCCTCAGCTTGCCTAGGCACGTTTCTCAGCTAGACCGTCAGCTACTTCCAGCAGTAAATTGGGAAACTGAAACAAGAAACTGAAATCTCCAGAGTCCAGACAGAAAAACCCAGAGGGGGGAAATTGGGGCACATACATGACCAACTTCCGTATTCCTCTTATTTTCTCTTCCACAAATCCTCCTAAGTTTTTCTTTGAAAAAGTTCCCCAAGCTTTATCCTCCTACAATCAAGTAACAAGACTTGTGTTTTTACTATCATTGATGAAAATGTTAAACTCTGACAGAATTCTATGCACAGGGAGCTTTCATATTTGGTTATTAGATATTTTTTAATGTGATAAATGAATTTTTTAAAAATAATTTCTCCCTGGATCTCAAGCCTTACTTAAATCCCGTTTTGCATGTTAAAAGTTGACCATCGCCTTATTCTTTCTCTCTGCTTTCTCTCTGTAACAAATACTACACTTGCCATTTAAGCAACATGGCCTTGGGGGAAGGTCTAGTACTCAGAAAAGCAAAATAAAAAAGGATATTAATAAAATGTAAAACAAAATATCCAGTTAATGGCACAAGACAAACTTAGATGGCATTTGAAAATCATTTGGCTATACTCTATATATCTACTGTGTTATGTGATTATTATTAGCTTAATAAATTTAAAACACACTTATTACCAGCCACTTGGTGGAGAATGATGTGTCTAAAAGAAAGATTGAAAGAAAGGAATGTTCTTTTCAGATAAATAAAATGTGCTCTTTGTCTTTTGGGACTTACCTATTATATGGAATGAAAATAATATAGACAGAGTAGCATTGACTTTTATACACTACCAAATATAAAATAGATAGCTAGTGGGAAGTAGCTGCATAGTGCAGCGAGATCAGCTTGGTGCTTTGTGACCACCTAGGGATAGGGAGGGTGGGAGGGAGACGCAAGAGGGAGGGGATATGGGGATATGTGTATACATATAGCTGATTCACTTTGTTATACAGCAGAAACTAACACAACATTGTAAAGCAGTTATACTCCAATAAAGATGTTAAAAAGAAAAAGAAGATGCAAACAATACAGATAAATAGTGGTCCTCCCTGAAAATACCCCTCCAGAGGTGACAATTATTATCAGTGTCATAGGAATAATTTAAATTATTTTCTTTGCATTTATATCATAATGTGCATATGGAAATTTGGGCTTTTAAAAAAGTATAAGTGGGCTTCCATGGTGGCGCAGTGGTTGAGAGTCCATCTGCCGATGCAGGGGACACGTGTTCGTGCCCCAGTCCAGGAAGATCCCACATGCCGCGGAGCGGCTGGGCCCGTGAGCCATGGCCACTGAGCCTGCGCATCTGAAGCCTGTGCTCCGCAACGGGAAAGGCCACAACAGTGAGAGGCCCGCGTACCGCAAAAAAAAAAAAAAAAGTATAAGTGACGTTTCGTGCTAATTGTTCTGAAATTTGCTTTAATTTTAAACTGTCAGTGTCAGAAAATTCTAAGCAGGTATATATGTATATACATAGATCTAACATATTCGTTTGACTGCTGCCATTCTCAGGTGTTTCATTGTTCATTTAACCCCTTCCTAATAACATTTTGATTGTTTCCGATTTGTCACTCTACATACAATGCAATAATAAACAACCTTGCCCATCATGCAAAGGTATTTTCAAGGATACAAAGTAAAAAATTAGAACTGATACAGGTCATAAGAGATGTACTTAAAAATTTTTATAGATCCTGTCATATTACTGTCCAAGAAGACTTTACAACTTTAAATCCATGTTCCAATATCTATGCCAAAACTTGTTATTCTGAATCTTTGAAAGTATTGGAAACCAAGTGGGTGAAAACTGATATGCGGTTTCTTAGGAATGCAAGGAAAGTCTAATATTAAAAAATCTATTGATAAAATTACCTATGGTAACAGGAGAAAGTAATACAAGTGCATTTGATTAAAAAAAAAGAAAAGGGTCTTCCAGTGCTATCCAAAAAGCCACAAGACAGAGGGATGCTGAGAACTAACCGCCTTCCCGTAGGCCTCTAATATAGACTGAATGCTTGTGTCCCCCCCATCCATATGTTGAAATCCTAACCCTCAATATGATGGTATTAGTAAGTAATGCCTTTGGGACGTGATTAGGTCATGAGGGTGAAGCCCTCATGAATGGGATTAGTGCTCTTATTTCCTTTTTAATTGAAATATAGTTGATGTACAATATTATATTAATTTCAGGTGTTCAACATAGTGATTCAATATTTTTATAGATTATTACAAAATAATGCTACATTTCCCTGTGCTGTACAATATATCCTTATTGTTTATTTATTTTATACATAGTAGTTTGTATCTCTTAATCCCATACTCTTATCTCACCTCCCCCCTACCCTCTCCCCACTGGTAACCATTAGTTTGTTCTCTATATCTGTGGGTCTGTTTCTGTATTGTTATATACATTTGTTTGTTTATTTTTTAGATTCCACATATAAGTGATAATATACAGTATTTGCCTTTCTCTGTCTGACTTATTTCACTAAGCATAATACTCTCTAGGTCCATCCACATTGCTGCAAATGGTAGAATTTCATTCTTTTCATGGCTAATACATATATATATATATACACATATATATACATATATATACATGGCTAATATATATATATATATACATATATATGCCACATCTTTATTCATCTGTTGATGGACACTTAGGTTGCTTCCATATCTTGGCAATTGTAAATAATGCTGCTGTGAACATGGGGGTGCATATATCTTTTTGAATTAGTGTTTTCCTTTTCTTTCGTTATATACCCAGGAGTGGAATTGCTGGATCATATGGTAGCTCTATTTTTAATTTTTTTGAGGAAACTCTATACTATCTTCCACAGTGGCTGCACAAATTTACATTCCCACCAATAGTGTACTAGAGTTCCCTTTTCTTCATGTTCTTGTCAACATTTGTTATTTGTAGACTTTTTGATGATAGCCATTTTGACAGGTGTGAGGTGACACTTCATTGTGATTTTGATTTTCATTTCTCTGGGTTGATTAGTAATGTTGAGCACCTTTTCATGTGCTTTTGGCCTTATTTGGAAAAATGTCTACTCATGTGTTCTGCCCATTTTTTATTTGGGTTGTTTGGGTTTTTTTGATATTGAGTTATATTAGCTGTTTATATATTTTGGGTACAGATAAACCCTTTGTCAGTTATATAATTTGCAAATATTTTCTCCCATTGAGTAAGTTGTCTTTACACTTTGTCAGTGGTTTCCTTTGCTGTGCAAAAGCTTTTAAGTTTAATTATGTTCTATTTATTTATTTTTTGCTTTTGTTTCTTTTGCCTTAGGAGACAGATCCAAAAAATATTGCTATGATTTATGTCAAAGAATGTTCTGCCTATGTTCTCTTCTAAGATTTTGTGGTTTCTGGTCTTACATTTAGGTCTTTAATACATTTTTAGTTTATTTTTGTATAAGGTGTGAGAAAATGTTCTAATTTTATTATTTTACATGTAGCTGTCCAGTTTTCCCAGCATCTCTTGTTGAAGAGACTGTCTTTTCTCCATTGTATATTCTTGCCTCCTTTGTCATAGATTAGGGTTAAAAGTATGTAGTATTATTTCTGGGCTTTCTATTTTGTTCCAATGATCTATGTGTATGTTTTTGTGCTAGTATCATGCTGTTTTGATTACTATAGCTTTGTAGTATAGTCTGAAATCAGGGTGCATGATTCTTCTTCCCAATATTGCTTTGGCAATTTGGGGTCTTTTGTGGTTCCATATAAATTTTAGGATTATTTATTCTAGCTCTGTGAAAAATGTCATGGGTATTTTGATAGGGATTGCATTAAATCTGTAGATGCTTTGGGTAGTATGGGCATTTTAACAACACTGATTCTCCCAATCCATGAACATGGTATATCTTTCCATTTGTTTCTGTCTTCTTCAATTTCCTTCATCAGTGTTTTATAGTTTACAGAGTATAGGTCTTTCACCTTGTTGGTTAAGTTTATTCCTAGATATTTTATTCTTTTTGTTGAGATTTTAAATGGGGTTGTTTTCTTGCTTTATCTTTCTGATAGTTCATTATTAGTGTATAGAAAAGCAACAGACTTCTTTTCTTGTATATTAATCTTGTATCCTGCAATGTTACTGAATACATTTATTAGTCCTAATAGTTTTTTGGTGGAAACTTTAGGGTTTTCTATACATAGTATCATGTCATTTGCAAACAGTGACAGTTTTACTTCTTCCTTTCCAATTTGGATGACTTTTGTTTCTTTTTCTTGTCTGATTGCTCTTATAAAAGAGACTCTGGAGAGCTCACTCCCTACGTCTGCCTTATGATGACACAGTGAAAAGACAGTCATCTATGAACCAGGAAGTGGGGTCTCACCAGACACTAAATCTGTCAATGTCTTAATCTTGTACTTCCCAGCCTCCAAGACTGAAAAATAAATTTTTGTTGTTTATAAGCCAGCCATTCAATGGCACTGTGTTATAGCAGCTCCAAAGTACTAGGCAGCCTCCTCAAGTTGAGTCTCTGGTCAAAGCTGTGACTTTGGAAGCTCCTCTGCTCCACAGCCCAACCAGAGTGGATTGAGTCAGCACTCATCTGCATTCTTTTATTTACAGGCAACTTTCCTCCAATTCTATGAAATATCAGGACTAAGATCATGAAAGCAATGAAATTCTCAATGTACATTGTAGAAGAACTCTTTTCTGGAGCTTTGTCATTATAGTGGTTTTTCAAACAATAACCACAGTAAAAAAGATATATAAGTTTAAATAATCTAACATCCTAGCCAAAAAGTGAATCATTAGAAGCTTCTGGTTTGCCTGGAAGAACCAGCTCACATTAAGCTATTGAAGAGTGTAGCAGTGTAATCCTGGTGGTCCAGTGGTTAAGACTCCGCATTCCCAATGCAAGGGGCTCAGGTTCGATCCCTGGTCAGGGAACTAGATCCCGCATGCTGCAACTAAAAAAGATCCCGTGTGCCACAACTAAGACCCGGCACAGCCAAATAAATAAATATTAAAAACCAAAAAAAAGTAAGCAGATTGTGTCAAAAAAAATAAATAAATAAAAGAGTGTAGCAGAGGCTGCTGGGCCCCATAATATCCTTTTCTCCTCTTCTGGGCATCCAGGTAAACTACATTTCCATTCTCTTGCAGTTAGTCTAAGACCATGTGACTCATTTCTGGTCAACAAAATGAGTGGGAGAAATACATACTACTCCTATTCCTGAATCATAAATATATCCCTCAAGACCAGTCCAGCAGTTAGCAAACTACAGCCTGGTGGCTAAACCCAGCCTGTCATATGTTTTTGTAAATAAACTTTTATTGAGACAAAGCTACAGTTAAAGCTGCTTTTCTGTTACAATGCCAGATTTGAGTAATTGCAACAAAACCATATGGATCACAAAACCAAAAATATTAACTCTCTAACCCTTTAGAAAAGGTTTGCTAACACTGCTCTGGTCCCTCTCTCTTCTCATTATTCTATAACCTTAGAGGCCATATTTGAACATGTTGGCCCAAAACCTGAAAGAAGTCTGATTTCTTGAATTACAGCCCGAAAAAAAGCTCTTTCTACCCCACTGGACTTCATGTGATTGAAAAATTAGCTTTAACTGTGCAATGTCACAGAGATTTTAGGGTTGTCTGTTACAACAGCTAGCATGACAACAGCTAGTTGTCTGTTACAACTTTCCTCAGAAGACCCAAAGGCCATCATGAATAGACTCTGTGCTTTTGGCTAATCATTCTGACTCTTAATTGTCCTGCAAACTGGAAATATGTCACTTTATAATGGAATCACTCTGACAGTATCTTCTTCATCAGTGCCCATGATAGTATACAAAATCTCATAACATTTAAATTGCACAGGATCCAAATTAGCAGGCGACTCTAGAAAAGATACAGTAATCTCTGTGTTCACTGTCCCTGCAAAAATCAAAAATGCTGCTGGGTTAGGACAGGACAAAGAGGACAGATGACTCTCAAACAAGAACGTGGACATGCACAGCTCCCAACAGGACCACATTCTAGAACATTTACCGGAAGAGATGTTGCCCTGGAACGCCACGTGGGAAAGATGCTGATGGCTGCTACCTACCACCTTCCACACGAGACTCAGCTGCAAAAGATGAGAACAGGGTCTTTGCAGCTGTTGCATATGGAGTTTCCTCATCAGAACAACACCTGTTCTCTTCCAACAAGGCAGGAATTTCCAAGATTTTTAGTCATGTCATCTGATGTGCACTTTAAAACTGTAATTTGGATCCTAAGAGTAGAGGAGAGAACATCTTAATCAAGACCCAGAGACTTCTTGACTCAGGAAGCATGGAAAAGTAACCATAAAATGACTCTAAGACCCTCATTGCCTCATTTCTGTGCAGCAGCTGTAGCCGGTAAAAGCACAAGATCACTTTCAGTGGAGCTAAGCAACTCTTCCGACAGCAGGGAACCAATAAGAGCTTAGGTTTGAGAATGAGTTCTCAGTAGGACCAGTGTGTCTTGATGATGAGAATAAACTTCTTTCTATCATCTGGTGCCAGGGAAATCAGAAGAGGGAAACAAAGCAGTCAGGAGGATAAGCACATTTCAGATTTTCAGTTTTCCTTATTGGGTGGTTTTGGAGGAGAAAAAAACCCAGGAAAGATGGCAAAACAAATCTGAAAATGTGCAACCCAAAAAGAAAAAAGAGAGTCCAGATGCTCCAAAGCCTATACTAATGAAGATTATTAAATTATTTACAAACTCTCCCAGGCCTGATTTTCCGTGAGCCTGGTATATGTTAGGTACACATCATTATCTTCGGATTGCACTATAAATGCTAATCTAAGCATATTGCTTTTTAACCAGAATTGTACTTGTAAAAGGACTTACAAACATTTATTCTGTGCACAAATACCCTTATAGGAAATCTCCTTAAAATGTATTTCTTTGTACAAAACATATATAGAAAAAATAATATTTGACCCAGGCAAGATTTTGTGGTGGTGATTATCAGAAGAAACCATTTATTATCTTTTAATCTTTTAAAAAATGTATTGAGGTATAATTGACATATAGCATTATATTAGTTTCAGATGTACAATATAATGACTTGATACCATACATATACAGTGAAATGATTACCACAATAAATCTAACTAACCATTACCTTCTAATCTTATTAGGAGACTGGTCATAAAATTATGATAATGCAAAAAACAGACAAATAGTTTCTGCTTTATAACAAAGTGAATCAGTTATACATATACATATGTTCCCATATCTCTTCCCTCTTGTGTCTCCCTCCTTCCCACCCTCCCTATCCCACCCCTCCAGGCTGTCACAAAGCACCGAGCCGATATCCCTGTGCCGTGCGGCTGCTTCCCACTAGCTATCTACCTTACGTTTGTTAGTGTATATATGTCCATGCCTCTCTCTCGCCCTGTCACAGCTCACCCTTCCCCCTCCCCATATCCTCAAGTCTGTTCTCCAGTAGGTCTGTGTTTTTGTTCCTGTCTTACCCCTAGGTTCTTCATGACATTTTTTTTTCATAAATTCCATATATATGTGTTAGCATACGGTATTTGTCTTTCTCTTTCTGACTTACTTCACTCTGTATGACAGACTCTAGGTCTATCCACCTCATTACAAATAGCTCAATTTCGTTTCTTTTTATGGCTGACCGCCTGGAGGGGTGGGATAGGGAGGGTGGGAGGGAGGGAGACGCAAGAGGGAAGAGATATGGGAACATATGTATACGTATAACTGATTCACTTTGTTATAAAGCAGAAACTAACACATCATTGTAAAGCAATTATACCCCAATAAAGATGTTTAAAAAAAAAAAACTAAAAATAGAACTACCTTATGACCCAGAAATCCCACTACTGGGCATATACCCAGAGAAAACCATAATTCAAAAAGACACATGCACCCCAATGTTCATTGCAGCACTATTTACAATAGCCAGGTCATGGAAGCAAACTAAATGCCCATAGACAGATGAATGGATAAAGATGTGGTATATATATAAAATGGAATATTACTCAGCCATAAAAAGGAATGAAATTAGGTCATTTGTAGAGATGTGGATGGACCTAGAGACTGTCATACAGAGTGAAGTAAGTCAGAAAGGAAAACAAATATCATCTATTAACACATATATGTGGAATCTAGAAAAATGGTACAGATGAACCAGAAATAGAGACACAGATGTAGCAAACACACGTACAGACACCAAGGGGGGAAAGCAGAGGGTGGTGGTGGTGGGATGAATTGGGAGATTGGGATTGACATATATACACTAATATGCATAAAATAGATAACTAATAACCTGCTGTATAAAAATAAATAAAGTTAAAAAAAGAAAAAAAACCAGACAAATAAACAAGCACTTAATATCAAAGTTTACTCCCATTGTCACCTTCACCACTTGCAGACATTACCTCACCCCCTTGTCATCCAGAGAGAGAATAGGTGGTTTTTCTGTAAGCCCTTCCTGTCCTGCCTGCTCCCAAGCCTCTGTCACCATCAGGGGCTGCCCCTGACACTTAGAGCAGCAGAGTGGACTTTCCTGATGTCCCCAGACCCCTGAGGTTGAGGTTGTTCCCTTGTTATAGCTCTGAGAGCCAATGCAAGTCACATGTCCCTTTACCCTCACTTCACTCTGAACAACTACCACACACAGCTGTTCAGGAGTATTCGACTTTACTTAAGGGCTGGAGAAATTAAAGAGGATTATGCCTAGGAGAAAACTGAAACTGTCTAGTAAACATGGGTTTTCTGAGAGTTCAAAGGAAAAACATCCAGAGAAATGAACCTTCCCAGGACTCCTTGCTCAGACACATCCTACTCATAACTGTTCCCTCCTGTCCTGAGGTCAGCACTTTCCTACCTCCTTCTTTCCCTGACACTCCCAACCCTGCACATGGCTGAGGACCCACCTCGAGGCAAAGTCCACTGTATATCCACAGGCATTGTTTTCAAACCAGATTCATTTCTTTCTCCCAAGCAGTGCATTTCCCCAAATCAGGTTAATTTGGCCTAGAATAAAGTCTTGGGAGCCTCAACCATGTAATCAGTGGTGGTATTTGGCATTCTGCCCCTTAAGAGCAGGCTTGAGGAATGAGGCATAACCCTGATACTCCAAAGTCCTCTAGTACACAGAGGACACTTCAAAGCTGGTGCCCTTCAAAATTTCTCCACCAGATGATTTTCCTAACCATTGAAACTCTTGCTCACCTACACACACAAATACATATACAATCACCAACATACAGAGACCTCTTCACAAGACAAGCATTAATTCTCTGAGAAAGTACATGCTAAACAACATTGAGCCATTTTTTATTTCTTTTGTAAAATTTTTTAATTGAAATATAGCTTATTTACAATGTTGTGTTAGTTTCAGGTGCACAGCAAAGTGATTCAGTAATATATATATATATATATATATATATATAAATTCAGATTCTTTTCCCTTAGACGTTATTACAAAATATTGAGTATAGTTCCCTGTGCTATACAGTAGGTCCTTGTTGATTATTTTATATATAATAGTGTATATATGTTAATCCCCAAATCCTAATTTATCCCTCCCCCTCTTCCCCTTTGGTAACCATAAGTTTGTTTTCTATGTCTGTGAGTCTATTTCTGTTTTGTAAATGAGTTCATTTGTATCATTTTTTTTAGATTCTACATGTAAGCAATATCATATGATATTATGTTTTTTCCCCTAGGATGTCAAATTGTATCTACTCAGACCTGCTGAGAATATGAAGTATTTGTGGCTCAGCTGTCCTTCTTTTAACAGCTGCTCCTTCAATAGCACAATGACTGGTCCTGATTTAATTTCCAAGTTTGGAGGCAGCAAGCTAGCTGGGCCTCATTCACCTTCCAATTAAAAGACCCATGAAGATAGAAAAAGACTAAAAATTGTAACAGAATTTAAATACATAATATAAAAGAATTTCTCAGTTTGGAAAACAATTTATCTCTAAATACAAAGCAAACAAACGGACTTAAGAAATGATTAGCACCTGGGTCATGTCTAAAGCACTTCCATTTGTAGAGATAAGAGGTAATGAAAGGCTTCTAACCACCCCTGATTTAAACATTTGAAACTGCAATTATATCCCAGACAATTGAGAGTCACTTCCCACCACCCCTGTTCTACAGATAGGCTCTTTACACAAAGGAGCTCTCATATCAGTGTCTCTTTTTATCCGTTCAGGAGACCACAGCTCCCAGGCATATAATATAGGGCAGTGGTGCAGCACAGTCTCAGCTGTGACACCAACAGTACAGCTCCGGTGGTAATGAACCATGACTCATTGCATTAGTTGAAAATTGTAATGAAGCCAGTACATTTTGGTGGTGAAGATTATAAACACTAGAGTCAGATAGATGTGAGTTCTAGTCCTGACTCTTCAACTTACTTGCTGTGTGACCTTGGGGAAATTATTTAAACTTCTTGAGTCTCTCTTTTTTTATTTGTAAAATGAGAATAATACCTCATATGATTGTTCTGAAGTTGAAGTAAGTTAATTTAAGAACTTATCACAGTGTCTGGCACATGGTAAACATTTAATAAATAGTATTCAAGAGCAGATGGAATAATGAAATAGTTTAGGACACAGGGTTGGGAGCCTGAGCTTCCGTTCCAGCAGGTGTGATTAGGTTCAGCTACGTCTAAGTTCTGGCCAGTAGGACATGAGCAGAAATAATGTGAGCAGCATTTGATCATGTACTTAAGGGCAAGTCCTCCTCTTTCCCTTTTCCTTTCTGCTGGATGAGATATAGACATGGCAGTGAGCCATTTTGGACCCTACAGATTAGGGCAACTCACTAGAGATAGTGACCCAACAAGACCTTTATCCTCCTGCTCCAACTTCGATTGATTACCCCCTAGGCCTGACCCACAGTTGTCCTTCTGAGACTGCTTGCATTTCTCTCTTTAGTTGGTTCCTTTTGTTCCCAGATGTCAGGTCCTTCTCTTCATTTCATTCTCTCATTTTGCTTCCTTAAAGAAGACTACATGGAAGGTAAATCTTCTGTGTCTCTGCTCATCTGAAAATGTATTTTCTCTTCATGTTGAGTGATAGTTTGGCTAGGTATAGAAGTCTAGGTTGAAATTCATTTTCTGTCAGGTTTTTAACATTCTACCCCACTGCTTTCCAGGATCCAGTATTTACCATAAGAAGTCTGATATAGTCATTTCACTTAGCAGCCAATAGTCCTCTTCCATTTGAAGAAACATGTCATTCTTTAGCTGTGAGAAACTACATGAATTTATTCCTATTACTGATATAATTTTATCTGTTGAGTCTGTTCTCTCTTTCTGGAAGGGCTATTATCATGTTGAAATTTCTGAAATTCTCTATGTCTCTAAACTTTAGCTTATGTTTTCCTTTTATTGTATTCTTATTTTATATTATGACAGTTCCTGAACTTTTTCTTTCAATTCTTCTATCAATATTTTATACAGATAAGCATAACTGTATTTACTAGGAATTCTTTATTATCTATAAGTTTTCTTTTTCATTGCATGCTGTTCTCATTTATGGATACAAAGTTTTCTTAAATTATCAAATTGTGCAAAATTTTTTAAGTGGATTATCTTGTTATTTCCTGGAATCACTGTGGAATGAAGAATAATTATTATTATTTTACACTTAAGAAAAAGAAGCTTAGTAAAATTTCTTAAGATCATAAAAGAAGTGAATCTAAGTGATAGAATTACGATTCCCCCTCAAGTAGTCTGACATTAAAATTAACAATTTTAGTGACCACATTATAGTACCTCATCTTTTTCATATCGATTATAGTAGGTTCAAAAACCTATTTTAATGCTTTATGTGGCAAAAGGAACTTTGCAGATGTGATTAAATTAAGGATCTTGAGATGGGGAGATTATCCTGCATTATCCAGTTGGCCCCAATGTAATCATAATCCTTAAAAGAGAGAAGAGGGAAACAGAAGAGTCTGCTTCAAAGTGATGCAAATGTTGGCTCTGAAGATAGAGGAAGGGGCCATAAGCCAAGAAACACAGGCAGCCTATAGAAGCTGGAGAGGGCAATGACATGTATTCTCCTTTAGAGCCCGCAGGAAGAATGCAGCCCTGTAAACCTATTTTGAACTCTGACATCCAAAGCTATATGACAATAAATTTGTGTTGCCTTAATACACTAACTTTGTGGTTATTTGTTACAGCAGGAATAGGAAATTAATACATAGATGTTGCACATTTTGGTTAGATTTATTCCTTGATGTTCTAAGCTTTTTGGTTATTTTAAAGGACATCCTTTCATCAATTACATTTCTAAATTCCATTTCTAAATGGAAACATCTCCATTTAGTATAGTTATTTTTATATGTTGATTGAATGACAAGCCCCCTTCCTTAAATTTTTTTAGAAATCAATAATTTTTCATTGAAATTTTTGATAAAAAATCACAATGTTTGAAATTACTCATAATTTGTCCTTTAAGATTCTCATTTTTCTTCCTTTGTGTCTTTGATCTATTTATTGATTATTTTTATTCTGTTCATTGGCTAAGATCACCTGTACAATATAAAGAGTGATAATTTCTGATTCTAATGGCGGTGCTCATATTTCAAATTTAAGTACATTTGGTGGGCTTGACTTGCTAATACATTATTAAAACAATTTGTGTTTATGTTCTGAAATAAACAGGTCTGTAATTTTCCTTTGTTGTGGTATACTCACTCAGTTTTCTGATTATATATTTATAAGTCTTACAGAATTAAAAAGCCTTCCATCTTTTTCATATACAGTTGACCCTTGAGCAAGGCAGGAGTTAGGGGTACCAAACCACTGTGCAGTTGAAAATCCACGTACAACTCTTGACTCCCGAAAAACTTAACTACTAATAGCCTACAGTTGTCTGGAAGCCTTATCAATAACATAAACTGTAGGTTAACACATATTTTGTACGTTATATATATTATAAACTGTAGTCTTACAATATAGTAAGCTAGCAAAAAGAAATGTTATTAAGAAAATCATAATATATCAATATTTACAGTACTGTACTGTACTTATTGTTACCATAAGTTTATGTTGTCTGTTTACAAGATGAATTGTCTATCAGTACCTACATCAATATTGCCTTATATCATACAAAACTCTGTAGAGGTTGTATGTATTAATAACAGTAGACATCAAAAATGAAAAATAATGTGAAAAAGAAATTCATATTTATTTACAGGTATAACAATTCATGCATTAATAACAAAGAAGTAGCAATATGATCGCTTTATGGTCACCTAGTGTAATTGATATGATTGCTTCACGGTAGCCTAGCCTATACACTACTGAACGAATGGTTATAAAATTTTTATGGCATACAGTATTACAGTCATATTCATAATACAGTATTAGAAACCTTGTTAATTTTTTAAAACTACTTACCTGTAATGATAGGCTGAAACAAAATTTCTCCAATTCAAGAGAGAAAGAGGCATACAGTACTGTAATTCTTTGAAAGCAAAGTTATAAGACAGTAAGAAAACTAATGCATTATTAATTTTATATTACATATCACTCACCTTATGCCTATGTAATGATAGGCTATCCACTTCAAGTCTTGCACATGATGTTCTACACAATTAATACTTAGATGATGATGATGATGACACAAAAACATCTCATACAGTTTTTGCCATACAGTTATTAGATTTTCACACAAAGACACTCATACATTTAAACAACAGATAAGTTTATTAACTATGCTGCATGATATTTACTATTCGTTAACTGGAATTAGGTAATCATAAAATTCTTCATCCTCATTGTCTTAAAGTTGAGTAGGCTGAGGAGGAAGAGGAAGAGCAGGGGTTGGTCTGGCTGTCTTGGGATGGCAAAGATGGAAGAGGTGGAGGAGACAGAAGGGGAAGCAGGAGAGGCAGGCACTCTTGGTGTAGCTTTACAGAGATACATTGTAATGTCTGGCTTTTTCCCTTTTTCTTTTCTCTAAAAATGTTTCTATATAGTACCAATCCTTCCTCCACTGTTTGCTTTAGTCTCAGTGTCCATATCATAGAAGGGTCCATGTCATAAAGAAGTCAAAAGCAGTCTTGAATAATCAGAACCCTTCTGTCAGATTGTCTGGTGTCAATTTGTTTTCTGGCACTGCTTCTTCTACCTCTTCTTCCTCATCATCTGGCACTGGTTTGGAAGCACTCATCTCTATCACATTGTCTTCTGTTAATTCCTCTGGTGTGGTGTCTATCAGCTCTTGAATTTCTCCAAATATCTTGACACCTTCCACCTTTTTTGCCATATCTACAAGCTCTTTTATGATGTCCTTGATTGGCTCCATTTGTAAATCCTGTGAAGTCATACACAACCTTCTGGGCACAGTTTTCTCCAGCAGGAATTTATTGGGGCAGGGAGGTGGTGATGGCTTTCACAGCTTTTTATATACCAATTATGGCATCTTTAATGGTGTAATCCTTCCAGACTTTCATGATGTTCTCTCTATCGGGGTTCTCTTCTATATCATTGACAATCCTTTCCATAGAGAACCATGTGTAATGAATCTTAAAAGTCCTTATGACCTCCTGATCTAGAGGCTGAATTGGAGACATTGTGTTTTGGGTCAAGTAGACGACTATGACTTTGGTGTTGAACTTATAGGGTTCTGGGTAGCCAGGGGCATTGTCCAATATCAAAAGAACTTTAAAGGCAGTCCCTTCCAGGCAACGTACTTCTTGATTTCAGGGACAAACATCAATGCAACATATCCAGAGAAATGGTTCTCAATTCCAGGCCTGTTGTACAACCAAAAGTCTGGCAGCTGGTGTTTATCTTTTTCCTTTAAGGCTCGGAGAGTAGCAACTTTATGGATAAGGGTAGTCCTGATCATAAATCCTACTGTGTCTGCACAAAACAATAGAGTTAGCCTATCCTTTTCTGCCTTAAATCCTGGTACTCGCTTCTCTTCTTTACTAATAAATGTCTTTTGTGGCATTTTTTCTCCAGAATAGGGCACTTTTATCTGCATTAAAAACCTGTTCAGGCAGATATTCTTTCTCCTCAATGATTTTCTTAATGACATTTGGAAACTTGTCTGCTGCCTTTGGTCGGCAGAAGCTGCTTCTCCTGTTATCTTGACATTTTTTTAGGCCAAACCTCTTTCTAAAGTTATCAAAGCATTCTTTGCTGGCATTAGATTATCCAGCTTTAGATCCGTCACGTTCCTTTTGCCTTAAGGTATCATATAATGACTGATTTTTCTTGAATCATGTTAGAGTCTTTAAGTATTGCTTTCTTAAAGCAATCCTATACTCACATAAGAACTGAATTTCAATAGGAAGTAAAAAGCTATTTCACAAAAAGGGCCAGATTCACAAATTTCCCTTACACTGGATTCATTTATCTTGAAATGGTGGCAGCTGCAGACCCCAACCTACTGTACATACCAAGTAATTCAAATTTTCTTGTAATGTCATGACTTTTCTGTTTCCTGGGAGTTCTTCCAGCATCACTAGTGGCACTCTGTGGTTCCATGGTGTTGTTCAGAGTTTATAGTATTACAATAAACAAGATGAAAAGTATGCAAGGACATTGAGAGATCACTTTTTACCGTGATACACAATTTACTGGAGGGATGAACTGTTCACATGGAGGTGATGAGCATCACACGCATTTTAAGTGGATCATCATGACGAGCTCAGCGCACTAGCAACAGGGGTGGCTAGGAAGTTACTATAGTAGGATAGTGTGTGCTATGTGAATTTATCCAGGTGTGATTTAATATCACATCTTTACACGTGTTTACATTTATCTCAACTGCAAATGGTGTCTTGTACATTCTGTGTTTGTCTGTGTAAGTTTTGATAAATTTTAACTTTCTATAATGGATTTGTGTATATTGATGGTAGATAAAATAGACTATAATCTACATATATTTTATGCATTCACAATGTACCTAACTTTTTCTTAATTTTTTTCAATATTTCTATGCTACATTGTTCATCTGCAAATTTTTTCAAATTATCGCAAATCTCCAAAAAAATTTCCGGTATATTTATTGAAAAGAATTCCTGTATAAGTGGACCTGTGCAGTTCAAACCCATGTTGTTCAATATAAATGAACAAAATTTATATTGTTGTAATATAAATGAACTCTTTTCTTACTTTTAGTAGGAATTGCTCTTAAATTCTTCTGGGCCAGGTAATTTTTTATATGGATAAATTCCTAACTTCCTTATCAATATCTCTATCAAGAAGTATTTCGAATAAGAATTATCAGCTCTTCTTCAGTTGGCTAGCATATTTTCTTAGAAAATATTCCATTTCATATAGATTTTCATATTCCTTGGCATAGCAATGTTTGACTAGCTCCAAGAAAAAAATCAGCATTTTATCTATTTAATATGATTGAATATTTATCAGTTTAACTAACTATAAATTAGTCTCTTGGTGTTGTGGTCACCAAAAACAGAAGAATTAGCGTTTTGATCACATCATGTTACTATGCTAAAAATTACTATAACCAGTCTACAATAAATATATTGGGAGTAGGAATTTAATAATTGAAAATAAACAAAAGTAATATATTTAAAATAATACTTTTTCAGAATTACTTTTCTAATAATACAAACAATAATATCTTTAAATATTTTGAAGAAGGTTAAGCACACTGGTTTTTATTTTTAAATGAAAGGTATATCTTTTCCAACCAGTATTTTCATATTTAAATACAAGTAATACAAGTTCCACATTGTAATACATTCTACATGTCTCTATATAGCATCTATTTTTTTTTTGAGGTCATGCTTTCTAAACTATAAGCATCTTTCTGTCAATAAATATGTCTTAATGCCTAGAAAGCTGTCTAGAACATAAGCACACAGGATCAGAGTTAAATGAATGATTCAAAACATATTTGGAGATCACAAGGGCAAGTAACATTCATTCATTATTTCACTGTGCCTTACTACATGCAAAAATCTTTGATTAAATAATCCCTTCTGTCAAGTATTTTAAGAGACTAAATTTAACACTCTGAATTTCTAACATTATTTCCAATACAAAAATATACATTCAAAGAAAACTTAAATAAATTTTGAAATTTATTTATAATTGTGAGAAATAATTGTCTTTATTTGAGAAGCACTAAGCAAGGAATATAATTTTTGCCAATTTAAATGAGGCATAATTTCACATATTCTTATATCCAATATCTCTTTTTGCAACTGCATATAATAACTATTTTAGTGTTAAAAATTAATGTACTTCACATAACCACAAAGAAATCACAAGTATGAATAACCTGCATATACACGTATGTCAGTGTATTTTCCATGAACTCCTCAAAAACAAAAATCATCCTTTACTCATCATTTTTACTCCCAGCTCTAGTAGCCTGCCTGGCAAAATGGAAAGGAGATTAGAAGAGAGGAACATGCAGGAAGGGGACGCTATTAGCAGAAAAGCAGGGAGATAACACTGAGCACTGTCTTGGTCCATAGTAAATGCTCAATAAATGAATGAAACAGGAAAAAAATGGTGCCTGGGTGAGAATTTTACTAACGAATAAAATGCACGACTTTTTATAATATTGCCGGAAAAATGCTAAACTATTTTGTCTTTCATGCTTTGCTTTTACACAGTCCTATGAGAGAAAACACTTGGCAAGGAATTAAATGCTATTCTAGAAAGGAGTCTGAGCCTTAAAATGCTAGCAAAATAAAACTTTATGTGGTTTTAATTAAGACTAAGGGAAAAAATGTCACAAAGTTTTTACTTTTGTGTCTCAAAGAGAATCTGCAGGCTCAGAAATTCATGAAAACCTCAGAAACTCACGAGTAATGGGTTCTCAGAATTAAAAGGGAGATGTTTTGTTTCGTTTTGTTTTGTTTGTTTTGTTTTAATTGGAACTTGAAAAGCATGTTCATTCCCAGGATTCCTTGGGAAGTATTTTTAGCAACTTAATATTTCTTTCTTTAAAAAATGTGAAGGTCAATTTACAATTGTGATAGGAAAGAAATGGAGAGGGAACTCTCTAAAGTATGGTCTTTGGTTACTACTTATTGAAAGGATACCTTTGGTTAATTCAAAGTATATTTAAATGAACAATTCCATTAAAAAGCCAAGGTTAAATAAGATTTAACTTTGGAATTCACTTGTTTCATGAGTTTCAGTATGACACCAGTTACTCCACCATATAGTTCTTGGACATAGGGTAAACTGACTAAAACTATTTAGATACAAAAAGAAATTGGGTATCCGTCTCCACCAATGCACTAAGAACTCAACATTTACATGATATAAATCTAAGTGTTTTCAGGTAGAAATGATCATATCAGAGTCTGTTCTCACCATACTCCACTGAAGACATGGATTTCTTAATTTTTTTAACCAGTTCCAAAATCACCAGTTCTACAATTTTACAGGTAGGCAAGCTCAACCAACTGTCCTTCCTTTTCAGATCCACCAAGCCCTGTCAATCCTCTCTGGCTCCTTCTTTCATTCCCATTGCCTTAATCGTGGCATCCCCCTCTCTCCAAACATTACAGCAGGCTTCAGTCTGACCTCCATAAGCCCTCTCACTCCACCAAACTCTCATAATACTTTCCTGCTTAAAACTCTTGGTGGTTCTCCTTTGGCAAGATTCGGGTAGGAGAACCCCATAGCCCTGTCTTGCAAGGGCTTTTTCAATCTAGGTACAACCCAAATTTCCAAGGACACCTCCTGCCCCCTCCTTGCCATAAATCCACTTAACTGACCTTGTAGCCAGAGTCTCAGCTGTCTGAATACTGCAAGTCTCTTTACACCTGCCTGCCTTGGAAGGCTCTTATTACCCAATCCCATTTGTCAGACTTTTATCATTCAAGCTCCAAGTTTAACTCTTACTTTTTCTGTGAAACGCTATAAATCCACCCTCTGACCCTGCCTGAATGAAGCTCTTCTTCCACAACTGGAAAACATAACACATTATTATTATTGTTTCTTTACTTATTGCCTTACTCCACCCGCTCCCCTCTATTACATTGAAATGGAAGCATTTTGAGTTCAGAGGCCAGGTCTTGCTTGTCTTTGTACTTGGAGACCTAACACAATGCCTAACATGTGGAGGTGATTCAATAAACATCTGCTATTGAATACTGTTAACTCTTCTTTATGTGTAACAGGGATGGGGAAAAGAGAAATAACTCAAAGTTACCACTAAAACAAAAAAGCCATCTCCTCTGAAATATCTGGAGGTAGAGTACCTCTGGTTTCATTAGGTACTCTCTTCCCCAGTGGGGCTCAACATTGAAACAATGGCTCACAAGGAGGCAGAGGGGAGGCATGAGTCTTGGAACCAGACAAACCCATAGGATCTGGAGACAAATTATGCCTGGGGGGCACCTGGGTCCCCCACACTCAGCAACATCAGCTCCTGGGACCAGTTTACTCTTCTCCTCCCAACCCCCACTCTCTCCAACAGTAACCAGCTGCTATCTAATTTCTGAACTTCCCAGGGGAGGTAAAACTTTCCTTCATTCTTACTGAACTTGACTTCAGTTAATCCAAAACTTTGTCAGAGTTGCCCATATGTGAAAATGGTGAGTTGTTCTCCATCTTCTGAGACCCCACTGTTTTGAAAACAAAAATTAAAAGCCAGTCGCAATAACAAGAAAGCGATCCAAGATAAGATAAATAATAGGCACTGATGAAGCGGGGGGCAGAATTCACAATTCAGAAATCCTTTGCGAGTTGTAACTTATCCTGTGGTGGGAGATAGAGGTAGGTCCACTTCAACCTGCAACGAGCTGTGATCTGAGAGGGATTGCAACTGTCTTAACATAAAAACTACTACACTTGGGTCGCCCCTCGCCATGCCAAACTGAGACACACACACACACACAACACACACACATTCTCTCATAGCCTCTCTCTTCAGGCTGACATACAAAATACCATAGCCTGGGTGGCTTAAACAACAGAAATTTATTTCTGATAGCTCTGGAGGCTGCAAGTCCAAGATTAGGGTGTTGGCAGGGTAGGTGTCATCCTGAGGCTTCTTTGAAGTTAGCTCGTAAGTGACTGCCATCTCACTATGTGCTCAGGTGACTTCTTTGTGTGCTGGGGGGAGGGGGAGGGAGAGAGAGTGAGCTCTGGTGTCTCCTGTTACCAGGGCACCAATCCCACTATGAAGGCTCCACCCTATTGACTTCTCTAACCCCCTTAATTACCTCCCAAAGGCACCCTCTCCAAATACCATCACACTGAGGGCCAGGGCTTTCACATATGAATTTTGAACACGAATATTCAGCCCATCACAGCCCCAGACCCACGATAAATAGCATCCAATGCCTTGCATGGCTTGAGCTCTGTGAATCATGTCTTCACTGGAAAGTACTGCCACTAGTGGGATTACATCCTCAGTTTGTGGTTATATAATAAAAGATGACACATTATCCGTAGTTCTTTTTGTACCACATATTGTCTCCCTTCCATTTACTACTGCTTGTTAGACTTGTCACACTGACACACACAGCTGTTTCCTTCAAATCAAACAATACCACTGGTGTCTAGTCACCATGCTGTCCATCTATTGCCATTGTTCACAATTACCAGTGCATTGGTTCCAATGATGCCTCAGTGGCCATTTCCACCCAGAAAAAGAGAAACTAAATATTTGCAAAAACTCTTCATGTAAATGTAAAGAAAGTACACCTGAGGTAGGATGCATCCTCTTCCTGAGTATGATACAAATGCACAGTAGTCTAAGCCATTAAAACACAAGATGTCAAAACATTCTTACATGAAACAAAATTGATTGTTACAGAAATTCTAAAGGGAGCTTATTTTTATGGAGGTTTTAAATTCCTTGAAGCAGATAGGTAATTTCTTTTTGGTTTATTTTCAGAAAGGGAGAAAAAAATTCTTAACTCCTGTAACCAGCTTAGAAGAGACAAGATGGAAGGAAAATTGGTGAAAACAGGAATGAACAGAAGTGCAGCCCTTTGAACTAGGCAGAGAAACAAATCCTATAATACTGTGACATGAAAAGAAAAATCCATCATTGACAAAAGAGACTGTCTGAGGACACTGGTCTCCTTTGAAAGTGTGGAGAAGTGGCTCAGAATAACAATGATGGCCATTGCGATGACTACAATTTATGCATTACAAATGGTATGTTTTTAGTAAGTTCTTACACTGATATATCTCTTGGTTAGAAAGAGCCTGTTTCTCCCCAGGTCATTTTTCATGTTCTTCTTCCTGAATAGAGCCTCCTTTTTCTAGCAAAACAGCAATGCCCATATTAATGGTATAAAATGGATCCAAATAAAAAACAAATTGTATAACGTAGCTGTAATAGCTCTGTCCCTGTCAACTGAACTGCTCTTGACCTTGGAGGGAAGGTTAGGTGTTACATCCCTGAGGTCACTCATTTGAGCTGAAAAAAGCTGACTGTGGAAGTGACAACACACAGAGGGAGACAGAAAGAATGACAGCTGTTTGTGTCACCAGCCCAGATGCTGAGTAATTCAGGTTCAGACAGTACTGCCTGCCTCCCAAGATGGTCATGAGCCATGGAACGGCTTCCCCTTGACAGCAAACCATTCCCACATGTCAAGGAAAGTAACCACCTTTATTTCCAGAAGCTTTGTAACTTAAAGTTACTGTGGTTGGCTCTTTAACTAATCTGTGATGGGTACATCCAAATGTGGGTCATCTTTCAGGGTATCCCACTAGGGGCTTTACATGTTTGATCTGTTAGAGACATTATTCAAACCACTGTAGGGTAAAATGGGGCAAGTCATTCCAAACATAGGGGAGAGAAAGTGGGACACATGTCTGGATACCAAGGCCAATGTGGGCAGTGAGGCAGGGACAGGGCAGGAGAGGCAGGCAGTGGGGGTGGCAGCAGGATATGCTATGGGGCCTGATAGACATGAAGTAGAGTTTGGAACTTATTTTCAGTTTGATGGAAAGACATTAAAATTTTTTAACCGGGGAAGTGATGGATTTGTGATCTGTCTGTGGCTGGGAAGGGAAGGAGCAGTAAGTAGATATGAAAAAAGCAAAGTGTGTAAAACAATATATGAGATTAGGAGACCCTGACTCCTGCATTTCTCCACAAATAATTGCCTCTACTTAAAGAAATATTAAGAAAAATTTAAATGAAGAAATACAGTGCTGATTTAAGTTTAAAGTTAGTATCCTCTAGCTCCAGTTCTTCTGAAATTCAGAGTATCCATTTGTTCATTTATTCCATAATTATTTACTGATATGTACTGCATGTATAGTGCCAGGCTGAGTAACAGGAACTCAAAGATGGATAAGAAACAGTACAGTTCAGCAGTGTCAAAACACAAAATTGTTATCCAAGTCACAAGTATAAATACCACCTCCCAGAGGTATCTACCACATCCAGATACCCCAAACATGTATTTTTTCCATGTAATATGTCCATGGACATTGTGGTAGGGTAATAATCATGCAAACTATTGGTTTAAGTTCAGTCTCATAGTTGTATGAAAAAAAGGACAATTAGGGGACTTGGGGTACAATCCAATTTCAAAAAACAAAATATTTTAATAGACACTTCACCCAAGAAGATATATGGATTGCAAATAATTACATGCAAAGATGCTCCATGCCATTAGTCATCAGGAAATGCAAATTAAAACTGCAATTGCATGGCACCACCCACCTATTGGAACATCTAAAATTAAAGACTGACCATAACAAGTCTTGGCATGTGGAGGAGCTGGAACTCACTATTACCACACTACTAGTGGTAACGTACAATGGGACAGCCACTCGAGAAAGAGTTTGGCACTTTATTAGAAAGCTAAATATACACACATCATAGAGCTCAGCCATTTTACTCCCAGCTATTTCCCCAAGAGAAAAGAAAGCATATGTGCACACAAAGACTTGTACACAAATGTTCATAACAGCTTTATTTGTAATTGCCAAAAACTGGAAACAACCCAAATTTCATCAACAGGTGAATGGGTAAACAAACTACAGTGTATCCATACTACGGAACACTACTCAGCAATAAAAAAGAAATGAAATGTTCATAAATGCAATGACATGGATGATTTCCAAAATAATTGTTCTGAGTGAAAAAGATCACATACTATGTAATTTCACTTATATAAACTTTAGAAAATGCCAACTTATCTCTATAGTGACAGAAAGAATGGTGGCTGTCTGGGGACTAATATTGGGTGGGAGGGGAGGGGGATTTCCACGGGAGTAAGGAGACCTTTGTGGGTCATAGATATGCTCACTATGCAGATTGTGTTGATGCTTCCACTGGTGCAAACGTTATGTTAAGACATACCAAAATATATACTACAGATACATGCTGTTTATCATATGTCCATCATACCTCCAAAATGCTGTTAATTTTTTAAATATAAAAACAAAAATAAATAAAAGAAAATGAGGTTTTAAAAATAGATTGCTTTTTTAGAGCAGTTCTAGGGTCACAGCAATATTGAGCAGAGGTACATGTACCCCCAGCCCCCACGCATGCACAGCCTCCCTCATTACCTTCATCCCCCACCAGATGGTACATCTGTTATAATCAATGAGCCCACATTGACACGTCATAATCACCCAGACTCCAGAGTTGACATTACAGTTCACTCTTGGTGGTGTACATTCTATGGATTTGGACAAATGTGTAATGACAGGTATCCATCATTATAGTATCAAACAATAATTTTGCTACCCTAAAAATCTTCTATTCTCCATCTAGAAAATGAATATTTTATTTAACTTCTTTTAATTCCTTAATTCTATGTGTATCTTATGTGGTAATGATTATAAAATAATATTTTTATCTTTTTGGCTAACTGCCTTTTTAGAAAATGAGTTAATGGTCAAAGAATATATATCTTGATATACTTGTAAAAGTCATCTTTAAGTGATATATGTATAAGTACATTATATGTAAAAGTTTATACACAAGAGCTCAGGAGTTCATGTTTCTTTTAAGAATCTTGTCATTGCTTGCTCAACCTCCTGTATGCTTTAGGCTTTTTGACTCAGTGTTGAAATGATTCCTGATGTGAAAAGATTTCATATTGAGACTCCCTGGTGAACACAATAATGAAGGTTGTTTAGTTGATATGTTTGGTTTTTTTCAAGCATTACCAGCACACTGACCCCCAAGTATTAAATCTCAGCATGAAGATGTTTCTAAGTTACATTTATATGCCATAGTCGCCCATAACATTTCAGGGATGTTATCTTGTAGTGCCAAGGTTATCTTCTTGTAGCCACTGGAGATTTTCAAAATCATCAGGACCTAAAGTTATGGCTGCTGCTTATAAGGACAGTGTTTTTAAAGATTTTACTTATCAAGGTTATGTCCCACATGAATATTAGTACAACATTTTTCTGTGCCATTATAGCATAAAAATCCTTCATCACCTTATTTTTTCCTGACTAGTTGGTTGTATACACATGACGTGTTTTATAGTTCATGGAATTCTTCAAATTTACTGATTTGAGAATTTCAGAAAAAAGTTTAGAAAAAATATTCCTCTGACTTTTCTATTATATTTCAATCAGTATATAACCAAACTGTTTTAAATATTGGATTTTGTCATGCCTTTAATAGGTGTTAAACAATGATTCTTCATAATCCACCACCCAAAGAAAAAGAAAGGAATGAAAGGCTTATCTAACAAATATCATACAACAAATTTATAAGCACAAACCACATTAATATTCAGACAATCCTAGGCTAACACTCAAAAACAAAAAAAAAATCACATTTATAAGGTATTTGATTTCTTGTTAGAAACAAGACAACACAAATTTTCAGGAGACCTAAAAATTATTTTTATGTCTTTGTCTCAGTGTTCTTGGAATGGCACCATTTTTCAACGTTTTTGTATAGGTCACAACAGGTAAATAATCCATGCCTTTTATTCTTTTTTAGGGAAGTTGGGGGAGGTTGGAGAGGTGGGAGGGAGAGGCTATACAAATGTTGGTTTAGAGTTATAGTAGCAAGAGGATCCAAGGTTGAAGATCGTCTTAGTGACATTATTTTATTTTTGCTATGAGGATCCTATAATTTATACACTGAGATTTCATACAATAAGCCAAAGAATGAGTTTCACAGGAAACTCCTATTTCACCCTCCAGTAAAACCATGAAGGTCCAAATACATGGGTCAAGCATATGTAAACACTTTTAAAGGGGAAGTTTAAAGAATCCCTGGGATACGATTAACTAAGAAACAGCACAATGGAATGATACCACTTTTATTCAAGCCCAATTGTACATCAAATTCTTGGTATTTTCAACTGTTATGGCAAAATGTCTTTCTTGACATTGGTATTCCTAGTGGTATAAATGGAGACCACAAATATGGCTTGAAAGTAGGAGGACATTAAATGGCACAAGGTCAAAGGGAAATTAGATACATTTTATTGCATAAGAAATCTAGAAGTCAAAAGTAACTACCAAAATTGAATGCAGTTATTAGGCTGGTGTGTGGGCCGCTTTGTAGGACAAGGATAGTCAGGATGGTCAGGAGACAAGAGCCTTTCTCTGGATGCTGGAAACTTCTCTGCTCCCTAGCAGTTAAAGGCTGGAGCAGGAAACATTTGGGAAATGGACATCTTCATGAGAAGAAGAAAACTTGGGAACTGCAATTAAGGAAGTAAGTTTAATCTCTGATCTTATCAACCAGTGTTCAATACACATAAGTTATGGATTTCAGAATGAGTGAGTGAAGACAAAACTGAGGCAGCCAGGAACCACCACATACCTAGAGTCCAGGAGGGAGATAACAAGCAACGTCTGGTCTGAGAGCATGAGTGTCAGGAAGACCTTTGGGTCTTCAAGATAGCGCAGGTGAAATCACTTCATACATGTTAAGTCATTGTAACAGTTAAAGACTTTGGGCAGCATCACTCATTAAAAACACAAATTATAACTAAAATGAGATACTATAGGTTATATCAACTTGGAAAAAAAATTTTCCCACTGGTGAAAGTAAAATAAAATTTATTTTATTTTCTTATTGACATATAGTTGATTTACAATGTTGTTTTCATTTCTGCTGTACAGCAAAGTGATTCAGTTATCCATATATATATACTTTATTTTCTTAACATTCTATTCCATTATGGTTTATCACACGGTATTGAATATAGTTCCCTGTGCTATACAGTAGGATCTTGTTGTTTATCCATCCTATATATAATAGTTTGCATCTACTAACCCCAACCTCCCAGTCCATCCCTCCCCCAACCCACTCCCCCTTGGCAACCACTTTAGATTCCACATATAAGTGATCTCATATGGTATTTGTCTTTCCTTTCTGGCTTACTTAGTACGATAATCTCAGAAAAAAATGTTTTTAAGTTTGTTGTTGTTAGAACATTGCTGATGGAAGGATACATTTCTACAATTTCTAAGGGAAAGCAAGTTGGCAAAATCACCAGTGCCCACACCCTTTAACACAACAATTCCACTTCTAGTAATTTTTCCTACAAAAGTACTCACACATGTGAAAAATGACCTATTCATTTAATAAGTATACTTAGTGAGCACCAACTGCATACCAGCTACCATTCTAGGCACTGGGGAAGGAACAGCAAACAGTGGAGTCTTGTGAGGCTTATATTGGTTGGGGAGATAGACTGTCAATAAATCAATGCATAATATGTCAAGTGGTGGCATGAAGAAAATTCAAGTACGGAAAGAGGGGTAGGAAGTAATGAGGGAAGAAGGCTGTCTCCATAAGGCAGGTAAGGAGGCGACATTTAAACAGAGCCCTGAGGGAGATGAGGAAGGAGCCAAGCAGGTACCTACAGAAAGTGTGTTCTAAATACACATCCTCACAGCATTGTCCATAACAAATTAAAAGCAACATAGATATCATCAATAGGGGCCTGAGTAAATAAATTATAGATATGTAGTTGGATAGACAGCTAGCTATAGTATATAATATAATGTGTGTATGATTCAATATGTGTATAAACACAAAGAAGAAAATGATGGGGTGGCTTCGGGGGAATACTGGGCGGCTGGGGGTACTGACATTTTTCCTTGACTCTCTGTACCTTTCAGGTTTTGTACCACATGCGTGCACTCTCATATACAAAACACCATAGGACATGGTTTATGTTAAATAAATGTCTCCATTTGACCATAAAGATATCTATCCTGCTTAAAATATTTCTGGGAGCTCCCAAAATCCCAAATGATAATAGTCTGCAACCTAAAATACCTGGAGAAATTTATATACAAATACATATCATGTGTGTTACACTAAGAATGTTTCTGGACTTTCTGATAAAGACAGGCCCAGAGCAAGAAAAACAATGAACTTTTGGAAAGAGCAATTCACACAACACATCATTATCTATGTCACTAAACAGGATGGAATCTCACAGATCCAGTCTCTTGTCAAGTTTTTAAGAATTCATATTATGACTCTCTCACATGAAAAAAAAATGTCATATTTTTCCACTTCCATGTTTTAATGAAAACTGGTCGTAAAGCAAAGGCCTATACCAGAAAACAAATTCCACCCAAAAAACTAGCACAACAAATCAGAAGAAACACACAAACACTGAACTCAGGGCCCTCCTGAAAACCAACATTGAATAAACTCAATGTATTCTATTTCCTTGTCTTTTTCTTGATTCCTTGGAGCAATACGAATTTGTGGAGGAGTCATAGATTTGCTGCAGACAGATAAGTCACAGGACAGAAGGCAGCTCTAGTTATAGGACAAGTTTCCACTATGTAACTGGTGAAGCTGGCCAGTGCTGACTCACCCATTGACGCGGCCTGCACATCCCCGGAGCAGAACCTGGTCCCGGCTGGTACCATCAGCACTCAGGGGAGGGGGCGACACACCCCCAGTGCCCCCACTGCCAATAGCTCCACCTTAAAAAGACTTCACTGAATGGTCATGGTAAACAGAATTCCTGGGATTCTATTCATTTTACTGACTTATTTTCAAGTCTGGGTACAAAAAATTGTAAATTGTACAGACGAGGTGGTGGTGGTAGGGGCGGATCGGATCCCTTCCCCAAAGTACATCACCGCAGTTGGGATAACACCATTCCCTGAGCAGTTCCTTGGTTGTGCTCAAGGGTGCTTTTAAGTTTGGACTCAGGAAGCAAGTGTTTGCAGGCAAGCTCAGAATTTTCGGCCTCTACTTTTTTGTTCTTGTTATGTGTATGTTTATTTTTCCTGGTGTTTCAGAAACAAAGCATCCCCACTGCATCATTAAATAAAGACAGTGAGACCTACACCACAGCCCCTCGCACGTGGCACTTCCTGCTCATCTTCTTAGAACATTCTCATCTTCCTCCAGTTACCTCCAGCCCCGCCAAGATCAGTCTGAGATGTGTTAAAGTAGCATCCTTTCCATCCATTTTTCAGAGCTCAAAGTACAGTTACATGATGCTATTTTCCATGGCCTGATACCATAGAGCAGGGCCACGAGAGTGGTGTGTTCACAGATTTAATCCCAAATCCTTTTAGAGGCCAGAGAAGTACATGAATCCTGAATGGCATGACTGGCTCTCAGCCAGGACATATGATAAACATTAATTCTTAATAGCTTTAGGTGAATCTGCTGCAATGGTTTTATTTGATTATATTTCTATGTAAATATATAGCAATACAGAATTTCTATGTGAAGAGAGGAGAGGGAAGGAAACAGAAAATTGACAGTAACAGGAAGGAGGTTGCCTAGAAGCAAACAGCTAAAGATTAAAAAGACTCTTCTAAAAGCATTCCTCTGTGATTCTGTTTCAATGATGAAATCAACATCCTATTGAACATTTTCACCCTCATGTTCTCTCCCTGGGCTGTACTGCACAGCCAGCCTCTCTGCACACCAGGGACCAAAGACGGGGGACCCAAGTCTTGCACATCCCTCCCGGAAACAACAGCACGAAGAAGAGGACTAGTTGGATCGCGAAAGCAGCACTGCTTCCTTGGACTCCCACAAACAGTTCCAGGATTTGGAAGTTAGGCGGTACCTGGCCTTTTAGTTTCCTGCACGGATGTAGGTACACGCGGTGAATCACAATAATCCCCATGCTGTAAAACTGAAGTCGTAGCTTTTTTGAGACTGCACTCTGCACAAATTTGTTTCCAAGGCAATTGGAGTTGTATACCTTATTAAAAAATTAAAAGGAACATTGTAGTAGAATCTTATTGATGGAGATTTCATCTTGGGTACAAACTTTGAGATCCTCAAAAGTGATGTGGGATACTTACCAATAAGAGATCAGAATAAGCCTGTTGGATAAAATTGGAATATCATTGTAAGATCTGAGTATGCCCTCTGTCTATATCAAAGAATATATAGTGGCAATAAAGCAAAGGATGAGAGAAAAAGATGTGAGACTCTTAATGACAAAGAACTGTGGCTACTGGTGAGATAGTTGTCCGGGTTACAGAAGGCTCTACCATGAATGTGGTTTCTGTGAATTAAAAACAGACACAGTTGCTTTCACCAACACTTAAGTGTTTGCAAAGAATGCATTGAAAACTAATTGTCCTGGGTCCAAACATAGCCCCGTAAATTCTGACCATATACCCAACGGCCTGCTTTCAGCAAGCGAAGATAACATAAGACCATGAGCAGAGAATACAAGGCCCATGTCAGAACCCAGCTGAACAAGCCCATCATCAATTCAAAATCAACTTGTTTTTCTGTGTTTAAAAACTCTTCAGAAATCTTTAACACTCTGGATTTAACTTAAACTATGGTCTCTGGGGAATGCGGGTTGATAAAACTGGGTTTTCTTACCTTATGAGTACATCTTTATAGGAAATATGGCATCTGCTTTCCTGGGTTATGAAACCTGGTTTGTGCCAGATTTGACACCAAAATATTCTAAGAGTAATGAAAACAGTAAATGTCAATTACTTTACCTTTCACCTTCCCAAAGGATGGGTTTGACTCTCCAAATGGATTTACCTGCTCTTACTATTTCACACAAGGCCATTTCCACTCTGAGATTTTTCTGAACAGAGGTGCAAAAGGGAAGCACCTGTAGAGCAAGATGAGCCTTACTGTCCCCCAAACACACTCACCAGGCTTCTCACTTTCCCGTCCCTGAGAAATTTTCATTGATCTGTCATTGAGTGCTCCCTGTGGTTCCATAAAAGCACAGAAAATGTGACCATACTACGTTCCAGCCATGCCCTTGGTGAGGGAGCTGCTGACACTTCCACTGTCCAGTCCTCAAGATCCTTTAGTACATTTTATGTCTTAGAGACATAAGTTATTTTAGAGTGATTGACTGAAGCAGGGCTTCTGGAATTAGAACAGGTGTGATTTGTGTACACATCTGTCTGGTCATAAAATATTGGCAAGTAAGTGGGATCTCCAGGTTCACAGCTGCTTTCCAAAAGCTCCATGCAGCAGTTAATTCCCTTCTAAGACAACAAGAGTGGGGAATGAAATATTCTCTCATCAGAGACAACAAAAATTAAATTATCCATGTTGTGCTTCCCATTTATCCTATATTTCTGACTTTTTAATAAAATTAAGTCATCTAAATTCATTGATTCAGAGTTATTCCTTTCTTTTAAAAGGCCCATTTTGTTTTCTTATGGAACCATAGGCAGAGATGTAAATATCTATCAAAATAATTTCAACTACACATAACTATTCCCGTTTGCTTTCATCATGCCCTTAGAATAAACCTCTGAGGATTAAGTACAATATTTCTTCCTAAGAGGAAAGAGTATCCCAAAAGAACACACATGCACACACTTGCACCTGTTAGGCCACTCCATGGATATTTGTTTCTCTTCTTCTTTTATAAAGATATATTTAATAAGTATTGACCGATTTTGAGATGAAGGTTTTTAGGACTACTTTATTAATGTTTTCAGACAGCCAGGCATTTGCATTTTAGTAGTATTATATTAACACATGTTCAGAAAAAATAAATTTTAGCTTCTGTAATTCCCCTTATACACAAATATTTTCTCAGGTCAGGAAACAAACTACCAGAGGAAAAATCATCCTGATTTTCACAACATGATATAAGTTATCCTTAGTTTCTCTCTCCACAAGGCCGGTATTTCCATTGAGATAGGTTGCTTATGACAAGACTTAATATTCATTAGAAAATCGTGTCTTGGAGGTTACTTTCATCTGTTTGGCACCTGCAAGGGAACTCGATACAAAAGCCACTGCATTTTAAGTAGTTTAAGGCCAAGAGAAATATGTAGCCATCACTAGCTTCATCATGTTATTCTTTCCCTAGACCCGCTGTAAATGTGCATTCCCCAACTGTCAGCCAACTCTCTAGTGGCCGTCAAGACCCTAATTGGAATTACCAGGTGTTTCACATAGTAATTCCCTCACAGTTTTGAAAAGTATATAAAGTACTGAGCACAGTGCCAAACGTAAGAGAAGCCTAACAGATGGTGTGGGCCAACACCCGGGCAGAATTTGTGGAAGAAAGGCCCTCCCAGCCCTCTCCCAAGGGCAGCCTGACTCTGCCGCCCAAGAGAAGCAGAGGAGGCCACCAAAGCCTCGCAGGTAAGAAGGCAGAAATAGGAAGGCTGGGAGAAGTTGATCTGCTCAAATGCTCAGCTCTGGCCTCAGAGAGTATAAGAACCAAGAACCAGGTCAGTTATTAAGAATCTCTCCTTGGACAATTCCCAGATGTCCTATCAGAATTCTGCCAGAATTCTGCATTCTGCATTAAATTCACTGTCTGTGCTGTCACAATCCCTGCCCATCTTTTAATAAACAACTCATTCATCATAGGAATAGGAGTCTTTCTGCCTATTCCTGGCTTTGTTAACCTTTGCTTACCTAAACCACTCATTTTGGCCATTTATACATTATCGTCCATTCTAAGATACATGCTTAGGTGTATGAGTTCTATTTCTAATTATATTGGCTCTTTCTAGACAACGGGACCTCCTCTTTACATTTTCTCCTGAGCACCAAACAAAGCAGGTACGTGACAAATACTTACAGAAGGATGAACAAACACACCAATGTGCAGTGTGATTTTACAAGGAGTAAAGGGCTGGGAAGTGGTCAGAACAGGAGCCCAAGCTGAGCAGGTCCACGTGCTTCCTGTTGAATCTAAGGTTCCTGTTGGACTCTAGATTGCTAAATGCCTGTGTGAATTCCAAATTCTTAAATACATTATAAAAGCCAGTCAAATGTAAAACTACTTCTCAGAAAAAGTAACGTGAGGATAAAAGTGTCATTGAGGCACCAGTTTCAATCTAACATGTTTGGAAAAAACTAACATTGGCTTATTAATATATATGGGTGATATTTCCTGATATTATATATAGGAGGGAAATATATATTAAAATTGCATGTGACCAAAATAAAAATCCTGGAAGGACAGCAGATACAGAGATCTTTTTGTTAGATTCCTTTTCATGTCAAAAATTAAGCCTACAGGGGAGGGGGAAGATGGTGGAAGAGTAAGACGTGGAGATCACCTTCCTCCCCACAGATACATCAGAAATACATCTACACGTGGAACAACTCCTACAGAACACCTACTGAATGCAGGCAGAAGACCTCAGACCTCCCAAAAGGCAAGAAACTCCCCACGTACCTGGGTAGGACAAAAGAAAAAAGAATAGAGACAAAACAATAGGGATGGGACCTGCACCAGTGGGAGGGAGCCGTGAAGGAGGAAAGGTTTCCACACACTAGGAAGCCCCTTCGCGGGCGGAGACTGCGGGTGGCGGAAGTGGGGAGCTTCGGAGCCACGGAGGAGAGCGCAGCAACAGGGGTGCAGAGGGCAAAGAGGAGAGATTCCCGCACAGAGAATTGGTGCCGACTAGCACTCACCAGCCCGAGAGGCTTAGCCTGCTCACCTGCTGGGACGGGCGGGGCTGGAGCTGAGCCTCGGGCTTCGGTCCGAGCGCAGGGAGAGACTGGCAGTGCGAACACAGCCTGAAGGGGTTACTGCACCACGGCTAGCTGGGAGGGAGTCCAGGGAAAAGTCTGGACATGCCGAAGAGGCAAGAGACTTTTTCTTCCCTCTTTGTTTCCTGGTGCGCGAGGAGAAGGGATTAAGAGCGCTGCGTAAAGGAGCTCCAGAGACGGGCGCGAGCCACGGCTAACAGCACGGACCCCAGAGACAGGCATGAGACGCTAAGGCTGCTGCTGCCGACACCAAGAAGCCTGTGTGCGAGCACAGGTCACTCTCCACACCTCCCTTCCGGGGAGCCTGTGCAGCCCGCCACTGCCCGGGTCCCGGGATCCAGGGACAACTTCCCCAGTAGAACACACGGCGCGCCTCAGGTTAGTGCAACATCACTCTGGCCTCTGCCACCGCAGGCTAGCCCCACACTCCGTACCCTCCCTCACCCGGGCCTCAGTGAGCCAGAGCCCCCGAATCAGTGGCTCCTTTAACCCCGTCCTGTCTGAGCAAAGAGCAGACACCCTCCGGTGACCTACACGCAAAGGCGGGGCCAAATCCAAAGCTGAACCCCGGGAGCTGTGCGAACAAAGAAGAGAAAGGGAAATTTCTCCCAGCAGCCTCAGGAGCAGCTGATTAAACCTCCACAATCAACTTGATGTACCCTGCATCTGTGGAATACCTGAATAGACAACAAATCATTCCAAATTGAGGAGGTGGACTTTGAGAGCAAGATTTATTATTTTTTCCACTTTTCCTCTTTTTGTGAGTGTGTATGTGTATGCTTCTGTGTGAGATTCTGTCTCTATTGCTTTGCCTTCACCATTTGTCCCAGGGTTCTATCCATCTGGTTTTTGTTTGTTTTTACTTGAAAAAAATTTTTTTTCTTAAAAATTATATTTTTATTTTAATAACTTTATTTTATTTTATTTTATCCTCTTTCTTTCTTTCTTTCTACTTTTTCTCTTTTATTCTGAGCTGTGTAGATGAAAGGCTCTTGGTGCTGCAGCCAGGAGTCAGTGCTGTGCCTCTGAGGTGGGAGAGCAAACTTCAGGACACTGGTCTACAAGAGACCTCCCAGCTCCACGTAATATCAAATGGTGAAAATCTCCCAGAGATCTCCATCTCAACACCAACACCTAGCTTCAGTCAATGAACAGCAAGCTATAGTGCTGGACACCCTATGCCAAACAACTAGCAAGACAGGAATACAACCCCACCCATTAGCAGAGAGGCTGCCTAAAATCATAATGAGTCCACAGACACCCCAAAACACACCACCAGACATGGACCTGCCCACCAGAAAGACAGAATCCAGCCACATCCACCAGAACACAGGCACTAGTCCCCTCCACCAGGAAGCCTACACAACCCATTGAACCAACTTTAGCCACCAGGGACAGACACCAAAAACAATGGGAGCTACAAATTTGCAGCCTGCAAAAAGGAGACCCCAAAAACAGTAAGATAAGCAAAATGAGAAGACAGAAAAACACACAGCAGATGAAGGAGCAAGATAAAAACCCACCAGACCTAACAAATGAAGAGGAAATAGGCAGTCTGCCTGAAAAAGAATTCAGAATAATGATAGTAAAGATGATCCAAAATCTTGGATATAGAATAGAGAAAATGCAAGAAACATTTAACAAGGACCTAGAAGAACTAAAGATAAAACAAGCAACGATGAACAACACAATAAATGAAATTAAAAATACTCTAGAAGGGATCAATAGCAGAATAATTGAGGCAGAAGAATGGATAAGTGACCAGGAAGATAAAATAGTGGAAATAACTACTGCAGAGCAGGATACAGAAAAAATAATGAAAAGAACTGAGGACAGTCTCAGAGACCTCTGGGACAACATTAAACACACCAACATTTGAATTATAGGGGTTCCAGAAAGAAGAGAAAAAGAGGGACTGAGAAAATATTTGAAGAGATTATAGTTGAAAACTTCCCTAATATGGAAAAGGAAATAGTTAAACAAGTCCAGGAAGCACAGAATCCCATACAGGATAAATCCAAGAAGAAACATGCCAAGACACATATTAATAAAACTGTGAATAATTAAATACAAAGAAAACATATTAAAACAAGCAAAGGAAAAATAATACACAAGGGAATCCCCATAAGGTTAACAGCTGATCTTTCAGCAGAAATTCTGCAAGCCAGAAGGGACTGGCAGGACATATTTAAAGTGATGAAGGAGAAAAATCTACAAACCAGGTTACTCTACCCAGCATGGATCTCATTCAGATTTGATGGAGAAATTAAACCTTTGTAGACAAGCAAAAGCTAAGAGAGTTCAGCACCACCAAACCAGCTTTATAACAAATGCTAAAGGATCTTCTCTAGGCAACAAACACAAGAGAAGGAAAAGACCCATAATAACAAACCCAAAACAATTAAGAAAATGGGAATAGGAACATACATGTGGATAATTACCTTAAATGTAAATGGATTAAATGCTCCCACCAAAAGACATAGACTGGCTGAATGTATACAAAAACAAGACCCATATATATGCTGTCTACAAGAGACACATACAGACTGAAAGTGAGGGGATAGAAAAAGATATTCCATGCAAATGGAAATAAATAGAAAGCTGGAGTAGCAATTCTCATTTCAGACAAAATAGACTTTAAAATAAAGACTATTAGAAGAGACAAAGAAGGACATTACATAATGATCAAGGGATCGATCCAGGAAGAAGATATAACAATTCTAAATATTTATGCGCCCAACAGAGGAGCACCTCAATACATAAGGCAAATACTAACAGCCATAAAAGGGGAAATCGACAGTAACACATTCATAGTAGGGGAGTTTAACACCACACTTTCACCAATGGACATATCATCCAAAATGAAAATAAATAAGGAAACACAAGCTTTAAATGATACATTAAACAAGATGGACTTAATTGATATTTATAGGACATTCCATCCAAAGACAAAAGAATACACATTTTTCTCAAGTGCTCATGGAACATTCTCCAGGATAGATCACATCTTGGGTCAGAAATCGAGCTTTGGTAAATTTATGAAAATTGAAATTGTATCAAGTAACTTTTCCAACCACAATGCTATGAGACTAGATATCAATTACAGGAAAAGATCTGCAAAAAATACAAACACATGGAGGCTACACAATACACTACTTAATAATGAAGTGATCACTGAAGAAATCAAAGAGGAAATCAAAAAACACCTAGAAACAAATGACAATGGAGACACGACGATGCAAAACCTATGGGATGCAGGAAAAGCAGTTCTAAGAGGGAAGTTTATAGCAATACAATCCTACCTTAAGAAACAGGAAACATCTCGAATAAACAACCTAACCTTGCACCTAAAGCAATTAGGGAAAGAAGAACAAAAATCCCCAAAGTACCAGAAGGAAAGAAATCATAAAGATCAGAAATAAATGAAAAAGAAATGTAGGAAACAATAGCAAAGGTCAATAAAACTAAAAGCTGGTTCTTTGAGAAGATAAACAAAATTGTTAAACCATTAGCCAGACTCATCAAAAAAAAAGGGAGAAGACTCAAATCAACAGAATTAGAAAAGAAAAAGGAGAAGTAACAACTGACACTGCAGAAATACAAAAGATCATGAGAGATTACTACAAGCAACTCTATGCCAATAAAATGGACAACCTGGAAGAAATGGACAAATTCTTAGAAATGCACAACCTGCCAAGACTGAATCAGGAAGAAATAGAAAATATGAACAGACCAATCATGAGCACTGAAATTGAAATTGTGATTAAAAATCTTCCAACAAACAAAAGCCCAGGACCAGATGGCTTCACAGGCGAATTCTATCAAACATTTAGAGAAGAGCTGACACCTATCCTTCTCAAACTCTTCCAAAATATAGCACACGGAGGAACACTCCCAAACTCATTCTACGAGGCCACCAACACCTTGATACCAAAACCAGACAAGGATATCACAAAGAAAGAAATCTATAGGCCAATATCACTGATGAACATAGATGCAAAAATCCTCAACAAAATACTAGCAAACAGAATCCAACAGCACATTAAAAGGATCATACGCCATGATCAAGTGGGGTTTATTCCAGGAATGCAAGGATTCTTCAATATATGCAAATCTATCAATGTGATACATCATATTAACAAACTGAAGGAGAAACACCATATGGTCATTTCAATAGATGCAAAGAAAGCTTTCAACAAAATTCAACACTGATATATAATAAAAACCCTGCAGAAAGTTGGTATACAGGGAACTTCCCTCAACATAATAAAAGCCATATATGACAAACTCACAGCCAACATCGTCCTCAATGGTGAAAAACTGAAAGCATTTCCACTAAGATCAGGAACAGGACAAGGTTGCCCACTCTCACCACTCTTATTCAACATAGTTTTGGAGTTTTTAGCCACAGCAATCAGAGAAGGAAAGGAAATAAAAGGAATCCAGATCGGAAAAGAAGAAGTAAAACTGTCACTGCAGATGACATGATACTATACATAGAGAATCCTAAAGATGCTACCAGGAAACTACTAGAGCTAATCAATGAATTTGGTAAAGTAGCAGGATACAAAATTAATGCACAGAAATCTCTGGCATTCCTATAAACTAATGATGAAAAATCTGAAAGTGAAATCAAGAAAACACTCCCACTTACCATTGCAACAAAAAGAAAAACAATATCTAGGAATAAACCTACCTAAGGAGACAAAAGACCTGTATGCAGAAAATTATAAGACACTGATGAAAGAAATTAAAGATGATACAAATAGATAGAGAGATATACCATGTTCTTGGATTGGAAGGATCAACATTGTGAAAATGACTCTACTACCCAAAGCAATCTACAGATTCAATGCAATCCCTATCAAACTACCACTGGCATGTTTCACAGAACTAGAACAAAACATTTCACAATTTGTATGGAAACACAAAAGACCCCAAATAGCCAAAGCAATTTTGAGAACGAAAAACAGAGCTGATGGAATTAGGCTCCCTGACTTCAGATTATACTACAAAGCTACAGTAATCAAGACAGTATGATACTGGCACAAAAACAGAAATATAGACCAATAGAACAGGATAGAAATCCCAGAGATAAACCCACGCACATATGGTCACCTTATCTTTGATAAAGGAGGCAGGAATGTACAGTGGAGAAAGGACAGCCTCTTCAATAAGTGGTGCTGGGAAAACAGAACAGGGACATGTAAAAGTATAAGATTAGATCACTCCCTAACACCATACACAAAAATAAGCTCAAAATTGATTAAAGACCTATATATAAGGCCAGAAACTATCAAACTCTTAGACGAAAACATAGGCAGAACACTCTATGACATAAATCACAGCAAGATCCTTTTTGACCCACCTCCTAGAGAAATGGAAATAAAAAGAAAAATAAACAAATGGGACCTAATGAAACTTCAAAGCTTTTGCACAGCAAAGGAAACCATAAACAAGACCAAAAGACAACCCTTCTAATGGGAGAAAATATTTGCAAATGAAACAACTGACAAAGGATTAATCTCCAAAATTTACAAGCAGCTCATGCAGCTCAATAACAACAACAAAAAACCCAATCCAAAAATGGGCAGAAGACCTAAATAGACATTTCTCCAAAGAAGATATACAGACTGCCAACAAACACATGAAAGAATGCTCAACATCATTAATCATTAGAGAAATGCAAATCAAAACTACAATGAGATATCATCTCACACCAGTCAGAATGGCCATCATCAAAAAATCTAGAAACAACAAATGCTGGAGAAGGTGTGGAGAAAAGGGAACACTCTTGCACTGCTGGTGGGAATGTGAATTGGTACAGCCACTATGGAGAACAGTATGGAGGTTCCTTAAAATACTACAAATAGAACTACCATATGACCCAGCAATCCCACTACTGGGCATATACCCTGAGAAAACCATAATTCAAAAAGAGTCATGTACCAAAATGTTCATTGCAGCTCTATTTACAATAGCCAGGAGATGGAAACAACCTAAGTGTCCATCATCAGATGTATGGATAAAGAAGATATGCAAAAAACAAACAAAAACAAAACAAACAAACAAAAAAAACTGCTAGGGGTGGTGCAGTGTTTGGGAGTCCGCCTGCCGATGGAGGGGATGCAGGTTCATGCCCCAGTCCAGGAAGATCCCACATACCGTGGAGCAGCTAGGCCCATGAGCCATGGCCGCTGAGCCTGCGCATCTGGAGCCTGTGCTCCGCAACGGGAGAGGCCACAAAAGTGAGAGGCTCGCGCACCGCAAAAAACAAAAAACAAACAAATGAAAAAAGAAGATGTGGCACGTATATACAATGAAATATTACTCAGCCATAAAAAGAAACGAAATTGAGCTATTTGTAATGAGGCAGATGGACCTAGAATCTGTCATACAGAGTGAAGTAAGTCAGAAAGAGAAAGACAAATACCATATGCTAACAATATATATGGAATTTAAGGGAAAAAAATATCATGAAGAACCTAGGGGTAAAACAGGAATAAAGACACAGACATACTAGAGAATGGACTTGAGGCTATGGGGAGGGGGAAGGGTAAGCTGTGACAAAGTGAGAGAGTGGCATTGACATATATACTCTACCAAACGTAAAATAGATAGCTAGTGGGAAGCAGCCGCATAGCACAGGGAGATCAGCTCGGTGCTTTGTGACCACCTAGAGGGGTGGGATAGGGAGGGTGGGAAGGAGGGAGACGCAAGAGGGAAGAGATATGGGAACATACGTATATGTATAACTGATTCACTTTGTTATAAAGCAGAAACTAACACACCATTGTAAAGCAATTATATACTCCAATAAAGATGTAAAAAAAGAAGTTTCTGACCCCCCCCAAAAAAATTAAATCTAATGTTTATGGACAACAATTTCTAGTCCAATCATCATGATATGCATATATGAAAATAGAAAATCCAATGATATCTGTAAAATATAAACTATTTTAAACTCTGCAGTCATTTGAGAATTATCTAGTTGACAAGCTAGAGCTTAATAAAAAATAACTATGTTTACTATACAAGGCCCTGTACCGAGAGCATTCTCATTTAGTCTTCTCAATAAATCTGTGGATTAGATACCATTATTATTCCCATGTTACACCTGAGGAAACTGAAGCCAGAGGCTAAGAAACTTGCCCAAAGTTGCCCAGCCAGTAGGGGACAGAGCACGATCCTGACCTAGCAGCACAGCACACTTCAGGAACAAGCCCTGTGTCGATTTCCTTGTCCAGGCAGGTGGGACTAATAATGACCCATGATGGTCCAGGGTTGAAAGATGAATCCTGGCTTAACTCAAAGGAACAGAGAAGATTCTGTACATTTCAAAATATTAAATCTTGGCTAGAATCCGTTTTAACACTCTTGCTTTATTGTTAATTTCAACATCATTATCACCTTATTCAATAGATCTAATGGACTTCCAACCACCTCACCAGTTTATGAAGAATTGGTTTAAGAAGTAGAAAGCATCCCTACTGATATTTTCATTTCTGCTGAAATGTGAGAGAAAAATAGCAGATATAAAAAGAAAAAAAGAAAATCCTTGAAAGCTCTGTTCTCTCTGATAAAGGGTAATACAATGAGCTTCCTCAAACCAACAGCCTGGAAAGAAAATTTCAAGGATTCAAAGGACCATATTTGATTTTCAGTTGCTGTATAAAGCTCACAGAAGTGGAATCTTATACACATTAGTGTGTGACCTTAGGGGAGTTAATTTATTTGTGGATCTATGTCTTCATTTGTCAAGTAAAAAGACAGATATTTTCTACTAACGTCATTTATTCCTTAATGTGCTTAGATACTTATTCCTTACATTGCCTTAATTTATAAAGAATTTGAAATAATTGCATGATCTATAAATATTCCTGTATATCTAAATGATGATTTAATGGCCTGATGGGGAACTTTTGTTGTATTTTATTCCTCTACTTTTTATTTTTAAAAATTGCAAAGCTATAAGAAAATGAAAGAATATCTCAGTGAACACCATATATCCTCTGTCTAGACCCACCAGTTGTTACCATCTTCCCACGTGTGCTCTATCCAGCTGCCTCCCCATCTCTCTCACACTCTCATAGACACCTCACATCTCATGACAGCTCACCACTAATTATGCTCCAAACATCCCTCCAGAACCAGAACATTCTCTTACATAAACACACCATTATCACACCCTAGACACTTAACACTGGTACAGTATTGTTTAATATATAGTTCATATTCAAATTTCTCTGATTGTCTATAAAGATGCCTTTTCTAGCTGTGTTTTTTTAAATCCAAGACCCAATCAAAGATTACACATTTCATTTAGCAGTCATGTCTGTTTAGTACCCTTTAACTTAGACACTGTCCTGCTTTTTTTTTTTTTTTTTTTTTTTTTTTTTGCGGTACGTGGGCCTCTCACTGCTGTGGCCTCTCCCGTTGCGGAGCAAAGGCTCTGGACGCGCAGGCTCAGTGGCCATGGCTCACGGGCCCAGCTGCTCTGCGGCATGTAGGATCTTCCCGGACCAGGGCACGAACCCGTGTCCCCTGCATTGGCAGGCGGACTCTCAACCACTGCGCCACTAGGGAAGCCCCTGTCCTGCTTTTTTATTTGTTTTTCATGACTGAAAATTTTTGAAAAGTCCATATCAATATTAAAATCGAGCAGGACCCTGAGGGACCTCCCCTGGGACAGACTACCCCACCTCTTGTTTGTAAAAAAAAAAAAAAAAAAAAAAAAGCTTTAGCCCCCTAGGCCTTCCCTGAGTTCCAAAGAACAGATTTAATCAGAGAAGTGAAAAAAGGCAGAAACAAAGAAAAACAGTCAAACAAAACAAAATAATAATAGTTTAGCCATAAAACAAAGTCAAGGAACATTATTTCCTCCTCAAGGACTATGGATAATATTCTGAGCCATATCCTTAAGTTGTTTTACAGATACTGAAACCCCAACTGAGTTGAGGAAGTTACTGCTGACCACAAGCATGTAGACCACAGACGGGTTGGAACCAGAAGGTTGATGACTGAGATTCCTGAAACATCACCTGTTACCTCACTATCGACCAATCAGAGAATAGGGTTTTGTTTGTTTGTTTTCTTTTAATTTTATTGAAGTATAGTTGATTTATAACACTGTATTAGTTTCAGTTGTATAGCACAGTGATTCAATGATACATATATATAAATATATATATTCTTTTTTTAATTTACTTCCATTATGGGTTATTACAAAATATTGAATATAGTTCCCTGTGCTATACAGTAGGTCTTTGTTGTTTATCTGTTTTATATATAGTAGTGTATACATGTTAATCTCCACCTCTTAACTTATCCTTCCCCTGCCTTTCCCCCTTGGCAGCCACAGGTCTGTTCACTATGTCCATGATTCTGTTTCTGTTTCATAGGTAGGTTCATTTGTGTCATAGTTTAGATTCCACATATAAGTGATACAATATGATAATTTTCTTCCTCTTTCTGACTTACTTCACTTAGTATGGTAATCTCCAGGTCCATCTATTATGCCACAAATGTCATTATTTCATTTTTTATGGCTGAGTAATATTCCATTGTATAAATATACCACATCTTCTTTATCTACTCATCTGCCAATGGACTTTAGGTTGCTTCCCTGTCTTGGCTATTGTAAATAGTGCTGCTATGAACACTGGGGTTTTTGAATTATAGTTTTCTCTAGATATATGTCCAGGAGTGGGATTGCAGAGAATTATACATGAGCTGATCACACTCTCTGTGACCATTTCATTCACACTGTCTTTAAAAACCTTTCCCTAGAAGCCATCAGAGAATGTGAGCCTTTTGAGTATAAGCTGCCCATTCCCCTTACTTTGTACTGCAATGAATGCCACACTTTTCTTCACCATAACCCTGTTTCTACAGGTTGAATTTATTGTGTGCGGGGGAAGCAGGCCCAAGTCTGGGTCAGTGACAATAGTCTTAGGAAATGTCCCCAGAATCTGAATTTGTCTGATAGTTTCTTTGACTTTATTTTTTGATATTAAATATGCTATAATCTATTACTATCTCTTTTTTTTTTCAATGTTTGTATATCTCAAATTTAGCCCATTAAGCAGTTGTTCTGTGTTCTTCTGACGTCTCCCCATCACTCTTTCAGTTCTTTCTTGCTTTCTGGCACAAGATGTTCCAGGCGTATCTCATGCTGTCTCAGTGCAAATCTGGAATCACCCAGTACTCCAAAGAGACCTGGTTCTGTTTAGTGGGAGTGGTACTGAGAAACTAACCTCTCAGTGCCTTCCACTTGCCACTGCATCTTGACCCTTTCTTAGAGCTAGGAAAGAGAACCTATTAAAATCATAAGTTCACAAAAACAGATGACACGTTTGGAGTTTATTATCAAGGATGGTTTGAATATGGACCCTATGTTCTCCTTTTCAAAGATTATGCAATCGTTCTGACACCATTTATTTAAAAGTCAATCTTTTCCACAATAATTTAATATGCTTTAATATATACCTACTTTTTACAGTTACTTTGGTCCAATTTCTGTACATACTTGGGTCTGCTTCTGAACTTCCTATTCTTTTCCAATGGTCTAGTTATTCATGTGGCAGTATAATATTCTTTCTTAAAATGTTGTTTTATCATGAGAAAAACACTTAATGTGAGATCTGCCCTCTTAACAAATTTTTAAGGGTACAGTACAGTATTGTTGACTATAGGTACAATGTTGTCAAGCAGATCTCCAGGATTTATCTTGCTTAACTAGAACTTTATGACTGTTGATTAGTAACTCCAGTTTGCCCTCCTCCAGCCCCTGGGAACCACCATGCCACTCTTTGAGTCTATGAATTTGCCTATTTTGGATACCTCATATATGTAGAATCATGCAGTAATTGTCCTTCTGTGACTGCTTATTTCACTTAGCATAATGTCCTCAAGGTTCATCCATATTGTTGCATCCTGCAAAATTTTCCTTCTTTTTTAAGGCTGAATAGTATTCCATTTTATGTATATACTACATTTTCTTTATCCATTCATCTGTCTAGGACAGGTAGGATGTTTTCACATCTCGGATATTATGAATAGTGCTACAATGAATATGAGTGCTAATACCTCTTCAATAACTTGATTTCAATTCTTTTGGATAAACACCCAAAAGTAGAATTGCTGGATCATATGATAGTACTATTTTTAATTTTTTGAGGAACCTCCATACTGTTTTCCATACTGGCTGCATCATTTTGTATTCCCACTGACAATATGCAAGAGTTCCAATTTCCCCACATCCTTGCCAACACTTGTCTTTTGGTTTTTTAATAATAACCATCTGTGGATATTTCTTACCTTCTTGCAAGTTAAACAATGCCTTCAAAAGGATGTTTGTCATATATTATCCTGCAAATGGTTTTTCATGATATATATTTTCATTTTGCTGGATGTTCAAACCCTGCCTTGTATACATTATCCCATACTGTGAATGTACCATAATATGGTTAACCATTTCCCTTCTAAAGCACATTTAGATTGTTTTTAATGTTTCAGTATTAACAGAAAAGTCTCAATGAACATTCCTGTGAACTTATTATTGTGCCTACATGAAAGTATTTCTATTGCATAAATTTCTAGAAGTAGACTTGCCGTTTCCAAGGGTATGTGATTTTTAGTTTGCTCACCAAAAAATTTGCATAAACTTACATTTCCACAAACATTAGGTGGCAGTAACCAGATTTTCATAGCCTTAACAATATTAAATCTTATCAGTCTTTGTCAGGAATTTATATTTCTTCTTTCTCTTCTGAATTGGCTATTGCCTGCTTTTCTATTGCATTATATGTGTTTTGTTTTCTTATTACTTTGAAAAGATGGTTTTATCATCCAGATATTAACTCTATTCTATATGATTCCAATATTTTTTCCAGGCTATATGTCCTTCAACTGTATTCATAATAAACACCTTTCTCAAATAGAAGTTTTAAATTTATGTCAATTCAAATGTAACATTTTCTTTTATTTCTTTTTATTCCTCACAATTATAGAAACATCACACTGTATCATACATATTAAAAGAAATTTCAATACTTTTTAGGTTTTAGAAACCCATCCAGGAAATATGCTTGTGTGATAAGAAGCAAATATTGGGACTTCCCTCGTGGTCCAGTAGTTAAGCCTCCACAATTCCACTGCAGGGGGCACAGGTTCAATCCCTGGTCAGGGGACTAAGATCCCACCTGCCATGCAGCACAGCCAAAAAAAAAAATAGAAGCAAATATTAAAGTTTTTTTTTAACCAATGTTAATTTCTCCAACATTATTAATTGTCCATGCTTCCATCATTGACTTGAAATCATATATATATATATATATATATATATATATATATATATATATATATAATATATGAGTGTGAGTATCTGTGTGTGATATAAATTTTTTTACTCTACTCCTCTAACTTATTTGCCTTTTCCTAAGCCAATACCATGCTGTTTTGATTAGCATGACTTTATAATATGTTTTGATATCTGGTGGGATAAAACAACAATCAAAAGAGGAGCCTCCTTTCAAAACTCTCTGGCTATTATTGTACACATCCAGATGAATTTTGAATTCACTATTTTGTCAAGGTGCTCCCCAAAGGGATTTTATTTTCTTATTTTCCAAACACACAAACACTTTCCTTAACCAAATTGGTGCTTAAAGGATACTTTATGATTCAATTAGAAGTCCTGAAAATTGAGTTCTAGGGAAGAAATAAAACATAACAACAAAACACCTATCACAATCACTTTTCTTTCAAATGCTTAACAAACATGATCTCATTTCTTCCTTTTAACAACCCTGCTAGGGATGTTTTGTTAAACTCATCTTAACAGTGAAGAAACTGAAGTTTAAGAAGCCAAGAGTCAGCCAAGAGTCTACCTAGCTGGAAAGGGGGTAAAGCAGGGATTATAACTGACTCTCACACTAGATCACTTAACCCCTTTAGTTTTGCTTATTTCTAGAGCAATGGTTCCCAAGGTGCTGGACCAGCAGCATCAGGATCACCTGGGAATTTATTGGAAATGCAAATTCCCTGGCCCCACCCCAGGTCACCAAATTGGAAACTCTGGGGATAGAAGTCCAGCAATCTGAGTTATCAAAGCCATCCAGGTGTTCTGATGCAGGTAAAGTTTGAGAACCACTGGTCTGGAATCTAAAGGCTGAGGAGTCATTAAGAGGGTACAAGAAATATTTTGTGGGGGGAAAAATAGAAAGAACAGCATTCATTGAAATGATCAGGAATACTACAGACATTCCAGTTATTTATTCAATAACTATTGTGTTGGTGACAACAATCACTACATGGCTCAGAGGATAAAAAGTTTTTAAAAAGTGCTTAGTAAAGGGGTCCCTTATGCTTTTCAGGTCAGCAAAACTGAGAAACCATTGAACTGGGGCATATAAACATCTAAGACACATCATCCCAGTTCTGAGATCATAATCAAGAAATACATTAGTCGCCCTTGGCTGAGACACAAATGCCTGTCCATGTGAATTTTATCTCCTCCAGAGACCAGATCATAAACAGGTGTGAAACCTGAATGAGGAAGGAGTTTGGGAGAACACGGAGAGATAACAGAAAATAAGGGGAGTCTGTCGAGAAAGGCCAGCATAAGGTAGCGGTGCAGCCGGAAGGCCAGTAGGAGTTGGGGGTCGGGGGTAGGGTGAAGGCCACCCAGATGCATAAGGAGAGGACCAGCCGCAGCACCATCTGGGTGGTAAGCGGAGCCGTATGCCCTATGCATTTAGGGCCTTCTGCAGCCGCCTCTGTGATTTAAAAGGGAAAACAAATAACTTTTTAATTATTATTTTTGCATTGGATCCATTTGCTATTATTTGCAAAAATATACAATTTGGCCAAAGTCTCATTTAGTGAAATGAACATATGGAACCAGCTGGATTTGCCCACGCAAAGAGGACTCAGTGGGTTCAGGTGTCCAGCCTCTCTGTAAGAATTGCCTATTAATTAATTAAGTGAGTAAAGATAATCAGCCTTTCGGTTGGGTATCCTGACAGGATGAGGGATCAGTTCTTGGGGATGACTGACTGTCCCCAAAAGGCACATGCTTGGATCGAATACGTTTAAAATATTCCCCAGGTCTTTTATTCAGTCGTGAGGTGACTGCTTGGCTTAGAAAAATTTAGCACACAAGATTTTCAAAATTACCCTGCGAACCGGAAGACTGTCACTGTAGCATATCTTCACCACCTTCTTGGAATTTAAAGCAGCATTTTCAAGGTTTATTATTTGTATTGGTTTTAATAGGATTCTTTTATGAACCAGTTTAATGAGGAGTATTCAATTATTGCTTCCTGAAGCCACTTCTGTAATATCAGACTCCATGCTGTGCGGCCTCTTTCAGTAAAAGTGTGTGTGATCTGAATGGAAAATAAAAGAACTATTAAATAGCCATTCCTTTACTGCATCAAGCTTTCTGCCTGCCAATTTCGGTGAATGGTGGATATCTGCAAACATTCCATGCTTCTAGCTTGGTAAAGCTGATGTGTTTAAAAAGAAAATGTATTTAAATCTTAAAACCTGTATGATGTGACACATCAGATAAGGATTTTTTCAGACTGAGACCTTCTCTATTTCCTTTGACAAATCAAAAAAGACTGGGTGGAAGATTTCTAAACCCACGGGATGATTAATTAGAGAAGAGGCCCCAGGCAAACCTCAAGAATCCAAAACCAAACATGCACACTTAATATATAAACTTCAATCTGGAGTTTTAAATGGGACCTAACACCTTGGAGCATGTGCCCCAAGGCAAGGCTCAGAGACCACTAAAGAAATGTGACTGATACCCCAAAAGGAAGAATTCCAAATTGTTAATCCACTTTTAATCACCAATCAAAAGAACCTTTGCAAATGCTTGATAAAACAAACCAGCACACAGTTTCAGCTGAAAGTGTTACTTGCCTTTTATGTATATTTAATTACAGCTATGAAAGCTCTCAAGAGCTCATGTACACAGTAGATAATATTTCATTTTTAGGAATGATGACTGGGAATGTTCAAACCCAGTTTAGGAGGCTTTAGAATCAGGCCATCACTGACATAATGGTTATAATGACCAGGGCAGGGAGAACACATTTATCCTCCCTGATTACCAACGTGTAATACTCAAACTTTGAGCATGTGTGTAGATGAAGATGAAGGAGTATTAATCCTTTGTCACTCAAACATTTGATACTTGATACTAGACAACATCATGTATAATGTGAAGGGCACCTCACAACAGAGCTTCATTAACTGCCATGGAGGCCTGCCTTTAGCATCTCGGTCTCACACAGATTAGCATCATCCTGTGAGACAATGACGTGGAACAGAAGTTATAGGAACAATAACACTTCCTTTGGACAAAGACTGCACAGGAATCATGTCTGCACTAGATGTACTTATGTGAATAAATTATTTTGAGTTCTGAAAAGGTAAAGCAGTATGTATCTGCCAGCATCAAGAAGTAGCTTGTCTCAGGGAACTGTATTCAATATCCTGAGATAAAGCATAATGGAAAAGAATATTTTTTAAATATATATATATATATATATATATATATATATATATATATATAAAACTGAATCACTTTGCTGTACAGCAGAAATTAACACAACATCCTAAATCAACTATACTTCAATCAAAAAAAGAAGCAGCTTGTGGTGAATGAAGAGAGGGAGTGAGGCAGCTTGACACCCCCCTCCCCCTTCAGGACCCACCCCCACATGCCCCACCCATTCTGTGATTTTAACAGCTGCCATTTTCCCAACCTTAGGCAAAGCCCTGTGCAGATGTAACCTCAAGACAAGTCTCCCAGCCTACTCACCTCCTTCCAACTAGACCACCACCCTCCTCCTACAAAGAACTTCTGGTTCTGGTATCATATAAATGGTAAATACTATTGGGGTTTTTGCTATTATTATTGTCATTATGATCATTATTATAATTGTTCCCAGGTGAGTTGAGGAATCTCAGAACTTCCTGTGGCAATTTTCTCCCTCCTACTGAGCTGAAGATTATGCCATGCTTTTATTCATCACCAAAGGGATGCACTGGTGTGGGGATATTTTACTAAAATATTTTTCATAACAGCCTGACGATTTGGTTAATATGATTATTCTACTTAATTGAAGTGGGGGAAAAACAGAGGCAAAAGATGCCATGTACGCCCCTAAAGTTAACATCGTTAGAATTTACATGCCCTGACTTTCTCACTAGTAGTCAAGCCAGTTATAAACTAACAAACACTGCCATCCAAGGAAGTGTTTGTCCTGGGGTAAGGCAAATTAATATAGATAAATTTACCTTATTAGTTCACAGAACACTGCACCTTAGCCCTCATTCATCAGCTGTTAGACAGTCCTATTGCTGCTGAAAAATCAAAACAGGAAGAGAAATGTCCCATCATCAAGAATGTGGACCAATTTAACCAGTCTTTATTGAGTACATAACAGTAAAAATGTACCACGCCCAGAGACTTACAAGATTTTCAAAGGTAAACAAAGCTTGCCCCTAACGTTAAAGACCCTGCTAATTGCTCATAGAACCTGTTGATACCTGGTACAAACACCACTTCCAGTACCAGGTTATGGGATCCTTATAATCCACTCCTCAGCCTCCAGGACACTGATCTTTGTCAAATTTTAATCCTTGAGCTCAGCTTTTTCTTTCCTCACTTTGTCCAGCAACAACAGGAGCAACCAGCCAATCTCACTCTACTCATTAGTTTGCCAAAAACGTTGAAAAGTGTCATATACACAGTCACCTAGGGCCTTGCTTCTTAGAAGCAGTTGTTGGTTAGGAGGATTTAATGATGATAGTTTTCATATCTCTACTGCTAGATCAAGGCACGGACCACCAGTGATCTCTTTACTACCAGAAAGTCATTAGCGTCTTTAAAACTGATCAGAGCAGAGAGCCAATTTTCAGAACCAATTCAGAAAATTCATCCTTAAAATCCTGTTTCTCTAGAAGCACTCTGAGTACCAAAATGTGTATTAGTCGAGATTCTCCAGAGAAACAGAAACAATAGGAGATAATACATGGTTGGATGGATAGATAGATATACAGATATATACATAGGCAGATAGATAGATAATAAGGAATTGGATCATGTGATTATAGAAACTGACAAGTCCCAAGAACTGCAGTCAGGGAGCTGGAGCCCTGGGAGAGCCAATGGTTTAATTCTAGTCCAAGTCAAAAGGCCTCAGATCCAGGAAACACAATGGTTCCAGTCCAAGTCTGAGTGTGAAGGCAGGAGGGGACCAGTGTCTCAGCTCCAAGACAGTCAGCCATAGTGAACAAATTCTCTCTTATTCCACCTTTGTTCTATTTAGGCCTTCAAGGGATTGGATGAGGCTCACCCACATTGGGGAAATTCATCTATTACATTACTAAGTCTACCAACACAAATGTTAATCTTATCCAGAAACACCCTTACAAACACACTCAAGATAATGTTTAACCAGGTATCTGGGTACCGGGCCTTGTTGACACATAAAATTAACTATCACAAAACTTTTAGGTTAATCCAGGTTAGCTTAGAGTTTACCAATTCTGCCATCTCTGTGTTTTATTCTCTGAAGATGAGCATAGCAGAAAGTTCCCAAATGTTAATATTACAAAAAAAAAAGTTTTAGGTTGAATTAAAATCAGGTCAAGCAATAATTCTAAATGCCAAATATGCAATATGCAGTGTCAGAAGCCAACACTGCCTCTGTGCTGATAAAATTATATAACAGTAATAAATACAGTGGCATTTTCCCTTTAACCTGAAGTTTTATACCATCTCTGTTCAACTAAATATCTAGTCAAATAACACTCTGAAATAGCATCAGGATGTGCCTCTCCCAGGGAGATTGTGCCGTCCAGTTTTACTGCAAACAGGTCTTTTCTTTACTTCGCCTTCTCTGACAGCTGATTCTCTTCTTCACCATTCTAGAGGCTCCTTGAATACCTTACTCAATTTTAATCACCTTTAAATTTCCAGTATCCTAAACAGAGATTGGCATACACTAAATGGAAAATTAAATAGCTTCACAACTCTTATGTATATAAAGTATGTATGTGTATAATTATACACACATATATACATATATATAATTAAAATAGTTTTTACCTGTGACATGTAACATTTGTCTTAGCCTTTACAAACATGTCTTATATGTAGTTTTAGATTATACACTGCCTTGTAATTGACTTCCCAATCATTTTTAAGGATTTTGTGTCTCTCGCACAAGTTAGTTAACTTCTTCAAATGTCAAGGAACTTCTCTTCTTTTGAATCATGTTTATGAGCTAAAACTGTAACTGCTCAAGAAAAGCTGATGAGTCATACACCTTTGTATTCTTGCTTGAATAAATGAAAGAAAAAATGACTGCCAAGCCCTCTGACATACCTATTGCACCTGATCTTCTAAAAGGAAGTGGGGAGGGCATCTCATGATTAGCAATAAAGAAGTTGCTCCACATTAAAAAGCTGAAAAATTCATCTGTTCTTTTCCTAATTTTACATTTTAGAACAATGTAAATAACAGTGTTCTTGGAAATGGTATGCTTAAAAATACTGCATCACTCAAATCAACTCTCAGTTATTCAGCAACTCATTATTCAAGGGTTTTAACCCAAGAATTCAATGTTTATCCAAGTGGTCTTTCACTGAAGGTGATCAAATACAAGGTCCCTAGGAAGATGCCACCCTTCTATCCTTCTTGAAAAAAATTATTTTAAGACAAACAGAGAGAAGAAGTATAATTAACAGCTCAAGAAGAGGAAAGCCAGCATAAAAGAATAGGCAGTGAACATGGAGACCAATTAAAATATGGTATCTAAATAATTGTGAATCTGGTTATAAAACTAGAGACAAATGTCAAAACGAGGTTTCTTAGTGAAAGAAGTCTTAATAATAATATAGACCTAAACTCCAAGATTTTATAAACAAAAGCTGAGAGATGATGAGGGAAAAATGGAAATCCTCTTAAAAGTTTTTACCATTAAATCATTTTGACAATTATAGAACATGTTATGATACTTTAGAAAAAACTTAAAATAATCACTTATAAGATGAAAAGCAAGATATATAACTTCCAAAACATTGAAAAAGATTAAAGTAAAGAAATAGTTCATTTATTCACTTATCAGATATCTTTTGAACATCCACTCTCTGCTGGCACTGCTCTGGTTTGTGGGTTTACAGTAGGACTTTGCAATCAAGAGAACAAGGTGTAGGTAATGTCTCTCAAATTGGGTCTAAAAATGATTTAGAAAAAAATATGCTATTTTTAAGAAGTAGTCATTAAACAAAAGACTTAAGAAGCTAAAGGCTAAAAAGTTAATGAAAAGACCTACCAGATCCTGAGGGAGGAAGCTTCAGCCCTTCATCCCACTGGGCGGTGGGCTCCCTGGACACCCCAGACCTGACATCTCCCTGGGCATCTCCCTCAGTCACAATGATCTACTCAGCACCTCTCAGGGGTGGGGTACCTTCCCTCGGAAATGGACCTTTGTTTGTCACCGTGATGGGGGGCTACCCTTGACATCCGGTGAGTGGAGCTAACACAGTGAACAAACTTCCTGCATTCCACACGACTTCAAAATATTCTACTAGGCATCACGTAAGTAAATCCATCTTTTTCAAATTTATTATTATCCAAGCCTAATTATACTTTATCTATGAAAACAAATTATTTTTGAAGGATTTTCATATAAACAACCTCTGTCAATCAAAGGAAGTGGTATTTTGTTTTGTTCAGAATTTTACCAAAAGTTGTTTACCGTGTGGGAGTATCATGTTGTCAGTGGCAGCTGAGCTACCAGAATGTGAGTTACCATCCAACACTCCTGAATCAGTCTGCATGTGTAACTGGCGCATTCATGGAGGTTGGATGTTTGGGTACAAACATCTGACCACTTTATTTTACCTTCTAGGTACTTATAAGTTCACACCTTAAAATTCTTATTAACTTACAATATATATGTATTTCCTTTTATTTCTCTTTTGTATCCCAGTTAGAAACATTATATATATTTTTTATTATATGCATAAGTAAATTATATACATATAAGTAATGTGGTTATTAGAAGGGAGGCTGGGAAAAGTGGTCTTCAGCTGGCTGACCTTGGCAGGGAGGCTGCACCGTGATGCTCCGGCAGCAGGCTCGGCCTCAAACTACAAACCAGGTAACATGGTGCCAGATAACCCATGAATGATTTTGCTGTGATTAGGGATTTTCTTTTCAAATTTGGTTAATCTAGAATTGATATTAATATCTCCTTCCCATTTTACATATAACAGGAATTGACTCTTAGAAATATTAAGTAACTTACCACTCAGCACACAGCCAGTAAGTAGGAGCATTTGAATTTTCATCTTCCCGACCCCTGTGGAGATGATGGGAAAAGACGTGGCAGAGGAGCCCTGGTGCCCTGCCAGGCATCAACAGTGGCTGACGGTGTAGTCTTGAGAAGGTCAGTTCTCCTACAATTATAATAAGTGAGTGTTCTCTACAAGAGTTTCAAGACAAAGTTACAGACAACGGAAATTTGGAGAATGTAAGTAGCATGTCCTTTGAGATTATCAAGTTGGCCACAGAAGCAAATTTCTAAGTGATGGGCCACTGGCAACAGAAGCAAAAGAATTTCTTGAACCACGGAAATTTTTTTTGTAATTTGATGAATATCTCAGTAAATTTTGTTTTTTGGTTGCCAATAATAGAAACCCACTTAATCCAGTGAACAAAAAGGGCAAAGTGTTATGAGGACCTTGAGGAGTGTCATGGATCGAAGGCCTGCTGTTGGCCTCACAAAGGACTGAGACCAGGAGGAGGAAAGCATCAGAGGCCAAGACAAGTGCTCTCCTGACCTCACTCTCACACTCCCCATCTTTGTGGTCTCAGCTCTTTACCTCTCAGCTTGTTGGCTTAACTTTTCTCTTTCTCTGAAAATCAGTATGACTCAGAATGGCCACCCCACAATGGAAGCTTCTGTTAAGGAATCTGTGTCACCTCAGGCAAGACAATTGAAGAATTGTCTTCAATTCTGGAACCTCATTTCTAGAGCCTGATTCCAAATTCCCAAAGAAACACAAAACTGACCCGGCTCAGTTGGAGGTTTACCCCTAGTACAGTCAGCTGTGGCCAAAGGGGAAGAGTTGTGTGCAAACACTGTGGGGGGAGGGGCGGTCACAGTGAAGCTCTCAGGGGAGAAGGCAGTGAACTGGGCAGATGCCCTAAAATGCCTCTCCTAGGGTGGAGTTTGTATTTAAAGACTATAAGGTCAGAGAATAAGTCAAGCTTATGTTCATTTTAATGAAGAAATTAATGAAACAGAATTTTTTTCAAAACTCAGGAATTAAAACTTGCCCTTAGTTCCCTTTTCTTTAAAAAAAAAAAAATGGCCACATTACGCAGTGGTTAAGAATCTGCCTACCAGTGCAGGGGACACAAGTTCGATCCCTGATCCAGGAAGATCCCATATGAGGCAGAGCAACTAAGCCCGTGCACCACAACTACTGAGCCTGCACTCTAGAGCCCGCGAGCCACAACTGCTGAAGCCCATGCACCTAGAGCCCGTGCTTCATAACAAAGAGAAGGCACTGTAATGAGACACCAGTGCACCACAACAAAGAGTAGCCCCCGCTTGCCGCAACTAGAGAAAACCCACGCCCAGCAATGAAGACCCAACACAGCCAAAAATAAATAAATAAATAAATAAGTAAATAAACTTATTAAAAAAAAAAAAGGCCACATTATAATCTGCAACCCCAGAGCTAAGAAGGCTATAGAGGAAAGTGTGGGGTCCATATTGAGTTTTTTTTCCACAAGTGAAAAAAAATCTTATTTATTTATTTATTTTAAATTTTTTAAAGTGTAGGGTCCATATTGATTTTTAACATCCGCACAATTTCTCCTTCATTTAAGGAAAGCTGGCATGTAATTAAAGGAAAATCCCCAAGACCATTTCCAGAAAGCTGAGGATAAATCAAAAAAGGAAAAATAATTCTGCATCTCTTTTTCTACTCTTTGACTCCTTTTTTTAACGAGTAATCAGCTGATTTCAGCTAACAAATATTTTGCAGTATTGTGTCTAGAAATAGCAATAAAGAGGAGCTTTCCAAAACAAGAGACGTCTCAGGCTCTGAAAGATATTTCCTACAGAATTTATTAGTTTCTGATGAGTATGTTAGACTGTTACCTTGACACTGACTCTGGGATGTTGTGCCAGATGCGAAGACCATCAGGCCCCCTGTCCACAGGTGTTAGCTGAGGATAATCAGATGATGGCTGGGAATTGAAATGTAGTCCATAGCATGGGAGAAGGCTCCGCCCTCAGTATCCACAGGTGCTTTCACTCCCTCAAAGAGTCGGTAGGGTTTCTGAAATGAGATATAACTACCAACTTTTGCCTACATTTGTGAAAGCTGGGGAAACACTTTAGTAGCTAAACTGATATGTCCTCCATGGAGGTAGGACCAGAAAATTGTGTGGAATAACATGGCACTTTACGTTAGCCTCAGTCCTCTGCACAATCATTATATTAAACAAGTAAGATGCCTCAGGTGCAACAGAAAGCAACTTTATTCTTTTCCCCCACTGCCCATTTAAGCCTGCTCTAAAGGGCTGATTATTTTCTTTTTCTGCCCCTATAAACACATAAACACTTGAGAAATTCCAAGGACTTTTCTCTTTACTAGTCTATAAATTCATATATATGAATAATATAATATAATGTGATATAATATAATATAATATGTATGTATATACCCTAATAAGAATAAACTTACGACTTCATTTAGAGTTAAAGTTTTTCCCCTCCTCTGCCTCCTACGCTTGTTGGCAGTTTGTCCTGCTTCGGGCTGGCAGCTGCATTGGGAAGTTGTGTCACCATCTTCTCTTGCCCCACCTGTCACTTCTCCTCCCAGCCACCGCCTCTACCTCCTCCAGGTCATGGTACTGTAAGTTTGGTGCTGTCTGGGCTGGGCAGATGTTGAGGACCGGGCTTTTCTCTCATAGCACACTTTGTAGATTCTCTGAAGCCCTTTGCACCCCACCATCCCTGGAACTCTCTTGAAGTTCCCTTGGCACGGTGGAAGCTGACCGCTCCTCACTTTCCCTCAGCATCTATGTAATCGAGGGGACACCTCAGCGTTCTGCACTCGTGACTTTCTTGGGCAATATCCAAGACACCCCTCTTACGTCTCCTCCATGCTGACTGCATCCAGCCCACAGGAATCACTCCTGCATCCTTAGCCAGACGGACTCTGGAAGAGCGAGTTCAGTAGGCTGGTCAGTTACACTCCCAATTTCTGAGAAGTTTCCTGCCACTGCATTCCCCCTCTCCTCTCCACAGTCACAGCCACATGGCCCAGAAGACACTTGTCAGGACCAAGCAGACATCAGCTGTAAGGGAAGCATGCCCAGCCCTCCTCGGGTCCCACTGAACAGAGATCATCCTCGATGACTGCCTCCTGCCCCACTTCGCCAGGGAAAGGGAGACCGAACACACGAGAGCCCTCCCCAAAAAATCATCCTCAAGACTCCAGCTCAACCCTTCCACACCCTGGGTGGGAGAGAGGAGCCAACAGCTGTCTGATGGCATTTTGAAGACCTCCTTGGAAGTCTGTTACAGTGGTTGAATATCTCACTCTCAGAACGGGGGAAGCTTGAGGCTGCAGCTGAAAGTGAAATTGAGATGATTTCATTTCAAACTGTATTGCCTGCAGGAACACAGACAACATGGATCATCTCTCTTCCATGGGAAATGGGCCTTTGAAAGGACCCTCAAGTCTCTTTCAAGTTTTCAGGTACTTTGCATCCATTGTGATATTTTAAATTCCTCTAGGAAGGATGGGTACTAGATGAGGCTCCCAAAGAAGTAACTTGTTCAAAGTTCTAGAAAGTTCTTCTGACACAAATCCCACACCCAACCATCAGCTGAGAAAATTCTGAAGCAGAATTGCCTGGTCAAATGGAATTCAAAGCCCAGTTATTGAAGAATACACTGCCACCCTACCTACCAAACTATGGAGGGTCGCTGAGAAAACAACCACCTCCCTGATCTACTGAGTCCTATTGGGATGTTTAGGTATGTGTATTTTGGAAAAAGCTTTCCGGGTGATACAGTTTCTGATGTATACCCCTTCTCCTACTTCCCTCTAACTTCTATCCTCTCTTCCTTCCCCTCCCCACAGCCTTCCCAAGAAACACCACCCTAGTAAGTTTGAGAAAAATGGTGCCAGTGAATTAAGACAGTTAACAAAACACTCCTTGAGATAAAACAGTGTTTGCAACTCAGAAACAACTACTTCTTTGGACACACAGCCCACAGTCACCTGCTAATCTCCATACGGGCTCCGTAGCTGTGTCTCGTGGGCTCTAGAGTGCAGGTTCAGTTGTTGTGGCACATGGGCTTAGTTGCTCCACAGCATGTGGGATCTCCCCAGACCAGGGCTTGAACCCATATCCCCTGCATTAGCAGGAGGGTTCTTTACCACTGTGCCACCAGGGAAGTCCCTGAACTTTCTTATTGAAGTATAGTTGATTTACAATGCTATATTAGTTTCAAGTGTACAACATAGTGATTCAATATTTTTATAGATTATACACCATTCAAAGTTATTACAAAATGTTGGCTATATTCCTTGTGCTCTACATTACATTCTTCTGTCATATTTATTTTATACTTAGTAGTTTGTACCTCTTAATCCCCTGTCCCTATCCTGCACCTCCACCCACCCCTCTCCCCAGTGGTACCACTAGTTTCTTCTCTGTATCTATGAATCTGTTTCTATTGTCTTATTGTTGTATTTTGTAGATTCTACATACAAGTGAAAACATACAGTGTCAGTATTTGTCTTTCTCTGTCTGACTTATTTCACTAAGCATGATATTCTTCAGGTCCATATATGTTTTTGCAAATGGCAAAATTTCATTTTGGGGGGGCTAATCTTCCGTATATATATCTTCTTTATCCATTTATCTGTTGATGGACACTTAGGTTGCTTCCATATCTTGGCTACTGTGAATAACACTGCAATGAACATTGAGGTACACATATTTTTTTTAATCAGTGTTTTCATTTTCTTTGGATAGATACCCAGGAGTAGTATTGCTGGATCATAGAGTAGTCCTATTTTTCATTTTTTTCAGGAACCTCCATACTCTTTTCCATAGTAGCTGAGCCAGTTTACATTCCCACCAACAGTGTAGGAAGGTTCGATTTTCTCCACATCTTTCCCAATATTTGGATTTGCATTTCCCTGATGATTAGTGATGTTGAGCATCTTTTCATGTGTCTGTTGTTTATTTGTATGTATTCTTTAGAAAAATGTCTATTCAGGTCTTCTGCCCATTTTTTAATTGGGTTGTTTCATTTTTTTTGATATAGAGTTGTATGAGCTGTTATATGTTTTAGATATTAACCCCTTATCAGACGTATCATTTGCAAATATTTTTCTCCCATTCAGTAGGTTGTGTTTTGGTTTTGGTTTGTTTTGTCGATGGTTTCCTTCACTGTGCAAAAGCTTTTAAGTTTAATTAGGTCCTATTTGTTTATTGTTGCTTTTATTTCCCTTGCTTGAGGAGACAGATCCAAAAAATATTGCTAAGACTTATGTCAAAGAGTGTACTGCTTATGTTTTTCTCTAGGAGTTTTATGGTTTCCAGTCTTTAGTCCATTTTTAGTTTATTTTTGTATATGATATGAGAAAATGTTCTAATTTCATTCTTTTACATGTAGCTGTCCAGTTTTCCCAGTGCCACTTATTGAAGAGACTATTTTTCCCCCACTGTATATTCCTTTGTCATAGATTAATTGACCATATGTGCATGGGTTTATTTCTGCACTCTCTACCCTGTTCCATTGATCTATGTGACTATGAAGCACTTCTTAAAAGTATTAGATAAACTAAATCAAAGATAAAGAGGTAGCCACCTGTGACCTTTCTCATCTTTATATTTAATTTCCTTTTTTTTCTTTCAATTTTTCCTGTCAAGTTTCAGCATTAAAAATGATTGAAGAGGGGCTTCCCTGGTGGCGCAGTGGTTGAGAGTCCGCCTGCCAATGCAGGGGACACGGGTTCGTGCCCCGATCCGGGAAAATCCCACATGCCGCGGAGCGGCTGGGCCCGTGAGCCATGGCCACTGAGCCTGCGCGTCCGGAGCCTGTGCTCCGCAACGGGAAAGGCCACAACAGTGAGAGGCCCGCGTACCGCAAAAAAAAAAAAAAGATTGAAGAAAGCAATTCTAGGAAATAATTTCAGTGTAAACAATTTTATCTGACTTAAGAATTATTTAACATAAATCTTAGTCAGAATATTCAGAACACGTGGTCATTTAAAGCAGAAGACCCAGAGAAAGAATAAGAAAGGGCAATTTTTAAATTTTGTGTTTGTACAGTAGAGAGTATATCAAGTTGTGGAAGGAGAAAGGTAAAAGGGAATCATGCCTGTGATTATGCATTAAATATAGAAGATATGTGAGAATTTAGTACCTGGAAATGGGATGCTGCCCTAACAAAAATGTAAAATATATGCATTAACTTTGGGACTGGGCAACAGGCAGAAGCTCAAAGGTCCTGGGGAGACACTTGGTGGGGATTTGAAGGAGACGAGGAAGGTACTATTATGTAGTGGTGGAAAGTCTGGCAAGGCTGACCCCTGTGGTTATATGGAAAATAGAAAGGATGCCTAAAGAAATCAGAGATCTGCTGGGAAGATGGCTAGGCAGAATGTGCAAGCTGCCAACTTGCTTCCAGATTCTTTTTTCAATATACTAGAGAAGATAGATGAACTTTTAAAAGAATTATTAAGTTTTCAAGCAAAATTTAGAGAAAATATGAGGAATCCAGGACTTGCTTGGTTTGAAAATAAAAATTGTTTCATATCCGTAGTCTCTCCCAGCAAAATATTCTCAAGAAAAGATTCAAGGCAAAGATCAAACCCAGGGTGTCATCAGTAAAGCATGATTTCAGGGTAAAGATTTCAAGGTATGGCTGTATGACCTCTTGTTAAGACCTCATAAATATTTAAGAGTGTACGTAGTAGAACTTCTAAGAATCTTAAGGGTTTGCTACATAGACCTTCTCAGTTAAGCAACAGGGCTTTTTAGAATCTTATGGGCCTATCCCCTAGTGGCCTCACAGGAAGCCAGAGATAGAGAAGGGCCCAAGAAAGGAAATATTGGTGTGGCTTTTGTCTAAAGAAGTTTATTATAAATTGATACCTAAGAAAACCAAAAACTTTATAAAAGAATTTTACCAGCGTGGACTTAAAAGGACAGAGACAGTTCGAAAGGAAAAGATATCTTACGATCCCAACCTACTATGGATAAGAAGTAGTTTGAGAAAACCACTCAGCTTCCAACATGGGTTACATAGAAAAGGAAGGATAATGTTGGCAGAACCAAAAGCCCAGAGAGTAAAGCCGAGAGCTGTGTAAAAGACTTCCCAGGGAGCAGGCCTGTGCCATAATCAAACTGGCAACATGTGGTTGCCCGATTTTAGAATTGCAATGGACTAATGACAGCTACGTGCCTCCTGTTCCTTTTTGAATGGGAGTGTCTATTGAGGTGACCCTGTCTCTGAGCCACCATTGTGTACTGGGCATTCACGGGTCTTCAGATAGAAAATAACTACACTTAAGGAGCCTCCTCTGTACCTGCTCTAATTTAGAAGATGAGCTCTTAGATTTTGAGCTGATAGCACCAGTTGGCCAGATGGTCAATATTCCAGGTTTGCAGGCCATGAGGGCTCAGTCACAACTGCTCATCACTACAGTGGTAGCCTGAAAGCTGCCACAGACCAGACAATATACAAATTAACAGACATGGCTATGTTCCAATAAAACCTTATTTAGGAAAATAGCAGCGAGCCAAAATTTGCCAACCTCTGATGTCATAGGATGAGACTTTGTGATCTTAGATAGGAGTATTTTGCATATGAGAGGATCATAAATAATTTGTGACCCAAGGGAGCAGATAAAAGATAGCCACAAGTTCTTTGCTATGCCCCCCTGAGAATCTGGGCAGACTCTGCTTTGACAGCAGAAGTGACATTGTGCATTTCCTCACCCCCTACACTGGCAGTTTCCACTCATGCCTCCGGGAATTTCCTCTTGGAGCCCTGAGCCACCATGTAAGGATGGCATTACACATACATATACACACACACACCAGTATTAGAAACAGTTTAGGGATTATGGGATATCTAAGTTTGTAGTTTGCTCTTGTTTTATGTTTCATGATTTATTACATTTTTAAAGTTTTTAAAAATATGCCTGTAGTTTTTTTCCTTGACAGGAAAAAAAAAAGCAATTGAGAGGCAAATCTGTATTCAAATAAAGAGGAATGACATGGTCAAAATGACCCTTAGGAGAGAACAGCTATTTCTGCTGCTCCAAGAGAAAGGACGTGTAGGAAAGCTGACCAGGAGCTCTCTCAGGGCCCAGAGGGAAAGTGAGTAGGATCCGGCTGTGAAAATGAAGGGAAAGAGGCAGGTATTTTTTAATGTTACCTAAGAATAGAAGCTTGCTCTTCTCACCTTCTGCATTTACATTCATAGAGATGGGAAAAGGTCACAAGAATTGTACCCAACAGCAGCAAGACTGTGTCTCCATTTTTCTGCTTCTATTCTCAGTTTAAGGAAAGGGATCAGTGAATATAAGAACAGGAACATTTCTGCACTCTATCAGACTCATGGGGACAATATTTGTGTTTTGGATTTTTTCTGACTGGGTTCCTTTAACCGTCTTTAAACCTGGAGTGCCTGAAAAGGTAGGCGTTCTTGATTCACTACAGTCCCCATGGCCACCCCCACTTAGCCTTTGCTTTCAAACACAGATGCCAAACTGGAATATTTTTTACAGACATTAATTAATTCTGCCACATATCAAACGTCACAGGCTGCCTTGTAATAGACCTTTTAGGGACATATTATTTGCCTCCAAGGTGATTTATTTTGGCAAGGGAGGCAAACCATTTTCTTTAGCAAAATGTCCTGGCAATCTGTACTATATTCTTTTTTTTTCTTTTCTTTCCTTTCTTTTCTTTTTTTGCGGTACGCGGGCCTCTCACTGTTGTGGCCTCTCCCGTTGCGGAGCACAGGCTCCGGACACGCAGGCTCAGCGGCCATGGCTCACGGGCCCAGCCGCTCCACGGCATGTGGGATCTTCCCGGTCTGGGGCACGAACCCGTGTCCCCTGCATCGGCAGGCAGACTCTCAACCGCTGCGCCACCAGGGAAGCCCTGTACTATATTCTAATAAGCCATCTAGGACACTTGTCAAATAAGTCATTTACATTCTGAGACATAACTTTTAAAGGCAAATATTTGACCTAATTTACAGGTTTAATTTACAGGTCAAATTTAGAAATTTGACCCAATTTCTAAAATATTGTATCTCTTTTTTAATCTCAATTTGCCCTCACACCCAATAAATGAATAATCTGTACAACAGGTGGCTTATTGATGTGCCCCGGAAGTCTAGATTCCTGCTTTGATTCTCCAGAAAGAGAGAGATGAGCTATCTTAATGAAAGACAATGGAACACATAAGAGAAACTAATGAGAAGAACACAATGATGCCCCCAAGGTGCCTAATATATTGTGAATTCCATTATAAATAAAATCTGATATTTTTATTTTCTTATCAGATGCACCTTCTAAGATTGTCTTTCATTCTTGCTGCAGGAAATTCTTTATTGACACTGAATTGGAGAAATGATTATTTTCCCCAAATGATGGCTTTGTGTTTCTGGAAAGATGACTTTCAACATGCAAATTGGATGCATCAGAAATCATTCTGATGCAAGACCAGAACTACACTACTCTTTACTATTTCATAATGAGTCTGCTGCCCAAAGGAAAACATAAAACTCAACAAAGCTGGAGAAAGAGAGTAACCTCTCTAAACAGCTTAGAAATTCCTCCCTGCCCGATGAATTGCTTTTATTAAAGATGGGGTTTTCTTTCCAGTTTTGAATAGATGTTTCTGAAAACAGATGAAAGGTGAGCAGGCAAAAGGAAAGAAGTCTATCAACTTGTAACCACAGTGGTATCCAGACTCAAACAACAAAGTGGAAACAATAAACCAGGAAAGATGCTATTGACATAATAATGGTAGCAAGTAATTACATAGTACTTACTGGTACCAGGAACTACTGTAAACCCTTTATGTATAGCAACTCATTTAATTTTCACAAGAGTAATTCTAATTTCCATCTTATTGATGAAGAAATTGAGCCACAAAAAGGTTAAGTAAGCTGTCTGAGTGGTAGTGAAACAGAAAGGAAGGGGGCAGGGCACAACCTTTAAAAGAATGGCATATCTATAGGACAGGACAAAAACTTGTTAGAACCAACTAGGTACAAGATGACGGAAGATTTGAATTCCGGTGGACCTTGAGCCTCCTTATGTGCTCATTGTAATATATTAGCATATAAGTGACACACCCACCACTGCCAGGACAGTTCTGAGGCCAACCATAAAAGGTCAAAAAGTGGGCAGGGACTTCCCTGGTGGTGCAGTGGTTAAGAATCCGCCTGCCAATGCAGGGGACATGGGTTCGATCCCTGGTCTAGGAAGATCCCTCATGCTGTGGAGCAGCTAAGCCCCTGCACCACAACTACTGAGCCTGCACTCTAGAGCCTGTAAGCCACACCTACTGAGCCTGTGTGCCACAACTACTGAAGCCCACACACCTAGAGCCCATGGTCTGCAATAAGAGAAGCCACCACAATGAGAAGCATGTGCACCGCAATGAAGAGTAGCCCCTGTTGGCTGCAACTACAGAAAAGCTGCATGCAGCAACAAAGACCAAACACAGCCAAAATTTAAATAAATAAAATAAATAAATTTATTTTAAAAAGTGGGTGGTGGCCCAATTCCTGGAAATCTCTGCCCCTTCCCCAAAATAGTTGGAATAATCCTCTCACTTATTGCCTATGAAATTACCCAGCCTATAAAAACTAACAACCCCATATTTTGTGGCCTCTCACCTTCTGAGATGGCCTGCACTCTGTCTATGAAGGGTGTTTCTCTCTAAGTAAATCCACTTCTTACCTTTCACTTTGGCTCTCACTGAATTGTTTTTGTGATGAGACATAAAGAACCTGAGCTTCATTAAGTCCTGAGAACAGGTGTGTGATTGCAACTAAAGACAGTGTGTGGGCTTCCCTGGTGGCAGAGTGGCTGAGAGTCCACCTGCTGATGCAGGGGATGTGGGTTCGTGCCCCGGTCCGGGAAGATCCCACATGCTGCGGAGCGGCTGGGCCCATGAGCCATGGCCGCTGAGCCTGCATGTCCAGAGCCTGTGCTCCACAACGGGAGAGGACACAACAGTGAGAGGCCCGCATACTGCAAAACAAAAAAAAAAAGACAGTGTGTTTCTTCTATATACTAACAATGAAAAATCAGAAAGAGAAATTAAGGAAACAATTCCATTCACGATTGCAACAAAAAGAATAAAATACCTAAGAATAAACCTACCTAAGGAGGTAAAAAAGTACTCAGAAAACTATGACAGTGATGAAAGAACTCAAAGATAACACAAACAGATGGAGAGATATACCATGTTCTTGGATTGGAAGAATCAATATTGTGAAAATGACTATACTACCCAAAGCAATGTACAGATTCAATGCAATCCCTATCAAATAACAAATGGCATTCTTCACTCTTCACAGAACTAGAACTAAAAAGCTTAAAATTTGTATGCAGACACAAAAGACCCCAAATAGCCAAAGCAATCTTAAGGAAAAAAAAAGAAAATGGAGCTGGAGAAATCAGACTCCCTGACTTCAGACTATATTACAAAGCTACAGTCATCAAGACAATATGGTACTGGCACAAAAACAGAAATATGTATCAATGGAACAGGATAGAAAGCCCAGAGATAAACCCACACACCTATAGTCAACTAATCTATGACAAAGGAGGCAAGGATATACAATGGAGAAAAGACCATCTCTTCAATAAGTGGTGTTGGGGAAACTGGACAGCCACAAGTAAAAGAATGAAGTTAGAACATTCCCTAACACCATACACAAAAATAAACTCAAAATGGATTAGAGACATAAATGTAAGACTGGACACTATAAAACTCTTAGAGGAAAACATAGGAAGAACACTCTTTGACATAAACCACAGCAAGATGTTTTTTGATCTACTTTCTAGAGTAATGGAAATAAAAACAAAAATAAACAAATGGGACCTAATGAAACTTCAAAGCTTTTGCACAGCAAAGGAAACCATAAACAAGATGAAAAGACAACCCTCAGAATGGGAGAAAATATTTGCAAATGAATCAACAAAGGATTAATCTCCAAAATATACAAATAGCTCATACAGCTCAATATCAAAAAAACAAACAACCCAATCAAAAAATGGGCAGAAGATCTAAATAGACATTTCTCTAAAGAAGACATATGGATGGCCAAGAGACACATGAAAAGATGCTCAACATCACTAGTTATTAGAGAAATGCAAATAAAAACTACAATGAGGTATCACCTCACACCAGTCAGAATGCTCATCATCAAAAGATCTACAAACAATAAATGCTGGAGAGGGTGTGTAGAGAAAAGGGAACTCTTTTGCACTGTTGGTGGGAATGTAAACTGATACAGCCACTATGGAGAACAGTATGGAGTTTTCTTAAAAAACTAAAAATAGAATTACCATATGACTCAGCAATCCCACTACTGGGCATATACCCAGAGAAAACCATAACTCAAAAAGACACATGCACCCCAATGTTCATTGCAACACTATTTACAATAGCCAGGTCATGGAAGCAACCTAAATGCCCATCGACAGATGAATGGATAAAGAAGATGTGGTACATATACACAATGGAATATTACTCAGCCATAGAAAGGAACAAAATGGGGTCATTTATAGAGACATGGCTAGGCCTAGAGACTGTCATACAGAGTGAAGTAAGTCAGAAAGAGGAAAACAAATATCATATGTTAATGCATGTATGTGGAATCTAGAAAAATGGTACTGATGAACCTATTTGCAAGGCAGAAATAGAGACACAGATGTAGAGAACATATGGACACCAAGGGGGAAAAGGAGGGGTGGGATGAATTGGAAGATTAGGATTGATGTATATACACTAATATGTATAAAATAGATAACTAGTGAAAACCTGCTGTATAGCACAGGGAACTCCACATCACTGTACAGTAGAAACTAACACAAGATTGTAAAACAACTATACCCCAATTTAAAAAAAAAAGGACAGTGTGTTTAGGCTGGGTTCGAGTCCCACCCTGTGGGTTCAAGTCCCAATATGGGTTTAAACTGTGTTCGAGTTCCATGTAAGCTGCACTGTTTCAGCAGAGTCAGGATTTAAACACAGACACCTCTGGTTCCAGGTCCAGTTTTAGACAACTAGAAAAGTCCTATGGGTCTGAAAGAAATTGCTGAACTGTTTTCTCTAGACAGCAAGGCTAGAGGGAGAGACAGTAGAGACTGCATCCTTCCTCATCTCTACAAAACTCTTCATGGTTTCTTATAGGAGTGAAAAAATGTTTCCCAGCATAAGGTGGTGCCAGGAATGATAAAAACAGCAACACTGACTAAAGCTCCATAAATCATCCTCCAGGAATTCCATAAGAAAGCATGACAATGGTCTGGTTTCAACCATCCCTCCTACTACTTTAATAGATGCTTCAGTGGGTATATTCAAGTTTTTACTGCAAAATTAGGTTTACAGACAATTTGGGGGTTGGGGGGAACCAACAAAGGATATTCCTGTGTTTCAGTGGTAAATATGTTTTTGGTTGATGCAGAAATTTTCATTGTTGGAAGTCAGTGGGGAACCCATGATAGTTATTCAATATCCAGCAGGTTTGCTGAGTTATATAAAAGCTGTAAGTCATCAGGCAAACTAAATGTACCAAGTTGCATAGTATAGCTGGAGGATTTGTCAACATCATGAATTTAGAAAGATGTCTGCCAGAATAGATTTATTTTTCATGGCTAAATAGAAATCACAACTGACTTCGAGAGGAATCTTTTCACATGGCAAATAGGATTTCATTTGTTTCAAATTACTATTTTTCTGGGAAGGAGGGATATGAAATCTGATGATGTATTGTTGGAAATAATGTTTAATTCATTTTATTTTTAAAAATTCAACCACTTATTTCTCTGCCTTAAGCCAACTTTATTATAGAATTTTAGAACTTCTTGGAGTGAATAGGGATTATTCATTCACCCAAGGCATTTTCATTGAACCTCTACTATGGTTCAGGCACAGTTCTAGGGGCTGGAGTCCCATCTCCATTTTAGAGATGAGGAAAAGACAGCCAGAGAAAGGAAGTGCCAGCTCAAGGTGGCAGGGCCAGGACTGACAAAGAGATCTCATTTCTCCTCTCCCGACTCTTTCTCACAAGGGCGACGCTGCTAGTACTGTGTGAGACCCGGAGCCTTCGATAAGACCCTTTCCTCCAAAAATTGTTTAATGTAATTGCAGAGACAAACGCACATTAAAAGTAAAGCAATAAGTGCCTCTCTCCCATAGAGCTGTGGGAAGTCCCTTTTCTCCTTAGCCAGGACTAGAGGCCAAGATCACCCCTTGAGGATCGTTGTCAGGGTTGCCACGAGCTGGGCAGCCTTGTTTTCCTACCTCAGACATTTGTAGTCGCTGGGAGCCCCAACTTTGTCTGTACCAAGCGTACTGACCCCACAGCCAGACTAGGGCCTTAAGTGGCAGCAGTGGGCACAGGGTCTATGGCTTTCCTTGGATAGGCTCTTGTGAGCCAATCCTGGCCTGGGTCACCCCAAAAGTAGCTTGGCGCCTGCCTGCCCCACAGATGTCACCAGGAAGAGGGTGTCCAGAATGGGGACTTCTGTTGTGGAAGGGGCATCTGAGGCCACCTGACTCGGGGGAAGCTCCCACTTTTCCCTGCCCGGATTAACCTGGGGCCATCCAGGCCACTCGGTCCACCTGCTCACAGCCGTGTCTCCTGCACAGGGTCCTGTACAGGATGGCAAGGTAGGGGTGGTGAGGAAGAGCCGAGAGTCGGTGCTGGAGAAGAATGAGCGCCACTGGTGGCAGGGCAAGGAGGTCCGACCTGACACTCAGTACACCAGCCGCAAGCTCAAGCCCCACTTCTGAGCAGGTGGCCGCATCCAGAAGGACAGCTCAGGGACCACACAGTTGTGAGCTGTGCCATCCAGCCCAGGCACTTGCTTCTGGAGAGTTTTCTATATTGAAGTGCCTACTTTATCAGCTGACAAAAATAGTGTTTTAGAAAAGGTCTAAATAGCTTTGAAGTTCTAAAAGTATTTTCTTCACTGAAAAAAGTTCTGAGAGCATCTTATTTTGTTCTAAAAGCAATAAAACACTTTCTGTGGGGGGGAAAAAAAGTAAAGCAATAGTACCAGAGTTAAGCACCAGGCAAGGTAATAATATTGAGATGAATGATTGTCTTAGCAGAAGTTGACATCACTTATTCTACCCATTCCTTCTGAAGCCTCCTCCCTCAGTGGGGAGGAGAACTCAGGTCCATTGAGCACCTACTCTGGGCCTGGCACCATGCCAGACACATCATTTATATGGTAGTTTTGTTCTCACAAGGATATTATTCTCAGCTTGCATTTAGAAAAGAGACTACAAGAAATCATCTTTTCCATGATCATCGTGGTGGTAAGTACCAAACTGAGATTCAGCCTGTGGCTCTCTGATAGCCTGGTCCAAGCCCTTCCACCACAGGACGCTGCCTCCCTTTACACTGCACAGGACCTAGCTCGAGGTTCCCTTCCCCAGTCATAGCAGACAGGTGAGACAGAGGCTACACAGAGGCTGGGAAGTGGCAGCTGCTCTGTGTTGCATCCTTGGCTTCCCCAGGAACCCAGGCCATGTGGGGAGCAGTGCCGGATGTTCCTAGGGCAGCACTGTCCATCTCCAGGACATTTATGCCCAAGGCAAAAGTGAGATTTTGTATTTGCCATAATTTGGATTATTGTTCAGAAATATTCAGTCTCTTCCCCTACTTCTAGGGAGGTGTAGGGGGATGTTCAGTTTAATTAATGTTCAGCTTGGTCATGTGACTCACCTTGGTCAATTTTCATTGTTAGCAGAGTTGATGTTAGCACATTTAACACAATTAGAGATCTCAAGGGTGCTCACCTGTTTGGGGTTGTTCTTTATGGCTTCCATCATCACCCTGAAAAGAATATAGTGCATTTAGGAGTTGAGAGACACATGGACCTCCTAATGTGTAGCCAAGATCAAGATTAAACCATGTTATTTTGAGCTATTGAGATCTGGGGTAGTTATTATGCAGCCAAAGCTGAATTGACTCACTATTCTAGACCAACAATCTCACTGAGATTTACCCCAGAAAACTTCCCTTTAATTCCAAGCCATTTTGTGAAACCAGATTTTCCATTGTAAGTTGATAGTCTGGGGCTCTGGGCCACTATCCTCAGATACTAACCTTGCCACAGAGGTTATTTAAAATAAACATTAGATAGATAGATGATAGATAGATAGATAGACACAATAATAAAGTTAGAGGTGAAGTGGTAGTGGATTTTGTGTAGATGTACGTGTGTGTAATTTTAACAAAAACTACAGCATCTATACAAATAACATCTGCCTTGTTTTTCTGAATAATGTACTTTTTTTGTGTGTGTGTGGTACGCAGGCCTCTCACTGTTTTGGCCTCTCCCGTTGCACAGGCTCCGGATACGCAGGCTCAGTGACCATGGCTCACGGGCCTAGCTGCTCTGCGGCATGTGGGATCCTCCCGGACCAGGGCACGAACCCATGTCTCCTGCATCGGCAGGTGGACTCTCAACCACTGCGCCACCAGGGAAGCCCTGAATAATGTACTTTGCTTGACCATTTTAGGAACCACACTTGCTGACACCTAATATATTTATGATATTTCTGTGAAGAAATGTTTAATCGACAGAGCTTTCCTTATCTTAAAAAGCACATTAGGAGGAAGTGGAGTTAAGATGGTGGTGTGGGAAACACGGAGTTAGCATCTCCCCACAACTAGGGTACCTGCCAGCTGCTGGTGAGGGACTCTGATGCCCAAGGAGACAGGAGGAACCCCAAAGTGAACCGGTAGGACATAGGGGGACTGAGGTGGGAGGAGAACTGGAAGCCAGAGAGGATCGGTGCCCTTGAAGCCAGGGAAAGCAAGAGAGGCAGACTGGAGGGACTCTTCAGGAAGAATGGAAGAGAAGCAGAGGGTGATCGCCTGGCCCACTCAGGCCGGGGAGACTGCTGAGCTCCCAGAAAGGTACCCCCGTTTCAAAGCCCCATCCAAGCTGCATGGGTCTGGGGGCATAGGAGGGAGGCAGGGGAGATCAGGAGAGGCAGGTGTGAGGGGCCCTCCCAGACTGGAGTAGCAGGAGAGGAGAGGAGGGCATTTGTCCCTCCCACTAGAGCCCAGAAAGCCTGCTGGGCTCCCAGATGAGGTCCCCTGCCCTCTGAGACCAGGGGTGGGGAGCACACCGGGACCGCTTCTGTTCCTTGAGCCTAAGCCCCAGCCCCCACAGCCCTCAAAGCATTTTCCAGCCCTGTGGGTCCTGAGCATTGGCCCCACCCACCCCCCAAACTTTGCCCTTGCTTAGGCCCCGCACTCCACAGCCAAGGCCTTCCCCCTCCCTTTTTTTCTTTTCCCTCCTCCTCTTTTTTAGTATTGTGGTACTGATGTAGCTTCCAGTTGTTGATTCATCTATATTTTTATTTTTATATTCTTCCTAAAATATCGGTTACTTTCCTAGTCTAATTTTATTTTTTACTTTGTTATTGTTTTTTGTTTCTTGTTTTTTTGCCTCCCCAGGCAGCTTGCGGGATCTTGGTTCATGAGCCCGAGGTCAGGCTGAATCTCCTGTGGAAGAAGCTCCGAGTCTGAACCACTGGACTAACAGAGAACCTGAGACCCCAGGGAATATTCATCAGAGTGAGGTTTCACAGAGTTCTTCATCTCAGCACCAAGACCCAGCTCTACTGAATAGCCTACAAACCCCAGTTTTGGAAGCCTCAGGGCAAACAACAAGTAAGACAGGAACACATCCCACTCATTAAAAAAAAAAAAAAAAAAGGAAGAAAAAAATGAGACACCAAAATAATATGTCACATATGAAGGAGCAAGGTAAAAACCTACAAGACCAAATAAATGAAGAGGAAATAGGCAATCTACCTGAAAAAGAATTCAGAGTAATGATAGTAAAGATGATCCAGAATCTCGGAAATAGAATGGAGGCACAGACTGAGAAAACACAAGAAATGTTTAACAAAGATCCAGAAGAACTAAAGAACAAACAAACAGAGATGAACAACACAATAACTGAAATGAAAAATACACTAGAAGGAATCAATAACAGAATAATTGAGTCAGAGGAATGAATAAGTGAGCTGGAAGACAAAATGGTGGAAATAACTACCAAGGAGCAGAATAAAGAAAAAAGAATGAAAAGAATTGAAGACAATCTCATAGACCTCTGGAACAACACTATATGCACCAACATTCAAATTATAAGGGTCGCAGAATAAGAAGAGAAAAGGAAAGGGTCTGAGAAAATATTTGAAGAGATTATAGTCAAAAACTTCCCTAACATGGGAAAGGAAATAGTCACCCAAGTCCAGGAAGCACACAGAGTCCCATACAGGATAAATCCTAGGAAAAACACACCAAGACACAAATTAATCAAACTAACAAAAATTGAATTCAAAGAAAAAATATAAAAAGCAGCAAGGGAAAAACAAAAAATAATGTACAAAGGAATCCCCATAAGGTTATCAGCTGATTTTTCATCAGAAACTCTGTGGGCCAGAAGGGAGTGGCAGGATAGACTTAAAGTGATGAAAGAGAAAAACCTACATCCAAGATTACTTGACCCAGTAAGGATCTCATTCAGATTCAATGGAGAAGTCAAAAGTTTTTCAGACAAGCAAAAGCTAAGAGAATTCAGCACTGCCAAACCAGCTTTACAACAAATGCTAAAGAAACTTCACTAAGCAGGAAACACAAGAGAAGAGAAAGACCGACAAAAACAAACCCAAAACAATTAAGAAAATTGTAATAGGAACATACATCTCAATAATAACCTTGAATGTAAATGGAATAAAAGCCCCAACCAAAAGACACAGACTGGCTGAATAGATACAGAAACAAGACCCATATATATGCTGTCTATAAGAGACCCACTTCAGACCTAGGGACACATACAGACTGAAAGTGAAGGGATGGAAAAAAGATATTCCATGAAAATGGAAATTAAAAGAAAGCTGGAGTAGCAATACTCGTATCAGATAAAATAGACTTTAAAATAAAGACTGTAACAAGAGACAAGGAAGGACACTACATAATTATCAAAGAATCAATCCAAGAAGAAGATATAACAATTATAAATGTTTATGCACCCAACATAGGAGCACCTCAATACATGAGGCAAACGCTAACCATGAAAGGAGAAATAGAAAGTAACACAATAGTAGGGGACTTTAGCACCCCACTTACACTAATGGACAGATCATCCAAACAGAAAATAAATAAGGAAACACAAGCTTTAAATGACACAATAGTCCAGATAGATCTAACTGATATTTATACAACATTCCACCCAAAAGTGGCAGAATAAACTTTCTTCTCAAGTACACACAGAACATTTTCTGGGATAGATCATATCTTGGGTCACAGATCAAGCCTCGGAAATTTTAAGAAAATTGAAATCATATCAAACATCTTTTCTGACCACAACGTTATGAGATTGGAAATCAGATACAGGGAAAAAAACGTAAAAAACACAAACACATGGAGGCTAAACAGTGCACTAGTAAATAACCAAGAGATCACTGAAGATATCAAAGAAGAAATAAAAAGAAATTTACAAGTGGCTCATGCAGCTCAATGTCAAAAAAACAAACAACCCAATGCAAAAATGGGCCAAAGACCTAAATAGACATTTCCCCAAAGAAGATATACAGATTGCCAACAAACACATGAAAGGATGCTCAAAAATCACTAATCATTAGAGGAATGCAAATCAAAACTACAATTAGGTATCACTCACACCAGTCAGAAAGGCCATCATCAAAAATTCTACAAATAATAAATGCTGCAGAGGGTGTGGAGAAAAGGGAATCCTCTTGCACTGTTGGTGGGAATGTAAATTGATACAGCCACTATGGAGAACAGTATGGAGGTTCCTTAAAAAACTAAAAATAGAACTACCATACGACCCAGCAATCTCACTACTGGGCATATACCCTGAGAAAACAATAATTGAAAGAGTCATGTACCACAATGTTCATTGCAGCTCTATTTATAATAGCCAGGACATGGAAGCAACTGAAGTGTCCATCGATAGATGAATGGATAAAAAAGACATGGCACATATATACAATGGAATATTACTCAGCCATAAAAAGAAACGAAACTGAGTTATTTGTAGTGAGGTGGATGGACTTAGAGTCTGTCATACAGAGTGAAGTAAGTCAGAAAGAGAAAAACAAATATTGTACGCTGACACATATATATGGAATCTAAAAAAAAACGGTTCTGAAGCACCTAGGGGCAGGACAGGAATAAAGGCACAGACGTAGAGAATGGACTTGAGGACACAGGGAGGGAGAAGGGTAAGCTGGGACTAAGAGGCAAGGACATATATACACTACCAAATGTAAAATAGATAGCTATTGGGAAGCAGCCACACAGCACAGGGAGATCAGCTCAGTGCTTTGTGTCCAGCTAGAGGGATGGGATAAGAGGGTGGGAGGGAGATACAAAAGGGAGGAGATATGGGTATATATGTATATGTATACCTGATTCACTTTGTTATAAAGCAGAAACTAACACACCATTGTAAAGCAGTTATACTCCAATAAAGATGTTAAAAAGAAAAATACATAGAAGCACATGACAATGAAAACACAATGACCCAAAACCTATGGGATGCAGCAAAAGCAGTTCTAAGAGGGAAGTGTAGCAATTCAATCTCACTTCAAGAAACAAGAAAAATGTCAAATGAACAATCTAACCCTACACTTAAAACAACTAGAGAAAAAAGAACAAAGAAAACCCAAAGTCAGTAGAAGGAAAGATTCATAAAGATCAGAGCAGAAATAAATGAAATAGAAATGAAGAAAACAATAGCAAGGATCAATAAAACTAAAAGCTGGTTCTTTGAGAAGATAAACAAAATTGATAAACCTTAGCCAGATCATCAAGAAAAAAAGGGAGAGGACACAAATCAATAAAATTAGAAACGAAAAAGGAGAAATCACAACTGACACCGCAGAAATACAAAGGATTATAAGAGACTACTGCAAACAACTATATGCCAATAAAATGGACAACCATGAAAAAATGGACAAATTCTTGGAAAGGTACAATTTTCCAAGATGGAACCAGGAAGAATTAGAAAATATAAACAGACCTATCACAAGTAACGAAATTAAAACCATAATTTAAAATCTTCCAACAAACAGAAGTCCAGGACCAGATGGCTTCACACTAGAATTCTATCAAACAATTAGACAATAGCTAACACCAATCCTTCTCAAACTCTTCCAAAATTTGCAGAGGGAAGAACACTCCCAAATTCATTCTATGAAATCACCATCACCCTGATAACAAAACGAGACAAACATGTCACAAAAAAAGAAAATTATAGACCAATATTACATATCACTGATGGACATAGATGCAAAAATCCTGAACAAATACTAGCAAAAAGAATCCAACAACATGTTAAAAGGATCATATACCATGATCAAATGGGATTTATCCCAGGCATGCAAGGATTCTTCAATATATGCAAATCAATCAATGTGATACACCACATAAACAAATTAAGGAATAAAAACCATATGATCATCTCAATAGATGCAGAAAAAGCTTTTGACAAAATTCAACATCAATTTATGTTAAAAACTCTCCAGAAAATGGACATAGAGGGAATCTACCTCAACATAATAAAGGTCATATATGACAAACCCACAGCAAGCATCATACTCAATGGTGAAAAACTGAAAGCATTTCCAATAAGCTCAGGAACAAGACAGGATGTCCATTCTCACCACTCTTATTCAACATAGTTTTGGAAGTCCTAGCCATGGCAATCAGAGAAGAAAAAGAAATAAAAGGAATACAAATTGGAAAAGAAGAAGTAAAACTATCACTGTTTGCAGATGACATGATACTATACATAGAAAATCCTAAAGATGCCAACAGAAAGCTACTAGAACTAATGATTTAATTTGGTAAGGTTGCAGGATACAAAATTAATGCACAGAAATCCCTGGCATTCCTATACACCAACAATGAAAAATCAGAAACAAAAATTAATGAAACACTCCCATTTACCAGTGCAACAAAAAGAATAAAATACCTAGGAATACACCTACCTAGGGAGGTGAAAGACTTGTACTCAAAACTATAAAACACTGATGAAAGAAATCAAAGATGACATAAAGAGATGGAAAAATATACCATATTTTTGGATTGGAAGAATCAATATTGTGAAAATGACTATACTACCCAAAGCAATCTATAGATTCAATGCAATCCCTATCAAACTACCAATGACATTCTTCACAGAATTAGAACAAAAAATTTTACAGTTTGTATGGAAACACAAAAGACTCCAAATAGCAAAAGCAATCTTGAGAAAGAAGAAAGGAGTTGGAGGAATCAGGCTCCCTGACTTCAAACTATACCACAAAGCTACAGTAATCAAGACAGTATGGTACTGGCACAAAAATAGAAATATAGATCAAAGGAACAGGATAGAAAGCCCAGAGATAAACCTACACACATACAGGCACCTAATTTATGACAAAGGAGGCAAAGATACAATGGAGAAAAGACAGCCTCTTCAATAAGTGGTGCTGGGAAAACTGAACAGGTACACATAAAAGAATGAAATTAGAACACCACCTAACACCACACACAAAAATAAGCTCCAAATGGATTAAAGATTTAAATGTAAGACCAGACACTATAAAACTCTTAGAGGAAAACATAGGAAAAACACTCTTTGACATAAACCACAGCAAGATCTTTTTTGACCCATCTCCTGGAGTAGCAGAAATAAAAACAAAAATAAACAAATGGGACTTAATTAAACTTAAAAGCCTTTGCACAGCAAAGGAAACCATAAACAAGACAAAAAGACAACCCTCAGAATGGGAGAAAATATTTGCCAATGACACAATAGACAAAGGATTAATCTCCAAAATATACAAACAGTTCATGGAGTTCAATATCAAAAAAACAAACAATCCAGTTAGAAAATGGGCAGAAGACCTAAATAGACATTTCACCAAGGAAGACATACACATGGCCTAGAGGCACATGAAAAGATGCTCAACATCACTGATTATTAGAGAAATGCAAATCAAAACTACAATGAGTTATCACCTCAAGCCAGTCAGAATGGCCATTATCAAAAAATCTGGAAACAATAAATGCTGGAAAGGATGTGGTGAAAAGGGAACCCTCCTGCACTGTTGGTGGGAATGTAAATTGATACAACCACTATGGAAAACAGTATAGAGGTTCCTTAAAAAACTAAAAATAGAACTACCGTATGACCTAGCAATCCCACTACTGGGCATATACCATGAGAAAACCATAATTCAAAAAGAGACATGTACCACAATGTTCATTGCAGCACTATTTACAATAGCCAGAACATGGAACCAACCTAAATGTCCCTCAACTGATGAATGGATAAAGAAGATGTGGCACATTTATACAATGGAATATTACTTAGCCATAAAAAGAAATGAAATTGAGTTATTTGTAGTGAGGTGGATGGACCTAGAGTCTGTCATACAGAATGAAGTAAGTCAGAAAGAAAAAATCAAATACCGTATGCTAATGCATATATATGGAATCAAAAAAAAATGGTACTGATGAACCTAGTTGCAGGGCAGTAATAAAGTGATAGACATAGAAAATGGACTTGAGGACATGGGGTTGGAGGGCGAAGTGAGAGTAACATCGACATATATACACTACCGAATGTAAAATAGCTGGCTGGTGGGAAGCAGCAGCATAGCACAGGGAGATGGCTTGGTGCTTTGTGATAACCAAGAGAGGGGTGGGATAGGGAGGATGGGAGGGAAGCTGAAGAGGGAGGGGATATGGGGACATGTGTATGCATATGGCTGATTCTCTTTGTTGTGCAACAGAAACTAACACAGTATTTTGAAGCAATTATACTCCAATAAAGATCTATTTTAAAAAAAATTTTTAAAAAGCACATTAAAAATTATGGTATTGTACCTAATGAATGTTTATTTGTCGCATTTATAGAACCCCTTCTGATCAGAGAGCTTGGATGGTATTTTAGTTCCCTCTTCGTCCTTTAGATGGATTTTAAAATAGAAAGTCACTTACCAGTCAATGCATGATGTAGGGATATCCAGGGAATATGTGGGACAATTTTTTCCTGTTTTGCCTCGTTTTATTGTTCTTTGCCAGTCTGATGTTATTTCTTCAAAGGAGCCCGAGAAAATTCCACTTCCCTCACATACTGGTAAACAGGCTGAACCTCACAGTGTGTTTATTTTTACTTTTACTGCAATTCCACTAGATTTCTCCACACCTTCAATCCATATTACAAATTTTAAAATCCACGAATAAGGACTGACATTACTTCATCCCCTGTCCCCTCTGTCTTTTGGATGGAGGACTTACTAAGGTGTAATCCACAGGAAATTTTCATGGTTAGAGCACGTTCTTGTGACTAGGAAGAATTTAGGAAAAACCTATTTCAATTATGGCTGTGCTTGTTCTCAGATTTGCAAATATTTCAAGACAGTGGGAGAACAGGTTAAACAAAGGAAACAAAAACTTGACTATGATAATGATGACCTGACCCTCTTCTCAGCCAGGCTGCCAACAGTGCCCCATCTCCTGTCAGTTATTTCTTGCCATCCATCCTTCTGTAATTGCCAGTATTTCACTCCAGGCTTTCAGCCTCGCCATGCAACATTTGTCAGTGTTTTAATGCTTCCATTGTACATAGGTAAATCAAAAAACCAACATTAGTCTGATTTTTACAGAGATAATGTCATAGCACTTACACAGATAACTGCATGGCATTTATGCTATAGCAAATTTATATTTTATTAAAACTATGGGTTTAGGGCTTCCCTGGTGGTGCAGTGGTTGAGAGTCCGCCTGACGATGCAGGGGACGCGGGTTCGTGCCCCAGTCTGGGAAGATCCCACATGCTGCGGAGCAGCTAGACCTGTGAGCCATGGCCACTGAGCCTGCGCATCCGGAGCCCGTGCTCTGCAACGGGAGAGGCCACAACAGTGAGAGGCCCACGTACTGCAAAAACAATAACAACAACAACAACTATGGGTTTAAACTATAAAGCAATTATACTCCAATAAAGATGTAAAAAAAATTTTTTTAATTTTAAAAATTAAAAATAAGTAAGCTATAAGGTAAAGAAACTCTCAAAACAATCCCTCTTTAATCTCTATTTTGACCTCACACAGAGCAATATTTATGCTATCTAAAGTACAATGGCCACTTCATCATTAAAGCATTCTCGAAAGACTTTTAAAAAAGATTTTTGAAAGTTTCTTTAAAGATTCTTTAAAATATTTTTTTGAACTGACATTCTTTCTAAGAAGGCAATTTGTCACTAGGATGAAATGTAAAGAATACTTGCTTAGATGTCAAAAGACTGGCTGCTATCTTTGGTCGGCTCAAGGTTTTGATTTTGGGTAAGGCACTACCTTTTCTAAATGTCAGTTTTCTCATTTATAATATAAAGATAGTACTGTTATGTCAACAAAATAAAATTGTAGGGAGTATGAAATGATAGAATGCCAAGATTAATCTAATTTATGTTTAAATGGTATCAGAAGGTTTTTTTAAAACTCAGTTTAAAAATAAAGATTAAAAAAGAATGAGAAAGAATAATGATAAAAAATTTAGCAGTTCTCAGTGCTGAGATATACCATTATTTGGGCTATTTAATACCTATTTTGAGGATGCTTTAATAAGCGTACTGAGTCTAGTCATAGAATCTTAGAATTCATAGTTTGAGAAAGCCTTATAAGGGCTGTGATAAGCTGAGAAATGACCTCCCTCCACCAAAAAAAAAAAGAAAAAATTTATCCATGTTCTAATCTTTGCAACCTGTGAATGTTATCTTATAGGGCCCCAGACTGGTCTTTGCAGATCTGATTAAGCTAAAGATTTTAGGATGAGGAGATTATCCTGGATTGTCTGTGTGGGCACTGAATGCAATCACGAGCATCCTTATTAGAGGGAGCTACACACAGAAGAGAAGGCAGTTGGACCAGGGGCAGCTGAAACTGATGCAGCTCCAAGCCGAGTGCTGGCAGCCACCAGGAGCTGGGAGAGGCAAGAAAGGAATAAGTCCTCCTTCAGAACTCCCAGAAAGGATGCAGCTCTGCTCACATCTTGATTTTGGCCAGGAAAACTGATTCCAGATGGATGAGAGAATAAATTTCTGTTGTCTTAAGCCACTACATTTGTGGTGATTTGTTACAGGAGGCTTTGGAAACTAATGCACGTCTTTTAGTCCTACAGTTATTACTTCTCCTGTATAGGAGGCAGAACTGACCTGCTTTATATGAAACTTTGCCTCATAATAAGCAAGTTATGTAAAGTAACAGACCAAGAGCAGGTGCTTGTTAAGTTTAATTCTTTGTTCTTAAATTCTGTGGAAAAGTGTAAGAACAAGGTTCTGTCAAATGGCTACCTTTCACTGAGAATTTAACAAATTCCAACTACTGTTTTAGATGTTTAATGTGCATTCACTTTATTTCACCCTCACAATAACACTCTAGTCCTATTTTTCCGATGAGAACATCAAGACACTGAGAGGTTATGTAACTTTCCTAGGTCACACAGTGATTGGCAGATGTGGAACTCTAATCCAGGCAGTCAGGTCAGAGTCTATTTTTTATCCCTTATACAACACTGTCTCAATGTAACAGAGCAAGACACAAATGTGATTCTCAAGGGAGTTATAGTCAAGATGCATCAGGATAGAAACAATGTAGATATTTTATCAATTTATGTATTATGTAATACACTCAGTTTTCTGCCAAAAAAGAAAAATCACATGTACTCACGTTCCTTTTAGGAACTCATACAGTACACAGCTACGTGGGTAATAGTTCAGCTGCTGCCCCACCCCCACTCCTAAGGAGACAAGATGCAGAGACACTGGATCTGTCCAGAGCTCTACATGGCATATTTCACAACCCTAACTAAAGTGGCATCAAGCCAGTCCCTTGTCAGTGTGGTCAACAGTGTCTCACTCATCCAATCAACAGATGGTTATTGAGTGCCAACCACATGAAGAACGTGGTCCTGGAGCTTCTGCAGGTGATGCAAATACACACCTCCTGCCCTGGAGGAATTGACAATGTGGCAAGAGATGTGACTGCCATTTTGTGTTTCCAAAGAACCTAATGACCACATGTGTATCCACTTGGTTCTCACTGCTTACCAGAGACCATGGTGAGATCAGTTTTATTTGGTGCCATTTGAGTTACTTCTACTTGTAAGCCTTGCTGGGGGTCTTATTTCCAACACAAACAGAGTTTTTCCTTGGAACATTTAGAATGATATTTTAAGGACAGCTGTTCTAGGGTATCCTGGTCCTATTTTACATTCTGCCTGTAGGTGCTGAGCTATGAAAATGACACTGTGAAATCGAGAATGCATGTCACCCTGTTCACAAACAGTTCAGCTTCTGTGTTTCTCCCAAAAGAGCTGGGACATAGAAGCATCCAAAGCAGAGTTCTCTCCTGCACTGTCTGTAAGTCTTCAGATCTTGAAATAATAAACAGAAACTTCCTGTATTTTTCCCATGTAGAAGAGAGAAGACTGACATCTCAGTTTTTTTTCAAGACAGTCCAATTCCTCTTTCTCAGAGCAATGTCAGAAAACCTTGACCTGTTTTTTTGAAACTTACTGCATCAGTCATATCTTGTTTTACTTAATATGTGGAAATAGTCCAGCCTAAGTCTGGAGAAAAGAAAAATACATTGGACCTCTATAGGTTATCTTTCATCCAACTTTAGAAACATTACCAAAAAGTTCCGAAATATTCTTAAGAGACAGTAGGGAAACTATTGCATGCAATTTTTGTGAAAATATTTTTAATTTTTGTATTTTATATTTTTATACAGCAGGTTCTTATTAGCCATCAATTTTATACACATCAGTGTATACATGTCAATCCCAATCACCCAATTCATCACACCACCACCACCACACCCCGTGGCTTCCCCCCTTGGTGGCCATATGTTTGTTCCCTATATCTGTGTCTCAATTTCTGCCCTGCAAACTGGTTCGTTTGTACCATTTTTCTAGGTTACACATATATGCGTTAATATACGATATTTGTTTTTCTCTTTCTGACTTACTTCACTCTGTATGACAGTCTCTAGATCCATCCACATCTCAACAAATGACCCAATTTCATCCCTTTTTGTGGCTGAGTAATATTCCATTGTATATATGTACCACATCTTCTTTATCCATTCATCTGTCAGTGGGCATTTAGGTTTCTTCCATGACCTGGCTATTGTAAATAGTGCTGCAATGAACATTGGGGTGCATGTGTCTTTTTGAATTATGGTTTTCTCTGGGTATATGCCCAGTACTGGGATTGCTGGATCATATGGTAATTCTATTTTCAGTTTTTTAAGGAACCTCCATACTGTTCTCCTCAGTGGCTCTATCAATTTACATTCCCACCAACAGTGCAAGAGGATTCCCTTTCCTCCACACCCGCTCCAGCATTTGTTGTTTGTAGATTTTATGATGATGCCCATTCTAACTGGTGTGAGGTGATACCTCATTGTAGTTTTGATTTGTATTTCTCTAATAATTAGTGATGTTGAGCAGCTTTTCATGTGCTTCTTGGCCATCTGTATGTCTTCTTTGGAGAAATGTCTATTTAGGTCTTCTGCCGATATTTGGATTGGGTTCTTTGTTTTTTTAATATTGAGCTGCATGAGGTGTTTATATTGGAGATTAATCCTTTGTCCATTGATTCATTTGCAAATATTTTCTCCCATTCTGAGGGTTGTCTTTTCATCTTGTTTATGGTTTCCTTTGCTGTGCAAAAGCTTTGAAGTTTCATTAGGTCCCATTTGTTTAATTTTGTTTTTATTTCCATTACTCTAGAAAGTGGATCAAAAAAGATCTTGCTGTGATTTATGTCAAAGAGTGTTCTTCCTATGTTTTCCTCTAAGAGTTTTATAGTGTCCAGTCTTACATTTATGTCTCTAATCCATTTTGAGTTTATTTTTGTGTATGGTGTTCCCGGGAGTGTTCTAATTTCATTCTTTTACATGTAGCTGTCCGGTTTTCCCAGCACTACTTATTGAAGAGACTGTCTTTTCTCCATTGTATATCCTTGCCTCCTTTGTCATAGCTTAGTTGACCATAGGTGTGTGGGTTTTTATCTCTGGGCTTTCTATCTTGTTCCATTGATCTATATTTCTGTTTTTGTGCCAGTACCATATTGTCTTGATGACTGTAGCTTTGTAGTATCGTCTGAAGTCAGGGAGTCTGATTCCTCCAGCTCCATTTTCTCCCTCAAGACTGCTTTGGCTATTTGGGGTCTTTTGCATCTCCATACAATTTTAAGACTTTTTGTTCTAGTTCTGTAAAAAAAAATGCCATTGGTAATTTGATACGGATTGCATTGAATCTGTACATTGCTTTGGGTAGTATAGTCATTTTCACAATATTGATTCTTCCAATCCAAGAACATGGTATATCTCTCCATCTGTTGGTATCATCTTTAATTTCTTTCATCAGTGTCCTATAGTTTTCTGCATACAGGTCTTTTGTCTCCCTAGGTAGGTGTATTCCTAGATATTTTATTCTTTTTGTTGCAGTGGTAAGTGGGAGTGTTTCCTTAATTTCTCTTTCAGATTTTTCATCATTAATATATAGGAATGCAAGAGATTTCTGTGCATTAATTATGTATCCTGCAACTTTACCAAATTCATTGATCAGTTCTGGCAGTTCCCTGGTGGCATCTCTAGGATTTTCTATGCATAGTATCATGTCATCTGCAAACAGTGATAGTTTTACTTCTTCCTTTCCAATTTGTAGTCCTCTTGTTTCTTTTTCTTCTCTGATTGCTGTGGCTAGGACTTCCAAAACTACGTTGATTAATATTGGTGAGAGTGGACATCCTTGTCTTGCTCCTGATCTTAGAGGAAATGCTTTCAGTTTTTCACCATTGAGAATGATGTTTGCTGTGGGTTTGCCATATATGGCCTTTATTATGTTGAAGTAGGTTCCCTCTATGCCCACTTTCTGGAGAGTTTTTATCACAAATGGGTGTTGAATTTTGTCAAACGCTTTTTCTGCATCTATTGAGATGATCGTAAGGTTTTCATTCTTCAGTTTGTTAATGTGGTGTATCACATTGATTGATTTGCATATATCGAAGAATCTTTGCATGCCTGGAATAAATCCCAGTTGGTCATGATGTATGATACTTTTAATGTGTTGTCGGATTCTGTTTGCCAGTATTTTGTTGAGGATTTTTGCATCTATATTCATCAGTGATACTGGCCTGTAATTTTCTTTTTTTGTAGTATCTTTGTCTGGTTTTGGTATCAAGGTGATGGTGGCCTCATAGAATGAGTATGGCAGTGTTCCTTCCTCTGCAATTTTTTGGAAGAGTTTGAGAAAGATGGGTGTTAGTTCTTCTCTAAATATTTGATAGAATTCACCTGTGAAGCCATCTGGTCCTGGACTTTTGTTTGTTGGAATATTTTTTTTTAACATCTTTATTGGGGTATAATTGCTTTACAATGGTGTGCTAGTTTCTGCTTTATAACAAAGTGAATCAGTTATACATATACATATGTTCCCATATCTCTTCCCTCTTGCGTCTTCCTCCCTCCCACCCTCCCTATCCCACCCCTCCAGGTGGTCACAAAGCACCGAGCTGATATCCCTGTGCTATGCGGCTGCTTCCCTCTAGCTATCTACCTTATGAACATTTTTAATCACAGTTTCAATTTCATTACTTGTGGTTGGTCTGTTCATAATTTGTATTTCTTCCTGGTTCAGTCTTGGAAGGTTATACCTTTCTAAGAATTTGTCCATTTCTTCCAGGTTGTCCATTTTACTGGCATAGAGTTGCTTGTAGTAGTCTCTTAGGATGCTTTGTATTTCTGCGGTCTCTGTTGTAACTTCTCCTTTTTCATTTCTAATTTTATTGATTTGAGTCCTCTCCCTCTTTTTCTTGATGAATCTGGCTAGTGGTTTATCAATTTTGTTTATCTTCTCAAAGAACCAGCTTTTAGTTTTATTGATCTTTGTTATTGTTTTCTTTGTTTCTATTTCATTTATTTCTGCTCTGATCTTTATGATTTATTTCCTTCTGCTAACTTTGGGTTTTGTTTGTTCTTCTTTCTCTAGTTCCTTTAGGTGTAAGATTAGATGGTTTATTTGAGATTTTTCTTATTTCCTGAGTTAGGCTTGGATAGCTATAAACTTCCCTCTTAGAACTGCTTTTGCTGCATCCCATAGGTTTTGGATTGTCGTGTTTTCATTGTCACTTGCCTCTAGGTATTTTTTGATTTCCTCTTTGATTTCTTCAGTGATCTCTTGGTTATTTAGTATCCTATTGTTTAGCCTCCATGTGTTTGTGTTTTTTACATTTTTTCTCAGTAATTCATTTCTAATCTCATAGCATTGTGGTCAGAAAAGTTGCTTGATATGATTTCAATTTTATTAAATTTACTGAGGCTTGATTTGTGACCCAAGATGTGATCTATCCTGGAGAATGTTCCATGAGCACTTGAGAAGGAAGTGTAATCTGCTGTTTTAGGATGAAATGTCCTATAAATATCAATTAAATCTATCTGGTCTATTGTGTCATTTAAAGCTTCTTTTTCCTTATTTATTTTCATTTGGATGATCTGTCCATTGGTGTAAGTGAGATGTTAAAGTTCCCCACTATTATTGTGTCACGTCAATTTTCTCTTTTATAGCTGTTAACAGTTGCCTTATGTATTGAGGTGCTCCTATGTTGGGTGCATATATGTTTATAATTGTTATATCTTCTTCTTGGATTGATCCCTTGATCATTATGTAGTGTCCTTCTTTGTCTCTGGTAACATTCTCTATTTTAAAGTGTATTTTATCTGATATGAGTATTGCTACTCCAGCTTTCTTTTGATTTCCATTTGCATGGAATATCTTTTTCCATCCCCTCACTTTCAGTCTGTATGTGTCCCTAGGTCTGAAGTGGGTGTCCTGTAGACAGCATATATATGGGTCTTGTTTTTGTATCCATTCAGCAAACCTGTGTTTTTTGGTTGTAGCATGTAATACATTCACGTTTAAGGTAACTATCGATATGTATGTTCCTATGACCATTTTCTTTATTCTTTTGGAGGTTTTTTTGTAGGTCCTTTTCTTCTCTTATGTTTCCCACTCAGAGAAGTTCCTTTAGCATTTGTTGTAGAGCTGATTTGTTGGTGCTGAATGCTCTTAGCTTTTACTTGTCTGTAAAGATTTTGATTTCTCCCTCGAATCTGAATGAGATCCTTGATGGGTAGAGTAATCTTGGTTGTAGGTTCTTCTCTTTCATCACTTTAAGTATATCATACCACTCCCTTCTGACCTGTAGAGTTTCTGCTGAGAAATCAGCTGTTAACCTTATGGGAGTTCCCTTTATATTATTTGTCATTTTTCCCTTGCTGCTTTCAATAATTTTTCTTTGTCTTTAATTTTTGCCAATTTAATTACTATGTGTCTCATCGTGTTCCTCCTTGGGTTTACCCTGTATCGGACTCTCTGCACTTCCTGGACTTGGGTGGTAATTTCCTTTCCCATGTTAGAGAAGTTTTCAACTATAATCTCTTCAAATATTTCCTCTGGTCTTTTCTCTCCCTCTTCTCCTTCCGGGACCCCTATAATGTGAATGTTGTTGTATTTAATGTTGTCCCAGAGGTCTCTTAGGCTGTCTTCATTTCTTTTCATTCTTTTTTCTTTATTCTGTTCCGCAGCAGTGAATTCCACCATTCTGTCTTCCAGGTCACTTATCCATTCTTCTGCCTCAGTTATTCTGCTATTGATTCCTTCTGGCTTATTTTTCATTTCAGTTATTGTATTGTTCATCTCTGTTTGTCCTTTAATTCTTCTAGGTCTTCATTAAACATTTCTTGCATCTTCTTGATCTTTGCCTCCATTCTTTTTCCAAGGTCCTGGATCATCTTCACTATCATTATTCTGAATTCTTTTTCTGGAAGGTTGCCTATTTCCACTTCATTTAGTTGTTTTTCTAGGGCTTTATCTTGTTCCTTCATCTGGTACATAGCCCTCTGCCTTTTAATCTTGTCTATCTTTCTGTGGATGTGGTTTTTGTTCCACAGGATGCAGAATTGTAGTTCTTGCTTCTGCTGTCTGCCCTCTGGTGGATGAGGCTATCTAAGAGGCTTGTGCCAATATTTGTGAAATTTGAGAATCTCTTCTCTAACGTCTGATTCCAATTTTCAAGATATGAAAGCATATCAATTTGTGAACACCAAGACAAACATTTTCTTCTCTCTAATACTACACACACTGAAAGGAACTTTTAATTGAGAGACTTTTTGTGTCCTTGCTTCATGAAAAAGTTCTAAAAGCAGCAACCTTTCTTGATGGACCCTTGTGAACTTCTCTTCTTTAAGGCCAACTATCCACAGCTCTCTGTCATATGCCATGAAAGGATGTATGCCATACGCAGAAAATGACTAACATACAATATTCATATCTGTCCACAAAAATAATTTTGGAGCACTATATGCAAGACAGTATGCTCCATGCTTTCAACATGTAGTAGTTTATTCTTAAGATCAATACACAAACAAATATAAGCCTTTTTCCAAGTTCTTACTATGTGCCAGGTACTGTTTTATGTGCTTTAACTGTATGATTTCCAATTCCCCAGCATTACTGAGAGGTAGATATTATGTTCCCCGTTTTACCGATGGGAACCTGAAAGGTCCCATGGTCAGTATGTTGCAACGTTAAAACTCTATGCTATGACCCAAGCTCTTGCTGTTTCTCCATATATAAGTAGCATGAGGCAGGGTGTGGCCAGCAGAAATGAGTGCCCAGATACCCATCTAGAAGTCTAGAAGTCTCTTCCAAGTCCATTAGAGGAGGCCCTGCAAACCTAACAAAATTTACCAAGTGTGCAGCAGAGAAAAAGTTCTCTTTGACTCTCTTAGGGCCACTGGTTCTGAAAATTAAACTAGCAAAGACAGATTCACAGGAGAAAAACATACAGATTTATGCAATATAAGTTTTACATGATACAAGAGGCTTCCTAAGGAAATGAAGACCTGGAGAAACAGTTAGACTTGATAATTTTATGTGGGGTTTGATGAAGAGGAGGCAGTCTTGGAAGAATGAAGCTGGTTAAGGCATGTGTGGTAAGTGCAATACACAGGGGAAACATAGCAAGGCCTGGTCGTTGAGATTCTTCTGAGATAAGGATGCTCCTTTCCTCCAGCTGTAGGGAGAGCACCTCTCACATGTGGGCTTATGACCTGTTTCAGGAGAGAAGGGCAGAGTAAACTTCCTGCATCTGCTATTTTCTCAAACTCCTGTAGCTTTAAATATTCAATATGCCAAGGTGCCATATTTGGGGGTAGAATGTCCTGAACCTCACCAAGTGGAAGGGAAAGCAGTGGAAGAACACCAACTTTAGAGTTACAGTTGACTTTTAAAAAATGGACCAGATGCTTTGTACAGTTAGGCAATACCAACCATTTCTAAAACTACTTGGGACACTGTGAAACTCAGTATGGTCAATTGGCAGGACGCTCCAAAAACCAATTCAGAAATTTATATATCTATCCACACATGCCCATACACACATTCACCCGTGCATGTGCCTACACACATACATGTATTTACAACCCATCCTTTTCAGAACTAGACTAGCCACAGCCAGCAATAGAGATGAAAGGAAATACATGAAATGATCCACCATAACTTCTCCCCCACCACCAAGCTGTTTATCTTGGCAGACTCCCTTGGTACAGAAGTCCTAAATTCCTAGTTCATCACAAAGATCTACCCCAGAAATGCCATTGGCATTTTTCAGGACCAGTAGGGAACCCCTGGTGACTCTTCTCCTATGAATTGTATAAAAATGTGTTCCTTCACAACTCCTGTGATGTATTCATTCAACCTCCTCCATCTCATCTCTAAGTGAGATTATTTATGTCAGAGAATAAATATGAGCCTTCACTGAGGTGCTAATGTATGCAAAAGTGACAGTATCTCAGACAGGAGGGATGCTCAATAAATTAAAATAAAGATACAGTACCTGCAAGTACAATACATTCCTTCCAAGTGAACATCAGAATTTCTGCATATACCTCAAAAGCCTAATCAGCCTTATGAGAAAGCAACAGTTTAATTAAATATGACTTTGGCGGTGTTGGAAAGGTTCCCCACCTCTTACTATTCCCCCATTACCTTTAATTCCCCCTAAAGACTCATTCCTTTGAGTTCTAAAGCCTTTTTGGTCTTTAGAAGATTCCTATTAAAATGCACATACCACTGGGGCCTCTATTGGCTGATGGGTAGAGAGAATGTGTGTCAGCATTTCTGCTGTGACAGCTGGCAAAGAATAACACTCTCCAGGAGCAAGTGCAGGACTACTGCCCTGGGGTGACCGTAAAGCCTGATGCTGAGTGGTGTGGAGAGAGAAATAAAGACCAACCTTGCCTATTTCACAATATTGCCCAAGGCCAGCTCTGTTAAATGATCTTATCATAAAGATATCTTGCCTGACAATGTCAAATCCTATGACCCTCGGCTCTGTAATACTCACTCATACTGCTTTCAGGCTGCTAGTCAATTACTGCTTCAGTGCCCTGAATGGTGTCCCAGTTGACCTGAAGGAGGGACCACAGTTCCCTCTACTGACTATGTGAAGAGCATGGCTCATTCCAAAGGAATTGTTTTACACCCGCGTAGAGTCTGACTCTGTAATGTCTGACTTTTATCGGCCTACTGGAAGCTCAATCTTAGTCTAGATGTTTCTCATATGGGTCCCAAAAAAGACACATGTTCTATCACTTTTAAAACAACTGTTAATTTCCTACTATAGCAGGCATTTTACCCACATGCTGTCAAATTCTAACAAAAATGTGCAAGCTAAGTATTATTATACCCAGTTTGCAATTGAAATCAAAGGTAGAAAAGTGTAAGTCCAGACTGCAAAATTGTTAAGAAACAGAGCTTGAATTTGATGACAGGTCCAAGCGTGTTCCAACACACTACTTTGCTGATCTACAAAGGTGGTCTTGCATTCTAATTATTTATACTGCTAATCACCTTCACCATTATTGTCAGACAAGAATTATGGGCCTATTTGTCATCAACAAACACAGCACAGGGAAGTAGCTCCTTAGAGAGAACACAGACTAGTTAGGTATCATAAAGAGATGATTGATAGTTCAAGACAACATATATTACTGCTTCAGTAACAAGACGAACAATAAGGGCTCCAAAAGTTTTTGATCAATAAGAACTCTGAAGATCAGAATAAAAGAAATTAAAAAGACAATCTTTTCCTACTGTATAGCACAGGAAACTATATTCAATATCTTGTAATAACTATATTCAATATCTTGTAATAATGTATAATGGGAAGGAATCTGAAAAAGAATATATATATTTACGTATAACAATCACTTTGCAGTGCATGAGAAACTAACAACATTGTAAATCAACTATACTTCAATTAAAAAGTTGAATTTAAAAAAGGACAATTTTATTAGCACCCATTAAAATGATGTTGTAGAAGTTTCTTAACCTCAACACCACTGACATTTTGGGTCCCACAATTCTTTATTGGGGGTTGGGGAGTGTCTGTCCTGCACATTGTAAAATGTTTAGCAGCATCCCTGGCCTCTATCCATTCGATGCCAGCAGGACTCCCCATTCATGACAATCAAAACTGTCCCCAGATATTGTCAAATGTCCCCTAGGAGAGCAAAATCACTCTAGTTGAAAACCTGCTGTAGAAAAATACTTAGAGACAAGAAGAAGTATTATAGTATATTATTTTTAAGTGAAAATGTTTATAAAATAAAGTGCAATATATGATCTAGTTTTATTTTTTGAAAAAATATATAAATGTATACAAAAAATAGAACTTTAAGAACGTTGAAATGTTAAAGTGGTCAGCTGGTGGTAAGGTAACAGGTAATTTTTGTTTTCTTCTTTGTGTATTTTCTAGATTTTCCACATTCACTCCAATAAACATAAATTTCTTCTGTAGAATGTTTGACAGCCTAGGAATTCTAGGCATTCATTTATTTTAAATCTACATTGTAAGACAACAGGGAAACTTGTCTAACTCTGAATTCAAGATAAGAAAAAAGGAAACAAAAGTATCCCCTGAGAAATTTAAACTCCAGATTTGTAAATCACACAGGTTTGTAATTTTAATTGTTTCTACTTTTGTGGTCTGGGACCTCTAAACTGAGAAATTACCACAAAAGTCAGTCTTGGATCAGTACTGCCCCCAGATCGCTTAATAAATGGAAATGCAAGACTGCTCTGGAGGAATTCTCCCACATCCCAGGCTTCCAGGGGAGAGTTCTACCACAAAACAAAAGCAACAAACAAATATCCCCTAAACTGAGTCACAATCACTTGGGGACAAACCCACCATGGGAGTCAAAAAACAAAAACAAGAGGTTAGAGCTGGAAGACCATGCAGTCACTAAAAAACAACCTGACAGAGAATGTGAAAACAGCACGATGAAGATGATGATAAGACAAGAAATTAACTGCCCTGCCGCAGAGGGTTAAACTGTGAAAACAAATAGGTAATAAGTAATGTTCTGGTAAAAATCAAATGGCGCTTCAGGAAATAAAATCTATAGTTGAAAAGAAAATTAGAGACCTAGAAGATAGATCTGAAAAAAGTTACTGCAGCCCAGAGATGGAAATCATAAAAGACAAGTTAAAAATCATGAAAAACCAACTAAGAAAGTCCAATATTTTTTAAACAGGAGCTTCCAGAAAAAGAGAATTGAAAGAATGGGAAAGAGGCAATATTTAAAGAGGTAAGAGCTAAGAATTTTTCCAAATTGATTATATCTATGAATTCTCAGACTCAAGAAGCTCAAGATAAACCAGCTAAAAATCCACAGCCATACACATCGCAGGGAACTGACAGAATATGAAAGATACAACAGCAACTAGATTGATAGCTGATTTCACAAAAGCAACCGTAGAATTTGGAAGGCAATGGGGAAATAACTTTAAAATGTTATGAAAAATAACTGTCAGCCAAGTATTTTATTTCCAGATAAATATTATTCAACAGGGAGCACACACACAAAATTGAGATGAAGACTCAGAGAATTCAGAGTCACAACCACTCACTTTTGCTGAAAGAACTACTAAAAAATGTAGTTTAGAAAGAAGGGAATGAAAGCCAAAATGAATGAACAGGGTGTAAAATGCAAAGAAGAGTAATAAAACTGGTTGATGTATTTCTGTGCAAACAACAATAACAATAACTAACATGAGGGAATATAAATAAGATGGAACTAAAATAATGGACAATTTCTTTTTAAGAGAACATACACAATTATTGACCCCTAAACTGCTTTAAAATGTCCAGTGACAAGTGGGAGGGATGGAGAAATGAAGAGATAGAGGTAAAACAAATGGGAATAATTCAATAATTATTGAAGCTGAGTGAAAAGCACATGGAATTTGTTATACTTTTCTCTATGCTTTTGTGACTATGTGGAAATTCCATTACGAAAATAATTATGAAATTGAAATATGAGAATAAAGGAAAACTCCACTATTTGTGTAATTAGGTAATAAAAGGTCTAAATTCCAAAAAAGAGAGTTTGGATTAGGAAAACACTAAATAGTAGTCCAAATTTGATCAATGATAAGTGACTTACTCAAGAGAAGCAAATATATAAAGTTTCATCATAGTTTTATAGATAACAGAAACGTCCGCCTAGCAGTTAACACAGTCAGTGGGAGATTTGTGGGTAAAGAAAAAATAGAAAACTGGCATATTTAACCTAATTTTCTCATTATAGAAACTTGAAGACTTTATTTCAATTCTGTCAACATATTGCAACCAAGTTGATTATTTTAATTGGACAGCTTATTTTTAAAAGTTGGTCAAAGACTTGGATTAACTTATTGTTTGCATTGAATTCCTTAGGTTTTCTTTTTCTTGATTCTTTTAAATTCTAAACACTGAATAGACCAAATTGACAGCATTGCAGATGGACTAAACATTAATCTTTCTTTATATTAAACTGATACAGAACGCATGACTATGTTTGCTTACGTTCTCCACTGACTTCCTAAATCAGTTCGGCATGTGCATTTTTGGGTTAGTATCTCATATCACGATCTCTCTTTTTGTACCACATAGCTCCCAAAAAGCTTGCATGTTCCATCAAATAAAAACATCCTTCATAAAAACTCAATTTCATGGAAAAATAATACAAAGCCTTCAGCGATCATCTCTTAGACTTTTGTTGGAATAAAAACTTGGCCCTGAAAGCTGGTTGTACATGTTTCTGCCTAAACCTGACTAATGCACAAATCATATATTTTTCAGTTTTATAAAAGCAATAATCCATCTAGAACATTGGGAAAAAGCAAGAGTTACTATAGCAAGGCCAACAGCTGCTTTAAAACAAATCTTTCCAGGCTAAGTGAAATATTGTTTGTTTGTTGTTTAATATGTGTGAAAAACTTGTCAGGGAATAATCATATTTTATAATAGTTTTGATTTGTGTTTGCATTTTGCAATCAATAACAGCTACTGGATATGTTTCAATATTGTGCTGATATGATTCTTTTAATCCCTTCAAAATTACAGGAGAAATTTGAACTTGTCATTCTACCTCATTTTTCTTGTATCATTAAGCAAAAATCAATAGGCTTTCCCTCAAAGTTTTTTCTTTACCCTTAAATTCTCCAGTGACTACAAACATGCTTTTTACTGGATAAAGGAGATGTTAATGAATTTTTTCCAGCTTTGCAATCCACTGAAATCCCTGCAATTCATTTTATTGTCTAAAACTGTACTGCTGTGATTTCTGTAAACAGGGAGAAGAGGACATATTTTTTAAATGTAATAGCACTTTAACCTTGAATGAAATACTTAAAGCACTTCCCTTATTTTTGGTATTAAGAGAAACTGGGAAGGGGGAGGAGAAGGAAAGGAATTGTTTGCACAGTTACTCGAATACCTGTGTTTTTAAAAAATAAAATAAGGCACTTAGCTGAGACTCATTTATAGAAGCTAAATATACTTTCCACCTCTGTTCCTTCATCTCTCTCTTATTTCCTCTGATTTAGAATCAGGTTAAGTTACAAGAAGATCAGCAAACATTTGGCCAGAAAATTACGCTCCAGGTGAGGAGAATTTTCTCAGAGCTCTAAAAGATTTTCTATACTTGTTGGACAGATACACACAACTAAACAGCTAGAAAAAGTAGGTGATTTATGATGGGAATCAAATGAGATACATATTGTATAATTAGGATTAAGCAAAATTTTGCATGTAAAACACAGCCTTCAGTATATAATAAGTGCTCAATAAATCTCTTTAAAATGGAGCTCAAATCAGAGATCAGGCCTAGAAAGCCAATTTAGGACTTAAATTCAAAAACTTGAAAATCTCCTAACTGCTCAACAGAAGGCTATGAAGATTGACATCACAGGGCCAGGAGCCAACCCAGTTGAGACCACATCAAAGAAGAAAAGCAGGAAGTTGAACCACTTCTGTCTCATTTATGCCCCTTTCCCATCAAGGAGGCCCAGTTGTGTTTTTTGTAATAATAATAGATACCATCCTCCTTGCTGGACACTGCGTTGGTCTTTTACACACGTTGTCCCATGATTTCCTACATCTAGGAATGTAGTGGTGATTGCCATTCTCAATATGAAGAAACAGCTTCAGAGGGGCTCAGTAACTTGCCCAAGGCCACACAGCTAATTGTTAACAAGAAAAGGCTCTGATCCAGCTCTGTTGACTTTCTGGTCAGACTACGTGGACGCGTTTTCATCTCCTGACGCCTCCTCTCCACGCTCACAGCCTTGGTTCAGGATTTCATCCTTCTTTGCCCATGCAGTATCCACAGCATTTTCACCCAGCCCCTCTTTCTAGCCACCAAATACACAGCAATCCTTCTAACTTGCAAGTGGTATCGTGCCATTCCTCTGCTTAAAGATTTCAGTAACTCCACATAACCCAGGAGGAAGTCTGAGCCTCTGACCTCGCACCTCCCCCCACCCCAGACATTTCAGTTTGTTCTTACTTTCCCACCAAGCTGGGCTTCTCTCGTCTCCCTGCCTCACCCAGGCTGAGCCCTAAACAGTCCATCTCACCTCATCTCCTCACTTCATGTGGATAATCCCTGCAGTCCCGTCCGTCCAAGCTCGGGTGCCTCCATCCCTGACTCCCGGCCCTTCCTCACACTCACCGTGTGTCTCTCCGAAGCCCCCATCCCCACCCCACCCCATCTCTCCTCTGGAACCTCAACCGCCACGTGAATGAGCACTCAAGCGCTTACTGTATTGGGGTTCACACTGTGGTGGCATCAGAATCTCACCTGGAGGGCTAGCCAAGACGGCAAACTGGTGAAGGGCAGTATTTGTATTTGTATTTGTATTTGTATTTCTGTATTTGTATTCCTACCACGTTCCCCGGGGGATTATGACACTGACCAACGTCTGAGAGCCACTGTACTATAGTATCTTAAACTGTTCACTGGAGGTTCCATACGAGTGCGTGTTCTCTCCAACATGATTTTAAAGTCCTAAGGAGGAAAAAGACCTTATTCCTATCCCACCACACCCCTCCATCCTCAGTATCACCCATGAATTATGAAAACTGGAATTCTCTTGTATCAGCTCTTTGCAATTCCATGATTCTTGATAATTTAGGGTAGGGGAGGACAAATGTACCTAATTTAGGGTGCCAAGAGAAGTACCTTGTGGTGAGTGCTATATACCCCCCAATTATTAATTCTACAGTATACTTGTATACATTTATGCTATTTTCCATTTGATACTTTCAAAAGTCTCCTCTGGATATTTTGCTTCTCTGTCAATTCCAATGCTAACAGATATGCATTAATATTCTTACATGTCATGCATACTTTACATCTAAAAATATATTTTACTCAATACTATAGAATAATGTCAAATAAAAGGAAAAAGAAACAGATGACAGTACTTTTACCTTCCACTCAATCAGTTAACATTATAAGTGAACTCATAGCAAAATAAAAAATGTTAGAATATTGGAAATCTATTGATTTGAAATTTATTCACCTGGTAGGATGCTGGGTAACAGGTGGGCACATGAATGTTTATGGAACTGAATATCACACAACAGGACTCTATAATCTAATCATAAAGCTGCAGAGAGGGTAGTAACTGTCAGAGTGCAGCCTCCAGAGAAATTCCCGTCACACTGTTACATATTCAATGCTAAGTTCTCCAGGAAGAGAGAAACAATAAGTTCCCTTGGTAACAGGTCCCATCTCTCACAGCATACTGCTGGTGTATTCCTCCAGTCAGAACCTAGGTCCTGGCTATTCAAAGTGTGGTTCTTGACCATGAGAATCACCTGGGGGCTTGTCTAAAATGCAGAATCTCGGCCACCCAGTCGAACTGCATCAGAACCTGCATTTTAACAAGGCCCCAGGTGGTTCAACTGCACATTACAGTTTGAGATGCTCTGCCCTAGTACATCGGGCTAAGGATCTAAATAGGACACAAGGGTTTACAAGTCACGAACTAGACTTTGTAAGCACCAGACCAAAATTCAGAACATAACTGAAGTTTTCTCCCGACTCCATTAGAGATTTTAGGAATAATCAGACAAGCCACAAAGATTCATTGATGTTTATTCTGTGCTACTCAAGCATAGACACCGGGTTCTGACTAAAAGTCCCCAAGGCCAGAGGGCAGGGGTGCCCATGGAAGATGGGTCATGAGCACGTCTTTCCTGAATTGTTTTGCAAGGGGAGGAAGGAGCAGCTTCTACAATGTTTGGCCGTCGATTAAAGTGGATGTTACAACACACAGAATTCTTTACTACAAGTACTTCTTACTGTTCCAAATAAAGTGTTTTTCAGAAAATGTCAAATTTCTGTGAACTCAATAACATTTCTTAAGGATTTTTAAAATCACTTTAAAAATTATTACTTCCACTGCTTTTCAGTGATCAATGTTTTCCTTATACTGTAGCTTTACATTTCTTTTCCAAAGTATCTTTCTCTGAGAGTTATTGAAGAATCTATAAAAAGAATATAACTAATAGACAAAAGCATATCCTCCATGAACAGGTGATCATAAAAACTACTAACACATAGAATGCTTACTATGGGCCAAGAACTATATAGATTAATCTGATTCTTACAACAAAGGTCTGAAGGAATGCCATGACTGCCCATTGTCCAGATGAGATCACTGTGGCCCAGTTAGCATTATTAACTAATTTGCACCAAGTCACAGAGCCTGTGAGCAGCAGAGCCAGTTCTGAGCCCAGCTCTTCTCCACTCCCCTCCACTCTGGGGCACAAACAGGCATGCAGTAAATAACACATGCTTTGATTTTCTATAGTCCACCTTCATTTCAATGGCAAACTTCCATCCTGACAGGCTCCTTCTTGGGGCTTCCCCTGTGCACACGCTCTAACACCGTGAATCCTATGATCACAACGGCGCCCAGCACTGGGGATGCCTCCTGTCACTGGACATCCCTCCACAGGGGTCACTTCTAAATTACCCTGTACCTACCTGTGTGTTCCTATCAGGTTCCCTGGTCTGCTGCTTTTGGGCCACTTGAGGAAAGGGAGAGATTGGACACAGCCTCCAGGGTGCTCCACAAGGCAGTCTCCCTGAGTCTTGCCAGATCTTGAGTATGATCAAAGCAGAGGGTATTCTTACAACATTTCTTCCTCTGGCAATCCTGTCCCACGCAATAGTTTACGCTTTTGAAAAACAGAACCGGAGTCCTCTGAAACTAACTTTTCCAAGGCAAGGAAAAACAAAGTGTACTATCTGCTTGAATTAGAAAAGAAAACATAAAGAAATATTTGAGACTCTTGTGCAGCCCCACTTGAATCTGAGTCACTAGATAAACAACAATTCAGGGCATTAAAAAGGGAGAAAGTTTGGCTCCATTAAAATTACCTAGACTGACCCTGGGTACCAAGATGTTGTGATAAGCATGGCCTCTTTCGTGCTGGCATGGAGTGGCCAGGGCTAAGCAAGAGGAAGCGAGGTCCTCTTCTGTGGACATTCTGCGCAAGGTCATTAGGAGCAGACTAGGACTTAAACAAGAGAAATCAATTCAAATACAGCCCAGTTCAGCTGCTTAACCTACTGATGAACCCCAAGTACCTAGGACAGTACCTTCTCCATGGTGCATAATGGAAAACTATTTGAGGTCTGAACGAATGAGTGAACAAGCCAGATGATGTACTGGGACTCTGACATGGGCTTGGTGTGGAAAGGCATAGAAAGACTTGTGGCCTCTACAAAGCTGAAGCCTGGTCATTGCATTGTGCTCAGGAGTCTCAGAGGAAAACAGAAGTCAGAATCAGTACTTTACAGGGCTGGGAAGGAGGCAAGGACACTCTCCTTCCTTCCATGTACAGAACTGTGTTGACTAAGATTCATTTTGGGCTGTGGATAAAACTTCCTATGACAGTGACTTGAGCAAAACAAAAGTTTGTTTCTCTCTGATTTAAAACTTGGGAGGGAGAGAATTCAGAGTTGTGTGGTGGATCTGCTCCACAGAACAAGTCTTTAACCTCAAAGGCCCTGGGAATCCAGCCCTGCTTTGCATGGTCTCCATGCCCAGAGGCACATTATAGCCACAGATGGCAGCTCTTGGTCCAGCCATCATCCCAGCATTCCAACCAGAAAGGGAGAATAATAAGAAGGATAGGGATATACACCAGCTGTCTCTTGGAGAACATTCCTAGAACTGCCACAAACATTATCCCATTGGCCAGAACTTAGTCAAATGGACACACCCAGATGCAAGGAAGACTAGTAAACGTGGACTTTTTCTGGGCAGTATGGGTCCTTAAAAGTTCTTTTATGACAACAGAAGAAGGGAATGGACATTGGGGGATAACAGTAGTTAGAGTTAGGGTTAGCAAATCCTCCTGCATGGAAGTGGAGTCCAAAATACTAAGAAGGATGACACGAGATTTCTGAAGGTTTTCTCCCCCAAGAGATACTTCGTTCACGTATAACTCACTGACAGCAGTAAAGGCCATGGCTACTACTTAAGCATGTAGACAGAAGCCATGTTAAGTGATAATGATTTGTTGTTATCATTTTGACTATCACTTATTGACTGCTTACCACATTCCAGTCACTATGCTGAGTAGTTTTTGTCATTGTTCCATTTAATCCTTATAACAGCCCTATGATATTGGTGCAAAAACTGAGTCCCCCAGAGGGTGAATAACTTGCTAATAATTAGAGAAAATGGATTGGCTTCTTAGGTATATGCATTGCAAGAGCCTGTACTCTCACACACCATCAGTATATGTGGCCAACCCAAGACTGGATTAGCAAGTGGAGACCCACTCTATAAGATGCAGTCTGTCCATTTGTTCAAATGATGATTTATTTTTTAAAGTATCATTTTAAGCACTTATTACCCATGATGTATACTGACCTCTGGGACTAAAATAGGTGGGCAAAAAACTTATGTACAAAACAGAAACTGACTCACAGATGTAGAAAACAAACTTGTGGTTACCAAAGGGGAAAGGGGGGGAGAAATAAATTAGGAGTTTGGGATTAACATATACACACTACTGTATATAAAATAGATAACCAATGAGGACCTACTATTTAGCACAAGGAACTATACTCAATATTTTGTAATAACCTATATGGGAAAAGAATCTGAAAGAGAATATATATATATATATATATATATATATATATATATATATATATATATATAACTGAATCACTTTGCTGTACACCAGAAACTAACACAACATTGTAAATCAACAATACTTCCATTTAAAAAAATTTCATGAAGCTTAAAGACTTGTGGGAGTCAAGTACAAATCAACTAATCTCAAGAATAACTGTGATGACTGCCACAAAATAGGTTTTTATGTTACCATGAAAGCATAGTATTCAAGAATGTGGCCTAGCCTGGTGGATCTGGGAAGACTTCCCTTTGGAAGAGACATTTGAACTAAGACCTAAGGGCTGATGATGAGTAGCAGAGGCTGAAAGTATTCGGGCAAGAAGTACAGCACGTGCAAAGGCCCAGAAGTGGCAGGAGGGTGGCATAATTAAGGAACAGAGACAAGGTTGTGTGGTTAGAGCAAAGTGGATGTTGACAAAAGATGAGGCCAGAGGAATGGGGACCTGGTTATGAAGTCCATTGGAAAGACATTGGGTTTTCACCTAAGAACAACTAGAAATCTGTGGAAGTGTTTTAATATGAGGTGGTGGGGAGTGAAGGAGGAGGAGCTGGGAGCCCGACATAATTCATTGTGCACTTTCATGAGGGAAGAGATTTATCTTACTCCCCACTGTATTCCTTACACATAGTAGGCACTAAAAACATATTTATGAGATGAACTAATACATTCATAGATAACTTTTGAGAATATCACTCTGGCTTCAGTGTGGAAAATGCTAATGGGAGTGGGGACAAAGAGGGTGCCAGGGAGGCCAAGGAAGGGTCTATTTCAGAATGAAAGAGAAGGACCTGGTGATGGATTGAATACAGCCAAGGGGATCAGAAGGTGCCAGGATAGCTCCTAGGTTTCTGGCATGAGCCACTGGGCAGATGACAGCCCCATTCATTGAGACTGGGAGAGAAGGGCCAGCTGTGAGGAGGAAGGTCACATCATGTCACCAGACATAGTTTCCATTTATATAACCACAGGCTGTGAATTCTGTCTACAGAGGTAGCAGGAAATAATGAAAGTACATCCAAATGAGCCCAAACTGCAAATCTGGAACAAGAAGTAGCCCTAGGTCTCCTGACCTTGTCGAGTTCCCTCAGCTTTGAGAGTCATCACTAGACGTTAAAATAAAACCTCGCAAAACGTTAAAAAATAAAACCTTGCTATGGACACTGTCCCTCAACATTTGTGATGTAGGACACAAATAAATCTGAAAAGTCAGTCTGTGTTGGTTGGACTTATATGGGAGATAAAGCTGTTGAAAGCGAATTGGTTTGGTCCTAGGAGAGGCCGTGAGGGAGTGGTACATGTACAAGTTTCAGGTCTTTTGAAAAATATAAAACACCAACTAGAAGAGTTATCACCTCACCAAACTGTTGTCCTTATTGAGAAACTGCTGAATTACCAGCCAGGTTATGGCTCATCGTACCCCTTTTCACCATTACCCACTCTCTGCCACAACCACAGCGACCAAAAACAGACAGCTCACAGAGTGACTGATTTGAAGCTGCTGATTTGAACAATTTATTCTATCCCAATGACACTTTGGTTTCATCTCGCCTGAGAACCTTGACTGCCAGACTTGATAATACAGTCTGTCCTATGAAGGAGAACATACAAACCAGCGAGCCAGTAGGCATGAAATAAACTGCTTTCAGAGGCTGGGAGATTATTCGTGTACTTTAAAATTCTAAGTTTACAATCCATATACACAGGAATCCATCTAAAGTAAGATGTGTTGTTAAAATATCTTTAGCACTGGCATCCTGCTTTATCCTTCTGCAGGACCATAATTTTCCAAAACTAAAATCACATGCTGTCCCTGAGGTAAGAATGATTGACATCTTACACTACAGATGGCTGAGGAGATGTGCACCCAGGTATGAGACCTCACTGCAAACTGGCTGGCCAATCAGAGAGGAGCTGAGAACTGCATTCTGAAGCAAAGACGAGTTTTCTACAGGGAGATCAGAGATCCAACTTGCACAGAATTGTCCCACTGTCAACCATGTTGGAATGCAGAATTAGGCTCTCTTTGAGTTAATAAAGTATTGTCCATATCTGCAACTAATATTCCCACCCCTAAGCATCATACAGGGAGCTCCAGTTCAAGAAATCCTTTGGTTAAACAATTTTAGGGGTTATGAGCACAGTCCTTAGAGACAGACCTGACGTTGAATCCCTGCTCTCTCTGTGAAAATGTAGGCAAATTGCTTAGCCTAAGACTCAGGTATGTCACCTAAAATAGGATGTAATATTGCCTGCTTTTCAGGAATGCAGTAAGTACAAATGAGGAAGAATGATAAGCACAGTGTTTGGCATGTACTGACAAACAAAAGAGTGTCAGTAATTTTTAGAATTGTGTAATCAGTTCCCTGCAAATCATGGCACAAAACACTTCATTGTTTCCCTGGATCAGAAGTATCTTAAAAATTCCTTCCAAAAGAGAAGAGGTAACTTGATGATTTTGGAGTTATAGCCCAAAATAAGCTGCTGCAAGAATGATTTTTCTTTGAATTCTCCTGTTTCATCTTTTTAAAAGATGGCAAGTTATCTGTTATTCTCCACAATATATCATGCATATTTTAACATTTAAAATACTTTTAAATAAAAAGTCCTCCAGGAAAATATGACATATTAATCCTATACTCCTTTGTGAGGCATAGTGAGGAAGGACCAAGAACACTGGCCATCCCCAGGGATGGCCTGGGGGCTTCACTTTGGGGACTACCTTTACATGGGCAAGTAACTTAACCTCTCTAGGTCTTAGTTTTCCCATGTGTAGAATTATAATAAAAATATTTCCTTCATGAGGTTTGCTTCCACTCCCTCTTCCCCACCTACTCCCATCCCCATCCCACCACTTCCAGCTTTGTCAAGTCCCTAGAGGTAGAACAAGTCACCATTTTTTAAATTATTTTAAGTATATTTATAGAGTCTAGTGCCAGGCATCAGGGTAAAGGTTGAATCACTAAAGATAATATAATGTCAAAATTTAAGAGAATGTCCATGATGAGATCTGGTTTTCTCTGACCTAGCCTGAAAAGCCACACAGCATCAGTACTGCTGCATTCCATTGTTACAACCAAGTCACTAAGACCAGCCCAGATTCAAGAGAAGGGGGCTTGAAACTACCTTTGATGGAAGGAGTGTCAAAAACATGTGGACATATTTTAAAACGAGTATGTAGATTATCTACTCTTAGAGTTCCAAAGAAAAAAGAAAGAGAGAGAGAGAAGAGGGAGGGAGGGATGGAGAGAGGGAGGGAGGAAGGGAAAGGACAAAAGATGTGTCAGACCTCTACACAGAAAACTACAAAACATTATCAAGATTCATAAATTGGAGAAATCATTATTGGAAAGATATTAACCTTTCTTTTTTCAATATTTAATAAAATACCAATCAAAATCCCAGCAAGTAAAAATCAGTGTAATTGACCACATAACACACTAAAAAAGAAAAACCATATGTTTATCTCAGTAGACACAGCAAAAACATTTGATAAAATCCAACATCCATTCCTGATTTTTAAAAAATCTCTCAGAAAATTAGGAAGAGAAGAGAATCTCCTCAGCCCAATAAAAGGCATCTATAAATACCTACCACTAACATCACTCTTAATGGTGAAAGACTAAATATTTTTCTTCTAACACCATGAACAAGAAGAGATGTTCATTCTCACCACTTCTATTCAAAGCTGTAGTGGAGAATCCAGCCAGTGCAATGAGGCAAGATAAAGGCATCTAGATTTTAAAAGAAGTAAAACTCTTTGTATTTGCAGACTACCTGATTGTCTATGTAGGAAGTCCCAAGGAATCTATAGAAAAGTAATCAAAACTAATAAATGTTTAGCATTGTTACAGGAAAAAAAGAGTAAATACAAAAAATCAATTATATTTCTACTACACTAGCAATGAACAAACTTAAATTGTAATTAACAAAAAATACCATTTACTGTAACATCAAAATATGAAATAATTAGGGATAAATCTGTCAAAAGGTATGTAAGACTTGTACACTGAAAATGACAAAATATTGTTAAAATACATTAAAAGGTAAACATATGGAGAGATATAGCATGTTTATGGATCAGGAGATTCAATTTTTTAAATGTCAATTCTCTCTAAATTGATCTATAGGCTCAGTGTAATCACAGTTATAATTCCAGCAGGGTTTTTTTTTGCTGAAAATTTACAAGTTTATTCTAAAATCCATGTGGGAATGTAAAGGGTATAGAATAGCCAAAATGAATTTGAGAAAGAACAAAGTTGAAGGGCTAACATGACTTCAGAATTTTTAAAAATCTACAGTAATCAAGAGAGTCTGAAATTGGTATCAAGATAGATAAACAAGGGCTTCCCTGGTGGCACAGTGGTTGAGAGTCTGCCTGCCGATGCAGGGGACGTGGGTTCGTGCCCCGGTCCGGGAAGATCTCACATGCCATGGAGCAGCTGGGCCCGTGAGCCATGGTCGCTGAGCCTGCGCGTCCGGAGCCTGTGCTCCGCAACAGGAAAGGCCACAACAGTGAGAGGCCCGCGTACCGCAAAAAAAAAAATAGACAAACTGGATAAGCATCTTCACAGAAAATCAAATTTGATTCATACCCCACACCATATACAAATATTATCTCAAAAGGATAATAGACCTAAATGTAAAACTGAAAACTATGAAAGGTATAGAAGAAAATCTTGGTGACGTTGGATTGGGCAACAAGTTCTTAGATACAACAAGAAAGTATGATTGACAATAGAAAAAAAAATGATAAATTAGATTTCGCCAAAATTAAGAAAGTTCTGCTCTGAAAAAGATATTCTTAAGCAAATAAACAAGCCACAAACAGGGAGAAAATAACTGAAAAGCACATATCTTATAAGGCATTTTATCCACAATAGATACAAAGAATTCTCAAAACTCAACAGTAAGAAAAGAAACAAGCCAATAAAAACTAAACAAAGCCTTTGAATAGACACTTAAGCAAATAAGATATTAAAATGGCATATAAACACATAAAAAGATAGATGCTCAACATCATTGGTCATTAGGAAAATGCAAGCTAAATTCACTTCACCTCTAGTAGAATGTGTAAAATTAAAAATACAGATCATACCAAGTTCCAGTTGAGGATATGGAGCAGTTGGGATTCTTCTGCATTTTTGGTGGAGATGGAAAATGGTTAACCACTTTGAAAAACAGTTTGGCAGTTTCCTAAAAAGTTCAAAGTAAAATTACTAGTGACCTAACCGTTCCAATACCGGGTAATTTACTCAGGAGAAATAAAGCATATGTCCATACAAAGACTTGTACATGAACATTCCTAGTAGCTTTATTCGTAATAGCCCCAAACTGGAGACAACGTAATGTCCATCAAAGGTGAATAAAGAAAAAAATCCATACAATGAATGCTATTGAACAATAAAAAGGGATGTACTATTAATAAACAACAACACGATGGATGAATCTTAAAATAAGTATCCTGAGTGAAAGAAAAGCCAAGAAAAAAGTAAATACTGTATGATTCTATTTATATAATAATCTAGAAAATGCAAGCAAATCTATATAATCTATGTTATCAGTGGTTGTCAGTGGATTGGGGAGTCTGGGAGGAATGGAATGGAGGGATTACAAAGGGGTACAAGGAAAGTTTTGGGTGTGATAGATATCTTCACTATCTTGATTGTGGTAATGGTTGCATGGGTGTTTATATGTCAAAACTTATATAATTACACTTAAATATGTGTAGTCTATTATATGTTGATTATACTTCAATAACATTGTTACAAAATTCCAACAGCTTTTGGGGAAAATTAAAGGCTGTTTCCAAAATTTATATGAAAAATGCAAAGTGTCAAGTATAGATCAGACAATTTTGAAAAGCAAAATTGGAGGACCTAGCTGGCCAAGATGGCAGAGCAGGAAGACCCTGGGCTCACCTCCTCCCATGGGCACAGTAAAATTACAATTATTTAGAGAGCAACTATCTATGAGAACAAGCTAAAGACTAGCAGAAAAGATTTTCTACAACTAAAGATATAAAGAAGGAGCCACAACAAGATGGGTAGGAGGGGCGGAGACAGAGCATAGTCAAGACCTACATCCCCAGGTAGGTGAAAGACAAATAAGAGAATAATCACAATTGCAAAGGCTCTCCCCAAGGAGCAAGATTCCCAGGCTAGGGGCATTGCCCGGGAAGATGAGCCCCCAAAGAGCCTGGCTTTGAAGGCCAGAGAGATTTGTGTATGAGAGAGCCAGAGGGCTGAGGGAAACAGAGGCTTTGCTCTTAAAAGCATATGCAAAATCTCACATACCCCAAGTCCCAGCACAGAGGCAGTAATTTAAAAGGAGCCTGGATCAGACACAATTGCTGCTCTTGGAGAGTCTCCAGAGAGCCAGGAGGCAACTCGGACTCTCCCAGGAGACACAGATGCTGGCAGAAGGTATTTCTGAGAGCTCAATCTACCACGAGGACACAAGTGCTGGCAAACTCCACTTTGGAGTCCTCCCTCTAGCCTATTACTGTCAGAGGCTTACCCATCCACCAGCAGGCTGGCATCCTCAGGACACGCACATATATGTGGGCATCCAGCCCAGCCCACCAGCAGGCCAACACCAGCCTGAGGACCCCCAGATTCCACAGCCAGCTGCTCCATGACACGACCCTGCCCATCAGCAGGCTGGCAGCCACCACATGAGGCAGGACCTGGCATCTACTGGGCAGGGGCTAGTCCTGTCTACAGCACCCCACAGTAGTTGGCCTGGCAACAACAGAAGGGCACATGCATCCCACATCGGGGGCACCCCTAACACATGCAAATCTGCTGACCAGAGGGGAGTGTGCTACAGGGCCCCACTGGATATCTCCTACATAAGGCTATTTCTACAAGATCAGGAAACATAAGCAACATACCTAATACAAAGAAATAAACATAGACAATTAAGAAAATGAGGACACAAATAACTATGTTCCAAGTGAAGAAACTAGACAAAACCCCAGAAGAAAAACTAAGCAAAGTAAAGTAATCTACCCAATAAAGAGTTCAAGGTAAGGAGCATAAGTATGCTCCATGAACTCTAGAGAAAAATAGATGAACACAGTGAGAAGTTTAACAAAGAGTTAGAAAATATAAAGAACCATGAGTGAGCATGTTCTTATACTCCTACAATAGAGTCTCTCAAGAATGACAAGTAATTTTCAAAGGCTTAAATAAAAATGAGTCTACCATAAGGAAGTTTATTAAAACAGGAGGGAAATTTCAATTGAAAAAATTAGTTGACAAAAATATTTGCTGTGTTCTTTTTGTTGCTCCTGAAGTTAACAACAAGACATGGATGTGAACTTTAAATAGTTTATGGCTTGAATATATATAAATTTTTTAGGCTCTAAGTTAAAATATAATCACTGGCAACACAGAGTCCTCTAACAGATGACACTTGATTATTTATTGGTTATATTACTCTGTCTTCTCCATTTGGGCATTCTTACATTATTTCATCCAAAATCTCTGTGATAGTTAATTACATTCCACATACAGGTAAGTTTACCATGAAGCTAATAAAATTTAATCTCTAGGGCCCCCACCTGCACTGGCTCTTTTAAAATCCTGTTCTTAATTTTGTTATTGTAATTTATATTATTTTTCTTAAAAAAAATTACTTCAGTTCAGACTCCACAAAAGCTGGAGCTGTTCCTGGTTCCTTAGAAGGGCTTTTTTCCCCTTGGTGAGAGGTGGGGCCATTCTTACTGTGTTTCCTCTGGGGTGAGCTTGGGGCTCTTGTCACTGTTGGTCCCCCTCCTCCTGCAGCCAGCGGCTTTCCCTTTTACTGCTCCTTCCTCTGTGGCTTTCCCTGTGAGGACAAAACTAGTCTTTACAAATCAGATGCAAGCAATTCTTGAAAATATTTTTGTTGTTTAAATTATGTAGTAATGAGCCTGACAGGTCTCCCTCTCATCCTATTCTATTTTCCAAAGGGAGCCACTGTTCATCATTAGTGTCCATCTTTCCAGATCTTTCTCTGCATTTGCATACATGAATACTTAAAACATTTTAAACTAATATTCTGTTAATAAACAATTATGCTAGGTAGGATGGGAAGATGGTGGAAGAGTAAGATGCGGAGATCACCTTCCTCCCCACAGATACACCAGAAATACATCTACACGTGGAACAACTCCTACAGAACACCTACTGAAGGCTGGCAGAAGACCTCAGACCTCCCAAAAGGCAAAAAACTCCCCACGTACCTGGGTAGGGCAAAAGAAAAAAAGAAAAAACAGAGACAAAAGAATAGGGACGGCACCTGCACCAGTGGGAGGGAGCTGTGAAGGAGGAAAAGTTTCCACACACTAGGAAGCCCCTTCGCGGACGGAGACTACGGGAGGCGGAGCCGCGGGGCCGCGGAGCCGCGGGGCCGCGGAGCCGCGGAGCAGTGCACAGCAATGGGTGCGGAGGGCAAAGCGGGGAGATTCCCGCACAGAGGATGGGTGCCGACCGGCACTCACCAGCCCGAGAGGCTTGTCTGCTCACCCTCCGGGGCGGGAGGGGCTGCGAGCTGAGGCTCGGGTTTCGGTTTCGGTCGGAGCGCAGGGAGAAGACTGGGGTTGGCGGCTTGAACATAGCCTGAAGGGTTAGTGCACCACGGCTAGCCGGGAGGGAGTCTGGGGAAAAGTCTGCACCTGCCAAAGAGGCAAGAGACTTTTTCTTCCCTCTTTGTTTCCTGGTGCGCGAGGAGAGGGGTTTAAGAGAGCTGCTTAAAGGAACTCCAGAGACGGGCGCGAGCCGCGGCTAAAAGCGCGAAGCCCAGAGACGGGCGCGAGCTGCGGCTAAAAGCGCGGACCCCAGGGACGGGCGGGAGACGCTAAGGCTGCTACTGCTGCCACCAAGGGGCCTGTGTGCGAGCACAGGTAACCATCCACACCCTTCTTCCGCGGAGCCCGTGCAGCCCGCCACTGCCAGGTTCCCGGGATCCAGGGACAACTTCCCCGGGAGAACGCACGGCGGGCCTCAGGCTGGTGCAACGTCACGCTGGCCTCTGCCGCCGCAGGCCCGCCCCGCATGCAGTGCCCCTCCCTCCCCCGCCCCCCGGCCTGAGTGCGCCAGAGCCCCCGAATCAGCGGCTCCTTTAACCCCGTCCTGTCTGAGCAAAAAACAGACGCCCTCCAGCGACCTACACGCAGAGGCAGGGCCAAATCCAAAGCTGAGCCCCTGTGAGCTGTGAGAACAAAGAAGAGAAAGGGAAATCTCTCCCAGTAGCCTCAGAAACAGCGGATTAAAGCTCCACAATCAACTTGATGTACCCTGCATCTGTGGAATACATGAATAGACAACGAGTCATCCCAAATTGAGGAGGTGGGCTTCAAGAGCAAGATCTATGATTTTTTCCCCTTTTCCTCTTTTTGTGAATGTGTATGATTCTGTGAGAGATCTTGTCTGTATAGTTTTGCTTCCACCATTTGTCCTAGGGTTCTATCCGTCCATGGTTTTTTTAAAATTTTTTTTCTTAATAATTAATTTTAATAACTTTATTATACTTTACCTTCGTTCTTTCTTTCTTTCTTTCCTTCCTTCCTTCCCTCCTTTAGACAACGAATCATCCCAAATTGAGGAGGTGGTCTCTGAGAGCAAGATTTATGATTTTTTTCCCCTTTACCTCTTTTTGTGAGGCTGTATGTGTATGCTTCTGTGTAAGATTTTGTCTGTATAGCTTTGCTTCCACCATTTGTCCTAAGGTTCTAGCCATCCCTTTTTTTTTCTTTCTAAATAAGTATTTTTTAATTCAATAACTTTATTATACTTTATTTTATTTTACTGTATCTTCTTTCTTTCTGTCTTTTTTCCTTCTTTCCCTCCTTCCTTCCTCCCTCCCTCCCTCCCTCCCTCCTTTCTTTCCTTCTTTGCTTCTTTCTTCCTTCCTTCCTTCCTTCCCTCCTTTCTTTCTTTCTTCATACTTCTACTAATTATCTACTTTTTCTCCCTTTTACTCTGAGCCGTGTGGATAAAAGGCTCTTGGTGCTCCAGCCAGGAGTCAGGGCTCTGCCTCTGAGGTAGGAGAGCCAACTTCAGGACACTGATCAACAAGAGACCTCCCAGCTCCACATAATATCAAACGGTGAAAATCTCCCAGAGACCTCCATCTTAACACCAGCACCCAGCTTCACTCAACGACCAGCTAGCCACAGTGCTGGACAACCTATGCCAAACAACTAGCAAAACAGGAACACAACCCCACCCATTAGCAGAGAGGCTGCCTAAAATCATAATAAAGCCACAGACACGCCAAACGCACCACCAGACGTGAACCTGCCCACTAGAGAGACAAGATCCAGCCTCATCCACCACAACACAGACACTAGTCCCCTCCACCAGGAAGCCTACACAACCCACTGAACCAACCTTAGCCACTGGAGACAGACATCAAAAACAGCGGGAACTACGAACCTGCAGCCTGCAAAAAGGAGACCCCAAACACAGTAAGATAAGCAAAATGAGAAGACAGAAAAACACACAGCAGATAAAGGAGCAAGATAAAAATGCACCAGACCTAACAAATGAAGAGGAAATAGGCAGTCTACCTGAAAAAGAAATAATGATAGTAAGGATGATCTGAAACCTTGGAAATAGAATGGTCAAAATGCAAGGAACAGTTAACAAGGACCTAGAAGAAATAAATATGAAACAAGCAACGATGAACAACACAATAAATGAAATTAAAAGTACTCTAGATGGGATCAATAGCAGAATAACTGAGGCAGAAGAACGGATAAGTGACCTGGAAGATAAAATAGTGGAAATAACTACTGCAGAGCAGAATAAAGAAAAAAGAATGAAAAGAATGGAGGACAGTCTCAGAGACCTCTGAGACAACATTAAACACACCAACATTCGAATTATAGTGGTTCCAGAAGAAGAAGAGAAAAAGAAAGGGACTGAGAAAATATTTGAAGAGATTATAGTTGAAAACTTCCCTAATATGGGAAAGGAAATAGTTAATCAAGTCCAGGAAGCACAGAGAGTCCCATACAGGATAAATCCAAGGAGAAATATGCCAAGACACATATTAATCAAACTGTCAAAAATTAAATACAAAGAAAGCATATAAAAGCAGCAAGGGAAAAACAACAAATAACACAAAAGGGAATCCCCATAAGGTTAACAGCTGATCTCTCAGCAGAAACCCTACAAGCCAGAAGGGAGTGGCAGGACATATTTAAAGTGATGAAGGAGAAAAACCTGCAACCAAGACTACTCTACCCAGCAAGGATCTCATTCAGATTTGATGGAGAAATTAAAACATTTACAGACAAGCAAAAGCTGAGAGAGTTCAGCACCACCAAACCAGCTTTACAACAAATGCTAAAGGAACTTCTCTAGACAAGAAACACAAGAGAAGGAAAAGACCTATAATAACGAACCCAAAACAATTTAGAAAATGGGAATAGGAACATACATATCGATAATTACCTTAAATGTAAATGGACTAACTGCTCCCACCAAAAGACACAGATTGGCTGAATGGATACAAAAACAAGACCCTTATATATGCTGTCTACAAGAGACCCACTTCAGACCTAGAGACACATACAGACTGAAAGTAAGGGAATGGAAAAAGATATTCCATGCAAATGGAAACCAAAAGAAAGCTGGAGTAACCATTCTCACATCAGACAAAATAGATTTTAAAATAAGGACTATTAAAAGAGATAAAGAAGGACACTACATAATGATCAAGGGATCGATCCAAGAAGAAGATATAACAATTGTAAATATTTATGCACCCAACATAGGAGCACCTCAATACATAAGGCAAATACTAACAGCCATAAAAGGGGAAATCAACAGTAACACATTCATAGTAGGGGACTTTAACACCCCACTTTCACCCATGGACAGATCATCCAAAATGAAAATGAATAAGGAAACACAAGCTTTAAATGATACATTAAACAAGATGGACTTAATTGATATTTATAGGACACTCCATCCAAAAACAACAGAATACACATTTATCTCAAGTGCTGATGGAACATTCTCCAGGATAGATCATATCTTGGGTCACAAATCAAGCCTTGGTAAATTTAAGAAAATGGAAATTGTATCGAGTATCTTTTCCGACCACACGCAAGAGACTAGATATCAATTACAGGAAAAGATCTGCAAAAAATACAAACACATGGAGGCTAAACAATACACGACTTAATAATGAAGTGATCATTGAAGAAATCAAAGAGGAAATTTAAAAATACCTAGAAACAAATAACAATGGAGACACAACGACCCAAAACCTATGGGATGCAGCAAAAGCAATTCTAAGGGGGAAGTTTATAGCAATACAAGCCCACCTTAAGAAGCAGGGAACATCTCGAATAAACAACCTAACCTTGCACCTAAAGCAATTAGAGAAAGAAGACCAAAAAAACCCCAAAGCTAGCAGAAGGAAAGAAATCATAAAAATCAGATCAGAAATAAATGAAAAAGAAATGAAGGAAACAATAACAAAGGTCAATAAAACTAAAAGCTGGTTCTTTGAGAAGATAAACAAAATAGATAAACCACTAGCCAGACTCATCAAGAAAAAAAGGGAGAAGACCCAAATCAATAGAATTAGAAATGAAAAAGGAGAGGTAACAACTGACACTGCAGAAATAAAAAAGATCATGACAGATTACTACAAGCAACTCTATGCCAATAAAATGGACAATCTGGAAGAAATGGACAAATTCTTAGAAATGCACAACTGCCAAGACTGAATCAGGAAGAAACAGAAAATATGAACAGACCAATCACAAGCACTGAATTTGAAACTGTGATTAAAAATCTTCCAACAAATAAAAGCCCAGGACCAGATGGCTTCACAGGCGAATTCTATCAAACATTTAGAGAAGAGCTAACACCTATCCTTCTCAAACTCTTCCAAAATATAGCAGAAGGAGGAACACTCCCAAATTCCTTCTACGAGGCCACCATCACCTTGATACCAAAACCAGACAAGGATGTCACAAAGAAAGAACACTACTGGCCAATATCACTGATGAACATAGACGCAAAATCCTCAACAAAATACTAGCAAACAGAATCCAACAGCACATTAAAAGGATCATACACCATAATCAAGTGGGGTTTATTCCAGGAATGCAAGGATTCTTCAATATATGCAAATCTATCAATCTGATAAACCATATTAACAAATTGAAGGAGAAAAACCATATGATCATCTCAATAGATGCAGAGAAAGCTTTTGACAAAATTCAACACCCATTTATTATAAAAACTCTGCAGAAAGTAGGCATAGAGGGAACTTTCCTCAACCTAATAAAGGCCAAATATGAGAAGCCCACAGCCGACATCATCCTCAATGGTGAAAAACTGAAAGCATTTCCACTAAGATCAGGAACAAGACAAGGTTGCCCACTCCCACCACTCTTATTCAACATAGTTTTGGAAGTTTTAGCCACAGCAATCAGAGAAGAAAAGGAAATAAAAGGAATCCAAATCGGAAAAGAAGAAGTAAAGCTGTCACTGTTTGCAGATGACATTATACTATACGTAGAGAATCCTAAAGATGCTACCAGAAAACTACTAGAGCTAATCAATGAATTTGGTAAAGTGGCAGGATACAAAATTAATGCACAGAAATCTCTGACATTCCTATATACTAATGATGAAACATCTGAAATTGAAATCAAGAAAACACTCCCATTTACCATTGCAACAAAAAGAATAAAATATCTAGGAATAAACCTACCTAAGGAGACTAAAGACCTGTATGCAGAAAATTATAAGACACTGATGAAAGAAATTAAAGATGATACAAATAGATGGAGAGATATACCATGTTCTTGGATTGGAATAATCAACATTGTGAAAATGACTCTACTACCCAAAGGAATCTATAGACTCAATGCAATCCCTATCAAACTACCACTGGCATTTTTCACAGAACTAGAACAAAAAATTTCACAATTTGGAAACACAAAAGACCCCGAATAGCCAAAACATCTTGAGAACGAAAAACAGAGCTGGAGGAATCAGGCTCCCTGACTTCAGACTCTACTACAAAGCTACAGTAATCAAGACAGTATGGTACTGTCACAAAAACAGAAATATAGATCAATGGAACAGGATAGAAAGCCCAGAGATAAACCCACACACATATGGACACCTTATCTTTGATAAAGGTGGCAGGAATGTACAGTGGAGAAAGGACAGCCTCTTCAATAAGTGGTGCTGGGAAAACTGGACAGATACATGTAAAAGTATGAGATTAGATCACTCCCTAACACCATACACAAAAATAAGCTCAAAATGGATTAAAGACCTAAATGTAAGGCTAGAAACTATCAAACTCTTAGAGGAAAACATAGGCAGAACACTCTATGACATAAATCACAGCAAGATCCTTTCTGACCCACCTCCTAGAGTAATGGAAATAAAACCAAAAATAAACAAATGGAACCTAATGAAACTTCAAAGCTTTTGCACAGCAAAGGAAACCATAAACAAGACCAAAAGACAACCCTCAGAATGGGAGAAAATATTTGCAAATGAAGCAACCGACAAAGGATTAATCTCCAAAATTTACAAGCAGCTCATGCAGCTCAATAACAAAAAAACAAACAACCCAATCCAAAAATGGGCAGAAGACCTAAATAGACATTTCTCCAAAGAAGATATACAGACTGCCAACAAACACATGAAAGAATGCTCAACATCATTAATCATTAGAGAAATGCAAATCAAAACTACAATGAGATATCATCTCACACCAGTCAGAATGGCCATCATCAAAAAAATCTAGACAAAATAAATGCTGGAGAGGGTGTGGAGAATAGGGAACACTGTTGCACTGCTGGTGTGAATGTGAATTGGTTCAGCCACTATGGAGAACAGTATGGAGGTTCCTTATAAAAAACTACAAATAGAACTACCATATGACCCAGCAATCCCACTACTGGGCTTATACCCTGAGAAAACCAAAATTCAAAAAGAGTCATGTACCAAAATGTTCATTTCAGCTCTATTTACAATAACCTGGAGATGGAAACAACCTAAGTGCCCATCATCGGATGAATGGATAAAGATGTGGCACATATATACAATGGAATATTACTCAGCCATAAAAAGAAACGAAATTGAGCAATTTGTAATGAGGTGGATAGACCTAGAGTCTGTCATACAGAGTGAAGTAAGTCAGAAAGAAAAATACAAATACCGTATGCTAACACATATATATGGAATTTAAGAAGAAAAAAAATGTCATGAAGAACCTAGGGGTAAGACAGGAATAAAGACACAGACCTACTGGAGAACGGACTTGAGGATATGGGGAGAGGGAAGGGTGATCTGTGACAGGCGAGAGAGAGTCATGGACATATACACACTAACAAACGTAAGGTAGATAGCTAGTGTAAGCAGCCGCATAGCACAGGGATATCGGCTTGGTGCTTTGTGACAGCCTGGAGGGGTGGGACAGGGAGGGGGGGAGGGAGGGAGACGCAAGAGGGAAGACATATGGGAACATATGTATAACTGATTCACTTTGTTATAAAGCAGAAACTAACACACCATTGTAAAGGAATTATACCCCAATAAAGATGTTAAAAAAATAAATTAATTAAAAAAATAAATAAAAGATCACTCTGTCCAAAAAAAATTTAAAAAAAATTTTTTTAAATTATGCTATGTGTATTTCTTTGAAAAAATTTTAATTTAATAATTTATCTAGGATATCTTTCCAGTGCATATAGATCTACCTCATTCTTTTTTAACTCTGTGATTCCTGGACATGGATGTCTGTTTTCTTTCCCAGGTTAGGGAATTTTTCTGCTATTATTTCTTCAAATAATTTCTGTGCCTCTTTCTCTCTCTCTTCCTTCTGGGATCCTTATAAGACTTGACGTTGTCCCAGAGAGCTTTTAAAATATCCTCTTTTTTTAAAAAATTCTTTTTTCTGTTTGTCTTGGGTGATTTCCACTACTTTGTCTTCCAGATCATTGATCCATTCCTCTATCATATAATCTATTGTTGATTCATTCTAGTGTGTTTTTTATTTCATATTTTGTGTTCTCCAGCTCTGGCAGCCACCAGAGGACTGCAAACAGTCCTCTTGGGAAACTGCTATTATTCCCTTTTTTAATAAGGAAAGTGAGGCTTAGCTTGATTGGGTGACTTACCCAAAGTCACACAATTGTTGAGTGGTAGAGTCTTGATTCTCCTGTTTCTCAGGCAGACCTCAATACATACGTGTTCTGGGCTTACTTCACTAAAGGGGAAGGAAGAAAGGCTGGGAAAGAAAGGCGAGGAGATGGAACAGGAAGACATGAGACCCCCATGCATTCACCCTCAGGAAGAGGACCGTTTCCCTGAGGGGTGATGGAGGAGACCGACCTAGCATTCTTGTTTCAAGAAACCTGCATGCTGAGCAGATCATAAGGGCAGGCCTGGGTACCAAGAGTTTCCCTCTACACGTACTTTGCCTCACCCTCCACCATCTCTCCTCTCTCGGCCACAGGGGCTCTTCTCCAAGGCTGTGCCAGCAATCTTCCCTGGTTCCGTGGTGGTCCATCCACATGGTTACCATGGCGCTGTCCATGGTCCTGGTTCTCTTCATCCTTTTGGCTCCTACAGTGTTACTACTTCCATCTCAAAGGCGTCTCTGATGGGGCTAAATCCAGCCTCCCTAGGGACACGAAGTCTTTCCCCTGAGGGACATCACAGCCTAGGGACGCAGCCTGGAAGTACCACCCAGGTCTCCTGCTGAGATCCTCTCTCCTGGTCCTCAAAACCATTCCCCTCCTCAGCTCCTCCATCTGCAACTGGCTGAAGCCATTTCCAAAGACCAGCCTTAGACCCCAGCCACTCTGCTTCAGGCCCAGCCAGGATCCCTGAGGCTTGGATTCACACTGAGACTCTCACTGTGTGACAAGTCACACCTTTTTTAAATGATAGGAAAGGAAAAGCATGAGGAGAAAAGACACTGGTCTTACCACTCACTGGGGTAAAGAATATAAAAAGATGACTCAGTTTGAGACAGAAGACCCCAAGTATGGTTTCTGGCTGCCTTTGAGATATCCAGTAGGAGACACACAAAAGGCAATTAGAAGTCCAGAGCTCTCTGGCTAACTTTCTGTAGGCCCCAGTGTGGAAGTGCATTATTTTCCCTCTTAGCCATTTCCATATGGACAAATAGCTTACAGGACCAAGCCTGTTTATTTCTAGAACTCTATTTGGTCCTATAGTTTCACCCGTATTCAGAAACACACTTACAATTTCACGTCGAAGAAGAAAAGGACGAGAAGAGAAATTCAATAAAATATTTTCCCCTAGAAGTAGTTAAGGCCCATGAACTGATTTTAAAACTCTCTGACTTTAAAACAAGTTATTACAGGTGAAGAAAATTATGTCTTTGGAGATCAATGTCTCATCTTCTACTGACCACAATCTCCTTTCTGTTTCACCTGATTCATACCAAAACATTGGCTTATAAAATATTTAAGAATTCTAAGAAATTTCGAAATTCTAAGAAATTCTAAGAAACTTTCACTTGAAAAACTGCTGAGTTAATCCCTAGATATTGCCAGCTGGTTAACCTAGTCCCCAGATTCCATGACTAATACCTACTGCTGAAGGGACAATGTTCCAAAGTGGGGAGGGGAGACCCAAAATATGGTTTATTGTGTAAAAAGTTTAAGTTCTAAACATTTGAGATATTACAGAACCATGCCATGGATACTCTGTACATGCATTTTTTTCTGTGATGTTGATGGATTTTCAACTATATCATTTATATCACAGTGGGATAAGCTGTAAAACCAGGTCACAGCTCTAGCAAAAGGAAATATAAGCTGATAAATAACACATAAGCAAGGTATACCAAGAGTGAGTCACCTAGAAATGCCACAGCGATCCCATGGCTGCCAGCTGTGGATCTGGATATGGAACCTGCAGCTCAGCTTCAGGATTTTTCCCATCACCTCATCGGGGAGAGCAAGCCCACCCTGGTAAGCCCATCTGCTCTCCTCATTACTGACACAGGGAGAAATGCCACCATGAAAAGCCTATGTCATCTGGATCTCCTTCCACTTCACAAATCTCCAAATCTGGCCCAAACCTGCCATGAGGGTTTAAAACCTACAAACAGTACTTCCTACCATCCATATTATGAAATTGGGTGATTTTTCATGATGTTCTAAAATCCAAAATAAACAGAAAACACAACTACCTGTGTAATAAACAGGATGGGCTCAACTTCCTTTTGTAGCAATTCTCTGTGATGTTTAAGTTAGAGGTGAGATTTTGGCAAAATTCTGATGGCATCATTGACAGAGACCCAGAAATAACCAGTTCCTGCCTTGTTCACCCAACCTCCCTGAGAAAATCTGGACTAAGTGAGTTATGTGCAAAACAGATGACAGGGAATAAAAGTAAAACCTAAATAATAGCTGGGAAAACATCCAATAGCCCCAGTGCAATGACTTTTTGGTAAAAGTTAGATGGGAAAACACAGTTTAGGCTCAAAGACCCAAGAGAGCTCCTAGTTTCCCCACCACCACTCACACGTCCCCACCATGGTCTAGGATGGTTGGAGTCCCCAGAGCAGGGATGGATGACAGCCTTACCTGCACGCAGAGAGAAGGTGTCTCCCTTCCTAACATGTAGCCCAACAAATGGCCTGACCAATTTGGTTAACAAAAAACTCTCCTTTGGTTGTATAAAGTCAGGAGAGGTCTAGGCTGAGGCCAGTTTGCTGCAGAAAGATGGGTAGAAACCTCCTTCCCAATAGATAGCTCTTATTAGAGTGAAGAGAGGCTTTTTCAAGAAAAATGTATATTAATTCAACCAAAGTGTTATCAATCATCATTTACAGTCAAAATGTTGCCACAAGTGTTTTTCTTAAGTGCTTACCATGTGATATATTACGTAATTAACTAATGAGAATATGACAAAATAGGATATACATGCAAGATACTGGGCTGGGTACTGGGGAGAGTACGTCAATAAATAGTCACGTAAGTACTCTCTTCAAAGGACTTACGATCTGGAAGAACAGACAAGAGAATCCATCTATTCAACATGGAATGTGATGAGAACAGTGGAGACCTGAGAACCCAGGTCAGGAGTCCTCTGGGGCTGAAAAATATCAGAGGAGGTGTCAAGGAGGTAGCTGGATTTGAACGGGGCCTGAAAAGATTGGTAAATAGTCTAAAATAAATATTACATATTTCCCCATAGGATTAGTGTACACTCACAACATAAATGGTAGCCATTCTAGGGGGGATATTTTAATCAAGTGCAAGAATAAAGCAAATCACCCACAGTCCCACCAGATTCCAGCTACTCTGACAGAGCATGATGGGAGGGAGGTCCCTTCGGGAGGAGGGACACATACACAACAAGGCACAGAAGTGGGAAGGCACAAGGAGACATGAGAAAACAACAATAGAGCCAGATTTGCTGGGATGCAGGGGTTACAAAAGGGAGGCTGGAACGGTCTCTCTCCACCCTACAGACCTGAGATATACACCAGGAGGCCTGAAATCCTCCCAGGGACCACAGCTGGGTTAAGATGCTGCCAGAGAGAGAAGAGTTGGACATCCCTGCTCCCAACTTGCTCCAGGCCCATTTGTTCTTGAGGGCTGGGTTCTTCTCAGCTAGGTAGCCAAGCAGCACCCCTTTCTAGGTATCGATTAGTACTGTTAATTTCCTAAAAATTCTGCTTGAACCAGGGAGCCAGAAATTCTGATCCCCTGCAAGGGCCAAAGATACCACAGCAATGTTAAATGGACTGCAGTGACCTTGACCAAGACCAAACCACAGAAATAGCCCAAGGAACCCTGCCCAGAGGTCACACATTAACCAGAGATCTATAAACCCCAAGCCTGTGAACTTGAATAGAAAAAAAAAATGCATCTTTATTTTCGTTAATCTTTAACTGCAACACAGCATTTCCTTCTATTACAAACGAGAGCAGTGTTAACAGTACCCATGACTTTGTTACCAACAGAAAACACAGATATTTTCATATCATATTACAGTTATTACTGTTAATTCAAAATATTTTATCGTCATTTCAAAATTCATTATTAGACTCATCACTGGATCTTGTTATTAAATGTGTAAAAAAAAGAAGCAGGAAAATTTTTTAAATATTTGGTTAACTGCATTTCATTACAATTAGGCTCTTTTATAATCCTATGTATTTAATGTTATGCATTTAAATAAATTACCCTAAGAAAAGTCCACAGGTTCCCGACTGCCAAAGAGGTCCATGGCACTAAAAATTCAGAGCCGCTGGTCATAAAGGAATAAGGAATTGGTCTAAAAGTCAGACTCAGCATCAAATCTGATGAATAGAGGGGACATTGTTCTGAATACAGTGAAGTAGTTCAGAAGGTAACTGGTGAGAAAGGGCGACAGTTGTCCTCTAGGCACATTCTCTAAAAGCGACACTATTTTTTAAGTTAACATATGATGCACTCCTTTCTAAGACTGTGATGAAGGGATCAATAGAAATACAGGATCATAAGATACCAAGAGAAGGCAATCAAAGGTAGCATCTTAAACTCCCATTCCTTCCCTCTCTTATCCCCCCACCCCCTTGGCAATCCTAAGTCTGTTTTCTATATCTGTGAGTCTTTTTGTTTCATAGATATGTTGATTTGTATGACATTTTAGATTCCACATGTAAGTGAAATGATATTTGTCTTTCTCTTTCTGACTTAGTATGATAATCTCTAGGTCCATCCATGTTGCTGCAAATAGCATTATTTCATTCTTTTTGATGACTGAATTATATTCCATTGTATATATATACACCACATCTTCTTCATCCATTCATCTGCCAAGTTTGGGATTAGCAGAGGCAAACTATTATATATAGGATGGATAAACAACAAGTTCCTAATGTATAACACAGGGAACTATATTCAGTATCCTGTGACAAACTGTAATAGAAAAGAATATATATATATAACTGAGTCACTTTGCTGCACAGAAGAAATTAACATAATACTGTAAACCAACCATACTTCAATAAAATTTTTTTAAAAAACAAACAAAGGTAGCATCTTTTAAAGTATTTGCTTCCCTCTGAGTCAAAGGTCCTAGCCCTGCCTCCTGGCCCAGTCCAGACCCAGGCTTCACCTGGGTACACGTCTGACATAATTAATTTTTGTACTTGCTTCTGTCCAACTGCTCTGGACACATGTGAAACCCTAGATGGGGAGGGGCACTGAGAATGGCAGGGTGGAGGGGTGGCAGCTTATGAATGGAAAGAGCTAGACCATTGAGAACTCTGACACTTATAGGCTCTGATCAAACATCATTCAGAGAGAAGGAATGTTCTCTCACCTCATAATATCATGATCTTGTAGACAAATTGGCTGAAATCTTCCATAAAGGCAGCAAGATCTTAATTAGAGCTGCTCGCCTCAAATTGAATTGCTGGATTAAGCAGGTTGAGAGAACTATAATACTGGGGGTAGAGGGGTGGGGGCCACTGGTGTGGGTGCACAGCATAAAAGGAACCTGTCCTTTTCCCTTCACATGGTCCACTTTGATCACTGCAGGTACCGCAGTCCTGCAGCAGAGTGGCATATGGCATTGGGTTCTTTGAAGCTGGCTTCACCAGTGATTAACTGACCAGCAGAACCTGTGCTGGGAAGAAAGGGAACCTCTGAGTGAGGCAGGGCTGTAGGGCTAAGGGTACCTGTGAGTTCTGCAGAGGAGATGCTGTGACACCCTTCCTCTGCCGACACAACTGTGGGAGACAGCCAGAACTAAGACATACAAGCCACTGAGGATTCTCAGAAACTGACAAGGAGGAGCTATGGGGGAAAAAACCAACTAAATTGTCTTTGGTCAAGGAGTGGGAATCTGAAGAGATAGAAATTTATGTATTACTGTAACTGGCCTCATTTTAGTAATAGGTGGGCAAAACCTATGACTTTTCCATTACACAGTCAACAGGGAATCAAATGTTCAGGTTGTTGGCTCTTGGGACCCAAGTCAAAGAGGGAAAAGGGGATGCTAGATTTCATGCTCAGCTTAATATTACCTGTTCCCCGCTCTCCACTTTTGAGGCGAAGCATCCATCCTTTTTGGAACCGTGGCATCATGAAAAATCTTACACAAAGAACCTAGGGGCAGCACAGGAATAAAGACACAGACGTAGAGAATGGACTTGAGGACATGGGGAGGGGGAAGGGTAAGCTGGGATGAAGTGAGAGAGTGGCATGGACATATATACACTACGAAATGTAAAATAGATAGCTAGTGGGAAACAACCGCATAGCACAGGGAGATCAACTAGGTGCTTTGTGACCACCTAGAGGGGCGAGATAGGGAGTGTGGGAGGGAGACTCAAGAGGGAGGAGATATGGGGATATAGGTTTATGTATAGCTGATTCACTTTGTTATACAGCAGAAACTAACACACCATTGTAAAGCAATTATACACCAATAAAGATGTTAAAAAATAATAATAAAAGAAGAAGAAAAAAATGTATCAATAGAACTGCTCGCTCCAGAGCTTAGAAAACCATAACATGGCAAATCTTCCTCAAGAGATATAACTGAGGAAAATGGTTCAGAGGACGATGAAGCCAGGTGACTGGAGTTCTGTGAAATGATGCAGTGTCAGTCCATACCTGCCTCCATGTTACTAAGACACCTCCCCATGGTTTGTCCAGGGGAAAAGGATACGAGATCAAAGCTGAAAGAAGGTGCTCCTGTATAGTAAGAAAACAACCATTCCCTTAACTGTATAAATAATTTTTTAATTAAATCCAACATTTGGGTTCTAAAATTTTCCAGCTGAAGTCATAGCTTTGCAAAATATCAAAGTAGGAAGGACTTGAAATGAACTTTAACAAAGAGAATTCTCCTACAGAGAGTAAAAAAAGAATAAGTTTAGGTTAATAGAAACCAAATTAAGTTCTTTATCACTCTTACGGTAACGTCCTCTCTCTGGGATATCTAGTTAAGTAAATACTCTTTTTTGATAATTGGCATTTAAACCCCAAACAATGCAGTGGTAGACAACAGAGGACAAGGACAAACTTGAAGCCCAGAATCAGTCTTTCCATCTGAAGTCTCCTGTGTTTTATAAGAAACAGTGAGGATGTGAGAGATTAAGGACATGAGAAAGAAAGAAATGTAAAATAATTTAACATGTTCTTTAATAATTATGCCTTTTCAAATAGAAGAAAGCTGAGGCCTCGATATTGAGAAAAGTAAATGTGAGGGCATTCCTTTTCCAACATAAATTCTCCCTGTATCCATCACTGAACAGCACTGCTTGAAAATTTAATTGAATGTTTTCTATGTCTAGGAAGCTGTGAATAATGGCAACAAGGAGAGTAAATAATAATTCAAGGTCCTTTGCAAATCTTAACTTTCAAGCAAACAGTAACATTCACAATACTTTCCAAGTTGAAATTAACAAATTTAAATTGTCTAGGACTTTCAGTAAGCGTACTAACATCATCGTGGTACTGAATGTGGGGGAGAGGGTTTTGGACAAGAGGAGAACAGGCTCATTCTTTACATTTTTCCCTGTGTTTATTGCTCAAGGGCAAAAGACAGCTGTTATTACCAGGGTCTTATCCATGAGAGAGAGAAGCAGACAGATGGGAGGGTCACACCCACTGAGTCTGTGCTGGCCTCTCATCTGACTGGCCAGGCCACGGGCCATCACCATGTTAGGACCTCCACCCTGCCCCATCTTACAACACAGACTTTCATGTTGGATCCAGAGAAGCGTTTAATTATATGGCGCAGTGAAAAGAACACTAGTCTAAGAGTCTGGAGGTCTGTGATCTAATCTATACCCCCCTAATAACAGCTGTGTGGCCATGGGTGGTAACCAATTTCCTCATCTCTCAAATGAAGAGGATGCACTAGATCAGGGGTCTACAGACTTATTCTGTAAAGAGTCAAAATAATAAATATTTGGGACTTTGAGGGCCACATGGTCTTTGTCCAACTACTCAACTCTGCCATTGTAGCACAAAAGCAACCACAGATATACATAATCAAAGTGTGGCTATGTTCCAATAAAACTTTATTTACAAAACAAATAGCAGGCTGAATTTGGCCCAAGGGCTGTAAGGCTGTAGTTTGCCAATGCCTGGACAAGATGACTTTTTATATCCTTTCCAGCTCTGAAATCCCATGAACCTTTGATTCTAAAATTGAGGTAGGCAGTTAGTCTTAGCAGATGGGTTTGCCATGCCCAGGAAGAAACAGCAGATAGACCCAGAAAATGAGGACGACTTGATGGTCTCTGAGCCTAAAAATCCATCCACATCTGGCAGTGCAATAAGGCAAGAAAAATAAATAGACATTCTAAGGATTGAAAAGTAGGCAATAAAACTGTCTCATTTGTGGAAGATAAGATTGCGTGTATTCAAGGAGAGAGAGAGAGAGAGAGAGAGAGAGAGAAATTATCAGAATAAGTAACAAATAAGCTGGTCAGTTATCTATTCATCCCCCATCTATTCCATTTCTCCCTTGTCCTGTACTGTATTGAAGGGAACAACTTTTTGCAATACTACTTTTGCCCCCTGGCTACTATCTACACTCATTCAGCCAATGGAAGGGCCTGGCTGAATAGTAGTGGGGGTGGGAGTGGATCCAGGGTGTTTTTCTCTCTGATTTCTGTGGCATCTCAGGGAACTACTGATTCTTTCTAGCTCCTGCAGCACGGCTGTCTATGGTTCCACTTTTGCTGAGTGATGCTGGTCTCTGGGCTTCAGTAATGCTACCTTCTTTTTTAATTCCTCCAGTTTAGAAATGGAAGCAACTTACTGTTTTTTTTTTTTATAATTTGGATGCCCCATTACCTCTCCTCTTTCAATTTTCAATTCCTCTTTCACCTGTTAAAAATCTCTTATATTAAGTTCTTTCCATATAAAATACTTAAAATAGTTTCTGTTTTTGTGGTTGGAAAACAAGTTGCTATGTAATACAAAATCAATATACAAAAATTAATTTTGCTTCTCTGTAACAGCAACAAACAATTAGAAAATGAAGTTTTAAAAAGATACTATTTGCAATAGTGTCAAAAATATAAAATACCTAGGAATAAAAATAATGAAAGATATGCAAGTCTTCCACACAGAAAACTATAAAACACTATTAAGAGACATTGGAAAAAAATCTAAATAAAGAGGGAATTATTTTTATATAGAACATATAGGTACTAACTACAAAAGAAAATATTGATAAACTAGACTGTATTAAATTTTAAAGCTTCTAGCCATAAAAATACATGATTAAGACAGGGAAAAAAACAAACCATAAAATAGGAAGACATTATATATATATATATATATATATATATATATATATATGATTGTAATAAGGAATATTATATAAAAATAAGGAAAAGACAGACAATACATAATGCAGTAGAAAAAAGGACAAGATCCAAACTTCAAGAAGTAAAAGGGGAAAGTCATAAAATACTTTAAAAGCAAACAGACTGCTAAAGCTTAAAGGAAACATACTGTAGTATTTCTAAGAGGAAAATGAATATCTGAACAAAATTTTTAACACATACATAGAAATTATGCTGAGTGGAGTTCCATATTAGTAGGTAAAAATATGCATATTAGAAAACTTTCAGGCAAAAATGTCTTTGTATTAATCATCAAAGAGAAAGAGAATTACAGAAATATTGTTTTTTTAAAAAAAGAAAAAAGAAAGAAAGAAAAGAAAAGAAAAATGAACAAGAAACTAGAACATAAAGCTATCCAAAGAGTCAATGAATATGTACAGTGGGTGGCCTCATTACTGATGAAAGAAATCCAAATTGAATAACACTACACCACACACAGTATGGCTAAAATTTAAAAGATTGACAATACCTAAGATTTGCAACTCTATCTCATGAACTGCTGGTGGGAGTATAAATCAGTGCAGCAACTCTAGAAAACATTTCGTCATTATTTCCTGAAGCTGAATATATCCATACCACATTTCCCAGCAATTCTGCTCCTGGATATATTCTATGATTTCTAACAATAGAAAACATATATGTGTGCCTCAGTAGACAGACATCAGTTATGATTGCCAAAGACATGGTTCAGCCCAAGTGTCCAACAGTAAAAGGATAAATAACGATAAACTTACACAATAGAGCAGTACATAACAGTGAAAAATAAACAAAACACAGCTACATAACACAATGTGAATAAATCTCTCAAAATAATGTCAAGCAAAAGAAGACTGTTCTGGACACGCTTCACTTGCCCCGAAGATCCAATCTCCACCCCTCTCTGCTCATCTCTGTGCTGGGAGCCTGACCAGCGCAGATTTCTCCAAAAGGATCTCTTGTTCTCTGGCTTCCGGTCAGATCCCACCTATAAGAAACAGGAGAGAGGGCAGGAGGACAGAGGAGAGGACGTCCGTTCCTTTGTCTCCCTCTGCCCGAGCATGGTGGGCGTGGTGGGCATGGAGGGCATGGGTGGCCAGTCCCATGTTTGCTGCAGAGCAGCTCAACACAGCGACAGGGCTCAGGGTCTGTGTGACTGCCCGCCCCTCAGACCAGTAGGTCGGGAAGTCTCCCCACTCCCCCATTGTTGGTATCAATGCTGTAACCCCCACCTTGCTGATTTCCTTTAATCATGCACAAACCTTGTATATAGTCTCTTTATCAAACTCTTCTAAATCCTCCTTTTGGATATGTTGTTTCCTGCCAGGAATCTGACCCATGCAAAGCCAGACCCAAATGCTTACAAACTACACTGATATAAAAAGAGACAAAACTAAACTACAGCTTGAGGGAATGCATACATAGGTGGTGAAATTATAGAGAAAAAGAAGGAAGAAATTGGCATGAAAGTCAGGAGAGTGGTTAATTTATGGGAAGGGAGGGAATTCTGGGGTGCTGGCAATGTCCTATCTGGGTGATGGTTCAGTATTCTTTGCTTTATAATAATTTATTAAGCTGTACATTTATGCTTCATGTATTTTTACAGTGTGCTTGCCATTGTTCATGGTAAGAACAGATGAGAGATAAATAAAGGGGGAAATTTTACTTGACTGCCACATCCCCTTAGATGAGCTTCTGTTTTAAGAACACAGATGTCAAGTGTATAATTTAATCAACCTCATACAGTTTGGAGAGAAAAGCAGAAATCCAGACTGTTGAAAACTGTTTCCTCTAATTATAGTGAGATTAAACCAGGAATATCAGTTTACAGGCCTGTAGGTGATCTCATTGGCCCAGAGAATAGAAGGAAAGGTAAGAACACAGAGAAAGAGATGGAGTGTTTGAGCAAGAGGGCATAGTGACCATGAAAAGGGAAGCTAAAAAGAGATTTCAGAAATACACAAAACCAAGTTTAGTATTGCAAAGGCATGTGGATGCAAAAGGGTACACAACAAATGTATGCTTACATCTGGCCTTGCGTTATTAACATGGAAACAATTTCACTTTCAGTTATTAACTTCTGGATAATCCTCACGATATCTCAATAATTGATAGGTAGGTAGAAAATTCAAAACATTTACTTGCCCAGAACCATAAAAGAAATTTCTAAACAAAGAAAAGTTATCAGAATACCGTCTATGTTAAGTGTGTTTGCTACAGGAAAGCTCGTTCCTTGCCCAAATTAAACGTAAAATGCAACATATTGGGAAAATAAATATAGGTCATGGGATGAACGTGGACTATTTCAGTGCAGTCACATTAATGCCTTGTTAAGTCATGGTGTAATCTACTGTGGAGAAGAATTACAGGCTCTAATCTAGTACCACTAGCTACATGTATTCAAATCATGCGGACAGATTACATAAATAACCTACTAGTGTAGTAAGTGACATTCCAAATACTATTGTGCATAGCCTAATAAACCAAGAGACAAACACCATCTCTCGGAGAGTCTCAAAAATTGTCTATTGGCCTAAAAACTTGTTATAAAGTTTAAAAATAACAAAACATGGTCAGGATTATTAAAGCTTCTCTATTGTGGAGAAGATAACATAGAACACGTTTCACTCAGTGGAGGAAGCCTTAGTTCATAGCTGAGTTGGGAAATATCCTTCTGTATTCCTTGGTGGGCTTAGGGTGGTTTAAGTCCTGTGGCCATAGCACCAAACTGGAACACACTCTGCTCTAAAAGCAACATCTCTACATTTGTTTCATTAATCCAAGATATCTTAGGAAGTAGAATTTTTCACAAGTGAATATTTTGTCATACTCCTTTGATCCTTCCAAGAGAACTAAATTGCATTCAGGATTTTTAAATGTTGTATAGCAATTTAACTGCCACCTGAAATGCCAGATTTTTTTTTACTGTCATTTGTCTTTTTAAATTTTTTTAAATGTTAAATTTCATTTGATTTTGGAATAGATAATATTTGTACATGGTATAAAACTCAAATGCACAAGGTGTTCTGTGTAAAATTTCCCTCCCAGTCCTCTTCCTCGGCAACTGGTTCCCAATCCATGAGCCGTCTGTGTAACTGAGAGGCCATCTCAGAAGTCCAGACCTCAGTCTCCCCCTCTGCACTCTGAGATAATAATATTGGAGGACCTCACTTGCTTCTCCATAAAGACCCTTACAAACAAACTCAGAGAGGCCCTCAAGGTCGCTGGGCATGTTGGGAGATGCAACATTTCATGAGAGCAACAAGGCTTAAATGAACTGACCAGCCCAGTGTGGTCACTGGGTCAGTGCGGTCATCACGGACTGGATTATGCAGCATCACACAGGGGTCAGGGTCTTTCTGAATCCTTAAACCCACCTTAGGAAGGTTTTTCCATCAGCAAAGGAGTTTGCTGTATTCACCCCTGTGTTGTCCCATTAAGAAGCATTACTCTCCCCACCACTGTTGACTAAGAACAAGTTGTATAGAGTCCACAAGGTTCCACAAGATCAGTGTTTGTCAATATGGTTGCCCTGGGCATATGTATCCATGTTTGACATTTTACCTACTTCTTGTGGTACAAATTCACAATTTTGTGATGTAAAATAAAGACTATTTCTGACACCAATTTTATTGTTTGGTATTATTGACCTTACCTTACTTCAACAAGAAGGGTGACAGATTTAAATGGGGTGAAATTTGATTGAACTTTCAATGCTCATCAGTCATTGCTAAAGAATGGCTCCCAAAACTTAGGATGCAAAGAAGATAACTTGGAGATTGCAAAGGATACACACCGAAGAGAAGTAATGATTTCCTCTGGGCTGAGAAAGGAGGCTTGAGGATGTATTTTGCATTCTTCTTGCCCATCTGCATTTTTCCCTGAATAAATGTATAATGCTTCTGTAATATGAAGAAATAGTCAGCTCTTAAACTATATAAAAATTATTGTTCCCATTTACAGGTAGCAAAACTGAAGCAGTGATAGCTTGAGTGACTTGCCCATTGTACCTCAGAGATTCAGTAGGAAAATGGAATTTCAGATGGGGTCCTCCAGGTCTGAGTCTATTTTTTAGCCCACTGACTTTGCTGTCTTTTATAAGAGTGCTGTATCTTGAAAGCATCTCTTGAAGACACCTCTGAGGTTAATGCCTTAGAAAAACCAATCAAACGTAATGACTTTGATAGAGACCATTTCACATTACTTTTACCAATCTATTTTTCTTGGTTCACGCTCTCAAAAATGTCTAACTTTCCCCAGTGACACTGTTCACACTGATTAGTTTTTAACAACATAGGCAAAGATTTAAGCGGATCGTCTATGAGGCGAAAAGAAAATGACAGTAGAATTCAATTCTCTGGGATAGACAGAAAATATGCAATACATCTCCATATTAGGAACCATCAGGACTGCATTACCCAGCAACAACTATGACAGCTAAAGGGGACAATGCTGACAATCTCATGAGATCCTTGGAGTAACCTCTGTCCTCCTCCACATCCGCTCCACCCCAACTAATCCCCAGACCATTTTTTGTAGCTCTTAAAGTTGTCAATATAAGTGGTTTCAAAGCCCTGAAGTGTGATTTTGTGGTGAAGAGAAATAGGAAATATGGAATTTCTAGAGGATAGAGAATTCTGGTGACATATATTTAGTCTAATCTCCTCACAGACAGAACATTTAAAAAGACAGAACTTTGAACTCATTAACAGGTGGTGGGCTTTGCTTCTTAAGGATTTGTATTTCCATGGAAAAGTAAAACCATTTGTCTAGTTTACATAATAATTTTTCCAGGAGAGAGGAGTTGGAGTAGAATTGGGGTCCCCCTCAAGGAGAAATGTAGGAAAGGGATCTGTAAGTGATTTACAGCTGCTCTGTCACCCCCTCTCATTAGAGTTGCCATCACTCCTCAAATGTGGGTGTCCCCCTCCTCCAGGTCATTGTTCCCATGAGATAGAATTTGTCTCTACTTCATGTGGCAACTGACCTGCCCCGAATCCAGAGAACTAGAGTAAGATAGATTGAGCTGGTGCAACCTTCCACCTGCCAGGCTACCTGGAGCCAGGGATTAGGTCCTAAGGAGCAAATCAACAGGCTAATTCAGATGTGATAAGTCAGAGATGTTCAGCACATCCCACTCCTCAAGGATGAGATGCAAGACCAACATGCAAATAGGTCCAAGAACATCCTACAGGCCTGACTATGGGATGGAGCTAAGAATCAGGGGCAGGAGAAGAATGGAGAACGGCTGGTCAGAGATGAGCATGTAAAGTGTCTGTGCAACTTTGGATCGGGGAGTCCATTGCTTGTCTTTACTTTAGCAGTGGACAGAATACCCAGGGTTGCACCTGACAGGCTTAAAACAGATTCTACTGTTTTTAAGAATGTCCTCTACAGCTTCATCTCAAAAGCCAGTAAGAATTGTTAGATCCATGTTCTATGCAAAATTAAAGTGCAGTTATTTCCCCGGAACTCTACTTTTTCTCTACTTACCATGTGTATCAGTCAGACTCTTGGTTGTAAGCAACAGAAGTAGACACTGGCTGCTAAAGCAAAAACGTTGTGATAATCCACAGAAGTGTTGGTTGGGAGGCCTTGAAACCAAGGCCCAAGGAGGAGCTTGGACACAATGTCAAAAACCATGGTGCAGATGGCCTACTAATATGGTCCTACCAAAGACTAGAGGAGCCTGCTCTGGCCACTGCCACCTCTGCACCAGTCAGCGAGAAGCTGCACCTGGGCCTGTGTGCTCACACTGCTCCCTCTGGAACAGCTTCTCTCATAGGTATTTCTGATGGCTGAATCCTAGGACACATGCTACACTTTACCTGCAAAAGAGGCTGTAAACTTGAAGTTTGACTCTACACTAAGGATGTGGGACTCAAAAATAGAAACTTCTCCAAATACAGAAAAAACAATTCAGAAGTTAATGGCCAATTTTGACAGGGGTACCAATATAATTCAATGGGGAAAAATACTCTTTTCAGCAAATGGTGCTGAACAACTGGACATCCACGTGCAAAAGAATGAAGTTGGAATCATACCTTACTCCACAGGCAAACCTTTACTCCAAGTGGAGCGTAAGTCTAAATGTAAGAGCTAAAACCATAAAACTCTTGAAGAAAACAAAGGAGCAAATCTTTGTGACCTTGGGTTAAGCAGAGCCTTCTTGGATATGGCACCAAAAGCATAAGTACCAAAAAACAAAACAAAACAATAAATAGGATTTCATCAAATTAAAAACTTTTGCCCTTCAAATCATACCATAAAGAAAGTGAAAATTAAAAGATGCTCAGCATTGCTAATTATTAGAGAAATGCAAATCAAAACTGCAATGAAGTATCATCTCACACCTGTCAGAACGGCCATCATTAAAAAGTCTACAAATAACAAATACTGGAGAGGGTGTGGAGAAAAGGGAACCCTCTTACACTGTTGATGGGAATGTCAATTGGTGCAGCCACTATGGAAAACAGTGTGGAGGTTCCTTAAAAAACTAAAAATAGAACTACCATGGGATCCAACAATCTCACTCCTGGGCATATATTCAGATAAAACTAATTCAAAAAGATACGTGCACCCCAATATTCATTGTAGCACTATTCACAATAACCAGGACTTGGAAGCAACCTAAAGTCCATCAACAGATGAATGGATAAAGAAGATGTGATATATATATATATATATATATATATACCATGGAATACTACTCAGCCATAAGAAAGAATGGAATAATGCCATTGAAGCAACATGGATGCACCTAGAGATTATCATAGTGAGTGAAGTAAGTCAGACATAGACAAATATCATATGATATCACTTATACGTGGAATGTAAAATAGGACATAAATGAACTTATCTATGAAAGAGAAACAGACTCACAGTCATAGAGAACAGACTAGTGGTTGCCAAAGGGGAGGGGGGTGGGGGAAGGAAGGACTGGGAGTTTGGGATTAGCAGATGTAAACTATTATATGTAGGATGGATAAACAACAAGGTCCTACTGTATAGCACAGGGAACTATATTCAATATCCTAAGATAAACCATAGTGGAAAAGAATATGAAAAAGAATGTATACATATGCATAACTGAATCACTTTGCTGTACAACAAAAATTAACACAAAATTGTAAATCAACTATTCTTGGAAAAAATAAATTTTAAAAAAAGAAAGTGAAAGATTACACACAGAAGAAGAAAAAGAAATTACAAATCATACATATATCTTGATTGTTTCCTCTTTGCCTGGTTGGTAAGGGAAGGATTCCCACCCTAGAGTTACGAGGATGGCAGAACATGCAACACCCAACACAGAGCAGATGAGATAAACAGCAGCTGATGAGCCACATACACTCACAGCCCAGGGAGGAGGACAGTTGCCCTGTAGGGCCACACAGCGTTGCACAGAGGAGCAGAGGGAACCATCAGGAGCTCTGGAGCTTAACTTTGTGCCATCAAGAGGGTGGATGTTTTCTGGTTTCGAAGAAAGGATGTGATTGGTTTATTTGAATAATTCCATGGGCCGGCAGGAAATTGAAACCTGCTACTCAAGCATAAGCAGGCACCACATCTGGTCCATTTGACAAGAAGGGTTATTTGGTTATGGGATCTTACACATGGAGCAGAGTTAGGGCATTCAAGGCCCTTTTAATTTTTCCAGGGTTCGAGACAGCACATGATATTGAACCTTAGTTTCACATCTTACACCACCAGAAGGCACCAAGTCTTACAAGGGACTTGTATCCAGGATATATAAAGAACTCTTACAACTGAACAATAAAAATGCAAATAACTCAGTTTAAAAATGGGTACAGGATTTCAATAAACATTTCTCCAAAGAAGATATACAAGTGGCTGATAAGCATGTGAAAAGATGCTCAACATTATTAGCCATTAGGAAAATGCAATGAGATACCACTTCATGCCTACTAGGTTGACTATAATAAAACACACACACACACACACACACACACACACACACACACGCACCCAAACAGTCGGCAAGGAAGTAGAGAAATTGGAGCCCTCATACATTGCTGAGAGGAATGCAAAATGATGCAGCTGCTTTGGAAAATAGTTTGGCAGTTCATCAAAATGTTAAACATAGAGATACCTATGAAACAGCAATTTCACTCCTAAGTATATACCCAGCAGAAATGAAAACATATTTCCACACAAAAATTTGTACGTGAATGTTCATAGCAGCATTATTTGTAACAGCCAAAAAGTAGAAGCAACCCACATATCCATCAACTGTTTAATAGATAAATAAAATGTGGTTTTTTCATGCAATGGAATATTATTAGGCAATAAAAAGAATAAATTATCGATACTCCAACATGGATGAACTTTGAAAACGTGCTAACTGAAAGAAGCTAGTCACAGAGAACCTACTGTATAATTCAATTTATAAGAAATATCCAGAACAGGAAAATCTGTACAGACAGAAAATAGATTATTGGCTGCCTATGGCAGGGGGTGGGGGAGTGTGAGGAGGGACTGCTAATGGTCATGAAGTTTCTATTTGGAGGATGGAAATGCTTTAAAGTCGATTGTCAAGATGACTGCACAACTCTGTGAATGTATTAAAAACCATTAAGTTGTACACTTTAAATGGGTGAATTATATGGTATGTGATTTATTGAGATACAAAGTTCTTATTTTTTTAAAAAAAAGGTAATGAGTAGCCTGAATATGACTGATGCAAGTGGTTTAACCATTCTCAAATATCTATTTGAATCTTTTACTTTAAAATATCTTAACAAAATTTGGAAAGCCCTCTCTATGGCTGATTGATTAGTATATATTCCCTTATAAATCTCCTATAATCTTGTCAAAGTTGTTATTGATGGCAACAGTGAAAAACACAGCAGTTAAGAAGGTAGGTGAGAACTGCAATTTCACTTTTTAACCATCTGGGTAAACAAGATTTGGGGACTAGACTGAAGATTTCTTTTAGAGAAAGAAGGTTAATAGAGACCATCTAAATGAGGAAATTGCACCTCAAAAATGTTAACTAGATTTTCCAAGGTCACACAGCCAAATGATGAAGGCATTGTGTACCGTGGAGGCATAACATAACATCTGTGGTAGCCAGCTTCCATGGTGGCTCCCAGTAATCCTCTCCTCCTGGCACTTACAACTTAGGTAGCCCCTCCTCTCTTTCCCATCACTCGTTCTGGGGGAAGCTCACTGGATGTCGTGATGGCACTCAAGCTACCTATGGGGAGGTCCACATGTCATGGAACTGAACCTTGCTGATGACCACATGAGTGGGGCTTGGATGCATACCCTCTCCCAGTTGAGCTTTCAGATAAGACTACAGCCCCAGCTGAAAGGTTGATTGCAGCCTCATGAGGCCATGAGCCAGAACCATCCAGCAAACCACTCTGAACTCCTGCCCCACAAAAATAGTGAAATAATAAATGGGTGTAAGATACCAGGTTCGGGGGAAGTTTATTACACAGTAACAGATAACTATATACCATTTATGCTCTTTCCACCCTGAAAGCTACTTCTTATCTGGGAACTGTTAAATATTTACAATGATTTTTCAGGCTGCATGAGTTAAAATCCAAACCCTAGTCACTCTGTTTGGGTAGGACTTTGATTTACATTTCTCCATTTAAGGAGAGGAAAATTAAATATCACAATATTTGAGCAATTTTTTCAATCTGTCTAGGAGATTTTTGCTATTCAATGAGAGCAAGGCACTGCATTTTAAAGTAGGACAACTTCTCAGGTAAATTGTTTCTGCTTTTGTTGCCAAGGTAATTAAATCAAATCATATATGTCCCTTCTGGTGGAGCCTCCAAATATTCATTGAAACAGCCTGGTGCTGTGTACACTGCCTCCTGCTCTCTGTGCTGTCTGTTAGCAATTCCACCCGTGTTTCTAAATCCACTCTGATGGAATTTCCCAAGAGCCACCCAATATTACTAACAAACCAAGAGCCAGACAGAAGGAAAAATATGGAAAGAAGTCAGTATATTTTATCCTCCACATTGTGGAAGCAAAACCTACAAGGGGAGAAATGTGTTCCCAGTAAAGTTCACTACTACTTACATCACAGCCCTCCTGCCCTCTCCCCTCACTTACTGGAGACTCCAGCACTGCCTTGGTCTCCTTTTTCCCTCTGTCCATATCATCCTTCTCAGTGACTTCACTAAAAACATAGACGCTACCAGGCAAGGATTTCCTGTCTCTCCTTCCACCAAACCTCCAACCCACCAGCTTCTGTATCCACAAGGGGACTCCCACCCATGCTCCAATCTGTGGTCAAGATCTCCACGTGTGCTTCACACTTCATCTCCTCTTAAATACTAAAGGATTTTACTGGGTCTGCAATTTCTCCCTCTCTTTATATTAAACCCAGAAGTATATCAATATGCCTTTATATCACGTCTCTGAAAATACTCTCTCTTAACCCCATATCCACCTCTGGCTGCTAGCGCATGCCTATGATTTCCTTCCTGGCCAAAAGCCCTCAAAGCAGATGTTGATTCTTGGTGTCCCTGTTTTGCCATGTTTCATTTTTGCCTTAACCCGCCTACACTCGGTCCCTAACCTACAATGGTTCAACTCATCATTTTTCAGCTTTACAATGGTGTGAAAGTGATATGCATTCAGTAGAAACTGTACTTTGAATTTTGATCTTTCCCATGGCTAGTGATATGCAGTACAATGCAGCAGCTTCCTGTCAGCCACACCATTGTGAGGGTGAACAACTGGTACACTTACAACCACTCTGTACCTTCACAAACATTCTGTTTTTCACCTTCAGTACATTATTCAATAAATTACATGAGAGTTTCAACACTTCATTATAAAATAAGCTTTGTGTTAGGTGATTTTGCCCAACTGCAGGCTAATGTCAGTGTGCTGTGTACATTTTAGGTAGGCTGGGCTAAGCTGTGACGTTCAGTAGGTAGATTAGATGCATTTTTGACTTACAGTATTTTCAACTTATGATGGGTTTATAGGGGTGTAAATCCATCTTCTTGAGGAAGATCTGTAGTTAAGTTTTGACTCTATTATTCCATTGATATTACTTTTAGCAATTAATACTAAATACCACATGTTTTGCCATTTCCACTGGACATTTTCCTATCCTCATCTTATTCCATCTCATATTCAATCTGGTAATCACTCTCTCCTTATCAAAATCCTCTCCTCCCTTGCTTCCTAGGACACCACACCATCACACTCTTCCTCCTACCATTCAGGCCACTTCCCCTCAGTCTCCTTTCCTGACTCCTTCTCTTCTACCTGCTTTCTAAATATTGCCATTTCTCAGGGCCCAAGGACATCTCTTCTCTCTCCTGAAAATCACTCATCAACTCCCAACATATGAAAATACCTATAAATGCCAAAGAATCTCATACTTATGCCTCCAGATTCAAATACCCAACTGTCAGCTTGAGAGCTCTACTTGTCATACATATATATTAAACTTCACATGTCTAAGGAATAACTTTTAATTTTCAAACAAATTACTGTCTCAGGCATTCCCATCTACCTAGATACTCAAGCCTGAAACTAACTGGGATGTTCTCTGTAATTTCTCCCTCTCCCTGAACCTCCATCCACATGCAATTCAACAACAAGTCCTCTAGAGCCTACCTCCAAAATATGTCTTGAATCCATGCACTTTGTGTCAAATTCCACCCACCTGTACTGCAACACGTCCCTTTTTCAGATTTTTTCCCTCCACTGTATTCCCCATACAGTTGCCAGAAAAATCATCCAGGAACATGACACTTAACAATCTCAATAACAAACTCATAACTCTCTACCCACATCTCCAACCTCACCTATGCCACTCTCCTCACTTGTGAACTATGATCACATGAACTTTTATTTCCTGGAGTAAATCATGGTCTCTCCTGTCTGGGAGCTCCACAATTACCATTATAAATCATAAATCATTGAACAAATCCCAGAGGGGAGGCCACTTGTTGAGTGGGAAGACCATAATGGCGTATTAGTTATCTATTGCTATGTAACAAATGTCCCCAATGTCATTCTCTCTAAAGTGAGCTCTCACCCCTGTCCCATCCACCAGGCTCTCTACCTGATTAGTTTCTTATTATCTTATATATTTTAGATTAAATATCTCTAATTTTCTGAGCATATCTCAGGTCTCTTATTCTTTCTTTTTATAAGTTCTTTATAGTTTATTTACTTGTCTATTGCACATCTGCCCCTACTACACTCTTAACCCCATAGCAAATCACCATGTCACCTTTATTCATTCTAAACCCAGTGCCTAGAACAGTGCTCTGAATATATTAAGCCCTTATTAATATTTGTTGAATTAACAATAATGGTAAGGCAATATGAGATTCATAGAATCAAAAATATTCCATTTAAGAATTGTAAATTCAAAAGACCTTTATAAGAAAACTGGTCATTCTTTTGCAAAAGATACATATGTTATCAGTATGCCTTGCACTTAAGAAGTTTATGAAACACAATAATGCAAAATTACTACATTCCCATTGCCACCAGCCACATATTTGTGAATGTGTGGGTACAAGGTTATGTTTATTTCTTAAAAGTCCTTTTCTACAATTCTAATTCCTGTTTCCAGCACCTTCTAATTTAGATTAAATGGGATCTGTCCCTTCAAACACTCTTGATTCATCTTAGAGTATTTGACCTTAAAAGGCCACCTATCAGAAGCCTAAAAATATCAGCCCCAGATACAGAGGCTTGCTTGTCTCATTTCTTTAACCACTAAATTAAATGATAAATGAAAGCTGCTCTAAGGTTGGGGGAAGGACTATCAGAAATCTTACTTGTAAAGCAGAATTGAAGTTGAAAAAAGAGGCAGAATGAGACACATTATACAGGCATCAGCAGCCACAGGGGAATCCTGCCAAAAAGTTGAAAATAGATTCTCGAGGGTGACCTTTGTTTTGTTTTTCTCTGGGGGGGGGTGGTACGCGGGCCTCTCACTGTTGTGGCCTCTCCCGTTGCGGAGCACAGGTTCCGGATGCGCAGGCTCAGCGGCCATGGCTCACGGGCCTAGCCGCTGCGCGGCATGTGGGATCTTCCCGGACCGGGACACGAACCCGTGTCCCCTGCATCGGCAGGTGGACTCTCAACCACTGCGCCATCAGGGAAGCCCAAGGGTGACCATTTTTAGTCTATTTTATTTCTTTTTATTACCCTTCCCAGGTAACAAAAACTTCAACTGATATGAACCCTTTTCACAAATGCAGCTTGTAATACAGTCTATTTATATTCTTATTTTATTTGATTTAATTATTCTCCTATAATTCTCCTGGTATTAAAAGTCCTTTTGATGGTTGTTCTCTTTTCCATTCCAAAGTCATTAATCTCTGTTCCCTACCTGAAGTGAGGGATGCCCTGTGAGTGACAGCCTTTTTTATAGAGAGCAGGGAAGGACTTGGCAGCCATTCCAAAGTGTCAAACGAGATGGCCTGAAGAATGCTGCAGAAAAGTGTCACCAAATGGGGACGTGACGTCACACTAATGAGACTGCCTCCTTGTCGTCCACTAATAAAATTCTCTGATGTGTACCTCTTGAGAGAAAGATTTGCTCAGAGGGAGGTGTGTTGGGTAATTTCTTTTGTACATTTTATATGACTTTCACAGTCTTCAAACTCTCAAAGGCATAGAGATTGCCTTAAAAATGCAAATAATGAGAAGAGATTTTTTAAAAGACTGTATTATTTTGAATTAAAACACAGTGCCCTTTTGAGAATGATATTATTTTCTAACATCTTGGAGTACCTTCTATACACCAAACTTTTACCACAAAATTGATGCTTTTTATTCATTTCTAAGGTATATCTGAGAGTATGCCAAAATATTAATTTGAACTATGACATTACCTTAAAACATATGATTAGGTATTCAATTCTCTATTCTCTTGTTTCATTTAGTCTCTTGTTGAGTTCAATTTGTTCAATTCAATAGACATTTCTTAAATGCCTACTATGTGCAGGCACAATTTCCAGTAGTTAAAACTAAATTAAAAAATTAAGTTTCTCAATTGCATCTAAGAGACATGAAATAGTTCACAGTCTTCCAGGAAAGAGAGAAAAGTGGGTGATTGATAGTGGTCATGAGAGTGTCCACAAGCCTTCATTCCCCTGTGATTTCTCTGGGCCCAAGTCTTTCACCTGAATCCTAATCTGTTTCTTCTAACCCGTTAAGATCTCCCATCTTCACTTCAAAATCAGGGTGCTCAGAACAGATTTTGCCATTCTTCCCAACCCCATTCTAGTTCCCATTCCTAGATTCCTAAATATCAGTAATAACTATCAATGAGCACATATATGTGGGAGGCACTGCATTAAGTGTGTTACACAGATTATCTGATTTAATGTTCAAAATATTCCTATAAACTAGGTTATATTATTAGACTATTTTACAAATAAGGAAACCAAGGCTTAAACAAGTTAACTAACAAGCCCAAATAACTAGCAAGTGGTAGATATAGGCAGGTGATGAAAATCAGACTCTAGGGCTACACTGTCCAGCAGCATGTGTGACCACTGGGCATTTGGAATTTGACTAATGCAGCTAAGAAATGAAATCTATAATTTAATTTAATTTAATTTTAAAGACTAATACTTAATTCAGTTGTTTTTCAACTATAAACTTTATGAAATCTAAATAGAGATCAAGAATTTCTGATGAAAATTAGCTTCCAAGTTGATATGTGCTGTAAGTGTAAAATATATACCAGATTTTGAAGTCCTAGTATGAAAAGAAGAATGTAAAATATTGATAATTTTTTATATTGACTACATGTTGAAATGACATTTTGGATATATTAGGTTCAATAAAAATATATTATTACAATTAGTTTTACCTATTTATTTTTACTTTTTTAATGTGTCTATGAGAAAAGTTTAATTTACAGATATGACTCACAGTGAGCTGGAAGACAGAGTAGTGGAAATCTTAAAGCTGAACAGAAAAAAGGAATAAAGAATAAAAAGAAAGGAAGACAATTTAAGAGACCTCTGGGACAACATCAAGTGTACTAACATTCGCATTATAGGGGCCCTAAAAGGAGAAGATAAAGAGAAGGGGGCAGAGAACATAATTGAAGCCATAATAGCTGAAAACTCCTCTAATCTGGAAAAGGAAACAGACATCCAGGTCCAGGAAACACAGGGAATCCTTTAATAGCCAAGACATAGAATCAATCTAAATGTCCATCAACAGATGAATGGATAAAGAAAATGTGGTATACATATAATGGAATCTTATTCAGTTTTTTTTTAAAGAAATTCTGTCATTTACAACATGGATAAACCTGGAAGACATTATGCTAAGTGAAACAAGTCAGACAGAGAAAGATAAATACTGTATGACCTCTTATATGTGGAATCTAAAAAAGTCTCACTCACAGAAGCAGAGAGCAGCACAGTAGTTGCCAGGGGCTGGCAGGAGAGGGGAATGGAGAGATATTGGTCACAGGGTAAAAAGTTTCAGTTATGCAGGGTGAATAAGTGCTGGAGTTCTAATCCACAGAGTGGTGACTCTAGTTAGTAATACTGTATTATAATCTTAAAATATGTTAAGAGAGTGGATCTGAAATGTCTTCACTACAAAAATATATATATATATTCATATATATGTATATGAGGTGATGGATATGTTAATTAGCTTGTTACATCATTTTAGAATAATTACATTGTGATTATATTTGATACATATAGCAAAACATCGTGTTGTACACTGTAAAAATAAATAATTTTTATTTATCAATTATATTTAATAAATGAAAAAATAAATAAATAATTAAAATTTTAACTGCAATAATTTTGGAAGACAGAAAATTAGAGTGGAAGGAAAAGGGGGCATAAAAAAGAAGCAGTGTCCAGTGAAAGTACTCAGTAAGGTCATAGAAATAAATCCAAAATATTAGGAATGACAGTAAAAGTAAATGGACAAAACCAGCCAGTGAAAAGATAGACAATTTAAAGCTGGTAATTAAAAAAAACAATCCAGCTCTATGCAACTCAAGAAAGACAAATGTTAAAACACCAAGGACAGAGAAAGTTAGAAAGTTAAAGGATGGAGAAACTATCCGGGTAAAAATTAACCAAACTAAAACCACTGTAACTCTCTATTAATTAAAAAAAAAAAAAATCTAGTAGCTCTGAAACCTAGTTGCATGTTGGAATAATTTGGAGAAATTTTTTAAATTACCAATCTCTCACACCAATTAACTCAGAATTTCTAGAGTTTGGAACTGAGCATGGATGTTTTTAAAAGTTCCCTAGGTGATTATTATGTCAGATAAGGATCATAAACTTCTACTTTCAGGCAAAAAGCATTTTTAGGGATGAAGAGATTCACAATATATTAATAAATATATGTTAATACAAATCTTTAACCAGGAAGAAATTAAAATCCTAAGTCAGTATGTAAATAATGATACAACTTCAATATATGGGTAAAGAAATAATTGGTAGATTCGGAAGAATATTCATACTATAAGATTTTAAACACTATTCTTAGTAAAAGAGAGCTCAAGTAGGGAAAAATAGAGGGATAAGTAACATACTTAGCAAATTTGAACTACTGATATACCTAGAATCCAACACTCAGTAATTAGCAACTACATAAAGAAAGCACATGGAATATTTACAATATTTATTATCTTGACTTTAAACCAAGTCTCAACAAAACACAAACAAAACTGTGTTACTATATAGATGATATCCTCTTATCAAAATAAAATTAAGTTGGAAATAAAAAACAAAAATATATTTTTAAAACGATGTATTTGGTCATTTTAAAACTTTATATAATTTTTATAAATTTTATATAATTTATTAATCAAATAAGATATAATAATGGTAGTTAGAAAATAGAACTAAGTAATAAGGAAAATACTACTCATCCAAACTTGGAAAATGTGGTTCAAATAGTTCTTAGAGAGGAATTTCTAAACTTAAATACTTAAATTTTTAAAAGAAAGTTTAAAACACACTGAAATAAGAATTTATCCTAACTAGTTTTTTAAAAATAAAATAATAAATCTTACTTAATGTTGTTTTGAAGGGATGGTATAATATAATACTAATACCTAATTTGTGGAGACTAAAAATAAGATAGACCTAAAATATTTGACAGTAATTAGATACAAGATACAACAGGCAAAAGGAAGCAAGTAAAGGCAGAAAACTTTCAAAGACAGAAATAAAACTATTTCTATTTGCAGATGACAGAAATATCTAGAAAAACCAAGAGAATCAATGGAAAAGCAATACAAACAATTACAGAATTTAGCAATGAAACCCTAATTTTAATATACAGAAACCAATAGCTCTCTAATGTACAAACAATAGCTAGTTAGAATATATAATGAAAGAAAAGGCAATTTACAGAAAAATAACAAAGAAAAATACTTTGTTATAAGATAAAAAGAGATATGCACACTTATATGAGGAAATTTTTATATTATTTCTGAAATATAAAACAGTAGACTTGAACAAATGAAAAGACACAATGTTTTTGAATAGGAAGACTAAACATAAAGATATCAATTCTTCCTAAGTTAATCTGTAAATTTACTTCAATCACAAAATAATGCCAGTAAGTTTTTCCACAGATACAGATAAGTTGATTTTAAAGTTAATATTTAGGAGAAACCTTCAAGATGGTAGAGGAGTGAGATGTGGAGATTGCCTTCATCCCCACTAATACATGAGAAATACATCTACATGCGAACAACTCCTACAGAACACCTACTGAACGCTGGCAGAAGACCTCAGACCTCCCAAAAGGCAAAAAACTCCCCACGTACCTGGGTAAGGCAAAAGAAAAAAGAAAAAACAGAGACAAAAGAATAGGGATGGGACCTGCACCACTGGGAGAGAGCTGTGAAGGAGGAAAAGTTTCCACACACTAGGAAGCCCCTTTACTGGCAGAGAGGAGGTTGACGGGGCGGGGGGCGGGGAAGCTTCAGAGCCACGGAGGAGAGCACAGCAACACGGGTGCAGAGGGCAAAACGAAGAGATTCCCACACAGAGGATCCATGCCGACCAGCCCTCACCGGCCTGAGAGGTTTCTCTGCTCACCCGCCAGGGCGGGTGGGGGCTGGGAGCTGAGGTTCCAGCTTCAGAGGTCAGATCACAGGGAGAGGAATGGGGTTGGCGGCATGAACACAGCCTGAAGGGGGCTAGTGTGCCACAGCTAGCCAGGAGGGAGTCCAGGAAAAAGTCTGGACCTGCCTAAGAGGCAAGAGACCATTGTTTCAGGGTTCGTGAGGAGAGGGGATTCAGAGTACCACCTAAACAAGCTCCAGGGATGGGCATGAGCCACGGCTATCAACGTGGACAACAGAGATGGGCATGAAACGCTAAGGCTGCTGCTGCAGCAACCAAGAAGCCTGTGTGCAAGCACAGGTCACTATCCACACCTCCCCTCCCAGGAGCCTGTGCAGCCCGCCACTGCCAGGGTCCCGTGATCCAGGGACAACTTCCCTGGGAGAACACACGGCATGCCTCAAGCTGTTGCAACGTCACGCTGGCCTCTGCTGCCGCAGGCTCGCCTCCCCCTGCATTCCGTACCCATCCCTCCCTGTGGCCTGACTGAGGCAAAGCCCCCTAATCAGCTATTACTTTAACCCCATCCTGTCTGAGAGAAGAACAGATGCCCTCAGGAGACCAACGTGCAGAAGCAGGACCTAATCCAAACTTGAACCCCAGGAGCTGTGTGAACAAAGAAGAGAAAGGGAAATCTCTCCCAGCAGCCTCAGAAGCAGCCAATTAAATCTCCACAATCAACTTGATGTACCCTGCATCTGTGAAATACCCGAATAGACAACGAATCATCCCAAAATTAAGGTGGTGGACTTTAGGAGCAATGATATACATATGTTTCTCCTTTTTTTCTTTATGTGTATGCTTCTTTGTGTGATTTTGTCTGTATACCTTTGCTTTTATCATTTGTCCTAGTGTTCTGTCTGATATTTTTCTTCTTCTTTCTTTTTTTTACTTTTTAATTTTTTAATTTTTAATAAATATTTTTTATTTTAATAACTTTATTTTTTCTTTCTTTCTTTCTTTCTTTTCTCCCTTTTCTTCTGAGCCATGTGACTAACAGGGTTGTGGTGCTCTGGGCGGGTGTCAGGCCTGTGCCTCTGAGGTGGGAGAGCCGAATTCAAGACATTGGTCCACAAGAGACCTCCTGGCTCCATGTAAAATCAAATGGCGAAAGCTCTCCCAGAGATCTCCATCTCAGTGCTAAGACCCAACTCGACTCAATGACCAGCAAGCTACAGTGCTGTACACCCTATGTCAAACAACTAGCAAGACAGGAACACAACCCTACCCATTAGCAGAGAGGCTGCCTAAAATCATAATAAGGTCACAGACACCCCAAAACACACCACTGGACGTGGTCCTGACCACCAGAAAGACAAGATCCAACCTCCTCCATCAGAAAAAAGCACCAGACCCCTCCACCAGGAAGCCTACACAACCCACTAAACCAACTTTAGCCCCTTGGGGCAAACATCAAAAACAACAGGAACTAAGAACCAGTAGCCTGAGAAAAGGAGACCCCAAACACAGTAAGTTAAGCAAATGAGAAGACAGAGAAACAAACAGCAGATGAAGGAGCAAGATAAAAACCCACCAGACCAAACAAATGAAGAGGAAATAGGCAGTCTACCTGAAAAAGAATTCAGAGTAATGATAGTAAAGATGATCCAAAATCTAGGAAATAGAATGGAGAAAATACAAGAAACGTTTAACAAGGACCTAGAGGAACTAAATAGCAAACAAACAATGATGAACAGCACAATAAATTAAATTTAAAATTCTCTAGAAGGAATCAATAGCAGAGTAACTGAGGCAGAACACATAAGTGACCTGGATGATAAAATAGTGGAAATAACTACTGCAGAGCAGGATAAAGAAAAAAAATGAAAAGAACTGAGGACAGTCTCAGAGAACTCTGAGACAACATTAAGCGCACCAACATTTCAATTATAGGGGTCCCAGGAGAAAAAGAGAAAAAGAAAAGTACTGAGAAAATATTTGAATAGATTACAGATGAAAACTTCCCTAATATGGGAAAGGAAAAAGTTAATCAACTCCAGGAATTACAGAGAGTCCCACACAGGATAAATCCAAAGAGAAACACACCAAGACACATATTAATCAATTATCAAAAATTAAATACAAAAAAAAAAAATCCAAAGCAGCAAGGAAAAAACACAAATAAAAATACAAGGGAATCCCCATAAGGTTAACAGCTGATCTTTCAGCAGAAACTCTGCAAGCCAGGAGGGAGTGGCAGGACACATTTAAATGGATGAAAGGGAAAAACCTACAACAAAGATTACTCTACCCAGCAAGGATCTCATTCAGATTTGACTGGGAAATTAAAATCTTTACAGACAAGCAAAAACTAAGAGAATTCAGCACCATCAAACCAGCTCCAAAACAAATGCTAAAGGAACTTCTCTAGGCAAGAAACACAAGAGAAGGAAAAGATCTACAATAACAAACCCAAAACAAATAAGAAACTGGTAATAGGAACATACATACGGATAATTACCTTCAATATAAATGGATTAAATGCTCCAACCAAAAGACATACACTGGCTGAATGGATACAAAAACAAGACTTGTTATATATGTTGTCTACTAGAGACCCACTTCAGACCTAGAGACACGTACAGACTGAAAGTGAAGGGCTGGGAAAAGATATTCCATGCAAATAGAAACCAAAAGAAAGCTGGAGTAGCAATTCTCATATCAGACAAAATAGACTTTAACATAAAGACTATTGCAAGAGGCAAAGAAGAACACTACATAATGATGAAGGGATTAATCCAAGAGGAAGATAAAGCAATTTTAAATATTTATACACCCAAAATAGGAACACCTCAATACATAAAGCAAATGCTAACAACCATAAAAGGGGAAATCGACAGTAACACAATCATAATACGGGACTTTAACACCCCACATTCACCTATGGACAGATCATCCAAAACGAAAATAAATAACGAAACACAAGCTTTCAATGATACATTAAACAAGATGGACTTAATTGATATTTACAGGACATTCCATCCAAAAACAACAGAATACACTTTCTTCTCAAATGCTCATGGAATGTCCTCCAGGATAGATCATATCTTTGGTCACAAATCAAGCCTTGGTAAATTCAGAAAATTAAAATCATATCAAGTATCTTTCTTGCCCAAAATGCTATGAGACTAGATACCAATTACAGGAAAAACTCTGTAAAATATACAAACACATAGAAGCTAAACAATACACTACTTAATAACCAAGAGATCACTGAAGAAATCAAAGGGGAAATCAAAAAATACTTAGAAATAAATGGCAGTGAAAACATGACGACCCAAAACCTATGGGATGCAGTGAAAGCAGTTCTAAGAGGGAAGTTTAGAGCAACACAGTCCTACCTCAAGAAACAAGACACATCTCAAGTAAACGACCTAACCTTACACCTAAAGCAATTACAGAAAGAAGAACAAAAAACACCAAGGTTAACAGAAGGAAAGATATAAATTTCAGATCAGAAATAAATAAAAAAGAAATGAAGGGAACAAGAGCAAAGGTCAATAAAACTAACAGTTGTTTCTTTGAGAAGATAAACAAAATTGGTAAACCATTAGCCAGACTCATCAAGAAAAAAGGGAGAAGACTCAAATCAATACAATTGAAATGGAAAAGGAGGAGTAACAACAGACACTGCAGAAACACAAAGGATCATGAGAGATTACTACAAGCAACTACATGCCAATAAAATGGACATCCTAGAAGAAATAGACACATTCTTAGAAAATCACAACCTTCCAAGACTGAACCAGGAAGAAATAGAAAATATAAACAGACCATCACAAGCACTGAAATTGAGACTGTGATTAAAAATCTTCCAACAATCAAAAGCCCAGGACCAGATGGCTTCACAGGCGAATTCTATCAAACATTTAGAGAAAAGCTAACACCTATCCTTCTCAAACTCTTCCAAAATATAGGAGGAACACTCCCAAACTCATTCTACGAGGCCACCATCACCCTGATACCAAAACCAGACAAAGATGTCACAAAGAAAGAAAACTACATGCCAATATCCCTGATGAACATAGATGCAAAAAACCTTAACAAAATACTAGCAAACAGAGTCCAACAGCACATTAAAGTATCATACACCATGATCAAGTGGGGTTTATCCCAGGAATGCAAGGATTCTTCAGTAAACGCAAATCAATCAACGTGATACACCATATTAACAAATTGAAGGAGAAAAACCATATGATCATTTCAATAGATGCAGAGAAAGCTTTTGACAAAATTCAACACCCATTTATGATAAAAACCCTGCAGAAAGTAGGCATAGGGAGAACTTACCTCAACATAATAAAGGCCATATATGACAAACCAACAGCCAACATCATTCTCAGTGGTGAAAAACTGAAACCATTTCCACTAAGATCAGGAACAAGACAAGGCTGCCACTCTCACCACTATTATTCAACATAGTTTTGGAAGTTTTAGCCACAGCAATCAGAGAAGAAAAAGAAATAAAAGAAATACAAATTGAAAACGAAGTAGAACTGTCACTGTTTGCAGATGACATGATACTATACTAGAGAATGCTTAAGGTGCTACCAGAAAACTGCTGGAGCTAAACAATCAATCTGGTAAAGCAGCAGGATACAAAATTAATGCACAGAAATTTCTTGCATTCCTTTACACTAACAATGAAAAATCTGAAAGAGAAATGAGGGAAACACTACCATTTACCATTGCAACAAAAAGTATAAAATACCTAGGAATAAACCTACCTAAGGAGATGAAAGACCAGTATGCAGAAAACTATAAAACACTGATGAAAGAAATTAAAGATGACACAAATAAATGGAGAGATATACCATGTTCTTGGATTGGATTGGAAGAATCAACATTGTGAAAATGACTATACAACCAAAAGCAATCTACAGATTCAATGCAATCCCTGTCAAACTACCAATGGCATTTTTCATGGAACTAGAACAAAAAAATTCACAATTTGTATGGAAACAAGAAAGTCCCCAAATAGCCAAAGCAAAGAAAGAAAAACAAAGCTGGAGGAATCAGTCTCCCTGACTTCAGACTATACTATAAAGCTACAGTAATCAAGATAGTATGGTATTGGCACAAAAACAGACATATACATCAATGGAACAGGATAGAAAGCCCAGAGATAAACCAACGCACATATAGTCACCTTGATTTTGATAAAGGAGGCAAGAATAAACAATGGAGAAAAGACAGCCTCTTCAATAAGTAGTACTGGGAAAACTGGGAAAATAAGTACATGTAAAAGAATGAAATTAGAACACTTCCTAACACCATACACAAAAATAAACTCAAAATGGATTAAAGACCTAAATGTAAGGCCAGACACTATCAAACTCTTAGAGAAAAACATAGTTAGAACACTCTATGACATAAATCACAGAAAGATCCTTTATGACCCACCTCCTAGAGAAATGAAAATAAAAACAAATATAAACAAATGGGACCTAATGAAACTTAAAAACTTTTCCACAGCAAAGGAAACCATAAACAAGACAAAAAGAACCCTCAGAATGGGAGAAAATATTTCCAAATGAAGCAACTGACAAAGGATTAATCTCCAAAATTTACAAGCAGCCTATGCAGCTCATATGAAAACAACAAACAACCCAATCCAAAAATGGGTAGAAGACGTAAACAGACATTTCTTCAAAGAAGATATACAGATTGTCAACAAACACATGAAAGGATGCTCAACATCACTAATCATTAGAGAAATGCAAATCAAAACTACAATGAGGTATCACCTCACACCAGTCAGAATGGCCATCATCAAAAAATCTACAAACAATAAATGCTGGAGAGGGTGTGGAGAAAAGGGAACACTCTTACACTGTTGGTGGGAATGTAAATTGATACAGCCACTATGGAGAACAGTATGGAAGTTCCTTAGAAAACTAAAAATAGGACTACCATGTGACCCAGCAATCTCTCTACTGGGCATATACCCTGAGAAAACCATAATTCAAAGAGTCATCTACCACAATTTTCTTTGCAGCTATATTTACAATAGCCAGGACGTGGAAGCAACCTAAGTGTCCATCGACAAATGAATGGATAAAGAAGATGTGGCTCATATATACAATGGAATATTAGCCATAGAAAGAAACAAAATTGAGTTATTTGTAGTGAGGTGGATGGACCTAGAGTCTGTCATACAGAGTGAAGTAAGTCAGAAAGAGAAAAACAAATACTGTACGCTAACACATATATATGGAATCTAAAAAACAAAAAAAAAAAGTCTATGAAGAACTTTGGGGCACAACAGGAATAAAGATGCAGATGTCAAGAATGGACTTGAGGACACAGGGAGGGGGAAGGGTAAGCTGGGATTAAGTGAAAGAGTAGCATGGAGTAATATATACTACCAAATGTAAAATATATAGCTAGTGGGAAGCAGCTGCATAGCTCAGGGAGATCAGCTCGGTGTTTTGTGACCAGCTAGAGGGGTGAGATAGGGAGGAATGGAGGGAGGGAGATGCAAGAGGGAGGAGATATGGGGATATATGTATATGTATAGCTCATTCACTTTGTTAAAAAACAGAAAGTAACACACCATTGTAAAGCAATTATACTCCAATAAAGATGTTTAATAAATAAATTAATTAATTAATATTTAAAAATAAACAGGCAAGATGGGAAAGTTCTGAAAATCCATTGCACCTCAATGTGAATATAATTAACATCGCTGTATTGCACACTTAAGAACTAGTTAAGTCAGTAAATTTTATATGTTTTTCACTGCAATTTTTTTAAAAACACGATAAAAACACCTTCATCCTGATTGCCACTCAGCATTCTCATCTGACATTACAGATAAAGCCTCTTCTTTAAAAGTATTTATCTAGCAAACTAGAAATACTGATCACACTGAACTTTAATACAGTTCTTCTCAAGTGATACAACTGTGCTTAGCACAAAGTGAGTGATCAATAAATATAAATCATAGGTAACATCCTACTTTCCCTGTAAATGTGTTGTTATCAATAAATCTATATGCATTTCAAAAAAAAAAGATGAACAAGAAAACCTAAAAAAAAGATGAAAAAATGAGAAAGGCTAATTCAAATAGTTACTAAAATATTATTATAAAACCTCCATATTTAAAATTGTGTGCTATTCAGGAAATCAGTGGGTAGTATCAGAAAAACAATGGGTTAAAAAAGACTATCTAGAAATAGACCCAAGTGCATATGTAAATTTATTATGTATTAAATATGGTATCTCAAATCAGTGGGGGAAAATATGAAAATATTAATAAATGGTATTGAGAAAACTGAATAGTCATTTGGAAGAATGTGTCATTGGATCTATATGTCACAACATACACCAGGATCAACTCCAATGAGTTAGATATCTAAATGTAGATGGATGGAAAGGAAGGGAGGGAAGTGGGAGGGGAGAAAGAAGAAAGAAAAGAAAGAAAAAGAAAGAAAGAAAGAGAGAAAGAAGAAAGAAAGAAAGAAAGAAAGAAAAGAAAGAAAGAAAGAAAGAAAGAAAGAAAGAAAGAAAGAAAGAAAGAAAGAAAGAAAGAAAGAAAGAAAGAAAGAAAGAGAAAGAAAGAAAGAAAAGGGAGGTAGGAAGGAAGGAAGGAAGAAAATGACAGAAGTACTATAATAAGATGTGAGTAAATTCCTCTGCTACCTGGGAGAGGGGAAGAAATTCCTAACCATGACTCAATGTCCAGAAGCAATAAAATAAAAATGGATAATTTTGAAAAGTTAAAAATAAACAATCTTCATAACGTAAGGCAAAAATAATAACACTATAAGCAAAATCAAATGACAATGATAAATCATGAAAAAATATTTGCAATTTATATCACAGCAGAGCTGATATCCCTAATATATAGATTCTAAGAAAAGCCAGAAGAAAAATAAAGTAGTTGAAAAATAGTACACCACATACCTAGTGGAATGTCCAAAATCCAAAACACTGACAACACCAAATGCTGGTGAAAATATGGAGCAAGAGGAGCTCTCATTCATTGCTGGTAAGAATGCAAAATGGTACACCCATTTTGGGGGACACTTTGGCAGTTTCTTATAAAACTAAACATAGTCTTAGCTATGACCCAACAATCGCACTCCTTGGTATTTACCCAAATGAGCTGAAAACTTATGTCTACACAAAACCTTGCACATGGCTGTGCATAGCAGTTTTATCCATAATTGTCAAAAATTGGAAGTAACCAAGATGTCCCTCAATAGGTGAATGGATAAATAATCTGTGGTACAGCCAGACAATGGAATATTATTTAGTGCTAAAAAGGAATGAGCTATCAAGCCATGAAAAGACCTGGAGGAAACTTAAGTGTATATTACTAAGTAAAAGAAGACCATTTGAAAAGGCTACATACTGTATGATGCCAACTGTACAACATTATAGAAAAGGTAAAACTATGGATACAGTTAAAAGATCAGTGCTTGCCAGAGGTTTTGGGGAGGGATGGATACATAGACAAGCACAGAAGATTTTTAGAACCATGAAACTATTTTGTATAATAGAATAATGTTGGATACATGTCATGTTACAGAGTATTCATTTGTCAAAACCCATAAAATGTGCAACATCAAGAGGGAATCCTAATGTAAACAATAGACTTTGGATGAAAATGGTGTGTTAATAGCTATCCATTGAAATGAGCAACAACTCTCATTGAGATGTTGATAGTGGGGGAGGTTGTGTACATGTGGGCACAAGGGTGTATGGGTATTCTATGTACCCTCAGTTTTATGTGCATCTAAAACTACCCTGAAAAATAAAGTCTACTAAAAACTAAGTTAATAAATTAGTAAAATTAATTAGTCTAATATACATGTAATTAGAGTACCATAAAAGAGGAGTGGCAGGAAAAAATATATTTGAGGAAATAGTGGTTGAAATTTGATGAAAACTATAAAGCAACAGATCCAAGATGCTCAACAAACTCCAAGAAGAAACATAAAAAGGTACACCATAATCAAATTGCTTAAAATAAATGATAAAGAGAAAATCTTAAGGCTAGAGAGGGGGAAATTAGCACATTATTTATTTTTAGAAAAGATAATTATGACAGCTGACTTCTAGACAGAAACCCTGCTGGCCAGAAGACAATGGAATGATATCTTTAAAGTAATGAAAGAAAAACTTGTCAACATACAATGCTATACTCAATGAAACTAACCTCTAAAAGTGAAAGCAAATGAAGCCTTGTTCAGATCAACAAAAACTGAGAAAATCTCACCAGCACCCCTGTACCTGAGCACCCAGAGTAATGAACTACATACCTGCAGGTAAATCTATGAAATCTTAAAACTCAATTCGTTCAGTGAATTAATTTCATGTGTCAGATACTCTGTGATATCTGATACTCTGTGTCAGATACTCTGACTTAGTGGCTCTCAACTTGACTACACAGTAGAACTATCTGAGAACATTTTTAAAATTAGAGTTATCCATGTCCCAGCCAGAGCAATTAAGTAAGACAATGAGAGGGGCCTGGCTCTTCAGGTGATTCTAATGTACAGGTAGGGCTCAAACCAGCTGCCTAACTTCACCCCTTAAATCCCAGCCCATTTCCAATCTCCAACCTGCCCTGCTGAAAATAGTTGACATACAGGTCAGGCATGTTTTCCATCAGTTAAATAAAAAGAAATATAATGAACAGGGAAAGCCATATGAGGAATATCAAGTAAACAATTTCACACTTCATCTGCCATCAAAATCACAGTTTAAGGTTGTTTGCTTCACCCATTGGGCTGAAGAAACTCCTTGGCCTCTCCTGAGGGCAACATTTCAGATCCTCCAGAACCCACAAGTAAGTCAGTCTTGTGTATGGTTCTGTGTCTTCCAGAGAAAACAAAGGGGAGAAATGGTAGGTCTTTTTATCTCTGTGCTGCCATCTTGACTGCTTTTCCTGTGTTCAAGTTTGCTTTTCTCCTATAGGTTCTTCCTTTGCTGAGTTGACAGACTCCTAACTCTCTGTCATCAGTACTTCAAGAGCTTCTCTTTCCCATCCACTAGGTGACATATTCTGAGTCACTGACCTGTTAGCAGGGAAAAACAGGTCTCTTTCTTCCAACCTGGCTTAATAAGCTTAGACTTAAGCCTATTAATATAAAACCAAAGTAAATATTTCTTTTCATAGCCCAACATTTATCGTTCCTAGACAAAATTCCTTTTCCAGTAATTTCCACAATAAAAGTACTTTTCTGGGGGTCAAGTCTATGTTAGGTGAATTCAATACTCTGTTATAATCTATACAAGAAGAAAGCATTTCACAACAACAGAAATATTTTAAAGCCATTTCATTTCTAATAAAATCTCTGACAATATGGAGTTGTCTGTGTCCTACCTTATTTCTTAATAGCACCCCTGCTTACTTTCAAAACCCTCCTACTTTGGATAAATTATGTTTACCTTGTTTGTAGACCAAATGAAGACCAGTTTTCACCAGTGACAAAGAGGAATTTTCCCACATAACCAGCACTCATGAATGAGCCGATTCACACAGCCTAACCATCATCCCTGGGCATGGTACCACAACCCATGAAAAGGCCAAACTGTTACAGCCCCAGTAATTACAACTAAGACTAAAAGCAATTAATTCTATAAGTTTGAGCTGTTACATTTGATTCTCCTAAAATCGTGTCATATAACTGGGGTATTATGGAGGTTTGCTGACAAAATGAAAATAAGAGTAAGTGTTAAGATAAGCAAAATGAGAAGACAGAAAAACACAACGCACATGAAGGAGCAAGATAAAAACCCACCAGACCTAACAAATGAAGAGGAAATAGGCAGTCTTCCTGAAAAGAATTCAGAATAATGATAGTAAAGACGATCCAAAATCTTGGAAATAGAATAGACAAAATGCAGAAACATTTAACAAGGACCTAGAAGAACTAAAGATGAAACAAACAACGATGAACAACACAATAAATGAAATGAAAACTACTCTAGATGGGATCAATAGTAGAATAACTGAGACAGAAGAACGGATAAGTGACCTGGAAGATAAAATAGTGGAAATAATTACTGCAGAATAGAATAAAGAAAAAATAATAAAAAGAACTGAGGACAGTCTCAGAGACCTCTGGGACAACATTAAATGCACCAACATTCGAATTATAGGGGTTCCAGAAGAAGAAGACAAAGAGAAAGGGACTGAGAAAATATTTGAAGAGATTACAGTTGAAAACTTCCCTAATATGGGAAAGGAAATAGTAAATCAAGTCCAGGAAGCACAGAGAGTCCCATACAGGATAAATCCAAGGAGAAACACACCAAGACACATATTAATCAACCTGTCAAAAATTAAATACAAAGAAAACATAATAAAAGAAGCAAGGGAAAAACAACAAATAACACACAAGGGAATCGCCATAAGGTTAACAGCTGAACTTTCAGCAGAAACTCTGCAAGCCAGAAAGAACTGGCGGGACATATTTAAAGTGATGAAGGAGAAAAACCTGCAAACAAGATTACTCTACCCAGCAAGGATCTCATTCAGATTTGATGGAGAAAGTAAAACCTTTACAGACAAGCAAAAGTTGAGAGAGTTCAGTACCACCAAACCAGCTTTACAACAAATGCTAGAGAAACTTCTCTAGGCAAGCAACACAAGAGAAGGAAAAGACCTACAATAATGAGCCCAAAACAAATTAGAAAATGGGAATAGGAACATACATATCGATAATTACCTTAAATGTAAATGGACTAAATGCACCCACCAAAAGACACAGATTGGCTGAATGGATACAAAAACAAGACCCATATATATGCTGTCTACAAGAGACCCACTTCAGATCTAGAGACACATACAGACTGAAAGTAAGGGGATGGAAAAAGATATTCCATGCAAATGGAAACCAAAAGAAAGCTGGAGTAGCAATTTTCATATCAGATAAAATAGAATTTAAAATAAAGACTATTAGAAGAAACAAAGAAGGACACTACATAATAATCAAAGGATCGATCTAAAAAGAAGATATAACAATTGTAAATATTTATGCACCCAACATAGGAGCACCTCAATACATAAGGCAAATACTAACAACCATAAAAGGGGAAATCAACAGTAACACATTCATAGTAGGGGACTTCAAACCCCACTTTCACCAATGGACAGATCATCCAAAATGAAAATGAATAAGGAAACACAAGCTTTAAATGATACATTAAACAAGATGGACTTAATTGATATTTATAGGACACTCCATCCAAAAACAACAGAATACATATTTTTCTCAAGTGCTCATGGAACATTCTCCAGGATAGATCATATCTTGGGTCACTAATCAAGTCTTGGTAAATTTAAGAAAATTGAAATTGTATCAAGTAGCTTTTCTGACAACAATGCTATGAGACTAGATATCAGTTACAGGAAAAGATCTGCAAAAAATACAAACACATGGAGGCTAAACAATATACTACTTAATAACGAAGTGATCACTGAAGAAATCAAACTGGAAATCAAAAAATAACTAGAAACAAATGACAATGGAGACAGGACGACAGAAAACCTATGGGATGCAGAAAAAGCAGTTTAGGAGGGAAGTTTATAGCAATACAAGCCCACCTTAAGAAACAGGAAACATCTCGAATAAACAACCTAACCTTGCACCTAAAGCAATTACAGAAAGAAGAACAAAAAAATCCAAAAGTTAGCAGAAGGAAAGAAATCATAAAAATCAGATCAGAAATAAATGAAAAAGAAATGAAGGAAACAATGGTAAAGATCAATAAAACTAAAAGCTGGTTCTTTGAGAAGATAAACAAAATAGATAAACCATTAACCAGACTCATCAAAAAAAAAGGGAGAAGACTCAAATCAATAGAATTAGAAATGAAAAAGGAGAAGTAACAACTGACACTACAGAAATACAAAAGATCATGAGAGATTACTACAAGTCTCTCTGTGCCAATAAAATGGACAACCTGGAAGAAATGGACAAATTCTTAGAAAGGCACACCTGCCAAGACTGAATCAGGAAAAAATAGAAAATGTGAACAGACCAATCACAAGCACTGAAATTGAAACTGTGATTAAAAATCTTCCAACAAACAAAAGCCCAGGACCAGATGGTTTCACAGGCGAATTCTATCAGACATTTAGAGAAGAGCTAACACCTATCCTTCTCAAACTCTTCCAAAATATAGCAGAGGGAGGAACACTCCCAAATTCCTTCTACGAGGTCACCATCACCTTGATACCAAAACCAGACAAGGATGTCACAAAGAAAGAAAACTACACGCCAATATCACTGATGAACATAGATGCAAAATTCCTCAACAAAATACTAGCAAACAGAATCCAACATCACATTAAAAGGATCATACATCATGATGAAGGGGGGTTTATTCCAGGAATGCAAGGATTCTTCAATATACGCAAATCTATCAATGTGATAAACCATATTAACAAATTGAAGGAGAAAAACCGTATGATCATCTCAATAGATGCAGAGAAAGCTTTCGACAAAATTCAACACCCATTTATGATAAATACCCTGCAGAAAGTAGGCATAGAGGAAACTTTCCTCAACATAATAAAGGCCATATATGACAAACCAACAGCCAACATCATCCTCAATGGTGAAATACTGAAAGCATTTCCACTAAGATCAGGAACAAGACAAGGTTGCCCACTCTCACCACTCTTATTCAACATAGTTTTGGAAGTTTTAGCCACAGCAATCAGAGAAGAAAAGGAAATAAAAGGAATCCAAGTCGGAAAAGAAGAAGTAAAGCTGTCACTGTTTGCAGATGACATGATACTATACATAGAGAATCCTAAAGATGCTACCAGAAAACTACTAGAGCTAATCAATGAATTTGGTAAAGTGGCAGGATACAAAATTAATGCACAGAAATCTTGACATTCCTAAACACTAATGATGAAAAACCTGAAAGTGAAATAAATAAAACACTCCCATTTACCATTGCCACAAAAAGAATAAAATATCTAGGAATAAACCTACCTAAGGAGACAAAAGATCTGTATGCAGAAAATTATAAGACACTGATGAAAGAAATTAAAGATGATACAAATAGATGGAGAGATATACCATGTTCTTAGATTGGAAGAATCAACATTGTGAAAATGACTCTACTACCCAAAGCAATCTACAGATTCAATGCAATCCCTATCAAACTACCACTGGCATGTTTCACAGAACTAGAACAAAACATTTCACAATTTGTATGGAAACACAAAAGACTCCGAATAGCCAAAGCAATCTTGAGAACGAAAAACAGAGCAGGAGGAATCAGCCTCCTCACCTGAGACTATACTACAAAGCTACAGTAATCAAGACAGTATGGTACTGGCACAAAAACAGAAATATAGATCAATGGAATAAGATAGAAAGCCCAGAGATAAACCCACGCACATATGGTCACCTTATCTTTGATAAAGGAGGCAGGAATGTACAGTGGAGAAGGGACAGCCTCTTCAATAAGTGGTGCTGGGAAAACTGGACAGGTACATGTAAAAGTATGAGATTAGATCACTCCCTAACACCATACACAAAAATAAGCTCAAAATGGATTAAAGACCTAAATGTAAGGCTAGAAATTATCAAACTCTTAGAGGAAAACATAGGCAGGACACTCTATGACGTAAATCACAGCAAGATCCTTTTTGACCCACCTCCTAGAGAAATGGAAATAAAAACAAAACAAACAAATGGGTCCTAATGAAACTTCAAAGCTTTTGCACAGCAAAGGAAACCATAAACAAGACCAAAAGACAACCCTCAGAATGGGAGAAAATATTTGCAAATGAAGCAACTGACAAAGGATTAATTTCCAAAATTTACAAGCAGCTCATGCAGCTCAATAACAGAAAAACAAACAACCCAATCCAAAAATGGGCAGAAGCCCTAAATAGACATTTCTCCAAAGAAGATATACAGACTGTCAACAAACACATGAAAGAATGCTCAACATCATTAATCGTTAGAGAAATGCTAATCAAAATTACAATGAGATATCATCTCACACCAGTCAGAATGGCCATCATCAAAAAATCTAGAAACAATAAATGCTGGGAAGGGTGTGGAGAAAAGGGAACCTTCTTGCACTGCTGGGGGGAATGTGAATTGGTACAGCCACTATGGAGAACAGTATGGAGGTTCCTTAAAAAATACAAATAGAACTACCATATGACCCAGCAATCCCACTACTGGGCATATACCCTGAGAAAACCGAAATTCAAAAAGAGTCATGTACCAAAATGTTCATTGCAGCTCTATTTACAATAGCCCAGAGATGGAAACAACCTAAGTGCCCATCTGAGGATGAATGGATAAAGAAGATGTGGCACGTATATACAATGGAATATTAGTCAGCCATAAAAAGAGACGAAATTGAGCTATTTGTAATGAGGTGGATAGACCTAGAGTCTGTCATACAGAGTGAAGTAAGTCAGAAATAGAAAGACAAATACTGTATGCTAACACATATATATGGAATTTAAGGGAAAAAAATGTCATGAAGAACCTAGGGGTAAGACAGGAATAAAGACACAGACCTACTAGAGAACGGACTTGAGGATATGGGTAGGGGGAAGGCTGAGCTGTGACAAAACGAGGGAGGGTCATGGACATATATACACTACCAAACATAAGGTAAATAGCTAGTGGGAAACAGCCGCATAGCACAGGGAAGTCAGCTCGGTGCTTTGTGACCGCCTGGAGGGGTGGGATAGGGAGGGTGGGAGGGAGGGAGATGTAATAGGGAAGAGATATGGGAACATATGTATATGTATAACTGATTCACTTTGTTATAAAGCAGAAACTAACCCACCATTGTAAAGCAATTATACCCCAATAAAGATGTTTAAAAAAAAAAAGAGTGTTAATAATGCCCATACATTTGATTTCTATCTGTCATTCATATGACAAGCCTGGACCCTCTTGACCCACCACTGCTCTCAGTAAAGCATGCATGTACCCTTTACACCTATCTACCTCTACAGTGTTTACCCTCAGGTGTTATTGACATATGTTTTTCACTTTTCCTGGTTAAAAATTCCACCCTTTACAATTTGTATTCTGTCTTAAACATTGGTAGAATCAATAGCATAAGACAATATCCACTATTACAATAAGTAAGAGGAAATAGAGTGGATTCACCATGGTTTAACCCAAGTCTTCGTGAGGGTAGCTGGATGAAAATAGGCATACCTTCCACAGTCCCCATAGTGCCAGCTCTGTATCTCTTTCTTCTAATAGAGCCACTCATAAAATCTTCTAAATGGAATTAGTTTCTTTCAAAAAACAGATGAATTTACAATGATTGTTTCTACATAGCTATTCACCGTTAATAAGCTGGACCTTTAACCCAGGCCATCACTGAAATATAGCAGGCATGTCTCTCTAGAAATATACCAGAGTGATGTGCTATATCTATTGACCTTTGCAAATAATCTTGCTTTGTGAATAAAAGGGAATGTTAATTTCCTCAAGAGTAGGAGCTGAGGCAGTTGTCAAAGATAAAAGAGAAAAGGACACAATAGGAGCAAACTTTAAAGGTGCTCTGTGTACTGAAATAAGGATAGCAAAGGAGATGGGTGACCTTGAGAATGACAGCAAACTAAAATGGGATTTAGAGGTCCCCACGTATAATGTATTCAACGACACTTTTTATTTCAAATGGACAAGCAACAGAGCAGAATTAATGCCGTGTAGAACTCATGGCTGTGCATTGAAATACACCAAGTTACCAAGACTCATGGGAGTTCTGAACAACCCAGGTGAATGTGGCACCCTTTACGGTGTGTCTGACCAGCAGAATATAGATTTGATTTTCTGATCCTTGAGAAAAGTACAAAGCAGTCACTTTGAGCTAAGGCTCCAAATTACAGCTGTGGTTCAGCTTGGATTCCTTTTGTAGAATAAAACTTGCTGACTAAGGCAATAAGATTTGATTTATCTTTTCCATTTAATGGTGTTTATCAGACTAGAATTTGTCTCTTGTTACCACTCTGAATACATTGGGCTTTGCTGGATACCCAACTCGATACATTTATTTTAACCTCATTGTGGCTATCCGGAAATGAATGTGCTAATTAATAGTAGAAACCAAAGAATAAACATAGAGAGTAAATGCAAAAGGAGAATATTCTTTAGGAGTGGTGTCCAGCTATATTTTAGACAACTCTCAGTTGGCCGAAAAACACACAAAGCAAAGTACTCAGGGGCTTTCAGCCATGAGGAATCAGACAAAAGAAAAAAAAAAGCAGATTGAATGTAGAAATAATTTGTCATTTCAAAAACCTTCCAAAGTGCAATAAAAGACTATTTGGAATCTAATTGAAATGATTCTGGGAATGAAATTACATCAGTGCTTGGTGAAGGCACATTAGGATAATACAGTTGCTTGAGTGAAAAGCTAACGGAGTGCTCAGTTTGGCCTAATGGTGCATGAGGAAGGCACCTTCCAGGGTCACCCACTCCAGCACCACCACAAATCACCATGATGGAGTACACGGAAGACACTAGACTAGGCAGGCCCCTTGCGGTGCACGTCAAAAAGGCCCCCTTTGACTTCAGCTGGAATTATTTGGGATAAGAACAAAAAATAGTAGTGTGTATATGTTATTCCCAACCTCCTAATGTTTTTGTGTGTATTTATTTGTCTGCCCACCTCCACCAGAATGTAAGTACTGTGAGGATGAAGACTTTGCCTCTTGTGTTCACTGGTGTACCCCCCAGCTCTCAGAATGGTGCCAGCTGCATAGTGGGTACCTAATAAAAATTTATTGACTGACTGCATGAACAAACAGAAACAGTTCCTAGCAACTGAGTACTCAGAAGAAAGCCAGTTCTTTAGAATGCCATCAATTACAGTTCCTCCAAAGAAGCTAGAGACATACCAGAACCACAGAATTCCAAACAAAACACACACAGACAGACACACACACACACACAAATGCATGTACATACACAGAGTATGTACTGAAATTCTCATAATTGAATACAACTGCAATCACTTATAAGACCCTCTGATAAACTTTATAAAGTTGCTAGTTTCAGTACCTCATCTTAAGTGTTGTTATATCTTGGACTAGATTTGCACTTGAACCCTATCTGAGTAGTAAGGTCAAGGTTCTACTGCCTTTGGAGAAAAGTTTATACTAACATTTCTTGAAGAATTTTGGGAGAAAACTAGGTACTAAAATTTATGATGTACATGTCCTTCTACTAGGAATTCCATTCTGGGTATATAACCTAGTTTCCTACACTAGGTAAATAACCTAGTGTTCCATGTGTACACAGGGAGAGATGAATGGGAAATGTTTCTTGCAGCATTATTTGTAATAGGGAGAAATTGGAAACAACCTAAATATCTACCAAAGGAGGATGGATATATAAACTGTGGTCTGTTCATACAGTAGAATACTAAGTGGCCTTCAGAATTAGAGACTTATTTATCAGCTTGAATAAAGCTCAAAAGCATTGTTGAGCAAAAGGGCAAGTTGCAGGATGCATACCACATAACACCACTTACCTAAAGCTTGAAAGTGTGTGGCACGATACTATATAGGATTTATGGAGACAAAAGTAGCAGAGTAAAAGTATAAAATGATAAATACCGAATTCAATAAGGTTGTTACCTCTGGATAGGGTGGGATGGAAGGAGGGGCATGGAGGTCTAAACTGTACCTGCAATGACTTTTTTTAAAATTTTATTAAAGTAAGTTGATTTACATTGTTGTGTTAATTTCTTCTGTACGGCAAAGTGACTCAGTAACTCAGTTATACATATATATTGGTATATATATCACAGGATCTTTTTGTTTATCCATCCTATATAAAATAATTTGCATCTGCTAATCCCAAACTCTCAATCCTTCCCTTCCCCCCTCCCCCTTGGCAACCACAAGTCCGTGAGTCTGTTTCTGTTTCATAGATATGTTGATTTGTATCATATTTTAGATGCCACATAAAAGTGATATCATATGGTATTTGTCTTTCTCTCTCTGACTTAACAAAGAAAATACTTCTGAAGGAAATGTGTCAAGGTTTTAAGATTTGCCAAAGCTTGGCAGCACTTTTCATTACTTCTCTCTGCTTTCCTATGTGCTTGAAACATTTCATAATAGAAAGAATTCTTTTCCCCAAATTAGGGAAAACCAGATAAAGAGCCCCCTTAACACACTGCAATATTAATGAAGCTCGATTATATTTACAAGGGCATTCCAGGTGGAGAAAATTGTATTTGCATAATTGCTTATTTTGGTAACACTAGTAGTCAGAGTTAAATTATGAATGACTTTATAAGTCATGCTAAGCGGTTGGAATTTTATTCTGTTGGCAATGGAATGTCATTGAATTTTAAGCAAGGGAGTAACGTGACTTGATTTACATTTTAGTGAGATCACTCTTGGAGCGCAATTTGGGGAATAGAATGGAAGACTGAAGTGGATGGGGGTAGTCAGACCAGTTTGGAGGCTTTTACAATGATCCAGGCAGAAGACAAAGCAGTCCTGGACTCAGCTAATGACATGGGTATGGAGAAAAGCAGATGAATGCAAAAGTTTTGGGGAAATAAAGTCAACAGGACTCTGATGGGCAAAGTACAGGAGGATGTCCGGGATGCCTTTCACGTTTCCAGCTTATTGGAATGAGGGGATCATGATGCACTAGGATAGGGAATTAAGGGGAAGCACAGATTTGGGAGTGGCCAGGAAGACAAAGAGTTAATGCATGTTGAATTCCAGCTGTCCTCAGACATCACTGGGGAGGATACACAAGAAGCAGGTGTATCAACAGGTCTGCAGCTCTGGGAGAGAATTCAAAGCTAAAGATACATATTTGGTAAATAGATATTCCACATTCATGGAAGTGAATGAGATCTGTCTGGAGAGTACAGAGACAGAGATTAAGGAGAGAAGAGAACAAAGGAAGGAACTCTGAGGTCACACAATTGAATGGGAGATGCCGAAGAGGATCCATGAAGAAGACTGAGAAGAAATGGGTGGAACTGTGGAGGAAGAATCCAGAGATCATGGGAGGCAACTTCATGCCACGGAGCCTGACAGCTGAAATCGGTCAGCCCAACCCCTCTGCTCTCCCCAGCACTGGAATGATTGACAACTGGCTCCTCCTTGTGAAGGTGAATTTCTCCATTTGGGCTTTGGGTGACTTGAAAGTGGATGTGTAAACCCATGAAGAACATTGGTATGTTGTCAAGAAAAGTCTTAAGGGATCAATTTCCAGATCCTCAAATTCCATATGACCCCTCCTAAAACCGACCTTCCCGGGATTACACTATGCATTAAACGGTCTTTCCCCACTCCCCTTCAATGGTCACTTTCTTTTCTCTTCACAAAAGAAAGGCATTCTCCTCATGTATACTTGTATACATTCCATAGGATATACAAACCTCTAAAGGGCCAAAGAAACAATTCAAGCTTTTAGTCTCAGCAAAACCTTCCTGACTCAACTGGGCCTTGTGTGTTCTCCGAGCCTGCAGATTTCCGTGAAGGGCTCAGCGTGGCTCTAAAATCCTGGGTTCCACATCTGACTTTGTGGCCTCTTCTAATCCTCCATATTTCCTGCCACTTATTCCCATGTTCATTTCTGCACAGGCTTTGACCACCTTCATGAGGGTACATCTTGGAAGCTCCTGGCCTCAGCTTCTCTGGTGCTGTGGGAGGGTGGGAGCTCACACAGGTGAAATCCCACAGGTAAGGAAGGTAACTCTCTGCAGGGTGATCCTGGAGCTGTGACTCAGGCAGGTAAATGCTTCTCCCCTTATTCACAGAGAGGTGGTCCTGACACACATTTTGGCAGCAGCCAGGCTTCTGTAGCAGAGGCCAACAGGCAAAGCTCCCTTTCTTGACCCTTCTACCCCTGTCTCACTGTTCCCTGCAGGCAAGCCTTTGTCTCAGGCTCCACTTTAGTGGGAACCCAGGCTAAGAGAGTAGGGATGTTCTGAATTCAGATATTTTGTCAGATGGAACAGAAGGAGTGAGGGCAATTTCATCTAACAACTTCCCATCTCCCATTCCTAGACAACTGCCAAAAAGCAGTTAGGGAGAGTGCTTGCTAGGAGAGAAAGCAGAACGTGAAAAGTACAAAAGGCCAGTGACAAACTCAAGGCAAAGGCTCTGATCCTCCTATCTGTCCTAGAACTAGAATATTTGAGACATGTGGAAGGTACACCAGGAAATCCAGCTAGCTAGGAGGCGCACCATCTCTGCATGTTTTCAGTGAAAAGCATTTGGTGAGAACTCACATATATGCTTTCATGATCTCAAGGAGGAAGTGTAAAACTTCCTCAACCAGTCAGTGTTACAGCTTCAGGTAAAAGAATACATGTGAAGGTGAGTTAGCACCTTATAGTATCTTGAACATTTATTGAGATACGTAGGAGAAACAAGTTCATTAACTTGTACTGAAATGTTACTGAATCCGTATTCGCTTGTTTCTTAGTGCAAGCCTCCTGTTTGTTGTCAACCACTCTTATGCTTGTTTATTCATTGCTATTACACCTACGTTAAATTTAGATTAACTTGATAGAAATATGTTCTTGATTTCACTGTAAATAATGTGTAAAATCATTAATCCACCTCTTACAAGTTCCACATTTACTGGTGGCCCAAGACCTTCTTTTCTTTCTGCTATGAATTTCCACAAAGCAGGTTAATCTGCACCCTTGAAGCAGAGCATTTCCTTGTGAATGGAAATAGGAAAAAATGTTCCCCAAATCGATTGATGTAATTGCCCTGAAATTTAGAAAAATTATTCTAATTAATTTATCCTCCTCAGAAAAAGATATGCTCCTTAATTCTCTCAAATGTATAAATATAATTATATTGAACTTGAAATGAAATCATGGGCCTGTGTATAATATTGAAGCATGTGACTCTCTGACCTCCACATATTTTTGAGGCAGTTTGAAATGACGTAGAAAATTTAAATTTAGGTGAATATATAGGTCTCCATTCACAGCCAATGGGAAAAATCCTAAAATACACACTTTCCAGTTTTGTGGAGTTGGTTTTTACTCAGTTGCCATCTAGTCTTAGCTCCATACACAGGAGTCTGTAAATGAAATAAAAACAGGTATAATTAGGGGGTATTTGATAAGCCTTGATAAAGACTTCTTGGTATATTTCCCAGGAAATGAGAAAGTTAATAATTCTAAAGACTAGCTTAAAAATACTGTGACAAGTCAGTACTTTTCTGTTTTGCCTTGAACAAAATTTAAAAGTAGGTATAACAGTGGTCAATAGTTAGATTATAAAATATAATTTTTGATATATCACTATGAATCTGAGTATATAACTTGGAAAAATTTTCTAAGAATTGAGTGATGTATAAAAATCATTCCACTTTCTTCTGTTTACTATTTAAATAACATCTCTCATGTAACATACAAAAAAGTAGGAATAGCATTGATGCTTAATCTTGTCTCATTCAAGCAATAAGTTATATTTATCTATGGACACATGACGTAATTAGAAAAAAGAAAATATTGACCTCACAAAGCAATGCAGTTCCCATAAAATTTTACTTTCCAGATTTAATAATCATCATGATCTTTAACAAATATATTGATTTGATAATCATGTATTTAAAATAATTATAACTTATACCAAGACTTCAGCCTTATCTTTGAGAAAATATTAAAATTTCCATTTATGTACATATTTTTATTGCAGAGAAGTTTGATAGAATAATGCATAAGACTTTTAGCACGAAACTACATTTTGATACAATTCTATGGGGAACACATATTTCAAGGAGAAAAGATGATGGAAAATTTTCATCTGTAAAAGAGCTCACATATGTATTTTTTTGTAGATGATATCAAATCATGAATATCAAATCATTATGAAATTTAGATTTCTTTGTTTACATTAAAAGTTATGTAACAGTTTTGTTTTGTAACTGAAATATTTATTTGTATCAGAAATTACATCCTTTTCAACTGTTTCAAATTATGATGAAAAATTTTAGATGATTGCATGAAAATACATAAGGGGATACATAGTTTTTAAAAATTTATTTGGCAGTTATGCAGGAAAAAGTATTTGAAGAGCACTATATTATTTTCCACTTGCTACTGTAACATGTTACCACAAACTCAGTGACTAATACACATGTATTCTCACACATTTCTGTAGGTTGGAAGTCTGACATGTGTCTCACTGGGTTGAAAGTAAACTGTTAGTGAGACCTTCAAGATGGCAGAGGAGTAAGATGTGGAGATCACCTCCCTCACCATGAATACATCAGAAATACATCTACATGTGGAACAACTCCTACAGAACACCTACTGAACGCTGGCAGAACATCTCAGACTTCCCAAAAGGCAAGAAACTCCCCACGTACTTGGGTAGGGTAAAAGAAAAAACAGAGACAAAAGAATAGGGACAGGACCTGCACCTCTGGGAGGGAGCTGTAAAGGAGGAAAAGTTTCCACACACTAGGAAGCCCCTTCACTGGCGGAGGTGGGGGATGGTGGGAGGGAAGCTTTGGAGCCATGGAGAAGAGCACAGCAACAGGGGTGCAGAGGGCAAAGTGGAGAGATTCCCACACAGAGGATCAGTCCGGACCAGCACTCACCAGCCCAAGAGGCTTGTCTGCTCAACTGCTGAGACAGATGGGGGCTGGGAGCTGAGGCTGGGCTTCGGAGGTCAGATCCTAGGGAGAGGACTGGGGTTGGCTGCATGAACACAGCCTGAAGGGGACTAGTGTGCCACAGCTAGCTGGGAGGAAGTCCGAGGAAAAGTCTGGACCTGCCTAACAGGCAAGAGACCATTGTTTTGGGGTGTGCAAGGAGAGGGGATTCAGACCACCACCTAAATGAGCTCCAGAGACAGGCGTGAGCCATGGCTATCAGCACAGACACCAGAGATGGGCATGAGATGCTAAGGCTGCTGTTGTGGCCACCAAGAAGCCTGTGTGCAAGCACAGGTCACTATCCACACCTCCCCTCCCAGAGGCCTGTGCAGCCCACCACTGTCAGGATCCCATGATGCAGGGACTTCCCTGGGAGAATGCACAGCATACCTCAGGCTGTTGCAACATCATGCTGACCTCTGCTGAGGCAGGGTCACCCCACATTCTGTACCCCTCCCTTCCCCCAGCCTGAGTGAGCCAGAGCCTCTTAATCAGCCACTGCTTTAACCCTGTCCTGTCTGGGCAGGAACAGATGCCCTCAGGTGACCTGCACACAGAGGTGGGGCCAAATCCAAAGCTGAACCCCAGGAGCTGTGCAAACAAAGAAGAGAAAGGGAAATCTCTCCCAGCAGCCTCAGGAGCAGTGGATGAAATCTCCACAATCAACCTGACGTACCCTGCATCTGTGGAATATCTGAATAGACAACGAATCCTCCCAAAATTGAGGCGGTGGACTTTGGGAGCAACTGTAGACTTGGGGTTTGCTTTCTGCATGTAATTTGTTTCTGGTTTTATGTTTATCATAGTTTAGTATTTAGAGTTTATTATCATTGGTAGATTTGTTTATTGATTTGGTTGCTCTCTTCCTCCTTTTTTTTATATACAGATTTTTTTTCCTTTTTCTCTGTGAGTGTGTATGTGTATGCTTCTTTGTGTGATATTGTCTGTATAGCTTTGCTTTTACCATTTATCCAAGGGTTCTCTCTGTCTCCTTTTTGTTTCATTGTTTCTTTTAGGTCTTTTTGCTTTTTTTTGTTTTGTTTTTTAGTATCGTTTTTAGTGCTGTTATCATTGGTGGATTTGTTTTTTGGTTTGGTTGCTCTCTTCTCTCTTTCGTTTTCTTTTTTTTATTACTTTTTAATCTTTTAATTTTTAATAAGTATTTTTTATTTTAATAACTGTATTTTATTTTATTCTTTATTCCCTTCTTTTTTTCCCCCCTTTTCTTCTGAGCCATGTGGCTGACAGGATCTTGGTACTCTGGCTGGGTGTCAGGCCTTTGCCTCTGAGGTGGGAGAGCCGAGTTCAGGACATTGGTCCACAAGAGACCTCCCAGCTCCATGTAATATCAAATGGCAAAAGCTCTCCCAGAGATCTCCATCTCAATGCTAACACCCAGATCTATTCAACGACCAGCAAGCTACAGTGCTGGACACCATATTCCAAACAACTAGAAAGACAGGAACACCACCCCACCTATTAGCAGAGAGACTACCTCAAATAATAATAAGGTCACAGGCACCCCAAAACACACCACTGGACATGGTCCTGCCCACCAGAAAGACAAGATCCAGCCTATCCACAAGAACACAGGCAGTAGTCCCCTCAACCAGGAATCCTACATGACCCACTGACACAACCTTAGCTACTGGGGGCAGACACCAAAAACAATGGGACCTATGAACTTGCAGGCTGTGAAAAGGAGACCCCAAACAGAGTAAGTTAAGCAAATAAGAAGACAGCAGATGAAAGAGCAAGATAAAAACCCAACAGACCAAACAAATGAAGAGGAAACAGGCAGTCTACCAGAAAAAGAATGCAGAGTAATAACAAAAGATAATAAAAAACCTTGGAAATAGAATGGAGAAAATACAAGACATTTAATAAGGACCTAGAAGAACTAAAGAGCAAACAAACAATGATGAACAACACAATAAATGAAATTAAACATTCTCTAGAAGGAATCAATAGCAGAATAACTGAGGCAGAAGAACGGATAAGTGACCTGGAAGATAAAATAGTGGAAATAACTACTGCAGAGCAGAATAAAGAAAAAAAAATGAAAAGAATTGAGGACAGTCTTAGAGACTTCTTGGACAACATTAAATGCATACATATTCAAATTATAGGGGTCCAGAAGAAGAAGAGAAAAAGAAAGGGACTGAGAAAATATTTGAGGAGATTATAGTTGAAGAGTTCCCTAATATGGGAAAGGAAATATTAATCAAGTCCAGGAAGTACAGAGAATAGAGTCCCATACAGGTTAACCCAAGGAAAAACCTTGACACCAAGACACATATTAATCAAGGTATCAAATACAAAGAAAAAATGTTAAAAGGAGCAAGGGAAAAACAACAATAATATACAAGGGAATCTGCATAAGGTTAACAGCTGATCTTTCAGCAGAAACTCTACATGCCAGAAGAGAGTGGCAGGACATATTTAAATTGATGAAAGGGAAAAACCTACAACAAAGATTACTCTACCCAGCAAGGAACTCATTCAGATTTGACAGAGAAATTAAAACCTTTACAGACAAGCAAAAGCTAAGAGAATTCAACACAACAAAAGGAGCTTTACAACAAATGCTAAAGGAAATTCTCTAGGCAGGAAAGACAAGAGAAGGAAAAGACCTACAATAACAAACCCAAAACAAATAAGAAACTGGTAATAGGAACATACATATGGATAATTACCTTAAATGTAAACGGATTAAATTCTCCAACCAAAAGACATAGATTAGCTGAATGGATACAAAAACAAGACCCATATATATGTTGTCTATTAGAGACCCACTTCAGCCCTAGAAACACATACAGACTGAAAGTGAGGGGACAGAAAAAGATATTCCATGCAAATGGAAATCAAAGGAAAGCTGGAGTAGCAATTCTCATATCAGACAAAATAGACTTTAAAACAAAGCCTATTACTAGAGAAAAAAAAAGGACACTATATAATGATCAAGGGATCAGTCCAAAAAGAAGACATAACAATTGTAAATATTTATGCACCCAAAATAGGAGTACCTCAATACATAAGGCAAATACTAACAACCATAAAAGAGGAAATTGACAGCAACACAATCATAGTAGGGGACTTTAACATCCCACTTTCACCAATGGACAGATAATCCAAAATGAAAATAAATAAACACAAGCTTTAAATGATACACTAAACAAGACGGACTTAAATGATATTTATAGGACATTCCATCCAAAAACAACAGAATACACATTCTTCTCAAGTGCTCATGGAACATTCTCCAGGATAGATCATATCTTGGGTCACAAATCAAGCCTTGATAAATTTAAGAAAATTGAAATTGTATCAAATATCTTTTCTCACCACAACGCTATCAGACTAGATATAAATTACAGGAAAAATTCTGTAAAATATACAGAAACATGCAGGCTAAACAATACACTACTTAATAACCAAGAAATCACTGAAGATATCAAAAAGGAAATCAAAAAATTCCTAGAAACCAATGACAATGAAAACACGATGACCCGAAACCTACGGGATGCAGCAAAAACAGTTCTAAGAGGGAAGTTTAGAACAATACAATCCTACCTTAAGAAACAAGAAACATCTCAAACAAACAACCTAACCTTACACCTAAAACAATTAGAGAAAGAAAAACAAAAAAAACCCCAAAGTTAGAAGAAGGATAGAAATCATAAAGATCAGATCAGAAAGAGATGAAAAAGAAATGAAGGAAACAATAGCAAAGACCAATAAAACTAAAAGCTGGTTCTTTGAGAAGATAAACAAAATTGACTCATTAGGAATAAAAGGAAGAAGATTCACATCAACAGCATTAGAAATGAAAAAGGAGAAGTAACAACCAACACTGCAGAAATACAAAGGATCATTAGAGATTACTGAAAACAACTATACCCCAATAACATGGACAACCTGGAAGAAATGGAAAAATTCTTAGAAATGCACAACCTTTCAAGACTGAACCAAGAAGAAATAGAAAATATGAACAGACCAATCACAAGCACTGAAATTGAGACTGTGATTAAAAATCTTCCAACAAACAAAAGCCCAGGACCAGATGGCTTCACAGGCAAATTCTATCAAACATTTAGAGAAGAGCTAACACCTATCCTTCTCAAACTCTTCCAAAATATAGCAGAGGGAGGAACACTCCCAAACTCAATCTACGAGGCCACCATCACCCTGATACCAAAACCAGACAAAGATGTCACAAAGAAAGAAAACTACAGGCCAATATCCCTGATGAACATAGATGCAAAAATCCTCCACAGCATACTAGCGAAGAGAATCCAACAGCACATTAAAAGGATCATACACCATGATCAAGTGGGGTTTATTCCAGGAAGGCAAGGATTCTTCAGTGAAAGCAAATCAATGTGATAAACCATATTAACAAATTGAAGGAAAAAAACCATATGATCATCTTAATAGATGCAGAGAAAGCTTTCAACAAAATTCAACACCGATTTATGATAAAAACCCTCCAGAAAGTAGGCATGGAGGGAATTTACCTCAACACAATAATGACCATATATGACAAGCCCACAGCCAACATCATCCTCAATAGTGAAAAACTGAAATCATTTCCACTAAGATCAGGAAGAAGACAAGTTTGCTTACTCTCACCACTATTATTCAACATAGTTTTAGAAGTTTTAGTCACAGCAATCAGAGAAGAAAAAGAAATAAAAGGAAAACAAATTGGAAAATAAGAAGTAATGCTGTCACTGCAGATACAGATGACATGATACTATACATAGAGAATCCTAAAGATGCTACCAGAAAACTACTAGAGCTAATCAATGAATTTGGTAAAGTTGCAGGATACAAAATTAATGCACAGAAATCTCTGGCATTCCTATACACTAATGATGAAAAATCTGAAAGTGAAATCAAGAAAACATTCCCATTTACCATTGCAACAAAAGAATAATATACCTAGGAATAAACCTACCTAAGGAGACGAAAGACCTGTAAACAGAAAACTATAAGACAATGATGAAAGAATTTAAAGATGATACAAACAGATGGAGAGATATACCATGTTCTTGGATTGGAAGAATAACATTGTGAAAATGACTATACTGCCCAAAGCAATCTGTAGATTCAATGAAATCCCTATCAAACTACCGCTGGCATTTTTCACAGAACAAGAACAAAAAAATTTCACAATTTGTATGGAAACACAAAGGACCTCAAATAGCCAAAGCAATGTCGACAAAGAAAAACAGAGTTGGAGGAATCAGTCTCCCTGACTTCAGACTATACTACAAAGCTACAGTAATCAAGAGAGTATGGTACTGGCACAAAAACAGAAATATAGATCAATGGAACAGGATAGAAAGCCCAGAGATAAACCCACACACATTTGGTCATCTTTTCTTTGATAAAGGAGGCAAGAATATACCATGGAGAAAAGAGAGCCTCTTCAATAAGTGGGGCTGGAAAAACTGGACAGCTACATGTAAAAGAATGAAATTAGAACACTCCCTAACACCATACACAAAAATAAACTCAAAATGGATTAAAGACCTAAATGTAAGGCCAGACACTATAAAACTTTTAGAGGAAGACATAGGCAGAACACTCTATGACATAAATCACAGCAAGATCCTTTTTGACCCACCTTCTAGAGAAATGGAAATGAAAACAAAAATAAACAAATGGGACCTAATGAAACTTAAAAGCTTTTGCACAGCAAAGGAAACCATAAACAAGATGAAAAGACAGCCCTCAGAATGGGAGAAAATATTTGCAAATGAAGCAACTGACAAAGGATTAATCTCTGAAATTTACAAGCAGCTCATGCAGCTCGATATCAAAAAAACTAACAACCCAATCCAAAAATGGGCAGAAGACGTAAACAGACATTTCTCCAAAGAAGATATACAGATTGCCAGCAAACACATGAAAGGATGCTCAACATCACTAATCATTAGAGAAATGTAAATTAAAACTACAATGAGGTATCACCTCACACCAGTCAGAATGGCCATCATCAAAAAATCTAGAAACAGTAAATGCTGGAGAGTAAATGCTGGAGAGGGAACACTCTTGCACGGCTGGTGGGAATGTGAATTGATAGAGCCACTGAGGAGAACAGTATGGAGGTTCCTTAAAAAACTGAAAATAGGACTACCATATGACCCAGCAATCCCACTACTGGGCATATACCCTGAGAAAACGATAATTCAAAAAGAGTCATGTACCATAATATTCTTTGCAGCTCTATTTACAATAGCCAGGATATGGAAGCAACCTAAGTGCCCATCAACAGATGAACGGACAAAGAAGATGTGGTATATATATACAATGGAATATTACTCAGCCATAAAGTGAAATGAAATTCAGTTATTTGTAGTGAGGTGGATGGACCTAGAGTCTGTCATACAGAGTGAAGTAAGTCAGAAAGAGAAAAACAAATACCATATGCTAACACATACATATGGAATCTAAAATAAAAAGATAAAGGAAAAAAAGGTTCTGAAGAACCTAAGGGTAGGACAGGAATAAAGACACAGACGTAGAGAATGGACTTGAGGACACAGGGGCAGGGGAAGTGTAAGCTGGGATGAAGTGAGAGAGCAGCATGCACATATATACACTACCAAATGTAAAATAGATAGCTAGTGGGAAGAAGCCACGTAGCACAGGGAGATCAGCTCTGTGCTTTGTGACCACTTAGAGGGGTAGGTTAGGGAGGGTGGGAGGGAGGCGCAAGAGGGAGAGTATATGAGGATATATGTATACGTATAGCTGATTCACTTTGTTATAGAGCAGAAACTAAGAACAAAAAAGCAAAGTGTTAGCAGGGTTGTATTCCTTCATGGGGATCTAGGAGCAAGTTCATTTCCTTGCCTTTTCTGGCTTCTAAAGCCACCCATGTTCCCTGACTCGAGAACCTATTCATCCATCTGCAGAGCCAGCAACGTGGGCCCAGTTCCTTCTCACACTGCTGTCTCTCTGTCTCTCTCCTGTCTCCCTTTGTGATCACAGTGGACCCACCCAGATAATCCAGGATAATCACTTACGTTAAATCAACTGATCATCAACTGTAATTCCATCTTCAGCTTAATCCCTTTCTGCCACAACCTGACCTAACATGTTCCAGGGGCAGGGATCAGGACGTGGACATCTTTGGGAGCATTATTCTGCCTGCCACAACCACTGCTCTCTCATTCCCACCCATTTCTTCATTTTCTGCTAAAACACACCATCAATTATTCTCTTTCTTTATATCACCAACTCCTTTCTACTTGTTTCTTCCTCAGGAGTAGAGAATACATCTACCTTATTCACCATGTGGCCTATTTGTCATGCATAAATGAATAGATAACAAAAATCATTAAACAAAGACTTCTGTCCAGTTTGAACTCCCCAGATAATGTCCTAACTCTCTCTACCCCTTCACAGCAATAAATGGATGTTGAATTCTGTCAAGTTCTTTTTCTGCATCTATGGAGATGATCATATGATTTCTCCTTAATTTTGTTCATGTGCTTTATCACATTGATTGATTTGTGGATATTGAATCATCCTTGTATCCTGGAATAAATCCCACTGATTATGGCATATGATCCTTTTAATGTGTTGTTGAATTTGGTTTGCTAATATTTTGTTGAGGATTTTTGCATATGGGTTCATCAGGGATATTGGCCTATAATTTTCTTCTCTTGTGGCATCCCTGGTTTTGGTATCAGGGTAATGTTGGCCTCATAAAATGAGTTTGTAAATGTTCCTTCCTCTTCTAATTTCTGGAAGAGTTTGAGAAGGATTGGTGTTAATTCTTCTTTGAGTGTTTTGTAGAATTCATCAGTAAAGCCATCTGGTCCTGGACTTTTGTTTGTTGGAATGTTTTTCATTACTGTTTCAATCTCCTTACTGGTGACTGGTCTGTTCAGATTTTCTAATTCTTCATGATTAAGTCTTGGTAGGTTGTATATTTCTAGAAATCCACCTATTTCTTCTAGATTTTCCACTTTTCTGGAATATAATTATTTGTAATAGGCTCTTTTGGTCCTTTGTATTTCTGTAGTTATCAGAACATCTCTTTCATTTCTGATTTTAAGTCTTGTCTCCTTTTTTTCAGGAGAATCTAGCTAAATGTTTGTCAATTTTGTTTATCTTTTCAAAGAACCAGCTCTTAAAATCATTTGGTCTATTCTACTGTCTTTTTATTCTCTATTTCATTCATTTCCATTCTGATCTTTGTTATTTTCTTCCTCCTACTAACTTTGTGGTTTGTTTGTTCATTACTTTTCTAATTGCTTGAGGTATAAAGTTTTTATTTGAGATTTGTCCTGTTTTTTTATGTAGGCATTTATTGCTATAAACTTCCCTCTTAGAACTGCTTTCATTGCATCCTGTAAATTTTGGTATAATATATTTCCATTTTCGTTTGTCTCAAGGTATTTTTTGATTTCTCTTTTGAGTTCTTCTTTTACCCACTGATGGTATATAGCATGTTGTTTAATCTCCACTTATTTGTGAATTTTCTAGCTTTCTTCTTGTAATTGATTTCTAGTTTTATTTCACTGTGGGCAGAAAAGGTGCTTGATAAGATCAAGTTCATTTTCTTAAATTTATTAAGACATTGTGTAAACTAACATATGACTTATTCTGAAGAATATTCCATGTAGCCTTAAGAAGAATGTGTATTCTGCTGCTGTTGGATGAAATGCTCTGTAGATGACTGTTAAGTCCATCTTGTTTAATGTGTCATTTAAGGCCAATGATTCTTTATTGATTTTCTATATGGAATATCTATTCATTTTTGACAGTAAGATATTGAAGTCCCCTACCATTATTGTATGCAATCTATTTCTCCCTTCAGGTCTATTAATATGTGCTTTCTCTACTTAAGTACTTCTATGTTGGGTGCATAAATATTTACAAATGTTGTATCATCTTGTTGGATTGACTGCTTTATCATTATATAATGCCCTGCTTTGTTTCTTATTACAGTCTTTGACTTAAAATCTAATTTGTCTGATACAAGTATAGTTACTCCAGCTTTCATTTAGTTTCTATATGCATGGAATATCTTTTTCCATCTCTTCACTTTCAATCTGTCTATATCCGTACCCAGGCATATGGAATGATTCTCAACATCACTAATCATCAGGGAAATGCAAATAAAAATCACAATGAGATAGCACCTCACACCTGTTAGGATGGCTATTATCAAAAAGACCACAAATAACAAATTTGGCAAGGATGCAGAGAAAAGGAACCATTGTACATTATTTGTGGGAATGTAATTTGGTGCAGCCACTAAGGAAAACAGTATGGAGTTTCCTCAAAAAACTGAAAATAGAACTACCATATGATCCATCAATTCCACTCCTGTGTATATATCTAAAGAAAATGAAAACATTAATTCAAAAAGATACATGAACCCCAATGTCCACAGAAGTGTTATTTACAATCGTCAAGATATGGAAGCAACCTAAGTGTCCATCAAAAGATGAATGGATAAAGAAGATGTAGTGAATATATATATATATATATATAGAGAGAGAGAGAGAGAGAGAGAGAGAGAGAGAGAGAGAGAATATTACTCAGCCATAAAAAAGAATGGACTTGTGCCATTTGCAACAAAGTGGATGGACCTAGAGAGTATAATGTTTAGTGAAATAAGTCAGACAAAGACAAATACTCTGTGTTACCACTGATATGTGGAATCTAAAAAATAAAACAAACAAATGTATGTAACAAAATAGAAGCAGACTCACAGATATAGAAAACAAACTAGTGGTTACCAGTGAGGAGAAGGAAGGTGGAGGTGCAACAGGGATTTGGGATTAAGAGATACAAGCTACTATGTATAAAATAGATAAGCAACAAGAATGTATTGTACAATACAGGGAAATATAGCCATTGTTTTGTAATAACTTTAAATGGAGTATAATCTATAAAAATATTGACTGTCTATGTTGTACACCTGAAACTAATAAAATATTGTAAATAAACTAACTTCAATTAAATAAATACATAAATGCAAGCTCAAACAACAAAAAGTGTACAGTGTGATGATCTGACATACATATACTTTGGGAAATGATTACCATTCTCAAGTTAATTAACTCATCCATCATGTCACATGGTTACCTTTTTTTTTTCTTTGGTGTGTGTGGTGAGAACACTTAAGATCTACTCTCTTAGCAAATTTCAAGCATACATTATAGTATTACTAACTATTGTCACTATGTTGTTCATTAGATCCCCAGAAATGTTTCATCTTATAACTTAAAACTTGTACCCTTTGACCACTATCTCCCCATTTCGTCCATGCCTCCAGCCCTACAACCACCATTCTGCTCTCTGTTTCTCTAAATTTGACTTCTTTTCTTTTTATACTATATTTCCTATGAATTTCAAGAAGTCTCAATAAATAAAGGTTATATTTCAGGGTCAAAATTCTTTGGATTTACACCTTTATGAACACTGACTTTTTAAAAAATAAATACAAATCATTAGCATAATTCCAATATATCTACATACTTACTCAAAAGAAGTCTACATAAGGATATTTATTGATGCATTATTTGTAATACAAATACCACAACTGCAGAAATACCATAAATGTTCAAAAAATAAAAATAATTATTGGTAAGCATGGATTTAATATTGCATTTTGTTCCTGTGTTCTGGCTATTTTATAATTGTTTTTTTCCCTCCTTCTCTTGCTCTCTTTCTTTGTGATTTGATGATTTACTGTAGGGATATGTTTATATTCCTTTCTCTTTGTCTTTTGTATATCTACTATAGGTTTTTTCTTTGTGGTTACCATGGAGCTCCCATAATAAAACACCTTAGACTTATAACACCTTATTTTTAGCTTATGATAACTTACATCTGAACACATTCTAAAGCTCTAGCCGCCCCCCTCAAGTTTTATACGTTTGATGTCACAATTTATATCTTTTTATCTTGTGTATACCCTAACAAATTATTGTAGTTATAGTTATTATTGCTACTTTTGTCTTCTAACATTCATACTAGATTTATAAGTGATTAACACACCACCATTACTATATTAAATTATTCTTAAATTAACTATATATTTACCTTTAGCAGCAAAATTTATACTTTCATATGCTTTTCTGTTACTAATTAGTACCCTCTTGTGTCAACTTAAAGAAATTCCTTTAACATTACTTATAAGGCTGCTTAATGGTAATGAACTCCTTCATTTTTCACTTGTCTGGAAAACTCTATATATCTCCTTATTCTGAAGAACATCTTTGCTGGGTAGACTTTTGTGGTTGGCAGTTTTTGTCTTTTACCACTTCGAATGTACTGTGTCACTCCCTTCTGGCCCACAAAATATCTGCTAAAAATTTGATAGTCTTATGAGTATTTCCTTGTACATAACAAGTTATTTCTCTTGTTGCTTTTAAGATTCTCTCCTTGTCTTTAACTTTTGACAATTATAGTGTGTCTCAGTGTGGATCTCTTTGGATTCATCTTATTTGGAACCCTATCTGGGCTTCCTGGATCTGGATGTGTGATTTTTCCCCAAGTTAAGGAAGTTTTCAGCCATTATTTCTTCAAGTTTTCTCCCCCTTTTTCTCTCTCTTCTTCTAGGACCTCCATAATGTGAATATTGGTCCACTTGATTTTTCCCCATAAGACCCTAAAGCTATTTTCACTCTTTTCATTCTTTTTTCTTTTTCTCCTGTGACTGAATTAATTCCACTGCCCTGTCTTCATGTTCGCTGAGCTTTTATTCTGCTTGATCTAGTCTACAGTTGAAACCTTCTACTGAATTTTTCAGTTCAGTTATTATATCCTTCAGTTCTATCATTTCTGTTTGGTACTTTCTTGTATTTTATATCTCTTTGTTAAAATTCTCACTTTGTTCATGCATTGTTTTTCAGATCTCAGTGGGCATCTTTATGATCATTATTTTGAACTCTTTATTGGATAAATCAGTTATCTCCATTTCTTTAAGGTCTTTTTCTGAGGTTTTATCTTGTTCTTTCATTTGAAATACATTTCTCTCTTCATTTTCTTGATTCTCTGTAGTGGTTTCTGTGCATTAGATAAAACAGTCAACTCTCCCAATCTTGACAGGGTGACCTTGCATAGGAGATGAAACTTATTGTTCAACCATGCCCTAGCTCCTGGTTGTCTCTCAAACCTTTGTGACTGTCCAAGCTGCCTTCTTTGTTCTTAGTGGCTCCCAGTAGTTGAGGGTGTGCAAAGGTCTTTCAGTGTCTCAAAGGGGGAGGTTCTCATTCAGCACCTAGATTCAGGCTAATTGGAACCCAGACGGTCTCCTCAGACAGCAACTTTTCAATTAGCAATAATCGCGCCTCGGATAAACCTCATTGGCTACGATACTGCCACTGCGCAAAGCTCAGACAGCAACTTTTAACATATACAATATGCCTCTTTCAGAAGGTGACTGAGAGATGGCTGTTTTTGTCTGTTCCCTCTGCATTTAGCTCTGGGATTATAGAGAGTTAAGAACTGTTTCTTTGTTTGCTTCCATCCCATTGAACCCATGGACACCAGACCCACTGGCCACCAGGGCCAGGTTATCAAGGGATGTGTCCTCTTGGCAGCAGCCATAAATGTGGGGGCACCAGGTATGTGCAAAAGCTCCTTTCACAGAGACACCAGGGACCTGGGGTGGGGCAGAGGGGGAGCATGAAGAATGTGCCTGCTGGCCTCCCCAGTCTCTGGGGAAGATTGAAGTCATGCCCTAGATGTGTGTTAAATTAGAAGCCTGCCCCTCAGGCCACAGGTTTTAAGATCTGCAAATAGGCCTCTTTCATGGAAAGACTTGACATTTCAACCTGCTGCCTCTGTGCTATGCCCTGGTGGCATAGCTGTTTAAGAACTGTGTCTTACAGTTCTTAAACAGTCCTATGGGTAATCCCTCTGGCTACCAGAGCCAGGCAACCAAGGGGTGCATCCCCTGGGTGGCAGCCACAATAGCTAGGGTGCCAGACATGTGTACAAGCCCCTTTACAAGTGATACCAGTGACCTGGAGTGAAGCAGAGGGAAAGCACAAAGATGGTGCCCACCAGTCATCCCAGTCTCTGGGGAAGATTGCAGTCATGCCCTAGATGGGTGTTAAATCAGAAGCCTGTCCCTTGGGCCACAGGATTTAAGATCCGAAAATGGGCCTCTTTCTTGAAAAGACTGGATGTTTCAGTCTGCAGCCTCTTTGCTGAGTCCTCATGAAGCTGTTAAGAACTGTGTCTTAGTTCACAACAGCCTGTGGGTCTTGGGACATAAACCCCATAAGCTTTCAGAGCTGGATGTTCTGGAAGATCATGTCTCAGGTGAAAGTCTTAAAAGTTGGGGCCTCAGATATGGGATCCAAACCCTTCACTTCTCAGAGAGAGCTGAGAGTGTGAGTTCCCTCCCAGTTGTATGCTGCCATAGCGGGGATGGATTTTTGGTGACATTGTGTCTCAGCCCCTCCTACCATTTCAAAGTGGGTTTTTCTCATTTTCCTGCTGTGTAGAAGTCACTCAGCTTGTTTCTCTTGGAGGGAATTATTCCATATGTTGTTGTAGATTCAGTGTGTCTCTGGGAGGACTGAGTTCAGGAGCCTCCTGTGTCACCTTCTTGAACTGAACTCTCCCAATCTCCAGAATTTTAAGAAAATTTTTAACCACTCCCATGTAAGTTCTATTCTAGAGCTAATATTAATCCTTTAGAGAATGTTTCAACATTCAAAGGACATTTCCAATTTCTATAATTGTTTATCAGATTTGTAATATTATGTAAATTATGACTTTTATATCCTTATAATTGACTTTTTTCTATTTTCCTTTTGAACCCTTTAAACAGTAACCAATTTGGTTGGACATATTAGCTATATTTAATTATAAACAGTTTTTACATATATTGTACCATTTGATCTTACCATTAAAGTAATTTCAGTATGATGTTGCTTTTGAACACTGGAATCTACACTCTGGAAATGTGTTCAGTAGCCCATAATGTGGGTCCTGAAGACCCAAGGCCGAGAAGCTAGGATCACAGAGGGTATTATGCATGGTCCCCCATGTGAGGAATGCTGTAGGGATTTCTCTTTGGCAGACCAAAGGGCAAGCTTCCTACTAAAGGCATTTATAACATGCTAACAAATAACCATAGGGTGTATTTACAAGATATGTGAGAGAACCTGGCAGGCACAAACTGATGAACATCAAAGACAAGTTAAGTGAGCTATTTCCTATTTACTCATGAGAAACAAACAGCTCTAGTGGAAAATTTTAGGCTCACTGGATTCCATCACTTGAAAAAATCACAGAGTTTTTCCCTGGAAATATCTTTAGAGATCATCTAACTCAACATTGCCCCCTTCCTAGTTTTGTTTCACACTTCATTTACCCATTTACTGGCACAGACAGATGCCTCTAAATTTCTATACACATAAACATTTATGCATGAATATTCAATTTGAAAGTTACACAGGATGTGCTCATTAGAGATTATGTGACTTCCTTTGCATCTTTCCTCCTTAAAGCTCTAAGGCAATGACCTTTCTTGAGTTAATATTAGAAAAAGCACAATATTTGATTCTGAGAGACCTAAATACTAAGGGAGCACGGAGCTGTGAGACAGAGAAGAGGCAAAACCGTAGCAGGCACGTGTGAGAATCTGAGGGTTGAAGGAGGTGCAGAAGGGCCTCCCAGGCCCTCAGTGCATCTAAGAAGATGAGCAGAGGGCTCGCCACGTGGAGAAGTGGGAAAGGAATTGGGCTGCTATGACAGAACCTCAGTTTTAAAAAAATATCATGGTCAACATTCTTTCCAGGTCCAATTGCTCTCATTTGAAGTAAGAGAATTTGAATATCATCCCCTTTGCCTGCCACCACTCTCCTTGCTGAGCAGCAGAGAAAAAGCTGGGGTTGGGGTGGGGATGCAGGGAATTTCAGGTTCCAGTTTCAGTTCTGATTCAAGCTTGTTGTGTTACTTGGAAACAGCCTAACCTTCCTGGCCTCGGTTTCCTCATTTGGTTACTTGAGGTTAGACTAGTGACTGCAGTAAGATCCCTTCCAGCTCAAATACCCTGTGATTATACATGTATCTCCTGACCAAAGCCTTGCCTTAACATAGGCTGCCAAAATGGAATCAGTGAAACTTGAGTCCATTAGGCTCCTGCCTGAGTGTAGCAGAAGGACCTCAGGGGAGCCCAGCGTCTCCTCTAAAGCTGTCACCTAAAACGAGGTCCATCCCAGCTCAGTTTTAGAATCTGCATCTCCCACAAGGCTGAAGAGCATGACTGAAAATTGCAAATCTGAAATACAACTCATTCACTCTGTAAATACAAATGCCAGGCTCATACAAATGCCAGGCTTGGGTGGGAGCTGGGGGTAAGAAGATGAAAGGCAGGAGGGCAGAGACAACTTGTGCTGTGTGAGTGGCAGAGAGGAGATGTGAGGGAGATCCGGGGAGGCGGACAGATTGGGGAACTCCCTGCAAGGAGTGGGGATTTCCCAGGAAGCCTGCACAGCCTTGGAGCAGGCACAGGAGCATGAGCATTTGTAAGATGGTAACGGGTAAAGAGCGTTTGCAGGCAAAAGGAACTGTTTGGATAAAGGGAGAGTGAAGGGCATTGCTATTTAAAGAAATGCTGGAAAATGTACTAAAGCTAGAATGTAGGGTGTCGGATTGCAGCTGTAGGCAACAGCCGCAATGGAGAGGTTTTCAAGCAGGAGGTAGAGAGACTTGGATTTGTTTCTAGGAGGGAAATGACAGCAGCTCGGAGGATAGAAGGGGCTGACGAAAGGCTGGAGGAAGGAGACCAGACAAGGGGCTCCAACAAGCAGATAACCAGCTCATCCTGGCTCACACCACTTGCCATTTGAAGGACGGTATCTGAATTATATTCACACAGCCATCTGGTTTGGTCAGTGTAGATACAGACAGAGGTACAGAGAGACTTTCCAGAAGCCATGATGAGAATCAGCCAAATCTCTAGACCAACAGTGACAGTCTTGTTACAGAAGTAAGACCATCATAATTCTTATTGTACAATTTATTGCAGAAATTCATAGTATGCTACTGTGCCTGTTGTAACGCACATCCACAGGGGAGACTCCCAGAATGGATGTTCATTTTGCCATTATGGTCCTCTTCCCTCTACTGCTGACCTTGCCTGAACACTGGACATCTGGGCGCTGGGGCATGCTTTGTTAGAAAGTTGACAGATATCATTTCCAGGCTTCGTTTTTGTTTTTGTTTTTACACGGACTATCCAAGATAATTAATTTCATAGAATCACATAAGTATACAGAAAACTCAGGTCTGGAGCAAATAGGAAAATTTAACTCAAGATTCCCATTTCTTCCTACTAGCTTCCACTTCTTATTCTTAACAATCACTCAAAAACCTGATGGTGTGAGACTGCTGTAACCCTGGGAGATATCTGTGAAATACCAAATGAAATGGCCCTTTTAGATTTCTACAGCAAGCCAGCCCCTCCCGCACCCCTTGCCTTGGGATCTCATAATGCTCTATGAAAGCAAAGCTCATTAAGGCTCCCCTTGTACAGTGGGCAGCATTATTATTCTCATTTCTCACACCGACAAAGCAAAGTAGAGAGATGTTTGCAGTTGCTTGTCCAACTTTGCCATTCTAGTGGCAAAACTAGAAACACAGCTCAGTGATGTGCCCTCAACTACTATCAAACAGCTTTGTACTTTCAAGCAAAGCTGAAGTAACTTACCTAAAACCAGAGTAACTTGCATTTCAGAATGAAAATGAGAATGTGGGCTGCTGCTTCTCACAGGTAACCTGTGTCTTCCCCACCAAGCACCAATAAAACTTCCCGGAATATGCAATCTGATTACTATCTAAACAGACTAATATAACACATTCCAGACCACATCAGCCATGCAAATGTTACTGAAAGAGTCCAACCCATAACTAAAGCGTACCTGCCCCTGACACAGAGTGAGGTGAGGACAGAGATGACTTTTAAAAAGTGAACACGACAGAGAAAATAAAACAGCTGAAAATGAAGTCATATGTGTGTGTATGTATAAAACATGTATATGGTATACAAGACATATAAATATGTACAATATATGTTATGGATAATAAATATGTGTGTATAAAATATATATGTGATATATATGACATAAGTATATCTCATATATGTTGTGTGAAACAAATATGTGTTTATAAAATATTATATACATTTAATCTAGCATATTCATGTTTATAAATAGCATGTCATACATTTACATATTTTATGTATTATATACTTACACATAAATATATAACATGGATGCTATATATATTTATATAAATATACTATATGTTTAAATCAGTATATATTATATGTGTTTTATATATATATAAAACAATGAAATTTAAGATACAAAATAGGATGGCTATGTATCAGTAAGTCCATTGAAAATCTCACGTGAAATCCAATAATATACCTCACAATATTTAATATACAAAAGATTTAATACCACAGTAGTGGACTGACTTTCTATGAGGAAAGAAGTATATGAATATTTTTTAAAGATTATTTTAATTCTATAATTATGAAATCCGTACTTTAAAATGTATTTCTAAAATAAAAGAACTGTCATGTTGAAAAATGGTAGTTCAGTTGTTCCGGTAATAGAGAAATACATTTTGGAGAAGAAAACTAATTTCTTCAAATAAGACAAACATCCCCTTACAAGTGAAAATCTAAGAAGACATGGTAACATGTTTAGGAAGAAATAGTCAGTACATAAAATTTATGTACTAAGGTAGGTACAATATTATATTATTGAAACCTATATGCTATGGTTGAAAAAGAAAGATGGTTTGGAATTTAAGAACTGAGCTGAAGTGGGTTTTTTTTGTTTGGTTTTAACCACAAGCTAAAGTAGGAAGATGAACACATGACTAACAGAGAGCAACAGGCATCTGACAAATAAAGTCTAAGTAGAAGTGTCATGTGTAGATATACATTTCTTTCTGGTCTTTACAAAATAGCTTAACAGACTGATACAATATGAATTAAATAAAAATTTAACTTCTTAAATATAGTATACATTTATACCATTTCTAAGTAATAAAAAAGTTTCCATCTACAATGTGCAGAATGGCCTTAGAGTCTAAAGTTCTTCTGAATTGTGTCCTGCAGAAGGGTCCTAGAAAATCAGTGGTTGAGTTAGGTTCATTTTCTAGTCTTGTCATATTTGAAATTAGTTCTTCTCCTGAGTTTGTGTCTGAAGTGTGTTGGTGAGTGCAGCTCACATCAGCATCAGCATCTACCTGGCATCTCCACGTGACCAGTCAGCGTTCCCTAAAGGAGAGGAGGAACTCTGTCCTGACACAGGGGGAACTCCTCCCTCCTCACATCCTGCCCTCCTCCCCCTGAGTGAGAGCTGGGAAGGCTGTCCTGTCACCACCACCCCCCCCCCCGCCCCCAGACAGCAGTGGGGCAGGACCATCTGCGAGCAAGCTGTCCACCTGCCATGACACCTGGTGAACCCAGGGTTAGGAATCGCCCCTTCCCCATATGTCCGCCCCCAGAGCCACTCCAAGGCTCCAGGGACATGGAGCCTGCGTCCTTGCAAGCCTCTCCTCCACTGTGCTCCTGCCCATTCTTTGTCACAGTGCAGAGAGGGGAGAGCCGGTCAGCAGGAAACTACCTTTTCTTCATAGGTCTCACTCAGAATGATGCCAGTGCCCTAGTTGTGTGATTCTGTTTGGACACAAATGTCAACTATTCCTGAACTACAGTCTCTCAGGTCATAGATGTTTGTCAGGGTCTCCTTTAGGTTAGGTTCCCAGAAATAGATCTTGAGACTAGGATTTGAGGGCTGGGGGTTTATTTGGAGATGATCCTAAGAAACACGTTGGGAGAGTGAGGGAGGGGGGACAGGAGAGGGAGATATGCTACTAGAGGATGAATTGATGAGCAAGTCACTGCTGGAGGTCAGCAGGCTCCATCTGCTGGGGATGGAGAGGGCCATCCTACCAGAATGAAGGGGGCTGGGATGGCTCCACTAGCTCACTGTTGCCCTTGTTCAGGGCAGCTTGGTGGGGGGGGAGTGGGGGGTGTTGGTTCTGCTGGCACTTTCAGCCTGTTTTGTAAGTGCCCAAGCTTCTTCCTAAGGCCAGAGAGAGTCCAGAGTGTCTGCCACTAAGTCTTAAATATCATTGCAATTTGAATCTTTCTGAATGTTTGGAAAACCCAAGATTTGTCCTTCTCTGCTGGGCTGGATTCTCCCATTCGCCTCCCAGTTCCATCCTCCACCCCTGCCCTTCTGGTCCTTGGAAGGGGCTCCAGCGCCCATCTGATGCTAGCTCCATGATACTGCAGTACACCTGGTGGTTTCTGTACATCCTTCCCACACCTTGGTTAACAGTCCTTTATTAAAGCTTCACACTAGAGGGAAAATCTCTCCACCTCTACTATGGCAGGTACTAAGTCTAAAGAAAACCCTCCTTTACCTCCAATTCCTTGGCCAATTGTACCTCAACTCTTTTACTCCCTCACTGTGAAAGAATGGCTAACAGTCAGGAAACTAGTTTTTGTACATCAAATTTGCAGGTGTCGCAGGGTTTGGAATGTGGATGTAGTTTGTATCTATTGCCTTAGATCCTCAGGTACAACTGACGAGGAAATATTACTCTTCTCGTTGCTGACACAAATCTGTTCTGAGTCTCAGAAATACCTGTGGTTCAATTTTAACATCTAAAAATGTTAATGATCTTTTTGTAAGTTTCTTGTAAGCTTCGCATAAGAAGCAGTAGAAGAGGTGATAAAGCTTAGTGATGTGAAGCCAGCACATCTTGGTGTACTTACTGTCTGTGGGACTTCGGGAAAATCACTCACCAGCATTGAAAGGCTGTAACAACATGGATTCATTTTCTGACGTGAGAATTCAGTAAGATAATGTACATAAAGGATTTAACAGAGAAACTGGAACACAGTTAAGTGCCTATTCATTCATTCAAAAATATGTATGAAAAATATCCCATGTATCAGGCACTCCACTAGGTACTGGGTTCACAGTAGTGAAGAAAGTCCCTATTCTGAGATCCTAAAATTGAAAAAGCACATACCAGGTGGTAGTAGGGGATAGAATAAAGGATACAGATGTTCTAGAAAGAGAGTGATAGTGGGGCAGAGAGTAGTCAGTACAGCCTTTATGAAAAAGTGATATTGGAGCAGAGACATGAAGTAAGTGAGTAAGTGACATACAAGGATTATCCAGGCACAGAGAAGAGCAAATGTAAAGAGGGACCTGCTCACCATGTCCCAGGAGTATGAAGGGGCCTGTGCATCCACAGCAGAATGAAAGGAGGGGAGTAAAGAGATGGGGCCAGAGAGGCCATGGGGGCCTGGACCACACAGGCCGCTTCAAGAACTTCCAGTTTGACTCTCATCGTGTAATAGGGAAGAACATTTTGTATTTTATTATAAGTTAATCACTAAAGGGATGTTGCCTATAAGATTAAATTATACATAGTGGCTCATCTCTGGGAACCCTTCCTCCCAGGTAATGAGCGTTAAGCTAAAATACATTTGTTTAGCTCACAGGAAACATCCTGAACAGGTCCACATGTGAATGACTGCAGGAAGGGAGGAATTAACACATCCCTTCCCAGAACCAGGAAATGCTTGAGTTTACTCCCTCCCCTTTTAGTATAAAAGAAGTCTGAATTCTAACTCAGGCAAGATGGTTCTTTGGGACACTAGTCCACCATCTTCTCAGTCTGCTGGCTTTCCAAATAAAGTCACTATTCCTTGCCCCAACAGCTTATCTCTCAATTTATTGTCCTGTCCTGCAGCAAGCGGTACAAGCTTGGACTCTGTAACAATCTGAGGGTTTTGAGCAGAGGAGAGCCTGGTCAGACTTAAGCTCTGACAGGATCACTCTGGCTGCTGTGTTGGGAGACCAGCTGGGAGGCTGTGAATCATCAGAGGACAAGGAGATGGGGCCAGGGATATGGTGAGAAGGGACAAGATTCTGAGTATATTTTGAAGTTGATAAGATTGTCTATAAAGTCAGATATAGAATATGAGACAGAGGAGTCTGAGGATGAGTCCAAGTTGTTTAATCTGAGGCACTGGAAGGATGGGGTCTCCACAACTAGCTGGGGACTGAAGTGAAGCAGGTGGGAGGGAGAGATTGTGAGTGTAGTTCTGGACAAAAATAAGATGCAGGGAAATGTCAGGGAAGCTGAAGGGATAGATAAGTTGAGGCTCACAAGAATATAGAGTTTATATGATATCTAAAGCCTCGGGACTGGATGATCCAATATGGGACTAATGTAGATAGTTCATTAATAAGAGCATCTCATGTCAAGCAATAAGTGAACATGTGCCTTACAGGAGGCTTCCAGAATGGAATGATTTTTTTCCAAAAATTTGCCCACTTTAGTAAAAAGAGAAAAAAAGAGAGACTCTAATCCAACTATTAAATGCAATGGAAAATGGAGCCACATAGAACATTTGTTGCAATTTGGACAGCCAGAGCACTAATTTTAAATTGTGGTGGCCTGAAGAGTTTAATTACTTCAACTGACAGGATATTGGTTTCCGGATCACTTGAACTGAGCTTTATACTTGAAAACACAACTTGGGTCATGTTAGGAAAGGCACCATTATCTGAATTTGACTTTTGACAACACTTCTTTACATATGCATTCTAGAAATTTAAGAATAATGCATCTAGAAATTTATTGGCCAGGCTTAAGGAAAGTAGACACAGCAAGCCCTCTTACAACAGTTTTAATTGAACACTAGATAGGTCTTATAGCTCAGGGATTGGCAAGCTTTTTCATTAAAGGCCAAATAGTAAGTTTTTTCTAGTTTTATTGAGAAATAATTAACTCACATCATTGTATAAGTTTATGACATCAAGCATGATGGTTTGATTTCAATATATTATGAAATGATGACCACAACAGGTTTAGTTAACATTCATAATTTCATATGGATACAATAAAAAGACAAGAAAAAAATTCTCCTTGTGATGAGAGCACTTAGGTTCTACTCTTTTAACAACTTTCTTACATATCACATAGTTAATAGCAATGTTAACCACAGTAATCCTGTTGTATGCTACATCCTTAGTACTTGTTTATCTTACAACTGGAAGTTTGTACCTTTTGACTACCTTCCTCTAATTCCCCTTCCCTGCACCCCCACCTCTGGCAACCACATATCTGATCTCTTTTTCTATGAGCTTGGTGGAGTTTTTTTTCAAATGGTAAATATTTTAAGCTTTGCAGATTACTTGGTCTTTGGACTACTCAACCCTGCCATTGTAGCATGGGCAGCCACATACAATATGCAAATGAATGGGTGTGGTTGTGTTCCAATAAAACTTCATTTACAAAAACATGCAGCAAGGAATTGGCTGGGTGGCCATAGTCTGCCTTTCCCCATCCCCACCCCAAGTAGCTTTCCCTGTAACTATGCAAAAGCTTAGAAAAACAGCTATTTAACTTTATTCAACTTGTTCATAAACAAATAAAAATATATTGTCTTTGCTCAAGCTGTCATTAAATGTTCAACAATTTAGGAGTAGGTTATACCAGTTAAAGGTCATTGCATATATGGATACATATTATATATAATATACATGATATAACATATAGATATTTATATATATATTTATGTTTATATATCACTGTTTTTGTCTCTTTCACATAAATCTTACCTAGAATGTCGAACACATAGTACATTCTTGACAGATGTTTTATTCACAGTTATTAAATATATACTTATCATGTTTGTATAGTAAATTTAACTTACTGTGAATAAAAAGGATGAACTATAAAAAAAATAAAGGTCTTTGCAATAATTCAAGCAAGAATTGATAAGACAGGGTGGGATCAGTAGGGGTGGTGGAAATGATCACGTTATGGATATATTTTGATGATAGAAGCAACAGAACTTGCAGAATGATTGAGTGTAGGGTGAGAGAGGAAGAATAGAGTTGAAGATGGACCCAAGAATTTTGGTTCACCCAGTAAATGGCAGCTATTATTGCTATGCTCATATAATTATGTTTATATATCTTACTTTCTTAACCTGGCTTCTATAAGCACTCAAAATAAAATACATTTTGCCCACCATTAGATCCCTGTACCATGGATCTGTGGATAAAATACTCTCCATTTTATTGAAAAAAGTATCCCCAAATTATATTTTAGGAATTATATCTGTTATTTATTGTCAAGGATATACTTCATAAGAAACACAATAGCAGCATGATCATCCTCCTTAAACCAGCCTCCAGTTTTAGTTTTCTTTATTTTTCCTTTAGTGCCTCCTTGGCTGTTAAGAGCACTCAGAGATAATGCACTGATGAGAGTCTTCACCAGAGTGTGATTCCCTGGTGCCCGACTTCTTCCTCTGAGCTCATCAGCAGTCCACAGCACTAGTCCACGCACTCACCAGAGTGACTCATAATCATTTGCATTTTGCTTTGACAGACTGATCATTAGCATAAAGCCATTCCTGCATGACTTTCTGAAGGACACATGAAGATGTTCATGGGCAGTTGAGCCGTGAATTTCATAGAGAATTTAAATTATTCTAAGTTAAACTTCTGGGTCTTGTATTGTGCTCCTTGGCTTAACTGTGAAAAACCAGTTGGACAAGTGAGCCCCATTAAATGACTCAATTTCAGTCTACTGGAAAAGGGAGCCCAGATTGTCAGGTAGGGAGTTATTTACTCAGGCATAACTTCCAGTGAAGCAGCCTTAAGGTCTTGAGAAACTTTGGAAATGCAACTCAGTGGGAGACATCCATCCATTTATTTATTCATTCAACAAGTGTTTCTTTAGGACCTAGGAATTGCAGGAAATATTCTAGATCAGGGGTCACCGACCCCCAGGCCACGGACCACTACCGGTTAGGGGCCTAATAGGAACTGGGCTGCACAGCAGGAGGTCAGAGGTGGGCAGGTGAGTGAGTGAAGCTTCATCTGCCGCTCCCCATCGCTCCCCATTGCTTGCATTACTGCCTGAACCATAACCCCACCATCCATGGAAAAATTGTCTTCCATGAAACCGGTCCCTGGTACGAAAAAGTTTGGGGCCCGCTGTTCTAGATTTTGTGTATATGGAAGCAAACAAGATGGACAAACTCTGTGCTCTTAAGAAGCTCATATCCCTGAATATATGCTTAGATGATGGTTAAGCCAGACAATAAACATGTAATCAAACAAACAAATAATTTGAGGTACTAATAAGTGCTATGAAGAGCAAGTCATAGAGGACTGGGAGAGAGAGCCCTGAGAATAGGGCCACTTTACATAAGTTGTTTTTGGAGAAGACATTTTTGCTGAGCCCTGAATGATGATTGTTGCTGAAAAATCTAGTAGAAGACTATGGCAGGCAAAGTAAAAGCAAATTAAAAAATCTGACCATGGAAATCATCTGGGTGTCTATGGGGACACCAGGCATTCCTTTAGCCCTTTTGACATTTGCTGACTCATGAATGACCAGTCAAGATGGAGAGGCTGAGCAGAGTTTTCAGCTATCTCATGAGTAAAAGATGAGGTTTCAGGTTAGAGTGGACGCTGTCCAAGTTTTCCTGGGACTGAGGTGTTTCCAAGGATGCAGGATATTTGGTGCAAAAACTGGGAAATCCCACGCAAATCTGAAGAAGTTAGTCCACCTTTCAAGGCCCAGTGAGATAAAGGGTCCCCTTAACCCTCCAGTACTCCCATTTTAGATGCCTCGAAAGCTATACCTTTGAATAAAAGAAACCAGAAAAAGGCCAGTTCTCACAAAGATCTAGCCTTGCCCCTGCCCCAGTTACTCTTATATTTTACTATTTTTTCAACTTTATTGAAGTACAATTGACAAGCAAAATTGTAAGATATTTCAAGTGTACATTGTGGTGATTTGATATACATTTATATTTTGAAAGTATTCCCCATCTAGTTAATTAACACATCCATCACTATACATACATATATATTTTTTCAGTGGAAACATTTAAGTTCTACTCTCTTAACAAATTAGCTTATATATAATACTTATATAACACAGTATTATCAACTACAGTCGCCATGTTTTATATTACATCCTCAGGCTTTCTTCATCTTATAACTAAAAGTCTGTACCCTTTTACCCACCCCTCCTTATTTCCCCAAACTCCAGCCCCAGGCAACCACTTTTCTACTCTTTCTTTCTGTGAGTTTGACTTTTTTTTTTAATGCCACATAGAAGTGATACCATGAAGAATTTATCTTTCTCTGTCTGGCTTATTTCACTTAGTATAATGTCCTCATGGCTTATTTCACTTAGTATAATGTCCTCATGTTCATCCATGTTGTCACAAATGCAGGATTCCCTTCTTTTTCATGGCTGAATATTATTCCACTGTGTGTGTATACATATATGTGGATAAAGAAGATGTGATATATATCATTCAACTGTTGAAGGACACTTAGGTTGGTTTCCATGTTTTGGCTATTGCGAACAATGCTGCAATTGAGACAGGTTGGGACCTGGAACCCTTTGCCACAGTGCTTGCACCTGGACAAAAGTCTCCTCAAGCAACAGAATACAAAGAAACTATAAGGGACTAAAAATGACTGCATGCATGCACAGCTGGGGCAAATTATGGACAACAAGATACAAAAATACAAAAAAAACCCAACTGCCACTTCTGAGGTGCTGGGAGCAAAAGCAGGGTACTGTGCATGATCCCTGCACCCAGCACCACCAAGGGGGTGGGCAGACCACCCAAGCCACCCCTTCAGCCCAACCGCTGGACCCGCCCCTACCCTCACCCCATATAAGGGACCAGCTCGTCCCCCTCGGGGAGCAAGCAAGAACACCTGTTACTCGTTTTCACTCCCTCATACTGTAGCATGAGTCTCAATAAAGACTTGCCTGAATTTTTTATCTGACCTCTTATCAATTTCTATTGATTAAGGAGTCCAAGAACCCTGGTTAATAACATACTTGTGGTGACCATGAAGGGACATTGTCCCCTTCCCAGGAGAGGATCTGAGCACCTCTGGGACCACCAAATACAGCTTCCCCGTGGGTGACAAGCGGTCACCTGAACCTCTTGTTTCAGCATCATCATGTTACGTAAGTCTGCCTTCCTGGCCCCTGGGGGGCCTCAGTACCCTCATTCAGGCAATGCCTTCCCCTCCCCTTTGTCCTTTTTACCCTCACCACTTTCCCTTTCCCCTTTGTCTCTTTCCCTCTCCTGAAATCTTCCTACTTCTCTCTCTGTCCTCTCCTACTTCTGTCCCCTCCTTCCAAGACAGTGGACATCTGGCAGCTACAGCCTCACTCTTCTCAGCTTGCAAGACCTCTGGCCAGCAATGTCACCCTGATGAGTGACAAGCACAGATGGGAGAGGCTCGCCTCACACCATGAAGACCTTGGTCCATCGGTCTCTCCCTGACTGGAGATTTATGAGAGTGATAGAGGTTCAAACCTCATATCGTGTAGTGGCTGGAAGTCTGATCATCCCAATATTCTCACCTTTATCTTCCTGCCGCCAAGAGAAGTCCTGTTGGGAAAGGGCTGAAGCGACAGATTTTGGTATCCTGGTGTATGTGTGGGTAGGAGTCCCACCTGTGGGTTAGGGTCCCACAGATAATGTACAACTGGCTGGTTTCTGGGCTTGATCACCCCGGTGGGCAGTGGACAGGGTGCTGCCTCCTTCACCGGTCCTTCCTGGAAGCTCACAGGCTGGTGAATGGACACCTGCAGAGGACGGGTTAAAATGGCAGTCTCTCTCTGTCTCCTTCTCCTTTTCAGGCTTTTCTGTCTCTCCTCCCTTTTCCTCTCCCTCGGTCCTCACACTTACACTCCCATCCCCTTTCATCCTGGAGACTCCCTGTTGGCTCACCATTTTCATGACCCCCCAGTACTTTTCTGTTTTGTGTTTCCAACTCCAGCTGGCAGGAGGGCCAGTTGAGAGAGGAGTTGGGCTGGACAAAGTCCTCTAGAGTCCACCTCACAGTTAGACCATCTCTTTGTTTCTTGTTTGTGTCTTTAAGTTTCTGTCGTTGGTACGTATTGGGTCTCAGTCAGTGAATTTAAAAGGATATTTGTTTTATGTAGTTTTGTCTGTCCAACCACTCCTTGAGTCTCTGCCACATTGTGGGCACAGTGGAGCACTTAAGCCTTGAAACGCAAACACAGCACACATTGCCTGAGACTCCAGTCATGGGTTGCTTGGTAGGACTTTAAAGAACAGGAAAAAAATGTGCTGTATTTAATGGCTTAAAGGAAATTAAGTGCTCATACACATTCTCAAAAATATAAAAGAAACTCATGAGAATACATTTCAGGTCCATGTAACCTGGGAAATACTCAGTATTAAATTAATATCTGGTATTAGAGCTAGCTTAAGCTTGTGGGTTTAATTGATACAAACCTGTATTTAGAGTCATCAACATTAAGTATAATACTTTTATTGTGCCAAGGGTTACTGGAAGTCAGTAAGTGCATATTGTTTCTGCTATAAAACTTGTCAACAAGGAAAATCACTTGACATGATGAAACTTTTAAGTAAATGTAACTGAGATAAGGGCTTTTGGGTAAACTCTATAGGAATAATTTGGTTTTGGAAATGTCCATGTAAAATAGTCTCTCCAGATTTTGGTAACTTGAAACTAAATTAAGTTAAATGATAGGAATTCTCTGAATATCCAGACCATTTCAAGTAAGATAAAATATTGGAACATTAATTGCTAAACAGGCCTAAATTTATTTACTTTTGTCTCCTTACAAGAGAGAAACTGAAGATGTTTGGGTTTTTTAGACATGTCTTGTACCACATTGAGGAAAGAAATTGTGCCTTGGGAAGATGCATGTTTCTAGAGGTTATGAGATATTCCAATCAGGAAATGCTGGTATGACAAACAGTTTACAATTACTTGCTTCTTAGTTTTTGCTAGAGATTAATGTTTTAAGGTTAACAATTATAAGGGAAACATTTCAGTATACAAAGAAAATGGAAAGGATGTTTTTGGTTAAAGAAGGTATAAGAAATAGGAATGGGAAGGTATGCGGGGGAAAAAAGAGGAGGTTGTCCTAGATCTGGTTGTTTCTGAATAAAAATGAAAGTGAGGGACAGGATAGTATGGATACAGAAAATTTTAGGAGATTCGTGAAAAAGGAACATTGGGAAAAGAGTTTTGTACGTGGTCAGGATTTTCTAAGATTGGGTTAAATTTAATTAGGTAAATGGATTTTAAGAGTAGACTGGTGCAAGACTGGATTTGGTTTCTCTCTCTCTTAAGAGAACAAAGTTTTCTTGGAATGCTGCTTTTGATAACAAATTGTGAGAATTTCTTTGCCTTAAAATGGAGGGATCCCGACACCCTGGAGGCTACTGGACAGTGCTTCCCCAGGGTTTTTGGGACAGCCCACATCTTTCTGGGAATGCATTAACAAGGGAGCTGAGGGAACTGAGCCTTGAGAAGAGAACTCTGCTACAATATGATGATTTATTGATAAGCAGTGAGACAAAGCAAGATTCAGATCAAAATACTGTTAAAGTCCCAAACTTTCTGTCAGGAAGGGGATATAAAGTCTCCCCAACCAAGGCTCGGATCTTACAGCAACGGGTTCAGTATTTAGGATTTGTTTTGACCCCAGGGGCACGAGCCCTAGCCATAGACCAAAAACAGCAATTAGTACATTACCATCTCCAACCACAAAGAGGCAACTCTGAGGCTTTATCGGGATGGCTGGGTTCTGTCGTATCTGGATTCCAAACTATGGCCTTATTGCCAAACCCTTATATGAGGCCCCAAAGGGAGAAAAAAGGGAACCCCTTTAATGGAATAGGGACCACCAGCGGGCCTTTGAGACCCTAAAGACAGAGTTGAGTAGAGCACCAGCACTGGGGCTTCCAAATTTGGACAAGCCCTTTATGTTATACTTTCACGAGAGGTCAGGGATAGCTCCAGGAGTCCTGACCCAAAAGCTGGGACCAGATCAGAGACCAGTGGCTTACTTTTCAAAACAACTGGACTCAGTGGCCCTGTGATGGCCAAGCTGCCTTTGGGCAGTAGCAGCCACAGCCCTGTTGATTAATGAGACTTCCAAGCTCACCCTGGGACACCTCTTAGATGTGTTAACCCCTCGTCAGGTAAAATCTGTGCTAGATGTCAAAGGACATCATTGGTTGACCAGAGAAAGGTTAACAAGGTATCAGGCCCTCCTAATGTACACCCCAGACATTACCTTAAAGGTGTCCCAAACCATAAACCCAGCAACTGTGCTTCCAGCAGTCAAGAGTAGACTTACTGCATCAGTGTATAGAGACCATAGAACAAACTTACTCCAGCAGGCCTGATCTAGATGAGCCTCTTGACAGCCCTGAGGTCGAATGGTTTACTGACAGGAGCAGTTTTATAGAGATGGGAATCCGGAAGGCGGGGTATGCCATAATTAGTCTAGTTGAAGTCATAGAAGCCAAGGCCCTGCCACCCCAGACATCAGCCCAGAAGTCTGAACTAATTGCATGAATGAGAGCTTTGCAATTAGGGAAGGATAAGAAATTACATATTTTTACTGACTCTAGATATGGGTTCCACATGTTACGTGCTCATGCTGCCATTTGGAAAGAAAGAGGGAGGTTAACCACTAGAAATACCCCCATAAAACATAAAGATTTGATTCTGGCTCTTTTAGAAGTAGTGCAACTTCCAACTCAAGTAGCACTAATCCACTTCAAGGGCCATCAGAGGGATGGCTCTTTTGTGAACCAAGGGAACAGCAAAGCTGATCAAATTGCAAAACAGGCAGCTTGATTGCAGGAAGCTGAACAAGTGATTGGCCCCCTGCTCTAGTGATTGGCCCCCCTGATCTCCCTAGCCTTCCCCAGTATTCCTCACAGGAACAAGAAAATGCTGAGAAATGGGGCTATGAGAAGGGAAGAACAGGCTGGTATTAAAAGGGATAAGGTTCTAATCCCTGAGGCCCAACAATGGAAACTCACTAAGAGCTAACATGATGTCACCCACTATGGGAGGGATGCACTATGGGACTTGGTGCAAAAGCTTTTTCAGGGAAGGGACTTAAAAGAACAGTAAAACAAGTAATGCTTGCCTGTGATTTATGTGCCCATAATAACCCACAGGCCCATCCAATTCCCCCTTAATTACTCAGGCCAATTCAGTGCTGAGGGACATATCCGGGGGGGAAGACTGGCAGTTAGATTTCACCCAGATGCCCCCATGATCAGGATATAAGTATCTTCTGGTGTTTGTCAATACTTTCACAGGATGGGTTGAAGCCTTCCCCACCTGATCTGAAAAGGCTATGGATGTCTGTAAGTCCCTTTTAAAAGAAGTAACTCCTCAGTTTGAACTTCCAAAGTCCCTCCAGAGTGACAACATGCCCTCTTTTATAGCCAAAATCACACAGGGACTCACGACAGCCCTAGGGATAGACTACAGGCTACACACCTCTTGGCACCCCCGGTCTTCAGGGAAGGTAGAGAAGATGAACCATACTTTCAAGAAAACCTAGCAAAGCTCTGCCAAGAAACTCATGCACTCTGGACCAACTTGCTTCCTTGCACTCCTCAGGGTCCATGTAGCCCCCAGGAGTGGTCTGAGGCTTAGCCCATTTGAAATGACCTATGGGAGGCCTTTTCTTACTGCTGACATTCTACCAGATGAGGAAGTAAACCAGGCCCTGAGATACATTATTAATCTAGGACAAGTTCAGAGGGCAATCCAGGACTATGCCACTGCCAGTTCCCACTAAAAATACAGAGGAAGGAGCAGTTCCTTCACAGATAAACCCCGGGGACCAAGTTCTTCTTAAAACCTGGAAAGAGGGGTCCCCCCAAGATCAACTATTGCCAAAATGGAAGGGCCTCTATAAAATAATTTTAGCCACCCCTACTGCTGTCAAACTGCAAGGGATATCTAGTTGGGTACATTTGTCCAGACTAAAGCTTTTACCTCCAGAAACCCTGCAGGCACCACTGACAGATAAGTAAAATGATGTAGTGGGTTGGCTCCTATTTGCCATTCTTGCTGTTGTACTCTTGCTTGCATTCTGATGATTTGCTCAGCCACCCCCACCAGGGAAGGAGCTCCTTTGTCTGTGCTGGGTTTAAGGGAAACACTCCACACAGACATGCTCCTCTTATTGACTCTTTCCACCTTCCTAGTCCCTGTAACTAGAGGATAATGGTAGGAAAACTCATTTGTCAACAGTTCCAGAATCACATCCGAAGGGGAACATTGAAAAGAATGCTGGATACACCATCAATACCCCCAGCTGGCTACTGGCCCTCCTCCTGCATTCCCCTGAACCTGTCAGTTCCAATGGTAATTAACAATCTAAACTGGGGACAATTGCCACCCCCTTGACCTCTGCTGGTCACACTTGCACCTTCCAGGGCTATTCCAATGCTTTAATCTGACTCCCCCATACAACTGGACCTCAGGCATGGGGTATGGCTATGTGAAACTGCACAAACAGCATTTGTTTCACATGGCTGAGAACCCACCAAGGTATAATTACACCAGATATCCTATGACCTTACCCACTGGTGCCCTATTTCAAACTGTGGCCCCATCCCCCTAAATAACATGGAAGGGGAATGCAAATGGTAGGAAGGAAACATCCCATCACCTAGTCAATACAGCTTAACCCAACTGTGGGATACCAAACAAACAGTGATCTGGCCTATCGAGTGTGACCCTCTGATGGTGCCAGCAGGATTCTACACAAGCATCTTGTTAAAAATATTGTAGAGCTTTATACGCTTAATTATCAACAGAATGGTCTGCTGTCCCTTAATTATTTAAGTACTAAAAACAGTTATGTCCTTCAAGGACTGTCCGTTCTTAACCATGAGACAGACATTCAGGTCTGCACACCTGTAGGGTGTGTTTTCCTCTGCAGACACCCAAACCATCCTATGTTATGGAATTACAGCCAGGCCCTGTTCTTTCCCAACCAAGATATGGCCTATAAACGCATTGATAATGTCCATTTCACAGACAAGTGCACTCTAGAGATTATAGGGATAAGAGGGATTTTCATCTGTAACAGGACCACTCTAGCTCACCACTGAACCTGGAGAGCACTAGGAATGATCTTGGCAGGGGTAGGGCTGGCCATAGCACTGGCAGCTCCACAGGGAGGCTTTACCTACCATGAAACAACCCTGAGAAATCTCACCAGATAGCTTGCTTATATGACGAAACAGACAGGGCAGGCTTTAATGGGACTTAAGATCTCTCTTGTTTCTTTGGCTAATGTAGTTCTTGACAATTCTCTAGCTCTTGGCTACCTTCTGGCAGAACAAGGCAGAGTTTGTGTGGTAACGAATACGTCCTGTTGCACCTGGATCACTGCAACAGACAGGTAGACCATTAATATTAAAGAAATATATACCCAGGCAGAGTGCCTTCACAGCCTGGAGAGGGGCAAAACCGCCTCCCCTGTCTGGTCAACAGTTAGGGAAGTCCTCCCAAAGTTAACCTGGTTCCTTACCTTTCTAGGCCCTTTGGTGGCTATTGCTGTTCTCCTTTTTAGCCCTTGTTTGTTTAACCTTTTGCTTAAGTTTGTGTCTTCTAGGCTCCAACAATTTCAAGTAAGGCTCATGATGGCTCAAGGAATTCAGCCCATTCCAGCGGAGGGTGGCCCAGGACCCTACAGGTTCTTAGAACAGTCAGTGAGGGACTTCTACAACTCCAGGGTGGGCTAGGGTCTGCAGCCCCTGTCCAGCAGGAAGAAATTTCAGAAGAAGAGACCTTCAGCCCCTTGACCTTTAAGAATAAGGGGTGCAGAATTCCTCAGGGGGGAAGGAGACAGACTGGGACCTGAAACCTGGGACCCTTTGCTGCAGTGCTTGCACCTGGACAAACACGGGCGTGAGCAAGTTCACCTGTTACTTGTTTTCTCTCCCTCGGGCTGCAGCACGAGTCCTAATAAAGCATTGCCTGAATTTCTTATCTGGCCTCTTGTAAATTTCTATTGAGTAAGGAGTCCAAGAAACCTGATCGGTAACACAATAATCATGAGATTGCAGAGATCTCTTCGATATCCTTTTTTTTCCCCTTTTATTTATATACAAAAGCGGGATTGCTAGGTCATATGGTAGCTTCATATTTTATTTCTTTTCAGTGTTTCACATTTCTATTTTTTAAAAGTAGGAATGTCTTGACAGCACCCACAATCCCCACAGGAATATACGGATGAACATATGCTCGCAGGTACACACGTGCCTGGAAGTGGAAAACAGACATCAGGCAACTACCTCCCACCCCAGAAACCCTAACGGCAGACCCTGCCCCACATACACACCTTTCCCTTCCTCCCACTGTGTCTGGCCTGCACAGGTAGCTGATGTGAGTCGTTAAGACGAAACTTCCGTGCCGCCTACGTGTAGCTACATCTTTGCCTCCAGGAGTTGGAAAAGAGGAGGACCTTCTGGCTAGTAAAGAGCACTCCAAACAGCTGTGTGGGCTCTCAGGTCCCCTGACAGCTCCTGGCTGGGTAAGCCTCTGGGCACCGAGCCCAGCACTTGCCTCCCCTTTGGTGTAATCTGGGCACAAAAGGAGCTGTGCCAGGGCCTGCTTCCACCAGCAGTAAGGGCTTCCAGGACTGGTGGCTTTATTTTTAAATAAGCAGTATGGAGATTGCTTTCCCTGGTGGCTGCACCAGTTTACATCCCCACCAACAGTGCACAAGGCTCCCCTTTTCTCTATATCCTCACCAGCGCTTGCTCTCTCGTCTTTTTTTTTTCTTGTTTTTTTTCTAATCATCATTTCCCTGATGATTAGTGAGGCTGAGCACATTTTCATGTACCTATTGACCATTTGGAGGCCTTTTTTGAAAAGGTCTCTTCCGTTCCTCTGCTCATTTTTTAGTTGGGTTGTTTATTTCCTATTGAGTGTATACATTTTTGTATATTTTAGATATTAACCCCTTATCAGATATATGGTTTACAAATATTTACTCCCATGCTGTAGATTGCCTTTTGATTTATTAATTATTTCTTTTGCTATACAGAAGTTTTTAACTTGATGTAGTCTCAGTCGTTTGTTTTTGTTTTTGTTGCTTGTGTTTTTTGGTGTCCTATCCAAAACAATCATTGCCAGGATCAAAGTGAAGATTACCACCTATGTTTTCTTCTAGGTATCAGGTCTTAGGTTTAAGTCTTTAATCCATTTTGGGTTAATTTTGTGAGTGGTATAAGATACGGGTTCAATTTCATTTTTCTGCCTGTTGTTATCTAGTTTTCCCATAACAATTTGCTGAAGAGAATAACCTTTCCCCATTGAATGTTCTTGACTCCCTTGACAATAGTTGACCATATATGTGGGGCTTTATTTCTGGGCTCTTTATACCATTCTATTGGGCTATGTGTCTGTTTTTATGAAATATCATACTTTTTAATTATTATAGCTTTGTAATACAGTTTGAAACCAAGAAGTGTGTTCCTCCAGCTTTGTTCTTCTTTCTCAAGATTGTGTTGGCTATTTGGGGTCTAATGTGATTCCATACAAATTTTAGGATTGTTTTCTATTTCCATGAAAAAATCTAATGGAATTTTGATATGGATTGCATTGAATCTATAGATGGCTTTCGGTAGTATGGACACTCTACAATATTAGTCCTTCTTATCCACAAATGTGGAATATCATTCCATTTGTTTGTGTCTTCTTCAATATCTGACATCAAAGTCTTATAGTTTTATTGTACAGATCTTTCACCACTTGGTTAAATTTATTTCTAAGTACTTTATTATTTTTGATGTCATTGTAAATGGGATAGTTTTTTAAACTTCTTTTGCCAGTGATATATGTATGTTGACTTTATATCCTGTACCTTTACAGAATTCTTTTTTTTTTTTTTTGTGGTACGCAGGTCTCTCATTGTTGTGGCCTCTTCCGTTGCAAAGCAACAGGCTCCAGACGCACAGGCTCAGCGGCCATGGCTCACGGGCCTAGCCGCTCCGTGGCATGTGGGATCTTCCCGGACTGGGGCACGAACCCTTGTCCCCAGCATCGGCAGGCGGACTCTCAACCACTGCGCCACCAGGGAAGCCCTCTTTTTTTTTTTAGTTCCAACAGTTTTTTGGTTGAGTCAATAGAATTTTCTATATATAAGATCATATCACCTTCCAGTAATGACAATTTTACTTCTTCCTTTCCAATTTGGTTGCTTTTTATTGCTTTATCTTGTCTGATTTCTCTAACTAGGACTTTCAATCTATGTTGAATAAGAGCAGTGGGAGAGGACAACCTTGTCTTGTACCTGAAAGTTTTCAAGCTTTCACCATTGAGTATGATGTTGGTTGTGCACTGGTCATATATTGGTTGAGGTATGTTCCTCTATACCCAATTTGCTGAGGGATTTTTATAGTGAAAGTATGTTGTATTTTGTCAAATGCTTTTTCTGTATCTATTGAGATGCTCATATGATTTTTGTGTTTTATTCCATTAATGTGGTATATCCCATTGATTGATTTGTGTATGTATCCATTCTTGCTTGCATCCTAAGGATAAATCCCACTTGGTCATGGTTTGATCCTTTTAATGTGTTGTTGAATTCAGGTTCCTAATATTTTGTTGAGAAATTTTGCATTTATATCATCAGGGATAGTAGTCTCTAATTTTCTTCTCTTGTAGTGTCCTTATCTGACTTTGGTATCAAGATAATGCCAGCCTCATAAAATGGGTTTGAGTGTTCCCTCATCTTCTATTTTTTGGAAAAGTTTGAAAAGGATTAGCATTAGTTCTTCTTTAAAAGTTTGGTAAAGTTTGCCAGTGAAGCCATCTGGTCCTGGTCTTTTCTATGTTGGGAGGTTTTTGATTACTGATTCAATCTCCTTACTGGTTATTGGTCTGTTCTTATTTTCTGTTTCTTCATAATTGAGTCTTGGTAGGTTGTATATTTCTAGGAATGTATCTTTTTCTTCTAGGTGGGCCATTTGTTGGCATATAATTGTTCTTAGTAATCTCTTATGAGCCTTGGTATATCTGAAGTATATATCATTTGTAACGTCATTCATAATTATCATTTGTATATCATTTGTAATGTCTCCTCTTTAATTTCTTACTTCATTTATGTGACTATTCTTTTTTTGTTGTTGTTAGTCTAACTAAACGTTTGTCAATTTTGTTTATCTGGTCTAAAAACCAGCTCTTAGTTTTATTGATCTTTTCTATTCTCTTATAGCCTGTACTTCCTTTACTTCTGCTCTGAAATTTTTTATTTTCTTTATTCTGCTAACTTTGGGCTTAGTTTGTTCTTTTTCTAATTCCTTGATGGATAAAGTTAGACTTCTTTATTTGAGATTTTTCTATTTTCTTAATACATATTTATTGCCATAAACTTCACTCTAAGAAGTACTTTTGCAGCTTCCCATATGTTTTGTGTTGTGTCTCCATTTTCACTTTTTTCAAGATATCAATTTCCCTTTTGTCTTATTCCTTGATCTGCTGCTTTACAAGAGAGTGTTTTTTAGTTTCCGTGTGCTTTTAAATTTTCCAGCTTTCGTCATGTTGTTGATTTCTTGTTTCATACCATTAAGGTCAGAAAAGATACTTGGTGTGAATTCAATATTCTTATATTTTCTGATACTTATTTTATGGCCTGTTACATGATCTGGTCTAGAGAACAGTCTGTGTACTTGAGAGGAGTGTATATTCTGCTGCTGCTGGAGAGAATGTTTATAAATGTCTGTTAGGTCCATCTGGTGTAATGCACAGCTCCAGGCTAACATTTCCTTGATGATTTCTTGTCTGAATGATATATCCATTGCTGAAAGTGGGGTGTTTAAGTCCTACTATTATTGTATTTTTGTCTATTTCTCCTAAAGATTTGCTAGGATTTGCCTAATATATTTACATGCTCTGATATGGAGTGCATATATAGTCACAATTGTTTTTTCTTGATGAATTGACCCCTTTATCATTATATAATGACCTTTGTCTCTTGCTACCATTTTTAGTTTAAACTCTATTTTATGATATAAGTAGCTACCCAAACTTTCTTTTGGTTTCCATTTCTCATGGAATATCTGTTTCCATCCCTTAGCTCTGAAATTACATGTGTCCTGAAAGTGAGTCTCTTGTAGAGAGCGTATAATTGGATCTTGTTTTTTTAACCTATCCTGAAAGTCTGTGCCTTTTGACTTCTGAATTCAATCCACTTACATTTAGAGTAATTATTGATATGTAAAGGACTTATTACTGCCATCATATTATTTGCTTTCTGGATGTTTTGTATTTCCACTGTTTATTTTTTCCACTGTTTCTGCTTAGCTTTGTGAATTGGTGATTTTCTGTGGTGGCAAGCTGTGAAAACTTTTCTTTATCTTTTGTGAATCTATTATAGGTTTTGCTTTGTGTTTACCATAAAGCTTACATAAAATATCTTATACATAACACAGTCCACTGTTAGCTGATATACAAAAATATTTTATTATACTTTTATAATTTTTGATTACATTAAAAAATTCTACCCATTTACTCCCCTTTTTGTGTTTTTGATTCACAATTTAATGCTTTTGTATTCATTAACAAATTACACCAGGTATAGTTATTTTTAGTACTCTTTACCCTTATACTACAATTAAGTGATTAACACTATTACAGAATTAGGATTTTCAAAATCTGCCTGTGTGTTTAGCTTTACCAGTGATATGTATATTTTCTAACATTTTCATGTTACTAATTAGAGTCTTTTTATTTCAGCTTGAAGAAGTCCTTTTCTCATTTATTTTTTAAAAATTTTACTGAAGTATGGTTCAGTATTTTACAGTATGGTGTTATTTTCAGCTGGACAGGAAAGTAATTCAGATATATATATATTCTTTTTTTACATTCTCTTCCATTATAGGTTATTAGTAGCTATCAGTATAGTTCTCTGTGCTGCACAGTAGGTCCCTATTGGTGATCTATCTTATATATAGTAGTATGTATATTTTAATCCCAAACTTCCAATTTATCACTCCCCACCTCCACTTTGGAAACCATATATTTTGTTTTTTTAATCTATTGAAGTATAGTTGATTTACATTGTTGTGTTAACTTCTGCATAAAACAAAGTGATTCAGTTATATATATATAATATATAAATACATTACATAATAATATACTGTATATATTTTATATTATTTATTATAAATGCATAATATAATATATAAAATATAATACAGGGTATAAAATAATATAATATATAATATGATTATTATTTATTATTATATTATATATAATATATTATTATATATTATTTACTATTTATATTTTATATATTTTTATTAGTATATTTCTTATATATTATGTATTTTTAATAATATAATTTATATATTTTTATTTCTATATATATTCATTATACATTATTATAATATAATATATAATGCACATTATATAATATATAGTTATATACTATTTATTATATAATTACATAGCATTTATTAGTATATTATATATGTATTAAATATAATATATTAATATGTGTATATTATATCATATTTATATGATATATTATGTATATATAATATAATATACTTATAAATGTATAATTTATATATTTATATATATTATATAGTAACATAATATATAGATATATTATATATTAATGTATATAAATATATATTAAATATGTAAAATACAGTATATATTTAAATTATATATTAAATATATACTATATTATATATATTATATATTTATATTCTATATGTTTATATATAGAATATATATTATACATATTTATACATAAATATAATATACATAGTATATTTAAATATAATAGATAAGATTTGTGTATTATATATTTATATATTATATACAGTATATATTATATAAAATTTATATATAATATATTTTATATAATACATTATATATTATATGTATTTTATATAATATATTATATATTATATAAAACATATAACATGTATGTTTTATACATAAAATTAATACATATTGTATGTATTATGTATTTATGTATGTATGTATAATAAATACATATTATGTTTTATATATTATTTATTATATATTTTATATATTATAATTAATATTTTTATATTACATATTATATACCATATATGTAATTATATGTGATATGTTTAATATAATATACATTATATCATACATATTATGTGATATATGTCATATATAATATGATAAAAATATATATTGCATATTGTCTATTATATATTATATAAATCATATTATATATTACATATATTATATATATTTATATATAATATATACATTACCACGTTTATCACAGGATATTGAATATAGTTCCCTGTGCTATAAAATAAGACCTTGTTGTTTATCCATCCTATATATAATAGTTTGCCTCTGCTATTCCCAAACTCCCAGTCCACCCATTCCCCAACCCCCTCCCCCTTGGCAACCACAAGTCTATCCTCTACGTCTTTGAGTCTGTTTCTGTTTTGTAGATATGTACAGTTGTTTTGTATTTTTTTAATTTTTATTTTTCTTGTGTGTGTTGTATTTTAGATTCCACATATAAGTGATGGTAAATGGTATTTGTCTTTCTCTTTCTGACTTACTTCGCTTAGTATGATAATCTCTAGGTCCATCCATGCTGCTGCAAATGACATTTTTTCATTCCTTTTATTGACTGCTTAATATACCATTGTATATATATATATATATACCACATCTTCTTTATCCCTTCACCTGTTGATGGACACTTAGGTTGCTTCTATGGCTTGGCTGTTGTAATTAGTGTTGCTGTGAGCATCAGGGTGCATATATCTTTTCAAATTATGTTTTTCTCCAGATATATGCCCAGGAGAGGGATTGCAGGATCATATGGTAGCTCTATTTTTAGTTTTTAAATGAACATTCATACTGTTCTCCATACTGGCTGTACCAATTTACACTCCCATTAACACTATAAGAGAGTTCCCTTGTCTCCACACCCTCTCCAGCATTTACTGTTTGTAGATTTTTAGCTGATGGATTCTGACCAGTGTGAGGTGATACCTCATTGTAGCTTTGATTTGCATTTCTCTAATGATTAGTGATGTTGAGCATCCTTTCATGTGTTTGTTGGCAATCTGTATATCTTCTTTGGAGAAATGTCTTTTTAGAGCTTCTCCCCATTTTGACTGGGTTGTTTGTTTTTTGATATTGAGCTGTATGAACTTTTTGTATATTTTGGAGGTTAATCCCTTGTCAGTTGCATTGTTTGCCAGTATTTTCCTTCATTCTATACGTTGTCTTTTTGTTTTGCTTATGGCTTTTTTTTTGCTGTGCAAAAGCTTTTAAGTTTAATTAGGTCCCATTTGTTTACTTCTGTTTTTATTTCCATTACTCCAGGAGACAGATCCAAAAATATATTGCTTCATTTATGTCAAATAGCATCCTGCCTATGTTTTCCTCTAGGAGTTTTATAGTATCCTGTCTTACATTTAGGTCTCTAATCCATTTTGAGTTTATTTTTCTCTATGGTGTTAGAGAATGTTCCAATTTCATTCTTTTACATGTAGCTGTCCAGTTTTCCCAACACCACTTATTGAAGAGACTGTCTTTTCTCCATTGGATATTTTTGCCTTCTTTGTTGTAGATTAACTGACTGTATGTGCATGGGTTTATTTCTGGGCTTTCTGTTCTGTTCTGTTGATGTATATTTCTATTTTGGTGCAAGTACCACACTGTTTTGATCAGTGTAGCTTTGTGTTATAGTCTGAGGTCAGGGAACCTGATTCTTCCAGCTCTGTGTTTCTTTATCAAGATTGCTGTGGCTATTCAGGGTCTTTTGTTTTTCCATAAAATTTTTAAAATTTTTTGTTCTAGTTCTATGAAAAATGTTACTGGTAATTTGTTAGAGATTGCATTGATTCTGTAGGTTGCCTTGGGTAGTACAGTCTTTTTGACAATATTGATTCTTCCAATCCAAGAATACAACATGTCTTTCCATTTGTTTGTGTCATCTTCGATTTCTTTCATTAGTGTTTTATAGTTTTCAGAGTACAGCTCTTTTGGCCTGTTAGTTTTATTCCTAGGTATTTTATTCTCATTGATGAAATGGTAAATGGGATTATTTCATTAATTTCTCTTTCTGATCTTTCATTGTTAGTGTATAGAAATGCAACAGCTTTCTGTGTATTAATTTTGTATCCTGCAATTTTACCAAATTCATTGATGAGCTCTAGTAGTTTTCTGGTAGAGTCTTTAGGATTTTCTATGTATAGTATCATGTCATGTGCAAACAGTGACAGTCTTACTTCTTCTTTTCCAAGTTGGATTCCTTTCATTTCTTTTTCTTCTCTGATTGTTGTGGCTAGGACTTCCAAAACTATGTTGAATAAAAGTGGCAAGAGTAGACATCCTTGTCTTGTTCCTGATCTTAGAGGAAATGCTTTCAGCTTTTCACTGCTGAGTATGATGTTAGCTGTGGGATTGTCATATATGGCCTTTAATGTTGCAGTAGTTTCCCTCTATGCCCACTTTCTGGAGATTGTTTGTCACAAATAGATTTTGAATTGAATCAGAAGCTTTTTTTGCATCTATTGAGATGATCATATGGTTTTTATTCTTTGATATGTTAAAGTGGTTTATCACACTAATTTGTGGATATTAAAAAAATCATTGCATCCCTGAGATAAATTCCACTTGATCATGGTGTATGATCCTCTTATTGTGCTGTTGGATTCATTTTGCTAGTATTTTGTTGAGGATTTTTGAATCTGTTCATCAGTGATATTGGTCTGTAATTTTCTTTTTTTTTGTGGTAACTTTGGTTTTGGTATTAGGATGATGGTGGTCTCATAGAATGAGTTTGGAAGTGTTCTTTCATCTGCAAGCTTCTGGAATAGTTTCAGAAAGGTAGGTGTTAACTCTTCTCTAAATGTTTGATAGAATTTGCCTGTAAAGCCATCTGGTCCTGGACTTTTGCTTGTTGGGAGTTTTAAAATCACAGATTCAATTTCAGTAATTGTAATTGGTCTGTTCAAATTTTCTATTTCTTCCTGGTTCAGTCTTTGAAGGTTGTACTTTTCTAAGAATATGTCCATTTCTTCTAGGTTGTCCATTTTATTCATGTAAAATTGTTTGTAGTAGTCTCTTATGATTCTCTGTATTTCTGTGGTGTCATTTGTAACTTCCCTTTTAATTTCTAATTTTATTGATTTGGGTCCTCTCCCTTTTTATCTTGAGTCTGGCTAAAGGCCTATCAATTTTGTTTATCTTTTCAAAGAACTGGGTTTTAGTTTCATTGATCTTTTCTATTATTTTTTAGTCTCTATTTTGTTTACTTCTGCTTTGATATTTATGATTTCTTTCCTTCTACTAACTTTGGGTTTTGTTTGTTCTTCTTTCTCTAGTTGCTTTATGTGTAACATTAAGTTGTTTATTTGAAATTTTTCTTGTTTCCTGAGGTAAGCTTGTATCGCTATAAGCTTCCCTCATAGAACTGCTTGTGTTGTGTCCCATAGGTTTTGGATCATCATGTTTCCATTTCCATTTTTCTCATTTTTAAAATTTCCTCTGACTAGTTCAGTTATCCACTGGTTGTTTAGTAGCATATTGTTTAGCCTCCATGTTTATGTTTTTTGCAGTTTCTTTCTTGTAGTTGATTTCTTTTTTTAAAATAGATTTATTTATATATTTTTTAAAATTTTGGCTGCATTGGGTTTTCATTGCTGTGCCTGGGCTTTCTCTAGTTCCGGTGAGCAGGGGGCTACTCTTCATTGTGGTGTGCAAACTTCTGATTGTGGTGGATTCTCTTGCTGCAGAGCATGGGCTCTAGGTGCTCGGAATTCAGTAGTTGTGGCACACGGGCTTAGTTGCTCCACAGCATGTGAGATCTTCCCAGACCAGGGCTCAAACCCATGTCCCCTTCATTGGCAGGTGGATTCTTAACCACTGAACCACCAGGGAAGTCCCTTGTAGTTGATTTCTAGTCTCATAGCATGGTCAGAAAAGATGCTTGATACAATTTCAGTTTTCATAAATTTACCAAGGCTTGCTTTGTGGCCCAGCATGTGATCTATCCTGGAGAATGTTCCACGTGCACTTGAAAAGAATGTGTATTCTGCTGCTTTCAGATGGAATGCTCTATAAATATCGATTAAGCCTATCTTTCTAATGTGTCATTTATGGCCAGTGTTTCCTTATTGATCTTCTGTCTGGATGATTTGTCCATTGATGTAATTGAGGTGTTAATAATAACACACTATTATTGTGTTGCTCTCAATTTCTCCTTTTATGTGTGTTAACATTGCCTTATATGTTGAGGAGCTCCTATGTTGGACGCATATATATTTACAATTGTTATATCTTCTTCTTGGATTGACCCCTTGATCATTATACAGTGTCCTTCTTTGTCTCTTGTAACAGTCTTTAAAGTCTATTTTGATATGAGTATTGCTACTGCAGCTTTCCTTTGATTTCCATTTGCATGGAATATCTTTTTCCATCCCCTCACTTTCAGCCTGTATGTGTCCTTACGTCTGAAATGGTCTCTTGTAGACAGCATATATATGGGTCTTGTTTTTGTATCCATTCAGCCAGTCTATGTCTTTTGTTTGGAGCCGTTAATCCATTTACACTTAAGGTAAATACCAATATGTATGTTCTTATAGCCATTTTGTTAACTGTTTTGGATTTGTTTTTGTAGGTCTTTTTTCTTCCCTTCCTCTTTTGTTGTCATCTCTTGTGATTTGATGACTATCTTTAGTGTTATGTTTGGATTCCTTTTTTTGCTTGGGTGTGTTTCTCTATTATAGATTTTTGGTTTGCAGTTACCACGTGGTTTTGGTATAGCAGTGTATATATTTACAAGATTGTTTTAAATTGCTGGTCTCTTAATTTCAAATGCATTTTCAATATCCTGCATTTGTACTCTCCTCATCTCATGATTGCTGGTTTTGATATCATATTTGTGTGTGGATGGTTTCCTACCTTAGAGTATGTTTGCCTTTACTGGTGGGCTTTCCCATTCGTAATTATCTTGTTTCTAGTTGTGGCCTTTTCTTTTCTGCCTAGAGTAGTTCCTTTAGCATTTGTCATAAGCTGATTTGGCAGTCCTGAATTCTTTGAACTTTTGCTTGTCTGTAAAGCTTTTGATTTCTCCATGGAATCTAAATGAGAGACTTTCTGGGTAGAGTATTCTTGGTTGTAGGTTTTCCCCTTTCATCACTTTAAGTATACTGTGCCACTCCCTTCTGGCCTGCAGAATTTCTGCTAAAAATCAGCTGATAAGCTTATAGAAGTCCCCTTATATGTTATTTGTTGCTTTTCCCTTGTTTTTAATATTTTCTCTTTATCTTTAATTTTTGTGAATTTGATTACTCTGTATTTCTGCATGTTCCTCCTTGGGTTGATCGTGTATGGTATTCTCTGTGCTTCCTGGACTTGGGTGACTGCTTCCTTTCCAATGTTAGGGAATTTTTCAGCTTTTATGTCTTCAGATATCTTCTCAGGCTCTTTTTCTCTCTGTTCTCCTTCTGGGACCCCTATAATGTGAATGTTGTTGCAGTTAACGTTGTCCCAGAAGTTTCTTTAACTGTCCTAGTTTCTTTTCATTCTTTTTTCTTTATTCTGTTCCATGGCTGTGATTTCCACCACTCTGTCTTCCAGCTCACTTATCCGTTCTTCTGCCTCATTTATTCTGGTAATGATTCCTTCTAGTGTACTTTTCATTTCACTTATTTTGTTGTTCAACTCTGTTTTGTTGTTCTTTATTTTTGCTAATTCATTGTTAAAAACGTCTTGTAACTTCTCGCTCTGTGCATCCATTCTTTTCCCAAGTTCTTGGATCATCTTTACAATCATTACCCTGAACTCTTTCTTGACTAGATTCCCTAGCTCCATGTCACTTATTTGTTCTTCTGGGGGTTTATCTTGTTCTTTCATCTAGAACATATTCCTCTACTGTCTCATTTTGTCTAGACTTCTATTTGTATTTTTATGTATGTGGAAGGTTAGTTCTGTTTCTTGGTCTTGGAGAAGTGGCCCTGTGTAGGGGGTGTCTTATGTGTCCCAGCAGTACACTCCCCTCTCATCATCGAAGGGCCAGGGACCAGCTAGTCCCAGGGTAGCTTCTGACCTGTGTTTGCAGACTCAGTTCCACAAGCTGTGGGACTGTATATTTCTTGCCTCTGGTGTCTGTCCCCTGGTGGGTGAGGCTGGTCTAGAGGCTTGTGTAGGCTTCCTGATAGGAGGGACCAGTGCCTGCCCACTGGTGGGTGGATTTTGGTCTTGGCCCTCTGGTGGGCAGGGCCATTTCAACAGATGTGTCTAGAGGTGGCTGTGGGCTCAGGAAGTCTTTAGGAAGCCTGTCTGTTGATGGGTGGACTGTGTTCCCTCTCTGTTGGTTTTTTGGCCTGAGGCATCATAGCACTGGAGCCTAGAGACTGTTGGGTGGGGCCAGGTCTTGGTGCTAATTTCCCAAGCAAGATATTAGCTTTCGTATTAGTACTCCCGGATATGTTCACCACCAGCTTTTATGTCCCAAGAGAGAGCCACATCCACACACACCCCCCTCCCTAGGTGATTCTCCAAGGCCAGCAGGTAGGTCTGGCCTAAGCTCCTATGACATCACTGATTTTGCCCTGGGTCCCAGTGTGCACAAGACCTGTGTGTGTCCTCCAAGATTGGGGTCTCTGTTTCTCCCAGTCCTATGGAACTCCTACAGTCAAGATCTGCTTGCTTTCAAAGCCAAATGCTCTGGGGGCTCCCCCTCCTGATTCCAGACCCCCAAGGCTGGGAAAGCCTGATGTGGGGCTCAGAACTCTGACTCCCACATCAGAGAACACATGGAGAACTTCTGTGTTATAATTATTCTATAGTTTGTGGGTTGTCCAACCAGGGGTAAGGGATTTGATTAGCTCACGAGTGCATCCCTCCTACCATCTCATTGTGATTTCTTATTTGTCTTTGGATGTAGAATATCTTTTCTGGTAGGTTCCAGTCTGTTTTATTGATGGTTGTTCAGCAGTTAGTTTTGATTTTGCTGTTCTCGTTCTCATGGGAGGAGGAGAGCTCAAAGTCTTCTATTCCGCCATCTTGTCTTCTCTCCTAGTGTACAACCCTGAGGGTGGACAGGGTAGCACCCACTGTGTAGTCTGTCAGGTGTCTCATCCCACTTGGGAGCCTCACCATCAGCTCTGCTGTGAAGCCTTTCACATTTCTTTCAAGGCAGGTATAGTGATGTGAACCCTCTCTACTTTTATTTGTCTGGGAAAGCCTCTGTTTCTCCTTCATATCTGAAAAATAACTATACTGAATATTCATGGCTGGGACTTTCTTTCAACACTTTGAATATATCATTTATTTACACTATCCTGGCCTGTACAATTTCTGCTGAGAAATCCACTGATAGCTAGTGGAGGTTACAATCATTTTCTCCCTTGCTGCTTTTAGGATTCTCTCTTTGTCTTTGATTTTTGAAGTTTTATTATAATGTGTCTTGAAGAAGTTTGTTTTACATGGAGATAAAGGAGTGATCTATTAGCTATATAAAACTTGGATGTCCAAGTCAACCCCCAGGTTTGGGAAATTTTCAGCTATTATCGGTATTTCTTTAAGTAAACTTTCTGCCCCCTTTTCCCTCTCTTCTCCTCTGGTACTGCAATTATTCTAATATTTGTATGTTTGAGTTTCCCATTGATCATGTAGACTTTCTTTGCTATTTTTTCATTCTTTTTGTTGTTGTTGCTCTCCTTTGACTGAGTTATTTCAAAGTACCTATACTCAGTGATTCTATCTTCCGTTTGGTCTGTTCTGCTGTAGATGTTCTCTATTGCATTTTTTATTTCATTCATTGAATTCTTTAGCTCTAGAATTTCTGTTTGGTTCTTTTTCATGATTTCTATCTCTTTGTTAAACTTTTCATTTGGTTTGTGTATTGTTTTCATGATTTTATTTAATTGCCTTTCTGTGTTATCTTGTAGCTCATTTTTAATTCTTCATCAACTAGATCACAAAATTCCATGTCCTTGAGTTTGGTTATTAGAGGATTATTATCATGTTTTGGTTATCACATGTTTCCTTGATCCTTTGTGCTCCTTGGAATTTTCCACTGTTGTTATCACAATTTGAATGAGCAGACATTTCTTCAAGTCTTTACTGATTGTCTTCGGGGGAGATATTTTTCTTTGGTCTTGCTTATATCTGGGATTTTCTCCAACCTAGTATGGATATGCCTGCTCCACACTTCTTATTCCCTCTTGTGACAAAATTCTTATGTTTTTATGTCTTTTTAATGTTTACAACTCACTAGGTTGTCTACCTGAACCCTCTCTTTATTTTCCAGAAGTTGGACTACGGCTCTGATTTGTGATTTCTGCCATGCCCACAGAACCTGGCCTGATATTCTGATCACATTCCCTATTTACTGGAGCTCACTCTCATTGCTGCACTCAGAAGCATGCACAAGGAGCTGGCCACAGAGCAGGGGGATGTGTGGGTTCAGCACTCAGGGTGTTGGGAATACCCACAGGCCATGCAGGGAGATCTTTGGGTGGAGATCTTCCAGTGGTTCATGGGAGGGCTTCCTGCAGGAGTCCTGAACACAGACAGTAGGAACCATCCCCTTTTAATGCTCTTTGATATTCTTATCTGCCTCTTTTCCTATCCCCTCCCTACCCTAGTCATGGAGGTCCTGCCATAGTATTATGGGTGTTGCTGAAGAGGAACTTCAGTTGCTTCACGCACAGCTGTGGTAGCTGGACATTCACGCACTGCTCTCCTTTTCCCTACAAGAGAGATCACCACCATTAGCTGGTTTAGCCCTGCTCTGTGTCACCTTGAGAAAGAGGCAGCACTGGCAAAGTTCCTCTTACCCTCTTCAGTACAGCCATACTCATATTTTTTTGTTTGCTCTGACAGAGTGCTAGAATATCTCCTCAGGCAGGCTGGACTTCTACAAAGCCTCTCTTGTTCATAGCTGTCTGTCCAGGTCAGCACTCTCCAGGTTTTCCTCAACCATGTCCAGGAGGGGTGGGGCGAGCTCACCAGCTTCTACTGGTTCTGTGGGTGAAATTCCTCCTAGGCCCCTTGAAATATGGTGTTAGATCCTGCAACTTTCACAAAGTTGTATTTACTTTGGGATGGATGCCAATGTTTTGTCGTTAAAAGGGGAACAAAAAGGAGAGACATCTTACACAATCCTGATGTTGGTATCACACCCCCTGCCCATTTTTTAATCAGACAGTTTTGTTTTTTGCTATTGAGTTGTAGGAGTTACTAATATTTTTGGATATTAACCCCTTATCAGATACTTGATTTGCAAATATTTTCTCCTTTTCCATAAGCTGTCTTTTCATTTTGTTGATGGTTTCCTTTGCTGTGCAGAAGCTTTTTGTTTGATGTAGACCCACTTATTTATTTTTGTTTTTGTTGCTTTTTGCTTAGGGTGTCAAATCCAAAAAGATCATTGCCAACACCTATGTCAAGGAGCTTATGCTTATTTTCCTTCTAGGAGTCATGGTTTTTGGTCTTTTTTCAAGTCTTAAAAACATTTTGAGTTGATTTTGGTGTATGGTGTAAGATAGGGTCTAGTTTCATTCTTTTGCATGTGCCTGTCCAGTTTGGCCAACATCATTTATTGCAGAGACTATTCTTTTCCCATTGTGTATCCTTAGCTCCTTTCTCATAAATTAATTGACCACATATGCATGAGTTTATTTCTGGGCTTTCTATTCTGTATATTCTTCACTACTTTGTCATAAATTAAATGATCATATATGAGTGGGTTTATTTCTGCTCTGTATACTGTTCCATTGATCTGTGTCTCTGTTTTTAATGTCAATACCATGCTGTTTTGATTATTATAGCTTTGTAATATATGTTGAAAACAAAAAGTGTGATGCATCCACAATTGTTCTTTCTCAAGACTGTTTTGATTATTTGAATCTTTTGTTGTTCCATACGAATTTTAGAATTGTTTTACTACTGTGAAAAATGCGATTGGGATTTTGATAGGGATTGCACTGAATTTGTAGATCACTTGGGTAGTATGGACATTTTAACAACATGAATTCTTCCAGTCCATGAGCACAGAATACCTTTCCACTTATTTGAATCTTCTTCAATTTCTTTCATTAGTGGCTTACAGCTTTCAGTGTATAGGTCTTTAATTTCCTTGGTTAAATTTATTCCTAGGTATTTTATTCCTTTTAATGCCATTGTAAATGGGATCTTTTTTAAAATTCCTATTTCTGATAGTTCATTATTATTAGTGTATAGAAACATGACAATGTTTGTATATTGATTTTGTATCCTGCAAGTTTACTGAATTTATTAGTTCTGACAGTTTTTGGTGAGTCTTTTGGATTTTATGTGTATAATATGAAGTCATCTGTGAAGAGAGACAGTTTTATTACTTGCTTTCTAATTTGGATGTATTTTATTTCTTTTTCTTGCCTGACTGCACTTTCTAGGACTTCCAGTTTTATTTTAAGTAGGTGTGGTGAGAGTGGGCATCCTTATCTTGTTTCTGATATTAGAGGAAATGCTTTCAGCCTTTCATCATTGAATATAATGTTAGATGTGGACTTGTCATATTTGGCCTTTGTTATGTTGAGGTACATTCCCTCTATACCCAGTTTATTGAGAGCTTTTATTATCATGAACGACTGTTGAATTTTGTTAAATGCTTTTTAAGCATCTATTTGATTTCTATTATTAATTTTGTTAATGTTGTACCCCATTGATTGATTTGTGTATGTTTAACCATCCTTGCATCCCAGGGATTAATCCCACTTGACCATGGTGTATAATCCTTTTTAATGTATTGTTGAATATGGTTTGCTGTTTTGTTAAGGGCTTTTGCATCTGTGTTCATCAGAGATATTGGCCTGTAGTTTTATTTTCTTGTAGTGTCCTTGTCTGATTTTGGTATCAGGGTATGCAGGCTTCATAAAATAATTTTGGAACAGTTCTCTCCTCTTCTACTTTTTGGAAGAGTTTGACAGGAGTTGATATTAGCTCTTCTTTAAATGTTTAATGGAATTCACCAGTGAAACCATCTGGTCCCAGACTTTTTTGTTTGTTGTGACATTTTTGATAACTGATTTAATCTCCTTACTGGTTATTAGTCTGTTCAGATTTTCTATTTCTTTGTGATTCAGTCTTGGTAGGTTGTATGTTTCTAGGACTTTATTTCTTTTAGGTGGGTTGTTTGTGAAAATAAAATTGCATATAGTGGTCTATCATAATCCTTTGTATTTCTATGGTATCAGTTGTATTGACTCCTCTTTCATTTCTAATTTTATTCATCTGAGTTCTCTCTCTTTCTTCATGATAAGTCTAGCTTAAAGTCTGTCAATTTTGTTTATCTTTTCAAAAACCAGCTACTAGTTTCATTGATTTTTTCTATTATTATTTTAGTGTCTATTTCATTTATTTCTGCTGTAACCTTTGTTATTTCCTTCCTTCTTAATTTTGAGCTTAGTGTGTCTTTTTTTCTAGTTCCTTGAGATGTAAAGTTAGGCTATTTACTTATGCTTTTTTGTTTCTAAATGTGTGCATTTATAATTATGAACTCTCTAATTGCTTTTGCTGCATCCCATGAATTTTGTTATGTTTTATTTCCATTTTCATTGGTCTCAAGATATTTTTAATTTCTTTTTGATTTCCCATGTATTGTCCAGGAGCATGTTGTTCAATCTACACATATTTGTGTATTATCCAGTTTTCTTCTTGTAATTGACTTCTAGTTTCATGCCATTGTGATCAGAAAAGATGCCTGATATGATTTCAACCTTTTTAAATTAATTAAGACTAATTTTATGGCCTAACATACCATCTTTTTAGGAAAATGTTTCATGTGAGCTTTAGATGAGTGTGTATTCTGCAGCTGTGGATGAAATGTTCTATACATGTCTGTTAAGTTTATTTGGTCTAATATGTTATTTAAGTATAATAAAAGTGGGACATTGAAGTCTGTTAATACTTGCTTTATATATTGAGGTGACCCTATGTTTGGTGCATAAATATTTACAAATATTATATCCTCTTGTTGGATTGACCCCTTTACCATTGTGCAATGACCTTCTTTTGTCTCTTATTACAGTCTTTGTCTTAAGGTGTACTTTGTCTGATATAAGTAACACTGCCCCAGCTTTCCTTTGGTTTCCATTTGCATGGAATATCTTTTTCCATCCCTTAACTTTCAGTCAGTGTGTATCCTTACATCTGAAGTGAATCTCTTGTAGGCAGCATATAGTCTCGTCTTTTTTTTTTTTAATCAATTTAGCCACTCTATCCTTTAATTGGAGAATATAGTCCATTTACTTAAAAGAATTATTAGTAGATATGGACTTATTGCCATTAAAAGATTGTTTTCTATCTGTTTTGTAGTTCTTCTTTTCCTTTCTTCTTCTCTTGCTATCTTCATTTGTGATTTGATGATTTTCTGTTCCTTTCTCTCTCTCTTTTTCTTCTGGGAGCCCAGTGATGCATATATTGGTCTCTTTTGATGATGTCCCATAGATCCCTTAAGCCATCTCAACTCTTTCTTTTTTTTCTTTTTTTGAATTTTTTAAAAATTTTAAATTTTATTTTATTTTATTTTTTTTTGCTTTTGGCTGCATTGGGTCTTCATTGCTGCATGCGGGCTTTCTCTAGTTGCAGTGAGTGGGGGCTACTCTTCATTGCAGTGCACGGGCTTCTCATAGCAGTGGCTTCTCTTGTTGCAGAGCACAGGCTCTAGGTGTGCAGGCTTCAGTAGTTGTGGCACGCAGGCCCAGTAGTTGTGGTGCATGGGCTTAGTTGCTCTGTGGCATGTGGGAGTTTCCTGGACCAGGGATCAAACCCATGTCCCCTGCATTGGCAGGCAGATTCTTAACCACTGTGCCACCAGGGAAGTCCCTTTTTTTTTTTTTAAAGTGCATCAAATCTATACTTTATTTACAAGCAAACTGAAACTGAAGCATTAATAAATTTTGTTTTCCTAGAAATTTAGCACTATTATCCTTGGACAATAATTGCTTTGCTTAATACCTTTCGGTATTTCACAATATTGGGCAACACCTTAATTTCAAGATGCTTAGCAATAATAATGTTATTAATAATATAACTTAAAATTTCACATTTGCTATGTTAAGACACTTTATACAATATCTATTATCCATAACTTTATTAAGATATAATTGACATATAACATTGTGTTACTTTCAGGTGTACAATATAATGACTTGGTATTTGTATATTGCAAAATGCTCACCACAATGAGTCTAGTTTATATCCATCACCACTCAAGTTACAATTCTTTTCTTATAATGAGACCATTTAAGATCTACTCTCTTAGCAATTTTCAAACATACAAGATTATTGTTAACTATAGTCAGCATGCTGTACATTACATCCTGATGACTTATCTATTTCATAACTGGAAGTTTATATCTTTTGACAACTTTCAATAAAACTATTGACCACCCACCCCCTGCCTCTGGCAAACACCAGGTCTGTTCCATCTATGAAGTTCAGGGGTTTTTTTTGAGAGTCTTCATATAAATGATATCATATGGTAATTGTCTTTGTCTGAATTATTTCACTTAGCGTAATGCCCTCAAAGTCTGTTCATGTTGTCACAAATGGCAATATTTCCTTTTTATGGCTGAGTAATATTCCATTGTATATATATTCCATGTTTTTCCTATCCATTCATTCATCATCGATGGACACTTAGGTTGCTTCCATGTCTTGGCTATGGTGAATAATGCTTCAATCAATGAACAAGGGGATGCATAGATTTTTTGAAGTAGTTAGCGTTTGGATTGTGTTGGGGGCCTATGGCTAGTATGTCAAATTAAAATTATGCAGATTTGACCTGCTGAATAAGGAGGCACAAACTAATCACATGGGGTCAGAAGGGAGCTCCCTCAACATCCAGGCTCCCACCTTGGGAATGTGAAAACTCTAGCACCATTTTGATTGAAGGCACAGTTCCAATACACTCATACAAAGGAATAAATTTGTTACTTACAGATCCCAGAGATGGGGGGAGGGGGTACAGTGAGCTGGAGGAAGGACTGTCCTTGCCAGGTCATGAGCAAGTGAGAGCTGGAGAGCAGGGGAGCAACATCTTATGGCGTGGTTGGCGCAGCAGACAGTAACTTTTTGTGGGCTCAATTCTAAGTGGATATTTTTAAATGTGCCTCAGGAAAAGCAGAGCAGGAACTTGTGGCAGGAATCCTAAGTGCCGGTCTTTATCTAAATGTCCAGACTCTGGGTGTAAGCAGGGCTTTCACGTTGCAAAATGCCTAGGCAGCAGCTAAGAATATCTGTGTTCTCATCACAATTGACCCCATGATGCCTGGGCTTTAGTCTAGGAAAAATCATGGGCACTGTCTGGTTGGTGGAGATATTAAAAGCCACTGGTCAGGTTTTGGCACCCAGTGTATAAAACATTAGAGAAAAACCAAAGTGCTAGTCAGCAATATCAATAGACAAATGATAGTCTAAAGTCTTGTCCATAACCATCCCTCCCATTTGTCGGGGTCCGGCCAAGAAATAAGTCAAAGACGTTTGTAAGCTAAGGTAGATATTTGAATAAAAACAGGTGAGATTATGGAATACTTTTACTTGTTGGTCCATCTGTAGTAGGTTTGTCTGAATTTGTCCAGAATTATCAGTATAGGAGCAGCAGGCAGTGCCCTTTACAGCACATACACCTCCTTACTGGACCAGTCAGTAAACTAGAGCTAAATCATTATCCAAAACTTTCTGTGCTAAAGAATCATGCTGTTACTACACATTATTATCCTGCTGGTGAGAGAATCAATGGTAAAGCATGGTTTGCTTGTGGAACACACATTTTGCATCTCTAGTGTCTAAATTTGCATCAGAATCACACACATTCTGTTGTGTGGGCTTTGCAAGTTTGAAGTGAAGGGTTTCACACTTGTGTCCAAAGGTTAAAATCTGTAGTTTAACACCAGTGTTCACTGTTTAGTTGTTCCTTGTGAATATTATATTGACCAAATTTGCAGCATGTAGAGAATACCTTCTCTGCAAGACAACTGAAGGAGATGTGGGCACCACACCCATTTTTCAGTCTGCCCTTAGGGATCGTGGGTTCTTAAGATAAAAGTTTCAGGGAGAAAATAGAGTCTCCTTATGGTCCTCTTTCTCTCTCTCTCACACACACACACATACAACTTGGGACTTACATTGCCTGTAAGGCTCAATAAGTAAATTGGGGAAGATGGAATTTGTCACTTTGCTTAAAGAAACATAATTATTTTAAAATGACAAATGGTCCCTTTGCCAATAAATGATTTATGTCTTAGCAAAAAAACAAAACAAAACAAAACAGAATCATGCTGTTCATTAAGGCTGGGCTTCAGTGTCCCAGTCCAGTGTACTTGGCCAGGGCAGCTCACAGGTAGGGGTTGGCCCATGCAGCAGCAACTAACCCATCTCGTGAGGGCCCATAGCAGACCTACTCCCAACATAAGGGGGATGAACACCACACACTTTGACATGAGGGGCCAGAAAGAGAGATGGATTGGGGGTCCCGTTCAGTGATTTGTGAGGGTCATCCCAGGGAGACTAAAGTGCACTGGTGTGAACAGACAGGACTCCCGGAGGGCCTGCATGGAGGCAGAGGCATTGGAGGTCAAGGGGAGAAGTGCAGGTGGAGAACCACATGTGTGTGGCAGCCCCAGGTCCCGACCCACAGGGGACACCAACTGCTTGATCGGGAAAGCCCAAGTAAGTTGGGGTTCCCCCAGGGTGGCTGGACTTGGAGGCCCCAGGACGATGGGGATTGTGTTTCTTGGGATAAGGTGTGGGTGACACTCCTCAAGGAGGTGTTGGTGCCGGGCAGATACAGAGGACTGTAGAGGGAACATAAGGGGTCTTGCCAGGTGCCACATACTGTGTTGCAAAGTGTCCTGTGTGGGAGCAGTTGGGCACCACAGAGAGCAGCCACCAAGTGATAAGAACATGTGGGGCACCTTCTGATGGGCAAACAGGAGCAGGGTCAATAAATCAGCCAGGTGGCCCACTAACTAGGGAAAAGAAACAGCAATTACAGTGGCCCTGAAAATGAGCTCTGGTTTCTGCCCATTGTATAAACTAAGAAGACTATTCTATTAGAGGGTTTGAATGGGAGGATTGTGAAGCCCTGAGTGGTGATGGTGGGAGAGGGTCCTCCGGGGTGGTGTAGGGAGGTGGCCCTGGGGCTGTGGTCTTGGAGGGTGTGGGGGGCTGTGATGGTGGCAGCCTCTGCAGCCCGGGAGGGGGTCCTCCCAACAGAAATTAACGTACTAACCCCCAGGAGGGTGTATAAGGCAGACCAGTCTCATGGGTGTGGTGTGGGCAACAACTAGATGAAGTGTTCCAGGGGCGCCATGAGGGTGTGAGACTGGACACAGACCTTGGCCTTCTGCAGCTCAAAGGTGCATGAAAGAGCAGCCTGGAGGTCATGGTACCAAGTCACGCTCAAGAGGCAAGCCTTGTGCTGAGCAAGGGGGCCTCGGGGTAAACACAGACTGAACTCTGTCAGCAGGGAACTTAGATAAACAAGTGTTCAGTTAGGCACCCAAGTCCCAGGTCTGCCCGCCATCCTCACCCACCACGTCTTCTGCTGCAGTGAAGGTGGCAGAGGCTGCTTTCGGGGTGCAGCTGTGTCCTGCAGCATCTAGGCTGGTGCACAGCCATGGCCAGCGTTGTCCTAGGTGGAGGGGGTGGCTGCACCCAGAAGGGGAGCTGTGGGGCTCAGGGCTCTAACAGGATTGTTGAGATTTGGGCTGCTCTGATTCAGGTTTGCTCGCACCGTCAGTAGGATCTGTTGGTATCACAGCATTTCAGTGAACTTGGGAGGTCCTCAGGGGGCACATCTCACAGATGATTGGGCAGTGTTCTCCTCCAACGCATGAGGTCTCCATCCATAAATAGTAAAGTTTGGAGACATAGGTGCAGACTTGGTTTAAAGGAAATGTAGTTATATGGTCCTGACAAGCTATTGCTTGGTGCTGTGTTACCAGAGATGGGTCTGAACTGCATAAGACTATCAGTCAATTTGAGTTGAAATTAGGGCCAGGTAATGGCCAGTGCCCAGAGGTCAGGATGTGACTGTTTGGGCAAGACTGGCGGCCTTCAAGCATTTGTGTCATTGCACCCATTTAAGATGGGTCACAGCTCACTGGTGGCCTCCTCCAAGAGGGGTCAGGCCAAGTGTTGTGGTCCTGTCACCACGATGTCATTTTCTAATGTTGCTGGTGCCAACCAACACTGACTGCCTCTTTCGCCCTTTAGAGATTCACACCACTCCCTCAGTGGGTCCAGGTACAATTACTTCCCCTTCTTGTTGGAAAGTACAGTTAGGATAAGTGAGCTAAAGCCACTGCGTATTGGAATTTCAGCTGGAATTTATTTGCATATCAAGCAGGTAACTGTGGTCCAGCAGTAGCGTGGTGGTGTGAGGACAGCGGTGGCCATATGGCCTAGAGTTTGAAGTGGTAAGTGCCTCTAAGCAGCAGGGAAGTCCAGCTAGGAGTCCACTTAATGCCCTATAACTTAAGGAGCAAGGATTTTGGAAGACCACTGCGGTGTTCAGTAGCACCTGAGGCGTGCAGCTGGTGTGGCAGGTCTGCGCTGTGCCCTGTGTGTGGTAGCCAGCTGAGAACAGCCTCTCTGTTTGTGACAGTCCTGGGGACCCACAGATGCGAGCTCCACCAGCCACCAGAGGAGGTGACCAATGGTTTTCCCCTGGGCAGCAGCCACAAAATCCAGGGCCCCAGACACAGGTACCAGCTCCCCCAAGAGATACTGGCGCTCTGGAGCATGGCAGAGGGAAGGGTGGAGATAGTGCCCAGTGCCCTCTGAGACCTTGGAGAGATTACAGGCAGTCCATAGAGGTGTGTTAATTAGAGGCCTTCCCCTCAGGCCACAGCTGTGAAGATGAGCTAACAGGCCCCCTTCACAGAAAGACTGGGTATCTCTATTTCCTCTCTGCTGTGCCCAGGGTGTGGTAGTAAGTTAAGAACCTTTCTCTGTTACAGACCTGGAGACCCATGACTGTAATCCCTGCTGACCACCAGACCCAGGTGATCTGGAGGGTCCCTTGGGCAGCAGCCACAAAACACAGGGCATGAGATGAAGGTCCAAGCTCCTTTCCAGGAGACACCTACCAGCTGGAGAAGGCAGAGGGCAGTGCAAAGATGGCACCCACAGGCCTCTGTCTTTGGAGAGTATTTCAATAGGCTCCTAGATGTGCGTGTTAAATTAGATGCCGGCCCCTCTGGCTGATGCTTTAAGATATACAAGTAAGCCTCTTTCACAAAATGTCTGGGAACTTTTCACTCAGCTGCCTCTGCACTGGGCCCTGAGATGGGTGAGTCCACGTGAGTCCTTTAAGGGCTGTTTCTCAGTTCCCCATAGCCTTGTAGGTCTTGTGGACACAAGCTCCCTTGGCTTTCAAAACTAGATGTTTGGGGGACTTGTCTCTCAGTCAAGTTGGGGTACCCGATGTGAGGTTCAAGCCCTTCCTTCCTCAGGGAGAAGCTCAGGTTTGTAAGTTCCCTCTCAATTGTTGGTCATGGCACCAGGTTGGTGTTTATGGCAAAATTGTGCCTCAGCTTCTCCTACCCACTTCGATGTGGGATTTTTCTCATTTACCCAGAGTCAGCCAGCTAGATTTTGGAGTTCTTTTCAGAGGAAATTTTTCCATATGTAGCTGGAGATTTGGCATATACAAGGGAAGAGGTGAGTTCAGAACACTCCTACGTCACCATCCTGAACCTGACTCCTATCTCTGCTTTTTTTCATTGTTTCTTCTTGCTTCTCTGGTTGGATGAATTCCACTGCCCTGATTACATGTTCACTGATCCTTTCTTCCCACTTGATCTAGTCTGCTGTCGAATGGCTCTATTACAGTTCAGTTGTTTTCTTCAGCTCTCTGATTTCTGTTTGGTACTTTTCTTATGTTTTTTAACCATTTGTAGAAAATCTCACTTTGTTCACACATTGTTCTTCAGACCTTGGTGAGCATCTTTATGACCAGTGATTTTGAAGTCTTTATCAGGTCTTTATCACTTATCTCCATTTCATTAAGGTTTGTTTCTGGAGTGTTATCTTGGCCTTTTATTTGGAACATATTCCTCTGTTTCTTCACTTTTCTTGACTCTCTGCGTTGATTTCAATGCATCAGATTAAACACCCACCTGTCCCAGTCTTGACAGAGTGGTCTCCTGCAGGAGAATAACCTTATCATTCAATCCAGTCTCACCTTTCAGTTATCTCTCAAACCTTTGTGATTGTCTAAGCAGATTATTTTATTTTAGAGGCTCCCAGTAGTTGAGGCTGTACCAAGACCTGTCAGTGTCCCAAAGAGGAGTATCTCAGTCAGCACCTAGATTTAGACTGAGTGGAAACCAGACCCTCTGGCAGAAGTTATCAAGTATGCATATAAACCACTTTCAGGGAAAAACCAGGAAATGGTGCTTTCTTTCTACTCTCTCTGTGCTGAGCCCTGGGGATACAGCTGGTTAAGAGCTGTTTCTTTGTTTATTGAAATCCTGTAGGACCCAGAAGTGCAAGCCTTCTGGCCACCAGAGCCAGGTGATCAAAGATTGTGTCCCTTGGTGGCAGCTACAAAACCCAGGGCCCCAGACATGTGCACAAGCTCCTTCCAGGGTGTGGAGGAAAAATGTCACCTGCCATATCAATAAACAAAGGATGTTGCATCCTATATCCTGTATGAGAGTCCCATACAGGATAAACCCTAGGAAAAAACACACCAAGACACATATTAATCAAACTAACAAAAATTAAATTCAAAGAAAAAATATTAAAAGCAGCAAGAGAAAAAAAAATAACATAGGAATAACCTATGGAATAACAAAAAATAACAGAGGAATCCCCATAAGGTTATCAGATAATTTTTCAGCAGAAACTCTGCAGTCCAAAAGGGAGTAGCAGAATATACAAAAAGTGATGAAAGAGAAAAACCTACAACCAAGATTACTCAACCCAGTAAGGATCTCATTCAGATTTGACAGAGAAATCAAATGCTTTTCAGACAAGTAAAAGCTAAGAGAATTCAGCACCACCAAACTAGCTTTACAACAACTGCTAAAGAAACTTCTCTAAGCGAGAAACACAAGAGAAGAAAAAGACCAACAGAAACAAACCCAAAACAATTAAGAAAATGGTAATAGGAACATACCTATTGATAATAACCTTGAATGTAAATGGATTAAATGACTGAACCAAAAGACACAGACTGGCTGAATGGATACAAAAACAAGACCCATATATATTCTGTCTACAAGAGACCCACTTCAGACCTAGGGACACATACAGACTGAAAGTGAAGGGATGGAAAAAGATATTCCATGAAAATAGAAATCAAAAGAAAATTGGAGTAGCAATACTTGTATCAGATACAATAGACTTTAAAATAAAGACTGTTGCAAGAGATAAGGAGGGACACTACATAATGATCAAAGGATCAATCCAAGAAGATATAACACTTATAAATGTTTCTGCACACAACATAGGAGCACCTCAATAAGTAAGGCAAATGCTAACAACCATGAAATGAGAAATTGACAGTAACACAATAATAGTAGGGGACTTTAACACCCCACTTACACCAAAGGACAGATCATCCAAGTAGAAAATAAATAAGGAAACACAAGCTTTAAATGACACAATAGACCAGATAGGTTTAATTGATATTTATAGAACATTCCACCCAAAAGTGGCAGAATACACTTTCTTCTCAAGGGCACATGGAACATTCTCCAGGATGGATCACATCTTGGGTCACAAATCAAGCCTTGGAAACTTTAAGAAAGTTAAAATCGTATCAAGCATCTTTTCTGACCACAATGCTATGAGATTGTAAATTAATTACAGAAAAATAAACTGTAAAAAACACAAATACATGGATGCTAAACAGTGCACTACTAAATAGCCAAGAGATCACTGAAGAAATCAAAGAATAAATTAAAAAATACATACAAACAAATGACAATGGAAACATGATGACCCAAAACCTATGGGACAGAGCAATAGCAGTTCTAATAGAGAAGTTTACAGCAATTCAATCTAAACTCAAGAAACAAGAAAAACCTCAAATAAACAATCTAACTCTACAGTTAAAACAACTAGAGAAAGAAGAACAAAGAAAACCCAAAGTCAGTAGAAGGAAAGAGATCATAAAGATCAGAACAGAAATAAATGAAATAGAAATGAAGAAAACAAGAGCAAAGATCAATAAAACTAAAAGCTAGGTCTTTGAGAAGATAAACAAAATTGATAAACCCTTAGCCAGACTCATCAAGAAAAAAAGGGAGAGGACGCAAATCAATAAATTTAGAAATGAAAAAGGAGAAATCACAACTGACACCGCAGAAATACAAAGGATTCTAAGAGACTACTACAAACATCTATATGCCAATAAAATGGACAACCACAAAGAAATGAACAAATTCTTGGAAAGGTACAATTTTCTAAGACTGAACCAGGAAGAATTAGAAAATATAAACAGACCTATCACAAGTAATGAAATTGAAAATGTAATTAAAAATCTTCCAACAAACAAAAGTCCAGGACCAGATGGCCTTACAGGTGAATTCTATCAAACATTTAGAGGAGAGCTAACACTGATCCTTCTCAAACTCTTCCAAAAAACTGCAGAGGGATAAACACTCCCAAATTCATTCCATAAAGCCAACATCACTCTGATACCAAAACAAGAAAAAGATGTAACAAAATAAGAAAATTATAGACCAATATCACTGATGAACATAGACGCAAACATCCTGAACAAAATACTAGCAAACAGAATCCAGCAACACATTAAAAGGGTCATACACCATGATCAGGTGGAGTTTATCCCAGGGATGCAAGGATTCTTCAATATATGCAAATCAATCAATGTGATACACCATATTAACAAATTAAGTAATAAAAACCATATGATCATCTCAATAGATTCAGAAAAAGCTTCTGACAAAATTTAACACCATTTATGATAAAAACTCTCCAGAAAATGGGCATAGAGGGAACCTACCTCAACACAATAAAGGCCATATATGACAAACCCACAGCAACGATCATACTCAATGGTAAAAAACTGAAAGCATTTCCACTAAGATCAGGAACAAGACAAGGATGTCCACTCTTGCCACTCTTATTCAACATAGTTTTGAAAGTTCTAGCCACGGCAGTCAGAGAAGAAAAAGAAATAAAAGGAATACAAATTGGAAAAGAAGAAGTAAAACTATCACTGTTTGCAGATGACATGATACTATACATAGAAAATCCTAAAGATGCCAACAGAAAACTACTAGAACTAATCAATGAATCTGGTAATGTTGCAGGATACAAAATTAATGCACAGAAATCTCTGGCATTCCCATACACCAGCAATGAAAAATCAGAAAAAGAAATTAAGGAAACACGACCATTTACCATTGCAACAAAAAGAATAAAATACTAGGAATAAAGCTGCCTAAGGAGGCGAAAGACTTGTACTCAAAACTACAAAACACTGATGAAAGAAATCAAAAATGACATAAACAGATGGAGAAATATACCATGTTCTTGGATTGGAAGAATCAATATTGTGAAAATGACTATACTACCCAAAGCAATCTACAGATTCAATGCAATCCCTATCAAACTACCAATGGCATTCTTCACAGAATTAGAACAAAAAATTTTACAGTTTGTATGGATATACAAAAGACCCCAAATAGCCAAAGAAATCTTGAGAAAGAAAAACGGAGTTGGAAGAATCAGGCGCCTCAACTTCAAACTATATGACAAAGCTACAGTAATCAAGACAGTATGGTACTGGCACAAAAACAGACATATAGATCAATGGTACAGGAAAGAATGCCCAGAGATAAACTCATGCACATATGGGCACCTAATTTATGACAAAGGAGGCAAGAACATACAATGGAGAAAAGACAGCCTCTTCAACAAGTGGTGCTGGGAAAACTGGATAGCTATATGTAAAAGAATGAAATTAGAACACTCCCTAACACCATACACAAAAATAAACTCCATATCGACTAAAGATCTAAATGTAAGACCAGACACTATAAAACTCTTAGAGGAAAAACACTCTTTGACATAAACCACAGCAAGATCTTTTCTGATCTACCTCCTAGAGTAATGGAAATAAACACAAAAATAAACAAATGGGACTTAATTAAACTTAAAATCTTTTGAAGAGCAGAGGAAACCATAAACAAGATGAAAAGACAACCCTGAGAATGGGAGAAAATATTTGCAAATGAAACAACAAACAAAGGATTAATCTCCAAAATATACAAACAGCTCATGGAGCTTAATATCAAAAAAACAAACACTCCAATTAAAAATGGGTGGAAGACCTAAATAGACATTTCACCAAGGAAGACATATAGATGGCCAAGAGGCACATGAAAAGATGCTCAACATCACTAATTACTACAGAAATGCAAATCAAAATTACAATGAAGTATCACATCATGTCAGTCAGAATGGCCATTATCAAAAAATCTAGAAACAATAAATGCTGGAAAGGGTGTGGTGAAAAGGGAACCCCCCTGCACTATTGATGGGAATGTAAATTGATACAGCCACTATGGAAAACAGTAAGGAGGTTCCTTAAAAAACTAGAAATAGAACTACCATATGACCCAGCAATCTCACTACTGGGCATATACCCTGAGAAAACCATAAGTCAGAAAGAGACATGTACCACAATGTTCATTGCAGCACTATTTACAATATCCAGGACATGGAACCAACCTAAATGTCCATTGAAAGATGAATGGATTAAGTAGATGTAGCACATATATACAATGGAATATTACTCAGCCATATAAAGAAACGAAATTGAGTTATTTGTAGTGAGGTGGATGGACCTAGTGTCTGTCATACAGAGTGAAGTAAGTCAGAAAGAAAAAAATACCGTATGCTAACGCATATATATGGACTCTTAAAAATAATGGTACTGATGAACCTAGTGGCAGGGCAGAAATAAACACGCAGACATAGAGAATGGACTTGAGGACACGGGGCAGGGAGAGGGAAGCTGGGGCTAGCATTGACATATATACACTACCAAATGTAAAATAGATAGCTAGTGAGAAGCAGCAGCATAGCACAGGGAGATCAGCCCAGTGCTTTGCAATGACATAGAGGAGTGGGATAGGAAGGATGGGAGGGAATATCAAGAGGGAGGGGATATGGGGATATATATATGCATGTGGCTGATTCACTTCGTTGTACAACAGAATCTAACGCAGTATTGTGAAGCAATTATACTCCAATAAAGATCTATTGAAAAAAAAAAAAAGCCCAGACTCTTGCATCTTCCCATACATAGAAAAGTGGTAAATTAATTAACTTGAGATGTCAGGTTTTCTTTAATTAATAGTAATCTTTTTATATTCCACCTACTTTTTTTGTGTGTGTTTTGGGGGGTTTTTCTGCAAAAGCTCCTATATATCCTGGCTCCTCCCTTACCTCTTTGGAACCATCCTTCAGAGCTGAGAGGCTGCCTCCTAGGCTTGAAGTCCTCAGTATATCTGCTGAATAAAACATAATGCTCAACTTTTAAAAAAATTTTATTTTGAAGTATGGTTGATTTACAATGTTGTGTTGGTTTCAGGTGTACAGCAAAATGATTCAGTTATAGGTATTTTTTTCAAATTCTTTCCCCTTATTGGTTATTACAAAATTGAGTATAGTTTCCTGTGTTATAGAGTGGGTCCTTGTTGGTTATCTATTTTATATATAGTAGGGTATTTATGTTAATCCCAAACTCCTAATTTATCCCTCCCCGCCTTTCCTCTAGGTAGTCGAATTTGTTGGCATATAATTGTTCATAGTATTCTCTTATGTTTTTTTGTATTTCTGTGGTATCAGTTGTGATTTCTCCTCGTTCATTTCTTATTTTGTTTATTTGGGTCTTCTCTCTTCTCGGTGAGCCTGGCCAGAGGTTTGTGAATTTTGTTTACCCTATCAAAGAACCAGCTCTTAGTTTTATTGACTTTTTCTATTTTTTTTAAAATCTCTACTTTATTTCCTCTCTGATCTTTATTATTTCCTTCCTTCTGCTGACTTTAGGTTTTGTTTATTTTTCTTTTTCTAATTCGTTTAGGTGGTATGTTAGGTTGTTTATTTGAGATTTTTCTTGCTTCTTGAAAAAGGCCTGTATCACTATGAACTCCCTTCTAAGACTGCTTTTGCTGCATCCCATTGATTTTTCATTGGGTTGTGCTTTCATTGTCATTTGCCTCAAGGTATTTTTAATTTCTTCTTTGATTTCATCATTGACCTACTGGTTTTTTAGTAGCATGTTGTTTAGTCTGCATGTAATTGTTTTTTTCTTGTTTCTTTTTCAGCAGTTGATTTCTAGTTTCATGCTCCTGTGATTAGAAAAGATGCTTGAATACTTCTATACTCTTAAATTTGTTGAGGCTTGTTTTGTGCCCTAGTACATAGTTAATCCTAAAGAATGTTCCATGTGCACTTGAAAAGAATGTGTATTCTGCTTTTTTGGATGTAACATCTTGAAAACATACCAATTAAGTCTAATTGTATCATTTAGGATCTCTGTTGCCTTACTGATTTTCTGTCTTGAAGATCTGTCCACTGATGTGAGTGGGGTGTTAAAGTCTACTATTATTATATTCCCATCAGTTTCTCCCTTTATGTCTATTAGTATTTGTTTTATGTATTTGGGTGTTCCTATATTGGGTGCATATACGTTGATGAGTGTAACATCCTCTCCTTGTATTGCTCTTTGTATCAGCATATAGTGTCCTTATTTATCTTTCTTTATAGCCTTTGTTTTAAAGTCTATTTTGTCTGATATGAGTATTGTGACCCCCCACTTTCTTGACATTTCCATTTGCATGAAATCTTTTTCCATCCCCTCACTTTCAATCTATGTGTGTCCTTTGCCCTAAAGTGGGTCTCTTTTAGGCAGCATATTGTAGACTTTTTTTTTTTTTAATTCAATCTGCCACTCTGTCTTCTGATTGGAGTATTTAGTCCATTAACGTTTAATTACTGATAGATATGTATTTATTGCCATTTTAAACGTTGTTTTCCCATTGATTTTACATTTCTTCTTTGTCTCTTTTTCTTTTTCTTTTTGTGGTTTGATAATTTTCTTTTGTATTATGCTTGTGTTCTCTCTATGGCTTTTCTGAACGTACTGTATGTTTTTGATTTGTGGTTAACCTTTTTCAAGTATGTTAACCCCGTCTTATATCTAATTGCTTTAGACTGGTAGTCACATAGGCTCAAACACATTGTAGAAAAAAAAATTCTACATTCTCTTACGCTCTTCCCCCACATTTTATGATTTTGTTGTCCTCTTTTACAACTTTATGTGCATCCTTTTGATGTTCATTGCTTTTACAGAAATGTTTTTTTTTTTTAAATCTGTGTACTGTCTTATTTAAATGATTTACTTTCCAATTGTGATGTTCTCCTTCCTATAGCTTCTTACTTTTCTATTTAGAGAAGACCTTTCAATATTTCCTTTAGGATAGGTTTAGTATTGCTGTATTTTAGTTTTTGCTTGTCTGAGAAATTCTTTCTCTCTCCTATTCTAAATGATGATCTTGCTGGGTAGAGTATCCTACGTTGCAGATTTTTCCCTTTCAGGACTTTGAGTATATTTTGCCACTCCCTTCCGGCCTGCAATATTTCTGTAGAGAAATCAGCTCATAGCCTTATGGGCGTTCCCTTATAATTAACTATTTCTCTTGCCGCCTTGAAAATCCTCTCTTTATCTTTAACTTTGGTCATTTTAATTATAATATCTTGGTGTAGGTCTGTTTGGGTTCATCTTGTTTGGGATGTTCTGTGCTTCCTGTATCTGGATATCTGTTTCCTTCTTTTGGTTTGGGAAGCTTTTAGTCATAATTTCTTCAAATACATTTTCAATCCCCTTTTCTCCTTCTTCTTCTGGGATACTTATTATGCATAGATTGGCACACTTTATATTATCCCATAGGTCTCTTATATTGCTTTCTTTCTTCCTTTGCAATTTGGCTTTTTGTCTGCTGTCCTGAATGGGTGATTTCCATTATTCTATCTTCTGAATCACTTACTCATTCTCCTGAACTATATCATTCTGCTATTCATTGCCTTTAGTTCAGCTTTTGTCTCAGCAAATAAGTTTTCTTATTTTTTTGGTTCCTTTTTATAGTTTCTAGTTCCTTTTTACAATAATCTGCCTTTCTATCAATAGCCTTTCTTAATTCCTTCAGTATTTTCATTATCTCCCTTAAACTTGGTGTCAGACTGAAGAGGTCTGTTTCACTTTTTGTTCTTTCAGAGGAACTCTCTTGATATTTTTTTTTTTTAATTGGGAGTGGTTCCTCTGCTTCTTCAATTTACTTATATTTCTCTTACTCTATGAGTTTAGGAGAAACAATTATCTACTGTGGTCTCGGAGGGCTATTTTTATGTAGGAGCCTCCCTGTGTAGCTTGTGTGAGTTTAATATTTTTGGTGCGAGGGCTGTTTTTAGTATGGATGCCTGCCACCTCCTTCCTCAGCATGTGCTGGCCGTTATTCCCTTGATAGAGGTTGTGAGTGGTGTTGTAGTGACCAGAGTCTGCACTGGATATTGAGCAGGGCCTCTTCTTTGCTCTGTGGTTGTCACAGCTCTGTCAGGGGGCAGGGTCTGCTCCCTCGTTGTTGGAGTAGAAGCTCCAAATCTGTTTCTGAGCTGAGGCATGAGGTAGGCAGGACTGGAGCGCTCCTGCTGGGAGAGGATCCACTGACAATTCCTTCCCCGGAGTTGTCTACTGGGGAGTGTGCTCTGTGGTGCCACCTGTCACCTGTTGTGCGGGCTCACAAAGTACACTGTTGTCGGCTCTGCTCTCGCCCTCACCTCAACCATGGGAATGTCGGCAATTGGACCTGATGTCCCTCAGGCATTGTTTTCAGAAGGCCACCAACACAGATCCGCCGAAGTCAGGTCCCAGGCCTGTAGTAGTCGTGCACCTGACTCGCCATGGGATCTGTGGAAGCAGCCCAGCCGTGGCCCAGTCCCTGCGTGCACACACCCCAAAGCCCACAGCTGTTAAGGCCAGACGCGTTCCAGCTGCGGGGGCACCCATTGTCTGCTTGGATGTCCCGCAGGTGCTGAATTTACAAAGCCAGTGGTAGAGGTGTAAATCTGCAGCTTGTGCAGCCATGGGAAGATTTCCGCCCTGATTTCCTAAGTTGTGCAGCCCCTAGGGCTTCACTATGATTTCAGCCCCGCCTGTGTGCGGGGAACCTGCTGGCACCTGCTCCCAGAGCCTGCTGAGGTGGTGGCTGGCACGGGAGCCCACCGAGGCAGCAGCTAGGGCGTGGATGCCTGGCCAGGCAGCAGCTGGGGTGTGGGCACCTGCCAAGGTGGTGGCTGGGTTGTGCACTCCCAGAGCCCATGGAGGTAGGGGCCAGCATGTGGAGAAAGAGGCTGTTATGGCACGTCCTGCCCCTCCCTTCACGTGGCACTTTGCTTCTATAGAGGGCCCAGGCTTCTTCCACATACACCGTCGGTTACAGTCATACCACACTCAGCTCCTTCAGGCTGTCTCTGCACAGCCTACCCCAGTCCTCTCCCTGGGATTTTCCTCTTAACCCCGACTCCAGCACCCAGCCCCTACCCATACCAGTGGATGCGCATCTCAGGCTGGGGGACACAGGGAGGTGCCCTGCACTGTCTGTGCAGGTCTCTCTCTGTTCTGCCTGCCCAACAAACCAATTGTTGCACTTTCCTCTAAGCCCCTGAAGCTCCCTTTCTGTCCTGGCTGATCTCCCTGCCAGCGACAGGGTTTTCCCAGATGCGAGAACCTTTCCTTTTTTTCAGCTCCCTCTCAGGGACGTAGGTCCCATCCTGCTTCCTCTCCCCCACCCCCACTTTCACCCTACCTGGTTACGTGGAGATCTTCCTTGTCCTTTCAGGTGTTTGAGGTCTTCTGCTGGTGTTCAGTAGGTGTTCTGTGAGAACTGTTCATTTGTAGACGTATTTTTGATGTATTTGTGGGAGGAGGTGAGTTCCACGTCCTTCTACCCTGCCATCTTGATTGGAGCCCCCACAGATTCTAAATTAAATGCATTATTTGCTGAATTTACTTTCTCTCCATGCTTTCAGTGTAAAAATTCAAACACACTACTATACATAAAATAGGTAAACAACAGGAACCTACTACTGTACTCAACATCTTGTAATAACTTATAATGGAAAAGAATCTGAAAAAGAATATATGTATAACTGAATCACTGCGCTGTACACTTGAAACTAACCCAACACTGTAAATTAACTATACTTCAATTAAAAAATTCAAAAAACCAAAACCCCTCAAAGAGCCTCATAGTTCCATTATGGTGAATGAATACCTAGAAACACAGGGCTGAATTGAAAAATCCATCATGCATTTATTAGCAGTGCTGTTTCACTACCTTGTCATCAACGTTCAAAAACAGTCTTGCACCTAAAGGCTCAGGGACAATACAGAAGCTCTATGTACAGACATATTCTTTAGCTTTTGATAAGGTTCTACAGTGATAATTCTTGGAGAAAATAAAATGTCATGAAGAATGGACAAAGAAAGCTTATGGGACAGAAAGCAAACCCAATAACAGGAAATTGTATCACTTTTGTCAGGAAGGTGAGATAAGTGGGAAGATAATTTCCTACAGGTGACAAGATTTCCATAGCATCACAGAGCTAATTGCCTACAATGCCAATTAGAGTGAAAAGCCTTAGACCAGGACAATGGCTATCTGTCAAAAAGAAGCTCCATACTGAAAAGGAGGCCAGACGTTCTGGGTAAATAAGTGATTACCTGCATATAAGTTAGATATCCTTGTGAGAAACACTACCTCTGGGCAGACAGTGTCTTTGGGAAGCCCATTCCCAGGTAATGCTGTGCACCTTCCAGGGCACCTGACAACCAAACCCGCACACCTGTTCAAAACGCACCTTTCGCACACAGTGCTCCTGTCTGTGCGTTGAAAGGGCTGCCCCTTCCTCTGCAGCAGGGCCCTCCCTGACTGTTCAGTTTCCTCTGGGAGCAGCGCCCTGCCTTCCTGGCTCCGGTCCCTCTGGCTCCCTGCCAGCCTTCTCTCTCCTCCCTTTGCCAACATTAGAAAAGAAGTTAACAAATGGATCTAATTACCACAGTGGTTTGAGGCTTCTCGACTTTCTTTCCCTTCCAGCTGTAAAGATGTCCTCAGACCAAGCTTCATGTTCAGCACGGCTGTCAACTCTGTTTAATGCGCACTTAAATTTAATGTCAAGCCGATGCCTGTGGAAGACCTTGATTAAATTTGCAAACAGTAGACTAACCAAACCAGAATTTGAGAGTTGTCTCATTTCGCCTTTCAAGCTTAAATCCCAGTTTTCTTTTCTTCTTTGCAAAGAATTACAGAAGTTTGCTTGCAAAGACCCTGAGTATCAGTAAGGCAGCAAAGTGTAAGAAGCAAATGCTCCTCATGCTTTTACAGAGAGAAATCCCTCATCTTAAAATTCCGTATGAATTAAAGATCCTTCCCATTGCTTTATTCTGCTCCCCCTCATTCAAAATCTGTGACTATTCACTTTCACAACTATAATAAGTATTCCTAAAAAGTTTACTTAAAATCTTCCTAGTGTTCTTTTATGCACATTGCAATTAGGAGTTTTATACTGTCTTGGCAGAGTGAAAAACAAAATGAAAGAAATGGGATAGAATCTCCACAAACAATGTCAGTGCTTCTACCAGGTGCAAATTTCCAACCTGGTCTCTGGCTTCGACTGTCTCTTCTTTTGTCTCTGACAATCGTACAGCCTCTCCTCCTTGAAGAGGTAATAAAAGACCAGAAGTTAAAAGATCCGGAAGGCCCATATTCTTTTTCATTGGCTACTGTTTTGAAAAGAGGCTGCTGGCTTTTGATTTTTCTTTTGAGTTCTTCCTACATCATCTGATTCAAACAGGTCTTTCAAAGAAAACAATCAAAATTGTCTAGACCTGTGAAGCATGAAAAATAAATTGCTTTTTCCAAGTCCACAAACCACCAGAAAGGCATTAATGTCTATCTTCTTACATAAACCTCTAACCCCTATCCTCTAATTTACACACTTCACAAAATATTTATATATTCTTCTGTATAATATATGACAGGAGAGCAAGCCTTATTACAAAGAAATGGAACTGATAATACAACTAATATTTAAACTAGTGTTATTTTGGAGTTTGACTAGACACAAAACATTCAAGTTCTTGAGGCTGCTAGGATAGAACAGTCAACTCAGACACATCTGCTTGCTGTCGAGGGCTCTGAGCTGTTAGCTGGTGGGCACACAGGCTTCAAGAAAGGAGAACGTGCGGCAGGAGAAAAAGAAAGCCTTGCATTGTGCCAGATATGAAATACCCTGTCCTAAGATTTCTCACTGAGCTACAGTAGTAAGACTGCTGCTTGTTTTTCCCTTTTAATACAACAGAGACCTACCTTTCTATGCTTGGCTTTCCATCACTAACTTAATTCTGTGGTTAAAACAGCCACATGAAGCACTTGTTCTTAACATTAAAAAAAAAAAAAAAGGGCGTGGTTTTGCAGTCCATGGATGAAGTGGTCGGCAGTCATTAGATTCCTGCTGAGAATTATGCATGATACAAGGAATAGCAGATGGTTTCAGAAGGGAGAGATTTATAGAGGTAATTTGTAGTGGAATAACACTATTTTCTGAACTAGGTAATAATTCACAAAAGACAAGCAAAGGTTCAGATAATATCTCATTTAATTATATGTTACTAAATATTCCAAGAAATCTTGGAATGACCAACTCAAGAGAAAAAGGAAGAACAGTTTAAAATCTTCACTGGTGATTTGGCAATACATTGCATATTCCCAAATACCACTTTAAAAGCTGAGGTAATATCTCCTCTGTTAAGGCATAATATGACTCACAATTACACGCAGACACACTCATTATACATTTTGATATTTATTAACAGAAATGGTCTAGAAAAGGCCTGGGTCAACATTACAGTGGTAAGTGTTAAAATAAAAGCTGTTCTTAGTCGTACTGTTTCTAGGGGACTGTAACCAGTCCAGAAAGCTGTTTTATCTCCTAAAATGGGACTTAAATCACACCATTCAAGCGTTAGATTTCAAAAGAAATTCTTCCTCTTCTCTTTTGTCACAGCAAAATATACGAGGTCTTTGTTTTTACCTGCAAGGTGGCCTTCCGTGAAGCGCGTGAACGTGTGGATGGATGAAAGGGGGTCGGGTGGAGGGAGAAGGCAGACAAAAAAGAAGAAGATAAAATTGTAAAGTAGGAAATAAAAACTATTGAGGAAGACAGGCTACCAACTGCCCAAGAATCGTTCACTGAAGCAACTCCTCCAGTCCCTCCAGATCCATTTCCAGAGAGGAGTTGAGCGAGGCCAGAGCAGATGACGCATCCTTGCTTCTCTGGACACTCAGTTTGGATTGGGGCGTTTCTGGTTGGACGGATTCCTTCTTGAAGTCTTTACCTCCACTGAGGATCCGCTGGCTCTCAAAAAAGAACTGGTTTGGATGACTCAAAGAAAAGCCACAATCATCTACCTGTACAGGCAAGCAAATGTGTATAACATTAATACGTAACAAAAGTACAAATAAAGGGACGTCAAGAACCGCCCAGACCTCATTCAAAACCTACTCAATACATGAAACACAGATTCTCGTTCAAAACACTCAAACCACTGCTTACATGATTTCACTCACAGGGAGTTTCAGCCACCGCCTGACAGTTACGAATCTTGCGCTCTACGTCCAGCCCAGACACCTTGCACTTGGCTCTGCTTCCCCACCCAACTCCTACCTGCCACCTCAGACGGCTCAAAGGCACATCCAAGCAATGCCTGGCATCTTGTTGGCCAATAAATATTTGTTTAAAAAAAAAGAAAAACACGAAAAAAGGAGGGAGGATCTTTCCAGATGAGTTGGGTTTGGAAAGATGAGAGAGTGAAAAGCTGGGATAATGAGGTCCAGGGTGAATCAAGCAGCAGGATCCCAGGGGCAGGGTGAAGAGGAATGTCTAGGGAAGCAGGTAGTGCAGGTGGGCTGCTGTGAAAGGCACAGAAAGAGGGTAACAGGAAATAAGGCTGGAAAGACAGGTTGGGGCCAGACCACAGAGAGCCTTGACAACCAGGGTAAGTAGCCTAGACCTAATTTTGTAGGCATCACAGAGTCACTAAAATTCCTTAAGAAGGGAAGTGATGCGATTAAAGATATGTGTAATCTTATGGTAGATTAAAATGGATTAGCAGGGAGTTAAAAGTTACCGTCACAGTTCAGGATGAACCTTCTTAACAGGTAGACCCATAAACAGAAACAAGGTCTTTTCTAAAACTTATTTCAGAACCTCAGGATTCTCTTGATTCTCTTTAGTCACTTGTTGATACATGTTGGACCAATACTTTTTTTTCTTTTTGCGGTACACAGGCCTCTCACTGTTGTGGCCTCTCCCTGTTGTGGCCTCTCCCGTTGCGGAGCACAGGCTCCGGACACGCAGGGTCAGTGGCCATGGCTCACGGGCCCAGCCGCTCCGTGGCATGTGGGATCTTCCCGGACCGGGGCATGAACCTGTGTCCCCTGCATCAGCAGGCGGACTCTCAACCACTGCGCCACCAGGGAAGCACCAGACCAATACTTTTATAATAATTCAGTGTATAGCAGATTGATAGTGTACACACTGATTTAAGAGTTACTACTCAGATCACTAAGAACAATTTTTTACCTGCTACTTTGCTGCTTAATTTCAAAATGTTTCCTGAATGTTTTATCTAGGATTTTTTATTAACAACAGAGTCATTTGTGAACTTCTTCATTATATTGTTTTTCACCCAATTCATTAAAAAACTGGGAGATTCAATATAAAGTTTGCATTTTACAAAGTGTTCCATGAAATGTAAGTTTATTGCCTAGCACGTTTCAATCAGAAGACTTTATGGTTTTTATAAATACAGAATATTAGAGATTGGAAAGATGTAGGGAATACTTTAAACTGGATCTTCTCCATGTACAGACTAGGAAACTGAGACCCAAAGAGATTTTTTACATGGTTTAGGCAAAGTCATAGAGCACTAGAAACTGGATCTGTCTGAATTAGAATTCAGGCCTTTAGCTCACTTAGTTCCCCTGAAATCTGTTTTAAGAGGTTTTATGGAAAGTCAAACAAACTTACAATCATATCATTATAAATATTATTTCTAGAGATAAACTTGTCTATAAAGATTATAAAAAACACAGTGGTGTCATTTCATGCAAAAAGAAGCTAGCACCTTTTGTGATACTTAATTACATATCGGGTATTTTCTACACCTTGCTTCAAGTTGTTAAAAGTGTCAATATATCTATCACAGAAGATGACTCTGTGGATTAAAGTGAATGATTAGATTTCAGTGTGGACAAAATGAAATATGGTAATCTTTATACTAAGCCTCAGTTTCCTCCCCCATGAAATGGAGGTAATAATAGCAGCTATGTCATAGGGTTGCTATGAGGAAAACCAAAGAAATAGGAGTGTAAAAAGAAAGAGTTGTTGGTTCTATGAAATCTAAATTAAATGCTTGGAAAGACTCAGGAAAGGCAAGTTACTTAAAACAAAAGAAAACAAAACTGAACTTCCCAAAAGATAGGGAGAAAGATCAGATTGCTTTGTATTATAATTAAGTTCCTTTTCCACTTTCAAGAAACCAAAACTGGAAATTGGTGATGGTGTAGTATGCATATGGTTTTTGAAAAAAAATAAAATCAAATTCCAATCCCAAACCTACATTCAAACAAAAGACCCTGCCCTTAATATCAAAAGATTAGTAAACAAATGGCATTCAAATGTTTTACCTTTAAAATGTAATGTTTAAAAAATACATTTTTTTATGACTGCCCATTTTAATTAATACTTTTATTAACCAACTAAAACAATGCCAGGGGTCTTGAAATGAGGGCCTATAACCATGGTTCTGTATGATGTCATGTTTTTCAATTTCTCTCTTAGGTCTGCAATCACCATTTCTTAACTCATTTTGTTAAGTAAGCTCATTTTACCAAACATCTATTAAGATGTCTGGTAGCATGATGAACTTATGAAGAGTTTCCTTCTGTTTACTGGATTGTTTCTTCTAGGATGGGTTCTTTCTTTTGAGTGTTTTCCTTCTTTCACTTTTATTTTTGCCTGAAGGAAGGTACCTTTCATTTTGCTCAGGAAAATAAAATTAGGGATTTTTAGGGAGGAAGGGGAGAAGCATAAACCAAATAGAATGAAAATAGATTTTACTTTAAAATTATTTAGTAAAAAGAATAGAGAAAGAGATTTACCCACATCTAAATGCCACATTTATTATTGCTTCAAAGTCAGCAGCTCTTTCCTTTACTCCTCATTAAAAAAAAAAAAAAGGAATATTCAGTTTGCTTCATTCTAGATATGGAAATACTAAGTGAGAATTTTCACAATTTTGTCTGATATGAATCTTGTTTCTTTCCTTGCCTTTTTTCTTGTTTGGTTGCTATGGTGATGTTTTTTCTTTGTGGTTGATGATTTTTTTATTATGTTTTGTACATTTTGTTAAATAATGGGAGAGGGAAATTCTGTGATGCATCTTCATTCTGTCCTGTTATCTTGGAAGACCCACAGTACCATAAAGAGCTAAAACAAGACTGGTAGAAGAAAGAAGTAGGATGGAGCCCTTTATAGGCTGCATTATAAATTTTGGATTTCACCTGAAGAGCGATGGGGAAGGCTTTTAAAGTTTTTTTTAAAAGCAGGTTACTGAAATGATCAGGTTTTTCTGTTTTAAAGATCACCCTAGCAGCTGTGTGGAGGGGAAAGAACTGGGCCGGTGCATGTGTGCAGCTGCTGGGAAAGGAGTCAGGAAGGCACTGCAGTGAGTGACCCGCATGAGAGACGGTGGGGCTCCCGGCTCAGGGTTTTAACTGATCTCCACAATGATCCTGAGTGATGATTACAAAGCTTAAATGTACTTGGTATATACCGTTTAAGATTGCAGGAAAATGTGTGATAGATTTTAACAAGATTTTTGTAGAGATTTCTATGGTGAAAAGAGAATTATGCTCAGCTATTTGCAAAATAAGTATTCAGAATGACTCAGCGCTTAAAGAGATCTATTTCTAAAGAAACTATTTTCAATTAAAATCCAGAGTTTAATCTACACAAGGCCTAGTGTTTTCATTTACAAATGGAGTATGCCAAAAGAAAAAAAAATTCACTTCAATATAAAACATTGTTCCCTAAAAATACTGAGGAAAACAGATTTCAAGCAGGCCAACTTTTGATATCTACCAAGTGAATCTCTCTCAAACATGAGCTTGGAATGAGCATGTTCTGCACACAATGACCTTCACACAAACATAGGTCTCATATTTCTGCCACAGAAAATGTGGATTTTGAAGGACTGGAAGCAATACTGTTTTACCTATGGGATGTTTGGGTTTTAATCAAGAGGTTTTGCAATGACACCTTATAATGAGGCAGCTGGTCTTACCAAAAAAGCCATATGGAACCACTGCAGCACTGCTGTAAATGTTATCAGTTAACTGGTTCATTTTCAAAACTTTCATTAAAGTGAGTTTAATCACAGAGGCCTCAAGAAAATAAACATAGGAGGTTTTTTTGGGGGGGGGAGGAGAATGGCAGCAACATGAAATAAAAATAGATTCTATTTTTAAATTAAATTAGAAAAAATAATAAGCAAAGAGACATATTCACAACAAAAAATCTATAGTGAGACATCTAGTGGATGCAAACAGCCTTTTTATTCCCTTGATTTATATGTGGCTTAAAGTAGACTTCTATATGTGGGAGGATTTAGACATATGTCTTTTTAATATCTTCATTAATCTAAGGCAAGTTTTAAAAATTGGCTATAGTAGTAATACTCTTGCAGGAATAATCAATAGGAGAGATGCTACAAAAGCAGATTTGAGAAATAAAAAAGCACTTCTTACTTTTTAGTGATGTCACAAACTCAGTGTTTGAATCTAATTTTCATATCTTCTCTAAAAAAAAGGTAAGAGGTTGAATAAGAGACCTCAATTTGTTAAAGTTCTGAGGCTTCTTAATTAAAAGGGTCCACAAATAATTAAGAACACATATTAAATTAAAATTCTCAAGCTGAGCAAGCAAATTAAAGAATACAGTCTACAAGGGAAAGAGTTTGCAAAGATGATGCTGAAAATACCAAAGAGATGTGGCTTATCTGTTGAGATTCCTATTCTGACAAAACTGATGAGAATTTGTTGTTTACTACTATATTGATGTTTAGTCCTTTCAACTGTGTGAAAATAAAATTTTTATGTTTTTAAATAAAAACACTATTTTCAACAGTTAGGTGTAATAGTAAGAGGACTGGACCCAGGGGCCAGACCAGACCAGGGTTCTGGCTCCAGACCTCCCACTAACTAGCTGTGGTCCCTAGGGCATCATGCAGAGTCACTAGGCCTGTTTGTTTTTCACCATAAACTATGAAGGCTGCATCATGAATCTAGACAGGAAAATACTAATGGCCTCCACAGCTGTTATTACAAATACAGTCCCAGGTTTTACAGAACAGCAGTCAGGGTTAGATCATGAGCTCTAGATGAGGTCCTCGACAGCCTGGTTCAAATTTAAGCTCCACTCCTTAGGACCTTAGGCTCTCAGCATCTCTAAGCTTTGTCATGATGGGGATGCAAATCGTGCCCAGCTGTGGTCTGCAGTGTGGACCAAAGGAGCCAGTGTGTCCAGAGCACTAACTGCTAGGCCTGGCACATGTGAAGGGTTCTGTAGGTGTTGGCTGATATTACCATTATTATTTTCATTATTATCAGTGATGTTATATTTTTGCTATGAAATATGTAAGGAATTCTGCAATTATATAACCACAAAAGAAAAGTTATTTCATGAAAACTAGAAAACGTAAAAGTGATTATAAAACTTAGCATATTGTGGGGACTTCCCTGGCAGTCCAGTGGTTAAGACTGCGTGCTTCCAATGCAGGGGGCACGGCTTCAATCCCTGGTCAGGGAACTAAGACCCCACGTGCTGTGCGGCGAGGCCAAAAAAAAAAAAAAAAAAAAAAAACTCAGCACGTCGTGGTAGCTGATGATGAATTCAATACATGCAGCATCTTTTTTGGGAAGGTCACGAATCCCTTTGAAACCTGATAAATGCTCGACTCCAAAAACGCACATATGTACTTAGAGAAAAAAATGTTTCAAGAGGTGCATGGACCTCTGGTGCATTCTTGGCTGTCTTTCCTGGGTTAGGAAGCCATGAACAGGACCAGTACTTGCAAACTGGGGGTCTGTGAGCTAAGTCGACCTTCAGATGTGCTGTTGGCCTGCACACGGCCTTAAAACTTGTCAATGTGAACATCTCTAACAGCATGACTTCTTCAGTGGTGTTCATCTCAGGTAGTTTCACTTTTTTGGGTTATCTTCCTGACCCCTGCAGGCCTCTGAGTTTGTGACCTATGCTTTACACCTCTCAGGACCTACTAGCAGGCCTTCTGTATAGGAGGCTGGCAAGAAAACAACCAAACACATTTCCCTGACTCTCTTGCAGCTAGGGGTCCACTGTATAACCTAGGTCGCCATGCAGATAAACACAAGACTTGAGAACTAGATTAGGGTAACGTGAGTTGGCAACCACAAGTAAAAGCATCCAGTTTTCTACAAGAAAGATGGCAAAAGCCTTCAGTTCTTCTGGACAGCTGAAGCCAGTGTTCCAGACCTACTCTGAGAAGTGGTTACCTAAGGCCTGTGGGTCCAGTCTGGCCCAGAATTTGCTCTTGTAAATAAAGTTCTACTGGGACAGAAGCATGCCCGCACCTTCACACACCGTCTAGGCTGCTTTTGCACGAGAGCAGCAGATGGAAGCAGCTGTGACAGGGAACACGTGGACCACAAAGCTTCAAACTTTCACGACCTGGCCCTTCACAGAAAGTTTGCCAACCCTTGGTCTTATCCCTAGCAGTGGAGTGGTGGGTGGCAGCCATAGTAAGATTTTCTCAGGATGTAGCTTCTCTTAGTTACAATATTCCTGGTTCTGTAGCATCCAAGCCTAATTCCCTGGCCCTTCTATAAGCAACCTCATACTGTGTAATAATTCCCTTTCCACTGAAAACAGCTAGAGTGGTTTCTACTGCTACAGCAAAAAATCCTAAATGAAACACAGAGTAACAAAAGACAAAGGATCAGGTTATAAAGTTTAAAAATTTACTTACATTATGTGTCATCTCAAAGAACTTCTGACAGGCTAGATGGTAATGTGTCCCTTTTACTAAATCCAAAATCTAAAATGAAGGGAAAAAAGTGAAAGAAAAATTAGAAATTAAATTTCTAAACCACTGTAGCTCCTGGTTGCCAGCCTTTTCATAATCTTCATTCCAGATAGGAAATGCGTTAAATCATGTAGCATGCTGTACCCCTGCAGCCTGGACACTGTGATAATGTTGACATCATACAGTAGCTGTTTAGGTTGGCATTAAACCACTGATGACAAGAGATAGTAAGTGATCTTGCTGACCTACCAAATGTGAATTTCAGTAACTTTACCTTGACAACAAGATGAAAACAGATCCTAGTATTATGACTTCGACAGTTATTGTCAGAATATCATATTGCAACATCTCTTCCAAAACTGTAGATATAAATCTAGTAATCTAAATGGTTGCTGTATGAAGCAATAAGTATACTATTTAGATTTTTACTTTCCACATTACCAGTTTATACAGATACAGCATAAAATACAGCTGTGTGTCCATCAGAAAAATTTAATGTAAACCCGTTGGATGAGTATCTGTGGAGAGGGAATGCTTTTGCCTTCAATCAGATTTGCCCTTTTCTGAAATGAAGTTATTTCTAGTAAAGCTCAGCAGAATGTGAGAGTAAATAGTCTATTCTGACCACCTATTAGGAACATCATCCTATCTTTTGTAAATACAATTTGCTTTCCAATTCTACTTCATGTAATCTCTTCAGAACAGCACAAACTCCCATCCTTCTCAGTAGACTGCAATAACAGTTGAAATTCGTAAAGTTTTATCACCTTTATCACCTCCCCTGACAAATAAATAGAATATATATTTGGCCTGTTCATAAAACACAGTAAAATGCTGAAATTAACAGACAGCCTCAAATGAAGGAAAAAATAATTCTGGAGAAATGTTAATTTCTATCCCTTTTCAAAAGGCTGACCTTCCTATGACAAAAAGAAATGTTCATGAAGTCTCAAATTCTTGCTATCCTCATTATTGAATATAGCTTACATCTTTTAACAGATACACACAAAAAATTACAGTGCAGAATGGGCATCACATTATACTGACAAGAGTATGCTTAAAAGAACTCTTTTTCTCTGACTGTCTTATAGATTACATTTCTAAATTTCAGGTTACATTTTATTAAATCCTACGTGAAAGACCTGTGTAAATGCCAACCAATCACAGCACCCAGGTTTCTGCCTGTCTGCCTATTTGAACTGTCTACTTTTCTTGAATTATTACAGCAAAAGTGAAAAATAAATCAGTTTTAAATGAATGACTATAAACTTTTAAAATGAAGAAAGTCACAAAGTTTTTAAAGTAATTCTAACATTCTGAGCTCATATTCGCCTATGTTTTTAAACATAGATAATTCAAACTGTGCTGAGATAAACTTGCAGTTGAGTACTGGCAAACATCAGTGATACCAAGGTATGAATATCTATGAATTACAATTTTGGAGAAGCAAGGTCTTCAAACATAAACTTAAGTTTAAATGATGCCATAAATTACCTGAAGAGAAAATGAATTCACAGAAATAGACAAAAATCCCAACTGTATGGTATGTAATAAACTCCTTTTATTTAAAAACAAAACAATGAATCTAACATCTTATTCTGTGTATATACATTTCTTGTTTATATATATACACATATATGGTATATTTAGATATCTTCCTTGCAAAATAAATATATAACATTATATATAATAATCTAATATATATGTTTGGGAAACATGCTATAAAGAAATACTTATAAGAACCATACTAATAAAAATACCTAGTTGGGTGACATACACATATACAAAAGTTATTATGGGAAATTGACAGAGAAGCCACAGAATGTGAGAAAAGCTGATGTACCTTGAAATTTTAGGTTCCATCAAAAATGTAAATTTAGATTAATCACACAACAATCCCCTCTCCACCCCATCCCCTACTCCACTCCAGAGACTAGGCTCTTCCTTAAGGAAAATCATTCACTTTTCCTCTGACATTTTTCTTCATCTTTCTAGGAAGAGTTTTTATTTGAAGTTGTCTTGCAAATTCATAAATAAATCATTTGCCTATCTATCCTTAAATAACTTCACCTATCATGTTGCAGCACATTTGAGTGGATGAAAGTTTCTGCACAGATGTAGAGGTGTAATGGGGAAAAGAGGCAACAGGGTGTTTTTCACTGGCTAGGAAAGCTGTTCAGAGGAAGATAAATTGAGTCCCAAGGAGAAGAGAGAGGGAAGAAGAAAGATAGCAACTAACAGGTCAGGGAGACAGTAAGTGAGCCAATAGGAGAAACATGAGAGAAAGACTGCTCTGAGGTGACTGGGTATTACTAGTAGGGACTGTCTTCATTTCTCAGATGAAAAAATATACCCTCTTAAAATAGGGGAGTGTGTCTGTCTAGTGTGGGCCATTTAACTGCAGAAAGAATTAAAAAATTGAAAAATCATATGCAACTGAATGATTTTGTTTTCCTTAAGAGAGTTTTTCCTTAAAAAACTTACATGTTTTAAATTAAGATAGAACTTCCCTGGTGGCACAGTGGTTAAGAATCCACCTGCCAATGCAGGGGACATGGGTTTGGGCCCTGTTCCGGGAAGATCCCACATGCTGCGGAGCAACTAACCCTGTGTGCCACAAATACTGAGCCTGCACTCTAGAGGCCGCGAGCCACAACTACTGAGCCCACATGCCACAACTACTGAAGCCCACGCGCCTATAGCCCATGCTCCGCAACAAGAGAAGCCACCGCAATGAGAAGCCCACGCACCGCAACGAAGAGTAGCTCCCGCTCACCGCAACTAGAGAAAGCCGGCATGCAGCAATGAAGACCCAATGCAGCCAAAAATAAATAAAATAAATAAAATTTTAAAAATAAATAAATAAAACACAGATAGAAAATGAGAAATATTACTAAAAAGAAATCCAACAAATAAAAATACATACTTTAGTTTCCCATTATGATCTACATTAAAGAGATACAGGAAAAGACAAGGAAGGGTCTTGGACACTGAATGAGGTTTGGTTTTCCTGAGTGGAACAGGGAGCTGCTGCAGTGCTCTAAGCACTGGAGTGAAGCGGACGACTCACATTTTCACAGGATGTTCTGCCTGCTGTGCTGGGGGCGGGGTGGAGAGTGAGCTCATTGCAAGAGTCTAGGGCACAGACGAGTGGGGCCTGGACCAGGTGCTGACAGTCGTTGTGGGGAGAAGGGGTGCAATTAGAGATAGAAGCATTTCCCACTTTGTGGCCATGGGCTGTTTTTGAAAAACAGCTGTTCTATGTGATAACACTCCACAAGGGCCTGTCCCCCCATGTTCTGGAGTAAAGAACCCTCTCCCTACCCCAACTGACTTCCTAAATAAAATGCAGTAAGATGCCCACATATCAGTAGGAACTAACATGTAAAATAAATGTAAAACACCACAAATACCGCTTACTAGTCGCTAGGCAACGTGATGAGTAAGAGTGTGAGGCCTCAAGCCCCCTGGAGTCAGCACCCACCCCCTGCTGACTTCAGCCTTTGCACTGGTGAGTCTGCTGTCTGCACACAGCACAACTGCAGACCACCCCTGCACCTTCTCTTCTTAAATTTTCTGATACAAACACCCCGGCAAACACTGTATTAAGATATCCCACAGGTACGTCCATTTTGAGGATGGTGCTGGTGCCATGTGCTGATGGTTGGGTGACTCCAGGGCAGGAAAGACAAAGCTAACAATCGACAGGAAGGGAAAGGAGAAGTGGGGTGTGAGCAAGACACTAAAATGTAGTTCGTCAAACAGGAGCAAAAACCGAAATGTGGCAATGAAACACCAAAAGCCAAGAAGGACAGATGTCCGGAGGGCTGTGTAACGGAACTTGGAGTCAAAGCTTCAATTCTCTGCGATATGTCTAAACAGCCCTGGAAGAACTCAGAGACACTGAGAAGGCTGACTGCCAACTTGGCCGGGCTGACCAGGGAGGGGTCTACAGTAACGTCTGAAACGCATGACAGCTGTGATCACTAAGCCATCCTTCCTTCCTGAAATTCAGGGTCTTAGGAAGAGTTGGTCTCATTCGAATTTAAATTTTTTGTGTAGTCGTAATTCAAGTGACCTTTTTTTAAAGTGCTAAGTTTTAACAGAAGAGTCCGTGTCCCTGGGCTGTGGACAGATATGCCGGACTCATAGCCAGATGACTGTGAGCTTGAAGAGATGTTAGGTTCAACCAGAAGTGGTATGCTTTTCTTTGAAGCTGTAATTTTTCTTTTATGTTTTCTCAAGAATGAAGAAATACTGGATGTGGTAATATTTTATGATGTATCAATGTTGAACTTACCTACCTAACCATGTTTTTTAAAATATGCTTTGCTTGGGGGGCAGGGGTGCATAGCTAGTTAGTTCATAATGTGCGTGTTTACATATATTTTTTGTGTTAGTCATATATTGAATATGACATTAAAATTTTTTTAAGAAAAAACACTTTGTAGAAAACCCAGAATGAGGAAATAGGCAGTAGTGCTTTTGGACAGTGTTTGTCTTGCCAGCAGAGGTCCTGAAGGGCCAGCTCCCCAAGGCTGGGGGCTCAGAGGCAAGACTGGCCAAAGGGAGGGTTCGAAAGAGAACCGGAGAGACAAACACATATACACAGAGTGGAAAACTCTACAAGAAGAAGGAATATACGGAGATAAGAGAAGATAAATAGGATGGTGAAAGAAGCAGGTGGGAGGAAAGTGTAGAAAGCCCAAGAAATGTGGTCAGTGAGACAGAGCCACTCTGCATGGCCCGTAGATGTCACCACGCAGCCCGCAGCCTGCAGCTGTGCTCACCCAGCAAGGACACAAACTCCCTCCAGCCCCCACGGTCCTTCTGGAAGAGCCACAGCACACCACAGTTTCCTCGTGAACCAGCATTAATACCAAACTAACAGTTCTTTAAGGAGGAAAGCAAATCAAGTGCCAATTCCGATTCCTAAGCTAGAAGTTTCCTAATTAGGCTTTAGAAAAATATAATTAGACAATCTGAAGAATCTTATCAAATAAAGGCTTATTTGATGAAAACAAAAGATTATTATTTAAAGGAAAATTCCAGTGAAGGTCTAAGAATATTGCTCAAATGGCAATTCGAGTTTGGTTTTTAATGCCAATATTTCCAGGCTAAAGTACAAAATGTGAAGCTTAACAACTGTTCTAATACATCAGTAGTCAAAAGGCTAAGAAAAATTAAGAGGAATAGTGGTATTAAACTACTATATTTTGGTAACTCATATTCTTTAACTTTTTTCTCTCTATATCTTAAACTACTTATCAGCTGACTAAGGTCCATCAAGAAGAATATTAGTTTTTCTTTTGTTTTTTTTAACAATGCAGTTTGTCATCTTTACAAGAAAATGTTCATCATATTTGTATTTCCTAAGTTTGGTAAAATCATTAATTACACTTCATCGACTATTTCATCCTCAAGGCAAATTACTCTTTGGTTTTGAATCCCAATTAAGTGGCTAATAACCAAGATATCCTTGCAGGGGAGGGGCAAAGAGCAAATAAGGCAACAGTTTTCTCATTTGATTGGTGACAGATCACAGCCGTTGACAAACATATGCGATACAAAGTACTGGTGGGAAATGTTATATTTATACTTATACACACACATATATACGTATATGAAAATAGAAATATAGATAACATTTTATAACTTAGAGCCACCCTTCCTTCTCCCTTCTGATGCTCATACTCTCAGCCACCGAGACGTCCTCTCCGCCTTTGCTTCAGCACCTGCCATGAGGTCCAGATGGTTCTCTGGCGGCAGAATGCAGCCACCTGCCCATCCTGGGCTGCAGGGAGGAGACGCTGACCTCACCAACCAGACACGCAGCTCAGCTGTCTCTAACTCAAGGTCATGTTCTGTTTTATTTAAAAGTGATAACAAGCTTGTTTCTTCCTAAAAAATCAACCTTTCAAGAGGAGATATTTGCTGATATTTTCCCGCTCCATTTCCAATTTTCATTTCGAAGGTGAGAGAAAACACAGTTGTGATGTAGAGTCTGGAACACTTTTGATCTTATTACTTGGCCCCTGTCTCTCCCACAAAACTTACAACTCTGTTGTGACCTTCACCTACTGGGGGGTCAGGGGCAAGTTTCCCACTCATGAAGATGTGCTTTCCTTCGTTTAAAACATTATGTGCCAAGAATTTTTCTGAGTCACTCTTCATTGTCTATAAACATAGCTATCCAAATAAATTGATTCTACCTCCAAAGGTCTTTAAAATTAATCTTTTCCTCTCCATTGTTCAGGCCCTGATCAATCCCTTTTTATTGCAAAGCTTCTTGATTTATCCTTTCCTCATTCAAGACAGCTTCTGAACTGCCACCACAGTAACTAACTTTCCTAAAACCCAGATCTAACCCTGGCATTGCTGGCTCCCAGACTCCTCATCGTGGTTCAAAAGGCCACAAACCATCAGGCCACAGTCCCGCCTCCGCTCCCACCCAGGACCCTCCTGCCCACCTGGCCCCTGGGTCCTCACACTCCAGTCCAGCTTCTCCCAGGGTGTATGGTTTGGAATTTTAGTTCACAAAACTCCTGTGATAACGCAGAGGGTTTTCTTGTCTGATGCACTGTTTGATTTGGTTTAGTCCAGAATTGTTTAAGTTTCTTCAGGGCAGGACTTACCAGGGTGGTGTTTCTCAACTAGTTTGTCTCCAGAACCTGTTTTCATAGATCTCACAGGACTAGGGCTCCTCAGAACACGCCCTGGTGCCTTATCTGAATGTGCTCACCTCCCCTGCGTCTCACTCTAGTCCTTCTCCTGTCTAGCCTTCTCTCATCACACTGAATTTCTTTACTGTCTGTCTCCTCCACTGGAGTATCACCTCTGAGGAGGAGGGGCCTTGCTATTAGTTCATCACTATATTCCCAGGGTCCTGAATGGTAACTGGAATACAGTCACACCTGATCACATTTGCTGATATTGAATGGATGCTCCCCCTTCCGCCTGATAAGCCTGACTCCCTCAGGTGGGGAACTCCTACCCCACCTTCACACCCAATGCAAACGTCACTTCCTACGTGAAGCAATCCCTGATGTCACTCCTCCCTCCTCAGCAGATCTTCCCCCTCTGGCTCTTCAACTAGCATTTAGAATAATTTTTTAAAGCACTTCTCCTACTTCATTATAGTTAATTATGTCTTGTAATGCCACTCAACTAAGAGCTCTAACACAGCTTCTTAAATCTTTTTGTTTCCAGACTTGAACATACGGAAAACTCAGCAACATGGACGGTGCTTGGGAAATGTTTATTGAGCCATAAAATAAATGTTTTTCCTCCCCAAAGAAACTTCATTCTGTTTGAATCCATCTTAGAGCACTTTTACCAGAGCCTTTGCAATTAGACAGTTGATTTCCATTTCTCTTTCTCTCTTTTTTTTATTGGTGTAGCACCACAAGAAAAAAATTACTAACTTAATTTAGTTCTTCCACAGGCTTTAAAAGGGCTTGAGAGGTTTCTCCACTCATATCTGAGGACACTTTGGAGAAGAGAGCGACACCACTCCATCAAATTAACTGGAATCCAAATGCAGAAATCTGCCATTGCTGTGTATAGTTTACACAAACAGGAAAACATCCCGGTCTGTGTACACAACAGCCCCTGCCCGCACCTCTCAAATGAGCTTTCAGACTATGACCAAGTCAGTTGGTCACTCTCTCACTCGATCCACGCAGCCCACATTCACTTAGCCCCTTGAAGGGACTCCAGGATTGGGTTTATAGAGATGAAAGATACCATTTATGTCCTCGAGGAGGATAAGGCTACAAAGACAGTCTGGAGGGGAGGACAGACAAGGGAACAAACAGTACCAAACAGGTGTTGACCTGATACAGGAGAACACAGGACGCTACAGGAAGGGGAGGGGAAAGGGCTCAATATGAGTTTCAGGGGAGAACAGAACCAAGTGGTAACAACGAATCACAAAGATGAAGATAAAGAAAGGGTCAGGGCAACCCAGACACGGGACAACATGCAAAGGAGGCACAGAAACTCCAAGCAAGATGCTTGGGGACGGGAAGAATATAAAGTGTATTAGAAAGATGACCTGGAATCAGTGTGAAGGACTTTCGGAGGGAAGAGGGACTGTGGACAATGGGAAGAGAGCAGAGCAGAAGGGACAGATTCAAGAGTCCTGGGAGTGGTCGTGGATGTTGTCCTGACTTCCGGCTTGAGCATCTGGTGCTGCACTCGCTCTCCCCAGAGGCAGAGTACCACGGACATCGCCCACTCCTCAGGACCAGGGCATACTGTCTCCAGGCTCAGAAAGTGCTGACAACTGAGAGCTGGCAGCAGTCCCGTCGACTGGGGAAAGCCATCTTCCCCAGAGTGGCCTGACCCAATGACCAGCCGACGATGCAGCACGCTCCTATCAAGGACCAGTCACAGCTCCCTGTGGACCAGCTAGAGACCACGTCCCCTTCTGCTCTGTCCTGCCTGCTCCTTCCCTGACAGGTGCTGACCCTGAGAGCACTCCCCAGCAAACGTCCTGCATGCAAACCCCACCACAGCGAACCAGGCCCCGATAAAGTGCAAGTTGTGTTTTGCTTGTTTGTTTGGTTTTGCAGGGAGAGGGATGGGAATCAGGTGAGGAAGAATAAGGTCTATAACAACATCTTATACGCCTGCTCTGTCTGTATCAGATATTGTTCTGGTTATTTTACTTAATTACCAGCTCTCTAAATCTGTTTTTCACATATATATGCAAACACATGCGAAAAAGAATGCTTATAGCAATTTTTTAGGCCTTTGAGATGCCTGGGAAAATCTGATCAAAACTGTGACCCTCCCCAGTTAGAAAAGTGTGCCACACCTCATAAATCCTGAAATGTCCTGCAAGTCAGCTAAATTCTAAATAGAAGAGAGGTTTTCTGAAAGGCATATAACACTCAAGTTTAATAATCATATTACATTACTCCCTTATTTTTATCCACAATATAGATACCCTAATATTGAAAATGTCCCACTGTCTTTTAACTTACTATATTTGAATAAAGGTTTTGAATCATTAAAAATACCTCCAACATTTGGGTTAAAGGATTTAAGCTTTAGGGGAACATAAACAACTAAGTGAACTTGGAATAGGGGAGGGAGAGAAAGAGAATGCTGAGGAGAGGACGGAGGGAGGGAAGGCAAGTGAGAATCCTGTCAAGTCTGCTGGGAGGGGCAGACGAAAGTGCGGCCAGACCGCAACCCCACAGTTTACTCACTAATCACAACTGTGCAGCGGGTATCCTATTTTTTTGCCTAATATAAAAGCTTGCCACTTCAGAATCACTATGTCCTATGATCTTATGGAAATGATGAAAAAGATTTATCCTTGACTTAATAGTTATTTTCAAAGATCTTACCTATAAAAGGAGATGTAGCCTATTTGCTTGAAAACAGAAACTAAACTAGAAGAAAGAAACTAAACTTAACATCTGTCACTCAAATGAGGTTTTTTCAAGGACTGGAAGATTGAGAAAAAAATAACTACACATGTTTACATATAAATATAGGGGTGTGTGTGTGTGTGTGTGTGTGTGTGTGTGTGTATATATATATATATATATATATATATATATATATATATATATATTCAGAAACAGAAACTTCGTCTAACAAAAACTACATTGTAAATTGATGGTCAACACTACCAAAAAGTCTGAAATGGCTTTTTTTTTTTTTGGCTGCACTGCACGGCATGTGGGATCTTAGTTCCCTGATCAGGGATTGTACCCACGCCCCCGTATTGGAAGCACAGAGTCTTAACCACTGGATCACGAGGAAAGTCCCCTGAAATGGCTTAACGGTAAGCAGACTGAGAATCTGAAACACTTGCTTTATGAAAAAAGATTAATTACTCAACTTTCTGGATACTTTAAGTTTGCTTTTCTAAAAAAAAAAAGGTGGGGCGGGTCCTCTGAGAGAATAGTCTATAAAACTGATCATGAAACAGAACTAAGCTAGGGAGAATAGTTTTTTGTAGGGAGAATAGTTTTTTGTCCATAGATAGGCAGGTAGATTTTATTATAAGTATTATAAATGACAGTTACCATATGCTACTGAATGAAATTCCTCTACAGATACCAGCAATTTTTTTATGAATGAATAAATAATAAAATAATTATAGAAAGATACATAACTATAAATAGAGTACTGAATTTTCTTTTAATAAAGACTATGTTTTCCATTTTAATGCAATTTTAATGAAAGTAAACTTTCATGGCTTTGGCTAACAAATGGAGTGTTATTTGACTTTCAAAGTGATTCTTCTTTGAATCACCTTGACAATATTAAATAATCTTCAAATGACCATTTATCTTCAGCCTAATGAAAAGGAAAGATATACACAGAAATCAAGTTAGATATTCAGGGATTTTTATGATAAAGCCAAAAATGGAACCATATCCTCCTGACACCAATTCTAAAGCTCAACTTCCCATCTTTTCCTTAATGCTGCTCTAAGATTTACCAAGAACAATGTACACATTTTCAACTACATCACCAAGAAAAGCAAAGCTAAGTGCAGCAATTCTCATAAATGAGAAGAGATGCTCGTGGAGATGAAAGACAGAAAAGCTGCTCTTGAGAGCAGTTGCTGTTCATAAAGTAATGGACAGATGGATACCATCATCTACTGATAAGTACTCTTCATACCCCTCACCTAAGAAAATCACAGGAGCTTTAGGTAGTTTAGATTTATATGAACACTGAGTAAGGAGTCGTTGAGATTTATCTTTGCCATAAAATTTTCTTGACATAGTGCTACTTTTAAGTCTTTTAAACTGTCCATTTTGAAAGATTTCTTCATTAAAAGGCATTTACCAGTTTTAGATTGAATATGGCCACTAACTTTTTGAGAATGTTTGGACTGTGAAAAAGAGAGGTTAACCAACCTCTCAAAAAGCATAAAGGCCATACATTTTTACATATTTCAAGGTTTTAATATCACTATTAATTTTTCGGGAAGCACCAATTAGACTTGCTGTTAAAATAATCATTAGTGGTTATGCTGAGTAAGTAACTAAAACACTTTCTCTTCCTCTCTTAAAAAAACCCACTAAAATGAAAAATAAAAAGACAGTTTAAACAATATTCATACAGAAATATACTTGTAAATAATGAATCATTTAATAAAAAACCTGAAAAACGAGTAGCTTTATTTTTACTCATTTATGGGTCAACATGTAAATATTGGCTGTAATAGGTCAAACACAACTGTATGCTAGAAGCAAATATGATATGGAAATAGAACCTAATCACTCTAATACTCAATAGTCTCAACTATTTAGAGCAATACTCTGCAATGGAAATATGAGTAACATCTGTAATTTAAAATTTTCTATAGCTACAATTAAAAAGGTAAAAAGAAACACGAAATTAATTTCAATAATACACCTTGTTTAAATAAATATGGTTTACTGTCATTTCAACATGTAATCAATATAAAAATATCATACTAAGATATTTTACAATGCTTTTTCATGGTAATTCTTTGCAACCTGGCATATATTTTCTACTCACGGCAGGCGGTGTGCTGGAGCTGACCCCACTGGCTTGTGAGAATGGACTGTGCACAACTCTTCCCAAGTTAGGGTTTGTAACATCACTTTGGTAGTTTCACATCAGTCCAGTAGGAGTATTTACACGACAGAAATCAGCAAATGACATAAGTCAAGGCTTCTTTCCCCCAGAGCTGGTTTACCAATACACCACTGCCTTCAGCACATCTCAGTGAGGACCATCCACATTTCAAGTGCTATACCGTCACTGCATGTAGCTAGTGGCTGCTAGTGGACAGACCAGGCACACACAAAGAGTCAGACTTCCAGAGTTAGCAACTTGGAATATTTGAAATGTCCAGTTTTCTAGAAATTATTACAAAGCTTGGAAAGAAACAAGAAAGTAGGGTCAATTCACAGGAGAAACGAATACAAACTGGTCCCAAGGAAGCACAGACATTAGACTCATCAGACAAAGACTTTAAATCAGTTGTCTTAAATACCCTCAAAGAGCTAAAAGAAACCATAGACAAAAAGCTAAAGGAAAGAAGAATGATGTCTTAACAGAGAGAAAATCGCAATAAAGAGAATAAAACTATAAAAAAGAACCAGAGAGAAACTCTGGAGCTGAAAATTATAGCTAAAATGAAAAAGTAGCCAATTTCAGCAGGCGGAAAAAAGAATCATCAAACTTGGAAGTAGATTGGTTGAGATCATCCAGTCTGAAGAGTAGGAAGAATAAAGAATGAAGAAACATGCACACAGCCAAAGAGACACGTGAGACACCAGCAGGTGCACCAACAAATGCACACGGGACACCCAGGAGGAGGGGACAGAAGGGTATAAAGAACAGTTGAAGGAAAACGGCTGAAAATCTCCCTGACTCGATACAAGACATACAACTACACATCCAAACAGCTCAACAAACTCCTAGGAGGACAAAACACACAGAAACACATTATAAAGAAACCACTGAAAGAGACAAAAGAAAACATGGATAGGAGCAAGACAAACCACTCTTCACTTACCAGAAACAGCAAGAGTATCAGCGGCCTTCTCAGCAGAACCCAAGGAGAACAGAAGGCAGCACGGTAACATAATTTGCTCAAAGAATAAAGCTGTCAACCAAGATTCATATGCCCTTTAAAAATGGAGAAATTAATACATTCCCAGATAAACAAAAGCTGAGGGAGTCTGTTGCTAGTAGACCTGCCCTACAGGAAATATTAGAGAGAGTCCTTCAGGCAGAAATGTAAGGTCACTAGACAGTTCTTGAAAACCACACAAAAATAAAGGACACTGGTAAAGGTAACTACATAATATATAAAGGCCAGTATTACTGCATTTTTGATATGTAAGTCCTCTTTTTCTTCCAATATGATTTAAAAGGCAAATGCATAAAACAATAACTATAAATCAATGTTAATAGGCACACAATGTATAAAGATGTAATTTGTGACAACAACAACATAAAGGGGAAAGGACAGAGTTAAACAGAAGCAGAGGTTTGTATACTACAGAGGTTAAGCTGGTACTAACTGTCATAAGTTTAAGAGGGTAACTGCAATCCCCAGGGTAACCAGTAAGAAAATAAATAAAAATACATATACAGAAAAGGAAATGAAGAGAATTCAAACAGTACACTGCAAAAATATCAATCGCAAAAGAAGGCAGTAATAGAAGAACTGAGGGACAAAGGGATGTGACCCACAGAAAACAGCAAAATGACAAAAGTGAATCCTTTCTTATCAGTAATTATTTTAACTGTAAATAGATTAAACTCTCCAATTGCAGAGGATGGAAAAATGCCTGAAATTACATAATCAAACTATGTGCTCTCTATAAGAGACTCACTTTAGATCCAAAGACAAAAATAGGTTGAAAGTGAAAGGATGGAAAAAGATATTCAATGAAAATAGTAACCAAAAGAGAGCTGGGGCCATACTAGCAACAAGCAAAACAGATTTTAAGTCAAAAAATGTTACGAGACAAAACAACATTATATACTGATAAAAGGATAAATCTATCAGGAAGATGAAACAATTACAAACATATACGCACTGAAAAACAGAGACCCAGAATACATGAAGGAAAAATCGAAAGAACTGAAGGTAGTAATAGACAGCTCCACAACAACAGTTGGAAACTCTTTCATAAATGGGTAGAACAACTAGACAGATGAGCTACAAGGAAAGAGGACCTGAACAACACTATAACCAACTAGACATAACAGACAATATGGAACACTCCATCCCAAACAGCAAAATACACATTCTTCTCAAGTGTACAGGGAACGTTCTCCAGGATAGATCATATGTTAGGTGACAAAATAAGTCTTAATAAATTTAAAAATACTGAAATTATAGAAAACATCTTCTCTGACCACAGTGGGATGAAATAAGAAATCAATTACAGAAAGAAAACTGGAAAATTCAAAAATATGTAAAAATTAAACAACACATTCATAAACAACCAATGGGTCAAGGAAAAAAGGAAATTAAAAGGGAAATTGGGAAGTACTTTGAGACACATGAAAACAAAAATACAACACACTGAAACTTATAGAATATAGAGAAAACTGCTTGTGGGGAAATTTCTAGCTGTAAACACTACAATAAAAAACAAGAAAAATCTCAAATCAATAACTTAACTTTACACTAGAAAAAAAAAAGAGCAAACTAAACACAAAACCAATAGAAAGAAGGAAATAAAGATTAAAGTGGAGATAAAATAGAGAAGAGAAATACAATAGAGAAATACAATAGAGAAAATTAAAAAAAAAAACACCCCAAACTTGGTACTTTGAAAGGGTCAACAAAATTGACAAAGACTGGGCTTCCCTGGTGGCGCAGTGGTTGAGAGTTCGCCTGCCGATGCAGGGGACACGGGTTCGTGCCCCGGTCTGGGAAGATTCCCACGTGCCGCAGAGCGGCTAGGCCCGTGAGCCATAGCCGCTGAGCCTGCGCGTCCGAAGCCTGTGCCCCGCAACGGGAGAGGCCACAACAGTAAGAGGCCCGCATACCACCCCCCGCAAAAAAAAAAAATTGACAAAGACTGACAAAGCAAAAAAGACACAGACACAATAACTAAAATCAGAAAAGTGGGGACATTACTAACGACTTAACTGAAATGAAAGGGATAAGCGAAAACTATGAACAACTTCACACCAACAAATTAGACAGCCTAGATGAACTGGACAAATTCCTAGACATACACACATTACCAAAACTGACCTAAGAAGACAGAAAATCTGAACAAACCTGTAATAGGCAAAGAGACTGAGTATTTAAAAACTTCCCAACAAAGAAAAGCCCAGGACTAGATGGCAGCCAAACATTTAGAGAAGAATACCAGTGCTTCTCAAACCCTTCCAAAAAAGGAGTGAGCACTTCCTAACTCATTCTATGAGGCCAGCATTACCCTGATAGTAAAGGCAAAGAAAGACATCACAAGAAAATTATAGACCAATATCCCTTATGAATACAGGATGCAAAAATTCTCAACAAAATACTAGCAAACCAAATCCAGCAGCACACTGAAAGTATTATAAACCATGACTAAGTGGGATTTATCCCAGTGAAGCAAGGGTGGTTCAACATATGAATATCAATCAATGTATATACGACGTTAATAGAAGGAAGGACAAAAACCACATGATCATTTCAGATGCTGAAAAAGTATCTGAAAATATCCAACACATTTTCATGGTTAAACACACACACAGAATAGAAGGAAACTTCCTTAACATAATGAAGGGCATTTATGAAAAACCTATGGCTAACATATCCTTGGTGAAAGACAAAAGTCTTCCCCCTGAGATGAAGAACAAGACATGGATGCCCGCTTTCACCACTGCTATTCAACAATGCACTGGAAGTCCTAATCAGAGCAATTAGGCAAGAAATAAAAAGGCATCCAAATGAAAACGAAAAGGCAAAACTATACCTATTCACAGATGACACGGTCTTATATACAGAAAAAATCCTATAGAATCCATTAAAAAAACCTATTAGAACTAATAAATGAACTCAGCAAAGTTGCCAGATACAAGAACAACCCAAAGAAATCAGTTGTAGTTCTAACACTAGTAGTGAACAATCAGAAAAGGACACTAAGAAAAAGTTCCATTTACAACAGCATTCAAAAGAATAAAATGCCTATAAATTTGGCCCAGGAAGTGAAAGACACGTATGCTGAAAACTGCAAAACATTGCTGGAAGGAATTAAAGGCCTAAACAAACATAAAGAAATCCCCTGTTCACAGACTGAAAGATAATATTGAAAGGATATCAATACTACCCAAAGCAATCTACAGATTCAACGCAATCCCTATGAAAGTTCCAATGCCCTTTTCTACAGAAACGGAAAAGCCAATCCTCAAATTCATATGGAATTGCAAAGGACTCTAAATAGCCAAAACAATATTGAAAAAGAGGAACGTGAAGTTGGAGAATTCAAACTTCCTGATTTCAAAACCTACTACAATGCTAAAGCAACCAAAAAAGTGTTATATGGCAAGAAGAGAGACATACTGACCAACACTATAGAATCGAGAGTCCAGAAATAAACCCATATAACTAGGTCCAGTGAAGTTTTGACAAGGGTGTAAGACCATTATGATGGGAAACAGGTCTTTTCAGTAAATGGTGCTGAGACAACAGGCCATCCACATGAAAAAGAATGAAGATGGACCCTTGTATATCACATCATATATAGAAATTGACTCAAAATGGATTGATGACCTAAATATAAGAGTTCAAACTGTAAGACTCCTACAATAAAATATAGGTGTCCATTTTCATAACCTTGAATTTAGCAATGGGCTTTTAAATATGACATCAAAACTACAAGTAACAACCAACAAGAACAAAACATACTGGATTTCATCAAAATTAAAAGCTCTTGTCCATCAAAAGAAACTGTCAAAGAAGTGTTAAGACAACCTACAGAATGGGAGAAAAAATTTGCAAACTGTTATAGACTGAATGTTTATATCCCCTCCAAAATATGTATGTTAAAATCCTAACCCCCAATGTGATGGTACAAAGAGGTAGGGCCTTTGGTAGGTGATCAGTGCTCTATAAGAGAGACCCCAGAGAGCTCTCGCCCCCTTCTGCCTCATGAGGACACAGTGAGAAGATGACCGTCCATGAACCAGGAGATGGGGCCTCAGTGGGCACTGAATCTGCCAGCACCTTGATCTTGGACTTCCCAGCTTCCAGAACCATGAGAATACATCTGTGGTTAGAAGCTATCCAGCCTATGGTAACTTGTTATAGCAGCCAAAATGGACTAAGACAGAAATCAGATATCTGATAAGGGTCTAGTATCCAAAATATATAAGGAACTCTTAAACTCAATAACGAAAAGACAACACAATTCAAAATGGGCAAAAGATGTGAACAGACATTTCTCCAAAGACGACATACAAACAGCCAACAAGCACATGAAAAATAATGACAGCATTAGTCATCGGAGAAATGTAAGTAAAAACCACAGTGAGGTACCACTTCACACCTATCAGGATGGTGTTATGGGCTGAATTGTGTTCCTTCAAAAAGGGCATGTTAAAGTCCCAATCCCTCCTGCCTCAGAACAGGACCCTATTTGAAGACAGGGTCTTTACAGAGGTAATGAAACTAAAATGAGGTCATCAGGGTCGGCCCAAATCCAATACGACTGGTGTCCTTACAAAAAGAGGAAAGAGGACGCGCAGAGGGAAGACGATGTAAAGACACAGGGAGAACGCCACGTTAAAATGAAGGCAGAGATTAGGGTGATGCACGTACAAAGCGAAAGACGCCAGCAAACCGCCAGGAACCAGGAGAGGCCTGGAACAGATCCTCCCTCACAGCCTCAGAAGGAGCAAAACCCGCCAACACCTTGAGTTCAGATTTCTAGCCTCCAGAACTATAGACAATAATTTTTTTTAAGCCACTCATTTTGTGGCACTTTGTTACAGTGGTCCTAGAAAACTAACACAGATGGTTATAACTGAAACAAAAGGGGATTACAAACGTTGGCAAGGAAGCGGAGAACATATAAAACCCTCACAACACAGCTGGTGGGAATGTAAAATTGTATCACCTCAGTGGAAAACAGCCTGGCAATTCCTCAATTAGTTAAACACAGAATTACGTTATGACCCAGCAATTCTACTTTTAGGTGTATACACAAAAGAACTGAAAGTAGGCACTCAGACAGATACTTGTATGTGAAATGTTCACAGGGGTGCTCTCAGACCATACAGCTGAAATGGGGAAACAACTTACTGCCCATCAAGGGGTGAATGGATAAACACACAATGGAATACTATTCAGCCATAAAGAGGGATGAGGTACTGATAGATCCTACAACGAGGAGGAACCCTGAAAACACGCTCAGTAAAAGAAGCGAGACACAAAAGGTCACCTGTTGTATGACTCCATTTACATGCAATCCCCAGCCTGGACAGATCCATGGAGACAGCAGGCTGCCAGGGCTGGGTGGGTTACTTCCCAGGGACCGGGTTTCACTGGGGTCACGAGCTGGCTGGTGGTGGTTGCACAACACTGTGAATGTACTAAGTGTACTGAATTGTATGCTTTTAAATGGTTAATTTCATATCATGTGAATTTTACTTAAATAAAAAAAAAAAGTAACGGGTACTTTTGAAACCCTGTTACCAACTGTAATTTATACTCTGAGCTATTCTATCTTTATTTCATATTATTTGCCAGTGTTTAAATAATGTATTAAACATATTCCTAAATGTAGGTACCCCCAAATCATTATTCACCTCACAGTAAAGGCTTTCCCTGAAAGAAACCAAAAAGAATTTCAACTGAATTAACAGTAAAAAGAAAAATAAGAAAGGAAAGTGCTGCAGAGGAACAGAGCTCTGTAGCATCAGGGCCACGGGGCGCATGGGTCCCACCTTCTCCAGTGTTGCTTTGAGGTCTGAACCCCTCATCACAGGATGACAGGGTGGCGAGAGCCAAGGGAAGCCCAGTCCACTGTGTAAAGCCCCCATCCCAGCCCTTGGCACAATCGCGCAGTGCAGACCAGAATATAAAACCAGAAAGGAAGTCCTGTGTCCAGTGACAGACCAAGCACACCTCTCACTTCTACCTAATAAGAGAGAAAAGCTACTGAGGAGTAAAAGCATTCACAGATTACAACAAAAGGTGTTAGCTCCACTATGACACATAGTACAAAGAACTATCACCTTTAAAGGTACTCTGTGGGCAGCAATTACTGTTCTTTATTAAACTGTATGAGAATTAAAGATATGTCATATGTTATTCAGCACAGTAAAAAGACAACTTTACTAGTAAGAAAGGATATAGCACACTGTTCCAGGCGCCAGTGAAAAAACTGCAATCTGAAAATTTCAAGTGTGTCTTTTCACAACAAAAAAAACACAACCTCTTCAGAGAAATAAACGTATTTAAGATCATTTAGAGATTTTTTTCAATATTCTGAATGCAGATTCTTAAAATGTCTGTATCTTAAAATATTAGTATTTCATCATAAAATTGCAATTTTTATGCAAAGGGTGAAAGCAAAATGAAAAGTAAAGACCAAAACTCAAGACACCTAAATTAGGCAGGAACTACTGACAGATATGGTTAACTGAACAAACTAGCAAAGCACTGCAAGGATTATTACCTCACTGGAAATTCTTAAAAGAAATTGAGCTTAAAATGCACACCAGTATTTTAAGGAGGAAAAAGGGAAGGTGCCAATAAAAAAACTGGCCAATACAGCTTGTAGACATACTTATTTATTCATTTGGTCACCAGCTTGGACAGTTAAGAGAGGATTTTCCAGGGTCTCAAATCTCTGAACATTTTACAAGCACAGAAAACAATGGCCTTTGCTCCAGATCACTGTTTCAAGGATGTTCCTGTAACCAACAGCCTTACATACAGAACCTTCCACTGAACGGAACTGTAGGCATGCGAACTGTCCAAGAGGAAAGATCCAGAACCCCACACTCGGAGTTTCTCTCCTCCGAAAGAACCCACTGCACAGGCCACAGTACCTGGCCTTCCTCACGCTGCTCTGTGGGAACTGGGGCTCTGGGAGCTGACACAAGAAAACGCTGATATACTGCTACTGCTACAACCTTCAGGTCCTGCCATCATCCGTGAAATTGTGGCAGCTAAGTTCTCAGGTAGCAAGGAGGACAAAATCTCAGACCTTTCACAGCCCTTAACATGGACAGGACACCACGGTAGGTAGTGGGAGGACAGAGGGATAAAGGTTAAAACCCTCACATCCAAAGACCTCACATCAGCTCTTACTACTGCTATTACCACCTACCCATTAGGCACACACCACTTAATTTATACTTCATACATGAGACTGTCCCATTCAACCTCTAAGCCTGTGGAAGTGAAAAATAAGTTTTTTAGTATACAAAGCAGCTAATTACTAATATCAAAAGCTTCCACACCACATTTCTTCCCTGCTTGGTCTGTTCCCAAGATGCAATTACTTTTCATCATTTCCACTTTGGGCCATATATTTAGATTGTTGCCTATATAATTCTAAATTACATGCTGATATTTTGGGTTCTTTATTTATTAACTTAACCTATTGAATTCCTGCTATGAAAGATGAGTAACTGGCTCTTTATGCTACCACTTACCTATTCTCTTTTTTTCCATTAAAAAAGGTATAATTTTCATACAGTAAAATATTCCCCCTTTAGTGTATAGTTCTGCAAAATTTGACAAATTCAGTCATGATACCACCTCCACAATCAGACTGAACATTTCCATCACCCAAATGACCTCCCATCCCTTTGTAACTAACACCTCCTCCATTCCCAGCAATCACTGTTTTCTGTACGTATAGATTTCTTTTCCAGAATGTCACATGAAAGGAATCATACCATATGGCTTCTTTCACCTAGCATGATGCCTGCTGTTGGGTATACCAGTAGTTTGTTCCTTTTTTATTGCTGAGTAATATTCCATTGCATGCCTATAGGCAGCCTCAGAGATGCTGTGGGTTCAGTTCCAGACCACTGCAATAAAGCGAGTATCACAATAAAGTGAGCTACAAATTGTTTGGTTTCCCAGTGCTATTAAGTGTGTAATAGCTATATGCCTAAAAAAAACAATGCACATGTCTTAATTTAAAAATACTTCATTGCAAAAAAAACCACTAAACATCATCAGCTTTCAGCAAGTCTTAATCTTTTTGCTGGGGGAGGGTCTTGCCTCGATGTTGGTGGCTGATGACTGATCAAGGCGGTGGTTGCTGAACGCTGGGGTGGCTATGGCAGTTTCTAAAAATAAGACAATGAAATCTGCCATGTCAACTGACTCTTCCTCTTGCAAATGATTTCTCTGTAGGATACAATGCTGTGTGAGCATTTTACCCACAGGAGAGCTTCTCTCTAAACTGGAGTCAGTCTTCTCCAACCCTGCTGTTGCATTATCAACTAAGATTATAGAATATTCTAAATCCTTTGTTGTCATTTCAACAATCTTCACCAGGATTATATTTCACCTCAAAAAACCACTTTCTCTGCTGATTCACAAGAAACAACTCCTCATCCATTCAAGTTTTATCATAAGATTGTAGCAATTCAATCACACCTCTGGGCCCCACTTCTAATTCTAGTTCTCTTGCTATACCCACCCTATCTGCAATTACTTCCTCCACTGAAGTCTTGAACCCCTCAGTCATCCATGAGGGCTGGAATCAACATCTTCCAAGCTCCTGTTAATGTTAGTATTTTACCTCTTCCCATGAATCATAAATGTTCTTAACAGCATCTAGAATGGTGAATTCTTTTCAGAAGGTTTTCAATTGACTTTTCCCAGATCCTATGCAGCTATAGCCTTACAAAATGTATTTCTTAAATAAGACTTGGAAGTTGAAATTATTCCTTGTCCATGGGCTGCAGAGTAGATGTTATGTTAGCAGGCAGGAAAACAACATAAATTTTATATATCTCCACTGGAACTCTTGAGTGGTCAAGTGCATTGTCAATGAGCAGTAATAATTTGAAAGGTATCTTTTTTTTTTTCCTGAGCAGTAGGTCTCAACTGTGGGCTTAAAATATTCAGTAAACCATGCTGTAAACAGATGTTCTGTCATCTAGGCTTTGTTGTTCCATTTACAGAGGAAAGGCAGAGTAGATTTAGCATAATTCTGAAGGGCCCTAGGATTTTTGGAATGGTAAATGAGCACTGGCTTCAACTTAAAGTCACCAGCTGCATCAGCCCGTAACAAGAATCAGCCTGTCCTTTGAAGTTTGGAAGCCAGGCATTGACTTCTCTTCCCTAGCTATGAAAGTCCTAGACGGCATCTTCTTCCAATGTAAGGCTGCTTCGCCTACATTGAAAACCTGTTGTTTAGTGCAGCCATTTTCATTCATTATCTTAACTAGACCTTCTGGATAACCTGCTGCAGCTTCTACATCAGCACTTGCTGCTTCACCTTGCACTTCCATGTTACGGGGACGGCTTCTTTCCTTAAACCTCATGAACCAACCTCTGCTAACTTCAAACTTTTCTTCTGCAGTTTCCTCAATTCTCTCAGCCTTCACAGAATTAAAGAGAGTTAGAGCCTTGCTCTGGATTAGGCTTTGGCTTAAGGGAATGTTGTGGCTGGTTTGATCTTCTATCCAGAGGCTAAAGCTTTCACCCTATCAGCAATAAGGTTGTTTCACTTTCTTATCATTCATGTGTTCACTGCAGTAACACTTTTAATTTCCTTCGAGAACTTTTCCTTTGCATTCACAACTTGGCTAACTGTTCGGTGCAAGAGGTCTAGCTTTCAGCCTGTCTTGGTTTTTGACATGCCTTCATCACTAAACTTAATCTTCAGATTTAAAGTGAGATACGTTTGACTCTTCCTTTTACTTGAACACTTGCAGGCCATTATGGGGTTATTAACTGGCCTAATTTCAATATTGTTGTGTTTCAGGGAAGAGGGAGGCCAGAGGAGAGGAAGAGAGATGAGGGAATGGCCGGTCAGCGGAGCAGTCAGAACACACACAATATTTACTGATTAAGTTTGTCATCTTACATGGGCGCAGTTCGTGGTGCCTCCCAAAATTACAATAGTAACATCAAAGATCACCACTCACAGATCACCCATAACAAATACAATAATAATGAAAAGGTTTGAAATATTGCAAGAACTACCAAAACCTGACACAGAGATACGAACTGAGCAAATGCTGTTGCAAAAATGGCACTGACAGACTTGTTTGACGCAGGGTTGCCACAAACCTTCATTTGTTAAGAAAACACAACATCTGTGAAGCACAAAAAAGTGAAGCACAATAAAATGAGGTATAACACAATTTGTTTATCCAACCACATGCTGAAGGACACTGGGTTTTTTCCAGTTTGGGGGAATTAGAATAAAGCCACTATAAACCCTTATGTACAGGTTTTTGTGTGGACTTAAGGCTTTTATTTCAATGGTATAATTATCTAGTAGTGGTGTAACTAGCTCAAACAGTACGTGCGAATTTAACTTTATAAGAAATTGCCAACTGCTTTCACAACAGCTCTACCATGTGGGCCCCCAGCAAGAATGAGACTTCCAGTCACTCTGCATCCTCACCAGCACTTGGTATTGTTAGGTTGTTTTTTTTTAATTAGACCAATTCTAATTGACGTATACTCTTAAAATTGCATTTCCCTAATACCTAATGCTGAACGTTTTTTTCACCTGTTTATTTTTCAAATATTTGGTGAAATGTCTGTTCAAACTTTTTACTCACTTAAAAAACTGTTTTCTGATTATTGAGCTTTGAGAGGACTTTATATCTTTATAATTCTGGAGATAAGTACTTTACGAAATACATCATTTGCAAATATTTTTCTTCCAGTCTATGGCTATTTTATTACTCTCTTAACAGTGTTTCTGCAGACCAAAGTTTTAATTTTGATAAAGTCTAATTTATCAACATTTTCTTTTACTGAACATACTGAATCCAAGGTTATTCAGATTTTCTTGTTTTCTCCTAGAAGGTTTACATTTAGATCTATGACCCACTCCAAATTAATTTTTTTAAAGGTATGAGGTATGTGTCTAGCTTTTATTGTTTGTTTTTTTTCTGACATATGGACTTTCAGTTTTTCTAGAACTACTTGTTGGAAAATATTCTTTTCCGATTGAATTGCTCTGGCACCTTTATTTAAAAATCCATTGCCCATATATATGTGGGTCTGTTTCTGGACTTTTTATTCTGTCCAGTTGATCTCTCTGTTTTTCATTTCCCTAGAACCACACTGTCTTGATTACAGTAGCCCTACAGTAAGTCTTGAAATTAGGTAGTGTGTACCTCTAACTCTGTTCTTTGACTGTTTTCATCAATGTCTCAGCATAAAGATCTTGCACATATTCTGTAGATAAATACATATAAAAAACCTTTACATCTTTTTGGTACTATTGCATATGATAATTAAAAATTTTTAAATTTCCAGTTGTTTTTTGGAAGAAATATAATTGATTTGTGTATACTGACTTAGTAGCCTGCAATTTATTAGTTATAATAGCATTTTGGTAGGTTCTTTGACTTTTTTTTTCATAGATAATCACATTGTCTGAGATTAGAGGAAGGTTTTCTTTCTCCCCTTCTAATCTGCCTTCTATTTCTTTTTCTTCCCTTACTGTACTGGTTACAGTCATAGAACGTACTTTGTCTGATTTCAATTCATTTCAATTTTGTAATGGATTTTTTAAGACCAGGATGTGACCTATGTGGGTGTGTATTCACCTGCTGTGGGGCAGTATGTTTATAGCTCAAGTCTTCTACATCCCTACTCGTTCTCTGTCTGCTTATTCTAGTTATTACTGAAAGAGGAGTGCTCAAGTCTCCAAATGTAACTGTGGATTTGTCTGGTTCCCCACTCATTTCTCTCTCTTCTTACTGTGTGTGTGTTTAAGCTACGTTGTTGGGGTATGAACACTTAGGATTCTGATGTCTTGCTGGTGATCTGACCTCCATGTTTTTCTCTTTTGGGGGAGGGCTGAGGAATAAATGCAGGACTGCCCATCATCTTTGGCTTTATCGTTGTTCAGTTCCGGTCTTCCTAAGATACCAAGCTCATTCAAAAAGGATGATGAAATGTGATCCTATAAATACGCTTCTTTAAAAAGTAGGTGATGCCAATTAAGTCATAATTATCTCTCTTCTGATCATCAAAATTCTAATTATTAAGATCTAAGTATTTCTTAATGTTGAAGGTATCTTTTTCAAGTAGTTTTTCTCTGAAATAAAAGTAGCTCCATTGAGCCTTACATTGCATTTAAATGCATTTAAATGATATTTTTCTTGACTTTCTTTCAGTATTTTAACATGCACTTGGAGATTTTAAGCTCTAATTTGCACTTATGCCAGCCTGCAACTAAGTACTCATCAAGATGTTTTACATGGATTTTTTATTCATCAACTTTCTTCCCTTTAGAACACAGCTCCTGAGCTGGCTTCACTCTATTGAAAAGCCACGCGATAAAGACATTAAATGAGAGCAAAATATTATTTACAGCTTGCGCACATGCACTCTGCATCTGTGTTCATCTCAGACAAAAAGTTACAATGCAGGTCCAAAGGATGACGTGGAAATTACCATCACAGCAACTAAGTAAGGAATCTACTTGTGGATTGAGCATAAATGGAGGAATGCAATGGAGTCAAAGGTAAGAGTGTACATACATAGTCACTACTGTTAAATAAAAGCATTACTCTTCTTGATAAACATGATAATAGCCTATATTTTTTAAAAAGTGATTCTTCATGAAGTGCCCATCAACAGATGAACGGACAAAGAAGATGTGGTACATATATACAATGGAATATTATTCAGCCATAAAAAAGAATGAAATATTGCCATTTGGGACAACATGGATGGACCAAAAGAATATTATACTAAGTGAAGCAAGTCATACAGAGAAAGAAGAATACTATATGACTTCATCTATACGTGGAATCTAAAAAAACAAAACAAATGAATGAACATAACCAAACAGAACCAGAGTCATAGATACACAGAACAAACAGGTGACTGCCAGAGGGGAGTCGGTTGAGGGGAGGAGAGACACAGATGAGGGAGATTAAGAGGTACAAACTTTAAGTTATAAAATAAATGAGTCACAGGGATGATACGTACAGTGTGGGGAATATAGTCAATAACTATGTAATATCTTTGTGTGGTGACAGATGGTAACTAGAGTTATCATAGTGATTATTTGAAAGATAAAGAAATATCGAACCACTATGTTGTGTACCGGGAACTAACATGGCATTGTAAGTCAATTATACTTCAAAAAGCAAACAACCAACAAATAAACTCATAGAAAAAAGGGTCAGACTTGTGGTTTTCAGAAGTGGGGTTGTGGGAGGGGGAACTGGATGAAGGCAGTCAATCAAAAGGTAGAAACTCCCAGTTATAAGATAAATAATTACTGAGGATGTAATGTAGAACATGATAAACATAATTAACACTGCTGTGCATTACATGTGAAAATAAAGAGTTTTCATTACGAGGAAAAAATATACTTTTTTCTGTTTCTTTACTTTTGTATCTATATGAGATGATGGATATTTGCTAATCTTACTGTGGTCATCACTTCATGATGTATGTAAGTCAGAGCACTGTGCTGCACACCTTATACAGTGCTGTATGTCAATCTTGTCTCAAGAAAACTGGAGAAAAAGAAAAAGAGCAAAGGGGTGTACACTGTGGTCATGATGTAATGGAGACATAAGCTAATTCTGCTCGGTTAGAGAGGGATTATCTTTGTTTCTATCTTTATCAAGCCCACCCTCTCTGATGGGTTCTTTTCTCCTCTTCCTACAAACAGGCTCAGGTCTCCTCTGGCCCCAAACACGCAAACAAACCACCCACGAGGCTTACGCTGATAGCGCCAACACCCCTTTCACTAGCACCTTCCGTGAAACATGCTCACTGTCTGCAGATCCAAGCCACTGTCTCATTCACTCATCTTTAAGTGACTGTGATCTTGCTCTGGTTTCCCCCAGGACACTGACGCCTCTCACCAAATCCAGTCACCTCTCCTCAGTCCTAATCCCACCCAGTCCCTCAGCTACGCAGGACCCTGTGGTCCACACCTCCTCTCACACTCCTCTCCTGACGTTTGTACACTGCACTTTCCTGAAGTACTCCCTCCCTCTCCCCCCATTTCTGCTCTGTCCTTCTACTGCCTGACAAAGGGAAGCATCAGCCAAGATTCTGTTCTGAGTCCTGGCTTTTGACTCCCTACCCCCTCTTCTCCATTATTTGTTCTCCTCTCCCACAGAAAACTCACGATAATCAGCTCTAAAGTAAATTGGGGTTGAGAAGAAAACGTGGAGTCCGAAGGCCTGGCTTCCATTTCTGTTTCTACTGACTTAGTTGCTGTGCACCCAAGGGCATGTAACACCCCACAACTCCACAAAAGTGAAGAGATCTCTTCTAATGTCCCTTCCAATCCCACAGTTCTACAATTCTAACCCTAAAGAACATCAGATTTGCAGCTGGAATTTGTCTAATGCACTGACAAATCCACATTCTGTCTGCCATTTAACTGTCCCAGCTCCAAACCTAATCTCTCAAACCAACAACTTCTTTTAGGTTGCCTATTAATGTTGATGTACTGGTGCCACCAATACCGTAAGCTTGAAATCCTAGTAATCCTATACACTTACCGTCTTTTATTCACACTTTCTCTCTTTTTAACCACCCCCATACACTCAAGGCCTAATTCACAGAGCATCTCTTCCAGGAAGTGATCCTCAGCCTCCCAATGTGGTAGCCATCCCCCATCTTCAGAAGAGCTGAGACACTCTATGTGTGCCTCTTTCATTACACTCGGCACATGTTTCCCTCCAGATTCTGGTTATGAAGGAGCAGGGTTTATATCTGAATCTTCTTAGCATTTGCAAAGAGCACCTTGAGCACTGCCTTCCCCAGAGGACAGAAAAACCATAAGATTTGAACTGAATTGACTAAACTCAATATATACTCTGGATGCAGCAGAAGCAGTAGAGTTTTCTAGAATAATTTTTTTTTCAAGAAAAAAAATTGATATATAATGATTTAGATGTTCCGGCTCTAAAACAGATATTGTTCTTTTTCAGCTAAGGAAGCAGAAGCTCCTCTTGAACTCCTTCAAAATGCAAGCCAACTTACAAAGCACACTAGAGACAGTATGTCTGTGAGGTCACAAGTTTTTTAAACGCATGTTTATTAAACGATATACTCTTAAATATTTGGTTTTACATTTGAGCATTTCTTTTTTTATCTAAGTGGTTTACGAGGCAAAGTAGTTTGATAAACTGTTCGACCTGATGAACTATCCTCGGAAGTGTGGATCTGATGTAGTAAATGAGAATGCCCAGCCAGTCCATACTGCGTTATCTTCTCCTTCAACTTCCCTACAGCACAAAGTCTCCAAAATGAAATATGATATCATTGATTTTCAGCTTCATTAATAAGCTTAAATGCATTCCTCTAAAAATTTTTTTAAAATGCCCCCCATTGAGACAGTAAAACAAATTGAGAGGAAAAAAAAAGGTTTTCAGCTTCCGTTATTATGTAAAAATGCAGCCTAGCAGACAGAAGAACTAGAATTTCCAAGGAGTCTAAAGCAGAAAAGCCAAAGCTTTGGCTTAATTCACCCAGAAGATAGGATGTTTGGCGTGAGGCCCAGAAGGTAGTACAACGTGTCACTGCAAGAACATGACATGAAACTGAAGGGCTTGTCCACTGTCTCATTACTGAGGCTGCAGGGCAGGGTCCGACCTACCTGGCTGATCCCTGAGGGAGGGATCTTGTACGCCTGCAGCTTCTGTCTCAGCAGCTCGGGATCACTGTGCCGGAAGGGGCACCCTGACAACGACAAGCAGCACAGCAGCAAGGTTATTCACCCGGACGTAATACACCACCACACTCGAAAGACCGTCTCAGCGCCCCTTAATTGTCTAACAGCTTATTAATAAAAAAGTTAATTGCCCATGGGTGCAACTGCTTTCCTCTCTTTATCTAAATGACGACTGAGCTGTGCGGTTACCAGGGCACTACAGCCTCAAGACTTACATAAAACATTCCAGCATTCTCAGGCAAGGCTGCCCACTCACTAGAAGGAGGAAGCAGTTTTAATTATGCTACTAGCTAACAAGCAGAGATAATCACCAAGTAGCTATAAAAGAGTTTACCTAAAAACTTTATACAATCTTACATTTTTTTCTAGTTTAAAAAAATTACATAAAGGCATAAAGGAAGACAGATGGTGTAAACAAAAAGAAAAACGTGCAAACTCTAAGAAATATAAAAATCTCACATCATTTTCACATGTTAATTTTATGCCTACTTCCCAAAGAGTAGAATCCATATAAATTTAAAGGAATCCCAGATGGACATGAGATGACAAATAGGAAACTGCTTCATAGAAAAACAACTTATAGTAGGTACATGTAATCTCTATATTATTTCATGAGAAAAATATGGATGGACTACTAAAAAATATGCATAAATAACACAGAAGAATTGAAATGTAAAAGCTGTATTAGGCCAAAATTTAGGAAATTTTAGGTATTTTAATAAGAAACTGTAATGATAAGTCAACATACTTAATTTAAAATTTAATACAGGAAACCAGATAATTTTTTTCAGTCATACAGATGATGGACCTGTAAGTTAATTAGAAACAACTGTGCATTTTTAATGAAATCAATGGAAAATTGGTCGCAGCAAAAATAATGGAAAAACAGCCTAGATGCTAAACAAATGTGTTTAACCAAAAGTCTTAACTACAAGTAAAAGCATCCATGATAACACTGGATCCCTACAAATTATGAAAGTCACAAAATTCACCGTAGTATATAGTTTATTAAGATCAACACTGTAATGCCATTTAGTACGAGGAAGTGTGACGAGCAGCTGTACAGCACGTAGTTAAGAGTCTGGAGCTGCCCTTCCTGCATCTGAATCTCACTTTACCAGCTATGGGTCAGGGGACCATGGGCACGTCTCGTGTCTTGTTGTTGATTCAGCTTCACTGTCTGTCATGTGTGGGAAATACACCCGCAGAGTTCCTGTGACAATGGAGGATAAAGCCCTTACACTCTCTCGGCTCGTAGGAAGCACCCAACATGGGTTAGCCAACATTATTACTCTAAAAAAAGTCTGATGATGAAATGGCAAAGGGTTCCAATGAGAAAGAAATGAGGCTTAGTTAAGCCCAGAATTATTAAAGGACACCAGAAAGAGACAGATTAATTGAACTGTCCAAATTTCATTTGAAATAATGGCTATACCTGTAATGAAAAGGATCAGAAAGGGCAAAGCCAAGAAGAAACTGAAGATTGACAAAAAACCAGAGGTCACAAAAATGTCTTTCAAAGCTACGCTCACAAGAAGAAGAAAACAGAAGAAACAAACCACCTCAGGAGCAGGGAAGCTGGTGCTATTTTGACAAATGACAGAAAGAAAACAGAACTTGACAACTCCTACTTTGTTTCTATCTTCCACATCAAAGGGAACAATCTTCCAAACTGGAAAGGGCTGAACTCACAGGTAACTTAAGATGAAGTGGATGTAGACACAACTAATGCTGATTCCAGCAAAGTGTTGAATAGAACTTCCCAGCACACATTTGTGGAAAGGATGGATAAACAGCCTGGAATATAGTTCTACCTACATCAACTCTGACTGGCTGAACAACACCATTCCAGGCAGTGCTGGTTAATGAAATATGTCAACCTAGGGGCTACAGAGCTTTGCAAACTACACAAATCTAAAAGGATAGAGACTTCTGGTTTCCAGTCTGGCACAGAAAGAGCTTAGAAGTTGTCACTCCATCCTAACAAGTAAAAAGCTGAACAGGGCTTCCCTGGTGGTGCAGTGGTTGGGAGTCCGCCTGCCAATGCAGGCGACACGGGTTCGTGCCCCGGTCCAGGAAGATCCCACATGCCGCGGAGTGGCTGGGCCCATGAGCCAAGGCTGCTGAGCCTGCGCATCCGGAGCCTGTGCTCCGCAACGGGAGAGGCCACAACAGTGAGAGGCCCGCATACCGCAAAAAAAAAAAAAAAAAGCTGAACAGACTGAAAAATCAACAACTCCTCTCAGATCTGTCAAAGAAATGAGGTCACAGGGCAAACCACTGCCCCCAAAATTGGAGGGAGAGGCAGACAGAGAGAATCACAACAAACCAGAGCAGAAATCTCTGTAGGAACCAGCACTGGGGTAGGGAAACCTAACCTGTAACTGACAAATTTCTGGAGTCTCTGTGTGGACACGTCTGAGAGTTAGAAGCTCCAGGGAGACCAGTCAGAGGAGGGCTACACTTTGTAGCTGAACTTCAGGGGCTCTACCAGGTGCTCACAGTGAATAACAGAGAAATCCCCCTCATGCTCTAGCACGGGCGTAAGCAAAGGTACCATTTTAAATACTCTGGAGTACTCTGTTCCTCTTAGTAAGGCTGCCCTCAGGAGAAACTATTTTACCAGAGCCTGACCTACCTGGGGGAAGAGAAATGCGCAGCTCCAGCCTCCTGGGGCCGTCCTGTCCCCCCAAAGGGAGGAAGCTGAGAATCACTGTTGAAGTTCACAGCCCACAGCCACAGGGTCACTAAACACTGAGACCCAATTACCCAATCCAACACTATAGACACCCCCCTGCTCACCACCGCATCACTACAGACCTATGTACTGGAGTTTCTCACGTCTACCTTTCAACAAAAAATAACAGTGTGAAGAGATGGAAAACGTGTCAGAATTAGAGCCAGATAAGGCAGGGATACTGGAGTTATCAGACTGGGAATTTAAATTAACTATGATTAATATGCTGAGGGCTCTACCGGAAAAAGTAGACAACATGCAAGAACAGATGTGTAATGTAAGCAGACAGATGGAAATTCTAAGGAAGAATCAAAAAGAGACGCAAACACTGTAAGAGAAATGAAGAATGCCTTTGATGGGCTTATTAGCAGACACAGCTGAGGAAAAGATCTCTGTGCTTGAGGATATGTCAATAGAAACTTCAAAACCAAAAAAACAAAAGGAAAAACAACAAGAACAGAATAGCCAAGAACTGTGAACAACTATGAAAGGTGTAACATATGAGAATGGGAATACCAGAAGGAGGAGAGAGAGAGAAAGAAACAGAAGCAATAATGACAGAGAATTTCCCCCAAATTAATGTCAGACACCAAACCGCAGACCCAGGAAGCTCAGAGAACACCAAGCAGGATAAATGCCAAAAAAAGGCAGCTAGGCATATTATATTCATACTTCAGAAAATCAATAACAAAGAAAAATCTTGAAAGAAGCCAAAGGGGAAACACCTTACCTACAGAGAAGCAAAGAAAACAATTCTATCTAACCTATCCTCAGAAACTGTGCAAGAAGAGAGTGGAGTGAAACAGTTAAACTGTTGAGAGAAAAAAAATCCCTCAAACCCAGAATTCTGTACCCTGAGAAATTCTCCTTCGAAAGAGGAGAAATAAGGATTTTCTCTGACAAAAAAAAATTCAGGTAATCTGTTGCCAGACCTGCAGGGCAAGAAACATTAAAAGAAGTTCTTCAAAGAGAAATAAAATGATACAAACCAGAAATTCAGATCTACCCAAAGAAAATTTGAACATCAGAGAATGATAAGGAAAGGTAATATAAAAACTTTTATTTTCCTTATTCATAAATAATCTGACAGATAACAGTTTGTTCAAAGTAATGGGAACAGTGTATTCTGTTATGCATGTTTATGTATATATCTGTGTGTGTTTATATATTCTTAGATATAAATGAAATGAATGACAGAATGATACAGGGAAGTAGAAATATTCATTATTATAAGGTACTTGCATTACTTATGTGTGATGTGGTGATTTGAAAAGAGAGTTGGATTAGTTGTACACATATAGTGAAAACTCTTTAAAAAATAAAACTAATTTAAAAAGTAACAAAAGAAGTACAATAGATATGCTAAAAAGAGAAAAAAAATGGAATCATATAAAATGCTCAGTTAAAACCACAAAAGGCAGAAAATGTGTGTAAGACAAAAACAAAGAATAAGGGCAACAAATAAAAAACACTAACAAATATGGCAGCCATTAATCCAACTATACCAATCATTACTTTAAACGTCAGTGGTCACCAATTAAAAATAGATTGTCAGAATGGATCAAAATCAAGACCCTACGGTATGTTGTATACAAGAAAGCCACTTTAAAGACTCATGGATTGAAAGTAAAGACAGAGAAAGATACACCATGCTAACACAAATCAAAGAAAGTGGGAGTATCTATGTTACTTTCAGACAGAGCAGTGTTCAAAGGATGGGAGTTTATGCAGGATAAAAAGGGGCATTACATAACGATAAGGGGTGAATACTCCAAGAAGACATCACCATCCGTAATGTGTATGCACTTAACAAAAGAGCATCAAAACACATCAGGGAAAACCTGACAGAATTGCAAGGAGAAGTGCTGACTCCACTGCTGGACTCCACCTCCATCAAGCTGGACAGATCCCGCAGATGGAGAATCTGCAACAACACAGTGAGCTCACGAGCACCATCATTCCGGGACAGAAATGATATCCATAACTGGCTACACCCAACAGCGGCAGACAGCACATCCTCAGCTCATAGGGACAAGCCCTCTGCTGCGGGCCGTGTTGACATGGGGACAGCTGAGCAAATGTGGGGCAGAGGGCACCCGGGAACTCTCTATACCTCCTGCTCAGTACTGCTGTGACCCTAAAACTGCTCCACAAAACTATAGCTTATTCACTTAAAGAAAGGGTAGATCAATGTGTCTAAAAAACAATACGAGCTCATTGAGTGTTTGCTAAGTACAGTGGTCCCTCAGCATCCACAGAGGACTGGTTCTGGGACCTGCCTGGGATATCAAAGTCTGCAGGTACCCAAGTCCCACAGTTGGCCCTCCGTATCCGAGGTTCCACATCCTCAGATTCAGCCAACCTCGGATCGTGTAGTACTGTATATATTTGTTGGAAAAAATCTGCGTGTAAGATGGACCCACGCAGTTCAAACCCCTGCTGTTCAAGAGTTAGCTGTGTATTATTTTCTAGCTGATAGAGTTTAAATTAAAAACAAAGTAAAACAAACAGAATGGACCAGAATAAATAAGATACAAAAACAGGAAGAAGAAATATAAAATCCTGTCTTTAAGCTAATAAAAATCAACTAAGTAAGTGCTGAGTGTGAGGACCTGGAAACCGACAGAACCATTGGGAGCTTCACTTGGCCAAGCTCAGTGTAAGTTACTCCCTGGTGTGGCCACTGGGAAAAGCTACAGACTTTCTCACCGCAAGTATCTGGTCAGTTGTTTTCAAAGTGTAGAAGACATCAAAATCACCCAGAGAACTAGCAAATAAATCTGAGTTTATGCGTCTGAGGGTGGAGCCTGAGTCTGTATTTCTAAAAGCTCCGTAAGTGCCTGACACAAGCGGTGAAAACCGCTCACTGTGTGTTCCAGGACTGGCCACCTTTGCCATCTACTAAATATGAATGCTCTGGACACATGAAGCATCTTTCTTAAAATTCCATTTGAGATTTTTTGGATCTTTAACAGCCTGCAAGTGTGTGATCTTCTAAAAAAGAATTTCATTTAAGATGAAATTAAAACAAGAAAAAGTTTTGACACATATTACAGTCAGCTTTGGTAATCTAGAAAATTTAACTAATATGGACTATTAAGTCATCCTCTCACATACCAGACAAGTGAGGAGCTTTTCAAGGTATGCTCAGAGAACTATTTTAGAAAAAAGTTGTTAAACTCAGAAATCTACAGAAAACAGATTAACTTTCTTTTTAACCTACAACTTAGGCAAATTGATAGATGTTTGAAACTGTGACTTGTTAAATCCCTCAATCTTTGTTAATCAGATGATAGTAATGAGAATAAAACACACTCTCCCTCAGTAGTCTTTGAAAATTGATCAATCTACTGTTCCAAAATTCGAGGCACTCAATTTTTAAAAGCTTTGAAGAACTCGCATCAGCCTTCTAAGACACATGCAGAACAGGAGAAAGAGAATAGCAGGTGAAGGGGACGGAGGACTAAAGAGCCCAGTCCAGCACAAAGTAGAGCACAGCAGAACCACTTTCTTATGCTGACCCAGCTCAATAATAAGACATACCACTAGAAGCTAGTGGAGCTCTGGCTTGACCTGATGACCGACACAAGCTACAAACCCGTTCCCCTTAGTAATGCAAAAACCATTCCACTGTTTCAGTGTTTCCTACAGAGCTCCTGGGTTCCTGTACATCACAGACACATCCAGAGGAAGCACTTACCATGATAATCCCCTTGGCTTGGTGGATTGGTTAGGATAATCTTCAGGCAACTGTAAGGCGTATAGTCTGTCCTCTTGCCTTCCTTTCCAAAGCTATGACGGATGTTGTAAGAGTAGCCTTTATCAAACTGATGAGAGGAAAAAGAAAGAAGAGACAAAGTAAGCCAGCATTGTACTGGTGGTGTCAACAGTGCCCACTGGAATCGAAGAGTACAAAGTGATTTTTCTAAAATAAATTTAGCATTCACAGGCAGATGTACATTTATACCAATATAACATTTGGGTCCTTTACAGGTTTTTAAAGGTAAAAAACTTAAAGGAAACACATTTCTCAGGTTAGAGACACCTTATGTTTATATGTTTAAAGATGAGGATAACCCTTTCCTGAGAATAATCATCGATTTGCTCATTTCTTGGTTTGATTCCAAAGATCATGCTAGATGTAAATCATCTTCTCTACTCCCTTTATCCTAGTCTTCCCTGAATTCCCACATCCTGCCTATTCTACTTTTGAAGTGTCTCCTAACTAATTAATGCCTTCCTCTGGATTTTCACTATACAAAACAAGCAGTCAGCAAATGCTTGATGAAGGAACTACTGTGATTACCTCCTGCCTGGAATTCCTGACTCATGTTCAAAATGCAAGGTAATGGCATAGGAATGACTTTGAAATGGGTGGGATAAGAAGAAAAAACGAACTCATATTTATTGAAAGGCTCAGTATAGTGGGTCTAAGCTATCTAATACTTTCAGGAAAGCAGGACAGAGAATCAGAATAAGAGACTGGAAAATACTGTGGGTTTTTATGGGTGAGATTTTTTCATTTAAGTATAGTTGATTTACAATGTTGTGTTAGTTTTTGGTATACAGCAAAGTGATTCAATTATATTTATATATATTATATTCTTTTTCAGATTCTTTCCACTATAGGTTATTACAATATATCAAATATAATTCCCTGTAGTATATAGTAGGTCCCTGTTGTTTAGGGGTGAGATTTTTAAATTTGAGGCTACAATTTACATTTAGTGAAATGCACAGATCTCAGGTCTACAGTTTGATGTAACACATACCCACATTAAGAGACAGCATGTTTCCACCATCCAAGAGGCCCCCTTAGCCCCTCAGCATTCTCAGCATTCTTCCCCGCCCTCCACACCCAGAAGCAACTATTGGTCTGACTTGTGTCACCGTGGCTTTAGCTATTCTATAACTTCACATAAATGGAATTGTACAGTCTTTTGTTTTTGTTTTCTGCGGTATGCGGGCCTCTCCCGCCGCCGCGGCCTCTCCCGCCGCCGCGGAGCACAGGCTCCGGACGCGCAGGCCCAGCGGCCATGGCTCACGGGCCCAGCCGCTCCACGGCATGTGGGATCCTCCCGGACCGGGGCACGAACCCGCGTCCCCCGCATCAGCAGGCAGACTCCCAACCACTGCACCACCAGGGAAGCCCTGTACAGTCTTAAGTATTTTGTGTCTGACTTTTTCATGTCTTTTCATGTTTTTGAGATTGATCCATGCATCACATGTACTGTCACATGTACCAGCAGATTGTTCCACTGTATGAATATACCAGGTAGTTTACCTAGTCTCCTGCAGATGCACACCTGGGCTTTTCCAGTTTGGGGCTGTTATCAGTAAAGCTGCCATGCACATTCTTGCAGACGACTTTTGTGGACATTATTTTCATTTCTCTCAGATAAATACGCAGGAATAGAATTGCTGCTAACCATTTTCCAGAATGGCTGTACTATTTTATACCCCATCAGCAATGCATGAGAGTTCCACATTCTCCCCAAAGTGTGGTGGTGTCAATTTCATTCATTTTAGCCATTCTAATAGATGGGTAGTGGCATCTCATTCTGCATTTCCCTGATGACAAACACTGTTGAGTACTTTTTCATGTGCTTTCTTGGCTGTGATATGCCTTATTTTGTAAAGTGTCTGTTCAAGTCTTTTTAGAATCTGGGTTGACAATTATTCCATTGAAAGAATTCTTCATATATTCTGGATACAAACCTGTTAGGTGTTACAAATATTTTCTCAGTCTGTGGCTTGTCTATTTTCTTGATGTTACTTTTTGACAAGATGAGCAGATGTTTTTATTTTTAATGAATGCTAATTAAATCACGTTTTTATGGCAGTGCTCCCTGTGTCCTCTCTAAGATAGGTTGCAGAGATATTCTGTATTGTCCTTTAGAAGCCATAATGTTTTAGCTTTTCAGTCTAGGTCCTGATTCATCTCGAGTTAATTTTCATACGTTCTCTTTTTATCCCCTGTAGGGAAAGAAAAATATTTTTCCCTCTACCCTCCTAGGTTAAATGGCTGGGGCCCATGAATCAAACTGATAAAAGACAGATTAACAAGGAAAAAACCCCCCACTTAATTACATTTGTACATAAGTACATGTACAAAGAGATACGACTCCAGGAGGTAGGCTGATGACTGAAGCTTAAACATCATCTTAGGCTAAATCAAGGAAAAGGGGTTTAGGGATTCTGGGTTGGGGAAGCAAGTTCTGAGAAGGGGGAGGGGAGGAAATACAGGGTAAATAAGGGTTGGCTTGTTCTGCAGATAAGACTTGGGTAGCTTTCTTCCTGGTACAGAGATAACATTACAAATGTAAATTTCCTTTATAAGAGGGGAAATTTATACTGTATCCTTAGGCAGTTAGGGGAGGAGAGAGCTTTTCCTGCATCTGCTCGTCCTTTAGCTCAAAATAATCCTTATGCCTGCCAATTGGAAATTGTCACTTGCCATCTGCCTCTACAAGGATGAGGTCCCTGGCCACTGCAGTTGCTGACCTTCAACACCGCTTGAAAGGAGTTCAGGGCTGAGATCAGGAAGGAGGCACTCTGTGCTCTGGTATAACTGTGAAAAAGCCTTCAGATAGTTAGATACTTTCAGGTAAAGATTTTATGAGCCTAATTTTATGAGCCTAATTTCTTGCATCTTCCTCGTGATGAGCAGCAACCTTCTGCTGAAATGTGTGCTTGACTGCATGTACCCCTGTCACTAAAATCACATACATACTGACCTTCCCCCCTTACCTCTTTGGAGCAGTTCCTCAGAGCTATCTGAGAAGCTGTCTCCCAGGCTATAGTTCTCATTTTGCCCCAAATAAAACTTAACTCACAACTCTCACATTGTGCATTTTTTTCAGTCAACATGCCAAAATAGCGTTATTTTGGATGGCATATCCGGTATCCTTCACCCCCATGTGAACTGGATAACACTTTTTCTAACACCATTTATTGAAGATATTTTATTCCATTGCTCTATAGTTCCATATTTTTGCCGATGCCACACTGTTCTCTTTACAAAATCTTTAGAATAAGTCTCAAATTCAGATAATGTAAGTCCTCCTGCTTTGGTTTTTTTCAATGTTATTTTGGCTATTTTATGTCCTTGCATTTCCATAAAAATTTTAGAATCAGCTTATCAATTTCTACTTAAAAAAAAAAAAGACTGCTGGAATTTTCAGCAGTCAGTAGCTTACAGTTTCATAACCACCTATCTGCCCACAACCAATCTACAACCAGGAAAACAAACGGCATTTCAACAGAAAACTTTCAAGAAAGAAAATTTTCAAATTACCATTAAATTTCACTGGTGAAAACAAGAATGTTAAAAGTTCCAGCAAACATATTTTATGGACAACTTCTATTTGTTTAGTCATAAGCATTAACTATAATCAATCTCCTTGTGCAAACTTTTAGGTATGAATTGAATTTAATTAGACATAAGATTTCTGTACATTCATCAGAAAACACTGAAAGAACTTTTTGGTCAGCCATTATGTTAAAGTAATGAAAAGCTACCCTCTCTAAAGGAAGAAAAGCGATAATTATTATCTTTCCCCTCCCTTTCCTTTCCAATTTACTTCCCGCTTATGTGTACATATGTCTAAAATTTGGACCTTACTAAGCTTTCGGGCTATTCACGTATTTATCATACAAACTGTCTTCTCTAGTTTTCAGACTGGCAAACTCTTGAAATATTGTGTAGAAGGTACATTTATTGGGTAATGTTTTTTAGGGAATACTTACTTTCCAGGTGTCCACATTCACAACTCAAAGGAACAACTGTAAGGTTCACATGGGAAGAGGGGGTGAGAACCAGGTGGAAACACTCTTTTCCACCTTGGCTCCTCCATTCCACTCCAGCCAGCAACGGGAAATGCCAGAAAATCAACACCAGGCCTGAAGGTGGTTGAGTGGAAGCTGGCAACCTTCCAAATTAGTCCCGTGGCACTGCAATCTGCATTTCTGCTCAAGTCAGCAGCAAATCATTTTCAGAGCCACTATGTTACCAGTAGAACTCAAGAAACATGATAAAGCAGGCGCATCCTCATCCTGCTCCTACCCGTCTCTTTCAGAGTCTCCCTCACAAGTCTGCCTCCCACCCCAGCTCCACCTGGGGCCCAGCGACTGCATCTTATTACATTTTTTATAGTATTTACACCCAAATCCTCTCAGAGGTCATGAGTAAACCTCTAACTGTCATGAGCAGTGCATGGTCTTCCTTAGAAGAAAGTCTTTCCTACCAAGAAAAGCCCGCAGACCAAGTATTACTCCCACTGTCAGAACATCAAAACCTGCCTTTCATAAGTCAAGCTTAGCTTGCACAGTAAAGTGAGAATGGTTGCAAACCAAGTGCCCTTCAGAGAGAGATTTATATTCAAAAAGGAAAATCTTGACCTAAGTGAGGCAAAACAACCATATATATGTGGGCAGAGAACAGGGTAAGGATATGGTAATTTTTAACAAAGACATTTTCAATCCTTTTTTGGTGAGTTGTTTCCTACTCACAAGAATTTGGAATTCTCATTTACATATTTAAAAACACACAGAGGGCAAGTCTGCCAACTACAAAGGGCCCTCCTTCAATGCCCAGATCCAGCATCCCACACATCATCACGAGGGGCCCCAGGAAGTTTAGTTGCCACAAGTGCCAACAGGAAGGCACAGCTCAGCAGCAGGGCCACACGTGTAAACAGACCTGTACTTGGGGAAGGGCGTGAAACCACCCATGGTCTCTCCTTGACACACATTCTTGCTGACTCTCCTACAGCTTGTGATCATTGATTATCTCTTCTCTTGTCACTTCCCTAAAGCTTTACTTAACAATGTTAATAAGCAGAATGCATGCCATAGGCATTTAATACATAATGCCCACCCTTTAAATGCTTACTTACGAAATTACTCAATTATTTGTAAAACTAATTTTGTAATCAGTCACCTACAGATTGCAAATACTTCTCTTTAACTCTTAACTTTAACCACAGTTTAACTCTTTGAGGTCACTGAAACATCATATACATTCTAACCAAACAACACACTGAAGGAGACTTAGAGACCAAAGGCTGATAGTTAAGACAAGGGCTTTAAGTCAAATACCTGAGTTTAAATCTTGTCTCTACCACATGTTAGCTGTGTGACCTTGGGCAGGTGACCCATCATCTTTATAACAATTCCCTTACACAGTATATAAAAATAAAGGAGTAATACTTCATATGCAGGGTTGGTGTGAAGATGAGCTAATAGCTCATCTTCATAAAGCACGTGGCATAGCTTCTAACACAGAATAAGCTTTGAATTGAATATATTTTTGAGTTATCAATATCAGAAAAACAAACCAATCAAAAAAATGGGCAGAAGACCTAAACAGACATTTCTCCAAAGAAGACATACAGATGGCCAACAAGCACATGAAAAGATGCTCAACATCGCTAATCATCAGAGAAATGCAAATCAAAACTACAGTGAGGTATCACCTCATGCTGGTTAGAATGGCCATCAGCAAAAAGTGTGAAAACAACAAATGCTGGAGAGGGTGTAGAGAAAAGGGAACACTCCTACACCGTTGGTGGGAATGTAAACTGGTGCAGCCACTATGGAGAACAGTATGGAGGTTCCTTAAAAAATTAAAAATGTTCATATCCTAATCCCTTTCCATGGAGAACATTTTCAGTTCTAGACTCGAGAACATGCATATTTTTCTTTCCTTCAAATTTCCCCTGAGGCAGCATCACGCTAAAATTTTAAAATTTGGATTCCCCACTTTGTTCGAAAATAAAAAATAGTGAAATGCTAAAAATCCACAGAAAAAGTATTGAATAAAATGATCCCATGTAATTTTATAAGGTAGTTGATTAAGCAGATCACTTTCAGTGGAGCCAAATGATCAAAAGAAAGATCAGCTGTGTATCAAAAACCTGCCATAATCCTCAGAGGGAAGTGGAGAGCATTGTGTTCATGAACGCAGGTGGTGTGGGGTTAGTGGGTTGGTATGTCTCTTTCATATTCTGCTATAAGGACTATACCCAAATGGACTCAGAAGACAAGACTTGAGGATCTTCTGTGACCTGGGGCTCTGTGATCTCCATCATTCTAACTGTATCTATTCAGTCAGATATTAAATAAAGAACATCATTTCTAAATTCCTAATGGAGAATTTAGTACAATTGTACTACTGTTTTTAGCAATAAAACCAAAATTATGCTTAGTGATGTTTCAATAATAATAGCTTACATTTACACAGATCTTTAGTGGTGACGAAATGATTCTTCTTAGACCCTTTACTACTTGTAAGGTATGGAAGTTAGGTATCCCTATTTTATAAATATGCAAACTAAGATTTCAAGAGGTCAAATGATTAGTTATTTCAATTACTTAGTAGAAAAGAGATGGAATTTAAAATCTTACTCTTTTACTTTCTAGAAACTACTAGAATTAGTTTAAAATTATAAATGGCAGAAAATTAATAAATAAATACAGGCAACTGTCAGTTATCCATGGCAAACATGCATCTGTAGGCTGCTTCCCTGCTGTCACTCAGTTGCTTCAGGGACATCTGAAAGTCACACTGAACCACAGTTAAACAAAATGTTTCTGATTCTACTGTATACCAGGGAAAAGAGTCTACTCTCAAAGAAATGGTAACTCTAACAAGCCACTCACATAGCATTTATTTAGTTCCTAATTTACCATGATTTTAGAGTCATTAAAAATGATAAATTTGAAGTTAACCATCTGAAATGAAGAAACACTAAAAAGTATTTCATCATGCTTCCAAATTACCAGGTACTTTTTTTAAAAAAAAAAAAAAAATCTATTTATTTATTTATTTTGGGCTGGGTTGGGTCTTCATTGCTGCACGCAGGCTTTCTCTAGTTGCAGCGAGCGAGGGCTACTCTTCCTTGCGGTGCGCGCAGGCTTCTCATTGCAGTGGCTTCTCTTGTTGCAGAACACAGATGGGCTCTAGGTGCGCGGGCTTCAGTAGTTGTGGCATGTGGGCTCAGTAGTTGTGACTTGTGGGCTCTAGAGTGCAGGCTCAGTAATTGTGGCGCACAGGCTTATTAGTTGCTCCACAGCACGTGGGATCTTCCTGGACCAGGGCTCAAACCCATGTCCCCTGCATTGGCGGGTGGATTCTTAACCACTGAGCTACCAAGGAAGCCCTAGGCACTCTTGATATTTGTCCCCTCTACCATTCTAGGTGGCACATGACAAGGAACTGGGGTACAAAATCAGGGAAAAGGGGGTATGAAAGCAGAGAGGAAGGATGCAGTACACAGCATCGCTCACCTCCCTGGCACCTGGACCTGGAGTTTCAGCAAATGTAGCTTCCTCATCAGTCGGAATTTAAGAGCTGGAGCAGGCATCAGCCAGCATCTAATGCAGCCCTGAGGGTGTAGGAGAGCAAGGAGCAGGGGGTTTAGTCCTCAACCACAGGGCGAATGAGGGAAAGAACCCTTGTCTCCGCACTGCCTACTTTGTGTACTTCTCGTACAGGCTGTAACCAAGGCCAGCGTGAAGCCTAGCAAACTGCAGCTGTTCACGAGGCTGAACCACTGAGCATCTTCCTTGTACATGTGCTCATCAGATCGCCCCACCAGAGGACCAAAAGCAAATCTTATATTGACCATTCTGTTAGTTTTTAGTGACAAAGGAGAGTTGGCAAATTCCCATCGCTAACTACCATATCTTAACATTATTTTAATAGAGGCCTTGACAATTCAACCGAGAGGAGATGGGCTGGGAGAATCATGAGGTGGGCCACTAATCAGCCTTTAATCACCTTAAACAACAAGGCCCTACTGTACAGCACAGGGAACTATATATTCAGTATCTTGTAATAAACCATAATGTAGAATATGAAAAAGAATGTGTATGTGTATACATACATATATATATATAAAAAACCGAATCACTTTGCTGTACACCTGAAACTAATACAACATTGTAAATCAACCATACTTCAATTAAAAAAAAAAAAGATCTCCAACTGTTCAGACAGTTTGCCTGATACTAGGAAAGGACAGATTAGTGATAGAATTTTCAGCATCCCACCTGAAACGCCTCTTTTAGAAAATCTGCTTTATTCACTGGTATGGATGCCACCAACATAACAGTGAATGAAAATTTATTAAAATTCCAAATATAATTTCCCAACATTTGAAGACAGAAACCGCAGACAAACCTTCATTCACTAAAGTAAAAGCATTTACTGAATCACATACTTATAGCCTAAAAGACTAAATTTAATAGCCATTAAAAGGTGGCCAACTTAGTCTCTATCTCACTGGTAGCTAAAGAGCCAACATCAAACAAACCCCAACAGAAAAGCAAAGAAGCAGGCTGCCTGATGCTCTGGTCCAAGACCAGCTGGCTCAGCCCACATAAACTGGTCTTTTCACTCACTGGAAACAAGAGAAGCAAACTGAAACCATTGTCGAAGCCTGCAATCAGCGACCACACAGAAGTGAGCTGATGAGAGCTTTTCATTGCTCAATGAAAGGCTCCCTCTTCATAGATATAGTACTAATCTTTTACAAACATTTTGAAATCAAAATAAATGTACATTTATTTAACTTCTGCTAGATTAGTTTTATCCTATTTACTCATTTTCCCATATTTAGTTTTTGTCAAAATTTTTTTCATACTTTGCTTTTCTACATTACGTTATCCACAGTGTTAGTATTTTCTAGAACTGAATTTCTATTATGACAGAATTTTAAAGATCTAGCTTTATCATTAAAAAGATGTCTCAAGATACTGCTTATAACCTATTGTGCATATTATGTGCAATAAATCTAAGGTTCTGAAGAGCTGCCAGGATGACTGCAAAAATATAACTCTTACATCTTAACACCTTACAGATGTTAAGAAATATCTAAATATTTTTATAATAAACATTTAAATATTTACATATATAGATATATTTCAATGATATCTTTCTGGGTGCATAAAGGTTTAGAAATGTCATATATTCCTGGTAGAGTACACCTTTTATCAACATATAGAAATATAACTGTTTTCCTGTTTAATAGTTTTCTCTTGTACTGCATTTTGTACAATATTAATATTTTCACTCCAGTTTTCTTTTCGATCCCACTTGCTAGTACTCCCCTCTCCACCTTTATTGTCAATCCTTCTGCATCAGAAAGTCTTGTATGAATAGCAAATGGGTAACTGGCTACCCATGACCACCCTCTAGTGGTTACTCAGAGCATATGAAAACACTTTTTCTATCAATGTCAAAAATGAACCAGACTCTCTACAAAAAAGACAAGATTTTTAGCACACTCTTACTTCCATCATAATTATAAAATTAGCTCCAGCATAATTAAGGATTAAATGATTTTCCCAGAGTCACAATAATACAGTTAATATTTCACTTGTTCGATTCTATGTCATCTTCTAATCATCTAAGTTTGGCTACATAACAGACAACCAAAAGAAAAAATTACATTGGATTTTTAAAGTAAATATATTATAGAATATCTCATTCCCTGAAATGACAAAGGGCATGAGATAAAGTTTTAATTTACAGTGGGAAGCCAGATTTTTCCTCTACAATTTCAGGGACAAAAAGAAGATGAATATGGATCTGTTGCCTCCTGTTGTAGACAAGAGTTTTCTTTCTTTTCTAAAGGTTAGAGGGAATCCCCTAAGGCTGCACCTGGATATCAAAAGAGAAATACACGAAATATTCTATGAAGAGTTATTAAAAGGTATTTTGAGGGACAGAGAGCTACTTTATTTTTCAAGGGAATTAACAAGGCATTTTGGGTTTTTTTTTGTTTTTTTACATCTTTATTGGAGTATAATTACTTTACAATGGTGTGCCAGTTTCTGCTTCACAACAAAGTGATCAGTTATACATATACATATGTTCCCATATCTCTTCCCTCTTGTATCTCCCTCCCCCCAACCCCCATCCCACCCCTCTAGGTGGTCACAAAGCACCGAGCTGATCTCCCTGTGCTATGCGGCTGCTTCCCACTAGCTATCCATTCCACGCTTGGTAGTGTATATATGTCCATGCCACCCTCCCGCCCTGTCACAGCGTACCCCTCCCCCTCCCCATAACCCCAAGTCCATTCCCCAGCAGGTCCGCATCTCCATTCTCATCCTACCCCCAGGTTCTTCATGACTTTTTTTTCCTTAAATTTCATATATATGTGTTAGCATACGGTATTTGTCTTTCTCTTTCTGACTTACTTCACTCTGTATGACAGACTCTAGGTCCATCCACCTCATTACAAATAGCTCAATTTCGTTTCTTTTTATGGCTGAGTAATATTCCATTATATATATGTGCCACATCTTCCTTATCCATTCATCTGATGATGGACACTTAGGTTGTTTCCATCTCCGGGCTGTAAATAGAGCTGCAATGAACATTTTGGTACATGACTCTTTGTGAATTATGGTTTTCTCAGGGTATATGCCCAGTAGTGGGATTCCTGGGTCATATGGCAGTTCTATTTGTAGTTTTTTAAGGAACCTCCATACTGTTCTCCATAGTGGCTGTACCAATTCACATTCCCACCAGCAGTGCAAGAGTGTTCCCTTTTCTCCACACCCTCTCCAGCATTGTTTCTAGATTTTTTGATGATGGCCATTCTGACTGGTGTGAGATGATATCTCACTGTAGTTTTGATTTGCATTTCTCTCATGATTAATGATGTTGAGCATTCTTTCATGTGTTTGTTGGCAGTCTGTATATCTTCTTTGGAGAAATGTCTATTTAGGTCTTCTGCCCATTTTTGGACTGGGTTGTTTGTTTTTTTGTTATTGAGCTGCATGAACTGCTTATAAATTTTGGAGATTAATCCTTTGTCAGTTGCTTCATTTGCAAATATTTTCTCCCATTCTGAGGGTTGTCTTTCGGTCTTGTTTACAGTTCCCCTTGCTGCGCAAAAGCTTTGAAGTTTCATTAGGTCCAATTTGTTTATTTTTGTTTTTATTTCCATTTCTCTAGGAGGTGGGTCAAAAAGGATCTTGCTGTGATTTATGTCACAGAGTGTTCCGCCTATGTTTTCCTCTAAGAGTTTGATAGTTTCTGGCCTTACATTTAGGTCTTTAATCCATTTTGAGCTTATTTTTGTGAATAGTGTTAGGGAGTGATCTAATCTCATACTTTTACATGTACCTGTCCAGTTTTCCCAGCACCACTTATTGAAGAGGCTGTCCTTTCTCCACTGTACATTCCTGCCTCCTTTATCAAAGATAAGGTGACCACAAGTGTGTGGGTTTATCTCTGGGTTTTCTATCCTGTTCCATTGATCTATATTTCTGTTTTTGTGCCAGTACCATACTGTCTTGATTACTGTAGCTGTGTAGTATAGTCTGAAGTCAGGGAGCCTGATTCCTCCAGCTCTGTTTTTCGTTCTCAAGATTGTTTTGGCGATTCAGGGTCTTTTGTGTTTCTATACAAATTGTGAAATTTTTTGTTCTAGTTCTGTGAAAAATGCCAGTGGTAGTTTGATAGGGATTGCATTGAATCTATAGATTGCTTTGGGTAGTAGAGTCATTTTCACAATGTTGATTCTTCCAATCCAAGAACATGGTATATCTCTCCATCTATTTGTATCATCTTTAATTTCTTTCATCAGGGTCTTATAATTTTCTGCATACAGGTCTTTTGTCTCCTTAGGTAGGTTTATTCCTAGATATTTTATTCTTTTTGTTGCAATGGTAAATGGGAGTGTTTTCTTGATTTCACTTTCAGATTTTTCATCATTAGTGTATAGGAAGGCCAGAGATTTCTGTGCATTAATTTTGTATCCTACTACTTTACCAAATTCATTGGTTAGCTCTTGTAGCTTTCTGGTAGCATCTTTAGGATTCTCTATGTATAGTATCATGTCATCTGCAAACAGTGACAGCTTTACTTCTTCTTTTCCGATTTGGATTCCTTTTATTTCCTTTTCTTCTCCAATTGCTGTGGCTAAAACTTCGAAAACTATGTTGAATAAGAGTGGTGAGAGTGGGCAATCTTGTCTTGTTCCTCATCTTAGTGGAAATGCTTTCAGTTTTCCACCATTGAGGACGATGTTGGTTGTGGGTTTGTCATACATGGCCTTTATTATGTTGAGGAAAGTTCCCTCTATGCCTACTTTCTGCAGTGTTTTTATCATAAATCGGTGTTGAATTTTGTCGAAAGCTTTCTCTGCATCTATTGAGATGATCATATGGTTTTTCTCCTTCAATTTGTTAATATGGTGTATCACGTTGATTGATTTGCGTATATTGAAGAATCCTTGCATTCCTAGAATAAACCCCACTTGATCATGGTGTATGATCCGTTTAATGTGCTGTTGGATTCTGTTTGCTAGTATTTTGTTGAAGATTTTCACATCTATGTTCAACAGTGATACTGGCCTGTAGTTTTCTTTCTTTGTGACATCCTTGTCTGGTTTTGGTATCAAGATGATGGTGGCCTCGTAGAATGAGTTTGGGAGTGTTGCTCCCTCTGCTATATTTTTGAAGAGTTTGAGGAGGATAGGTGTTAGCTCTTCTCTAAATGTTTGATAGAATTTGCCTGTGAAGCCATCTGGTCTGGGCTTTTGTTTGTTGGAAGATTTTTAATCACAGTTTCAATTTCAGTGCTTGTGATTATTCTGTTCATATTTTCTCTTTCTTCCTGATTCAGTCTTGGCAGGCTGTGAATTTCTAAGAATTTGTCCATATCTTCCAGGTTGTCCATTTTATTGGCATAGAATTGCTTGTAGTAATCTCTCATGATCTTTTGTATTTTTGTAGTGTCAGTTGTTACTTCTCCTTTTTCATTTCTAATTCTATTGATTTGAGTCTTCTCCCTTTTTTTCTTGATGAGTCTGGCTAATGGTTTATCAATTTTGTTTATTCTCAAAGAACCAGCTTTTAGTTTTACTGATCTTTGCTATCATTTCCTTCATTTCTTTTTCATTTATTTCTGATCTGATTTTTATGATTTCTTTCCTTCTGCTAACTTTTGGGTTTTTTTGTTCTTTTTTCTCTAATTGCTTTAGGTGCAAGGTTAAGTTGTTTATTCGAAATGTTTCCTGTTTCTTGAGGTAGGCTTGTATTGCTATAAATTTCCCTTTTAGAACTGCTTTTGCTGAATCCCATTGGTTTTGGGTCTTCGTGTCTCCATTGTCACTTTTTTCTAAGTATTTTTTTATTTCCTGTTTGATTTCTTCAGTGATCACTTCGTTATTAAGTAGTGAATTGTTTAGCCTCCATGTGTTTGTATTTTTTACAGATCTTTTCCTGTAATTGATATCTAGTCTCTCAGCGTTGTGGTCGGAAAGGTACTTGATACAATTTCAATTTTCTTAATTTTACCAAGGCTTTATTTGTGACCGAAGATATGATCTATCCTGGAGAATGTTCCATGAGCACTTGAGAAAAATGTGTATTCTGTTGTTTTTGGATGGAATGTCCTATAAATATCAATTAAGTCCATCTTGTCTAATGTATCATTTAAAGGTTGTGTTTCCTTATTGATTTTCATTTTGCATGATCTGTCCATGGGTGAAAGTGGGGTGTTAAAATTCCCTACTGTGAATGTGTTACTGTCCATTTCCCCTTTTATGGCTGTTAGTATTTGCCTTATGTATTGAGGTGCTCCTATGTTGGGTGCATAAATATTTACAATTGTTATTTCTTCTTCTTGGATTGATCCCTTGATCATTATGTAGTGTCCTTCTTTGTCTCTTGTAATAGGCTTTATTTTAAAGTCTATTTTGTCTGATATGAGAATTGCTACTCCAGCTTTCTTTTGGTTTCCATTTGCATGGAATATCTTTTTCCATCCCCTCACTTTCAGTCTGTATGTGTCTCTAGGTCTGAAGTGGGTCTCTTGTAAACAGCATATATAAGGGTCTTGTTTTTGTATCCATTCAGCCAGTCTATGTCTTTTGGTGGGAGCATTTAGTCCATTTACATTTAAGGTAATTATCCATATGTATATTCCTATTCCCATTTTCTTAACTGTTTTGGGTTCGTTATTGTAGGTCTTTTCCTTCTCTTGTGTTTCTTGCCTAGAGAAGTTCCTTTAGCATTTGTTGTAAAGCTGGTTTGATACTGCTGAACTCTCTCAGCTTTTGCTTGTCTGTAAAGGTTTTAATTTCTCCATCAAATCTGAATGAGATCCTTGCTGGGTAGAGTAGTCTTGGTTGCAGGTTTTTCTCCTTCATCACTTTAAATATGTCCTGCCAGTTCCTTCTGGCTTGCAGAGTTTCTGCTGAAAGATCAGCTGTTAACCTTATGGGGATTCCCTCGTGTGTTATTTGTTGTTTTTCCCTTGCTGCTTTTAATATGTTTTCTTTGTATTTAATTTTTGACAGGTTGATTAATATGTGTCTTGGCGTATTTCTCCTTGGATTCATCCTGTATGGGACTCTCTGTGCTTCCTGGACTTGTTTAACTATTTCCTTTCCCATATTAGGGAAGTTTTCAACTATAATCTCTTCAAATATCTTCTCAGTCCCTTTCTTTTTCTCTTCTTCTTCTGGAACCCCTATAATTCGAATGTTGGTGCGTTTAATGTTGTCCCAGCGGTCTCTGAGACTGTCCTCAATTCTTTTTTCTTTATTCTGCTCTGCAGTAGTTATTTCCACTATTTTATCTTCCAGGTCACTTATCTGTTCTTCTGCCTCAGTTATTCTACTATTGATCCCATCTAGAGTATGTTTAATTTCATTTATTGTGTTGTTCATCGTTGCTTGTTTCATCTTTAGTTCTTCTAGGTCCTTGTTAAATGTTTCTTGCGTTTTGTCTATTCTATTTCCAAGATTTTGGATCATCTTTACTATCATTATTCTGAATTCTTTTTCAGGTAGACTGCCTATTTCCTCTTCATTTGTTAGGTCTGGTGGGTTTTTATCCTGCTCCTTCATCTGCTGTGTGTTTTTCTGTCTTCTCATTTTGCTTATCTTACTGTGTCTGGAGTCTCCTTTTTGCAGGCTGCAGGTTCGTAGTTCCCATTGTTTTTGGTGTCTGTCCCCAGTGGCTAAGGTTGGTTCAGTGGGTTGTGTAGGCTTCCTGGTGGAGGGGACTAGTGCTTGTGTTCTGGTGGATGAGGCTGGGTCTTGTCTTTCTGTTGAGCAAGTCCACATCTGGTGGTGTGTTTTGGGGTGTCTATGGACTTATTATGATTTTAGGCAGCCTCTCTGCTAATGGGTGGGGTTGTGTTCCTGGTTTGTTAGTTGTTTGGCATAGGGTGCCCAGCACTGTAGCTTTTTGGTCATTGAGTGAAGCTGGGTGCTGGTGTTGAGATGGAGATCTCTGGGAGGTTTTCGCCTTTTGATATTATGTGGAGCTGGGAGGTCTCTTGTGGACCAGTGTCCTGAAGTTGGCTCTCCCACCTCAGAGGCACAGCACCGACTCCTGGCTGCAGCACCAAGAGCCTTTCATCCACACAGTCTGTCCCAGGCTGGGCGTAGACACACAAAAAGAAAATCCTTGAAGCTCACTTCTTCTGATCAACAAAGAAACAGCTGTATGATCAGTGGGCATCCATCTGTGTGCTTCCATCTGTGGCTTCTTTTGCACTTGTACCAAGTGGATCTCCTGAGTCTGCCACACAGTGGCTTTATGACAGCTGACAGGTTACTTAACTTCTTAGAGCCTCTCCTTGAAAACGGAGATATTAACATCATCTGTTGGAGAGTTGCATCTGGGTCTCCAGCTCTGAGTGACCGTGAATATTTCTTCTAGCTTGGACTTTTCCTTCTCCAAGATTCAGCCCACAGCGCCTGATCCACAAAGTTGCCTTGGACTACAGGGTTTTCATTTCATTCTCCTGAGGAGCCTCTCACTTCTGCTGCTGCTTACAGCCAGCCTACCAACAAGGCATTTTGGAGAACTGGTTAATTCTAGGACCAAGGCAGGGAAAACACAACAGGAGCCCAAAGCATCTTGTGGTGCCAGAGAGGATGAGCTCAGAGAGCATGGGGCCTGCGGAGGGGCACCAGGACCAACCTGGGAGAGCGCCTGATAGCCAGAGCTGGAACAATGTGAGCAAAAAAGTGAACACCAGTAGTAATGAATTGCAGCCAGCAAAGTGCAATGTATAATTCACAGAGTAATGGACATGTACTGATATAAACAACTGACTAAATAAACAGGGGAAGAAGACACAGCTTTTCCTTACATAAGTATTCAAACTGATAAGTGTAGAAGGACAGGGAAAAAGAAAATAACACTTAGAACATCATACTAATAATAGCTGCTGGCAAGATCCACCAAGTGATGCTAAAATTAGTGGGGAAACAGGATATTTACATGGTCTACAATATCTCCCCCAAGACAGTTTGAGAAGCAAATAGTAACTACAGTGGAGAAGCCCAGCAGATAGCACCTGACCCAAGTGATCAAGGTTAATACCACCAGTAATAAATTATGTTGATATCACATGCCCCTGATACGTTGCAATCAGGAGGAAGCATCACTCCTGTGGGATTCTTGCCAACAATGGATAATTTCAATCTAAACATAAATAAACCCAAAGTGAGAGATACAGTAAACAAACCCAAAATGAGAGATAAACTTACCAAAAAACTGCCCACTTCCCTGCAAAAACATCAAGGTCGTGAAAGACCAGGAAAGACAGAAACTGTCCCAGGTATGATCCTGGGTGGGACCTCGAACAGCAAATAGACGTTAGTGAGAAAACTGGTGACATCTGAACAAAATCTCCAGCTAACAGACTTTAGCTCTCTGATTAATCTCCAATTAACCAATGTTAACTTGTTGGATTTGATAACTGTATAACAGTTATGTAAGATGTTATTTCCAGGGGAAGCTGGGTGGCACATGGAACTCTTGGTACCATTTTTGCAATTTGTTTGTATATCTAAATTTTTTTCAAAATAAAGTTTATATACCAGGCAATGGACCTGGCATAACATTGATTATCTCATTTGATTCTCCTAACAATTCTGCAAAATTAGTGTGATTATCTCTATTTTACAGCCTGGAAAATTGAGATTTGGAACTATTAAGTGAAATGTTCAAACGCACACAGTAAAACGTTGTGTCAGGACTGAAGCCACTTTATGAGTTGCTCAGTGTCCATGTACTTTCCATCATGTTATGATAAACACATGGAAATGCTCTTATTTACCCAGGAAACACAGGTCATCTCCTCTGAAACTAGATTAAAATTTTTAAATGTCGACAATGCTAAAAATAGCAGAAACTATTTTTAGAATTTAGTGTTAATTTTCAATTTGCTTAAAAATATGTGGCATTACGGAGAAAAAAAAGGGTTTCTACCATAATACTAAAAGGCAAATGTCTATTTAAGTAACGCCATTTTAATCTCCTGTAACACCTAGCAAGTCTTGCAGAACTCCACAAACTACATTACACCGTTATGCTTCCCAACATGAAGTATAACAAAGGGTGGTTGGTTATAAGGGTCGTTCAACTTTAACAGGCACAGGTGTTTTCTTAACTAGTTCACAGGTATCTAGCATGGAAAACTCAAGTGAATTTTCATACTTATTTCAGTGGGATTTTCCCCCTGGCAACATTATACCATTTACGTATATAACCATAAAAGTATTATTTAATACAAAGAAGAAGGATATTAAACTCCAGGGAAATATCAGAGAAATAATTAAATATTCACGATGGAGGAAAAACTTCCCTTTTTCCCCTTTTATTGATATGTTACAGGCACCACAGTAATGATAAGTTACTTCATCTTGTGAATTATGACTAAGAATCAGAATTAGTCTCAAAACAAAGTGGCTGCTTTCTCAGAACCAAATGTAAGTAAACTGAATTACTGCTGGATGGCGTCCTCAGCAATGCGGGAAGACAGCTCTGTCAAGGCAAGACTATGTAAATCTGCTGTATGGCTTCAGGTCATGTTTGCCTCTAACTTTGATGTGACATCTCATTAAGAGACTATTTATTTTGCCCTGCTGGGACATGCCAACAGAAAGGACAACAAGACAAACCAGGAAGATGCATTTTTTCCCCAATTCCATCAACTTAAAAAATTTTAAAGCACGTATTTTTAAATTTTAGAAGATGCTTTAAACAGCCCAACAAATCTCATCTATTCATTTGCAGGAATTTAATTTGAAAATGAACCTATGAATGATATATTACAATGGACACGGTCAACTGAACAGCTGGGCAAAGATGAAATCAGGTAGTTTGATACAGTGCAACACAAAGTGTTTTGGGTTTTGTTCAAAACAAGATTTTAAGTCTGTAGTAGATTAATCAAGAAAAACAAAAACAAAATCAAAAGGCACACAGATTACATTAAACTATGAATATGAAAATGGCTATTATCCATATTTTATATGCAATTCTCACCTCTTTTAAACAGTGAATTTTCAAACCACTCAGTGATTATTATGTCATTTATTTTCACCACATCACTGAAGTATGTAAGAACAGTTAACGTATTGCATTTCCTGATGGATATCTGAGTTCCCCAACTGCAAACCTGAAACCACAACCTAGCTCTGCTGATCCCGATCAGGAGCACGTTCACTGAATCCTAACACGTCTCAGCCACTCACCATGCGGAGTGAGGGACACAGAACAGCCTGGCCCAATGTATTAGAGCAAACACATTACAGTTGTGTTTAGCGGCCTACCAGGCTCCATTCTCATGACTGGGTACATTTCAAAATTCAACACATAAAAATCACCATTTGGTGCTATAGAAATTACTGTCTTATTTATTGGCTCCATTATCTTAACAGAGAAAGAGAGAGAGAGAGAATCTTGAGCTAGGTCACAGATCCATGATCCTTCTGGCTGTGATTTCTATCTACAGGGCAGACCACATAATATCTAGGTGTACTGTTTATTCACCTATTTGGCATCTGAGTGGAGGCGTAGTGAAGGCAGTTAGATATCCTAGATAAAGATAGGTCTGGCTGGAGAACCCATTAGAATGTCAACTCCATGAAGGCAGGAATGGTGTCACTTTGCTAACTTCCGTGCCTTCAGCTCCCACAACACCTGGCAAATGCCAGAGGCCCTGTAAATACTAAGTGGGACCAAATGCAATTGCTATGACATTACATATGTTTGTTCTATGTAAATGGCAACTTAATATGGTTCCATCTAATACTTATCAAACAGATGATAAACTATAATTTTTCATTTCCATCTGTCTTCTGGGCATGAGCTAGAAAAAGAATGGCAGCAGCAGAGTGGAGGTGCCGAGGGTGGTCCTTGTTCCTCAAAGACCTCTGGGGTCTCGGGCTCCCTGTTCACGCCTAGTGCATTATAGGCACTAAAGAAACATTTATTGTTAGTGGTGATGATGCCAGTAATTACCTTTTCCTGATATTTCCTGTAAGTAATTACTAGAAAGTTAAAGACAGCCACTTGTAAATTATACAAGCACTTGACTTTGAATACATTTACAATACCTTTCTGAGTACTATAATCACCACTTTATAGGAAAATAACTGAGTGACAGATGGATTATTTCTCCAAACCATAGCAAAAGAGTAGAGAAATAAGCTCAAAGTTCCCAAATTCACTTCTGTGCTCAATTCATTACAACCTGCCTCTATCACCAACTATATAGAAATACTAGATATGTATAGTTATGCTCTTAAAGTAGTTAATGACATTAAGGGATTCTCCCCCTTTAACTGTTTCTATGCTATGTCACATTTAGAAACTTCTGAAAAAAAAATCCCATCGCTTATAATCTTGCCTGCATAGTTACCTAGGTAGATGTAGATTATCATGTGAAACACCTCTCTTACACACACACACACAAATATGACCTTTAATATATATATATGAATAATGCCTTAAATTACCATATTGCTACAAAAAATTTCTTGAGTAGCTATCTTTTTCAGTTTCTCATATCATAAATTCAGCACTTACTAGAAATTATCATTTTCCATTTCTGTTTTACAAAGAAAAGCAGTTCCAGAAATAAGAACTCCTGGTAAACATTAATTCAAACTTGATGATCTACATGACAAGGTAATAACAAAAAATAAAGCTGTGGCTAGCTGTGAAAATCTCAGCATGATACTCTGACATGACAATGTTTAGAAGCCCAAGTCTACTGGCTATTTACTATGTAGATTAATTTTTTTTTTAATCTGAAAGCTGCCTCTGGTATTCTATACAGCACACAAATGAGCAAAACAGTAACGAGAAGCACAACACATGTAAAATTACAGGAATAATAATATTTTGATGTGTGGCTTTAAGGAGTAATTTGTTGAAAGGAATAATCCCCAAATCAAGCGGGTGCACTTAATTTGTTTCTAAAGAAATAAAAGCACAGTATCACTTTCGAAACTTAAATAGTAGCAGATCATGAGAACCTTTTCACCAAGCAGCTGCAGCATCAGCTTATTTCTATAAACGCTGAAGAACGTGTTTTGTCTTCTAATACTAAATGATCCACATTTCACAACACTCGCTGCCCTGCGTTAGGGCAATGAATGTACTCGTCATGTGGTTTGGGTTTCTCTTCCTCAGCTGTATAACATCCTATCCACAGTGAATTGTGATGGCAGGGACTTCTATTTCTTTAAATCTCTCTACCTTATGCCCACTACCCTTGATATTGAGGGTCTTCAGAAATTACAAATTAAATTCCATAGGTATGCACATAAAATAGCATATAAGTGTGTAATGAACTGTCTGAATTCCTTAAAGGCTCAGAGGATGATTATCTACCCTTCCCTTCTATTATGAAAACATCATGCCCCGAAAAGCTGCAGGATCAAGCCACCTGACCAACAAGCACAGCTGTTTAGCTCCTAAATTGTGGTGACATAATGTACAAAGGAAAGTCACCTGAATTCCACTAAGGGAAAGAAAATGCACTAAAACCCATCTCTTCTCTCTCAGCTGAGCCTTCATTCAATATTGAAACAAGTAATCTCAAACTCCATGGTTTTGGCTGCTGCTCAACACCAGGCCATTCAACTGGGGATTTAAAAAAGCAAAATAAAAAGAAGCTTTAATCTGTCTTTTCTTCTCTTTTTACTATACTACACTGACAGCATCTTGTTCATTAATTAAACGTTTTTCCTTAAAGAAATAGACTGCAGAGTGCTATGCTGGATACTGGAGAAAGAAGGCAGAAAATAAAGGCATAGTTTAAAAGAAAATCAAGGGTTTTAAAATTCTAGTTAGAGATGCAAAATATTCATAATAAGACAAACATAGAGAAGCGTTTCAACAAATACAGAGTGAGACAGATGTTAAGAATTTAACACTCACAGCAGGACCAGGGGTGGCTGGAGGTCGCACACACAGACAACACAGGAAGTCAGGAGGGCGCTGTTCTGGTAACTCGAGGAGGTGACCTGCATTGTGCATTTCCACTCATCCCCTTAGGAGGTAGGTTATGATTTTAAGTCTTTGGAAACTACGAACCTGGTTAATAACAACTGTAATTTGCCAATCTCCCAGGTAGCTCACAAACAAGTTTTGGTTTTGTGAGCCTCACTTTCGTTGTATTTCATACTTAAGAAAAGAATGTATTCACTGCTGTTCGCTCTAATAAGAGTCAGTGTAGAAAGATCATAGGGGGAAGAAAAATCCATAACTCTTATTCATCACCTAACTGATACACAGGAACACTTGCTTTATAATAATTTAAAGAAAATATGTCATTTCCAATGTTGCCGTTTTAAAACTCAATAACGCAATAAAATTCTAAGTTTGTGCAAAATCTTCTGACAGAGATGACAGGTATTCACTAAAGGGAAGTAACTGAAAGTTTAAAAAAAAATAAGAAAATGCTTTTCATGTATTTTTGATTTGGGTTTTTTTTTTTTTTTTTTTTTTTTTTTTGTGGTACGCGGGCCTCTCACTGTTGTGGCCTCTCCCGTTGCAGAGCACAGGCTCCGGACGTGCAGGCTCAGAGGCCATGGCTCATGAACCCAGCTGCTCCACGGCATGTGGGATCCTCCCGTACTGGGGCACGAACCCGTGTCCCCTGCATCGGCAGGCGGACTCTCAATCACTGCGCCACCAGGGAAGCTCCTTGATTTGGGTTTTTGATACCTCAATACAAGCGACTAGAGGAACACTGGCATTCTTTATTGTTTTATCATTATGTAGATCAAACAGATTTTCTTTTCCAATGAAATTCTATGCATAAATTGTCAATGTGAATATCTTGGGGGCAAAAAAATTATAGAAATGATGCCAGTTTGATGGTAGTTTCAATAAAAAAAAATGCTCTTCAGCTTTACAACCTGAAGATTAAGAAACTTTATGCACTTTGAGGTCTCTCACTAAAAACTGACAACCAGTGTGAACTATATCTTCTCATCACTTGTGAAACAGTGTCCAAAGCTCAAATTCAACAATAATCTTGAATTCATATTCCAACATTTGTGTTCTACTTTCTGGCAAAGAAAAGTTATTTTCTAACCACAGTAACAGCCATCCTTTATTGAGTGCTTGAGCCATTCTAGGTACTTTTTTACATATTTTATTTTGCCTGAGTCCCAACAACACTTAGAAAAAGGCTTCAGTCCCATTTTATAGATAAGGGACTGAGGTTTAGAGAAATAAAGCAACCTACTTCACAAAGCCTGCACAGCTGGTCAGTAGTGGAACTCAGATGTAAATTCAGGTCTGACTAACTCTAAAGCACTTGCTCTGAAAGTTTTCTTTTTAATCAAATTAATGTGTTTCAAACCTGAAATATAAAATGTAACAAGTACATATGATAATCACATATATGTGGAATCTAAAACATAAAACAAACTAGTGAATAAAAGAAAAAGACTCACAGATATAGAGAACAAACTAGTGGGTTACCAGTGGGGAGAGGGAAGGGGGAGGGCAAGATAGGGGTAGGGGATTAAGAGGTACTAACTATTATGTATGAAACAAATATGCTACAAGGATATACTGTACAACACAGGGAATACAGCCAATATTTTATAACTATAAATTGACTGTAACCTTTAAAAATTGTAAATCATTATGTTGTACACCTGTAGCTTAAATAATATTGTACATCACTATATTTCAATTAAAAAAATTAACCAGCATATAACAATATTATCAAAGTACAATTATTCCTCCTATTTTCCTAGATTGAAAAGTAGACATCACAGTCAATTATTCTTTTAGATCATACTGTTCATACATCCGACATAGCATGAATAACTATACCAAAAGTTTTGTTTAGTTATAAGATTAGATCTACTTTATGTAAATAAAAAGTTAAATCAACTTTACTAACAGAAACACAACATTTTTACAACATTCTTCAAAAACTGTCATGAGATTTGACATTTTGAGCATATAAAAAGTGGCTGCTGTGAATTACAGAATATGAAATGGTCATAGTGGCATCCCTAGCTCCTTATTATCATGTAGGACAAGACATTTTATTTTTTGAACAAAAATCCCAATGCTTTACTTCGAATCATGAAATTAAGTCAATTATAGAAAATATGTTGAATGGCATGGTTTATTTTCCGCCTAACTAAACTTCAGTTTTATAGACAAAAGGCTGACGAGAATCCTTAGTTTATCTAGGACATCCTGGAAAGCCACTTAATACCTTTTCATTAAAATCCCCAGAAAGCAATTAATCCTTTCAATGTTAAATACCCAAGTATTTTACAACACTTACAATCAGAAAAATTATCTGAATGTTAAACAATGCTGTTTATAGGTACCAAGAGAAAGTCCTCAGATTATAATCTGAGAATTGTGATGGACAAGACTACTGACAGTGAGTGGGAAAACACAATCAAGTTCATGGATTCTAGAAGGAAATTGAAGACATTTGTTAAATGATCACAAAAGAAATGGTAAGAAATCATTTTCCACTCCACAATACTGATAAGGTATGAAACCAAAAAGCTAAAAGAAAGGCATCTGGCTTGTACTATAAACCTACATAAAACAGAATTTTAAAAGGCTTATCCTTCACATGAGTTAACTTCAGTTCCTCGCATTTTCCTAGACAAGCGTTTCTATTACCTTTCTTAAAGATGTTGCCAAGGCTGGGCAGCTGCCATGATGAATTAATGAATTTTAAAAAGGTGGTTTCTTGTGCACACGCCATTCACATCCACGTCCACAAGAAAACAATGGGCAAGGATAGCTCACAGAGCTAACCGAAGCCAAGAGTGGGAATGAAAGGAAAGTGGGAGGCTATGAATTCACCTTAGAATTCACAAGCAGAAACTGAACTTTAACATACAAGTATTTCTCATTTAATTATACTTTTACTTCCACAACTTTATGTTCAAATTCTAATTTTTTTAAATGCCTAAGTAATGAACACAGTATATGAAAGGAAAGATCTTAAGTATAAATGAAATGGAAGCTTCGAACTTCCTTACTTATTTTCATTATCAATGTTTTGCTTTCAAGAAAAGTCAATATTGTTCACTTAATTTTCCAACACTGACTTTTAATTAATATTATTAACTTAAAAAATGAAATTACTAGAAACTGACACTCTCCGCAAATGGCACATGCTAGTTAATATTTACAACTTCCTCCTTCTACCAAAAGGATTTAGTTCCTTTCACAGTAATACTCACGAAATGACGATCTTTTAAAGCAAACGGACAACAGCAGTGACCTCGCACAGAGCACCTACGTGTGCCTGGCCACGTGCTGGGCACCTGGCGGACACTAACACTGCTCCTCACCAGAACCAACGCAAACTAGGGATTACTGTCCCCACACAGAGATGAGGGCACAGGACAGGCCTCGGGGAAGGCTGCTCCTCTTGACCAAGATCATAAAATCAACCAAGTCAAATCTTAACAGACCCAGACAAGCATCATCACCCTCCTTCAAAACCGGTACAGCCCACCTCCGATGCTCTAACAATCTGTACTTGAGAATCCTCACTTCAAGAAACTTACTTATTAACCTTTGATCCTCACAGAAAAAAAGCACGTATTATTTCCTTCTTTTTGTAGAAGAGAAAGTAGAGGTGCAGAGCTCCGTAGGCAGAGGCCAGGGGCTGTTCTTTGACCTTTAGCCCTCAGATCCAGTGTTCCTTTGGACACTCCGGCCCTGCCAGAAATTGAAGAGAGGTGTGTCTGCATCAGAAGCCCTGGGCTGGCGCAGCCCCTTGGAGACTGAGAGCTCGCTGATCTGCACATTTACTCACATACTTGCTGATCGTTTTTATTATTCCCTTAATAGCTCTGTAAGAATAGAAATTTATATACATTTTCCTTTATTTGAAAATCAAAACTGTCAAAATTAAAAAGCTATGATTACTGTGCCTAATGGTATTCTATTCAATCAGAACTTTCTATAATGGCATTCCATTCCCAAAAACAGAAATTCTGGGGCATGTAGTAAACAAATAATACTGAAAAGCTGGCTTAGGGAATAAATAGTGTTTTCTTTCATGGAAATGTTAACACAGGCCTGCAAACCTGCAGCTCTGTGCATGCTGCCTCTTCCTACTTCAGGCTGGGTGATGCAATCTCACATAATGAGGGGAGACTGATAAAAACAGCTGGAACTTTACAGTAACCAAACCAAGCTACTCACTGCATTTGGGTCACACCATAACAAATCACATTATTGGTCATGGACAAAAAAATCTGCCTACTATACATCTAGAAAATTGGACCACTGCACCAATTCTGATTCACATGGCCAAACAGAACGCACTTTCAAATACTCAGAAAAATTTTAAATGAGGTAAAACACATATCTATAGCATAACTGTCCTTTTGAATATGGCTCAAAAGGTACTTGACAACTCAAGAAACAAACAGGGAAAAACCTTTCATAATATTGTACAACAAATCAGAGAAGAAATGGCTGTGAACAAACAAGAATAGTCTACGATCAAATCAAATGCATATACATACCTTCAGTCCAGTCTTAAAATGTCAACCATAAGAAAATAATACAAAATGATAAAGTTAAAGCAGATTTCACTGCACTACATCTTGAAATATAGAATTATGATTTCCGTTGCTTTATAAAATGGTTTACAATACTCTGCTAAAAGAATCTTTTAAAATTGGTCTTTAAAAATACTCCCAATACAACTAAGACATGATTATAAACACAACTTAAATATAGTGATACTATCTATAACTCTAGCAAGTAGAAATGTAGGTAATTGAAAGGTGAGGGGCAGAGTGCATTTTGCTTTTTCCACATGCTGTACAATATTTTAATTCTGTTGAAAATATGACATGACACCTTTTCCTACTGTGCTCAGAGAAAAGCTTTAGACTCCAAAAAGAAATATTCTTCACATTGAGAAATTCAATCATAAAATATCTAGGGGACTTCCCTGGTGGTGCAGTGGTTAAGAATCCTCCTGCCAATGCAGGGGGCACGGGTTCGAGCCCTGGTCCGGGAAGATCCCACATGCCACGGAGCAACTAAGCCTGTGTGCCACAACTACTGAGCCTGTGCTCTAGAGTCCATGAGCCACAACTACTGAGCCCGCGTGCCACAACTACTGAAGCCCGCGTGCCTAGAGCCCATGCTCCGCAACGAGAAGCCACTGCAATGAGAAGACCGTGCACTGCAGTGAAGAGTAGCCCCCGCTCGCCGCGACTAGAGAAAGCCTGCGTGCAGCAACGAAGACCCAATGCAGTCAAAAATAAATAAATAAATTTATTAAAATAAGTAAATTAATTAAAAATAAAATGTCTAAAATGCAGAACATGCAGATAACATACATCTCTTCAATCACTATCCACAAATTAATTTAATAATCCTATGTGTGTAACTAAAGCTGTAAAACCATGATTCTCTACAATTACAGCTATCATAGAAATGGGGCAGCCACAGTTGCCACTCCTCAGGTTCATGCTATTCTTAGGTCTGCAAAATAAGACCACCTTGTCAATTCTCACCTACCATCACTTTTAAGCATCAACAGCACAACATCATATTATTTACCTAACTATTACTACATTTTTCGAATGTTTGGTTTGGATGGCCAGCAGAATTAAAAATGTTAACTGTGGGACAGTTTTATTTCTGAGAAGCTAAACGGTACTGAGTGCTTATTATATGCAAGCCACTGCTCTAAGCCCTTTCCTTGTATCAACTTCATTTAATCCTTACAGCAACCCTTTAAGGCAGATACTGTCAGGATCCTCATTTACAGACAAGGAAACTGAGCCTGGAAAGGGTAAGCTGCCAAAAGTCATATTACAGCTGCTAAAAGGTAGAGCAGGAATAGGAATCCAAGTAATTTGATTTCCAAGCACTCGACTGCTCTGGAAAACTATCTCTGCAGTTTATCAGATAAAACTACCTACTCTTTTATGAATTTATTTGGGGCGGAGGGGAGGACAGAGAGAGTAAAGGGAAATTATCCCAAATCACTCTATTTCTCACTCTTTAACTTCTGAACCAAGAAGAACTTGTACAATGTTGGTCCACTGGTTCCCACTCATGTCTATCTGAGGCCACCAGAACGGCTATCAAAAACTTCAGTTTGATTCTGAGCTACTTAGGTTAGTAGGTTAGTGACTTGAGGCAGTTCATTTAACCTTTTTGAGATTCAATGCCAAACTTGAAACTGAGGTTCAAAAATACTGCCTTCCTTATGAAATAAATACCAAGATAGCGTGGGAACATTCTTTAAAGAATTCTAGCTAATTAATGTAGAAATGAAAGTAAGATAACTGATTTGGGAAATCAATGAATATTCAATGGATAAAACCATTAGATAAAAAGTTAAGGGGAACTTTACAGTGGAAGGTTCAGGCTATCAATGTGCCTCCTAATGGGACACAATATGAAAAACAAAGTACCTCTTATGAAGGATTCTTGCCAAAAAGGTTGAATCTGAATTTAGAAAAGTCTTTACAGCTGACTCAATTTATAGGAGAAATAATAACAAATTAAATGATACCACAGGAAGCAAACAAATAAATCCAGAATGTGAAATTCTATATAACTGCTTCATTTCTTCAGTAAGTTATAGCCTGATAAAACAAGCAAAAAGAGAAAAAAAGAAAAAAAGGGGGAGGTAAATAACAGATCACTAAAAGAGATTTATGGGACAACAGCCAAATGTAACATATGTAGATCCTAGTTCAAAGAAATAAGATGTTAAATATATATGTATATTTTTAGGCAATCGGGGAAATTTCAACATGGCCTAGATATCAGATGTTACCAAAACATTATTGTTAATTTTTCCAAGTGGTAAGATAATGGTATGACAATTATGTAAGAAAATGTTTTCTACATATTAAAGTACTATGTAGGCATCACATGACATAGTCTAAAACTTGCCTTAAAACACTTCAGAGAAAATATAAAGAATAAAAAGCGATAAATAAATGAAATATACAAAAACTAATAATTGTTTGACATATCTTTTTCAAGACACATCAAGAAATTATTTATTTAAAAATTTTATCTTTAATTAGTAACCTTGGGGGGAAAAATCCCACTGGGACTTAGAGGCACAGGCAGAGACCCCAAACCGGCTGGTATTCCCTGTCAGGTTGGAGCGGAGTTTGAACCAGGCCAGACCCAATCCAGCTCTGGCCACAGCCTCCTCTCTACCTCCTGGTCCCAGAGTCACTGGTTGCAAACTAGCATATGTGGATTTGTGTTTGTACATGTTTGAAATTTTTCATAATGTAAAAATTTTAAGAAGTATTTTCTCCACCTGTTTCTTAAGTTACTGTGACAATCATTGATTAAAAGTATATAAAAGTAGCTAAAACACGTATCAGGTATTTGATGAATGACAGTTTGAAAACTGAATAAAGAGAAAACTTAAAGAATCCATGTTCTAGGAGTCTGAAACTATATCTGGCCCACAGGCCAGATCCAGACAACTGCCTGATTTTGTCATAATGACATCATCTTATCCATTTGTTCAGATATTGTTTGTGGGTGCTTGCAGGCTGCAAACATCAGAATAAGTGCAACGAACATGGTCCACAAAGCCAAAAATATTTACTATCTCTCCCTATAAACAAAGTTTACTTACTCCTGTTCTGAATTCTATCATTTCACTATTTGAGAGGAAATTTAGCCTCAAAAGATTTTTAGAACTTTTCTCCTTAAGATTTACCAAGGATTTTCCCTATTTTAGCTTCTCAGAAATAAAAACATAACTGCCCACAAAGTAGGGTTCAGGTAGCTTCATACTTTTGTCCTATAAATGAATAAGTCATTTCATATCTTCAAGGTAGTTACTTTTCTGCTAAATCTAGAAGCTTATAATGATAGTAAACAAGCCAAAAAAGCAAAGATGTAAAAAAACTTTTTAACTTAAAGAAAAATTATGATTATGTTACTTCAAGTTCACTGGGTTTAATAAAATTATCCAGGGGAAACAATATATCACATGTTTGCACTCATTACAATCAAAGGGTGTTTTTTATTTAGGGAGGGAAGGAAGGAGGAAACTCCTAGACACACACAATGCTGGAATTTCTCTTCATGAATCCAGCAAAGAACACTATACACCCACAGGCCATTTTTTCTAACTATAAACATCTGTATATTTTGGATTAATAGTTTAAACACATTCTTTGGCAGTCTTCAACTCAGCTTACATAACCTTCAGGTACACCCATGAGTTGATTAGTAATTTAAGGCCTGAGAAAAGAAAGTTTCAGAGGGAAATATACTGAGACATGAATGGGTTTAATATGCAAGTGCACTAGCTAAAGGGCATAATTAAAACAACATTGCTCCTTTAAATCTACATAATTATGTCCCAAAGACATTCTCATTAGTAGCTTTTACTTTGCCACTAAACCAGAAAGGGCCTCAGGGCTACACGGCCGGGTAATAAATATAAAATAAAGAAGTTAAGGCATATACAAGTCAAATAAAATACCTGCACAAGTCAATTACTGAACTTTCCTTTTTTAAGTGATATATAAAATCCACCAGTCAACCATCAATGCTGGCAAGTCCACAACAAAATACACTACCATCATACCATAGATGACCTTATGTTCCAAATTTCAGAGGAAAAAAATAACCAGAAAAATTTAATAAACTATTTTTAATATTAGAGAGAGCTGCTTTTTCTGACACTTAACTGGAAATCTCTCCTAACCAGTACTTTCTTTACTGCACAGTGGTAACTGAAGTTCCTAACGACCAGCCTGCAGCAGGTCCAAATCCTGAAGTTCATTCTAAATCATTAAAAAAGAATATGAGATTATGTTCAGTATACTTTCGGTAGTGAGTGTAGTTTATAACATTCACATTACTTTAAAACTAGTAATATATCTAAGGTATATAGGGCAACAGTCAATCAAGAGACTGGTCAATTCCAAGTCAGACATTCACAGGAGCCATACTGAGCAACTCTTATATTATGGTCAACAATACACAGGGGGGAAAAATCACTCCTTTCAAAATCTGGGGCATGAAACTCTACGGGGTATTCAGAGAACTTGAAGGAATTTTAAATTGCTTTTAGGGCTTGAAGGAATTTTAAATTGCTTTTAGAGAAAATACTGGCCTAAACAGTGGCCCTTCTTCCCCTGCTCTATTGACAATGATCAAATCTTCTGAGACAAGAGCTGGAAAAGCAATTAGGAAGCTGCTGCGATAATCCAAGCGAGAGATGGTGATGGCGTGGACCAGCGTTTGGCAGCAGGGGTGGTAAGAAGTGATGTACTTCAAGGTTGAACCGAAAGGATTTGCTGAGAGGGTAGGTACGAGAGAAAGAGGCAAAGACCGTACATCAAGGTTTCTGATCTGAGCAACTTAAAGAATGGAACTGCCATTATCTGAGATGGAAAAGGCTGTAGGAGGAGTAGATCTGGGGCAGGCTGGTGGACCAGGGGCTCACTTTTGGAGACTTCAAATTTGAGATGCTTTAAATATTATCAAGTTTGTATGATCTAGAATGTAGATCCTAAGTAGGCACTTGGCTATCAGGGTCTAGAGCTCAGGCAATAGACTAGGCTGGAGAGATACATTAGAAGCCTTAAAAAAGGGATGAGTTCATCTAGGGATTCAGTATACATTTTAAAAAAATAAAATAAAACTATGCTGTGTCCTAGGGCACTAAACTATTGAAAACGAGTAATACTGCCTTGAAGATGCTGAATGTCTATGCATCTATGTTGTCCAGGATCGAGCCCATCAATTATCCCATGAACTCTTCTGAGCCAGTTCTTTAAACTCTGATCAAAGGGTAAATTCATCTTTGCCGCAACTGAAGAAAGATGGTTATTGTGACATCAATCAGGTGGGACCCTGAGCCTAGCAGGTCCTCAGATACGATTTTGAGGAAGGCACAACTTGCTGCAAGTAAGATGTATGGGCAAGGCCAAGGAAGGGGTCAGCCCAAATCCTTGACGTGTGCCACCCAAATTCAAATATCCAAATATGTGTGACAAACATGAAAAATCTGAGAGGCACTGATCTAAACCACCTGTGGATCACGTCAAGGCCTAAAAGGTATCTTAAGTGACTACCTAGAAGTTAGCCTTTTGGCGCTCGTTAGAAAACTGAACTCTGCACAGATCTCATCTCAGCACTCACCGCCAACTTTCTTTGGACACCTGACATTCTGGAGGAAAATCCAAACACACATATAAAGCAACCACTCACTTAGATTTTCTAACCTCTCTTCCTGGATTAAGACCACCAGACAGCAGTGAAGCCAGCCTGGTACTTCTCCGCATCCAGTAAGAATACCATCACTGAGACCTAACAACAGGCACTCAGCTTTTACAAGGTTCAGTGTAAGGCTCATCCACTGGAGGAGTGGATCTGTGTCTTTAGCCAAACCATGGTGTAAAGGATTCTCCATTATTTAACCAACAGCCTTTATATAGATATTTCATGAGTCATGAAACACTCATGTGTCCCAATGCTACGTGTACAAATCCCATCACCTTTCAAGGTTGGTTCAATTCAAATATCAGTTTCCCCACGGAGCCCTCTCTGAGTGCCCTGGGTGGGTGCAACATCTCACTCTTGAGCTTGCCCTCACGTTGTACTTATCACTTCCTACCTCATATTAAATGAGCACTAAAGGGAGGACATTTTATTGATTATCTTCTATACATTAGACACTAATAATAAGCAGTTCACTAAGAGTATTATCATTTAATTCCATTACGATCCTTATTTGAGGGACAAGAAAACTTAAGTTTGGAGAGACTTATCAAAGTCACACAGCTAATAATGAGCAGATGGGGCCTGAGCTCTGGTCTGATTCCAAAGTCTACACTGTCCCTATCAGACCATACTGCCTTTGAAACAAGCTGAACTACTCTGTTTGAGAGGCTAGTGTTTCATTTATTAAGGTATGTGAAAGATTTCCAAGTATCCAATAAATGTTACTCAAATTTAAACCAGAAAAAAAAACAAACCATGGTCTCCACCCCTCAAAAAGCTTATAACTAATTAGAAGGTAATTCAATAGTTGTATTATAATAAGATAAAAGTTCTATCAGTCTGGTACAGACTATCCCTTGAGGCCATGAGTCACGTCTTATACATATTTTTTCCCTCACAGTCCTTAAAGCACTGGTATATATAGAGTTTAAATACTATGAATATGTAAGCTCTTCTAGTCTAAAAAAATCAGACTTCTTTCCAAAAATGAGGATCATGGGATTTTCTTCACCCCTCTGCTAAATTTAGGGCTCAGTAATTAAGCTACCTGGTGTTCGGAAATGCCTATTCCTCTGTTTCGTTCAATATTCTGCCTTTCTTTTTCATCTTTCTAAAGGAAGAGGACAATTCCATCAATGCAGATCTAGTGTTTGTGGTATGGCCTATCCAGCAGACAGAAAGATCCCATAAACCATGGACCTTTCACTTACTAGGAAACTCATCAAGCTTCAGGGTGTCTCTTTGCAAAATTCAGATAATAATAATGCCCACTTCATATGAATTCCTGAAGACTAAATAAGAATATTTTCATAAAGTGCCAGGCACACTGCAGGACTCAACAAATGCTAGCATTCGCTATTTTAACAAATTACTCCAAATGGCTTATCCATGCCAGTGGGTAGCAAGTTTACTCTAAATCAGTCAACTTTTCTAAGAGCCATTTAAGATAGTAAATATTTTTAAGGAAAAGAATAACTTTTTTTTTTTTTACTTCATATGCCTCTATATCTCTTGTTGATAGCTGTTTTTTTCCTTCACTGTCGATAAACCCTACAAGCAGTACAGCAAATATTCTCCTTTAGGGTTTGGTTTCTCTTTATAAAGAGAAAACACCACAAGCCACTCACTCTGGCGCTCAGGGTCCACTTGTCTAAGGAAAAGCCACCTTATAAGCAACAGTGAGAAGAGCAAGTCATCTGGCTGGAGAGGTTCCCTGAAACAATGATAACTTGTTCCTGATTAATTATACCTTTTAAATGGAAAGCAGGTCTTTATTACTACAGCTAAATTCAAATATGAAGGGAGAGGGTGAAAAAAAAAAAGTAACACATCCGGGCACATGTAATGAGGAAAACTAATAGCTTGACCTACTAAGACCATTTTCAACTAATGAATACATAGTGAGGAAAGACTACATATACAGCTTTCTCTCCCTGCCATGAGGGTGGGAAGAGGATAAAAACTTTAAGATAAGGTTTCTACTACTTAGACACTTAAAATCTAGTTGACATTTAAAGGGGTATTGAGGGGGGTGGTCACTACTGGCTCAGATATTTAGGAAAAGGCTAACACAGGGGCTGGGCCTCAGATGATCAATAGGAATGATTTTTTGGCTCCAACCAACAGTGGCTTAAACGAAATCTAATTCATCCCCAGTGGTACTGAAATTAATTCCATCTAGCTGCCATTGATTATTCAGAATTCTCGCCCTCATCCGAAAGTACAATCTCTCCCTTTTCTCTAGGCAGTAAACTTATCCATCCTACAGGCAGATTTAAATTATCTTTTAAAAAATCACATAAAGTTTTATGAATGACCTTGAATGTGAACATCTAAATTTAACAAAAATATAGCTTTTAAAACAATATTTACATGTAAATCATCGTGCCATGGACTCCACTAGAAGGAGTTCTCATTACTGGCTGAAATGAAACATAATACAGTTGTAAACAGAGATTAAAAGGCTTACCACAGCCTTATTCAAATTGCATCCTTTGTGTAAAAGGCCTCAAGGTGCAATCAATAAGTTAATAATTAAAATACATAAAACTGCAGCAGATAATATTCACCATAAAATTATGTTAAAATAATGTTTAAAAGAGTTGACTTATCAGAAAGAGCTCATTATTAAGACAGATTTTTTTTGTACTAGTCCTAAGGGCCTATAAATTGGAAAACAACAGTAAGAGATGGAGAATGCCTTAGAGAAGGTACTTTTTGGAAATCATTTTGGCTCTAAGTCTCTGCAGTAAGAATTTAGAAACTGCAGAAATATCTGCCTGAATTTATATACGGCCAAGGCAACACTCTGAAAGGGATAAAGAAGCAGGAAGAGGGGACAGGAAGTAGCTGTGTTATGACATCCTCGAAATTCCAGGGATCAAGCTAAAGTGTTTCTGTAGTAATATTATCACTAAAGAATTAGGACACCCAGACCTCAAAGCAAGGAGGAGAGTCAAGGTGTTCACAGTGAGTTAACACTAGGCACACCAGGAAGCAAGAGGAAAGGGCAAGCAAAGCACAGGTAACATTAGGAAAAAAGAGAAACCATGCCCACCTGTAAAGACAGAAAGAATGGGACAAATCCTGGAAAAGCAAGAGAAATATTTTATGATCGCTTCTTTAATTACCTTGAATGAAATCATTTTTGTTAGCGAATATTATATTCAAATACGCTGATAAAATGACCATGTCCTATATTTATGTTTTTCTAAATACATATTTTCCAGGGGAATTTTTAAGTGGTTTAAAACTGAAGGTAGAAATAAAAGCATAATTGTAGAATTTATCAACATACATTTTCTCCCCTGTCAGTAAAGAAACATCACAGTGATGATAAAATCTAAAAACATCGAAGTGGAAAGCATAACTCATCTTTAAGGGGGTTTAAAAGTATTGTCATTATATCTAAATTACCATATTTATACAAATAAAAATGTCTAATCCACACATTTCTAGTGAAATGTCAGTTTTACCAATCTGGCTTTACCTTGACACACGCATTAACTGAACAACACTACTCACCACTACCAGCTAATGATGATGGTTTGTTGTTTCGTAAATGTTTACTCTTTCTGACCAGTGCTTTGTTTTCCACTGCACTAAGTAAATCTACTAGGATAAAGTACAATTTATTTGCAAGGCTTTTAATATTAGAAGGAAAGTATCTGAGATGAACTTTCATCGTGGCTTTTATTTTGAAAGACTATGGGAAATAGGTTTTATTTATACAAAAACCTTCTCACTAAAAACTGCCCAAGGAAGGAGCAAAAAAGACAGCTGGGCAGAGAGAACGCTAGATCCTTTGCATGGTGATGATAGTGCCAACCTGCCAGGGGCAGGGCTAGGACTTCAGTGCCTAGCGACTGCTATGTACTTTTTTGAGTTCCGTGTGAAAATTCAGAGGTGTGGGTGGCATTTTGCAATCTATCTGCAGAGCTGCAAAGTGTAAGGGACAGTCAGTCTTATTCAATGCAAAGAAAAAAGAGAAACAAAAGTTTGCAATAAAAGGCCTTTTTAGGTGCAAAGGTGTGAAGAAAAATGAAAGGATACAGTACCTAAAAGAATTAATTTAGCCCCAAACCCACAGACCATCCTGTAGACAACAATCATTTCTCTTTGGGGTATCTTTCTGATAGGGAACTGCTGACTGAAACCACCCGCCTTGGCCAGGCACAATGATAACCACTTGCCTGAGTTGTCTCACAACAGGATGTCCCGATAAAGAACATGGTGTTGCCACGGAAAAGTAACTGGGAGAATTCAGGAGGGGCCAAAAAGAGGAGGGAGGAGATCACTAACTTCCCAGAAACCCTCACACCAGAATCCATCTTGGCTGAGAGATGCATGAGCCACCAGCAAGGACCCTGAGTCAGACCAAATATGGGCCAAGTAAGATGACTGGCCAGAGACAACCCGGAAACTAACCCCATTACCATAAAACCTGAGACTGTGAGTCACGTGGCAGAGTAGTTCTCCTGGGTTCCCCTACCCTCCTGCTCTCCGCCCAGGTGCCCCTTCCCAATAATCTCTTGCTTTGCCAGCACGTGTGTCTCCTCAGACAATTCATTTCTGAGTGTTAGACAAGAACCCACCTCAGGCCTTGGAAGGGGTTCCCTTTCCTGCAACATTTCCAGTGGGGATAAAAAGATAGGCAGCAATTCTTTTGAGATTCTAGTAGGAAAATCACCTTTCTCCCTCTCAAGGTTTAGGACCTTGACTAAATCACGGGATCCTCAGGGCTATGTGTGATGAAGTCTTGCTTACTCATCCTACTACGTTACTGGGATCAAAGGGCTGAGGGCAAGAGAGTCTGCCCCAATCAGTCCCAGAGTGATCATGAAGCTTGGTACCTCCTTTTAAACCATCACCCTCCAAAACAAAGGGTGTGGCACTGCTTCCCTGGCTGAAACTCAAGATGCACTGAGCTTACTGCAGGCTGGGTGTGTGACGGTCCTCTCCCAGGCTCGCCCAGGCCTCCATCCCTAAGGGCACCCCATTGTCTCCTGCTGGCCTTTCCTCAAGCCCTGACTTTCTGGTTGGCTCTGGCTGCACTGCAGCTCAGCTCACAGAGATCCACATCACCACAGCCAAGGCTCTAAGATCCAGGGTCTGGATTTCTGGGTGAATGTGGACAGTTTTCCTTGACTCAAGTTTTCTTCATTGTAAAGTGGTGAGGACTGACGTTTGCTCATTCAGATCCCACTAAGACTTAAATAACCAGGCCAAACACAGAGCTCTTATGCAAAACTCAAGTTGTGGGTAAAATGTCACCTTTTGTTTAAACCTTCCCTGACTACTATTCAAAACTCTATTCCTTGTGGGACTTCTCTGCGGGGTTAAGACTCTGCACTTCCAATGCAGGGGGTGTGGGTTCGATCCCTGGTCAGGGAACTAAGATCTCGCATGCCGCAGAGTGCAAAGAAAACAAAAAAAGAAACCCTACACTCCCTGTCTTCTCCCTGTAAAATTTTCTCCATAGCATTTATCACCAACTAATACATAATTTACTTCTTTGTTTATTGTATCTCCCCTCACCAGAATATAAACTCCAGAGGGTTGATATTTTTGTCTTGTTTTGTTCACTGCTGTACCTCTGGTAATCTAAAAGAGGTTCTGGGACAAGTAGGTCCCAGAATAACAATAAATATTTGTTAAATGGAAAAATAAAACAGTCTTAACACAGGTAGGCTTGGGCAGATCTGGGATAGTACAAAAGAAAATGACAAGATTATCCTAAGGCTCCTAAGTCAAAAAGCAATCTACTTCTTAGAGGCCTCATCAACATCACTCTCACCATTCAGATTTTTTAACCTGAGCATCCGATGCCTCATTCTTCTCTGAACCTATATTCTCACTTAAACCGGTGCTTCCCTTAAAAGATGGCACTCTTGCCAGTCCAAAACATGGACCATGCAGACCTCTCCTTGAGTAAACATCCCTCTGCTCCTTACCTGGTTAGGATTCCTACTCTTCTCACTGAGCTGCACACAACAACTGCACCATTAAAGCTCAAACATCCTCTGGGTCCCCACAACCCTGGGAACTCACAATCTCTCACTATAAAGAGAAATGCATGTTGTTAAAGGGGCAATATAGCTATCTGGTTATTTTTAAAATAAAATGAAATCCTACTTTACCAAGAAGTAAACTAACTGGAAAGATGGTGCCAAGTAATTTTTTTTTAAGCAAAAACAAGAAAAAAATAAATCAAGAAAGATTTATAGGAACACGATGGGTGATAAAGACATAGTGGGTTGTTGAAGAAAGCCAAGTGTACATTCTTCTCCACATTTCGAGCCCTCGAGATTCCTAACTTTAATAAAACTCTGGAGAAAAAAAATCCCCTAGCATCTGAAGTCTGACCCATTTTGGAGTTTACACATACCCAATTTATCTGTAGTCAATTTACTACCAGAACAGACTCTATGAAACCTTAAATTAGTACCTTCTTATTGTCATTTTTTCCTAAGAGCACTGTACATATTAACAACAAAAATTTAGCCTACCTTTTAAAATGTTGGGTAAAATGTCATTTTAATACAACATAATCCATAAGGTATCACTGAGAAGACAACAGTTATAAATGAATGATTAAAGTTGAAGTCTTCTACCTTTTATCTCATTTTAATAATTTAAGAATTGAAAGCGTTTGGAGTAGAACAGCAAAAGCAGTTTATTACTAAAGCTACTTTTCACCAGAATAGTGTTGGGAGGAAAGGATAATAACACCCATTTTATTCTGATAGATTTAACACAATACATAATTTAATTGAACATTTGACTAGCTAGCCTCTTAACAATTCATGAAAGCAAGTCCAACCTTTCAAGTCAATGTTTAAATATTAATTCTTATACTGTGTTATCTAGAATTTGTATTCCAAATGCAATGGAAAGCATGGAGATAAGAGTTAAACCCTTAACATGCATACATCTTTATTATACATTAAAATACTGAGAAGAGAGAATATAACAGAAATTTCATCAAATAAAACTTTAAAAAATACATTCTAGAGACTTGGTAACTGCTAAGGGTACCTTTAAATTGCTACTCAAGATCAATAGTGACAAATATTAGACTACTTTTGCTAGAAACTACTTTTTATTACATTCCAATTACTTTCCTAGGATATAGCTAATGTGAGTATTCAAGCAAAACAAAATTTTCTTTGAAAGAAAAGCCAAAACCATAACCAATTAAACTAAAGTTTGTGTCCACAAGTTAACTTACAAATACATGGAGAAAACATATGAATGATTATAGACTAACCCACTTATCAATTTTTAAAAATTATTACTAATAATGGCTTAGTACTTTATATATTACACAGTAGTTCATGCATATTCTTATTTCTCTGCAACATTTTAGTAGGTGTTACTGTTGTCCCCTTTTTAGTGATGATGTATGTGATTGCAGCTCTGGTGATTAGACACAGAACTGTAAACCTCTGTTCTAAGCTGTGCCCTCTTGGGTTTACACGGCTGGTCAGACATGCCCACCTTCTACACAACACGCCTGTTCCTCCTGAGAGTGCTGGGGAAAGCACATGGTCTGGAATAAAACAGACCTGGGTTCTAACTCAGGTCTTCTCAAGTACTACCTCTGCCGCCTGAATAAAAATCATTAAACTCTCCATAAACGGAGGGTATTTATCTCGCAGTGTTGTTGTAAGATTAAACGAAATAAGGAACATGGAAAGGACTTAGTGACAACATGCCTGTGTTACCAGTTCCTAAACCTGCGTAAATGTTACCTTCTGCCCTGTCTGCTTCCGCTCGCCAGCCACAAGGATTGCTAGAGAAAGCAATGTAACAGTGCTGACTTAGCCAATATAAATTTATGGTCTAGCACGGTTTTCTCATCAGTAAGCGAGACCTAAATAATAGATAACACCCATCTCCTAGGATTGTTTTAAGAGGATGTGTGTAAAGTATTAATTATGGTTCCTGGCAAATGTGAGGCACTCAGTAAGCAGTCAAACTGGACTCATTCTGCAGCTTTTCAATCTCTGTATTTATCGTAGGTGAACTCCTTTGCTTGTACAGGTCCGGAAGGTGTTATTCTACACTTTCTTCAATTTTCCTCAAGCCTTGACAGCACCAGATCCTTCTGGTAAGTGATCTCCCACTTCCTTAACTGGAAAGATGGGCAGTAGGCACGAGTCTCCCCAGCTCCACTTTCTTCCTTCCAACATTTCTTTATCAACTTAAAATCTCTCATAAAACCTGCAGGTCTCGGAAAAATATCCTCACTTAACTCCTTACACATCTCTTTCCTTCATTCAACACATTTTATTGACTGTCTACAACCTTCCAGGCACCGAGCCAAATGCTGAGTGCACGGGGTAGGGGAAAGGACAGACAGTCCTTGTTCTCAGGGAGCCTCAAAGGAGGGGATTCACACTATATAATAATCACACTATAAATATACGTTCACAAATGACCTTCCCATTGCCTCAGGTCTCACTCCTCGCTCATCCCCAGCTCCTCCTGCATCTCCAGGAGCCCACTGCTCATGCCCACCCCACGTGAAGTTAACCTCACTCCGCACAGGCATCTGTTACAGCTAACAGTTCCATTTCTTGTCTTCCTGACTTCTTAGGCTTCTAGACACTCTATTTCTGTTGCCTCTATTTCCTCATCCGTCATTAAGACTAGGAAATCTGTCTGCTGTTCTGTACTTTTCTTAGACGTAACTTCCTAAAAACACCATCTATACTAAGAGTAGCAAGAACATCTTACTTCTGAAAGCCACCTCTTCCTTAGTGCCAGGACTCCAGACTATTCTCTCCTTCTCTCCAGTATTTCTGGTAATTCAGTTCTCACATCAGGCTCCTCCATTTCTACCCCAAATGGCAGGTATTTCTCAAAGTTGAGCCTCTGCTCTCTATATTCCTCTACACTCTCCATCTGCCAGTTCATTTACCTGCAAAAGGCTTTTCTCCCAATTGTGTCTGAATGACTCTCAAATCCACATCTCCTCCACATTTCCTCTCACAGGACAGAGCTTTCACACTCTGAGGGTTCCATAATCACAGAGGAAGAAAGGAACAGATAAGCCAACCAATCAACCAAGAAGAATTTCTTCTTGGACATCAATTCAAATTTACACATAAAACCAAACTTGTGACCCATTTCTCTAGACTCTGATCCCAGACCTGTCAGCCCCGCCTACAACCTGTGCTCACAGAGCTCCCCACCACCTTCCTGTTACCTGTAGGCCGACGGCCCTCTGGCTGTCTGGCGAACTGTTCCCTGAACATTTCCTGAACCACCTTCTCTACTTTGTTCCAATCTTACCATAGGAAGACCTAACCTGGTCTCTCCCTGTCTCAAGGTTGCACACCACTTCCAGATTATCTTCTGAAAAAACAATTCTCTCCTGTTTAACACTCTCTAGTGGCTTTCTCTTGACTAAAAACAAGGTTCATTTAAAGCAACTCTATTCTTGCACTAATCTCCCTCTTTCTCCTTTTTCTCTCTCATCTCCTACTTTCCTAAATTCTACAACACAAATAAACTACGACAGTATTTTGTAAACATTTTTAAGTAGGAAAATCCTCCTTTTAAGTAAAATGTTATACAGACTCCAAACATATAAAAGTAAACAAAGGTACAAATACACTTGTTAAAGGGGGGGCAGAAATCAAACACCTCAGTCTCCCCTGTAAACTTCTGCCCTCTTTGCTCTGGAACCTAAGAGTTCCCAAAAACGGCCTGAAATACACTCCATTAGTCTAAATCCCTTGAACGTTTCCCAAAACAAACTATTGGGTTGGCCAAAAAGTTCGTTTGGGTTTTTCCATAAGATGTTACAGAAAAACCCAAATGAAGTTTTTGTCCAGCCCAACATCTCAGCTGGAATTTGGTCCCCAGTACCCTTCTTTCCCCCAACCTTCCTCTCCAGTCTAGGTTACATGTAGCCTTAATAAGGCAGCACAGATTCTATTCTACCAGTGGAAACTTTACTGATTACTCTGCATCAAGCTAACTTCTCCTTCCTTGGAAGTCCTAGAATAAGAAGAGCTAGCGCTTACTACATGTGAGAATCTGTGCTAAGTCTTTACTGAATCCTCACTACATCAATCAAATGTATATAGGGATATATCTATATATCCACAGATGTATACATAATTACTGTCCACATTCTATAGATGAGGACACATACCAGGTAATTTGCCAAAGTGTGTATACAGTGGAACTGACCATGAACTCAGTCTGACTCCAATTCTGTACTCTATATTAGTTCTTTTCTGACCTTTTTCATATAAGCACATATAAAATGATATTTGTAAAGCGCTCTAGAATAAATGGAAGAAGCTACTCACAGTTGAAGGCAACTAACACTGAGTACCCCAGGCCCAGCCTAGCTCCCTGAAGGGCCCACGGGGTCACCATCGAGTGTACTGGAAATTCAGCAGCAGGGCACCAGCCGAGGAACTCTGCTGCACGTATCCACTTAGTACTGACTAGTATCTGACACGCAGTGGGGCTTCAAATATAGCCTGACATTCAGTGTAGGCTATTGATAAAGGACAACATTACACTCAAATCACAACAGAAACAGACAGGAGAACAAACAGCTGAAGATTTACAACGCCTCTATTTTGATAAGCTAATGGCCACTTAGGTTTCTATGAGGGCAACATCTAAAAGATGATTCTCAACCTTCAGTGTGCGTCAATTTCACTTGGCAATTTGGGAAACCACCAGCTCTGGACCTGCCTCCAGAGTCTGATTCTGAGAGTCAGCATTTCTGATAAATCCCCAGATGGTGCTGAAGCTGATATTGCTGGTCAGCATCCTGGGAGAACCACTGGTCTTAAAAAGAAAAACCCAGTGATAAATATGCTTCGTATACGCACACACTGCCAGCTAAATACTTAATCCTTTGGTAGTCCATTATTAATGACATAGGTCTGCTCTAAGTCACGATGTGAGCTGGATTCTGGGACAAAAAAACGTTTTCACAATGCTAAACGTTGCCTGACCCAATTATAACAACACGTAGTAGACCTCGGGTACACCCTCACCAGGGACAGGAACTCAGCTACATCACACATACATGATCTATGGTGTGCTTAACGTCCAAAAGAGTCAGGTCAAAGCAATTCAGGCAACAGCTCTATGAGCAATCTGATTAAGAGGACACATTGCTTTGAATTTATGAGCAGAATTATACAGCTCAATTTAACTCTTAACAAAGCTAGTGGCTGAAGGGATTTAATATCCAAGTTCCAACTGAAAGAATATTTTAGTGCTATGTTTCTTCATGCTTTCCACAGAGGTTTGATTAATTTTATCTCTTGCAAACAGGGTGAGGCTTTTTCTCAGGTAGACTGGCATGTAAATTATAATTACAACTAAGAAAAACTTGCATAAAACTGTACTATGATTCATTAAATATATTTTATTTGCATAAAGCACAGGTGCATTTATTTCAGTAATCTCAGAAATTATTTAAAGAATAAGACATTCAAAGCTTTGAATACCTCTTGTAGAATCATTCACAAATTCAAAGAATCCTATCTGATGCCTAAGTGCAATTTTCAAATGTCCCCAACCCCCACTGAAAAAGCTTTATTATTAAATTTTTAATATATCATAAATATTCACACTCAATACAATTAAATCTAAGATTAAAATCCTACATTATGAAGCTAATATTTTGGGAGTACAGTATACCCTAACGCAGTTAGTTTGCTACAAGATCACTCATAACAACAGAATGTTCTCTGGAAATGGTTGATGTTTTAATACTAGAATCTCTTACCCTCTACTACAATATGCACCCAAATAAAAATGGTATTCAAATATACTGACAGGTCAGGTCCACAAAGAAGTCTGAAAGCAGAGATTGAAAAATAACAGCAACCAAAACTCACAACAACCCCCGAACCAGCTGACAAAAATAAAGAATTGGTTATAGATCAATGGAACAGGACAGAAAGCCCAGAGATAAACCCACACACCTATCGTCAACTAATCTATGACAAAGGAGGCAAGGATATACAATGGAGAAAAGACAGCCTTTTCAGTAAGTGGTGCTGGGAAAACTGGACAGCTACATGTAAAAGAATGAAATTAGAACACTCCCTAACACCATACACAAAAATAAACTCAAAATGGATTAAAGACCTAAATGTAAGGCCAGGCACCATAAAACTCTTAGAAGAAAACACAGGCAGAGCATTCTTTGACATAAATCACAGCAAGATCTTTTTTGACCCACCTCTTAGAGTAATGGAAATAAAAACAAAAATAAACAAATGGGACCTAATGAAACTTCAAAGCTCTTGCACAGCAAAGGAAACTAAAAACAATATGAAAAGACAACCCTCAGAATGGGAGAAAATATTTGCCAAGAAATCAACGGACAAAGGATTAACCTCCAAAATATATAAACAGCTCATGCAGTTCAATATTAAAAAAACAAACAACCTAATCTAAAAATGGGCAGAAGACCTAAATAAACATTTCTCCAAAGACATACAGATGGCCAAGAGGCACATGAAAAGATGCTCGATATCACTAATTATTAGAGAAATGCAAATCAAAACTACAACGAGGTATACCTCACACCAGTTAGAATAGGCATCATCAGAAAATCTACAAACAACAATTGATGGAGAGACTGTGGAGAAAAGGGAACCCTCTTGCACTGCTGGTGGGAATGTAAATTGATACAGCCACTAGGGAGAACAGTATGGAGGTTCCTTAAAAAACTAAAAATAGAACTAACATACTACCCAGCAATCCCATTACTGGGCATATACCCAGAGAAAACCATAATTCAAAAAGACACATGCACCCTAATATTCACTGCAGCACTATTTACAAGAGCCAGGTCATGGAAGCCACCTAAATGCCCATCGACAAATGGATAAAGAAAATGTGGTACATATATTCAATGGAATATTACTCAGCCACAGAAAGGAACGAAACTGGGTCATTTGTAGAGACGTGGATGGACCGAGAGACTGTTATACAAAGTAAGTCAGAAAGAGAAAAACAAATATCATATATTAACACATATATGTGGAATCTAGAAAAATGGTATAGATGAACTGGTTTGCAAGGCAGAAATAGACACACATGTAGAGAACAAACGTATGGACACCAAGGGGGCAAAGTGGGTTGGGGGGAATAAATTAGGAGATTGGGATCCACCATCACTTCCTTCAAACCTCGATTCGAGACTGATCTTCACCAAACCTCCTCCAGCATGGTCCCCTCTAATAACTTCCCATCTCCACATCACCTCACTGACACTCTCCTTTTCACCATCGTGTCGCATAATTGTGTTCTGGTTACTTCTATCTCTCAACTTACCCTATTACCAAATAGATTAAAATCTTAAAGCAAAAGGCTTTTAAAAAATCAATGTTGACCCATATAATCTAAAATCCATATTTAAAGAAGCCAAATTCATTTGAACCAAGTGGGATTGTAAGTGGAAACCTTGTCCATACTATTTTCTTTCTGTCAGTAAACTTTCATAGCAGCTCAGATTGATTATACAATTTTAGTGAATATTCAAAGATATTAAATTATGTATCTTTAAAATTACAGTTATCAATGACCCTACATAGCTGGTCCAAGTTGGCAGTCATTTATCTAGCAAGACCACTTCCTACTGGCTACTAATCCTTCTATTCTTAGTAATTACATTAAAGAAAAAAAAAGCCTACATCTGCAGAATCATCTCTGCCACAAGTACACTTTCACAGTTCAGTTCCCACCACCTACAAGATGGGCTACACTCGCTCATCCAAGGTCCCCCTCCACACGGAATTCCCTTCTTTCTCTGGAGAACTCCCTAACTTCACCCGGCAAATATAACCTCCTGACTGACACACTCCACAACTCTTCTCTCAGTCAGCTAGCTCCCTCCTCTGTTCTGCTATAGAATCCCATGACCACCTCTATCCCATAATTATCTTACTGAATTTGTATGTTTGTATTTATCTGTTTTTTTCCAGGAGACTGTAAAGTCCTCATAAATAATGGCTGTGTTTTTTACTACAGTGTGTCTAGAACAGCACCCGTCCATGGTCAACACTCAGTGCAAGTCAGGTGAGTGATGGACACAAATTAGATGGAATATGTATGTTCGTCTAGACACACACACACACACACACACACACACACACACACTTCTTTGTATTTTTAATAAAAATCACAACTTGACTAATGTATTAGTTAAATATTAGTAACTGAGTATATACTGTATTTCTGGACATTGAGTAGTAATAACTGGTTACCACTTCTTATATAGTTGTGTATTTTTCCAACCTATATTCTGATTTAGAAAAACAGATGGAGGAGAACAAATTTGGCTAAAATACTAAAACGACTATTAATATTTTATAACTTGTTAGAAATATACCTCTATCTAAAAAGAAATAAAACGGATTTATTTTCTCATACTGAAAACCACTTTTTAAAAATTTGGCAGAATTGACCATGTGTCCAGCAAACATCTAAGAGCTGCCAGGTCTTGTGCTAAGTCCTCGAGACCCAAAATGGAAAAATCACAGTCCCTGCATTCAAGTCACTCAGAATCCACTCTTAAGACACACATGCAAACATAAATACTATAATTTGATAAGTTATAAAGATGACATGTACAAAATTCAATGAAGGTAGATCAATATAGGCATTTTATTCCTAATATAGCAGAAAAAAATGAAAACTGCAATTAATGAACAACAAACTAAGTGTCAGACAATAAACTAGAAGCCCTATCCTCTCCTATGATAAACTTTAAGGGCTCTTAACCTTTTTATGCCATGGACTCCTGGGCAAGCCAATGATGAGAAGTCCCTTTTAATCTATAAATCGATAACTTCTATTGTAAATTTCAGGTTACACTAAAATTCTTGGTTTCATTCAAGTTCAAGTTCACTACAAATGGAATAACAGCATATTAACAAATAACTGTATAGTACTGTGCTCTAATTTATGTGAAGGAATTTGGGGAAAATGGACCAAGTTTTCTAGTTTTCTGTGTATTTACTTTTATGGGGACTTATTACTTCATTCAAAAACATTTATTGAGTTCCTACTATGAGTCAGGTATGTTCTAGGTGCTTGAACATGAAGCAGTGAACAAGACAGACAAGATATCTGCTTCTCTATAGTTTTATTCTAATTGCAGGTGATAAACAAATAAACAATAAATAAATATGAGGCAGTGAGAAGTGCCCAAAATTATAAGAGCATAACCTAGTAGCAAGTCACTAGGAGCCATATAAGGTAGCACCTCTACATGTTATTAATACCATCTACTGGCATGTGTACGCTAGTCTGAAAATAGTTTTAAAAGAACAGAAAAATAACCATTCCAAACTAACAACTCTGAATAAGCATTTTACAGACAGATGGCTACTTCTTACATACACAGAGGGACTTAGTACATCGAATTCCTAACAAACAACAACTAACAGTGAGCATCAGAACCTTCAGCTGCTTCCACAATCGCATTATTACTATTCAAAACTGACTATAAGAGAAATTCCCTGGCGGTCCAGTGGTTAGGACTCTCACTGCCAAGGGCCCAGATTCAATCCGTGGTTGGGGAACTAAGATCCCACAACCCACAAGCTGTGTATCGCAGCCCCTCCGCAAACACACACACACACAAAAACTGACTATAAGAGAAAACAAGAATTTGTAGATTATAATATAAAAATTGCTTATCCTTAATAAGGGGTATCTAGGAACATGCTACTTTAATACACTCTGGATGACAGTTACAAAAACTAATACATACAGTTTTAGATTATTTTACAATACAGACAACAAATTCCCCTCCAACATTAAGTAAAACCTTAGAGAGAAAAGTATTCAAAGTTTTTTTTAAAACAAACAAACAAACAACTAAATAAATGCCTGCAACAAACCAAGCAAGGAAGATGAGAGAAAGAGACAGTCACTGCTCAGGCAGTCAATTTACAAGGAACAAAGCTTAATTTCTGGAAAGGAGTTAGGCAGAAGAAATGTTCAGTTCTAGGCAGTGTAGCTGGGGTGAAGAGTTACAGCTCAAAAGTGCTGAAGTACTGACTGCTTCCTGCTGCCTCAAAAGAAATGGCAAGGTACCCATAAGTTTTACTCAGATGCACATAGCAATGTATCTCAAATAAGTTACAATGAGGGCATGACTGTAAAGAGAAAGAAATCAGACATATGGTCATCTGGGAAACCACAGTAAAGAAGAAGTCCAGTTGACAATGACTAAATCACCTCAAAAATATCCTGCACTGTCAGGAAATAAGCTATTCAACAGAAGTGAATGTGCCAAGTCATTCCTGGGTTCAACATCAAGTCTTTTAATTAGAGCACTACAAAAAAATGTCTAAAATATCCTCCATAACCATTCTCTATAAATAGTATTTTAAGAAATCAATTTTCTACACCTCTAAAGAGTATTTTTAATGGTATGTACCATTTAACAAGTAGGTACAATTATTAAGTTGAAGAGAATATTTTCATAAAAGGATACTAAATTACATTTCATTGGAAAAATACGTAAGAAGATATAATTGAGAAAAATATGAATGTTTATTTACAAAAACAGACTGTAACAACAGAACACTAAACAGACAGTAAATCATAAGTGTATGTTAAAACCTTTTAGTCAAAATAATACATTTGCTGTAATCAATAATAAGCTAATGAAAATATAGACTGTTATGTATTATCTAGAAAGGTAAAAAATATTGATTTTCTTTTACAATAATATTTCAAAAAAACTACTTTTACATTATAAAATAAAAACCCCATTTGAAAAAAATTTTCAAACACATAGGTTTAAAAATAACGAAATACTGATGACATTGATAGGAGGCCATCCCAGATACACACAAAAGAGGGCGGTCAGTGAACAGACGCACAAGCCAAAGGCCTGGCACCCAGATCAAGCTTTCCCATATCTCACGCTTCTCTTTTCCCCGCTTAGTTACAGCACAAACCAAGCTAAAATGCTACCTCAACTTCTCTCTCTCTTCAGTTCAAAACCATAGCTCATAAATACTTATCTACTGTGACAGTTAATTTTTTGACCATCAGAGTGCCCAGAACTCCAGTCAGACGTTATTTCAGGTGTGTCTGTGAGGGTGTTTCTAGACAAGGTTAACATCTGAATTGTTGGACTGAGCAGAGCAGATGCCTCCCCCATTGAGGGCGGGTGTGTCTCATCCTATCCTCTGCAGTCCTGAATGGAACAAAAAGGCCAACCCTCCTGCGACTAAGAGGTTATTTCCTCCTGCCTGAGGGCCATGAGCACAGACATGGATTTTTTCCTGCCTTCAGACTCAAACTGAAACACTGCTCTTTCTTCCTGGGTCTCCAGCCTGCTGCTCACAGAGTTTGGTGACTCAGCCTCCATAATCACACGGGCCATTCCATACAGTACATCTCTTTTTGTACACATGCGCGCACACACACACACACACACACACACACACACACACACACACACTCTATTGGTTCTGTTTCTCTGCAGAACCCTAACACATCTACCTACTTAATACATCAAATTCTTAATAAAAAGGTCAAAAAACATTTTCAAGTAATAACATATAATGATGTCAGTGACACAGCAAAGTTCTCACATAGCTTGATGAGAGTCTAATTTAAAGCCTTTCCAGTCATTTCATAGCATGATAGCATGCATCAAAACTTCAAAACCGTCTACAGTTTTTCACCAGGTAAACTGGTTCCCTGGTGAACATATACAGAGGACATCTGAATTATAATCAGATTTATGTGCTCAAGATATTGGTTGCAATAACATTTATGACAAAGTCAAATAGACACAACCAAGTGTTCAATAATAGGGGAATGATTAAGCAAATTATATCACTTTCAAATGATGTGTTGTCATGCAACTAACACAAATGATATTTTCAAAAATGATTCAACAACCTGGGAAAATGATCACAATAGAATGTCAAATTTTTTAATGGGAAAAAACAATGATATCTAGCTATCTAGACTAAAGAGAAAGGCTAAAATGTTGACAGTAATTATTTATGAATGAGACAATGACGGGAAAATTTTCTGTATTTTTCATACTTCCTATAATCAGAATATGTTACCTTTAAAATAAAATATAACATTATCCAGACTTATTTGATTTATTACTATTTAATAAACATTATCCAAAATCATGTTTAAAGAAAACTCTATTCAATGATAAATTTAAGCTTCTATGGACAGTTATCAATGAAAACGGTTTTTAAAACAAACCTGTAAAAACTGCAAGAGCTTTTTATAATATATTATAAAAGAGGCTGAACTTTTTAGAAAAGTATAAAGCTAGAGACGTGTTACGGACTGAACTGTGTCCTAAAATTCATCTGTTGAGGCCCTAACTCCCAATGTGACTGTATTTGGAGATAGGGCATTTAAAGAGGTAATGAAGGTTAAATGAGGTTATAATGGTGGGACTCTAATCCGACAGGATTGGGGTCCTTCTAAGAGGAGGAAGGAAAACCAGAGAGGTGGACACACAGAGAAAAGGCCACGTGAGGACACAGCCAAGAAGGCAACTGCTGGAAGCCAGGAAAGAGGCTTCAGGAGAAACCAAATCCTCCCACACCTGGATTGTGTACTTCCAGCCTCCAGAGCTGTGAGGACATATATTTCTGTTGTCTAAGGCACCCGGTCTGTGGTATTTTGTTATGGCAGCCTGAGCAAACTGATACAAGACATAATAAAGTGTCATTATAAAATTTACTTGGTAAATATTCTTTGTCCTATAGTTTACCTTTCCTAAGAAGAAACAAACAAGAAATAAACAATAAAAAATGTGCTTCATCCCACAGTGCTAAGCCATAGAAGGGACGAGAAACCATAACATTATTAGCTAGTTCTACTTAAGAGAAATAAGGAATAGGAGTGGGAATCTGAGAAGTAAGAACAGATTTAAAGGCAGTTCTCAGGTTTACAGTGATAAACGTCTATCTAAAAATTCCCTGTGACGGGCTTCCCTGGTGGCACAGTGGTTGAGAATCTGCCTGCCAACGCAGGGGACGCGGGTTCAGGCCCTGGTCCGGGAGGATCCCGCGTGCAGTGGAGTGGCTGGGCCTGTGCGCCACAGCTGCTGAGCCTGCACTCTGGGGCCCGAGAGCCACAACTGCTGGGCCCGTATGCCACATCTACTGAGGGCAGCACACCTAGAGCCCATGCTCTGCAATGGGAGAAGCCACCACCATGAGAAGCCCGCGCACCACAACGAAGAGTAGCCCCCGCTCACCGCCACTGGAGAGGGCCCGTGTGTAGCAATGAAGACCCAACGCAGCCAAAAATAAATATATAAATAAATAAATTTATAAAAATAAATAAAAATTCCTTGTGAAAGATTCCACATAACACAATAGGATGCATTCTAAACTGTTTTCACTGTATTTGTTCTCAACATTTCTCGGTTCTGAAAATAACATTACATGTGCATGTATGTATATATGTCTATACATATTACACACACACACACACACACACACACACACATTCCTACAGAAATACAACTCAGACGCAATTTCAGTTATTACAACTACTGGCAGTTTACCTACCAAGAAGACGACTCTTCATTCAAGCATTATTTTACATCTTACATTGCTGTTTCGATCTTACCCTTTAAACTGAATCCACTTTCCCAATCTTTTGTTGAGCAACTACTAGATTAATACGTGAGTTTCTTTTACCTAAATGAAACTGTAGACACACTTACAGAATTTTCAACTACATTTGGGGGCATATTCAAAAAACAAACCTTTTAGTCTTCAGACCAAATTAGAATTTCAGTTTCTGCTCTGATTTTTCAAAATTACCTTGTCTGGATCCATCTTTCCTCTGATAAATTCCTGCTTCCAGAACTGCAATGCCTGTTCCAAGGTTAGGCCAATGCCCTTCAGGAAGAGGCCGTACTGCATGCGGCCCCCATGACGAAGATGGTGATTTTCCCGCAGGGCTTTATGTAGCTGACGCATGCAAGGTGGGAAGGATTTGGTAGAAAGCTACAAGAAAAAAGAATGTTTTGTTATTTATCAGGTCCCCCACAATATTTGTTGGAAAAATCAATCTAATTTGCAAATCGTAAATTCAGTTTAATTGGAATAAAATCAAAAAACCGTAAGGAAGTTATTACTGTCTCACTGTGATTACACATTAATTCTTTTTCTTATTAATATTTTAATATTGATTACATGTCAAAATGATAATAGTTTAGATATAATGCATTGAATAAAACATATTATTAAAATTTATTTCACCTATTTCTTTTCTTTTTATAATTTTTAATTAAATGTTTTCTTTTGAGATAACTGTAGATTCCTATGCAGTTGTAAGAAATAATACAAAGAGATGTCATGTACCTGGTATCCCCCAAAGGTAATATCCTGCAAATCTGTAGTATATTATCACAACCAAGATACTGACACTGATATACACTAGTCTTAGACTTTCTCAGTTACACTCACGTGTTCATTTCTGTGTACATGTGTATATAATTTTATGTAATTTTTTCACATGTGTAGGTTCATGCATCCCCCACCACAAGGATCCCTCATGTTTCCATTTTATAACCCCCATCTTCTGTACCCTCCCCCCGCCATTCCCTAACCCTTGGCAACCACTAATTGTTCTCCGTCTCCATAATTTTGTCATTTCAAGAGTGTTAGACAAATGGAATCATATAGTTTAACGTTTTGAGAGTGGCGTTTTACTCAGCATTCCCACAAAATTCATCTAAGTTGTTGCAGGTATCAATAGCTCGTTTTGTTTAATTGCTGAGCAATAGTCCATGGTGTGGACATAACACCATTTGTCTAACCATTCACTCGTTGAAGGATATTTGGGTTGTATCCAGTTTGGGGCTATTTCAAACAAATGAGTATACAGGTTTTCATGTAAACCTAAGATTTCATTTTCCTGGGATAAATGTTCAAAAGTACAATTGGTGAATCACAGATGAACTTTTAAAATAACCCCAATACAAAGTAAAACATAAAAATAAGAGAAATGGTTCTCAAAATGTGAATTCAAATAAATGTGTTAAAGAAATTAACAATTAAAAGAAAACCTTTTTTGGACTTCCCTGGTGGCGCAGTGGTTAAGAATCCACCTGCCAATGCAGGGGATATGGGTTCGAGCCCTGGTCCGGGAAGATCCCACATGCCACAAAGCAACTAAGCCCATGCACCACAATAATGAGCCTGCACTCTAGAGCCTGCGAGCCACATCTGCTGAGCCCGCATGCCACAACTATTGAGTCCGCAAGCCTAGAGCCTGTGCTCCGCAACAAGAGAAGCAACCGCAATGAGAAGCCCGCGCACCGCAACAGAGTAGCCCCTGCTCACCGCAGCAACTAACCCCAATGCAGCCATACATACATACATACATTTATTTATTTATTTATTTATTTATTTATTTAAAAGGAAACCTTTTTCATCTATGGTCTCAAATGCGTTCTCCCTGACCTCCTCAAGCATCCTCCTGAGACTTAACTCCCACCTCTCACGGGCTCCTCAGCAGGTTCAACTTTGCCCGTGAGCAGGGGCAGGTCTCACTTTGCTCCCTTGACTGACCAGGCAGCCTCTTCATCTTTCACAGTAACAACTTCTACTTGATTATAATTTTTCATAGGAAGATGACCTATTTATTCCAGACTCCAAAAGCTCAGGGTCTCCCCCTACTCACCATCATAACTCTTGTTTCCAAGCATTAAAACCTCACCTGTGTATTTTTAATTTATTTTAAGTCACTGGGTAATTGTCTAAACAAAGATTAATTATGGCTGACTCAGTTTCCCTTTTTTGGGTAATGCAGAAATTCTACAATGTCTTAAAGAGAAATTCTATAAAGTAAAAGTATGGTAACGTGTGCACACTTTCATTCCCCTAGGGAGCCACAAAGTGAAGCTGAAATGAGCTGCCTACTAATCTAGTGGCAACACAAGATGGGAGCCTACCCTTAGTGTCATGGAATACATTTTGTATCCTCCTCAAATTTACATGCCAAGTCCTAAACCCACGACCTCAGAATGTGGCTGTATTTAGAGCTGGGACCTGTAAGGAGGTAATCAAGGTTAAATGAGCTCATGGGAGTGGGGCCCTGGTCCAAGGTGACTGGGGTCCTTCTAAGCAGAGGAAGAGACACGGGGATGAGCAGCCACCTAGAAGCCAAGGAGAGAGGCCTCAGGAGAAACCAAACTTGCTGATACCTTCATCATGGAATGCTCGCCTCCAGAACTGTGAGAAAATAAGCTTCTGTTGTTTAAGGCACGCAGACTGTGGTATTTTGTTACAACAGCCCCAGCAAATGGATATACTTAGTATTTTACATTTCTCCTTTACTATATGTATATGGTATTTAAATATAAACAATAAACACTATTTAGTTGTCATCACTTAAAAAGAATTCCCCCTTTGGAAAACTGATTAAATTCTGTTTTTATCAGACTACAAATGATTTTCTGATATTTTGGTTTTCCTATGATGAAAAAAAAAATCATATGTATAGCACATGGGATTTCTTTAAAAAATGATTGGCAAGCAATGAAATAACATTCCCTCCCATCTCCCCACCCACAAAATAATCTTTGGTTGAAGAAAATCTGTGCTTCCTCCACTGACAAAGGTTTAAGTTTAAAAGGATGAGATGCTTACCGAATCGATCTGATCTAAAGAAACCTTCCCAACATTTCCCTGTGTACTGTAGTCTTGACCAGTGTACGAATGACTAAAAATAAAAAGAACAAAATATTAAAATAGGATTTGTAAAACATATTTTGATCACTTCAAAGGAAATCTTTAAAATTCTGATACAAAGTCACAAAGATATTTTACACATATCTTAGGAAAAACATAGCCAAGTGTTTTAAAGGTATTTAATAGAATACATTTAAGTAACTTTCCCAAAATTAATACAGAAATGCAGTGCTCATCTGGATCTCCCGATTCCTAATCTAGGGTGCCATTTCCATTTCCTGGAAGCAATATGCAAGTTGTTGTTAAAGTTAACACCTCTCCCACACTGACCCCTTATAAAACAGCATGGCAGCAGAGCTAGGAATAAATGGGAGCTTACATCCAGAGTCATCACTCAGTAGGCCCTTGAGTGAGTCACCTAGACTCTCCACACCCCAGGATCCCTGTCCGTCAAATGGAGATGACAGTGCCTGCCCTGCAGTGTTAACAGGAGGTCAGAATTGAAATACCTTTTGTTAAAGGACTGGACATATGGTAATCACTATTCATTAAAATAAGTAACATATGAACAGCACTTTACATATACAAAGAGTCCTTATCTATATCCTCTAATTACATCCTCACAACACCCCCAACAGAGCAGGTTTATTTTACATTTGAGAAGTGAGGAACTTGTTAGATGAGACAGCAAGTCAGCAGTGCAGCAGGAACTCAAACTTTTTGACTCCCAACTTCCTGTTTCTTCACTATACCATGCCATTCTCTTCCCTGTGATACATTTTCCTCTTGTATTATTTAGAAATTAGGAAATATAACATGGCACATACTACCTAAAGCCCTCCACCTGTGTACATTATCATCTCCTTGACACAACTCCACACCCGTAGCTCCATCAACAATGACTCAGATGCAGACATTCAGGGATCATGCGGCGAAGAACTGGTGCAAGGTTACATAGAAAACCATAGTCAAACTGTGGTTTATGCAGACTCCACAACTAAAGGGAAGTTCTGGAGTAAAGTATCATTACAATAACAAGGGATTCCGGATGCTCTACTTTCTACCTGCTCAGCACTATAGCTTCTTGCTGCTGGATAACATACACCCTTCAAGATGCTCTGTAGAAAGGCTGTTATTCCTACAATCAATCAGGTTATTGATTAAACAATGGGTACGGATTATGAAGCAAAACTACTGGATATCTCGGGACGTTGCAGCCACTGGCAAGGAGACTGTCACAAGTGTAGATGTCCCCTTCCGACAGTCCTCCCTCCATGGGCTAAGAATGGCCTGAGAATCACTCTGAGAGCAGGACAAGCAGAATGCCAGAGAGTGACACAGAATGATCCTGCACCTAAAACACATCTTCTTGCCTTTGGTATTATTTCTCCCTCCAGTAACAAATTTCTGACAGCATATCACTGGACTCTATCCATTCCCTTTATCATAGTAGTGCCATGCCACACAAAACTCATGCTAAGTTAAACCAACAGCTGCCATTTAATTTTAATATTTTACATTTTAATATAGAACACAACCAGAGAATTGTTTCAGTGAAATCCCCCCAAATAAAAACATATTTCACTTTCCAATATGTCTTACACACAAGGCAATGAAAACAGCATAAGCTACGAGTCTGAAGACTTGCTTTTGTTTTTGTTCTTTAAATCATTGGTTTGGCAAACTGGTAATCTGCACATTCTCATTTATAAAATGGTATTAATAAGGCCAGGCCTGCCTAACTAACAGAAATCCTGGGGAGATCAAATGAACTAATAAATTCGAAGTGCTAATTAAAATCAGTAAAGCATATTCCAGTACACAGAGCAACTGCAGTCTTGACCAGTAAGTACAGAGGAATACAAAACAAAACAAAATAAAACAGGATGGGAAGGGAGGCAGCATGATCCTGTAGAGGAGTCATCCCCCAGTTGGGAGATGCTAGCCCACTCCATTGACCCCTGTAAGCTTTAGGCTATAAATTGATCACGATCATCTAACAGGACCGTTCAGCTCAAATAGATGAACAAATACAAAAGTCCAGTATAAATGGTAAAATGATGTACAAACATGATTATAGTCACTGAGTAGTTTTCTCAGCCCAGATTAATGCAGTATACAAAGTACAAAGAGAAGATGTATAAAGAGGACACATATGTTTGCCTGAATGCCAGTATAAAATGCTTGTTCCTCAAAGTTTTAATAGAATATGCAAAGGGACCAAATTCCAAGAAAAAAAAGTAAGAAAGAGAATGGTAGCAATGATAAATGCAAAGAATTTACTGGGTATAAATAACTACAGAGAGAATATAAGGAAACCGTCAGACATCATACTTCTAAAATTATTATAAATAGACAAGAAGATGGTCACCAGCCAACCCAGTAAGGGCAAGTGTGGAACCCTGGAAGAAAAGTGACAGAAATGAAGAATTGAAGCATAAGAATTGGGAATGAGATTCCTCTTCCACTCATTCAGAATCAGAAAGCATAACATATATATTGGTTAAAGGAGTTGTTACGTCACAGCTATTTAATACATACTTGAACAGTTATGGATAGATGAAGCCAAGGGGGAGGATTTTCAGATATAAGAAAGGCAAATCATGAGAAGCAGTGTATCCAATGATCTGCAGGCAGAAAGAACCATAAAAAGATTTTGGACAAGAATTCACATAATCAGGTTTATACTCGAGAAAGAAAGCAGTGTAGAGAAATTACTAGAAAGGGAGGGATTGGGAAATGGAAAACCAGTTGGAAGAATATTGCAACATTCCGGGCAAGAGAAGTTTTTGAAAAGACCTTCAGTAAAGTAATGGCAATAGATGGATAAAGGAAGGCAATCAAGGTAAAAGAAAAAGGAACAAATAGTGCTGCCATAAAAGAATAAAAATCCTTGGGGCTTCCCTGCTGGCGCAGTGGTTAAGAATCCGCCTGCCAACGCAGGGGACATGGGTTTGAGCCCTGGTCCGGGAAGATCCCACATGCCACAGAGCAACTAAGCCCGTGCGCCCCAACTACTAAGCTTGCGTTCTAGAGCCCACGAGCCACAGCTACTGCAGCCCGCGCACCTAGAGCCCGTGCTCCACAACAAGAGAATACACCACAATGAGAAGCCCGTGCACCGCAACAAAGAGTAGCCCCCTCTCACCGCAACTAGAGAAAGGCTGGGGAAAGCAACGAAGACCCAACGCAGACAAACATAAATAAATAAATTTATTTTTAAAAAAAATCCTTAATAACAATTCACATTAGCTTATGAGACTGGACCTTTGGCTTTTACTTGGAAGTGCACAGGGATGTTACGAGATGAGACTCCTAACAGCCCCCAGGACAGGTAAGGCACCTTCTACCACACTCAGAACCCAGTGGCAGCTTCATATCACACAGCTTCCAAATGAATGCAGCTGCTACACTAATGAGCAAAAACATACATAATGAACTGTCAAAATATAGTCTTAGTTTCATGATTTTAAAAACTTGGTTAACTTTATGAACAAACAATTCTTAATCATGGTACTAGGGAAACAGAAAAAGTAGTAAAAACTTTTTATAACTTTTTTTAATTTTAAAAAAAATTTTACTGTAATTTTTAACAGTAAAAACAATTTCTAATTGGTTCGATATACACACACACAAACCCAGCAGAAAATACTATTTTCAGTTCATTTTAAATACTCACAGCTTTAAGAAACACTCGCTGTCACTGATGTACAGCTTTAACAAAGGGGATTTAGTCAGCATAAAAGCTTTCCTGCTTCTAACCTTCCATAAGAGAATAAATTGAGAGGTAACACAAATGTCATTTTTTTCAACACAGTGGACCAAAAAACATTTTAATGGGCCACAAAAATCAAATCATGTCACTAATCACTATCCTGCCAAATATAAAGAGGAAGTTTTGGTTTTTTTTTTTTTTGCGGTACGCGGGCCTCTCACTGTTGTGGCCTCTCCCGTTGCGGAGCACAGGCTCCGGATGCGCAGGCTCAGTGGCCATGGCTCACGGGCCCAGCCGTTCCGCGGCATGTGGGATCTTCCCAGACTGGGGCACGAACCCGTGTCCCCTGCATCGGCAGGCGGACTCTCAACCACTGCGCCACCAGGGAAGCCCATGTTCTTTTTGTTTTTTTTAACATCTTTATTGGAGTATAATTGCTTTACAATGGTAAAGAGGAAGTTTTGATTCATCAGAGAATCTTAAAAAGTCAAGATCTGATTTAATTCTCAGTTTAGCCACTAATTTGCCACAAGTAAAAAGGAAAAAGCAGGGCTTCCCTGGTGGCACAGAGGTTGAGAGTCCGCCTGCCGATGCAGTGGACACAGGTTCCTGCCCCGGTCCGGGAAGATCCCACATGCCGCGGAGTAGCTGGGCCCGTGAGCCATGGCCGCTGAGCTTGTGCGTCCGGTGCAACGCGAGAGGCCACAACAGTGAGAGGCCCGCGTACCGCAAAAAAACAAACAAAAAAAAAAGAAAAAGCATAAGTCAAACTATGCATTAATTATTCATCCATAAATGTGGACAGTAAGGGATTAAGAGCTATAGTGATTTATTTCCATCCTGTATGCTAATTTATCTTCTATTTGCTAGAGTATCAGGTGAAAGGCACTGAAGGTAAAATGGTATCATTTTTCTCAAGTCACCAAAAAGCCAGAAAAGTGGTGAAAACAATAAAGATGTGGGTCCATGAATACTGAGTTATATTAGAACACTGTCTGTGGTGAAAGGCGACAGTGTGTGTTTGCTAAAATGTAGCAATTACACAGCACTGTACAAGCAACACAAACACCTTCACTCCCCAAACAGAACTAGAGAAATGCAGAAAACCCAGGACAAACCTTACTTTTTTAAATACCATTAGATTGTCAGGCTCTCTATAAGACACTTTTTCTACATCCCAGTTGTTGTCCTTTTCTAACTACCTTTTTAAAAAAAGCTTTCAAGGGTCTCTGTACAGCTCCTCAATCCCTCATCAAGCACTTCTGTGACCAAGGAAGAGTCACAAAGTAGTGACGGACCCAAAGATGACCCAAACAGTACGACGTGATGAGGTGATGAGAGCCCCAACAAGGCCGCAGAGAACAGGCCCTTCTCAGAGCAGGGGGAGGAGGACAAACCACATGCAGCCCAGAAAGGGCACCTCAGAGGGAGCTGCCCAGGGACAGCATCCAGGATTCTGAGTGTCGTGAGAACACTGCTGAGATGACTGAGCACAGTGCCCAAGCTGAGCAGACGCCTGCCAAGTCAGCAGGACCAGCTCAAGGCCGAAGGAGAGGAGGTTGACCATCAGGGAGAAGGCGGGCCTGGGTGGCAGAGGGGAAGAGCAGGAGACCACAGTCAAGGAATAACTGAAAAGTCACAGGCGTGGTTGTTTTAGTGTTTTTACCATTCATAGTTGAACAACTTTATATGTATTAAAACATTTTTAAATTTTGATCCGGTTCAGAAAAGTATATGACATGAGTTTATTAGGGTTGTTGGAGGGTTGTTAAAAGTAAGCATGTGATAAGGAGGTGACATTTGGGGATAATAAAAAAGTCTGTTTTTCTCAACATCTAGAGGGTTAGCACATATCAGATGGACAGGCAGAAAGACCCAAGCAAAGCCAAGGAAATTTCACAGTTTATAGACGAAGATGTTGGGTTAGGTGGCAAAAGAGCCACCCCTTGCAGAGGCAAGGGGGAAAAAGAGCTGAAACTGGGCAGGTAGATCCTGAAACGCAGGTCTCTGAACAAAAACCATTAAAATAAAGAGCCAATTCTACCTCCTTTTGCAATAACATAGTGCTAAATCATGACTTTAATAAAAACTTGAGGTTTTGTCAAGTTTAAAACCTTTAAAAACCTAAACCTGTGCATAATAGTATTTTCTAAGAAAACTGAATTTTGCAAACACAGAAGTAATTCAGTGTTTGTCCTTGGTTATTCTGTTCTGTTTTGTCTTGAGGTGATGGTCCTAAGTTATCCAATCTACTATAAGAGAACTAATGGTACACAAAATATATAAAAACATCTTCCTACTGTTGCATTTGTTCAGTAAGCCTACATGCAACTTAATTAAAACTCAGTCACATCTGAGGAACTTTTTCCTCCCACATTGTCTTGCTCATTAAACAGTAAGATGTAAGCAGAGTTAGTTTTCCAATAAGGCTAAAAATCACAGTAAACAGAAAATTGTAAAACCAACAGTTTCAACAAATTAAGAGTTGAAAGGAGAAGACACTTTCAAAAATATCCATAACACATATTTACATAACCATATTTGACATGATCCTATTTTCAATCCAATTAAACAATTTGATAGGGGGGTGGGAGGAGGGCTGAGGCATAACAGAGACAGGAAGGCAGAGTCAGTCACAGCCACACAGAACCAGTTCTCCCAAACACTACCACACAAACATCAAATCTACACAATAGAAATGCAGTGGATATATAAAGAGGTAAATCAGAAACACACACATCTGCACACATCTGATCTGTGAAAGGCAGACCCATGCCTGGTCTTTGTAGAAACAACAGAAATATAAGCCTCGGTCAATACACCACCAATGTCAACACGAGCACTTAGATTTCAACAGGGAGTTGCTTTTGAGTGCTGAAAATAAGAGGCGAAAACAAAAAGAAATTATATGAAAGTGGATTTGTGGGTCTCATGACAAGATTAGCTGGTTAAGGAAAAAAACCTTTCCTGCTGTGGCCCTGATCTCAGCACATGACGGCCCATCACAACTCTGCTGAGACACAAATGCCACAGGACACAGCTGGCAAAATGGGTGACACCTCTCCAATCATTTTCCCGTTTTCCGATTAGTGACGCAACTTGAGGGAGGGAATAAGGAGTAGTGGAATAGTTGCAACATTTTAGGATTTAGCTGCAATTCTGCCTCATTTGCATAATTTTTCCAAGTCCAATCTGCCCAAAGCAATCAGGGAGTACAGCAGAGTAAGGGAGTGAGCCAAGCAGACTGACGAGGAGCACAGGTATCAGACTCACTGTGTGACTTTGCTTTCAGTTTCCTCACTGGGAAACAGGGATCTCAAAAGGGGTCACGAAAGTACCCCCTCCGAGGACTGCCGTGAGGATCAAATGAGATGTCTATAAGAGTTTACCACACGATTTTTCACTCAAATTGTTTTTTTTAATTGTGAATATTTTATTTAGTCATTTTTGTTTACAACTGAAACTCTGGGAATTCAAAATTAATATCCTTGCCCGTGAGCTTCTTATAGACACCAGAAAATGTTCCAACCTTGTGTTCCACATTGTTCTGCTGTGCTTTATCCAAATGAACCTTTATGAGTTGGCTGCCAACCAGCTTCACGCGGATTCTCTTGCCCACAATCTCACTTGGGAAAACCAAGTCCTCCAGGATGGCATCGTGCACTGCTGTCAGAGTGCAGCTCCTGGGATGCTTTTGCTTATTTTTTGTACGGCTTTTGCAAGTTGGCTTAGGCAGAATTCTCCTCTGCGTGATAAAGACAAGGTGCTTCCCGCTGAACTTCTACTCCAACTCACACACTAGCAGACCTGGATTTTTCTGGAAAGATTTCAGTTGAGGAATGGGAACAAGATTATGATAGCTTTCCGACCACCACCAACTTCAATTTCCTCAGTGGTCATGATGTTCAGCTCCCGCAGCTGGGCCTTGAGGTACAAGTTCATCTCCAGCTTCAGAAGGACCTGGGAGATGCCCAACTCAAACTCATCTGGCTTCACACCACTGGGCTTGGCAATCTTCACACTGGAACTAAACATGGCCTGGATCTTGCCAATGCGGCCAATACTTCACTCAAATTGTAATCATCATTAGCATCCAGGCCTCAATTTGTCACATGTGGACGTTTTGGTTGTTGTTTCTCTCTACTCTTTAACATTCACCACTTTCTTCCCTTGAATATCAGGAAAAAAATGTATTTCTTTCCTATCTTCTTTATACCATCACATGAAATATTTAATCTTAAAGTAGAATTTAGATGTCCTTGAAAAACCTGATGATCTGGAAGGTTTTATCTACAGCTACACTCTTAGAAAGTTTCCCCAGTGCAAAACTTCAAACTCAAACACTGCAGGTTTCAATGGAACCCAGCTTTGCAGAGCTGCATATCCAATATGGTAGCCACCAGCCAACTGTGACTAAGCTGCACTTGAAATGCAGCTTAGTCAGAATTAAGAAGTTCCATAAGTGTAAAATTTGCACTGGATTTCAAAGACTTGGTATGAAAAACTAATGTAAAACATTTCATTAATAAATTTTCCTATCGATTACATGTTGAAATGATATTCTGGATATGAGTTAAATAAGATATTACTAAAATTAATGTCACTGAAGTAATTTAAAATTACACATGTGGCTCATATTTGTGGTGCTCATATACTTCTGGACAGCACTGTCATAGAGTGAGGACAGTGACACGAAGCAATCAAGTGCTTCCCCTGAGGACTAGGTCCACATGCAGAAACGCCAATTGACCTACCCTGACTTCTATTTGCCAAGTGAAGATCAGACTCTGCTGGTCGTAAGTGGAATACAAGCTGCAATTGGGCCACTGAAGGAATGCCTCAAGTCAACTGTAAATATGCTTGTTTTCATAACACTGTGCTTGGGAATCAAGGTTCCAAACTTGAGCCACACCCTCCCATTTCTACTATCAGGGAAGCAATCGTGAATTCTGATTAGCTTGGAGGTAACTGGAATCACTGCGGGAGAGGGTGTGTGTATGTGTGACACATTTTTGTCTGGGAGTCTTTGGGGCTTCGTGACTCACCTCAACACTTAATCACAACAATCCATTCTCCTCTCATCTGTAAGAAGCTGTGCTGGGGGCCGGGGATGGGGGTGGGGGGGTATGAGTCTGGAAGACCGCAGGACCCTGGGCTAGGTCAGACAGAACCTGCCTCCCATCCTCAGGGAGCACCTCTACACCCTCCCTCCCCACCAACAAACAGCCTCTGAGGTTCATAAAATAGTAACACATAAAACACATTTCCTTTCTTCGTCAACTATTCCCCAGTACTCTTGAAAGAGGTTAGCACTATTTACTCCTTTCTATCTGGCAGCTATAGTTTATCATATTTTAAAAACAGATATCATAAAAAAGCAGTGAAGAAAGCATCACGAGTAATCAAAACTGATCTCTGCATCAAGGAAACATATTTCTTTGTTTAAATTAAAAAGTAAGCTAATACATCTTTCAAAATGAACTGTAATTTCCTACATCATTCTATAAAAGTATACCAAGTCCCAATACAACCCTTTCACATGAAGTAAGGTGTAATCATAGCACAAATGGAAAAACAATTTCAAAAACAGGAAACAAAGGTTTTGAACATCACCCGTAATGTCCACTTTTACAATCACAATTTTACCCACTTTGGATGTTAAAAAAAAATACTCTGACCACATAAGCTAGGCTATTCAGACATTTAGAAAGCACAATTCCTGCAGTTTGGATTTCTTGAGTGTGTAGGAAATCAAGGGAACCACAGTTACAATATATCACTTCCTGCTGTGAGGATATCACAGGAAAATTCACTCAATAGCTGTCACCACTGAAATTGAAATGAATTTCTTTCTACAGCTAAATCCCTAGTAAATGGTATCCCACTTGTGTTAGCCCAAGGGATTTTCCCGGCAGTTACTCCAAACGAGAACACAATCAATAAAATTCTGTTATAAACTGAATGTAAATTATTTTTCCACAAGCATGAATTTTACGTAAAAAAAATTCTCTCCGAAAAACTACCATCAGACGATACGTAGGATAATGATCTATATTTCCCTACAATTGAGAGAAGCTGTATGATTTCAAGAGGTGCACATACACAATAAAAAAAACAAGTTCATATGGGTTTCCACATCAGGTGAGAACTACAAACAGCACAATCACTACTCTTCTTTGTTTGAGGTTGGCCTCATCTTTTCCCATATGGTCCATATTTTTCTATTTATTCCCATTTCTAAGCTGCAACAGTCCAATGAACTGCAAGAGAGTTGAAAGTTGCACCTCATTTTTCTATAAAAAATATCTGTACCTCACAATTGTCAAAAATCATGGAATTGCACCCTTAAAATGAGTGCATTTCATTGTATGTAAATTATACCTCAATAAAATTGATTTAAAACGTAAAATATACACATACATCCCTATAAGATAGTCACACTACAGTGCTACATAGATGTTTGCACCATACACACTTAAAGCCCCCAACAAAGATCTCTATTTTCATGAGTACGTTTTTTGTTTGTTTGTTTTGTTTTGTTTGCTGTACACGGGCCTCTCACTGTTGTGGCCTCTCCCCTTGCGGAGCACAGGCTCCGGATGCGGATGCGCAGGCCCAGCGGCCATGGCTCATGGGCCCAGCCACTCTGCGGCATGTGGGATCTTCCCGGACCGGGGCACGAACCCGTGTCCCCTGCATCAGCAGGCGGACTCTCAACCACTGTGCCACCAGGGAAGCCCCATGAGTATGTATTTTATACTCCTTTTACATTCTTAGCATATTCTGGGAGTATAATGACCCCTAAGTAGAGGCTGTTTTGACTTGACTTTGACCCAGGATAGTCAAATGATTACAATAAAGAAATCTGCCTGAGAGATTGGTACTGAAAAGTTGAGGGCGTTGAGGGCGGGGTGGGCGTGAAATAAAGTTCTAACACACAGGAGAACTAAGACGTTAAATTGATGGTCATCGTCTCATTTCCCCACAATGTACAGAGGGCGGGATGCTTCTGAGATGCGCTATCACAGGTCTACAGCACCCGACGATGCCCCCTCACACTTGTTCCCTAATAATAGAGAGAACCAGGGACACGAAGGTGGGGGTTTGATGGAGGTTTTGAAGGGAGGGGAGAAGAAGGGGAGAGCTAATGAGGATTATTATTACAAGTCACATCCAGAGATCACGTCACACACTTTTCCTACACACTCTGTCACTCTTGCACAGCCATTAACAATGGCTCATTATGTTAAGGTCTTCGTTTCATAGATCAAAACAGCAAGGTTCATAATAGCTTTGGTTTTATTTTGTTTTTAAATACAGTCTTCAACATTTGGATAGGTCACTGGGGAGAAAGAAAGGGGATCCTTCTGAGGTCACACAGAGAAACAGAAAGGACTCTCTTCGGTTAGCTCCTGATTCCAGGAGAAACAGTCCCAAGTCCCAAAACAAAAGGCAAAACCAGTGTTGAATTTCTACAATGTATAAAGAGTGTTTCTTTACCAAAGCTTTTCCTTGGAAATGACAGAAAATTCACCAACATTTTGTCCAAACTATTATACCATCTCATCCAGTCTCAACATTTAGTAGCTTAAAAAACCTAAATGAGAGGTAAAATTTTAAAACCTAAAAGTGTTCTCTCCCAGCACTGGCTCATTCAGGAGTCTTCCTGAGGTCCAGTCCCTGTTACAGCAACAGGGAGAGAGGTAAACAGAAGGAAGGATGCCTTGCTCTCATGGAGCTTACACTGCAGACAAACACACACCAAAAAAACAAATGAACACGTAAAAATGACCATTTCAGCCAGTGACGCTGCTGTGAGGAAAACAGAGCAGGTGACAGCACAGAGGCCCTGGGGGTGAGTGTGAGCTGAGTGACCAGAAGCAGCCTTTTGTGAGGCTGAGAGGACACAGTTACATCATGTGACCAAGGTCCCCAGTGGCCTCCTGTGGACAGTATGTACACCGTCCACCAAGGACCACAGAAGCTCAATTAAAATGGGCTTTTTATTCCCTTTGTATCAATGTTATCTTTTTAGAACTACTTTCTAAACAGTAGTTACAAACAACAGAGAGGGCGCTACACCCTAAGTGAGTCTGGGCTGTCGGTCTGTCCGCAGCCCAATCTATCAAGTGTTTTGTTTTTACTGTGAATTGTGCCTGGTTGCCAGGCGGTCTTCTTAGGTTCACTAAACATTTAGACTCACAAGATTTCCACAAGTGGCACCAGGTGGCTCAGAAAGACCCAGGACAGAACCCCAGCTCACCAGCTGGGCAGCGTGAGCACTAGACCTCCTGCAACACCTGCACAGGTGGGCGGCTCGGGGGGCAAGGAGGGCACGCCCACACCTGGAAGCACAGGGCTGCTGCGGCTCAGGGACCTCAGACCCCTCAGTGGCCGCAAGCCCTTAGAACTACGTCCATAGCCACCTCAGACTTGGAACTCCAAATCCATTAATCTAGAAACCATTACTATACTTTAAAAAATATATGACTATGTAAACGTATTTCAAATATGACAGAGAACCGTATGCTGTCCAATCCAATAACCATTAGCTACAACCGGCTACTTAAATTTAAATTAATTAAAATAAAATTACAACCCGTGTTCTTCAGTCACACTAGCCATACTTCAAGCACTCAACAGCCATAAGCAGCTGCTGGCTGCTGGGTTGAACGGCACAGGTACAGAACACTTCCATCACCACAGAAAGTTCTACTGCACAGCACTACACAAATTACTTTTTCACTGCTAATATATTACAGTAACTACCACAATGCTTTATCAGGCTTTTTAAGAAAATTGTCCATAGCATAGTCATCATTTTGTACCTTGTTAGTGCTTTATGCCTAACACAGTGTAAAATAACTAATTTTCTTTATTACTTAACTAGAGGACAATCAATATTTTAAAGAAACCCAAAGAGTGAAGAATACGAAATTTTAAAACTACAGACAATGAAACTACTTGAAAAACATAAACAATCATAAACTTTGCTTTCCAGGAAGACTGACAGCATCCACAATCCATAAATCCCTAAGAAACCTTGGAGTCAGAGGGCCAACAGAAATCTGACATTTCTACTTGGGAACAAGCTGCAAGAACACTGTGACATGCAAGGCTGTGTGCTTACAGAATCATGTCCCTCTACTGTGATTTCCACAATGCTATGTGCCCCACAGAATCAGGTACCTCTACTATGCTAACAGCCATCATAATTTACTATAATTACTTTAAGATTCTCTCTTTTCTGAGCAACACTGAGTCCTATAAGAGCAGAAATAAACATGTATCCCTAGAACCTAACACCATGCCTGGCACCAAGTAGTTCCCTTAATATGTGTTAAATTAATAATAAATAAAACAAACTCTTAGAATAAAGGTTTGTGACCATGTATTTACCTCCACAAGTCACAGCCACTACGTACAACCTCATTACAAAGTCTACTGTTTACAAAGGTATCTATTTGCCTTGGCAAGATAGCCAGTTGAAGAGACAGGAAAGACTCCTATCTTCTTTCTATATCACTGAAAAGAAAATTAGTACTTTATATTTCTGTAAAAATCACTGTTAACCCTTTTTAAACTTTAAAACATGTTAAGCTAACAAAGTGACGTAACTACAAACCCCAGGGAAATTTAGTATTGTATATAAATTAAGAGTGATGGTTTACTTGTAAAACTGATGCAAAGTAATGTTAAAAGCTGTTTTCAACCTCCCAAGAGAAAACCCTCACATTAATAGGCAGATCAATGGTCTTCCAAAGATGTTCACTCATGAATATGTTAGGTTATGTGGGAAAAAGGACTCTGCAGATGAAATTAAGATTAAGGACCTTGAGATGGGGCAATTATCCTGGGTATACATGTGGGCAATGTAACTACATGAGACTGTAAAAGCAGAAAGCTTTCTCAGGGTGGGGGCAGAGATGCAGTCGCAGAAGTCAGTTCTGACACATGAGAAGGACTGATGCACTGCTGCCGGCTCGGAGAGGGGACCACACGCAAGGACCAGAAAGAGGCCTCTGGGGCTCAGGGAAAGCAGAGGAAGGAATGTGGGCCCCTGGCTGACAGCCCGCCAGGAAATGGGGATCTCAGTCCTGCCACAAGGAACTGCACTCAGCCAGCAACATGCATAAGCTTTAGCAGCACACTCTGCCCCAGAGCTTCCAGCAACAGCCACAGCCCTGCTGGCATCTTGATTTTAGCTGCGGGAGGCCCATGTGGGATTTCTGACCTACAGAACTGTATGATAAAAATGAGTGCTGCTTTAATCCATTCAATTTGTGGTAATTTATTATGGCTACAACAAAATTTTCTAATCTAGACACACCAATAAGGTTTAAAATTCAGCATCCTGAATTCTGTCTTCTTCAAGTCACTGGTTCACTTGCTAAGGACGCGGCTACTTTCTCGCCTCTCTTGTCCCTGTAAAGCTATAAGCCACCTAGGCTGCTGCTGCTCTCTGTCCTATCTCTGTCTCCTGGGAAACATCTCTGCTGCAATCCCTCTTAATGCAGTCATCACAACATATCTTCTCCCCAGTGGACCTCACCTGGCCACAAAGAAGATGCTAACACTCTGTAATTGTTCTTCACAGCTTTATTCAACCAAAAAAAAAGCCTGAATACCCAGTAAAATGGGAATGGTTAAGATAGATATATCTATCCTCAATTGAATACTATAAGTCACTTAAAAATGGAACCATGAAAAGTAATCTTCTACTTTACTACATGGGTATGACATACTAAGTGAAAAAAAATTTTTTAAGTTTAACCATTTAAATTATTATTACGTAAAAATATATAGAGATTACAACAAAAGCCTAGCAGTGGTTATATTAGTGAAGCAGGATTCGTTTCTTCTATTTTTCCAAATTTTATGTAGTGTGACTATAAATTTTATCAAAAAAATTAAATGACATAAAATTTGTAACATAAGCCACATACACCTCTCTCCTTCCTCTGCTTGATTAAGCTGCAGCAACTATTTCAGTACAGCCGCGCGCACGTGCGTGTGTGTGTGTGTGTGTGTGTGTGTGTGTGTGTGTGTGTAGATTGGTCTTCTTTTCCTGTTAGCATATAAACATCTTGAGCTGAGGGACCACATCTCTTAGCATCTTTGTACACAGACTATCCATTATAGTGCCCTTAACACAATGGGAGGATTTTAATAAAATGCTCACTCTTGACAAAGTACATCTCTAAAAAGGCATAAACATTTTCAATACAAACGTGAAAAAAGAAATAACTCAAAGACCATAAATAATGGGAAAGAACACATTCTTTCTAATTTATTAATCTTACAAGACACCTGAAACACCTTCACAATAATCACTGAGCTAAAAGCTTATGTTGCTGCATGTAGAAAAGGAAATAAATCTAAAGTTAATGCCAGAGCTTAGAAACAGGTGATGAGGAAAAGCTGACAAACAGCTGGAGCCCGTGGACCACGTTAATGAGGCTCTCACTTCAGCCCTCACCTGGTGGGCATCCTGATCTACCAAACCTTTCCTAACACATGAACGCCCAACAATTTTCTGATTTCAAAATGAGAAGTAATTCAAAAAGAAAACGCTGGGTACTGTACCACCATGGATATTGAGAAAAGCTTTCTTACAGAGATTGCATTTCTGATATAAAATCTGTGTCAGCATATTCTTCGGAGGAATGAACAGAAATGTGTACATATCAACCAAATGTACTGCAATAGGAAAAAAAATTTACAAAATAATTGTTGGTAATAATACCAACTGAAGGAAAAAAAATACCAACTGAAGGAAGATGCTTTCATTATTTTAAATGATTTCCAAATAAAGGTCAATATAACCATCTGCTTAGAAATTCAGGATGCATTACAAGTTAATCCATGTGATACAGTTCATTTACTACAGGTAATGCTTCTCTTTGCTAGCTTCTCTTATCTTTACTTGATTTCTATTTTATTCTTAGGTTGAAATATGCTAATAAAATTAGGAAAAATAGTGTAACAAATACATGGTTTTGAAATTCTTTAATTTTTAATTAAAGAATTGGAAAATCATTAAATTTATTGGCAAAATATTAAATGAGAACAATATTCACTTCATATCTTGAGGTGGAGAGGTGAAGGAGGAAGACACACTGTGGGAAAAGGCATTATTTTTAAGGAAAAAAAAATCATATCCAAGTAATCACATGTAGATTGTGGGCTACAAGTTTTCTTCTGCAGTCTCACCTATTTACACCTAGCATTTGTAAATAATACAATAAATAAAAATAACAATCTTGGGCTTCCCAGAGACAAGGAAAGGACTTCCCTGGTGGCGCAGTGGTTGAGAGTCCGCCTGCCAATGCAGGGAACACGAGTTCGTGCCCCGGTCCGGGAAGATCCCACATGCCGCGGAGCGGCTGGGCCCGTGAGCCATGGCCACTGAGCCTGCGCGTCTGGAGCCTGTGCTCCGCAACGGGAGAGGCCACAACAGTGAGAGGCCCGCGTAACGCAAAAACAAATAAATAAATAACAATCTTTAACATAAACACCCTTGGTAGTCTAATACATTTCTATAAATATTATCCCATAGGTAACAACATTAGGGTAGCAAAGACACTTACATACAATAAACTTCTACATTTACAGGAACATATCCCAAGGCCTTTATATATCTCCAAATTAGAAAATCAGTACATGATATAATTCACCCTAGAAAATGCAGTGATGTGTGAGGATGTGTAAAGTCACCTTGAGATGTGGACTCATTAGATGATGTATGTAATGATATGTGACTTGAGGAGACCAGAAATTATGATTTACACAAATTCTCTCTGGCATTTCAGAATTTAACATGAACTTCCTGAGGCTCCATCACTAAACTTTAAAATAGGGTTAATGACAAACAACCATCTACCATCCTCACTGGGGTGCTCTGAGTATGAACTAAAAAGCCAGTTTGGACAGTACTTTGTAAACTAGCCAGTTTGATTTCTTGGTCCCATGTTCTCCTCCCTCTTCTAAATACTTGCCCCTTCAATTATTTCCTTATTCCCATAAACCTCGTTTCTCCCTGACCGATAAACATTGCTCACCTTTCCAGCCTTCGGGGAAAAATGAAACACTTGCTTCAACCATGACACTCATGGGTACAGTCCCCTTTCCTCCTCGCTCTGCCAAGAGCAGTCTACGCTCCCTGTATGCCCACAGCCTCGTTCCGCATTTCCTCCTCAACCCCCACCCCAGGGATAGACTTGCATCTGTACCACTGCAAGGTGGGGGCTGAGCCACCTATGGCTCCCATGCACCTAATCCAACTGACGTGAGGAGATTCTGACCTGACTTCCCTACGCGTTTAACAGTGTTCACCTTTCTGAAAGCTTTCCCTTAGCATTGTTGATGCCACCACCCCTTGCTGTGCTCCTGTTTCACTCGAGATTCCTCCCTGGTGTCTTTACTGGCTTCCCTTTTAACTCATCTCCTCCCTCCATCACTGCCCATCACAGGTCACTTAAACACTAACTTCTATGGGTTCTATTCAGGGCCATTTCTCCTTTTCTTGTCACTCTATATTCTCTCCCCGAGTGATCTCAACCATCCCCCTGATTTTAACCACCCCTATATAGTGGAGATTAGCAAATGTCTCTCTATAAACCTCGCTCTCAAACTGCGGGTCTATATTCAGCTACTTACTAAACACCCCACATATGCTCCACCAGCATCTCAACTTTAAAATGTCTTAACCCACTGAACCTACGATCCCAGCAGTCCAATTCACCCCCTTGTCCTCCTTTACTCTCCTTCACGGTCACTGACAACATCCTCCCTCAAGTGAGATCAAAGTTCAGTCCAATCTGAGCAGCCACTGTGAGCCACCACTGTGCTAGGGGGTGTGGAATCCAAACAACCACTTCATGGCCTCATCACTTAAGGAAATGTACTTTGTGTTTAATTCCATTCAAAAGGTTACAAATGTTGTAATGTGTTTAAGTGCCTATCTCTCAAATGAAATCAAAACTGTAAATTCCTTGAGAACAGAAATTGTTTTTTTTTTTTAATCCCCGGCACATAATAGGTGCTCAGTTACTGATGGATGCTACTAACGAATAGCTTGCATTTCCATAAGAGATTGAAGCAAAATGCTTTCTGTGGTTAATTTAACTTTTAACTATATAACTAGGTTCAACTAAGAAAATCTGGACAAAGCACTTCTACATTCTCAGAATGATATATATTGTTAAGCAATATACTAAATTATTAGGTTGGCAAAGTGTTATACTAATTCTCTTTGAATGTCTAAGTCCTGTAAAATGACTTGAGAATTTCTCTGTATTGCTACTTCAATTTTTGCGGGTATTGGTATCATCTCCCAAATTAATTTTATTGACAAACTTAATTAAAACACTACTCATCATTCCTCTTTGATCATCAGAGGCACTAAACAAAATTAGATCTAATAATGATTTCAGTTTCAACCTCCTAATATCCACCACCCCTTCTAGGTTATATTTAAACTATACAGTTCATGCAAATCAATGATGATTATTTTTTCCTAACAAGATTATCATTAGCACCTTTCAAGCCAAACAGTATTCTTTCCTATTTTGCCCTAAGCAAAAGGAAGGTAAAAGAAAAACATTACATTTAGACAGCCAAGAGACAATTCAATATACTTGAAAGGCTTTCCACAAGGTTACTTTTTGTAACAGGAAGTGTCCAACTATGCACATCAGCTCCCACCCTACATACAGATGTCTCTGACATGGTAATAAAACAAGAAACCATTTGGTTTAATAATAATAATAAGAGAAGCAACATCAGTTGGTGCATATTACATGTAGCATCTAGCCCTGGTTGCTTAGCAAACAGCCACAAGTGACTTCCACAGAGAATGAAAGCCCTAAATGAATGTACAGTTTGTGCAAGTTTCAAGGACTCAAAAAGACATGTCAGTAGTTAATCTAAACTCTAGTTGACAATGACCGCACTGGGGTGGAGGAAGGAGAATCCATCATTATCTCACAGAATCAAGCACTGACTAGATGTGAGATCCAGCCCTTTAGGTCTATGTCTTCTGACTCAATGGTTTTATAGGGGAAAGAACTGTAACAATATGATTATTATAAATTATAAAAACTTTATGCAGAAAAAAACCAACAAAATATCACTGGTATAACACGTATTTATTCATTCAACAAAACACATAATGAAGACCTATCATGAAAAGGACTGTGCAGCTCTGGAGCAGCTCATACTATAATGGAGAAATCAGGCAAGGAAACAATATCATAGGTTCTGTAACATGGGGAGCCAGGCAGTATTACGGGAACACAAATAAACACCTGAGAGGGAGATGGGGCAGGGGAGGGAGGGTGAGAACCAAGTGGTCAGGGAGAGCTCATCAGAGGAGGCGAACAAGAACAAGCAACATTATCAAATCACAGAGGTGGAGGAAGGGGAAAAGAGCATTCCGGGCAGGAGGAAATTATCTGCAAGGGCACTGAGGAGAGCAAGGGCATGTCACACTGGTGGAGCTTCAGGGCACCTGCTGGCAGGAGAAGTCAGGGTGTCAGTACTGACAGAAAGTCCAAAGGGCCAGGCCAGCTCCTTCCAGAAGGACCTCATCTGCCAGGCTGAGAAGTTCTCACTTCATCCCGGGGGAAATTCAGGAGACAGAATGCTTTTAAATCAAGGAATAACAGAATGACTGCAGCAGTGATGTGAAATAGAGAGGGCAAATCCGGCAAAGATAAGAGGCCACCAGAAGGAGATGCTCAGGCTGAGATTGGGAGGAGAGGGGGGCAGGGGAGTGACTCACTAACACAGAGCTCTCAGAAATTTAACAACTCTGTACAGTACTCATGCTACTCAGTCCCCCGTGAGGTGTTAGTCTGGACCCCACCCTCCCCAACTGGAGAGGAGGACAGGAGAGGAGGAAAAGAGGGAGCAGGGAGGCAGGGGAGGAGGAAAATGAAGAACACTGAAAGACACTGGAAATTAACGTCCATGCCAATTTCTGAAGGATCGGTAGCATTCTAGGTTTCAAAAAAATAAAAAGAAACCATAGAGGAAAACACTAAAGGTGCTTGGCTGAATATAACTTGAAAATGTAGGTATGTTGGATAATGTAACATAATAAAAAACTCTCAGAAAAAAAAACGTTTGTAACAAATATAACGAAGAGTCACTATCCTTTATATCTAAAGTATGTAAGATCAAATAATCAAAAGATGCTATCAATAAATGGGCAAAGATAGTTAATCCCACCTCAAAAAACATGGATAACAAAATGATTTAAAATCATTCTTAATAATTATCAGTGCAAAGTACATGATACCAACAGTATCTCTATGGTAAACCTATTAAATTAGCAACTGTTTTAGCTGCCCCTTCTTGTTCAGAGTACAGCAACATGGGGGATCTTATATGAAAACACAAGTAGAATAAGGTTTTTGAAAAAGAAATAAATATACTTAAATCTTTAAAAGGGTTCATATGCTTTCACAAATTCCACTTCTGAAAACCCATGCTAAGGAAACAATCAAAAATACAGATAAAGATTCACATACCGCATTTTTTACACTAGTGAAAAGAATGAAAAATGGTCTAAATGCTTCCCAAAGAATGATAAATATACTATAGGACACTCATACAAGAAAATACCATATAATCATGAAAAACTATGTTTGTGGACAGATTTTAGTAACAGAAAAATGAAAAAAATAGTGAATTATATAAAAGTATAATTACAACACTGAGTTTTAAAACAGCACAGAGGAAAGCAGTATTATTTCTGAATAGTGATGATAGGTTTTTCCTCCTCCTTTCCTGTATTTTCAACGTTTGTTTTTTAAATAATGAGGATAAATTATTTTTGTATTTAGAAAACAAATATAACTTACTTCAACTACCCCCAACAAAATATGTGCAGGTTCCCATAGTTTGTCTTAGCCTCGCAGTTAATTAAGCAAATAGCTCATTCCTTTGAGATCTTTCTGAACTCAGTCATCACTACTCATTTTAACTTCAACTTATCAACCAGTTCTACATACTTTTATAGAATTAAATGAACTTTCTATAGTACCCTGAAGTCAAGGGTAACAAGAGCATTGCACTAGGAACTTCAACTTAAATCAGAGAATGACAGAAAAAAGAAAAAGAAAAAAGAAAGGCTTTGTAAAGTTTTTAGACATCAAAGAGGCTTTAACCACTGTAATGCAGGTGGATTTACAAGTTTGACAGGCTGGGCCTTTGTATTACCTGAGGTGGTTGAGTAGAGGCTGGAGTCTCTCATCCGACTGCACAGCGGGCAAGGACCTGGCTGTTAACTGAAAGCAGAGAAGGGGGTGAGCAACCACAGCAAACGCCTCAGACTGAACTTATCTGAACTACATGCAATATGAGGACCCGGGGCTTCCCTGGTGGCACAGTGGTTGAGAGTCCACCTGCCGATGCAGGGGACACGGATCTTCCGGTCCGGGAAGATCCCACATGCCACGGAGCGGATGGGCCTGTGAGCCATGGCCGCTGGGCCTGCACGTCCGGAGCCTGTGCTCCACAACGGGAGAGGCCACAACAGTGAGAGGCCTGTGTACAGCAAAAAAAGTAACCAAGAAAATCTTATAAACATACCAAGGCAAATCAAAGTACTTAACTTTGAAATGTGACCCCCAGGGGATCTAGGAAACAAAATGTAAGAGCCAAAGCCTTATTTCCCAATACTGTGTGTCAGGTCGACAGTAATATCATGGAAATGTGAGCCTCTGATATACTTTAGTGCAATAATATTAAAATCTTATCTCTGTGTATCTCTATATTTGTCTCTGTTCTTGAGAAAGCCCTCTTATACTATAAGAATGTGAAACAAAGAAATTAAAAATATTCAAAGTAATTAGATACCTTGAAGTCACCTAAATAAAACACCAAAACAAATGTAAAGGATAGATTTCTTCTGGATTCAAGTATACATAGTTCTTGTATTCTACTAATAAATCATTTGATAATTCACAAAAGAGAAACTTCCTAAGACTAAAAAAGAAACTGAAGGATATCCTTTGGTTTTATATAGGGTATCCTGTCTAATTATTTTGTTAATTAAAACTAATTCATCAATTAATTTAATTCAAACTTAATTTTCAACGTTATGCAAATAAAACTGTCACTTTAAAAACATCTAATAAATACTATATTTGTGAAAAAATGTTGACCAAAATGCCAAATATGAAGTCATTTTTATTAAATCATATCTAGTAATAACAGAGAAACATTCCCAATTTTGTGAGTCAATACATGTGAACAGTTATTAATTTAAAAGACAATAAAATGAGACAGTCTGCTGCAATTTAGTGCAACCAGAAGATTCTCAGTATCCCGGAGAAATGTTAAGTCTAGTATTTCATGACATATGTTATAAAGGTTTTATAAACAAGACACTTTACTACACCCTATATCTGCTAACGTCAAATCCCTTTACAAAATATCATTTTCATTGTTCAAGAGGTTTCATGGCTCAGAAACAGAGCTATGCTCTAAAAAGATTAAAATAACTTATCTAGATATTTCAAAAGTCAATTTTCTGAAAATGGAGCAGACAGACTAGGAGTTACTTCTGTCAATCTGTGTAGCACAATTTCTGATCAACCCATGTTTTCTGAATGAAAGCAAGCAAACAGAAACACCAGCAAAATACTCCTAAATGTCTCTACATTCCACATTGGAAATATATCTCAATCGTACACCTATCTCCATTTGAGCCTGCATTCCCTTTATCCTGAACTGTGGATATAGCATCTTCACTCACTATGTTTCTCCCTCCCTTCTTGTCTTGCCAGAGTGAAATTTTCAAAATGAAAGTTACCCACTCCCCAAATTAAAACCACTTAAAATTCCCTCAGGCTCTCAGGCTAACTTCATCACACCAATTCTTTCATCAGACAGCTTCTTAAAATCCTCCTCTTGGGCCGAATTTCTGAAACATGGTGCAGAACGACAGCTCAGCCATCTCCAACAGACATGGTGGCAGCAGATCAGGAAGAAATGGGCCACTACCCCAGTTTCTGGAACACATATACTCAACGATTTGATTCTCTCCCCACCCCTTCCCAACCCCCACACCTTATTTTCAAGTTTGAATCACTGAGAAGAATAAACAATCAGCATTTTCAAAAAGAGCACACATCTCTTCCTGTTAAGGAGATTAGATAATAAAGCTATTCCAAAGCTCTTTAAAGTGGCAAAGCTGTCTACTGACCTTTTGCTGACAGAATATAAACTTCATTTTAGGGACTGCAGGCTCTATCATTTCTTCTGGAATTTCTCTCTGAGCCCAAGTAGCTACTACTATATCCACTAGGCTATGAGGGGCCAAAAACTTGCAACTGTGTAATTCCATTAATTGATGAAAAAAATTATATTTAAGTTCATTTGTGTCATATCTTAGATTCCACATATAACTATATTCAATATTCTATGATAAACCATAATGGAAAAAAATATTTTAAAAAAGAATGTATATATATATATAACTGAATCACTCTGCTGTACAGCAGAAATTAACACACTGTAAACCAACTAGACTTCAGTAAAAAAATTGATAACCATAAAAAAAATATCTATATACTTTTCACAGCTAAAGCTTTTCAAATTCCTGCTTTGAGCAAAACTAAATCTAAATCAAAACTAATAAATCACAACTGTCAGCCTTCCAAGAAAGCAATACACAGTCATGACAAGATTTTCAGCATTAAGGACTTTCTTTCCTCTACAACCTGAAATGAGTATTTGTCTAGTTTAAATAGACTTTGGTTTCCAGATATGTCTTAGTTGTTTCTTTGTTTTGATAGAAAATACAACAATGTCCTTGACACACAAATCACTAACAATGAAAGAGAAAGAAGATCTATCAGAGTTTACATCTGCAAAGCCTAAATGGGGTGTATGAGTTAGGGCTGTTTCATGGTAACATTAATAAAAGTTGACATAAAATGTACCTTATTTCTTATTGTTGAGAGGTCAGAGGTGAGCTCTTAAGACGTCTTTTCATTATTAACAATACATCTAGCACACTGAATTAATCAATGCAAGGTTTGTGCTGTTTTTCAGCATTATAAACTACTCATTCTTAAATAAATCTCATTTCAAAGATTACTATCATTGAGTAAATCTTGCATTTTGCCATATATTTGTGTACAAAAAATAATAATGCATTTTTCCAACTAATAATCCTTTTAATGACATTAAATACCACACAGATGAGGGGCTTTCCTGGTGGCACAGTGGTTAAGAGTCCGCCTGCCAATGCTGGGAACACGGGTTTGATCCCTGGTCCGGGAGGATCCCACATGCCACGGAGCAGCTAGGCCTGTGCTCCACAACTACTGAGTCTGCGCTCTACAGCCCGTGAGCCACAACTACTGAGTACACGTGCCACAACTACTGAAGCCCGCGCGCCTAGAGCCCATGCTCCACAACAAAAGAAGCCATTGGAATGAGAAGCCCGCGCACCCAACAAAGAGTAGCCCCCGCTTGCCGCAACTAGAGAAAGCCCGTGCAGCAGCGAAGACCCAATGCAGCCAAAAATAAATTTAAAAAATAAATAAATTTTAAAAAAATACCACACAGATGCAAAGGCACAAAAAGTAAAAGCGAGTCTGGAGGTGTCTGGCCCACCTCGTAGTTTCCTCCTGAGGAAACAGCATCTTCAGGCCTGAGCACGAGGTACTGCACACACAGCCCATGCAAGACTAGGACCCAACGGACAGCTACCTGCCACTGCAAAAGCCACACAGAAACCAGTCGGAGGCTGGTAAAGAAACTGTGTCGTTTATATAACAATGCTGAAACTAAAGTGCTGGGGTAAATGCTTTTTGAGATATTACTGCTAACTATTACAGTTTCTGGTGGATAAGTTATTTTGAAAATGAGTCCAAAATATTTGTCTCGAAACACTCCTACCCCAAAAAGGACGTAAAGTTTTGAAAACGAAACCCAAATAGCAATTAGAAAATTAATCTACTCAAGAATGGAAAAGCCTGGCTGTACAGCATTCTGGGTTCTGAGATCTTTTTAAGAGTAAGGCAAACACAGAAAACAATGTCTAGACGTCCTGCTGAAATTAGATCAGCATGGAAAAAGTAACCTTTAGAATTATGATCCTGGAGGTCAGTACAAGGGCGTTTGTTACATTATTTTGCATACATTTGTGTGTGAAGTATAGTTCAGGGCAGGGAGGGAAGGAGGGCTGAGGGATTTTTTCAAAGGGAGAGGAATGGCTTGGAGGAGGGCCATCCAGAGACCCAAGATCCAGAACGAGGCAGCAGCAAAAGAAAGGAAATAAGGAGGAATCCTCCGCATAACTTCATGCCCACAACAGAAGGAGTGACAGAGGACATCTGGTGGGCTGACTATTCTATTAATTGCCATACAGTGGCCACAGGAAGAGGAGAATCCAGAGAGGAAAGAAAATTCCTAGTTTTAGGCATGCTGAATTTGAGGTGCCTTTGAATATCCAAGAGGCAACGAAACATATATGGATTTAGAGCCCAGGAGAGGGTATGGAGCTGAGGGTGTAGATTTAGGCGTGATCAGCAAGCAAGCAGCGGATACACCATGGAAGGGCTGGGTTTCCCAGGGAATGTGCATAAGGCAGGAATGTCAGTGGCAGTGCTGTTTAGAGCTCAGGATTCAAGCCCCACCCAGGGGAGTACAGGACCCATGGCAACATCTGCCCTGGAGACCTGCAGGGTGTGTGCTTCCCCATTGGGAGAGAGAAATGAGGAATTCTGCCAAAATAATACTGATTTTATGCAATTACAGGTTTGTGGGGGCGGGAAGGGAGGGAGGAAGAGAGAAGGGTGAGGAAGGGAGAGAATGAGAATACAACCAGCAGCTCCTCTAATTTAACTCTTTTCTCGCACACTTGGAACAATGTTAAGAAAACGTTCCCTGAGGAAAGCACTCTGCCACCAGTTGTGAGGCTGACTGTTGCTCTTAAAATCCTAAAGGAGAGTCTGCTGCCAGCCAGTGGCAATTGTGAAGTCATATTTGTGAACAGGGCCTATAGTAAGAAAAAATTTTTTATGATTTCCCTCTTCAGATGATGGGCATGAAGGGAGGGAACGAGAATACACAAGGAGTTAATAAGCATGTAAGGAACACAGAAAACGGCTTTTAAAGAGTCAGCAGACCTGTGGAAAACAAGGGTGATGCAATCAGTTGAAAATGAAGAACAAGAGAGTGGCTTCATTTGAAAATAATAAATCCCTTCTCTCTGAACTGCTCACCCAACACTGGCTAAATTAAAACACATAAAAATGACAGGAAAACAATGCTCACTTCGAAAATATTGCTCCATTTTGTTCTCTGGTGTTTTCACCCTCTACCATTCACTTCAGCTTCCTTACAAACCCAGGAGGAATGACCACGTGCACTCCTATCAAAGCTGTGCCTTAAAAGAAATCCGAGATAGGTGATCAGCACAAGGCAGACCCTTTCTTTTCATATAATCTTCTTCCACTCAAAGCAGAATAGACTCTTCCGGTGATATTAGGGTAGGGCATTCATATCCATTCACAAAGACTCCAAATTTAGGTAGTTTTGTTCTGGTTTGGGTTTTTTTTCCTTTTTATTTTTAACAGACTTTATTTTTTGGAGCAGTTTTAGTTAGGTTCACAGCAAAACTGAGAGGAAGGTACAAGGTTTCCCATACACCCTCTGCCCCCCACATGCATAGCCTCCCTGATACCCCCATGAAATTGGTACGTTTATTACAACTGATGAACCTATACTGACACATCATTAGCACCCAAAGTCCAGAGTTTACCTAGGGTTACAGAGGGTTCACTTTTGCTATTGTACGTTCTATGGGTTTGGACAAACACATAATGACATTTACCCACCACTGCAGTATCACAGAGAACAGTCTCACTGCCCTAAAATCTCTGTGTTCCACCCATTCATCCTTCCCTCCCCCCTAATTTCTGGCAACCACTGATCTTTTTACTATATCCATAGTTCTGCCTTTTCTAGAATGTCACAGAGTTGGAATCATACAGGATGTAGCCTTTTTAGACTGGCTTCTTTCACTCAGTAATGAACACTGAAGCTTCCTTCATGTTTTTCATGGCTTGATAGCTCATTTCATCTGGATGTACCAGTTTTTTTCCATTCACCACCTGAAGGACATCTTGGTTGCTTCCAAGTTTTAGCAATTAGGATTAAAGCTGCTAAAAATATCTGTGTGCAGGTTTTTGTGTGGCTGACAAATTTCTGATAGGTGTGTTTTTTAAAGAAAAACATAGGGAATGCTTTTCAAAATGTCTTTACGTTCTCCTCACTTCATACAGGAGTTGAGATGGCTCCTCCGGCACTTCCTAACTGCCAGGGAGTATCAACTTAACATCAAGCACACCAACCCTTTTCTACTAAATTGAAGATGCACAATTCATGCTTATGCATATATTCATTTTTAAATACACCTTTATTGGAGTATAATTGCTTCACAATACTGTGTTAGTTTCTGTTGTACAACAAAGTGAATCCCCATATCCCCTTCCTCTTGAGCCTCCCTCCCACCCTCCCTATCCTACCCTTCTAGGTGGTCACAAAGCACCGGGCTGATCTCCCTGTGCTATGCTGCTGCTTCCCACTAGCTAGCTATTTTACATTTGGCAGCGTATATATGTCAATGCTACTCTCACTTCGCCCCAGCTTCCCTCTCCCCGCCCCGTGTCCTCAAGACCATTTTCTATGTCTACATCTTTATTCCTGCCCTGCCACTAGGTTCATCAGTACCACTTTTCTTTTTTTAGATTCCATATATATGCCTTAGCATGTATATAGTCTAAGAGACACACAATTTATAGGTCGAGAAAATAACCTTTGAAACCAAAAGGCAACAACTTATTTTAACCAAGACCTCATAGTAACAAAAAGATACAGTTCTATAGAGAACAGGATGTTCCACAGAATGCTCTCTTTTATTACTGGGACTGGCAGATGTCAAGTAAAATTAACTTTTACAAGCAGCTGCTCTTTTAACTTCATTGATTTTAACAACAGAAAATCCTGAGTCTTTGTGAACTGCATTTTCTTATAATAGCAATGGACCCCAATTACAAATCCCAAACAGTGAGAATCCACATTCTATTCGTCCTGCTCTTGGAACCCAATTTGTTCCTTGGTTTCATGTTCAGATGCCTACAGCACTTTCCGGTTTTCCTCGGGCTCAGACACATCATTTCACTGGATCTTCACAACAGAGCTGGTTTCATCATGCAATGCTTTGGCACATGGATCTTTCTCTACCAGCTGCCCATAAACATGATTTCTAGTACATGGGCTCTAAACACCAGCCAACAACGTTGTCAAGCAAAATGCATACGTTCCACTTGAGCTCTAAACATGCCCAAGTAGTTTAATTAACAAAGAATATTAAGCAATGCAGAGTTAACAAGGTATTTCCAGTTCAGGGGTCTGGATGATACAAAGAACTGAGAGAGTAAACCTGGGAATAGTGCAAGCAGACATCCCAGGGCTGATTTCTGATCATGAAACCTATGGTGTGAAAAAAAGCTTGTTATTCAAAGGCTAAGCTAAGCACTTTAACGATGCTCTACATCATTTAAAAATGCAAAACAATTACTTGAGCAAGGGAAAAAGGAATGAAGAGATACGTGGTGCTAAATGTACACGGATCGCTGAATTTTCTCCCTTAGAGTTAAACACCCATAAAATCATTTTACTTCTAGAATACTCTGATAATTTGAGTACCAAGTTCTTAAACTACTATAGTAAGCAGTTTCACAATGAGACTTCTCACAAGCAAAACCAAGATCTGGCAAGTGGAATTCAACATGTTGGCACCCAAGAGACTGAATTGTCGATCTTTTGTCCTCTTAAAGGACTGCTGTTTTGTGTGGGAATGAGAGTGGCAGCAACACGACCTGCGTTCCTCGTGTTTTTACTAAATGCAGAGCATTCTGCTAGGAGTTCTACACAGACTCCAATTCTACAACGTTCTCTAAAAGGGTTATTACCCCTGAGGCACATCAGGGGCTTCAAGAACTATTCAGCCAAAGGCACCAGGGAACCAGTGACCTTTATGCCTTAATATTTTAGTATTTATCGTAAAAATTTACCCCACATTTATACTTGATTCTAGAACATGTCCTTCTTAGTTTTACTATAAAAATGTTTATTTTACCACTGAGTAAAACAGCACCATTGTGCTATACATACTTTATATATGCCCAAAGATGTATAATCCCATAGATTTTGCCATCTTATAGCTTTAGAAAACACATGACCACACTTTTACTCCTTATAGTCCCCCTGAAAGCAGTCTCTGCTGGTACATTTGGGATGAGGGGATTGGCTGAGATGATTCTGGCTCCTGCTACATTTCACTGGCCAAGTCCTGTGTCACTTCATGTAACTATCACAATTATAGAGGGATAGACCGGACATTTGTTTCCGCCATATATCTTTTCCATCCATTTAATAAATCTGTGAGGCAATAACTGAAGTTCTAATGTTCCTTATTCATTATTACCATATTTTCTTTCATCATTTTTGTCTCCCAAAAAATCTCTACCATATTTACCTAAATTTACATTTGTCAACTTATTTAATGTAAGAAGTATACTTATCTGGGTTTTCCAGAATGAAACTATTCCTTTTCTGTTTGTTGTATTTAATCCTTTAACATTAATTTATTAACTAATCTGAAATTAATGTCAAAAGACCCAAAATTATATTTAACTACCAGGTGAAGAGACACACAGAAGATATGTATGAGTAAGTACTTTCATTTTTCTATGACAACTCTTTTTCCCTTGATTTGGTCTTTCATGAGCACTTGGACATGGAGACAGGGCCCGGAGGAGTGGAGCGACAGGGGTGGACAAGGACTGTCATTACAGCCTTAGTGACAGGCACTGTTGGGTGACAGAACACAGTCCCTGAGCATGCACTTGAAGACCCGGAGGGCTGGAGGTGATTAAAAACAACTCTACTTCTACCCACAGCTGAACTTCCATGTATTTTCTAGGATGGCAGCCCAGATGGCTCACAGCATACCTCCAAATGAGAATGTTAACGCGCGCTGCAGAAGGCATTCACTACTGAGCACTAGAGCTGCCTCTCCTTGCTTCTGTGACCTACTCTTCTCAGTCAGCTCAGAGCACCTGGACTCCTTCCTTGATAAAGACCCTGCTTTTGTAGAAGTAAATGTTTCCAGTTCGGTGCAAACAGCCCAGCGTGCCTCCACATCTCACTCTCAGTTTACTTCCCTAACCTGAAATAATCAAATTTTGCACTATTGTTGGCTTCATTCAATTCGGTTGAAATTTAAGCTATTTTCTCTATCCATGAATAAGTCTTACAGTTTTCCTTTAAAAATAAGTAGGACTATTATAGAATTTTGTTCCTCTACTTAACGAATTTAAGAATTTAAATTTAAATTAAAAGAACTTAAGAATTTCTACACTTAAGCCCTTCTGAAAAGAGCTTCTTAAAATATTTGACCAGCTTTCAATAATGCACAGACAAGAAGGTTTTGCCTTGCCCTATGATTATAAAATTTCTTATCACTATATTTAAAACAAATCAGAACAGAAAATATTTTTTTCCATTACTAGGACATAAATATGAATAACCACCACTCATTATTAGAAGGCAATAGAGAAGTATAATGTCTTTACTGTGATAAGGAGATTTAAACAATGCCAACTGGACTTTCCACCTCAGCACTCCACCATCAGATAAGATGATTTTCAAAATAATTCACCGTAAATTTGGAGACAAAACTCACTACAACTGAAGAAGTATGAAGGAAAATGAAGTAATTGTATTTTGAAATGTTTCAACCAACACAACAGAGTACCCCAAATCCTCTTCTTTTCTTTCTTCCTTTTTTTTTTTTTTTCAAAATTAAGAATTATCACAAGTAGCAACCTGGATGCTTGATGTCTTCTCATTTCTAAACTCAGACATTTCAAATCCCCTTAAGAACACCAACCCAAACCCCTAAATTTAATTTATTAATAGAAAAATATAAAGCCATTCATAGTTAATTTAGATCACCAGTAAATGAAAATTGCAAGCAAAACTCCATTTTCCTAAGAAAGGTCAAAATTTTTTTACTCCTTATTTCCTTCCTAGGCTATGACTTTTTCTATTATTTAAAAAATTGGAGACAGTAAGTAGAGTCTGTGGTAAAGAAGAAATGCTGGTCTGAAAATTGAAAGAATCCTTCCCTGCTGGTTTAGCTGGAGAAGGTTTTTAAAAATAATGTGGCTATCATAACAAGCACCTATCGTCCTGACAGGGCAAAGTTATGAGCTGCCGTTTGAGTGATAGACACTCCCCTGCAAGCTGTCTAGGGTGTGGATTCCAGACCATGGTGACATACATACTGTGATTACGTGCACCTTAATCTAGCCCAAAGCACCAAGGAATGAAATCAAGAGGGGGGTAAAGTAAGCATGTTTAAAGATACATCTCGTAAGAGTAATCATTTTAGCACAGCATATTTGTAAAACATCCTTTCACATCAGAACAGCTAGTTGAGACTTTTAAAAGACCATGACATACATTTGACCGACAGCTTTCCAATGACATTATTTCACACTTCCTGGCACGAACATGTTGATAGTGTTTGATGGATAACCAGATAAGCAAAGGACAAGTCTGAGCAACAGCCATCCTTTATATCTGACATCTTCACACTTTACTACATATCTTAGGAAAGGGGAAAGGGAACAAAAACCTGCAGGCAATGTTAGTTCCAAAATATCTCACTACATGACTTCCCTGGTGGTGAAGTGGTTAAGAATCCACCTGCCAACGCAGGGGACACGGGTTCGAGCCCTGGTTCGGGAAGATCCCACATGCCGCGAAGCAACTAAGCCCGTGTGCCACAACTACTGAGCCTGCGCTGTAGAGCCCACGTGCCACAACTACTGAAGCCCGCATGTCTAAAGCCCATGCTCCGCAACAAGAGCAATGAGAAGCCCGCACACCGCAACAAAGAGTAGCCCCTGCTCGCCACAACTAGAGAAAGCCCGCGCGCAGCAACAAAGACCCAATGCAGCCAAAAAAAAAAAAAAAAAATTCACTACACACAGAAAGGCCCAAATCAAAATCAGTATTACCTTGAAGCAGTCAATGCTTAAGTAAAAACTCATTTTGTTGCAATTAAAGAGTCGACAACAGTTATACAATTGGGGTGAGAGAGAGATTTGCATCTTACATTTCTTAAAGTTTACTTTCTCCAATAAAATGTTCCGAATGAACAGCCACAAGATCCCCTAGACAAAGCACAGTTCACCAAATGCAAAGCTTGTTTTTTTTCTGTTCTGCTATTTGTGCCTTGCTTACATTTCCCCCTCAGTTTGTTCATTTTAATCGAATGTTCATGAATGCCAGCATAAACTATAATCAGTCCTACTAAGATGCTTCAATAGTGTTGGCATGTGTACTACCACACAGCTGACAAATTTAAAAGTCAATGACTGAAAAACACATATATTTGTCTTAAATCTCCATTGAGTTTAACTTTTTTTAAGTGATATTAACATTATGTAAAAGTCCTCAGCAGACTTTTTTCATTAAAGATGCATCATCATAAAATTATAGGCAATGAAAGACTTAAGGCAACTGGACATCTGCAACAGTAGACTATGAATTTTCACCAACTTCCTAGCTAGAAGTCAACGATAGAGCTGTTGGCCCCTATGCCAGGAGAGAACCAAGATGCTTGTCACTAATACAGCAGGGGCAAATCTAGAAGGAAAGGTCAGAGTTCAGTTTTGCCCATGTTAAGTTTGAACTGGCTGTTAGACATCCAGGTAGAACTACCTGGACACAGGAAATAAAGCTGCAGAACTGGGCTTCCCTGGTGGCGCAGTGGTTGAGAGTCCTCCTGCCGATGCAGGGGACACGGGTTCGTGCCCCGGTCCAGGAAGATCCGCGGCTGGGCCCATGAGCCATGGCCGCTGAGCCTGCGCATCCGGAGCCTGTGCTCCGCAACGGGAGAGGCCACAACAGTGAGAGGCCCACGTACCGCAAAAAGAAAAAAAAAAAAAGAAAAGAGAAAATAAAAAGCTGCAGAACCAGTCAGCCATTCTCAGAACATTCTAGATTGTGTTTTAACAAAATTTCTACCCTGAAAACTACAGCAATCAATGTCTTGCAATTTTAGTGCTCCTTTTTATTATCAGCTACAATTATAGATACAAGTGTCACTTGCTACAGGACCACCAAGGTCTAAGATCCCTTAATACAACTGAAGCCTTGCAAGAAGCTCTGAAGTCACCCAACAATTCTCAGAATATTGAGCCATCATTTTTGTAGGGATGCACTGACAGGATGGTAGCTACCAGCCACATGTGGTATTAAGTCCTTGAAATGTGGCCAGTCCAAATTGGGATGCGCTGTAAAACATGTACCAGGGCTTCCCTGGTGGCGCAGTGGTTGAGAGTCTGCCTGCCGATGCAGGGGACACTGGTTCGTGCCCCGGTCCTGGAAGATCCCACATGCCGTGGAGCAGCTGGGCCCGTGAGCCATGGCCGCTGGGCCTGCGTGTCCGGAGCCTGTGCTCCACGGCGGGAGAGGCCACAACAGTGAGAGGCCCGCGTACCGCCAAAAAAAAAAAAAAAAAAAAAAAAATGTACCAAATTTTTAAAAACTAGAAGAATGTAAAATAGCTCACTAAAAATTCTGTATATTGATAACATGTTGAAATACTGGTTCAATAAAAGACAGTAAAATTAATCTCATTCTTTTAAAACCTTTTTAGTGTGGATTCCAGAAATTTTTAAATTACATACGTGGATCACATTTTATTTCTACTGGACAGGGGATTTCTGAACCAAAGGTGAATATGACTTCTTTCTGGTACCAACACAAGCAGTAATAACATGCTATTTAAATAATTTAAATCTTGGAGCATGAAGAAGAGTAACTGAAAATCACTAGTGTCACATGCAATCATTAGAAACAGAAAATCATCCATCTTACATGTGGTCGCAAAAACACATTTTGTGCATGCCCCAATAGGAGATAAATCAGAACTATAACCCCCACACACACAAAAAAAAAGGTAAGGAGAAATGTATCTCTTTAATGAAAACAATAGCAACTTCTCCCAAATATTTATACAAAATCATAAAATTACATATTGAAAATATTTTTTCAAGCAGGAAGGTTATAGAGAAAATATGTCCCTTATTACACTGAGAAATACTTTATCAGATACAGTATGAATTAATGAATTTATTTTCCAAGTTTTAAATTATATATTATAGAGATGATTTCCCTCACTTCACATATGCAGAATAACCGAGAACCTCAGGGCTTAAAAGATAACTTACTCTAATTCATCTTAATTTGTGGATAATCTATTCTTTCGCTCCAAAAGTTTTTAGGTTTCTTTGGCTACGATATTCTTAAATTTCACTAATCTACCAAGATGTGGGTTTTTCTTATCTTTCCTCCTTGGTATTCTATTAGTCCTTTCAATCTGAAGTCTTTGTTCTTTCTTAATTCTGAATAATTTACCATCATTAGTTCTTCAAATATTCTTCTCTCTGCCAGTTTCTTTTCTCCCCTCTGGAATTCTATTCTTTGAATGTTGGCACCACTATGTCTCGCCTCCATATTTCTTAGCTTACTTGCTATTTTCTATCCCTGCTTTTCCTCTGCCTTCAGAATTCCTTCAAGTTCAATAATTCATTTTTCACTTGTATCCATCTTGTTTATCTGATTTATTAAGTTCTGTAACTCCAACTACTGTATCTGTCATATCTAGTATTTCCACTTCGTTCTTTTTATGACTTCTTGCTCCTTCTTAATACTAAGTATCCTCCTTTTATCACTGAATATATGTATTACGTTTATTTTACGTTATTAATCCATCTGTTCTAATGATTCTACTTCATGAAGCATACACCATTCAGTTTATCTTTTTATGTTTTCAATAGTAGTTGTATCTTCATGTGTCTAATTATTTTGGGCTATGAGGTCATATTCACCAAAGGATATGAGCTAATAGATCTGGAAACCTGTGAAAAATGGCCCAAACTCAAGTCCTATCCCTCCCTGTGAATTTGAGAAGGAAGGGGGAGGAGGGATTAGCCACAGGCACCAAATAACCACTCTTGACCACTTCTGTTTACTGGAAAGGATTATTTAGCTACTGAACTCTAAAAGCAGCAGCACCGGGAGGAGGCAATTTCCATGCAATCCTCAAGCCCCAGGAGGAACAAGGGCCCTGGGGTTGATGGTTGGCTGGGACCTGTTTTTTCTCAGCTCCTCACCCCAGCAGGGCCCCTGTGCGGCCCTGACAGCACCCTACCCACATCAATTTCTGGAGCAGACGGGCAGGCAGTCACTGTTTCAAGCCACTGGAAAAAGTCAGGTCAAAAACAAAACTTGAAAGGAAAAACCGTAAAACAATGCATCTTCTCCTGAGTCCTCAGGCCACCCTATATCCAAGGCTAAACCACCTATACACGCACACCAACCCATAGCAGCCTCCCCACCCCTGGAGTTTTCATGGCTATTTTAATTATTTCCTGAGATCCAGGCTTTCCTCTTACGTCTGCAGTGTCTCCATGGTTAGTTTTGGGAAACAGAGCCAACAGCCCACGTTCCCTCTCCATCCTGACAGAGTATCAAGTAACTGAGCAAAGCAATGAACTCCCTGTGCTACAGTTTAGGAAACTGGTAAAATACTAGAAAACAGGATTATCTGTAAGGATAACTGATGACACAGTATAAATCTAAGGCTTTTAAAGCAGGACACACGCTCAGTTAAAAATACAAACAAACCTCTAATCCAGTTGTCAGACTAATGCCAACAACACATCTCCACCCCTGAGATATTTCTGGCACAACATAAGCATCGCTGGGAAGCTGTCACCCCTTGAGCAGCCACGTAAGAGTTAAGTCTCGGGCTGGAACATCTCCTTAGGAGAGGATGAGCTGTCACAGCCCGCGATGCTCACCGCTCTCCTGGGAATCTCTCTCCCTGCTCTGGGTCTGAGGTGTACTTTTTCATTCTGCTCAAGCCTGTGTGTCAGGTGACACCTGGCCAAGCCCACTGCCGATAGAGCGGGCAGGAGGGGACAGGTCCTTTGCCCGCAGCACAGAGGGGAACAAACAAACCACCTTCCTGCAACCCCGCTGGCCTGGGGGGGCCCTGTGCACTGCTGAAGCCGTCCCTGCCCTGCATCCTCTCCACGTGGGTAAGTGCTGTTTCATGCCAGCTGTGAGAGTAGTGCCTTTTTGGTGACGCTGACACCTGCAGGCCACAGTGGGCTGACCTCCTGGGTGATGCCTGTGCTCCCCTCTACCAGGCAGGACTCCTCATCTGAGGTGGTAACATGTGTCACTTGCTCCAAGTACAAACATACTCTCAGAATCACAGATTTTTCAGTAAAATTACAGGTGACTTGAACCTATATTCTACTTTTTAGCTAACCACAGTTTCTGCTTTAAAAGGCACAGCCTTGAAACCCTATTGTATAAACCCCGGAGCTGACCCACAACCACTGTCCTCATTCACATTACACTGAAGATGATGGGGGGGGTGTGGGGAGGGGAGGTGGGTGGGGAGGGGGGAAGGGGAGAGACAGGAAATGCCACCGAGGCAATTAGTCCCAGGAACACTGAGCCACCAGGATTCCAAACACCACCAGTAGCAACACCACACCATCACTGGCCTCTGTCTTAGTGGATCCTCCTTTCCAACCTCAGGGTTACACACTAGGACTTTAATGTGTGTGGGGCTGAAAGGGGAAATCAGGCAGGAGCAACACAGTAGTGAACAGTGTGCACCTGAGCTTCAAGTCACACATGCCTGGATTCAAATCCTAGCCCTCACTAGCTTACGACTTTGAAGTGATTATTTAATTCCTTAGGGCCTCAACTTCCTCATCTGTAAAATGAGGGGACTAGTTCCTATTTCACATGGCTACTGTAAGAACTAAAAATAATAAATGAAAGAAACTTATAGATATATAATATAGTATGTTATATATAATAAATGCCTTCAATTATTTATTCAGCAAATATGCACTGTGCAAAACAACAGGCTCCATGCTAAGAGCTAGTACTAGTTGTTACTACTATTAACCACTACTAAAACTACCACCATCACCATTATTATTACTTCTATTATTTCAGATAAATTGACAAGCTTCACTCAGAGTTAATATGCTTACTCTTGAGGCAATTACCCTAAGAGTACATTTACTGGTTTCTCAAATTATTTCAATTCCCAATGGATCCAATCTACTCCTTTAAAATATATATATATATATATTTATTACTATATGGTTTTTAGTAAAATGCCACCTCCACAAAGTATCAGCTTCTCATTATTTCTGAACACAGTGCTTATAGTACCATAAAAATAATTACTTTAGGTTCCAAATTTCATTGATCAAATAAACTCAGCCCCAAACATGATACACATTTCTACATTTCTTCTACAATATTATCCCCAAACTAGACAATTCCTTAAAAAGAAATACATATACATTCATTAATACAAATACACATGGACACCTTGAAACACGTTAGATTATGTCTCTCTTACACTAGTTTCCACCTTCTTGTCCATCTTTACTATGTGAACATTTCATAGAAGAGGGCAGACTTGAAGACACCGATTCAAAACCAAGTTGCACGTTTGTTCCAATTAAAATTTACTATTAAGCTGATTAGAAGACATTTTTGTTGTAACTTTCTAGCAGAATTGTCAGAACTTCACTAGTGATCTTTTACCTTGCTTTTCTGATGCAACAGTGACTAAAAATTCAATGGCTAAATAAATGTCACAAAAATAAATATTAAATGCTTCTGCCACTCAATAAACAAGTTTTTCTGAAATGCTTTATTTGGGGAATATGAATAAAATCCTTATGCTTCTAACTAGAAGAAATTAAATGTATCCTCTATGTGGGGGGAAGAAGAGATTATGGCTCCAGCAACTTTTATATAAATAATCAACCACAGAAATATCTGTTGAGTATCTACTCAATTTTGATCCATTTTCCCCTGACATGCACCTCACCAGACCAAGCTGTTTCACTCAGTGAAATAATGCTGGTGTTCTAGTGTTTTCCAAGATCTCATTTCTGATGTGCAGGTTTGTTGCACAGGTTTGTCACACAGTGTGAAATATGACTGGTTGGGTTATAAAGACAATACAACTGCTGGGGAAGTTGGCCATGTCACATTCACTGGACACATCAGGAACGTGTCCACGGCGCCCAGTGTCCTCTGGAAGCCAAATCTCACGTCTCTGCTCGGGCTGGGTCTCTTAATTATCATCTCTCCCTAAGGATGAGTATAAGAACAGGAGGCTCCAGGTGTCTGCTCTCCTGCTTCCTGCCCCCAGTCTCATGCACCTCCACCCTATACTCACTCCCCTTTGTCGTACCAGCGATAGGCCTAACGTGCTCTGCTTTTCCCTTGAATAAATCTTGTAAGTGACTCCTCCCTGCCTTCAAGACCACCCTTAGCGTGATCTGCCTCTTCCTGCCTCTCGTTTAGCAGCATCCCTCACCCACTCCTCCTCCCTGAGGCTTTGCGCTCCAGCCACTCTGAACCCCCATCCTCAGCACTGGTCCAGGAGGCTCCAGGAGCTCCACGCCTCTGTTCTGTGGATTCCATTCGTCCCTCTACACACTCCACCCCCCTCCATTCCTTACAAGCCTCCCAGGAAACATCTCCTATCTGTCCCAGCCATAACCTGACAGTTGATGACTCCCTCCTGTGCTTCGCACACGTGTATGTTTGCTTGTCACTCTCCCTCTCCTGGACTCCAAGCTCCTTGAGGGCTGCTCATCTCTGCCCCCATAAATGCAGCATAGAGTTTACACTCAATAAATGACTCTGTCAAATGAATGAACTAGCCTCGGCATGTAAGGGAACTGTCCTGCACACAGTAAGCACTCATTAAATACCTACCAAATAAACCAAATAAACAAATAAATGGATAATTCTCTAGCGATCGGTAATGTGTGGACCACTACAGACGTTCCTATTTCCTATGACCTAAGAGTTCTCAAAATACTGATTAAACATTTTCCTATCTTCTATTCTGCCTTGGAGACCTAAAACTCAAAGAACAAGAAAATACAGCACTATACTTACCAGCCCTTTCCATCAACCAATATCCACTCAGATCTACATTAATGGTTACAAACATCAAACGCTGAACTAATTTACAGGACCTGTCTCTGTCCACCTACATTAGGCAGAACTCTCAAAGGCAAGGAACAGACACCAAAGTCTAACCACCTGAGGAGGAAAACAGCAACTGTTAAAAGGAGTCCAGGCTGGAGCAGCTCAGAGAATCTCAGGAAGAGCTACAGCAAACAGGGCAGTAGCAGGCCTCACAGAACAGAGCCCAGGCTCTGCCTATCAGCTCAGTTTGGGGAAAGATATCCTAGACTAACCACCGTGGCCAGAAGGATGTGAAGCTATGATTTCCCAGCTTATGTGACAGGGTCGCAGAACCTGGGCCTCCTTCTACTAATCACCCCACACAGCTAAACCACTAGTCAAATATCCCCAAAACACCAGCTCCACAGTAAATGTCTTTACAACTTCATTGGCAAGGATCCATCCACTCATCAATAATGGGTCACTGTTCTAGGTGCTAAGGACAGAACCATGAATAAGGCAAAGTTCCTGCCCCCTGGTGGTGGAGACAGTAAACAAACACAAAGTTTAAGGTCAGGACAGTAAGTGCAGTAATGACAATGGCCAGGGGAGGGGTGATGAGGAAGGCTTGGAAGGTCCAGGCTACTGCAGGCAGGAAAATTTCTCTTAGAACATGACACCCGAGGAGAGAGACCCGAATACAGTGAGGGCCCAAACCACCTAAACATCTGGGGAAAAACATTACAGGGTGAGGGAAGAACAAATGCCTGAAGTCCAAGTGTAAACACAGAAAGCTGGAAAGGAGCGGTCCCAGGGGAAGGAAGAACAAGAACGGCCCTGAAACAAGGACAGGATGGAACGGCTAGTGAGCCATCAGGAAACGGGATTTCAAAAAATGACACTGAGCAGACAGACAGGAACCACACTGTGCTTTTAGATCATGGTTAGGAATCGGGATTCTTTATCCTGAGGGTGATAAGAAGCCATGTGTCTTCTCATCCCAAACAAACTACTTTTACTTGAGACGTGTATCTTCGCCTTCTTACTCTAGAACAACAAGAACAGCACAGCAACTACAACAGCTAAGGACAGCGTAATCCCTACAACAATCCCTGCCTCTATTATTTACTTTCTGAACATCTGTGTAAATACTATAATGTATCAGGTTTCTGAATCTGTTATAAAAAGATTTTGTACAATCATCCCAGTGAAAAACATGATTTTAATTTTCCATGTTCTAAAGCTTTTAAATCTATTTAAACTCAAACAAGGTCAAAATATTGTTTGTGAATAAGCAGAATGAAGTAAATAAATTTTTAACTATTAATAGCAACCAACAATCATAGGATAGAGTATTTGAAATACCATGAGGTACTGTTAAATCAGTAAATAAAATGATACAAAGCCTAATAATATTTTAATGACATCAGAACTACTTAATATCTTAGTCATTTAAGTGTCAAACTCAGGCCACTTCATTTATTTACTTTTTTTTTTTTTTACTACTTCTACATCACAATTAAATTGTCTTCTTGTGCCTCTGTTCAATACTAGCTCACACTGCATTGTAAGTTATGTAACGTTTCAAAGAAAATAAATATTTCATTTTACAACAAAGGTACTTCTGCTGGATGAAACACCAAGCCTCAGTGATGGATGATGCTGTACCGCCAACAACCAGTGCCTCCCCAATCAAAAGCCCTACATGCAACACAGCAAACAGAATCGCCTTCACTGTTCCCATTCTCTTATCCCATTCTGTTCCTTCTTTTGCTTTCCAGGCCCACAGAACGTCATAATCTACACTGAATTCAGTCAATATTAACACTGCCTTTTGCTAGCAATCCTTTCCTCCACCAGGATTTTCACTAGGAAATCCTAGCTTCTGGTTTATCTGACAGTCATAAACTTTGATTTAGGTGGGGGTTTTTTAAGCTATGTATCATATGTGATTAGCGTGTTTTCATGTTCACCGTAATATTTTTGTTAAATATAATTTCTAAGATATACAGGTAGACATCTGTGTGTCCCTTTTAAAACCAGCCCACTGATAGCATTATAAGATATATTGTTTATGTTGCAGGCATTTCTTTTTGCTGCTGCTGCTGTTTAAACATTTAATGAAAGACTGTATTGTGTTCATACCCCGAGGCTTTAATCAAAACCACAGTTTACAAAATGAATAATCTGGAATCATCCAAAATGTCTTACAAAAAAACAATCTACTTTCCTAAGAGGATCAAGGTGGCCATCTGACTTGGCCCCAATCTCCCTGCTCAAAAAATCTCTGTATGTGGCACATCCTTCTCGTCCTTTCCTCCTGGGTCCACGAAAGACGGACCCAGGCAGAGACAATGCCTCCTCCTGTCTCTTGACGCTGTCCCTAGGGCGGTGCCCTCTCATCTTGCTTCTTCCTCTCCAGCACCCTTGCTCTGCAGCTTTGAGATGACTTGTTCTCACCTGCATCTTAAATCATTCAAGGTCCTACTGGTTCCTCTTTTCTCTTCATATAAGCATGCTTATTTCTCCTGTGTTTAAAAAAAAAAAAATCCCCAAACTTACTGCTGACATTTACACCTCAATCCCTCGGCTCAGGCACCTTCACATCCCAGTGGACTGCACTGCCTCCCATACCTTTCTTCTAGCCGCATCTTCCTCCATCTTCCATGGGACAGGAACCTGCTAGCCACCAACATCTATTAAATTGGTCCCTCCTAGGCTTCCTTCTAAAGCTGGCTCATGTATTTCTTTGGTTTACTACTGCCCATGTCCAAGCAAAAGGTGAAGTATCATCTCTCTGTATTTAATCTTCAAATAGTTCTAGCCCTAAACTTTCAAAGCTACAGACTCAGAGTTATAACTTCCTTCTAGACACTTCCACTCGAATATGCCGGGTACACTCAAAACGATATTGAAACCAAATTCGTCATTGTCCCAAAACTAAAAACAAAATTCTGAATTCACTTTTGTCAACAGTATCCCAACCATTCATCACCAAACACCAATACTTAAATTTTCATTACACTTTCTCTCTCCATGTTCTTTACTGTACACATCCACACAGACATTCCCACCATCCCCCTCTGCTCTTAAACACACGTCATGCATCTATGACTCCAACTCTCAGTCCACAAGGTTCTCTCCACCTGGATCACCTGCCTAACTCAATCCTTCCACCTCATCTCCAGCTAAGGAAATCCTACTCACCCCTTAAGGCGCATTTCAGATGGTCTCTTCTTCCATCACACCTTTCCTGCCTCCTTCAACAGGGTATCACCTCTCCTTCTGCTGAATGCCGTAACTACTCCTTCTAGAATGGAAATGCCATGCTCAGGCTGATAGTGTAGTTATTTGTTTTCGCTTCTTGTCACACTACATGGTCTCCATATTCATGGCTACATTACTCATCTTTTCATCTTGCCTGGACTCTAGCTGGTGACCTTGCAGATGGTACACAATACATGTTGGCTAGATTTTCAACAGGTAAAGTATTTCGCAAATCTTAAACACACACACACACCACACACACTTAAATATGCTGTCAAGTCTTTATCTACAATCCCCTTAGCCATCTAAGCACCATTATGAGGACTGTGGTACACTCGAATGTTCTTTAAATGCCACATGTATATAGGACATTATATCCAGCTGTGAGAGAGGAAAAAAAAGCTTTCGCCCCCTGCAAGACAGTAGTAACAGCATTTTAGATTACGCTTAAAAGTCTAGAAATCTCCAAGAAACAGCTGCAAATTATTTCCTGCTCAGAGAGAAAAAAATCATTAGTTCTCTTTCTACTCAAGTTAAGACCTGAGATACAAGATGAATCATGAAAAGGGTATGAATAAAAGCAGTCAACATGTAACTTTTCCAATTCCTATTCTTCTTGAAAGAATTATTGTAAGTTTTGATTTTTTTTGAGCAGTTCACAAACACATTAACCAAGTAACTATGGTCAATCAAGCAATTTCCAATATGTTATTATACATATGTATATATGTGTATACATGTACACACACATGTATTTGAAAGACAACCACTTAATGCTCAGAATTATCAACACTCAAATAAATCAGATGATCTATTCTTTTCCATTCCTTCCAGTTTTACTGAGACATAGTTGACATGCAGCACTGTATAAGTTTAGGGTGTTCAGCATAATGATCTGTCTTATGTACATCATGAAATGATGACCACAATAAGTTTAGTGAACATCCATCATTTCATACAGATACAAAATAAAAGAAAACACACGTTTTTCTTGTAATGAGATCCCTTAGGATTTACTCTCTCAACTTTCATGTATAACATATAGCACTGCTAATCATATTCATCATGTGCTACATTACATCCCTAGTACTTATTCATCTTATAACTGTAAGTTCATACCTTTGACCACTTTCATGTAATGCCCCCTTCTCCCCACCCACTGCATCTGGTAACCACAAATCTGATCTTTTTTTCTATGAGTTTGTTTCTTTGTTTATTTGAAGTGTAATTGGCCTACAACAGTATGTTAGTTCCTGCTACACAATATAGTAACAGGTATTTATATACATGATAAAAAGGATGCTCTATTCTTAATGCATACACTTTCTTCCCATTTTCAGACCAGCTACTAAAACTTATACAGAATGATGATAATAAATGTTTAACTAGAATACAGTTTAATCGAGTCTCTTCACTCTCCAGGAGAGTCAGTAAGACAGCCACAAAACAGGGACAACCACGTCAGAGCCAAAGGGACACAGGCTTGGAAATGCTGAGAAGCCTACCCAAGGGAACAGTTAGACTGGCATTGCCAAGCTTCACACTCAGGTCTCTGTGACTCCAGAGTAGATACAAATTCCAACCCCCCACCCCACTAAAGTTCACTTTCAAATTTACAGGTAAGAAAAGATACATTCTTATAAAGGGAAAATTAAATAATATTAGTAGGGTCAGGTTAATCTCTATGTGTTTTTGTGTGTATCAAGAAATATACAGGTGATATACCCCTTATTTTTTCAACTTGTTACAACAGACGTACAGTATTTCATAATTTAAGAAGAATCTAACAGAAAATAACAAGACAAAGCAGTATGACAGTGGTGGGGAAAACAGATAATGGGATTATCAAGTTTACATGACCTCTGGAAAGTTGCTTAGCTTCTCTGAGCCTCAGCTCTTAATCTGTAAATCGAGAAATCCCTACACCTCACAGGACTGTGGGTGTTAAACATATGCATATTATCTGGCTTATAGTAAACAACCACAGCCATTACTGTTATTCTATTGTTGATTATTATTTATATTTCAGAGCAGTGCATGATTCTGAATTATCACTGATGCACTGAATATCTACTATGGCTATGGGCAAGGAATATGATGCTATCTAAAACGTAAACAGCTTATAGCTTAAGTGGGGTGTATGATACTTACTTTAAAAATACTGCTTATAGGGCTTCCCTGGTGGCGCAGTGGTTGAGAGTCCGCCTGCTGATGCAGGGGACATGGGTTCGTGCCCCAGTCAGGGAAGATCCCATATGCCGCAGAGCGGCTGGGCCCGTGAGCCATGGCCGCTGAGCCTGCGCCTCCAGAGCCTATGCTCCGCAACGGGAGAGGCCACAACAGTGAGAGGCCCGCGTACCGCAAAAAAAAAAAAAAAGAAAAAAAATACTGCTTATAATCACATATACACACTACTTGTTTGTTTTTTTTTAAGAAGATGCTGGGGGGTAGGAGTTTATTAATTAATTTATTTATTTTTGCTGTGTTGGGTCTTCGTTTCTGTGCGAGGGCTTTCTCTAGTTGTGGCAAGTGGGGGCCACTCTTCATCACGGTGTGCGGGCCTCTCACTATCGCGGCCTCTCTTGTTGCGCAGCACAGGCTCCAGACGCACAGGCTCAGTAGTTGTGGCTCATGGGCCTAGCTGCTCTGTGGCATGTGGGATCCTCCCAGACCAGGGCTCGAACCCATGTTCCCTGCATTAGCAGGCAGATTCTCAACCACTGCGCCACCAGGGAAGCCCCACACTACTTGTTTTATGCTGACTTCTTCCACAGAAGTTACTACTTGGCTGTAAACAAACAAATCCCCTATCACCACTCACTTGCACTACTATAGCTTCCTATCATTCTACACTTAAAAACCCACAGTCATTTACAGTTTAACTAAATATCTATGACTACTATTGTTGCTGTTAGGAGACATGTGAATGTGAAAAATTACATGTGAATGTAGTATAAAATAACTCATTTAAAAATTTTAAAACAAATGCTATACAAATGGAAGGTATTTTAATTTCCTTTGAAGAGTGGAAGAGAAACTACTTTCTATGGATTTCAAGTTTTAAGGAACATTTTTGATTTCTGATGCTGTTAATTCTGAAGATATCTTTATACTACTTTTAAACGAATATATAGGCTTCAAATTATAACCACACAGTACTATTCGTACTTCAAAAACTAGGAATTAAATTTCGCAAAATTCTTAAAATCCAACTCCTTTACAAAATTAGTAACTAAGATCTCTTCCCAGTTTCTTATAGTTTATTATAAAGTTTTAAATCACATAATCATATTATTTAAACTACATGATATTTAAATCAATGGATGAAGATATCCTACACAATTTTTAGCAAAGAGCAAGAGAAGTACATAGCTGAGCATTCAACTTTCACAGCTAATGACACCGCATTACAAATATAATGACAGTGATGTTGTGAATATTTTATATGGTATAATATTATATAACATTAACCAACAGTAAAGGATGACATGCTAGCTAGAACATCTAACTGAAGCAGATGAATGCATTTCAAAGCATCCTAAAGAGACTTTCTCTTGTGGATTGTAGTTCACTCAAGCACTGCAACTGGTATTTATGCAACGGTTATCAGAATATGCAGAAGCTACGAGGTCTCCCATCCATTAAATGTGCCTTTAACTTGAATTCCAGCTGAGTTAAATAGGACGTTATCACTGTGCAATTTTGGTGACCGAATGTACCATTTGTGAACATTTCCATATAACTTGATACTCTAAGTTTTTAGATCCATTATGACCTATGACCTTCAAGATTCTAATATTTTAGTATTTATTAGTCTTAAACTGAAAAAATTCCAAAACAACTCAGATTCATATTTTACTATTTAAATTCATGCAGGGGAGGGGATGAACTTGCTGAATAAAGCACCCAAAGCCACTGCAAGGAGAGTAAGGCCGAGGGGCCAGAACTGGCAGTCACAACCCACACACAGAAACAATACTTTCCTTCCCCTGAACTTGAGTTACAGCACAGGTCACACATGACACCATGTCTTCTATGTGTTTCCACGTATGTGTGATAAAAATCTAGACCAGGACTTCCCTGGTGGCCCAGTGGTTAAGAATCCGCCTGCCAATGCAGGGGACATAGGTTTGAGCCCTGGTCTAGGAAGATCCTACATGCCACGGAGCAACTAAGCCCGTGCGCCACAACTACTGAGCCTGCACTCTAGAGCCTGCATGCCACAACTACTGAAGCCCGTGTGCCTAGAGCCCGTGCCCCGCAACATGAAAAGCCACTGCAGTGAGAAGCCCGCGCGCCACGAGAAGAGTAGCCCCTGCTCACCACAACTAGAGAAAGCCCACACACAGCAATGAAGACCCAACGCAGCCAAAAATAAATTAAAAAAAAAACATCTAGCCCAGTTCTGTGCACTCAGTAGGAAATGCTGGAGAGACTGAGGTAGGAGATAGATGGGCCCCTGGACTAGACATCTGGTGTTTGTCAAGTGGAGTAAACGTGAAGCTTTGTTCTCACCCAGACACTCCAAGGACAAAGCTAGTGGCAGAAGCTGGGCTCTGCTGAAGGAAAGAGATAAGGTGCCCACTCCTGAGGTCAAGGAAAACTTCCATGTCTGCACATGTGTAGAAAGGCTCCTTGGAGGTCAAAAAGGGAGGGGGTGCCACCCCATAATAAGCGTGGACATGCACCCACAGGCCTCTGAGGTGGGATCCATCTTAGCAAAAAGTTGTGCATGCCATGCTGGGGAGACCAGTCAGGGACCAGTCAGGTGTGAAAAAAGAAATGAGATAATTGGTCAAAGACCCAGCAGGACTGTCCTATATAAGTGATTTAAATCACCTCTTTACTGTGCTCCTCCTCATTAGAGAGGACGCCCACACCTTGTCTCTCTGGGTGTGTATCTCTGCCTTGCTTCTGTCTTAAATAAACAAACTGCTTCTCTGTGTGCTCTCCCCGTTGTGCTGTGTCTTTAATAATAAACTTTGTACCTGTTTTTACAGTTTCTGCCTCCTTGAAACATTCTTGCTTTCAAACGGGGGAAAGAGCTAGGGCCACTTTGCTTCTAGTCTCTAGCCCCTGGTGGCCTAGCAGTTAGGATTCCTGATTTTCATCCAGGCTACCCAGGTCCAATTCCTGGGCAGGGAACTAAGATCTCTCTTCAGGACCGCTCACTGCTGTCTCTCTGAGATCAAGAAGACTGGCTCCATTTCACCCCGGCGAGCATGCAGATGGGCCTGTCCTCATGGGTATGACTGCAGACTCGGCCCTGGCTGCAGCTGTCAGGACAAGGCTTGGAGTCAGGGGATGAGACACAGAAGCCAGAACACCTTCCCCAGGCTGTTATGTCCCCACACTAACTCAGTGACCGCTACAGATGCACACTGCAATGTCACTAGGCAACGAGAGGGGACCAAGTGCGGATGGTACTGCTGCAGGGATGAACCTGAAAACACTACGCTGTGTGAGAGAAGCCCGTCACAAAATACCACGTGCAGTACGATTGCATTTACACCAAGCTCCCAGAGTAGGCACACCTAGAAGCAGGGAGACAGGTGGACTGAGCAATGGAAATGTTCTGAGACTGATTGAGGTGATGGCGCACAGCTTTATGAATCTATTAAAAACCAATGAATTGTACACTTTATATGGGTGAATTTTGTTGTATGTGAATTATATCTCAATAAGAGTGTTAGCAAAAAACGAAAACAAAAACAAAAACCAGAATACAGTAACCAAAACGCACTGAGGCCTGTAAGGGGACCGTCGTAACCGCTCCCTGCAGCCTTTCTGGAGCCCCTTCCCTCTGCCAAGCCCCGAGAGAGCCTGCAACCCCAGTGCCTTGTCCATCAGATGTGAAGAAAGGACGCCCAGGGCAGGAGGCTGCCTGGCGCTCGCGAGGAAAGAAAACAAGAGAGGCAGAGGCCAAACTGTCCGAGAGCTCCTAGGAGGGAAGGAGTGCCGGCAGCGAGCCTCACAGCCATGGGGTGAGAAGCCACAGGCCTGGCTCTTCCCCACCGTCCACTCTCCTCCCGCCCATAAACCTGGGACAGGAACAGCGTGTCCTCCTCCCGATGTTAGTGTGCACATGGGGCACCATGTGCAGGCCTGCCTAACGCTGCGGCTGCCACTACCATGGTTACTAATAAACATCCTCCCCTCAGAACTGCTTACAGGAGGATTTTAGACCACCCGCCACAGCGAGATTACTTCCAAATACATCCAAATAAAAGACAGCAAAGCAGCATTAGTAGTTGACAAACACTAACCCTATTTTCAAATTCAAGATCAATCTGTATTTACTACACCTCCCCTCCTTATAAACAGAGTGGATAATACTTATAAATTCCTCAGGTGTGTGAAATCTAAAAAAAAATGAAGTTTAATGAGTAATTTGCAAAAAAGATGTAATAAAAAGCACTATAAATCCATATTTTAAAAACTTTTCTAGGTCAAAATGTAATCTTAAATATTCACAGGGAAAAAGGTCAACAAAGCCTCACTGAGAAGCAGGTCCCTGACAGGGTTAGAAACCAGTTGAATTTAGCAAAGAAACCTTGGATTAGACAGTCTTCACATGGTAAAAAAATGGTGAAGCTAGAAAAATTAAGGGAGTCGCCAGGGAAATGCCTGTCCCTGAATAGAATTAGACCATCACAGAAGCCCAAGAGGAAAGAACGCAACCTGATTTTGTTCATTTGTTTTGCTTGATCATATTTTCTACTTCCTGAAGGAATATGGGAATATGAAGCCAAAACAAAGGAAAGAGAAAGACTAACTTTTCAAGGGAAAAGCCACCAAATAGCACTGAACAGATATGTGTTTTCATTCTTGGCTACACATTAGATTCAACAAGGAGCCAGCCCTTTGAAACCATCCAGGCCCGGTATTTAATTGCTGTGGGTGGGGTTGGAGGGTTTTTGGGTTTTGGTTGGAGGTGAACCTAAAGATCAGCTGGGGTGAGGACCACCGAGCTGTGCCTGGCATAGTACAGCACGGCACGGTGCTCGGGGGGTGGTAGACATCGATGGATAAACACATCTGATTAAGGCTCTGCAGTTTCCCATCTGCACCTCCTCATCAACAGACCAGAAGCTCCTCCAGTTACCTCAGCATCCTACAAAGGGAACGAGCTTCGGCGCTGCACATTTAAAGCCAACTGAGAAGTCCTTACTGCATCAAGTACCCCTGATGAGATTCTAAAAGACAGGACTCACTATTTAGCATAAGACCTAATGGAAGCAATTCTTCAAAAGGAGAATTTAGGTTTACTGAAGCAGAAAACCAAAAGCCTTTAATAGGAAGCTGTAATTAATGGGTATTATTATAAATCACAGCAGTACCTCTGTGATTTCAGGTTTGTGGGCTGCACTGCCTGCAGCACACAGGAATTCAACAAAAAGTGGCCTCCTGCATATAACTGCCTTTCTTGGAGAAAACCAATTTGATCGCAAAGAGGTTGGAAAGGAATGCAGATAATTACATACTTACAATACAATTGCTTCCTCTTCTCCAAACCAAACTTTTAAAAGTTATGATTTTATTTTAAGCAAAATAATTTTTTCTTTGACTACCCCTTTTTATGTTTAATCTAATAGAATAGTAAAGCCAAATTTTCACATTTGCCTATGATATATTTAATTAGTTACCCTGAGACTTGAACATTCTAAGATTTCATACTGATTAAATTCCTCTCTTCCCCCCAGTCGAATGATGCATCACATAAAACTGCCCCAACATAAAAATTCAAATCCTTCTGAAAGGCTCCTTTTTTAGGATGTAACAAGCAGAGTAACCTGGTAGGGACCCACTAAAGGCCAGCTGGTTGACAATCTCTACTCCACACTTGACCTCCACTCAGCAGGGAAGGCCAGCCCTAGGCAAAACTTGGCCTCTTTTGAGGTCCCTCTCTGCCCTCTGGGGCAAAATTCACACTTCCAGCTCCAAGTAGACCCTCAAGGTCTCTCCCTCCATCCTATCCATCTATCTGTCCTATCCATCCATCAAAGTCACCTAACTGGTGGCTGACTCCAGAATAACTCCAGTTAAAGGCAGGCCTTGTTTACAGGTTTTAAGTTATTGGCTGGTCAACAGTGACAGCTCTACAGAAAAACTGCGCATCCCAGAACAAATGTTCCCAAATAAATACTACTAAAGGCTGCTTTATAATAACTTGCATCTTTTCAAATGTCTGGATTAAGTTTCCCTTCCTCTCTTATCTTGAATGAAATATGTAAAATTCAACTTCTCATGTATGTAATAAATATGATCATCACACAAAGAAGCTCTCTTACCGAAGTGTTACACTTAACTTGTTCTAAGGAAAAGAAGGTAATTTGATGATTCACCTGGTTCAATTTAACTTTATAACGTGGAAGGATGCACACCATTGTTTCTCCAGTCTCCTTCAGGAGCTGTGAAGCACGCACCACCACTGGCCTGCCCTGCACTGCAGGATTCCACCTTCCATGCAACTGGAAAGAACAGCCTCAGCAGGGACAACACCCATGTCAGCGAAACACTAGACAGAGAGTCAATCCCCTCCGTTCTCCCCACGCTTCTCAGCTGTATTCTCAGTTTTGCCTACTCTGTACCTCCTCCTCTCCTTTAATCATGCTTTTATTACCAATGTTTCCACCTTATTTTGAACCCGTTCTACCTCCATTCTTTTTCTCACTACTCACTTTTCTCTAGATTCTCTCTCTCTGACCTCCTCCTCCCTTTCTCCAGGGCACTTCTTCCACTCCCACCCAACCGTTCTGCCTTCCTGCCCTGTTACTTGCCTTGGCTCGCCTGCTCTCCCCCTGCCTTAGCATCTCCCTCCACTAGCCCCTTAGTGCCCCATCCTGGTGTCCTTCCCAGAAGCTCACACCCCATGTCAACAGCCAAGCACCTTTCCCAAACCAGGTGCTCCCTGGAGAAAGGCAAGATCTAAAATTCCAAGGGACTAGAAAAATTAGACTCTGGATTTTTTTTTAAAAAAGCTAATATCTCACACTATGCAACTGTCACATGGGACCAACTCAATTATTATTATCATTATAATTTTCCACCAATACTTTTACAAAAATTGAGTACAGAGAATTAGGTTCTGATCTCACAGAATTAAGTAGGTGGTATTTATTCATCTCTGTAACTGCACCCTGGAAGCTACCACAGGGACTTGTTCTGGGAAGTTCGTATGAGGAAGGGGAGTTGGGAGGAGGAATACGTGAAGAGCCAAACACCAAGAAGGAGGCATGACCTTCATGAAAACCTAGAATCCAGGCACTACTGGACCATAAAAACGAAAGCACAAGATAACAGGTTGTAACTAAAGTTAATTTTAACTAAAATCTAGTAAGATTTTAAAAGACAATGGACATTAATTCCACCAAACTAGAATTAATATCTGCTAACATGGAGGCTACATGCAATTATTTAATAAATACCTTTTCCGGTATAAATTCTCAATGGAATTTAAAGATTAAAGCAGAATCCTGGGATCTCAGGTTTCCAAAGCCATTCTGAAATATGATGATTCTTTACTCTCTACAGATCATTCTACCAAAGCAGCAATGTTCTAGTATTTAGCTTTGTTAGAAATTACCTAAACAATAAGGAAAAAAATTTTGCCCCCCACATCTTACTTAAAGCAATGAGCCCACTAAAAATCCAAGCCAACAAATTTGTGATGGAATTTAAATGAAGAGCCACCTGGCTCTCAGAACATAGCACCATGGAGAAAAGAAGGCAGCAAGGACACGAGGGTTATCCAGAGTGAGGAAATAAAAGTGTTTTCAAATATTTGTAAGCTGTGGCTGAAAAGATTAAGGGGAAATGGAAAGCACTTCTGATAAAATGCCACAATGGTCAAATCTACCCACATTATTGTTTTAGGAAGCAGAATTTATTGAACACTGTTTGTCCAAAAGATAATCTATGTTTATAAAGGTGAACTTCAGTTAAAATGAAATGCCTTCTTTAACAGGTCAGGGTAACTCAACCTACTTTATTTTTAGCTTCCAATGTACCAGACATTGACAGATAAAGCTCTTGATGGGTAATTTTACAAAAGAGCAAAATTTAAAAGGATGAGAGTACAGAACGAGGTATGTTCAAATGTGGACAGAGGAAGTTTATAACCCTGTGTAGCTGGAGTCTTTTTAAGATTTAAGATACTTTGCTACATTCCTAATAACAGTATATATTTGTTAATAAATTAGTAACATTTTCAAAAGAGAAATTAATATGTAAGTACAAAGTATTATGTTTTAAACACATAGCTATAAACACATGGAAAACTGAGTATCCCTTCTGCTAATATTTGTTAAAATATTCAACATGAATTCAAATCTCTAGCATCAGACCCTGGCTCTCAGTACTCATTCTGAATCAAGGACAAAAACTCATTCTATTTTCATACCTTGCATACAAAACAGCTTAATTCTCCAAAAATCAGTAAGTCAAATATTTGACTGCTCTGTACACTCTGGTTAGAGAATTCACATCACTCAGGTCACAGTGTTCTACCTGCTTTTTCAAGTTTTTCACATGAACAGTCAATATCGGGGCTGAATTTTCCCAGGTTTAAATGTCACTCTCAGTTCTCACTGTAATGCTGACAAAAACCACAATCGAGATTCAGGAGTGTTTTTATACGGAGGGAGGGTGGTGCGACTCTCCCTGCTGTGAAAATACCAATAGTTCAGTTGGCACAACGTCTTCCCTTTGGAAAGTGTCCGCTTCAGGGACCCAGAGCTAATGGTCCAGGAAGCAGTGTCTCCCAGGCAGAGGCGGCTGCAGGGGGAGGCAGGCCCGCGGTCCTTCCCTGGGCAGGAGTGGGCACCAGGACCAGCGATGACCTTGACCGTGCGGAGAGGCCTGCGATGGCGGCAGTGGATGAGATCCCCACCCACACACCATATGTGTCCCTGCAGAGCTGCCTTCCCCATAACTGCTTCACCCTCAGGGAGGCTCTGCAGCAGTTTATGACCAAATGTGGCCATAAGCCTGGGGTCAAAGCCTGAGATCCTGAACGAAGCAAGTCAATCCAAAAGAAACGACAGAGCAAGTGAGTTCAGTGTCTCGATAAAAAGAATGTGCACTTTGGCCCCAGACACGCATGAGGAAACAGTTCTCTAACTGCCCAGTAAAAAAAGAAATGCTTGGTTCTACAAGACCCACCCTAAGTTATCACTCAACAAGTGTACGTCATAGCATCAGTCAGGGTACTAAGTTGTCAGCAACAGATTCCAACCAACACATTCAAGCAGAAAAAGTAATCTGTTAAAAAGGATATGTGCTTTTAGAAACTACCCAGAGGGTCAGAGAAGAACGATGGAAAACCCTAATACACACAACAATAAACACGCCAGACACTGTTGTAAGAGTTTTACTTTAGCTCCTCTAATCCTCATGACAGCCTCATTAGGTACACATTGTCATTTCCCCTTTTGACACTGAGGGACCTGAGGCCAGAGAGAGGAACCTGGTGAGGACACGCAAGGCCACGGGCCAGGGAGGGGGAAATGGGCTGCAGGGAAGGGTGGAGCTGGGATGCAGGGAAGGGTGGAGCTGGGCTGCAGGGAAGGGGGGAGCTGGGCTGCAGGGAAGTGGGGAGCTGGGATGCAGGGAAGGGTGGAGCTGGGCTGCAGGGAAGGGTGGAGCTGGGCTGCAGGGAAGGGGGGAGCTGGGCTGCAGGGAAGGGGGGAGCTAGGCTGCAGGGAAGAGGAGAGCGGGGATGCAGGGAAGGGTGGAGCTGGGCTGCAAGGAAGGGGGGAGCTGGGATGCAGGGAAGTGGGGAGCTGGGCTGCAGGGAAGGGGGTAGCTGGGCTGCAGGGAAGGGGGGAGCTGGGATGCAGGAAGGGGGCAAGCTGGGATGTAGGGAAGGACAGAGCTGGGATGCAGGGAAGGGTGGAGCTGGGCTTCAATCTGGGATCTGAAAGCAGCCAGCCTGGCGGTGGAGCCCGTGCCTGAGGCTGCCTCTCACAGACCAGCAGGTCAGGAACAAGCTCCAAATCACATCCAACACTGGCCCCACGGAGAAGCCACTGCTCTGTTTCCAGGCACAGACTTTGCAGTTCACACCTAGGCCCTAGACCCTGTCTCTGGAACGGCTGCCAGTGGTCCTTCTGAAAGCCCAGCTGCTGCTCCTGCCTAACCCTCAGCAGATGGACTCTACCTGGTACCTCCTGCTCCACATCACCTGCTTCTGATTTGGCAACTGGGGCAAATGCATCTAATGCCCACACCCGAGCTTCAAGAAAATCTGGGAAGGAGGGTATCTGACATTCTCTGCTTATGTAAAAAGAGGTAGGCTCTGTCCTCACAGGAGAAAGAAAGGGTCTCCATATGCAGAAATTTCCCGGGAAATGAGATGTGGGGCCAAAATCAACTACAGGAGAAGCCCTACACTCTGATGGCAGTGGTGAACACAACAAAGAAGAGAAAAGACTGAAGAGCAAAGAGCAGGACTTGGTTTGGGTAATAAAGGCCACAGGAAGCTTCTGGTCTTTTTCCATTATGTTCCCACTTGTAGAGCACAGTTGCCGAGGATGTGGATTCTAGGGTCCATGCCTGGTTTAAAAGACTCAAGAAATGGTGGTAATGGTGACTGTGAAAATACTAACGACAATGGGGACGGGGACACAAGCACAAGAACACTGCCTGGAGCACTGGACTCACATCACAAACAGCCTCTGCAGCCTCAGTTACTGTTGTTACCATCACTCATCCCACGTCAAGAGGCTCTGGAGCTTTGGCTCCTGCATTCATAACAAATACATACTGAGCCATGCTCTAGAAATAAATACAAAGACAGCAAAACCGGGCAAGATCTACATTCTCATGGGGCTTATAGTCTACAGGGGAAGGAACTGAGTCATCAAATGACCACACAAACCAAAGACATCACAACGAAGGAGAGTATACGGCACTGTGACTGTGTGTAAGGAAACGTGACCAGTTAGGCCGTTCAGGGGAGTGGCCTGACAGAGGAGGAACAGCACAGAGCGTCCCTGCTGGGGGACACACCAGAAGAAGGCAGTGTGACCAAGGAGGAAGAGGCACGGGCCAGACATGGAAAGGCTCCCAAACCATGTCAGGGGCGCCCGCCCGACCCCGAGGCAAGGGAGAGGGGCAACAGCACCACGTCCCTCCTCTTGAACCAGCCAGCTAAGCCCCTGGGCACTGAGAGCCACCACCCCCTGAAGACGGGATATCCCCCTGAAGAGGGGACACCCCCCCATGGAGGAAGAGGCTCACGTGGGGTTAAGAGCCTATTAATACTCAATACTTAACATGCATTGCTGCGGTGGCCTGAACAGTCTGGACTCTGAAGATGCTTTACAAGGCATCTGCTGGAACCTCTCCTGCCCTCCACCTACCCAAAAAGTTTTGAACCACAGAACCAAAAAGGCTAAATTAAAGACAGAAAAGACCGAGAGACATGATCCAGCCTAATCTCCCTCGTTTTCTAGTTGAGGAAACCGTGCTGGTCATCAGTAACAAAACCAGGACTACAGCTCGGTCCCAGATTTCCAATATCCAGTGCTCTTTCCATGACTCCTTTGCCCCTGAGAAAACACCACGTCCTTAATCTGCCCCAAAACCAAAACTGTCTTAACCCACTGAGGAAGCTGGCTCCCTTCTCACCGCTGAGCACAAGCTGCCTCGACATAAACAACACTAACATGCAACATAACAAACCAGAAACTAAAGAGTGGCATGTAGCAAGGGACGTCGGACTACATTCGTTTAACAGCTGTCAGCTTTTCTCCAAAACAGTTAATTTTGATTAACTGGAAACTTCCCCTTTTTTGTCAACGACATCACTTTCAAGAGGAATCAGATTATAAGCAAAGAACAACGTCAGAGATTTTTTGTTAGAAATAATTATTAGAGGGAATAAAAACCTGTACAGCATGCTGGGTGACCCTCTTACATTAACACCATCATAGGGAGAAGTCATGGTCAAGATGGTAATGCCAGGAAGTAGGAGTCTTTTAAGCAGCAAAGGAAAGACCCCTATAACACTGAGTTCTTCTTCTACTGCAGCAGCCTCCAGAAACCAAGACTGGATCACAGAGAAAACAGCTAAGAGAGTGAACCCCTGACACAACCCTACATCAGGGCTGGGCCAGATGTACGAAAGGATCATTTATGGTTTTGATAACTGGTAACAAAGAGACTAATTAATTTCATGTTTCTAATACCAATGAAGTCCTTTCATTTTTTGTCAAATAGGATAAAACATTAGTGCAAAATTATAACACTAATTCAAAGATTTTAGGACAATAGTTTGGTGAATCCAGTAACATCTTCAAATGGATAGAACTAAGAATGCTAACAAATCAGTTGTTCTGAAAGCCCACAATTATTTTTTCTTCATTCCTTTGTTTTTCATAAAACGAGAAGATTTCTACAACATTCATCTTTTCGTACCTCCACAGGTTTTATTTTAATCTTTTGTCACATTCTCCTCTCATTTTTGCCAAATGGTCACAATCTATGTTTATCCAGTGCTACAGAGTGAACTGTCTCCCCAGATTCGTGTTTTGCAGCCCTACCACCCAATGTAACGTATCTGGAGACAAAGTCTTAGGAGGTAATTAAGGTTAATGGAGGTCCTACCGAGAGAGTCCTAACCCAACAGGACTGACTGGCCATATAGGAAGAGAGATCGTTCATGTCCCCACCCTACCCCCGGCCAGGTAGGGGGGCCCTCATCAGGAAGCTAACTGGCCTGCACTTTGATCTTGGAGTTCCTAGCCTCCAGGTCTGTGAGAATTAATCTTTGTTGTTTAAGCCACCCCATCTACGGTGTTTTGTCATGGCAGTATAAGCTTAGCTAAGTATCGAGATTCTGCAGCTGTCCGACTTATTCGGGCAGACAGAACGGAAGTGTCATCTTTACCACCACCACCAAGACAACCAACATGCACGGAGCAGGTGTGCCAGGTACCCTTTTACTAATACCTCATTTAAAACTCTTTTGCTGTTACCGTCATTACACTGCGGAAAAAGAAACGGTAGACGAGAATGCCTGAAGAGTAAGAGAGGGATCTGAACCCACACAGTCTGGCCCCAGAGCCCAAGCTTTTAAACACTACACTACAGCTTGTCTTTCATGTCAGACTGTTTTACTCTGTAATGGTTTAATTCCTCAGGTAGCTTTTCTTATTTTCCAGGTACTAGTCTACGTAAATTGATTTGAATCACTATCATTTTTATGTACACACTATTCCAGAGCTGGCTAATGCAATCCTACGAGGAGAGAAAAGCGGGCATTGACTGCACCTGAGATAGGCCAGCATTTGTATATACAAATTCTTTTTGCATGAATTCCCTGTTATCTTATTAAAGGCACGTACCCTCAAAATTCACCAAAGGTGACCGTGATTAGCAAAAGATAACCACAACAGCCCACCCTGATGTCTAGTATTTCTCCTCTTCTGATAGCTGATTTCCCCTGAACTCACTACGGGATTCAGCTACAGGGCCTGCCCAGGGCTCTGCAACACCAGTCAGGTCCTCGGAAACACTAAGGCCGCACCTGCACATCTGCCAGAAGCTTCTGTGGCCAGTACCTGTCAGAGCAAGGACTGTTTAGCACTAACTGCAGTGCCCTTGACCGCCCTGAACCACAGGGTCCAACCATCTCAGGGAGACCAGCAGGAAGCGGCACCGGCTCCCTGACAGCCAAATACCGAGACCATCGGGAAGTGCTCATCCTCCCACTAGGCAAGCAGAGCCGCTTACTTACCAGGGTTTTCATGTAACGTTTTGCTGGCTTCACCTTCCCACAAGTTATTTTCAAGACTACACCCTGACCTGAGCCTCCTCTGTGCTTCCCTCCACCCCACGTTGCTTAACTAGCCCTGACTCTTCCATCTTTCATGGATCGTATCACCCTAAATACTGACTTTCAACCATCTTCGGATGAGGGACTCCTAGCTTCCTTGAGTCTAATCCTGCTGCAACAAGGTACATTTTTCTCATCTGTGTCATTAATCAATAAAGGTGCTGACCAGAGAGTCACTCGACATTATGAGCCCCTCAGCTAAGCTGGAGCATCGCTCAGGTAAAACTCAGAATAAGAAGTCATCAGGCTTCATAAAACTGATCATACCCCAATAAAACTTGGCTAAGGAATCCTTCTGCATTTTTCACAGGGAAAATCCAAGAGCAAGGAAAACACAGCTTAGAAGCAATCTCATAAAATTAATAATATTACTTTTGCAATAAATCAAACCCACAGAGAGATTGCATAAGTTATACCTAGAAGTCAACCTTAAAGTTCAATTTAAAGGCATTAAAAAAAAAAAAAGAAGTAAAATCAAATTGCCTATCCAAAGACCTAAATCAGTTAACTCTTAAAAGACACTCTTTAAAATGACAGAGGTTTAAAATCCAGTAGATATAATATTTAACGTCCTAAAGAAGACAGAACTTAACAAGCATTATAGAGTAATACCCCGGTGGCTTCCGCAAGTACTGTCAGTCTGTGAAATCGCAGAGACTGTTTCTCAAAGGAGAAGTTTACTGAGACTTGCGTATATTCCAGAATACCTGAGAAGGCTCTACAAGGGCCCGCCATAAACTATCACTGAATTGAACACTCCAATAAATTTAACACATTCCTAACTTTTCTATTGGTAGCAAGTGACCAGCCGTAGAAAAATTTTTCTAGTCTCATCCTCCCTCTGATATCTAACAAGCTACTTTTAGCTCTAATTAGGAACAAAATTTACTTTTTCTTTAAATGGAAATTTGAGAAACAGAGTCCCCAGACAGTTTGAAGACCACCAAAAAGCCATTTACTCTGGCTTATATGTTACCATCCCCACCACATGGCATCAAATGTACTAGAGAATCAGGAAGAATGGGCGGCAACAGCCGTCATACGAATGGGTTATGGAAGGCGTCTCTAGGTCTCCGTGCCTTCCACCCTGTTCACCTGCAGGATGATTAACTTTCTGTGTCAACCTGGCTAGGCTAGATGCCCAGTTGTTTGGGCAAACACTAATCTAGGTATGGCTGTGCAGGTATTTTGTAGATGTCATCAACGTTTACAATCAGTGGACTTTAAGAAGATTACCCCTGCTAATGGTGGTGAGCCACACCCTGCTAATGGGGGTAGGCCTCATTCAATCAGTTGAAGGCCTTAAGAGCAAAAACCAGTTCCTGGAAAACAAAGTATTCTGCCTCTAAATTATAATCTAGAAATCCTGCCAGTTTCTAGTATGGTGGCCTGCCCTACATATTTCAGACTCAAAGACAACAACTTCAATTCTTACCTGAGTTTCCAGCTGCCCAGCTGACAGATCCACCCACAGATTTCAGACCTGACAGCCTTCCCAGTCACATGAACCAATTTCTTAATATCTCTCTCTCCCTCCCCACCTCCCTTTATCTTCTATTGAGTCTGTTTGAGGAACCCAGCCTGATACAACCTGTTTTAAGTTTTAGGCTCAGGAAATATTTGGAAAATCACTGAAGTAGAAAATCAAACAAAAGAAAATATCAACAATAAAAAAGTCTTCAGATAAAAATAAAGCTGAACAGTTTATACTATTTTTTCCAAAATAGGCTACACTTTTTAACCCCTGTACCCTTTTTAGTGTTTTATTAAAAACATCATTTTATCCAAGAACAAATGAAACATAAATCATAGTGTAACAACTGTTTTTCTGAGTCATTTTGTCCAATTGAAGGAACATACTGTATATTGAAAGGTTATACTGGGCATCACTGAAAAGATACTTCAATCTATTCAGAGATTTCACTAAGCATTAGTTATCTACTGCTGTGTAGTAACTCTCAAAGGTACTGTCTCACAGTTCCTGAGGGCCAGGAAACAAGATGTGCCTCAGCTCGGTGGCTCGGGCTCAGGGTCTCTCTTTAAGCTGCAGTGAGCCCAGTGGTGAGAATCACAATCTTCAGAGGACCTGACTGTGGCTGGTTGGGCTGGAGATCTGTGTGAAGACGGTTCATTCACGCTGGCAAGCAGCCTCAGTTCTTCCACACGTGAACCCTTCCAGAGGGCTGCGTGAGTGTCCTCACAACACGGCAGCGGGCTTCTCTCAATGTGAGCAACGTAGGAGCAAGAACAAGGAGGGTGGCGCAACGCCCAGGGTGAACTCGTCCCTGGAGGTCATGTGCCATCACACCCACCCACTCTGCCACTAGCCAAGCACATGCCACCTTCTGAAGGAAACAGTATCAAAGAGCTGCAGGAACACTGTAAGGCGTGAAACCATACTCTTGATTTGATCCTTGCCAGAGTTGAGCTTTAACTGGTCTCTCTCTCTCTTTCTCAGTTTTACCCTCATTGTAGGGATTGAGAATTAGTCTCTTTCTATCCTACAAGGCTCAAAATGTGTAGACTCTCTATATACTTCTTTGTCTATTTGTGAACTCAATACTTGATCTTGTTTTTAACCAGCCAACACACACACACTATGAGTGTTCTGTGTTATTTAATCTCTTCCGCTTCAGGCACAGGTTCATTCAGGCCATGATCTCATACAGATGTCTCACCTTCTCGAGCTCAGGCAAACCACAGGCCACCCGCAAGCTACTGGGCTAACCGTCCTGGTCCCAGTGCAGCAGGTCACCCTCTGTGGAGGAGGGAGCTGGTGGTGACAGTGGGGCTCTAGATGTACCTGCCTGACTATTCAACAGGCAGAGGGTCTCTCAGATGCCTGCAGGGCTGGTAGGCCTGCTGTAGTGGGAACCTTTCAGCTCAGTTAAAAACCTAGCTGACATATCACTGTAATGGGAAACCATCATTTGTGAAAAAGATCAGGTATGGGAGCATTTCGGACTCTCTTCAGAAGGAAATTCTTAAATTGGGGCTAAAAAGGTCCACTTAAAAAGAGCATTTTATCCAATTTCTAATCTCATAATTGATTCTTTTCAATTAATTAATTAATTCCTTTCAAGTAATCCTGTACTGAAACAACTTCACTAACGCGGCAGGCAGGGCCTAAGGTAAAGGGAAGGGAAATGACATTCATTGACTCTTCTCACATGTTGAGCGCTACTCTAAGTATTTTACAAGTCATTCAATTTAATCCTCACATCAAAACTGTAAGGTAGGCATTATTATCTTCATTATATAGATGAAGAAACCCAGCCTAAGGGAATTTAAATAATTTACTCCAAATCACACAACTAGCAGAGTTAACACTCAAGACCAGGTTTCTTAACTCTAAATTCCACTGTGTTAAGTAAGCTCTTGACAGTAGTAACATATCCAAAATGTCGGTGACCAACCACATCACACAGTTCATAGTAACTGGAAGGTAAAGGCTGAGTTAAGGTCTGCTCCAGGCTGCAGGTCTACTCTACACGTCTTCTCACACTGGGATTCAGGCATAAGGAGCTTGAATTTCCCATCTAGAAAGAATTCAAGCCAAATCACACAAACCACATCTACAGCTCCTGCCCAGAGTTGGCATACGTCACATCTGCACATGCTCCATGGGCCAGAGCAAGTCACATGGAAGCCTTGCCTTGGGGGGAGAGAGTATACTTTGCCTACTAGGAGTTAGTGGAAGTCACCTAGCCAAGGACATAGACTGTTTCCCAGGAAAAGAGAGAGTGTATTCCATGTGGCAAGAAAAGTGAAGTGAGTGGCTGATAGCTGGAGGGGCCAACTGCAGTAGTCATTGGTGTCTGTCCCCCAGATAACTGCAGTTCTCTTCCAGGGCACATGCGGGGCTGTGCATCTTCATTCTATCAATGCCATGGGTGGCCCAGCAACTTGCTTTGGTCAGTGAAATATGAGCCAGAGTGATGTTACTTCTGCATAGGCTGGTGCACACGTGGGCACTTTATTTCTGACAATGCTTCAAATGACGAGTGCAGCTTGGGTCCCTGAATAAGGACAATATGGGACAGAGCCCCCAACCAATCCATGATGACCACATGGCATGAACAAGAAGGTATGTGGGTCATTTCTGTTACCTCAACATGAATTTGCTTATTTTGACTGATCTACATCAATTAGATTATTTCCCTGAGGAATGGAAACCAAGAAAGAGAAAGAACTGGGTGGTGAGCAATGCATGACAAATGCCAAGGTTGAACCTAAGATACTTTATGACAAGTCAAAATTAAATTAAGTCTTCAGTGAAAAAAGTGGGACGAAAGTCCCTGTCAGACGCTCTAAGGCAATTATTCAGAAAAATTCTATGGTAAACCCGATCACAGAATAAAGATTCACTTCCTAATATAATCATTAATTTTTTTCCTATATCAAGCTTATTTAAGTTAATGTTCATGAATAAACAAAAATATTAAATACATACACTTACATAAACTCATTAAATATCTCCTACTAAATATCATCTAGGTAAATTTAAGAAAAATGGAGACATAAGGCAAAAATAAAAGACCTTCCCAGAATTAAGATGATGAAACAAAAGAGAAAGAGAATGTCACCTTCCTAAAAAGGTGTCTCCTTATCTCTAAAAGTAAGGAGAGAAGATGATTCTTTTACAAGCACACGTACAACTTTCCCAGAGAAAGCCTTAAGCAGATAAAAGTATCCACTGTAATACAAGGCTCAGTACTAGAATTCAATAAATACTAGGTTGACTGATCGACCATATATATCTTTGGGGAAAGCATTTACCCTGTAAATCGCTTAGTACCTGCATGCATACTTTAGGTCCCAGACAAAAAGCTACCGGCAGTGACTACACTGGTTGACTTTTAGGCCCCATGCTGTGATTCTAGATCTAAAATCTGAATAGAAATTAATCTGTTACATGAGGCATATGATGGGGGAAACTGAAGAGCTCAGGAGTATAGTGAACTTAATTTCTGTCTAAACACATGCCAAGCCTTTTAAATCAAAATAGGAAGCACTTACTGAAAAGCTACCTTATGGTTGGCACAATGTTAAGATATTCACAGGGAAGACGTAAAAAGCATCGTAAAAAGCATCAAAAAGTCTTTTTAGTAAATTCAAATAGTAAATCGGCCAAGTAGATAGCTATAAAAAATTAGTTTCCAACAGGTTTGGATATTAGACACTGAAAAGAACTAATAACCAAAAAGTTGTAGTGGTTGTTTCAACTGCATCTTTTACAATTTAATAAATTTAAAGTTGCTAACTTTTTGAAAGTTATATTACAATCTGTATGTTGCCTATTACTTAAGTCTTGTTTTTGTGTTTAATTCAGCTAGGATGATAGGCAGAGAGGAAAGTAACAAAATTTACACTTAATTGATTTTTAAAAGCTTGGATAAATTTTCACCTTTAAGTGACAAGCTCTCTAGAATGACAAGCCATGTGACAGGTAAAAGTAAATGAAACAAAACTGAATTACCCTTGTCATCAATCTTGTTCTGTTGTGTAGTAAATCTGGTTTGGGAGTGACACATTCTGAATTTTACTATTCAAGCACTAAATGAATCTGTCTCTTCCACAGTGATAGTTCTAGCACAACAGTGATACATATCCTCATTTTAATTAACCTAATGGTCTATTAACCGATCATACTTGGAGGTCTATTTCATTACCCTAAATTAACATTTTCTTTCCATTAAAGTTACAGATATTAAAAAAAGACATTGCTTCCATGTGTGGTTTATAACACATTTAATCTATAGTTCTCCTTTGCTTAGTGATTACAAGCACTTAAACGTTCTCTGAAAAGCACTTAGAACTACTAGCAGCCCCATGATTTATTCACTCCTCTGCAGGGAGGGCCATTAATAAGGAGAATAAAAATGCAATATTTCAAGAATAAAAATATCTAGTCGTTAGCTCAATGAAAGCAATTCTAATAAAGGTGTTGATTGATATTTTAAAAGGTGTGATGGTTCTCCTTAAAGTAAATGGGTTTGTATTTACATAAAATAATTGAATAATCCTAACACATTTTGTCATTTTATTCTCCTTGCAATTAGAAATTTAGCTTCTCAAGTTTAGAATGAAGCATAAGAACAACAATAAAGTAATTTTAATTGTTCTAGAGGACTTTTTCAAGCAAATGTTTGCCAATTTAATGAGAAATTATTTGATCATAATTCTTTGATACAAATTCAGCACCTAAGGCTAAACTGTCAACCCATAGACAGAAATTAACATATATATCAGCTCATTACTGTTCACTTGCCAAATTAATCCCTGTTGATCAAAATGAAAACATAAATCTGAATTTGATTTAAAGATGGTTTAAATTTTTTTTTCACATTATCCCAGGTTTAAAACAGATCCTCAGAAGTGCTGTTAGACAAAAGTGTATCCCTCTTCCCAACCAACCGCCACCCTATTTCAGAATTTACTCTCAGAAACAACACTGATGCCCAAAAGAAACCCTAAGTATTAAACAGACATTCTATTTTCATTACATGATATTGTGAAACTCTTGTTGATTTGAAAATTTAGATATCTTATAAAAGTTACTGGATTTAAAAGTAACCTATTGAATAAAATCTCTTGCCAGGAACACATCCTGTGTTAGATTTTTCTATAGAAATTTCCATAATGCGTTGTCTCAATAAATAGTCTTAGAGGTTTGTACTTTGAAAAGTGCTTGCTATACATCTGAAGGCAGTATTTTTTAATTCTTTCAAATTCACTTCAGAAAATTGAATGACGATTTGGTTATTTCACTTTCCAGAAGAAAAAGAAACAAATGGCATAAATACTTCAAGATGAACTATTCCCAAAATTAACCTTGGAAGCCTGGGACTAGTTTTGCTATCTATTAGGATAACACCAAAAAACAAAAGTTACTCATTCCAACTATTTTTCTTCAATGATTAATATACGAAACTATTTTATCAAAACATATATACATATTTTTGAGTTATGGGCCATTTTAATAAGAAGGTAAAAGGTTTTCCTAATTCCCTAACATTTCCTTAATTTGGAACAAATCATTTGAAACAGTTTTCTCTACTTAAAGAAGCTACTGCTAAGAAGCTTAATTTAATAGTCTCCTAAAATATCATATTTTCAACCTACAACTTCTCTCTGCCTTGCTTCTTTAGCCTCCTATTAGAAGCGATAACTAATAAGAACTTGCTGTATAAAAATAAATACATTAATTAAAAAAAAAGAAAAGAAAAACAGACACCTAAAATATATCTAAAAAAAGAACAGTGGTCCCCAACCATTTTGGCACAAGGGACCAGTTTTGTGGAAGACAATTTTTCCACGGATTGGGGGTGGGGGGTTCATGCAGTAATGCGCGCGATGGGGAGCAGCACATGATGCTTCGCTCACTCGCCCGCCGCTCACCTCCTGCTGTGTGGCCTGGTTCCTAACAGGTCGCAGATCAGTACCAGTCCGCGGCCCGGGAGTTGGGGACCCCTGTATTACAATGTCTCACCCTATCTCATCCTAGTCAACTTTATTTCCACCTGTGCTCCTTCAGTTAAATAAATGTGATCATTATCTCCTATGTTTATTTCATTCATCACACCTTCCCACCCATTTCCTCGTGCCCATTCTCTCAGCAATGCCTGTCCTCTTTTTCCTCTCCAGCTACCCAAATCCTGCCCATCTTCAGGACACAGCTTAACACATCTCTCAGCTCTGGACCATAAGGGCCTGACCCTCCTTTGAATCTCCAAAAACTCACTGCCACATAAGGTGTCACTTTGTTCTTCAATTGTGTCACACGTGTCAGTTCTGTGATGAGCTACTTGAGAGCAACTGGGACCAGGGTCAGCACCATACACGACATCCAGAGCCATTATCTCCATAAATCTACACAGACACACCAGAATATACCCAGATGTCAGTCAGAGCCGAATAAAGGTAAAGAGGCCCAGCCCCATAACAAAAACTCACTAAAGCCACTCTCAACTGTCACATATCATACACTTGTATATATTACAGAAATCGCTGGAAAGATGATTTCAAGCAGTGGTCTAGTGGCTGTGTGTGAGACCTTGGCCAGGACAGGCCTCCAGGAGTTCTTGCTGGTGAGGCTCAAGGGCTGAGACCTCGCTGCTCCCTGAAGGAACCACACCTGGACCCACACCTCCTTCCACCCCAATATCTGACTGCCCTTCCATCAAGGAGTGTAGATGCAGCACGGTGAACAAGCACACGGTAGCCTGGTGGGTGCCAGGATAACACACGAGGAATGGAGGTGGCTGGCTGAGTCTGCACTCATCTTGAGGGAGGAGTAAGCAGATCCTATTCCCAAATACCTACTTCAGGAAAGTAGCAAAGTCCTGTGCAGAAATTTTAAGTTTAAGGGCTGCTTAACTGACAGCCTTGGACCGAGTCGCCATTAATAACTGAATGGATATTTCTGATACTTCTCACCTACCCGCCTCATTGCCTGTGTCCAGCAAAGCTGCCCCCGTTATAAGCCCAAATAAGTGACTGTATGCTATTTCTTACCTCTCTAGAAACTGACACAATCCACCACCCACTCAACATGTTCTACTATTTACCTTTCAGACACTGTACCTTTAAACATATTTTCATGAAAGTATTATACATGAAAGTACAGTAAAATCTTATCTGATCTTAGCCTCGATTTCATCTAGCCTCCAGCTTAAATGGTTACTATCCACTTCATATGATTCACAACTACTCTATGAAAGTAAGATTGACCCTGAAACTAAAAATTAAGAACACTGGTAAAGAAATTAGCTTAAGATATATATATATAATTCAACATTTTTAATCCAAGTATTTAAAAAACAAAAAATTTTTCATCTTTAATGAATAAATATATTGCCCTAAATGCTATGAAAGCTGAAATTACAATCACTATTCCACGAAGACTACTTTATTTTGTGGCATCTCTGCTGTTCTGGATGAAACTGACTTCACCCTCAGCTCTAAGGGTAGGTCTGAACTGGCCTGAACCAATCAGCATAATCCCATCCTGCTTGCTATAATCCTTGATTCAGGGATAAACACATGACCTGAGTTGGTCCAATCAACATAAAACCAAAATGCTATTATTCTCTTTCCCTCTGGACCATGTGGTATGTGGATGTGAAGCCTGGAACCACTGCAGCCATTTTGCTACCATAAGGGAAGCTCCCCAAGGTCAAAGCTGATACAGAGAGAACACAGCCAAGAGAACCACAGAGAAAGAGAGTCAGAGCCTGCCAGGCCTAAAGCCCACCAAGCTCTGGATTTTGTCAGTTATATGTCACATACACTCTTTCATGTTCAAGCTATTCTGAGGCAAGTGTTCTATTACCTGCAACTAAAAAGAAATGTCACTTATCATTCTGAGGCACAAAAAAGATAGGAGTTTGGGAGTAACATATACACACTACTACAGTATATAAAATAGATAGCCAACAGGACCTACTGTATAGCACAGGGAACTATACTCAATATTTTGTAATAACTTAAAAGGGGAAAAGAATCTGAAAAAGAATATATATACATATTTATATGTATATAAATATATATAAAACTGAATCACTGTGCTATACACCTGAAACTAACACAACATTGTAAATTAACTATACTTCAATTAAAAAAATAATTTAAAATATATATATACATATATAAAAGATAAGAAACTGAAGCTTCAAAAGAAGTAGTAAACTTGCCTTAAATTGAATAGCTGAAAAAAAAAAAAGAGTAAGGCCATAGGTTTAGGAGCAGAATGGACTCCTCTTATCCTCAAGGGTCAGGATGCTGGAGTTTTTACAAGAGGAATTTTCAAACACGATGCTGGCTAGGGCAACTCCTCCTGACCCGGCCAGCCCCTAGCTCTGAGGGCATGAATACCAAGAAATGGCTCTTGTGACTGTGCCTGCTGAAGGAGCTAAACTAAAGAGCTGTATGGACCACGGCTGAGCCTCCCTCCACCAACAGAAATGAATGCCAGACCCTCAGCAACATCACTGTGGAGTATGAAGCTGCAGGGAAAACGATGCCCATTCTTCTCTCCAGTGGAAAAAAACTACCCTGGGCTGCAGGAAACACAACCCCTCTGGTAAAATAATGAGAGCTTCATGTTTCCCTTCTGTGAAAACAGTAGCCAGGACCAACCACAAGAATGAGCAAGCGTCTGGGGATTCTGAGACTATTACACAGAGAGGAATCTCGAAAATATGTTCTCAAGAAAATGTGGCAGGGCTGAGGGTACTATCTGTGAAGTATCAAAGAATTATAACTTGCCCTTCTCTTCCCAGCTTGCCTTTCTGTTGCCAGCACAGAGCAGTAGCACAGCAGCTGGGTGGCTACAGGCACAGCAGTGAGGAAGGGCTGGGGGTGGAGGCAGAGGCCTGGACCCATCAAGGCAGTGGCAGGGGCTGGCATAGAGGTGGTGAGCAGCAAAGATAGCAGTGCGGTTGGCAGATCTACCTACAGCAAATTATTTTTGACTGAGCAAATAGGAAACCATATTGAGGATAATAGGTGCTGTGTTTCTCACTGCCAGAGACAGTATTTAAAAAGAGCTCCAAGATGCTGAGTTAGAACGGAAAGTATCATTATGAACCCATGATTTTACCATATACACACACATACACACAGAGAGATATGGAAACATTTACAGATGTGTATATATGTACATGTGGGAGTGTGTGTGTATTTTTTTTTTCTGTCCCCAGGTAGGGTCTCATTTTCTTCAATTACAAAAATGAAGGGCTACACTAGAGTTATCCTGAATCCCTTCCAGCATTAGAATGTTGGCAAACACAAAAATGCCCATCTTTCTGCAATCTTCCTAAACCTACCAAAAATAATACTTCAGAAAGACATGTCACGAGAGTTAGAAATTAGATATTCAACAGGAGAAAGCAGAATTATCAATTATATCTACCACACAACACACACCATGAAGTCACACCTTATAAATGTTCACTCTCCAGGTGTTGTTAGCGTTCAGAAAAATTGTCACCTTAGCAAATAATTTCTCTTAATGCTAGAAAGACATAACATGAACATCATTCTGCTTTAAAAGGGGGGCAAGGAAGACTATCATTGACAAAACGCTACACTCTAAGTTATTTCACTTCCACTTTGCCCTAGAGATGGAATTTTAAATATTTAAAAACCAGAACACATAACATGCATAGAGAAGCCATTAGAACTAAAGCAATTAGAACTGTGAAATATTAATTTTAGCTTTTGCTTCCTATAACCTTAATAAATGCATCAATCAAAATGTTAACTTTTCTGCTAAAACTAAAGTACAAAATGCCCTTGTAAAATCAGCACGTGTCTATGAACTCTTTTGCCCTGTTTCACAACTTTGCCTCTCCCACAAGTAACCGAAACCATAAATATTTAGACACCATAATACCAGGATTCTTACTCCACTCAATGATTCTTTCAGGAAACATATATTTGTAAGTTGGTGCCTACCACGTGATTAGACAGGATTACATATGGTCACCACCCTTAACATCAATAAATGTACTTTAATGGATTGTCAGGGTCACCCAAAGTTTTAAAATATATGAATAATGTAACCAAAATTCAATTTAAATTAACTTTTACTAGCACCAGCAAGTAAAAGTACTGCACCAACAGCAGAACCGAAATGATACCACCAGGATTAAATGAGATGACAGGGAATTCCCTGGCGGCCCAGTAGTTGGGACTCCACGCTTTCCCTGCTAAGGGCATGGGTTCGATGGCTGATCAGGGAACTAAGATACTGCAAGCCTCGGTGCGGCCCCCACCAAAAAAAAAAAGATGACAAAAGTGGGCGAGGTGCTACACCAAGTGTGCCCTGGAGAAAAGAAATGCTTCCTGATCATGACTCTCCAGCCCTCTGAGTACTTCCATGTACTACTTTGCATGGCTTTTTACCTCTTTAGTATCTTCATCTCTGACCCCTTCCTTCTAAACTCCTGCAGCACTTATTTCCATTAATCATTAAATATTGTGTGTATCATTCCTTGTGTTGTGAATTCTTTAAAAAATAATATTCAGTTTCTTCAGCTAGATCTTAAGCCCTTCAAGAGTACAGACTGTATATTGTCTTTTTTGTAGTTTAAATATCTTGCACAGTTAGTAAAATAATAAGGACAAAATAAGTATTAAGCCAAGATTATAGTTTTCTGAGCACTATATTTCACAATTATGCCTACATTTAAAAGGCCACAGTCTTGGATCAACAGTAAAAAGCACAGATTTTAGTTCTCGTTCTTCCCAGAATAAGCCAGTGGAGTCACTCAGCCTCACTGGGCTTCAGTCTCCTCAACCACATGAAACCTCTTAAGTCCCGCCCGTTATAAGTGTCTAAGATTCTACATCACAGAGTTAATACAAAGTTTATTTAGTATTATTTTAGTGGCATTACATGGCCGTTTTTGACATTTTAACACTGATTTTATTTTAATTTTAATATTTATTTATTTATCTGTGCTGGGTCTTAGTTGCGGCATGAGGGATCTTTTTTTAGTTGCAGCATGCGGGATCTAGTTCCCTGACCCGGGATTGAACCTGGGCGCCCTGCACTGGGAGCACAGAGTCCCAACCACTGGACCACCAGAGAAGTCCCTTAACACTTTTTTTTAAACAATTTTTATTTCTTACAACTGGGTTGGGTCTCACAAATGAATCAAAATACAAAATGACTCAGTAAGTCAACTGCTCAAATGCTAACTGGATCATGTTCTACTAAGAGTTCATTCTAGGGCTTCCCTGTTGGCGCAGTGGTTGAGAGTCCGCCTGCCGATGCAGGGGACACGGGTTCGTGCCCCAGTCAGGGAAGATCCCACATGCCGCGGAGCGGCTGGGCCTGTGAGCCATGGTCGCTGAGCCTGCGCGTCTGGAGCCTGTGCTCTGCAACGGGAGAGGCCACAACAGTGAGAGGCCCGCGTATCGCAAAAAAAAAAAAAAAAAAAAAAAAGAGTTCATTCTACTCAGCTGTGGAACAAACTCAGGCCCTAGAACATGAATGAGTTGACAACAGCTAAGCTTATCCACTGGGTTTTAGAGGAGCATCAACATTACAGACCAGGAGAAAAGGAAAAAAGTTGTTTCTTCTATAACATGAGATGTGTTTGATTTTTTACATCAAACACTGTGAAAGTAAAAATTTCTTACCTAATCCATCTTCTTTTTTCCTACACTTTCCCCCTTCGTTTTCTTGTAATAAAAGCAAACATCATGTCCCTTCTTTTTTTTTTTTTCCTTTTCTTCATATCAGAAAAAAGGTATACAAACTTGTGAAACATCTGGGCCCATGTTTTTAATATCAAACGGGGAGGTAAAAGGCATACCAAGCAAATGGACCTAATGCAACTCATTGTTTACTCTGGATTAAACTTCCAGGATGAGAGAAGGAGCTTGTGAACTTGCAGATATTTATCCAAATGAGATGCAAAAACTGTCTGTCTGGTGGAACAGATAGCCACAAAGGTTGATGTCTCTGATGGGCATTAACCGATTTTCTATCTAACCCAGAAGCATTTCTCTGTTAAATTACCTATATATGCCTGATGTCTCAAATGTTCTTTGAACCAGCCATAACATCTTACTGATTTCCTCATTAATTTCATGAGTTAAATAAAATCTCTCACACAGATTCATTTTATATTTACCTGAGACTGATGATTTTACCTCTTTGAAAATTATCCATTAACACGTGTAAAACCAGAAACCTATCATAATTCTGTAGGGAAGTATGACAGGTCTATTTACATAACCACTGTTCCTTAGATCGCTTAGATTAAACAAAATACTGATGAAAATCAAAACCTTTTACATACTATCATATATTATTACTTCCCTTATAGGAGTCCTTATTTTCAGTGTGCAAAAACAAACAAACAAAAAACCAATTTTTTTTAATGTAATGGTTTATTTTCTCCCATTTGGTTTACTGCAATTGTTCTGGTAAGCTCAGAAGCGAGAAAGAAAAAGATACTGACCATTAAGTTTGGCAGAATGAACAATTCATAGCCAAGACAGCTACCGCTCTGGCAGTGGGCAAAGGGTTCTCTTTGATGGGGCTTCTCTTTAAGTTACCCCTGAGAATGAAAGAGCACATAGAGATGTGAAAGCCCACACAGATATATGGGCTGATGAGCAATGGGACCTTTGCAGCTACAATCAGCACCACATTGCTGACTCATTAAATGACAAAACGCACTTGATTTCAGCAAAGAACAACCAGCCCCTGTAATTCCATCACTTTCACGGAGACACCACATCAGAGATGCAGACGTTTCCTGACGTCAGAGAGGCCCTAGTGCCACTTGTGCCAAACCAGCATCATTTCTGTTCTGAGACATTTATTCTGCACAAAAGTGCTATTAGAATTTTGCTGTCAGATGGCAAGAAAGAAGGTCTTACTTTATGACTTTTCTGCAGGCATCTCTATAGGGAAAAGATTTATACAGAGAGCTTCACAGAAAATTAACAAATACGGCTACTGGGAAGCAATTTAATTTGGTCAACAAATACGGTTACTGTACAGTCTTGTTAGTTGATGGAATCATTCGAAGTGCTGCCAGTCGAAAGTCAAACGTATTCCCTAAATGACAAGAGAGGTCACGAAGACGGATTAGTCAGAGTACTGGATACCCTGCAACCCAGAATAGGCTCTTGAGTCCAGGGCATGGAGGAGTGGATGTCTGTGCTTCAAAATAAATCAACTGTCTGCAAACAACTACTTTTTCAAAAGAGAGAACTAAACGGGAATATGATCCCAAACCAAGCACCAATCTCTAACTCCTTTTCTCACATTTCTCTCTTGTTGTCAGCTAATAATCAATACTCCAGCCTTGGCTGGAAGTTTGGCTTAGAATTTTCTCCTAAGATAAATACAATTTGAACTAGAAAAAGTAATGGAAAGCTATTTACCAGAATGTAAATTGTGGTTATTTCTATAATGATGGGATTTTAAGTAACTTTAATTTTCTTACTGGCATTTTTCTGTATTTTCTGAAATTTCCAAAGGGAACATGTATTACTCTAGTCATCAGGAAACAGATAGATATAGATACATATACATACACACACACACACACACGTGTATATATGTATATACATATATATACACACATTTATATATATATATGCATATATATGTAATTTAAAATATTTTAAAATAAGCACTGATCGTTCAAAAGTTTTCCACATTAAATAAGCCTGACTTTTAAATTGATAATCTAGTTATTAGCTTTAAAAAAAAAAAAGCTTCAAAAAATCCAACTATAATGTTTGATGCAACAGTGACTAAGTGATTTCTATCCTAAGATGCAGCATTTCCTTAAAAAGCTCAAAAGCAAGACGCAAGGTTCATTAACTTGGGGGAATCAACCTAGAGAGGCAGGACCACCATCACGCCCCCGCTCCCAGTGTTAGTATCATTTCTGCTCAAAGAAGCAAAGACTGTTAGACAGACTGTGTAAAATCCAAGTTTCAGAAACTGATCATTTTAAACTAAACGTCTCAAGGAACATTTAAATCTATTTCCTTCATGCTTGAGGTAGTATGACTTCTATGAACCAATATCCAGCCAGAATTAGGATGATTTCTAAAATAAGTTAAAAATATGCTCATATTCATCAAGCTCAAAGAGAGCTACAGCTGCAGGCCAGGCGTGGTAGGTGACTCCAGAGGCCAGCACCTCTTTACTGGAGTTTGAAGAGCCAGGAAAGCACTCCCCATGTCAATTTCAGCAACAATTTTCCTTCTCTTCATTTCCCTCCACACAGTCGTTGAGATCCAAGAGTACCTGAACCTAGCCCAAACAATAACCCTTCCTTGAATAACTTTTAGTTTCAAAGCAGCAAAGCTTGTAAAACTGAACATTTCAACAGGAGAGACTTTGGTCACTGATATATTACCAACAAGAGAATTCTTTGGGGTTTTGGAAGAAATCTTAAAGAGCAAGTCATGTATTTGAAAAATAACTAATGGATTTTTAATTTATGCATTTAGGCAAAAGACTACATTTAAAATATTTCAAAACTGTAAAGAGACTTTCTGAAGTCTCTTGGTTCTTAAACCAATTTTTAAAATGCTGTTAGGAAAACATTTAACTTCTTTTAGTGACAAATACCATTTAAATAGGGAGTGGAATTAGAGAAGAATTTACAGTTGACCCTTGAACAACATGGGGGCACCAAACCACCACCCCCCGCCCCGAGTCAAAAATCTGCCTGTTAACTTTACATTTGACCCTCCACATCAGGGGATCCGCATCCGTGGATTCAACCAGATACTGTAGTATTTATTGAAAAAATCCACATATAAATGGACCCACAAAGTTCAAACCCATATGGTTCAAAGGTCAACTGTATTTAAAAATCCTTCCCAAGGATCTTTGTTAGCTGCTAATGTACAGATCATCTCTCTTTCAATCACATTATCTCAAAACTCTACACTGAAAATGAATTCTAGGTCTTAACTCTACCTTCCAAAAAATTTTGTGCACCTCTGTCACTCTACCTCTGCTAGGGAAAGTCTAAACAAAACACATAGGAGTCAACCAGATGAACACAGAGTAACTGAAGAAGACAAAGAGTGAATAAAATAACAATAGCATCCCAAAACCTCACCCCTAAGCAGAATAATAAAATGCCTAGTCTGCATAACTATTTTCTATAAAAACTGCAAAAACAAGAAACAGAGAATCCTAAAGTAGTATCACTTCCTTCCAGTTTCAAAACCAGTGCACACAACAATTTTTGTTAGGTATGTACACACCCGCAAGACTCCCAGAGCTCATGCAATTTACTTTAAATAAAAGGATCTATGAAGAAAATGTCCTGTTTTTATTCTTTCACACAAATTCTTGCTCAATAGTAAAATAAATGTTTACCACAACAACAAAAAAGGGTTAAACCTTCACATGAAAAGCACCACACAAATATATTCCATCACAGGCCCTCTGTCCGTCAACATTCAAGCCTAGGGCACAAGTCGAAAGCCCTAAGGGCTGGGGAAGCAGCAACCAATCTAAGGCAAGTCAGTCTATATTTCACCCATGAACATTCCCCAGCGGTCAGTCCTGCCAAGGGGAATCCAACTCATTACTGCTTATAAGTTCTGTGACTCCAAAAAAAGTTGAAAATCACGTTTTCTGAACACAAACGATAAACATTTAAAGAGGGATTTTTCTTTCTCATGATCAATGACATCTGTAGCTCACGAAGGGTGACAACTGACAGATCACATTATGCTCTGCAAGAGACCTAGGGACCTTATAAGGATTTATAAGATATGATGTGGTTTTTTCACACCTTTACTCATTCAAATCCTCTTCATCTGAAATAAAGCTGTCCCCACGGTTCTTAAAAATTACAACCTAGTCAATACCACTGTTGGCAAACTCAGAAAAAGTTCTGAAACCAAATATTAGCCTCCTCATTCTAACACACAAGAGAAGAGAGTGAATCCAAGGAAAAGACAAACATGAAAAGAGAAGATGGGAAAAGAACAAAAGGAGGAGACAGGAGAAGTATTTAAAACTTACAAGTTGAAATTAGACCCAATTTTATTAATGAAAAGAGGATGGCATAATTTTGCTAGAATCTGAATGTAATTTGCCAATTGCTGCCAAGAAGAATCAATCAGCAGCTCCAGAGAATTCTAAATTAAAAATGATCAGTCACCATACTCATGCAATATAAAAAAGCCCACTGATGGATTAAAAGATTAAATGCCCCAGAAGTGACATGGGTAATGTCTAGTCACACAAACATGGGAGCAGTGAAAGATCTCAAAGTCAGAACGGACCAAAAGTTTAATCAATCAGCATTAAGAAACTATTTAAAAGAAACCTCATGTGTGTTTCAAAAAATCAGCTTAATGATGTTACAGAAGTGCATTAAAATCTATAATGCAAATTAAATGTTGGAAGCCTGCCTGCCTAGAGCCCATGCTCTGCAACGAGAAGCCACCTCAATGAGAAGCCCGCGCACCACAACGAAGAGCAGCCCACGCTCCCAACGAAGAGAAAGCCCACGCGGAGCAACAAAGACACAACACAGACAAAAAACAAATAAAATTAAAAAGAGGGCTTCTCTGGTGGCGCAGTGGTTGAGAGTCCGCCTGTCGATGCAGGGGACATGGGTTCGTGCCCTGGTCCAGGAAGATCCCACATGCCATGGAGCGGCTGGGCCAGTGAGCCATGGCCGCTGAGCCTGCGCGTCCGGAGCCTGTGCTCCGCAACGGGAGAGGTCACAACAGTGAGAGGCCCGCGTACAGCAAAAAAAAAAAGAGAAAAAGAAAAAGGAACAGATTATCATGACAGGCTGTGAAACTGTCTTTCTTAGAGACTTTAAAAATAGAATAGTTTACACATGGGCCTCTCCAGAGTCAGGGGACACGGAAAAGGCCCTCCCAACATGCAGGTTCCCTGGCCACACCTGTAACCTTCCCACAGAGGCAAATCCTACAGCACTAGTCACTGAGTAACTCAGCATCTGCAATCATGGGGCAGGAGACCCAAGTCAGAAAAACCACCTCACCCTTCCTCTTCTGGGCCCAATTCTGAAGACCGTTACACAACAAACAACATGAGATAACGTACGGTTAGACTGTGATGCTTCCCTCTGTGGAGGGCTTAATGAAGGGAAGGAAAAGGAAAACTCATTTTGGGGGTTATACTAATGGAATGCTCCAGAAAAGTAAAGGAGTAGCAAATCTAGTATTTATTAAGATTGTTTAAGTATTAATCACCCCTGACTGACAAAGAAATACTGACTTGGTGAGGATCTTGAAGCTAAATTGGGAAGATCTATGGAGTCTGGAAATTTTTAAAGTAAACCAACAGTAAGCACTGTCTTGAAGTGAAGCAAAATGAGCAGGTAGATGGCCTCCATGTGGCAATAAAGAAAGCAGGAGCGTGGGACGAAGCCTGGAGACAGTCTAGCCACGCACATTACACCAGCTGCTAGAAGAAAGGGAGCCGAGACTCCAAAGGTTCCTCACATCCTTCTTTAGAATTCTTAGAAGCAGAAGCCTACATTTCACAATGTTTGTCTCTTCCTTTAAGTATCTGTTTTCTGCTTAGTCTCCAAAGTTCCCTAGAAATTATCAGGCTGTCCTAACAGGGTCAGCTCAGTGCAAGCAGTTTATCTGGAGGTCAAGGGAAGGAGTAATCCAAGGGACTGGAGGGAGTCCCAGGCCAGGACAGCAAGAAAGAGGAAGAACGGTCCACAGTTCAGACCCCATGGCCTCCTGGATGGCCTTCCTCCACAGGCCCTGTGCAAAGCTCAGCAAATCCTAAGACACTGACAGAAATTCATTCTCCTCCAGAGTGCAGCCTCATGCCAAAAATACTAGAAAAGAGAACTCAATCGTTTGCATCTCAAATCACTTTGTCCCCAGATCCGGTTCGCAGACTTCAGTGTGCATAAGAATCACCTGGGGCCCACCCCAAGCGATCTTGATTCAGTAAGGTCAGAGCAGAGACCCAGGAATTTGACATATTAAAAGGCACACCACACTTTCAGAAGCTCAAGCTGTAGAGAAAAATATATAAATGGCAGAAAGCAGGCAACAGAAAGAAAAATTAAATCAAGTGTTTAAAAGAAGCATTTGCCTCAATTAATCTGTCACTCAGTAATTAAATTTGATTGTACTGTATGGATAATCTTCATGTTACTTCAGAAATGCAGGTGCTTCGTTGGTTTTCAACTCTGATAACTCATAGGAATGGCATCATTTGACAGTTACTGTTGTTACAGAAAGAGCTAAGGGTTCAGGGAAAATTCCTGATTGCTTTACCTTCATCCAAGCACACTGCTTTCAATAACAGAGACTGCCCCCTTGTGACTGGAGAAGCTTCAATAAAGTATTATAAAAGCAAACCATACTGACAACAACATACAGTAAGCACTTACAATATGCAAGGCACTGTACTACGTGCTTTACATGTATGAAACCAACAACCCAATGAGGTAGGTCTTACTGCTGTCCCCATTTTACAAGGGAGCACAGAGAAGTTACTTGCCCACACAACTATTAAGCGGAAAAAGCAGGATTCAAACCCAAGTCTCTCCAGATATGCCACAAAACAGGCTCACTCAGGCTGTAAAGGAAAAATTAAAAATTGATTTCCAGTGACTTCCCTGGTGGTTCAGTGGTAAAGAGTTCGCCTTACAGTGCAGGGGACGCAGGTTCGATCCCTGGTCAGGGAACTAAGATCCCACATGCTGCAGGGCAACTAAGCCCGCCCTCCACAACTACTGAGCTCATGCACCCTGGAGCCTGCGCACCACAACTAGAGAAGAGAAAACCCGTATGCCACAACTAAAGAGAAAACCCGCATGTTACAACTAGAGAGAAGCCCATGAGCTGCAGCGGAAGATCCCGCATGCCTCAACGAGGATCCTGCATGCCACAGCTAGGACCCGATGGAGCCAAAAATGAATAAATTAATATATAATAAATAAATCTTCAAAAAATAAAAAAAAAATTTTGAGGGGAAAAATTGATTTCCAAATCATAAAACATAAGATAATTTGCTATAAACTGTGGAGCAAGAAAAATAAAATGTGAAAATAAATGGTTCTAACCACCTGCTCTGAGGGTCTTGTATAATTTAACTGTTAACATCTTAAAAGACACTGGTCTGTCACATTTATTCAATGATTAAAACTTGCAGCTGTTTAAGGTTATACATAATCACTAGTTAAGGTAAAGAAAGGATCCCCAAAGTTGCCAACATATGTGCCCTGCTCCCTTCAGTGTAAGTGACAGCTTAACTTTTTAACCAGAAAAGAGTTCTAGTCTTTCAACACAATTTAAAATAAAACAAACATTTATATGCATTTTTTGTGCTATCATTTAGCACTGGGGTCAGCAGTCTGATAGCAAATATTTTAGTCTTTGAAGCCCACACGATCTCTGTCACTATTCAAATTCTGCCACCAGAGCCACAGACAATACATAACAAATGGGCATGGCTGTGTTCCAATAAAACTTTATTTACAAAAATAAGCAGCTGGCTATATTTGGTCTGTGGCCCCATAGTGTGCCAACCCCTGAGTCAGCAAGCACTTAATGGTAGAATTTAGGAAAAGCTGTATTTTTACTAGAATCTAAGAAAATTTCTTTCATGAAAGCAACTGTATAATCTACCACTCAAAATGTAAGCTTTTCTCATTTCTCATACTTTCAAGTTCATTTATGCCAAAAGTAGATGAACACAAAAAAGAAATCCCAAATGCCAGTATTCCATTCATCTTACTTAACTTTACAAAGGCTAAATTGGTGATAACATATTACTTGGAATAGGCTATATCCATATTAAGGGAGAAAATAAATGTTTTAATATCTTACAGTTCCTACGGTAAACCCACATCTACAAAGATATTTCAGTCTTGCTGCTTTTCAGCCACAACTACTCATACAATTCTATTATTTCAGGTCCAAAATAGACATAGAAATAAAAACCTACACACACACACACACACACACACACACACACACACACACACACACACACACACACACACACACACACACACACACATTTTTTAATCCTGACTTAAAAGAAAGTGCCCATGTTATGCTCTAAAGTGGAAGGAGAGAGTTGAGAGGAGCAAAACGCAGCTATCACAGCCAGGTCTGGGTCACAAGACCAACACACACTCAGCAGCTTTTATATGAAAACATCATTAAATGCATAGTGATCAAATACTAGGCTCCTCTCTCAAAACAAACAGCTCAAGTTTTCTGTAACAGTGTATGTCAAGACAGTCTACTCACTAACGACTGAAACAGGCAGAGCCCCAGGAAGCACATTCAGCCTGTGAGCGGTGGCTCATGGTTGCTGTATAAAGTGGAGAAGGATGGTCTGGCTCTGTGAATGCTTCTCCAAGTGTGGCCCACAGCACCGCAGGTACAAGCACAGTAACTGACCAGTTTCCACCTGGACACATTAGAGAAGGGAGCCGGGGCAAAGAGGAGAAGCATCCAATCCAGAGGACAGGGAGGTGAAGAGGCCAAAGGAAGGCTGCCTCTGTGTGTACCTACATTTGCACGTGTGCATTTGCATGCGGTTATGTGTGTGTGCGAACACAGGAGCATTCACTCTGAAACCTGTCCCTAAAACTGCCGTCTACAAAATCCATAACATTATGACTACTAAGTGAGAAAGTGGTCTGATTTGAAACAGTTTATCTTCAAAACATGCAAAAGCTTTTCTGTTTTGATTCTGCAACCAGTCCCATTAAAGCTAGGATATGCTTATTTGAAGAAAATGCCTGAAGTCAACAGAGGATACATTTTTACATTATTCATTATCCAAATAATCTTCAAAACCTACATTACGGGATTTAATTACATGTATTACTCCTTTAGTCTAACTTGCTTCTCTTGCTTTTCAAGATGTGAGAAACTCACGTCAAAAGCTAACAGTTCATATAAAATTGCTTTGGTTTTACCACTACTTATTTATAGACTCAGACCTCAATCCAGTGTCTTCAGGACTCTAGTATAGTTTCCCAGCTACTTACCAACTAACCCGTATAACTCTACCAGCAAATGGGTGAAGGGGTAGAATCAGCTCACCGATTACCTTCATGAATAACATTCATGCACTTTAACAGTCTCCAGCAAGATGGATTTCTCCTTCAAGCACTAAGTTGTCTTATCACAACACAAAGCACAGCACCAAGGACAGACCTGAAGTGCAGAACTCAATTCAAAGGGCTACTTCATTGTGGCTGAACTAACAACTCACCAGCCTCTAGAGTGCCCCACGTCCCCTAATGTCAAATGATCTCCATCCCCATCCTCAAGGTCAACTTTCTGGCCCCGACTCCAGGCTTGCAATGCTCTACATGTGAACTAAAATCAAAAACAACTTATTCACCAAAGAGGACAGTGATGGCAAGTAACTGAAAAGATACTAAACGTCATTAGCCATTACAGAAAGGCAGATTAAAGCCATGATGAGAAACAAGTACACATCCAATAGAATGGCAATGATAAAAAATACTGCCAATACCAAGTGCTGCTAAGAATGCAGAGCAACTGGACTCTCACACATTGCCAGTGGAAATGCAAAATGGTTGAGCTACTCTGGAAACGTGCTAGGCAGTTTCTTATAAAGTTAAACATACACTTACCACATGACCCAAGAATCTTATTCCTGCGTGTTTAGAGAAATAAACACGTACATTCTGCCAAAAACCTATACATGAGTATTCACAGCAGCTCTATTCAGAAAGGCCAAAAACTAGAAGCAACCCAAATGTCCTTGAACAAGTGAGTGTATAAATAAGCTGTGGAACATCCACACAGTGGAATTCTACTCAGCAATTAAAGGAAAGAACAGCTGATACACTAGTAGATGGAGAATTACGTTGAATTTTTAAAAATCTTAAAAGGTTATAGACTCTGTGTGTATTAGTTTTTCTAGGAATGCTATAAAAAAATACCACAGACTGAGTGGCTTAAACAACAGAAATCAATTTTCTCACAGTTTTGGAGACTAAAAACTCAAGATCAAGGTTAGCAGGGCTGGTTCTGAGACCTCTCCTGGCCGCGTGCCCTCTCTGTCTTCACAGGGTCTTTTCTCTGCGTGCATGCACCCCAGGTGTGTCTTTGTGTGCCCAAATTTTCTCTTCTTATAAGGACAATGGTCAGATTGGATTAGGGCCCATACAAACAGTCTCATTTTAACACAGTCACCCCTTTAACGGCCCTGTATCCAAAAACAGTCATATCCCAAGGTACTGAATGCTAGGGTTTCAACATGTGAATTCTGGGGAGACACAATAAAGCCTATAATGGTATGCTTCCATTTATATAACATTCCCCATATGACAAAATTGTAGTGATAGAGAGCATATCAGTGGTTGCCAGGGTTGGAGGAAGGGTATTACTATCAAGGAGTAGCATGAGAAAATTTCTTAAGCCTGATGGAAAAGTTCTGCATCCTGACTGCAGTGGTTACAAGTATCAATGCATGTGGTAAAACTTCACAGAACACAAACATACACACATACAAAGAGTACACATAAAAACCAGTGAAATCTGAAAAAAGGTCTGTAGTTTAGTTGATAATAGTACTGTGGTTACGTCAGGTGTTATCTTTGGGGACAGTTAAGTGAAGAGTACAGCAGAAACTCTCTGCACTATTTTTGCAACTTTTATGAGTCTAAAACCATTCCTAAATAAAAAGTTTAAAAGTAAATATTCATAGCTACTAGACTCTCGGGGGGAGGCCTGGAGAACCATGCTTAGTGGCTGTACTGCCAAGTTCATGCCCTCCCTCCACACACCCCAAAAGAAACAACTGTGACATCAGGCTGTACCCCCCGCCCCGAACACTCGAGTCCCACCACAGTAGTATGGGTATGCTGTCAAGGAGCTGAGAAAACCTGGAGAGGGAGCCCTAGTAGAAAAAATTTGAGAATCAATGTTTTAGGCAAATATTATTAATGGTTTTATTATTTCTTTCTTCAAAATACCTTTACATGAGGACTCCATTAATTTACCTTGAAATATATAGTCCAGGATTTTAAGACCAATTTCACACCAATTTCTGTTTGTTAATTTTATTCTCCCTAGATTTAATTTTAGAAACAATGAAGCAAGGTAGAGAGGGAAAGTAAACAACTTTAAGTCTTGGTATTGATTCATATTCAATTACTGGAGAGTAATTGATTACATGTCAGCAATATGACAATGACAAATTTAACACATCTGTTGTGTGTATAATTTTTTAAGAAAACCACTTCCAGGGTATAAATAATCCTTGATTTTAAAAAATGTATATCCATTCCAATTGTCTAAAATTAAGCCACATACTTAATAAGTGGCTTTTTTTAAGTTAGTTTTTAATCTAGCTTCTCTACTGTCTAGATGTAGCCACAGAACTCTGAGTCCCCTTAAGAAACAATCACTATTTGAGTTTTCCATACAAATTTAAATTAATTGAAACAGCTTGAAATTTGCAGTTAATCTGCAAAGTTTCATTTATGAGGTTCAAATTTATAGTATTCTTATTTCAAGAAAAAGCAGCATTACAATACACAAACCATATGTAAAAGATCCAGGAATTCTGACTTCTGATCTTACAATTTTCTACCATTTGAGTAAGGAGTCCTAACACGGCTCTTAATTCATCATCCTTAAGAATTCATACAATACAGCTTAATTTCATTTATAAATAAACCACAAACCCAAAAATGATTATGACTGCAATACAGACAACAGTGATATAAATTCAGTAAGGCTAAGACTTGATACAGTTAAAATACAATTGAAAAGTTTTTGGTTTAAAGCAATCTAACAGTTCTTGACATACCCATTCCCCAAATCATCTTGAATACTTATGAAATGTGGAAAATAAAGCTTGTAACAAAATTAAGACTGAAAGAATCTGAGAGGAAACAAAACAAACTACTTCATTATTTAAGCCAATTTGTGCCAGGGATACAGAAGTCCATCTCATTTTGTAGATGATTCAGTTCTAACCCAGGAGAAGGGAACTCTTTTCAGATAGACAGAACATGGCTGAGCCACAATTTCAATCAGGTTCTCCAGCTTACTATAGGTCACATACACAATGCAGAGAGCCACTGTTTTATACTATGTTAGGAATGAAATGAAATAGGATTCTATTGTAGTTTTTGATATAACAAAGACCTGGCTATTTTTTTTTTCAAGAATCTTGCAGTATTACATTTCTGAAAATTTTACACATTTCTAAGTTTGCCAAGGACAAACCTCAGGTACAAAAACAAAAGCAAATCTATATCAGAATGTATTGATCTACTGACTTGTTGGTGGACATTTGGGTTGTTTCTAGTTTGGAGCTATCAATATTATGTATAAAACTGCTATGAATATTCATGAACAAGACTATGTACACATATGGCTTGCTTTCTTTTGGGTAAATATCTAGGAGTGAGATTGCAGCATCATACGGTAAGTGTATGTTTAACTTTATAAGAAACTGCCAAGTTACTTTGCAAAGTAGCTGCACCATTCTACACCCCCAAAAGGAATGCATGAGAATACAATTTGATCACCAATACTTGGCGTGAACGTTTTTTTAATTTTAGCCATTCTAGAGGGTGTGCAGTTGTTTCTCACTTTGGCTTTAATTTCCACTTCCTTGTATGACACATGATGCTGAGGATCTTTTTCACATACTTATAGGCCATTAATATATATGTCTTTGTAAAATGCCTGTTCAAATCTTTTCCCCATTTCAGTATATTCACATGATGGAATATTACTCAGCAATAAAGAGGAATAAAACACAACAAATGATGAACCATGGAGGCATCTTGCTGAGCAAAAGTAATGAGACACAAAAGGATACATACTATATGACCCCACGCATATAAAATCCTAAAACAGGTAAAATTAATCAATAACATTCAAAATCAGTGGTTGCTTGTGGCAGAGAACCGGAAAGAATTACTACAAAGAGCACAAGGGCACTTTCTGGGAAGATGGAAATGTTCTATACTGTGTTTAGGGTAGTAGTTACATAGTGTATACTTTTGCCAAATGTTAGAGACTTGTATAGTTTAAATGTATGACTTTCATTATATGTAAATTATATCCTAGTAAATACTACATGAGCTACTTTACATATCTTCAAACCTCATACTTGAATTTTAATGTTTGTGTGAAAAGAAGTGCTGACTCAGCTGTCTACAATACATAAGTTTTAAAACTCCTTCATAACATAAAACTGATATCTGACTCTGAAGCCTAGGTACAGAGTCCATTCTGGGCACAAAAAGGTTTATATCTGACTAAAAGACCCTGTCATTCTGAATTTCCATCTATTTTAAAACACTTCAACTGACCACTGGAGAGAAAATGAATTAATAAGAAGGTACACTATTTTTGAAAAGCATGATTTACTATTGTTTCTGCCACTCTGTCTGTCTGATCCTTGGCCTCCTGAAAGTACCTTGGAGTTGTATTCCTAAATGACCCTCTTCGTTACCCGGACTATTAACAACTTCTAGCTTCTGAGAATTATCTGGTCTTTAAAGAGACCATTAAACTTATGTTGACCACATGTTTCACATGCTCAAAGGAGATTTCCAGTCTTTTGAGTCAAATGTCTAATGTTATTATAAATTAGACCACACGATGAAACATTTAAAATAATTCCATGAAAAAAAAATGTGTTTAGAATCCAAATCAAATGAACAAATATTATTTGCTCAAAAAGGAAAGGAAATAAAAATATAATTTAAATATAAAATCAGACCAAAGCAACTAGATACAGTACATACTTTATGTCAGAAAAGTTTGAAAAGTCAAAACTATTCCTAAGTATAATTCTATAGTTACCTACTTAACCAAGAAAAAAATGTTTTATGTATGTCTGTTTGTTCGTTCATTCATTCATTCATTATTCCTCTCCCTCGTGCTTGAGGGAACACCATTCAAGCGTTTTTTTTTAGTTATCTGAATAGCATTTGTTTGTAAATATATAGAAGATCCAAAGAGACTCCTGTTAGCTCATTTCATAATAATATAGTTTAGTTGTCTCAAATTATACTGTCTGCATCAAGATTAATAATAACTTTTTCATAAAGACTGCTGATGAAAAAAGTATTTTAGCATCAGGTGAAGTAACATAAGTGAGAAATGCATGTTCCAATCTCTTCTAATTTGAATTATCCAACTTGGTAGTTTTTTTAATGTATTATTCTGCATAAATAAGATCCCCTTAAATTATAGACCAGAATTACTGTGTAAGCATTTCTTTGATTTAATGGTAATTTAATCTCCTTAATATAAGAGTTTCCCAAATTTGATAGAGTCTTTTAGTGAAGCTATTGCAAAGATCTCTACCCTTGATCTGCTATTTACCAATTACTTTACAAGTTTAAATACCTTTATTTTAGCACTTTCTCAGGTTATCTTCCGGAGTCAGGCAATTGCTCATAACTTTTGCATCTGTTCTCATATAATTAACTAAATATATAAAATCCGGTTGTTTTTCTCTGGCCAGACTTCCAATTTTGTTTAATCTCTCCTTTGATGCAGCTTAAAAAACTTTTACTATCCTCACATTAATAAGGTATATTACTTCAAGCACTCACTGTAAGACGTCTTTGTGACAAACAAGTATTTGTGTTGGTCTTTTAGTTAAACTCCAGAGAGCTAACCTGAGTAAATAAACAGTGAAAAGAATCTCTACTTTCTGGGAGTATCTAATGTTTAAATTAAATCCATGTTTTGTTTGTTTTGTTTTTCTCGTAATTTACTGAAATAAATGTGCTTTTTCACAATCCATGCTGGCTAAAACACACCCATCTCTACCTCTGCATCCATCCACCCACATCTGGCCTCATAGACAAAGATTTCTGGTCAGCCCAAAGTCAAAACACAAGAATGCTACTCCTAGGAAATAAGGTATTAAAAAGCAAATGCTCAGTACATAGTTTGAATAGAACTGATGGGGCTTCAATCAAGCCCAAACTTTGTGGGATACACACACACCCCCACGTGCACCCACAGGCATGCCTACGGCACACACACACACAGGCACACACAAGAAGGACCTCCAAACAGAGCCAAAATGTCTAAGTCCACCTTCAGACACAGACTCTTCAAGCTCCTGCACTAACTGGTTGACTGACTGGCTTGTGGGACCATTACTGAACTAACCTGCACCCTTCCCCACAGTGAGCACTGCTCCAGGAGCTACTCCACGACAGCCCTGGTCCTTCAGCACTGAACTGTTCATTCAGGCAACGTGAAGCTTCCCCTGGCTTTGCACGTACCAAGCTTAGTTTGCTCCTTCACCATAATTATCTCAAAAGGACTTAGGCCCTATATCTTTAACTTAAATCCTACAGCCCAGTGACTGTGGGTATCTTACCAGACCCAATTCTGCTGCCCTCAGGTTTCCCGACTTCACCACATCCTCACCCACTACATTCACATTGTTCCAAATGTCAAGGTTCCTACCCTCAACCCCATTCAGGACAACAGGGTCTAATGTAAAGTTTGTGTTGTCTCATATTTGGCACTGGGGCCTTTTAGATTTCTTCCGTGTTAACCATCAACATATTGATCCTGCTTAATTTTATATATTATCAACTGCAGCATTTCTCAGCTCACTGGCCTAAAATGAAGTTTATATACATGCTTATTTGAATAATGATGAACTATGTGAAAATACATAAAAGTTTATTAAAATATGTTCCTAAACCTAGAACTTCTCAGACAAAAAAAGAATATATATACATATATATAATAAATATAAATTGTCATAATACCTCAAAACCTCAGTACAACACTAATGAAGAAATGAAAATAAGCTTTCTGATAGGCTAACAAGTCAACTTCAAAGTGAAAAAGGCAAAGGACATGAGGCTTTTATTGTGTTGCTTAATTACTACCTTACTATACTAACCTTGTGTGTTCATATTATAAAAATCATCCATTTGTGTTACAAGGAGTAACTCTGGGCTAACACTGTAAACAGGACCTGAAGTGAATCCCAAGTGACAAGCTCCTCATTAATCATCATTTTGCAACATTCATGCTTCAACATGGTCCTTTAGCTCATTGTTTAAAATTTCAAGTAAATGGAGCATCCCAAAGATTCACTGCCAAGAAACTGTTTTTCCAACACTTCTTAGCTTTGACATGCTTGCCAATTTATTCTGAAAGGTCACAGTGTAAACAGAGCTCTGCTGCATCTAGGAAAAAAACCTGTTTAGCATAAAACGCTGTCATTTGTAGACTAGCAATACACTACAGGGAAATCCCATCAAGAAAAAATGTAAATGGTATTACTGCCACTGAATTCTGACATATGAGTTCTAATAAAATGATTTAAAAGTTTTGTGGGGTTTTTTTTTGGTATAGCAACTTGGTGTCTAAGTAAAATTCTGGAGGCTTCCCTGGTGGCGCAGTGGTTGAGAGTCCGCCTGCCGATGCAGGGGACACAGGTTGGTGCCCCGGTCTGGGAAGATCCCACATGCCGTGGAGCGGCTGGGCCCGTGAGCCATGGCTACTGAGCCTGCGCGTCCGGAGCCTGTGTTCCGCAACGGGAGAGGCCACAACAGTGAGAGGCCCGCGTACCGCAAAAAAAAAAAATTCTGTATTTCAGTAGTTACCAAACTCAATACAGCTACTGACAAAAAACATTTTAAAACTATTTAATTTTTAGACATGTGAATTATCTTATAAACATCTCTGTCAGAATAATTTATTAAAATAAGACAGATATCAGGGTAGGAATTCAAAACCCCTAGCAGACCTCCATTCTTCACCAGATGCCACCCAGGTGCAAGTCAGCCTTGCCGGGCCTCACCTCCTTCATCTTGGGGACGGGGCAGGAGTTAACTCTACCACCATGTATGCTGCCTAGGATCAGGTCACAGACAAAACCAATAACTAAAAGATACTTTAAGCTTTCATGTACATAAAGGAATAATTTATAGGAGGGTTTAGATTCTGAACTAGATGACCACTGAAGAATCCTTAAAGTTCTATGATATGTAATTATATTCAGATCATCTTCCACAAATTAAGAACAATTCATTTTAAAACACTCTGCACAAAAATAATGACAGAACATATAAATATATCTTTATTTTAAGAAACACTTTTTGAATTTAGTGTCTTCTATTTGATGACATAAATTAAGGCAAAAAATAGGATCCTATAAATTTAAACTGTATGTCTGATGAAATACCGTAGCTCAAATTACAATGCAAGATACATTTTTAAGACTGGTACAAATCAAGATCCAGTCTTGTTGATAATAAACCTTTGTAAGTGAAGTTTGGTATCTTGGCATCTTTCATCTTGCTCTAGTATCATATCTATTCTAGATGATTATTTTGAATCCAGAATTCAAGGAGCACAGACTTTCATTTTCAGTAGATAATTCTATCAGAATATCAAACATAAAGAGACAGCTCTTTAAAATAGAGAAAATGAAAATATAAAAAGACAGCACTTCAAAATGCAGAAAAAATGAAAATCTTGAACCGCAGAGGTTCTAACCAACCACAGCAGTCAAGCGTCTCATTCAATAATAATGAAGTCACTGTTCATGAGGATGGGGAAAAACTAGAATAAAAGGAAGAAAAGGGCTTCCCTGGTGGCACAGTGGTTGAGAGTCCGCCTGCCGATGCAGGGGACATGAGTTCGTGCCCCAGTCCGGGAAGATCCCACATACCGCAGAGCGGCTGGGCCCGTGAGCCATGGCCGCTGAGCCTCCGCGTGCGGAGCCTGTGCTCCGCAACGGGAGAAGCCACAGCAGTGAGAGGCCCGCATATCACCAAAAAAAAGGAAGAAAAGACAGAATGCAAATAGCTATCATTGAATAGTCTGGCAGAAATATAGAGCGAGGTCAAACTGTTAACAATGATCACTGTAATACAAGAGAACACCTAACATTCATGATAAAAACACAGATGTCACAAACATTTAAGTTCTCTAACATTTGTTTACAGCTTACATAATAATGTTTAATGAACACTAAAATCGTAAAGCAGAATATTTTCCCAAATTTTCCGCACTAGAGAGCTGTTGTCTCATTAAAACAAAAGGATATGATACATCGGTGCAATGACTCAGATGAACTTATTAATAACCTGATTAAGAAAACGCCTGATAAAAAACTGTTAAGGACAAAGATATGGGTTGTTCCCTAGTTTCATAGTTTATTTTATGATTTAGATTCCAAATCTGTCTAACAATATCTGACCAGAATCTCCACTTAGCCTCTATTGTTCCAGATATTACCTCAGTCCTTCGCTCTGCTACTGTAAGGTTTTATTCTATTTTCCATGACTTTCTCCAAAGTCACAAAAATACCGAAGGCCTCTCCTCTGTCTTTACGCCCTTCGTAGGAGCTGGTTCCTACCTGCTCCTGGGAGCTCTCTACCTCCCTTCAGCTTCCCAACAGCATACCCACTGAGCTCCCTTCCATCCTTCCAGAACACTTCTTTCCAGGCTTCTTCATGCTCTCTTTCCCCAATCTTCCCCACAAGTATGAACACTCCCCAAGGTCTGCCCTCAACCCTCCTCTCCTCATTCCATGTTGCTCTCATCCAACTTCAACAGAGCCTTGAAAGAACCGTGAGTTGAATAAATCACTTGTATCACCTATCGCTTTTCTGAATGTTAGAACTGCATTTCCAGTTACATGCCAGATATCTCCAAAAATGAGTAATTCTATTGGAACCTCAAACTAAACATATCCAAAACTAAAATCACTGTTTCATACACTCAATAGCCAAACAGACCAATTATCAACACAGTTGTTTTCCATTTCTGTTCCAACTCACCCCCAAAAAGCAATCTGAAATGAGTCCTGGTGGATGTGGAAGTTAATCCCTAGCCAGCTTCACTCCTACTCAGCAGCAGGTACTGACTGGCTGACCCCACACACTCAGCTGCAGCCAGTTACTAGGTGGACTCTGATGAAGCCTTGTCTTCATTTGCTGCCTTATCTCCTAGGTAAGCCAGGCCCAGCCATGGCCCTTAGTTGAACACAAAAGAAGCTGACCCTGGCTGATTAGCAGAAAAAGAGTTTAAGAGATTACTGGGCATCTCACAAAATTATTGGGAAGATGAAGAAATACGGTCAAAGTTAAGCTTCCAGGAACAAAGTCCCAACCATGTCACAATACAGGAGTGATTAGAAAATGGCCATCACTGCAATCGACCACTGGGAAGTCCCTGCTGCCACCCCCCACCTCCACCAGCACAAGTGGAAGCTCTCTGCAGAATCTGTTTCTTCAGTTCTAACCGAAGTCTCATTGGAAGTGAGTCTAACAGGTTAAGTCTAAGTCATATGCCTATAAATCTGGCTACAAAAGAGGATGAAAATTTGAGTACAGCTTTCCATATTGGCAAGACTGACTCCTACATTAGCAAGGCTAGATCTATATTGGGAAAACTTGCCCAAATATAAAAAGACTATTCAAAAGGTGAGGTTAAATATAAACGCAAATACTACTATATCCCACTGTCCTTCCTGCCCCTGCCTCCAGGCCCACAAGGGTTCTGTCCAAGACCCTGCCAGACTGGGGCGAGCTCACTTCAATGCACTTGCTGGAATGGGACCCACTCCGGCGCCCAGATCGCTTGGCTGGAGCCCAAATTCCCTGCCTGGGTACTGCCAGTCACCAGGCCCGGAGAGACCACCCTTGCTCCTGAGACCAACATCCACTCCCCCAGCCATAGCTACTTCCTCCTCCACACAAGGAGACAACCCAAAACTGTATCAATGTCACCACAGACCTGGCAGCATTGGCAGTAAGAAGACACTCATGTTGTTGTATCCCATACACCAGTGAACCATCCTGGACACTGACATCAGGCTGGAGTAAGTCTGAGTGCTATGTACCCTCTGGACACTAGACTTTGATGGCAACTCCCCACACTCTCCTTGCCCTGTCCTCCTGGGCCAGCCTTTCCCCAACAACGGCCAAGCTCAAGGGCACGTGGCTCACACTCCCCCCTCTCCTTCTATCCATTCTGGGTTCTCAGAACTTCAAACGTGAATATTGCACCCGTGTCCTCACAAATTCTCCCACGTCAAAGCCCACCTTGTGCCACCTCCACCAACTCATGTGCATATAAAATTCATATCAAATATTTAATTCTTTGGAAAACTGAACATCTCAGAGAAGTAAACTGTGTACAAATACAGAAAGCACTGTGGAAAATGTGCTCCAGAATAATTCATCTCAGTGCCCTAAGGCACATCCTCAGAAGGAAGGAGACCTACAACTGGCTCCCCATCATCCTCATCACTTGTACATGTGAGTATGAGTAGATACATGGGAAAAAAAACAGGTTTGGCAAGCAAATAAGTTATCTCTTTTCTGACAACTAGGCAAACTTAAGTACGAAAAATATTTCCTAAATTGCTCTTTACAGACTGTGGATTGAGGCGGCTATCATGAAATATTAATGAATGAGTAAGAATATAAAAGTATAGGAGGGACTTCCCTGGTGGTGCAGTGGCTAAGAATCTGCCTGCCAATGCAGAGGACACGGGTTCGAGCCCTGGTCCTGGATGATGCCACATGCCGCGGATCAACTAAGCCCATGCACCACAACTACTGAGTCTGCACTCTAGAGCCCATGAGCCACAACTACTGAGCCCGTGTGCTGCAACTACTGAAGCCTGCGCGCCTACAGCAACAAGAGAAGCCACCGCAATGAGAAGCCCGTGCACCACAACGAAGAGTAGCCCCTACTCGTCACAACTAGAGAAAGCCTGCATGCAGCAATGAAGACCCAACACAGCCAAAAATTAATTAATTAATTAATTATTTTAAAAGTATAGGTAACATGACCTTATCCCATTACTATCCCAAGGTTCAGTCCTTATCCTCCCTCTAAATTCATCCCTTATCTTTTTAATTTAGACCTAGATTTCTTACCTAAAATCCCCTTTGACTAATAGAAATTTTCCCTACATGAGTTTCCTCCCTAAAATTTCCCCTACATTTTGTCTAGTGTAAATGTGGTCTTCTGCTCAGTTATCTTCTCCACTCAATTTTACTATTATGGCATTTGTATATGGACATTTTTAAGCCTTCTTATTTATAAATACCTCCTATTCTTTGGTGAAGGATTTTTTAGCATTTATTTGACACTATAAGAGCTGCCTTGTAGCAACCTTCTGGCTATAAATATTCACCTATTTGCAAAAGGCTAACTTCCTGTTAAAATAATGATTTACAATTTTTGTGTTCAAACGGATTAGCAAGGCGTTAGATGGTTGCACACATACTTGTCAAAAGAAGTGCAAAAAGATGCATGCTTCCTTTTCTTTTTTTAACCAGTAAAAAGTGACTGAATAAATTAATGAATTTCTATCTTTGTTTTAAAGATTAATCAGTGTTTCCTTTAACAAATTAGAGATCCCTTTCTTTCTCCAAACTGGCATAGCTGTTGAATTATGTTTTTACAATGCTATACTAGTTGTTATTTGTGTATCTATTCATATCAACTGGAAGAGTACATAAGCTACTTGTATCAAGAATCCTGTTTTACATAGAGAACAGACTTGTGGTTGCCAAAGCGGGTGGGGAGACTGGGAATTTGGAATTAGCAGATGCAAACTATTACACATAGAATGGATAAACGAGGTCCTACTGTATAGCACAGGGAATTATATTCAATATCTTATGATAAACCAAAATGGAAAAGAATATGAAAAAGAATGTATATATATGTGTAACTGAATCACTTTGCTGTACAGTAGAAATTAATGCAACATTGTAAATCAACTATACTTCAGTAAAATAATTTTTTAAAAAAATAAATTAGAAAAAAAATGAATCCTGTCTTAAACCACTTCTACTCCACATCCCATATGTAGAAAGCACTTAAGAAACATTTGTTTACACACTGCATATATGCTGTTGGACACTATACTAGGTGCCAGAAATATCAAATATTTAACAGTCCAGCAAATTGACTGGTAATAAAAAAGGTAATAAAAGAACTCTGATAATTAAGGAGCAATGCTTCACCTGCAACTACATTCAGCTATTTGAAATCTGTGGCTTCTTTGCCAGATTAGTGACAAGTGACTTCACACATGGGATTATTTTGTAAGTACATACAACTTCTATAAATTAGTATTGTTTCACTTCAGTCCCAAAGATAAACTAGATTCTAACAAACACAATACTGACAAGTTGTCACCATAACTGTATTAGAAAAATTAACAGCTCTCATCATCCAATCCTTTTTTTAAAACTCTTTAAAAAGGTTTCTATTTTTATTGATTAATATTTTACTTCTCTTACAAATGGTTATAGAACACCTCTCTCCCCATTTTTCTTTTTAGTCATTCATTCAATAAATGTTTATTAAGTCTTTATAATACGCAAAGTAATATGGTAAACACTGAGGGTTTAAAGATGAAAAAGAACCATCTCATCTTTTCAATCTATGTTTCTCAACTGTCATAAAAATATTCATGTTAATATTCATGTTCTTTAATGGGTATCAGTTGTGATTATCCTTTGCAGAGGGTATGAAAGTGGCCTCTGATTGTCCAGTCCAATGTTGTTTGGGCTCTGAACTGAACTGAAAGGATGAAGCCCAGGTGCACCTCACCTTTGCAGCAGCAGAACTCCTACCAACCCCACAACTTATTTCCCACTTAGCCAAATACATCAAGACCCAGATCCAGTAACAGTCCACATCAATGTATTTACAGCAAGTACCTTTGAGCTTATGTGTAATTATTTTCTAAGTGCTTCCTGTTGTTCATTTGCCTTTCTGTCTAGAACTTAAGCTTTCAAGTTACAGGGACAACATTAAGTGCCTCTGTATCCTTTCAAAGCCCTGGCAACAATGCTGAGAGTACAGTATCTTCTCAATGAACAACAGAAAGATGGGATAAGTACATAAATACCAAGATGTATAAAAAAGAGTTTAAAAAATTATCTGGTTAAAAATGAGCAGAGAACCTGAATAGGCATTTTTCTTCTTTTTTCTTTTTTCATTTTTTTCTTTTGTTTTCCTTTGATTTTTATTTTACATTGGAGTACAGTCGACTTACAATATTGTGTTAGTTTCAGGTGTAGAGCAAAGTGGTTCAGTTATACATATACATATGTTGAATAGGCATTTTTCCAAAGAAGACATACAGATGGCCAAAAGGCACATCAAAAGATGCTCAACAACACCAATCATCAGGGAACTGCAAATCAAAACCACAATGAGATATCATATCACACCTGTCAGAATGGCTATTATCAAAAATACAACAAATAACAAGTGTTGGTAAGGATGTGGAGAAAAGGGAACCCTCGGGTACTGTTGGTGGGAATGTAAATTGGTGCAGCCACTATGGAAAACAGTATGGAGGTTCCTCAAAAAATTAAAAATGAAACTACCATATGATCCAGCAATTCCACTTCTGGGTATTTTTCCAAAGAAAACAGAAAAAGTAATTAGAAAAGATATATGCACCCCTATGTTCACAGAAGCATTATTTATAATAGTCAAGATATGGAAGTGCCCAATGACAGATGAATGGATAAAGATGTGGTATATACTATATATATAATGAAATATTACTCAGCCGTAAAAAAATAATGAAACCTTGCCACTTGTAACATGGATGGACCTGAAGAGTATTATGCTTAGTGAAATAAGTCAGACAGAAAAAGACAAATACCGTGTGTTCACTTATATGTGGAATCTAAAAAACAAAACTAATAAATGTAACAAAAGAGAAACAGACTCATAGATATTGAGAACAAACCAAAGGGGAGATGGGTAGAGGCAAGAGCAAACTAGCTGAAGGGGATTCAGAGGTACAAACTACCAGTTATAAAATAAATAATCACAGGGATGTAATATACAGCACAGAGAATACAGTCAATATTTTATAACAACTTTGAATGATGTATAATCTCTCAAAATATCAAATCACTATGTTGTATACTTAAAACTAATATGTCAGCTATACTTCAATAAATTAAATAAATAAAAATTGAAAAAAAGAGTTCAAATCACTTATGTCTACTACAGTGTTTAACGTTAGCATCTCAAATATACTGAAAGATTTTATCATTTTGGTGATTTAAATTTTTTATATTAACTCATACATCCTCCATCAGTAAAAATTTTTACTCATCTGGTACAGCACAGTTCTTATGTCTCGGATTTCAGAAAATGGTACAGCCCCCTCCTTTCTATGTAAATGACTGGTTTCCTTTTTGCCTTTATTCCCAGAAAGCTTATAGCCAAATACAAAGCTCAATCCTATGATTGACACTTGAGAGTTATGATTTGTTCATCTGTCCTAACTTTCTTTCCTTTTTCTTTTTTTAACTATTTTAATCAATGTGTTTTGTGTAAGCTGCCTCAGATGTTTTGTGGGAACAAAGAGGTTATAAATGGATTTACTTACTATGAAAAAGATATACACCAAGGTTCTATTTAAAAGTTCATATTTTCGGGACTTCCCTGGTGGCGCTGTGGTTAAGAATCCACCTGCCAATGCAGGGGACACGGGTTCGATCCCTGGTCCAGGATGATCCCACATGCCACGGAGCAACTAAGCCCGTGCACCACAATTACTGAGCCTGTGCCCTGGAGCCCGTGAGGCACAACTACTGAGCCCACGTGCCACAACTACTGAAGCCCGAGCGCCTGGAGCCCATGCTCCACAACAAGAGAAGCCACTGCAATGAGAAGCCCACGCACCGCAACGAAGAGTAGCCCCCATTCGCCGCAACTAGAGAAAGCCCGCAAACAGCAACAAAGACCCAACGCAGCCAAAAATAAATAAATAAATATATATTTTTTTAAAAGTTCACATTTTCTTTTGTCCACCAAAACATACGTCAATTCAAACTTATTCTCCTCCACTTTTCCTTCTCCTCTAAGTTTTTGTCAATCATCCACATTCTTAAATTGTATTGTCTATTAAATTTACTATAAAGGCCAAATTTTCTGCCCATCCCTTCACACAGTTTTGAGTTTCACTGCTATTTTCTTTCATTTCTTTCAAATTACTACTTTTGAGTGGATCAATATCATAGTTATAAGGCTTAGTGTGGTCTCTCTCTGTGTTCCAGACACCTATTTTTAGCTAACAGGTAGGTAATTCCCAAAAAAACTTTCATTAATGACATAGGCCATAAAAAGCAAGCTTGTAAGTACCGAGATTCTTTCACTAAGTTTATGAAGTGTTGGTATATTTTGAAGAAATCAGAATATGAGACTCATGGCTCTTATATCACTCTCTCCATTCCCTAGTAAACTAATAAGACCATTTAATGCAAACTATTTCTTACATAGAAAATGAATCATAAAAGAAAAAACTGATAAAATGGACTTAATCAAAACTTAAAATTTTTCCTCTTCAAAAGAGATTGTTAAAACAAAAACAGGCAAGTATAGACAGAGAAAATATTCACAAAACACACACATATACATATTTATATACGAATGTGTGTATACAGACGTAATTTTATATATATATATATATATATATATATATATATATATATATACACACACACAGAATTCTATACAGAGAGAACTGTATATATATAATATACAGAACTGTGTGTGTGTGTGTGTGTGTGTGTGTGTATAGAACTCATAAAACCCAATAAAAAGACAAACAGCCCAATTTTTAAAATGTGAAAAGGATATAAACAGACACTTTATCAATGGAGATATATGAATCACAAATAAGGGCTGAAAAGATGGTCAACATCATTAGTCATTAGGGAAATTAAAAGCATAATGAGATGTCATCACACACCCATTAGGATTGTTAAAATCTTTAATTCTGATAATACCAACTTTTGGCAAGGTTGCAGCATAACTGGAACTCATACACTACTGGTGGAAATGCAAAAGACTCTAGCCTAGTGCCTCATAAAATTCAACATACCTTGTACATACTTAGCCTACAATCCAGCAATCCCATTCAGAGGTATTTACCCAAATGTTCACAGCAGTTTTATTCACTGTAGCCAAAAAGTAGAAGCAATCTAAATGTCCATTAAGTGGGGATGGGATAAACAAACTGTGGTACATTCATACAATGAAATACTACACAATAATAAAAAAAAAGAATGAACTACCAAAATATGAACTGACATAGATGAATACTGAAAACATAATACAGATCAAAAAAAGTCAAATACAGAAGGATATTTATATGGTTCAATTTATATAAAATTCTAAAACCAACAAAATTATCATGACAGAAAGCAGATGAGTGTTTGCCAAAGGCCAGGTGTAGAAGGAGGAGATTAAATGCTTAAGGGACAAAGAATTCTGGGGGGTGATGGAAATATTACGTATCTTGACTGTGGTGATGGTTCCCACAGCCGCACACACATGTCAAAACTCATCCAACTGTACACTTAAAATTGATGAATTTTATGTATGTAATTTATACCTCAATGAAGCCAGTTTAAACATTCAAACATAATACTTATAAAAAGCAGAGTCCCAATCACAGAAAAGAGGAACAATTATTAAAAAGAAAAAATAGAGATCATAAACATTAAAATATAACCTGCATACATTACTAACCTAAGGTATAATGTAGGCATATGTAATTCTAATCTTCACTACACTTATTCTCCAAGAATATGCTGCAAATCTTTAAGAAGTGAAAAAAAACCTACACTCTTATTTCAAATAGTTTCTATTCTGTTTGATGGCTTCTGTTTGATAGTCATGGGAAAAGTATACCTGATCCTTAAAGAACAAGACTGTGAAACCAGGAGTGAGGGATTCTTAAGTGAATTAGGGCCCAGCTGCTGAAAAGGAGGCCCCATTGTAAGGCATTTCTTAACAAAATGTCAGTTTCAATGCCTCAGATGCCAAGGATGGCCTTAAAGAGAAAAATACTAAGCACAGGTAAAGCAAACAGACTAGTAAGAGCAAAGAAGGTCACTAGCATTGTTCCTTTAGGGAAACACACACACGCACACATGTATGCGTGCACATGTGCACATACACACACGCCTGGGAATAGGAGTTCTAACAATTTCCTTAGGATGACCTAGAAAGAGAAAATAGCCTGCAATGCATATAAAGGACAGAACAGTTTTCTACTAACAAAGCTTACAGTGAAGCAACAAGGGTACTTAACTTGAACTGCGGCATTCAAATTTCTCCTAATTCTTAAACAAAGTTCTCTACCAAAAGTAAAATATAATCAACATTTGGATGTTTCTTTAGTGAAGAACTACATATTAACATAACAGACATCATCTAAACTGAAGACAAGGCTTGTCCATTAGGCCTAAGCTACTCTAAACTACCTATTGTAAATCTAACAAAGCATGTATATTACTTGTAAGCTGAAAACTACAAAACTGATGAAGGAAATCAAATACAATCCCCATAAATGGAGAGACATACCATGTTCATGAATTGGAAAATGCAACATAGTAAAAATGTCAATTCTTCCCAAGTTGGTATATAGGATTAGTGCAATTTCTATCCAAATAATGGCAAGATTTTTTGAAGACATAAACAATATTATATTAAAATTTATGTGGAAAGGCAAAGGAACTAGAACAGCTAAAACAATTTTGAAAAAGAAGAAAAGTAGGAAGAATCAGACTACCTGATTTCAAGACTTATTATATAAGTACAGTCATAAAGACTGTTAAAGGCAGAGGATAAATCCATACATCACTATAACTGAACAGAGAATCCAAAAATAAATCTACACAAATATGATTTTGATGAGGATGCAAAAGCAATGCAACAAAGGAAAGATAGCCTTTCCAACAAATGATACTGAAACAATTGGACATCCATAGGCAAATAAAGGAATGAATGAATAAACAAACAAACAAAAAAACTACCTATTACTGCCTAGTTGCATCTTCCGGTAGGTTGTTAATCTTTTTTACCATAACACTGTGATAAACTAGAAGAGTTATGAGGGGAAAAGTTTAAAAAATAAAACTGGAGAGTGTATGTAAGAGTGTGTGTGTGCGTGTGTATGCACTGAACAATGGATTCACGTCCAAGACACACTGAATTATGAATTAAGTCTGAAATGTGTTGAAGTATTCTAGTAACATAATAAACAATGAACCAAGAGAGTAGATGAATCGTTTAACACTATAATATGAAACCTTCAAAGTCCCATACCATATTTTTCAAAAAGATATGCTAGTCTATTTAACACAGATTTTTTTCTTTGTAAGTAAAACAGTGGGTTCAAATATATTGTATTCTTAGAAGGTGAGAACTTATTGAAGGCAAAATAAATGTCAAATTGTTGGCTAATCCAATAACAAGCACCACTCACAGATTATTTTTTAAAAAATCATTCACGTATTATGTACTTTTAGCAACGGTACATGTAGAAATTACAACTAGGGACTGGAGGAACCATAAATTATATTTGGCCACAAAAACAAAAGAGAAAAGTTGTGATCATGCACTAAGAACTACAACTGTGGTTCATCACCAGAAGCAGAAAAAGAACCACCTGGGTTCCACAGCAGCAAGGGCAGTGCACTGGGGCTTTCTTCACAGCACTTTCAGAACCAGGTACAACTGTCTCACTTAAACACGGTTAAGACAGTAAATTTCATGTTACATGTATTTTACCACAGTAAAAAAATACTGGGAAGAAATATGGATGAGAGAAGCAAAGACACAAGATGTGGACCTGAACCCTCATACAATATGTAAGAGACAATAAGAAGATGAGTATATGGAATATAAGACATGGGTGGGTGGGCTTTGGGATGGGCAGGAAAGTGGGAGTGAACATACAAAGAGTGTAACTGAGAGAGAAGGCTGAAACAGGAATATCTATTGACATTTTCAAATCCAAGACTGAGCTGGTATAAATTACATCATATTGTGTCACAAAAATAAAAATTAAAACAAAAACACTACAAAGTCCCTGTTCTAAAACAGTAATGAATTAAAGGATCTCGGAGTAATATAACATGCAAGAAACTACTTGTTTAAGTAGCAATCTAACATGCAAGAAACTACTTGTTTAAGATATTTCCAACTAGTAAAATTCCCAATCCTACCATCGCTCTACAGTAAGGTGCTGACTGACACATTTATGCTCATCAATGATAACCCAAAAAAAAAAGGAAAAAGGAATCATTGTGCCACTTCCCACAAAGAAGGATCACAAACAGGGCACCAAGGATTCAGGTGCACTGGTAGAATTCTGGCTCAGCAACTAACTAGCACTGTGATCTTGGACGAATTGTTTAACCTTTCAAAGCCTCAGTTCCCTCATTTGCAAAAATCATGCTAATAACCAGCTCAGTAACTACTGACAGGATTAAATCAGCAATGCATATAACAAATTTAATAGTGTCCGGCACCCAGTAAGTGCTTAATAAACAGAAATCTGCCTCCATAACCACAACCACCACCACTGAGCAGGACAATTCTCCACCTAAAATAAATAAAGCTCAGAGGCTCCTGACCTAAGAAGAATGATTCAGCACCACCTGGAACTGAAGGGGAAAACACACTTTCAAATTTATTTGTGTGTGTGTGTGTGTGTGTGAGTGTGCGTGCGCGCGCACATGCACACCTGCACATGTAACATACTGCCTCAGGCCCAACCCTCATTATGCAACTGATAAATATTTGCCAAATGATAAATTCCTTGGCCAAAGTGTTAAACAAAAAAAATGAGAGAAATATATAAAACATTGAAGCCATCAAGGTAAAGCAGTAATTTCTATGACTTTCAGTATGTAATTTTTTTCAGGCATCTTAGGAAGTAGAAATGATTTCCTTCTTAATTTTTTTTTTTTTTTTTTTTTTTTGCGGTACGCGGGCCTCTCACTGTTGTGGCCTCTCCCGTTGCGGAGCTCCGGACGCGCAGGCTCAGCGGCCATGGCTAACAGGCCCAGCCGCTCCGCGGCATGTGGGATCTTCCCGGACCGGGGCACGAACCTGCATCCCCTGCATCGGCAGGCGGACTCTCAACCACTGTGCCACCAGGGAAGCCCTTCTTAATTTTTAAACAAAACTCAAAAGTAGTCTGAAGGATTAATGAAAATGTACTTACAAAAGACTTAGAAAAGGCTGTAAATGCAAACTGTTATTCTCTTTCTTTGGGATTATAGCCACCCTGCCAAAATCCAAAGCTGTATTAGTTAGTTTTTTCCTCAAAGATTGAATGTTATTTCACCTCCCCTCCATTATTTTAGCCTTTAATAGTCAATGTGAAAACTGGACCTGATTATCTGATTACGAATCTTGTTTGCGATTCCTCTGTTTCCAAGTTTATGAGAAAGAAATCTGTCTTCTATATCTTTTTCCATTTTCAGGTCTGTTTTTTCTAGATTATCACCCCATTCACATCTCAATTTAGTTGCTCACTGACACTGTTCCCTTAACCGCTTAGCAACTCAACAAATATAGTCTTGTATACGGACAAAATCATTGCTGCTCCA